>NC_139556.1:28108216-29346631 GCF_965112155.1 Podarcis liolepis
TTCAGCAAAATGTTTCTACATGGCCCTTTTGCTTCAAGCCTTCTCAACCCTCCTCTCAGGTCCCATTTCTCAGGTCTCTTTCCCCCTGTCCACTGCCCGTTCTGTGTGAGGGATGTGAGTGGCATTGTGGTCTAAACCACTGAGCCTCTTGGGCTTGCCAATCAAAAGATCAGTGGTTCAAATCCTCGCGATGGGGTGAGCTCCCATTGCTCTGTCACAGTTTCTGCCAACCTAGCAGTTCAAAAGCATCTTTTTGTTGTTTAGTCGTTTAGTCGTGTCCAACTCTTCGGGACCCCATGGACCAGAGCACACCAGGCACTCCTGTCTTCCACTGCTTCCTGCAGTTTGGTCAAACTCATGCTGGTAGCTTCGAGAACACTGTCCAACCATCTCATCCTCTGTCCCCTTCTCCTTGTGCCCTCAATCTTTCCCAACATCAGGGTCTTTTCCAGGGAGTCTTAGTACAAGTAGATAAATAGGTACCATTGTGGCGGGAAGGTAAATGGCATTTCCATGTGCTCTGGCACTCTTCACAGTTCTCCATGCACCAGTAGCAGTTTAGTCATACTGGCCACATGACCCGGAAAGCTGTCTGTGGACAAACGCCAGCTCCCTCGATCAGAAGCGAGATGAGTGCTGCACCCAATAGTTGCCTTTGACAGGACTTAACCTTCCAAGGGGCCTTTACCTTTTTACCTTTTCCTGTGCCTTCCTTTCAGCAATGCTGACTGTGCGGACTCCCTGTCACAAAGCTTCCCTAGCTGCTCACTGCCTGTGATGCCATCACTGCTCTCCACACAGCTCAGTCTGTGATGTCACTGCTGCTCAGCCTCTGTGACATCAGCGCTGCTCAAGCAATTTGCTGCCTGAGGCTTTATCAGTAAGGCAATACTTCAGTGTACACACACACACACACACACACACACACACACACACACACACCTCTTCCTAGTAAACTGCAACTTCCTTAACAAGGACTTGGACGAATTAGGAAGTCTTTTGTCACTGATGTTTGGGACCAAAGAAGGCCTTCAGTGTCTTCCTTGATCCAGTTTTCACAAGGATCTGAAAAAAGGCAACATGAATGTTCATCCATTCTGATAGCAAACCATTCACCTGTTCGCCAGAGTGGAATAACAGTTCCTTCCAGGTGAGTAGCTTGCCAGATCAAAAGCTTAAATTACTATGTAACAGATGAGTGCATGAAGACAAAGCAGGAGGTGAAGGGAGAGGAGGGCTGGTAAGTCCTTTGTGTGTCCGTATATTTCTTTTACATATATGGTCAGAGGGGAAAGGCCCACCCCCTCAAAAAATGCAAAGCCAACTAATTGTGAAAATCTGGAGGTGAGTCCCATTGATATTTGGCCCATCCAGTGATAGAGAGCAGCAGGTTTTTGGTGGGTCTGGGATTGTAGCAAAGCGCAGAACGTTATCTATACAGAAGTGTAAAATTAAAACAATGGCTGGGGTTGGGAAGTGGCTTTGCCCCCTTGCTTTTCTAGAAACTCACCTTGAAAGAAGCACAAAACCTCAGACAGACCACTCTTTCACCATCACCATATTTGACTGCCCATTTTAGACATGGCTTAATAATGGCAACATTGTAGAGAGTAAAGGGAGAACCTGCAGGCTGATATGGAGACATTTCAGTGGTGCCCCATCTGCTACAGAACTGGCTGCTTCTTGTCATCATGGTTGACAGTCCTGGACTCTTGGAAGATGCCACCTTCGTTGTTACATGTGAGAAAAAGAGCAACTGGTTGTTCTCAGAGGTAGTGGCACACATAGATACTTTTTGAATCTGGACTTAAAGGTCTGTGTGCCCCCTCCCTCTTTAGATGGCAATGTCCATTACTTCACTTGCTCCCAGATTTGGTAAGCCAATTCTGCTGCTTTTGGGATTTTTCCTCTCATTCTTCTTAGTGAGACCCTGGACTTCTGCCCCAAAGTCCTACCTTAATGGTACCACTGCACACTCTTGAGCTCTATGATTGAACTTAGGCCCTGTTCTGATGCTACAAAACTGTTACTTCTCTCCACCCCCTTTTTTTCTAGACATAAATGCCACTCCTGGCTTTTTCTAGGGATTCAGAATCTTGTGTTAGTGGCTTGTGGGGTTTTCTTTTGATCAACAGACAAACTTTGAACACCTGTGGGACATGGATGCCATGTCACAACCTGGCTTTCGAAAGACCAGACATGTTTCTTCTCATCTTTCAACACCTTATGTTCTGAGGCAATATATGTAGCTCTCCCCTCTCCCGTTACAAAGCTCTAAGAGGAGGGTTTGAGGGCTTAACCTTGGAGCTATCAGGCCTAGATGCTTTTGTCGCAGTCTGAGAGGTGTATGTGTAGTTTTAAAAAAGCAGCATTGTATGAAAGATTAATATATTCTCCTCTTCCTCCTCCTCTTCCTGGGAATTCTCATCCTGAAAAGGACTTTCAGCAAAATACAAATACATTGTTAGGAAAATATAAATATAAAATAAATACATCTAACATTTGGCATTTGGACCAAATAGTTCTCTATGCAAACATGGCTTCATGTCTGGATAAGTATGAAGAAAGGAATGGAGAGAGATCTGCTAAAAAATGGATTTAATGGTATTAAAAATGCACATTTTTTTTCCTGTTGGAAATTAGGCACTGACAGCATAGTAAAGTTTTACTACAGCATGTAGTATTATTATTATAAAGCAGTTATTAGCATCTGGCACAGCTTGTTAGCAATATCCATAAATCACACCCAGATTTATTTGAATAAAGATGGACACACATGCCACAGACTGAAATTGATAATTTGGGGATTTTCTAAATCTCTTCCTGCTGTGTTTCATTTTCTTTCAATAGCCTTGAATAGTGTGGGTTATGTATCTTTTTATATATAAGGTACCATTTGATCAGAAAACAAGAGCTGGTTTATGTTTCTCTTTCATTATACCTGATTGGTAATTCCACATCCAAATTACAAGATTCCACAAGTTTGGTAAATGGATATTTTTTTTAAAGGAATTTCCACTTTTCAGAGATTCATACATATATATGATCTGTTTTTGCTAGCAAAGCTCCCACACATTTCCATGTAGTTTCAGTTTGTGAAGCAACCCAAGGGCGCTAGTCTACAGGGGTGGAGTGAGGAAACGCTTCACAGTAAAGAGCTGCTTTCTTTTGCCAAGCTATAAAATAATCATTTTACATCAAACTCAGGTCAGGTGCCACAGGTGGAGTTTTCACCTGGACTCAAGAACACCTCAGAAGCTCCTGCCCATTCCAACTACTCAAACTTCCCTCAAAAGCTACTCCAGGAAGAACAGGGTAAGCATGGGAGCAGCTTCTGCTACAGCACACAGAGCTTAAATGGGAAAGGGAAAATTGGAGATCCCTCATGCATGTACACATGAATGCTTTTGAGAATACACACTGGTGTTTTTTGTGTTGTTGTTTTTAAGGAAACCTGCTCAATCCTCCATTCAGGTAGCTCAAGAACTACAGGCAAGCCCCCCTTTTACGCAAGGGCTGGGTTCCAAGGCACCACACTTCGGTAAAAAGCCCCCACCCCACCCTTTTAGTGGCATTTCAGTGACATCTTTATGATGTTTCTGGGTCAATTCTGGGTTCAGTGTGATGCATGTATACACGGTTGTGCACATATTGAATGAGCAGAAATGGGAGGGCTGCCTGCATCCAGTTATTTCAAGAACTGTGCAGAATCATTTGTATGCCTCACTGTATGAAAGGATGTGTTGCTCTCTGCTCCCACTCTGTCCTTGGCTCTGTCTACCATTCTTTTACCTGGTCACCAGAGCAGTGATCTATTCCAGGCCTCAAACTCTCACACAATCAGCTTTCCTCGAGAGCCAGCCGAAACTCATCCAAATAAGCCCCTCCCCAAACCAAAACCAAAACATCATCAACAACCCTACAAGGACCAATCCTCTCCTTTTCCAAGCTCACACGGTCCCTCCAGCCTTCTTGTGCTGTCTCAGTAGCCATTCAGGTTTTTTCTCTGTGGTCATCTTTCAAACCCCTTCATCCCCTCACAACTCCTTCAGCCTCCCTCCCTCACTGGCTGGCTGTTCATTTGCTCTGCCAACAGCTTGCTCACCCCAGGCTTCCCTCTCCCTGTTATATGTGCATGGAAGCAGGCAAGCAGGCAGGTGGCAGCACCGATGACACGTTAACAGTGAAAGACTCTCCTGGTCCACTAGCTGGTCTGCTCAGTTGCTTGCTCTGGCGGGCTACTCACTTGTGCTGTGGGCCGTCCTGCTTCTCTTGCTTTGTCCTCTGAACTCTGAGAGTGCAGCTTTCTTCCGATTGAAGTGTAGAGTGTTTTAGGACCGGGACATTTGCAGGGAAACCAAAATGCTTGTTTACAGAGCTGTTGTACTACCAACCTTACTGTATGAGTGTGAAACATGGACCACTTATAAACACCATCTCCAACTCCTTGAAAGATTCCATCAATGGTGTCTCCGAAAATTTTTACATATCACTTGGGAAGACAGGCGAACTAATACCAGTGTACTAGAAGAAGCAAAGATCACCAGTGTTGAAGCAATGATTCCCCAACATCAACTTTGTTGGACTGGACATGTTGTGTGGATGCCTGATTATCGTCTTCTAAAGCAATTACTCTATTTCGAACTTAAAAATGGAAAGTGTAATGCTGGTGGTCAACAAAAGAGGTTTAAAGATTGTCTCAAGGCAAATCTTAAAAAAAAAAGTAGTATAAACACTAGCAATTGGGAAACACTTGCCTGCGAGTGCTCCAGTTGGGGAAAAGCCTTTACCAAATGTTTCATGGGGTTTGAAGACACTCAAACTCAGGAAGCAAGGGAGAAACGTGCTAAGAAGAAGGCACGGTTGGCAAATCCACACTGTGATCAACTCCTGCCCGGAAACAAATGTCCCCACTGTGGAAGGACGTGTAGATCCAGAATTGGCCTCCACAGTCACCTATGGACTCATTGTTAAAACCGTGTGTATGGAAGACAATCTTACTTGGCTACGAGTGATTGCCAAAGAAGAGAAGAAAAAGAAGGCATGCTGCAGTCCCATCTACTGGCAGCCATGCAAACTGCAGAGCGACACCTTTTTCTAATTACAAAATTGTACGTAGGAAGAAAAAAATTGCCTGAGGAAGACTCAGTGGATGGCAATAGGTGCTACAAGAACTCCACGCACATGGCAGTAGACGTCTGTGCCTCCCGCCAGTTATCTTTCACTGCAGGCCTCAAATGAGTAAGAATGGGTTTTTAATAGCTGTTGCCAAATCCGAAGCCCTTAGTGATCCCATGCCCTTGAATAATAACGAGATGTGATGGTAATTAGAAGAGCAATGGAGTAATTACCTCCATTCTTGCTAAAATATGGTTGGATGGGCTGAAATGAACCAAAGTGTATTAATAAAGAAGGAAGAGATACAGAATCCCATTCATCTCACTGTCAAGTAAATGCTCTGGAAAGGTTAGCTTTATGTAATTTGGATGTTTCCTCATGGGTGCATTAGTGTGTCTGTGCTTTTTCTTGAGGGGATTTTATACTTCAATCATAATGACAAAGTAGCGGGTGCTTATTTTACTGTAGTTGCGTATATATCCCCAGAAAAGAAATATCCTGAGGTTGTACATTTATGCCCCCTCCCACCTTCATTAAGGGAAAACAAGGTTGTACTTTTCAAAGGTTTCTTATATTGTTAAAAAAAAAGTGGGTTCCTTGTTCTCTTGCAAATTACTTTGTGCTATGAGATCCAAGTGGGTGGCTGTTTCAAAAGCTATACTGTTGTGTACTGCAGTCTAGAGTTGGCATTGATAAAACTGGGAGTGACTCTGTTGGATGGAGGAGGCAAGATTTTCCACACACATGGAAATTATCTGTTACACATGGTTTTATAGGCCACCTGGAAATGCACTGCAAACCATCCACTGGTCCATAGACCATTGCTTGAGATTAACTGATTTATTTCATTTCCCTTTAGGGCAACTTTCTGAGACAGAGGATAAAATAGGAACATTTCCGTTCTGTGCATTTCACATCATGGTTTGCATTCCTTTGACATCTTGTTAACAATGAAACTGAAGGCAATTCCTGCTATTTAAGGCAAAGCTGCTGCTGTTTCAAAATAGCCTTTAATTTCGGGTGCGGGGTTATGATTTGCCACATCAGGTGTCAAAATCCACCAAGCAATTGTCGCCATCGGGGCCATGAAGGCAGAAGATATCAAAGGATGCTGTTAGATAGCCATGCAGGTAATTAGAGTGTTTCTAACAGAACTGGAACTCCATAGATCAACACCTACATCTTCAGCAGGGTGAGGCACTATGGAATAGGTTTGGCAGCTTTGCTCATCACAGATGTCCATCCATTGAATTGTGATTTCGTTGCACTTCCCCTTCTGAAAATACCCCCCCCCCTTTTAAACAGGACTCCTCCAATAAGTTCCTCCCACCTTTTTTGACGCACCACTGGGTAACTGGAAGGTCTGCGGTTCAGCGGTAGAATATATACCATGCATACAGAACATCTCAGGTTCATTCCTTGGTATCTCCAGGTAGAGATAGGAGACACGGCTGTCTGAAATTCTGGAGAGGTGCTACCAGTTAGTGTAGGGGCAATGCTGAATTAGAAGGACCCATGTTCCTGCTCAGGATAAGACAGCTTCTTCTATGTTCCTGTAGTCTCAGATGACAGACAGGCAAGGTTTCCCTTTGCTTTGCCGAACCTTTCCCCATTTTGTTCCTTGTTGTGGGAGTGGCTGCCAAGTTCCAATGCTTCTGTTGGCTTCTGTTCCTTCCCCATCAACTGCACCTGGTATTTATTCAGGTGTGGGGGAGCCCAAAATGCACCAAATGGCCAGCCACCAAAAACATGTCCCGGCTGTGTTTACTTCTGGCCGAGCCAGTTGAAAAGCGACGTGGCAGTAGACACGGGCTGCCTCTGCCCCTTCACAACTGCATTTCACGCCCTTGTGAATTGGTATGTGAGTGAGTTTCCATCTGACTTCTCAGTGTGGTCCAACATCTAAAAAAGGACTGCATTAGAAAAAAGAACTCGCACTTGCATTTTAAGTGCGCTGTGTAATGAAGGAATGCATTGATTTGGAGAAATGCTTCACCTCAAGTCAAGTTTAAGACATGTATGCATGGATTTAAAAATAAACGCTAAACCCTTTCTTGCCTCCAAGAGTAGGTCCCTATAGGTGGAAGCAGTTTCTAAAAGAAAGATGGAACAGATGTTAGGGTCTCATCCACACTTTTGCTTGACCTGTATTTTGAACGTATTGAGCACTGATTAATTCCCTTGGGTCTGAGAGCTCTTCTCATTCTGTGGCTGGGCTTGTAAAAACTTGATCTTACTGCTGAATCAGATCTTATCAGGCGCGTGGAAAAGCTGGAGAGAGATTTTGCTTAACTGAGCTTCAAATCATGGATTTTTGCAAGACACAGCCATGGAACAACAAGGAAAGCTCTCAGACTTGGAGGAATCAATCAGTGCACAATACGATCAAAATATAGGTCAAGCAAAAGTATGGATGAGCCCAATGTTTTGGGGGAGAGTTTGATGAATAGCTTTCAGTTTGATTCTCAGTAGGGTTGCTAACTCTTGGAACCTAGGGATGAAGCAAAGAGTAGCAGTGTGGAGAAAGTCTTGAAAACCTCAATATCTGGCAGATGAGAGGAGGCACCGGAGATTAGGGTGACCAGTCCTGTGCAGAGCTTGTCTGAGGCGCAGGGTAGGAGTCTTGTTAGAATAATTTTTCTGGCATGACAGTGTAGGTTTGGCAGGCCCCTGATGGGGCCCACCAGCTAGCCTAGACCCCTAATGGTTTTGAGTAATTCATAGGGAAATTGGCATTGGAGCTCAGTTTTGCTCCTCCAATGAATTTTTCATGCATCCTTGCATGTAGTTAGCAATATTAATTATTGGCCTTTCAATGTGCTCTTGTATTGTTCTTATTTTAAAGCAGTTGACTCATATTGCAGGCAGACTCTGACGAGGGTGATGGCAGGAAATTGCATTTTGCTCAGTAAGCTTCCTTTATTGTTTTCTCCCTTTCCCTTTGTTTTCCAAATCCATTTCTCATTTGTGCACCCTCTCTGTATATCACTCTGCTGCGTTCTTGGGCGGCACATCAACAGGAAGCCCAAGGACGTGATAGCGATCTGTGGCACGTGTCTGACAGGCAGCCCATTGTTTGCTAAGATACAGGGGGCTGCCTTATTATGAGAGTCATCATGCAGAATCAGGTAGTAAACCAGGGTGCAAGACTTCTGGGATGTTCTGGCTCAGAATGCAGTGGAGGAGTTACAACTGGCAGATGCTCACAATTATCCCACATGTAGTAAAAGAAGCATGACAGTGAGAACAGGTTAGCACTGGCATCCATCCAAATTTGCTTTCAGAAAGCTAACATGGTGGTTAGATTAGCTCTTCATTGAACATTCATTCAGATTTCCTTACAGGGCAGTTATCTGACAATGGACATTCACCGTGATTCATTTGCAGGGTGTTTACATATCCCCATTACTCATTCATTTATCCTAGTGTTTCCCAAATTTGGGTCTCCAGCTGTTTTTTGGACTACAACTCCCATCATCCCTAGCTAGCAGGATGATGGGAGTTGTAGTCCAAAAACAGCTGCAGACCCAAGTTTGGGAAACGTTGCTCTATCCCATACTTTTCAATGCATTTCCCTATCACATTCATAACCACAAAACCTTTTTATCCCAAGTGAATTTACTATGCTAGGAAACCTTTGCCACTCCAGATTTTGATGAACTACAGCTCCCATCAGCCCTGGCAAGCATGCTCAAGGGCCAGGGATAACAGGAGTCACAGTTCAGCAACATCTGGTGGTCCCAAGAGTGGCAGAGCACTTTACTTGCCGTCATGAAAACAAAATTTCTAGAATGTGTTTGAGACCCACTCATAAAACAGCAACTCTGTAGGCACCTCTAGCCTTCTTCCAGTTGTGTGAGTTTACTACATGCAGGGAGCTTTTCAAATCGGGGGAACATAGCAAAACTTGCTCACCTGTGTATGATGGATGATAACCCACCACCTCGTTCTGTGTGATACGTGAAATAGCTCTGAAACAGACTGCTGGTCACCTAGCCCAGGAATATATATTCTCCGCTGTCTGCTGGCAGCTTTCCAAGCAGAGTTCCTGCCACTTTTGATCCTACAACCCCTCCCCTGGTTATTCAGAGCATACAGCCTGGCTGAACTTTTGTTCCCCTGTGCTCTCAAATATTCCATGGCCAGAGCTTTTGAAAAATCTCATGGATAGCATCGTTGCTATTTTTTAAGTCAGTGTATTGCATTGAATTCAGAGCTAATGCTGTATTACTGACCCAGTAACTCAGGGGATGACTGCAGCGCCACCTGGCCTTTCTCCATGTTCGGTGCGACACTGACATCTTCCGGCCCTTAACCCTGCCAATCTTGGAAGCAGGGCCAATGGGTTTTCTTTTTTCTTTCTTCTTTAGAGCAAAGATGAAGCATAATTAGCTTGGTGAGAGCTGTATCGATCTTCCTCCCATCTCAGTTCCTCATATTCTGCCAGAAGCATGCTCCAGTGCTTTGTGTGACCCATTTTGCTAACAAACGCCTCTTGTTTTTAATCGCCGGCTCTTTGCTATGATCAAGACAACTGAAGCAGCTATTAGGAGCTTGTCACAACAATCCAACAGGGCAGTCTCTGATACAATTCTGTGCGAAGTGACTAGCTATTAGGAAGAAAGCAAAATGCCCAAGATACCCACCATCTAAGCAAGCTGTGGTTTTAATTTCCTACGGCTGTTGTCCAGCTGGGAAGTATAAATGATTCGCGTCCCCCCCCGCCCCCTGGGAAATCTCTCATAGTTGATTTAACTGAGGTAAAGCTGATTGCAAATGCATTAGGTGAAATCCAGTGCTCTATTGAATTCAGTGGGTCACTTCTGAGTTTGGCTTAGTTGGATATCAGGCTGAATTATGATATCATAAACAGGTTTAATAATAATAATAATAATTTATTATTTATACCCCGCCCATCTGGCTGGGTTTCCCCAGCCACTCTGGGCGGCTTCCAATAAAACATTAAAATACAATAACCTATTAAACATTAAAAGCTTCCCTAAATAGGGCTGCCTTCAGATGTCTTCTGAAAGTTTGGTAGTTATTTTTCTCTTTGACATCTGGTGGGAGGGCATTCCACAGGATGGGTGCCACTACTGAGAAGGCCCTCTGCCTGGTTCCCTGTAACTTGGCTTCTCGCAGCGAGGGAACCGCCAGAAGGCCCTCGGCGCTGGACCTCAGTGTCTGGGCAGAATGATGGGGGTGGAGATGCTCCTTCATGTATACTGGACTGAGGCCGTTTAGGGCTTTAAAGTTCAGCACCAACACTTTGAATTGTGCTCGGAAACGTACTGGGAGCCAGTGTAGTTCTTTCAAGACCGGTGTTATATGGTCTTGGTGGCCGCTCCCAGTCACCAGTCTGTTGTGTTGTGAACTTTCATGGGCAAGTAAAGTAACATTAGACAAAAAAAAGCTCCATATGTGGGAAACCCAGCCAGATGGGTGGGGTATAAATAATAAATTTTATTATTATTATTATTATTATTATTATTATTATTATTATTATTACTACTACTACTCAAGGAAGTGAGCCAAGCCACATGCTGTAGAGGAAGGCAGCAAGGCTACATTTATAGATAAATGCGAAAGCACTGATCTTGGGATGCCTCTAGCTCCAATCGTATGCACACTTTCATGTGAGTTAGTTCAGCTGAGCTCAGTTGCACTTAACATCCCAGCAAATATGCTCAGGAGGGCCAGGCTACATAAGTGCTCTGCAAAAGAGAAATGATTGCAATGAAGAAGCAGGAGAGGAACCCACAAAGAGGCAATTTGGCCCTGCATCACAGCAGGACATTTCGCAGGAAACAATCCTGGAAATGAAAGCAACTGGAAAAAAGACAGACAGCCAAATTATATTGGGAAAGAGCAGGGCAACAACTTGGAAATATTTGGGATAATAATACAACCCAGCCCCGTAATCATTATAGCAATGATTTTCCATAAAGGAAAATGGAAAGCTTCAATCATATGAGGCATTTAAAATCATCCACTTAAAAGGGTATCAGCACTGAAGACTACGGGCGGGAAGAACTGTGCTTTGGAAAAGAAACAAACAGATTTTCTGATCTAATGTGTCTTTTTCATATACCGTAATAAAAAGGGCAGGGCAGCAGTAATGGGAGTAGCCTCGACACACCAAGTTTTATGAGATGCATCCTAGAAGAAAGTAAGCTTGTTCATGGATTGAAAAGGATTTGAATGGATAGGTTACTGAGATTCCCAGATTCCCCAGAATTTCTTTCCTTTTTTAACAATAATTTTTATTAGTTTCCAATTACAATAATCCAATGGTAGCCTCATTATAACAATGCCAAGTTATAATACAATTACTAATCCCAATCATTCAAATGCCAAATTAGAAAATTTAGGTGGCCTCCCACATGCTAGAATTGATTATTTGATTATTTACGTACAGTGGTATCTCTGGTTACATACTTAATTCGTTCCGGAGGTCCATTCTTAACCTGAAACTGTTCTTAACCTGAAGCGCCACTTTAGCTAATGGGGCCTCCCACTGCTGTGCAGCCGCCACACAATTTCTGTTCTCATCCTGAAGCAAAGTTCTTAACCTGAGGTACTATTTCTGGGTTAGTGGAGTCTGTAACCTGAAGCGTATGTAACCTGAAGCATCTGTAACCTGAGGTACCACTGTACTTTGTTTCTGCATTCCAAAATCTTATTCATCTCAATTACATTCCCTTATACAACAACTGCAATATTAACAACATCCATTCATCTTGACACATTCAATTATTTCTAAAGCTATAGGTGAAGCATTCAAACTGTATCCTTATTCCTCCTGTGTGTGACAATTATCCATCATGCCTTGAGTGGAGCTAATATCCCACTGTTGTTTCAGAAGTTCTCCATTGCTCCATTCCCCAGAATTTCAGCCACAGTTCAAAACTCCGGATGAGATAGGAGGAGAAGCTACTACTACTTTTCAAACCTGCATGATCAAGGATTTTCTTTTCTTTCTTTTTCCTGTTCAAGAATGTCCCCATCCCAATTCCTGTACAGGCTTCAAAGATGTACTAAAAGATACTAACAAACTGAACAGAAACTTCTTACATTAGCACCACCTCCTTTAAAGAAACCTAAAATTATGGGTCAATTTGCATGTCCAAAGTTTCCTATCTTTTTCTACACCTACCTAAAGGAGAGACACTGGCCACCATAACTTTGTGCTCCTGTGCTGATGGAAGCCCAAAGATTGAACATGGGCCTTGCCACATCCTGATGTTGCCAGCCTGAAGATGAGAGACTTGCAATCTCCTGCCACCTGCCAGAAGGTGAGACAATTGGCCATTATTAGCTCATGCTGATGTTGCCTACTTCAAGGAGCAGCCTGGCGATTGTGACCTCATGATGATGCTGCCCAGCTGAAAGAGAACTGTTGCCTATTGTGGCCTCAGGCTGAAGTTGCCTGCTTGAAGACTGACTGGATCAAGTTCTGTCCACCTGAAGGAGAGAGTCACTGGCCCCTGTGTCCGCCCTTTGACAACCTCTTTCATGAGAACCTTTGCATCTGAAATACTACAGGAAGGGTTCCTTTTCCTTATTCTTCCATCCTTCCACATTCAGACTACCAGAGAGGCACTGCCATCTAGCTGAGGTTTTTTCAGGATGTGGGATGACTACCCTCTAGCTGTCAGACAGTAGCAGTCTCACCTTGTGCGAAACTGACCTGGTCCCTCAGTCCATTAACAGGGACCGCTGAAGAGCTAGGAGCCACCATTTTGAAATGAGAAAGAAGCAGAGGCAGAGAGTCAAGTGAAGATTTGCAGTTATGGAAAGCCATCGCTAACTGTAAAGCAAAGCTAAATTTTATAAAGCTAAAACTAGGCCTGGGAGAAAATTAAAACGCTAGGGATTTTTTGACATCAGGAGAAACAAGCAAACAGAAAGTTTGCCACCTCTGCGGTGAAAAGGGAATTATGCTGAGCAGTGGTGGTGCCAATTTCTTTCACTCTGCAATAAGAGAACTTGCCTCTCAGTTGTCCGGCAACCCATTTTCTCCTCCCCAAAACACCTCAGATGCAGCACTGTGGTGGTGTGGGCAGGGGGTAGCAGGGATGGAAGTCACAGCAAGAAAGTCTACTGAAATTATAAAGTTTCTTGAGCAAAAGGAGACAGGTGGTAATGGTCCACACATCCCTGCAGCTTTGGCGGAGAAAAGCTCTGATGAGGCTAATAGCTGTTCCAGACTGGCACTGTTTTCGGGTGTGATTCTATCACATACTGGCAAATCCACTTAAAGTTCTGCACTTAAAGTTGCTATGGAGTTCTTGCACAAACAAACAGCCCCCAATTGATGTTTTGCAATTTGAAAAGCGATGGGGAAATGAGCCACAAAGTGTGGCATAACATTTGCATGAATAATGATTGTTTAACCACTATGGTTGTGGGTTTGTAACCCTCCCGGGGATATTACGTTAAAGAGCAGGTAATAAAAAAGCAAGCAAATAAATAATAAAAATGACCTGTCCACAAACAAATCTGAATGAATGCTTAGTAAACAGGTCATTTTAGATGTGACTTGATATCATTTCTCGGGGCATTTCTTCAGATCAGGGTGGCAGATCTGTGAGGCTCAGTAGTGTTATGAGAGCAAACTCTGTTTGATCTTCCACTTTATCCTTAGCTAAGGGAATTTATTGGTTGAGCAAAGGATGTTCCCGTTGCCTGAGACAGTACTGTTTGGAACACACTGAACAGAGAGAGAGAAAGAGAAGATTTGGCTCACAGTTTCCACACACCATTCTGCCCATGTGCTTTAATCCTGAGGTAGAAATGAGGACAACACAAGCAATAAGATGGCAATTCACACAACATGATGATTCAGTTGCTTGTCCCCATGCTGGGGCTCCTAGCCAGGGTGCCAATTAGAGAGGGTTTCTGAAAAGTTCAGTTGAAAATCTCCCACTTCTTTCACATTTTGCAATAAAAGACAGGGAGGAGAATGGGGAATTAAATATAAGAAGGCATCCCAAAGGGGGGGGGGGAATAACAACAACCAGGTACTGGTAAAGAGAGAGAGAGACTAAGGATGTGTGTAAAGCACTCCCCAACCCCCATTGGAAATGTTTTGCTAATCTTACCAAACTTCCTGCTTCTCCCGAAACTCCTACAGATGTACTGCCTGAACAGAACCTTCCAAATTCACTACATATTTTATGTAGCTTTAGGCAACTTCTGCTTAGAAAATGATCAAAATCTGGGTATCCTACATGGTGACAACCAGATGATGTGGACTCCAACTCCCATCAGCCCCAGCGAGCATGGCCAATGTTCAGGGATGATGGGAGTTTTAGTCAAACAATACCTGGATAACATCACCTTGGCCTTCATGATCAAGACTCTTCCTTCCTCCATCCACAAAAATTCTACCATTGTCTCACCTGAGCATGAACTTCTAAATTTCCCCCTCAGACAAAGTTTGGTAGCAACTTACAAATATGGGAAACCTCCCAGGGAAACATGGCTGATTTTATCAAATTCATGATAAATTTTCTTATCAGTCAGGCCAGTACAAACTTGCTTGTGGTGACCCATCCAGCTGAATGAAGCCTAATAGTCATGACTGTGATCTTCCAGTTTCTTAATAACCCTCCTATTTTTTCTAGTTCTGGGTAAGAAGTGAAAATTAGTACTGATTCAAACTGGGGGCAAGTACGTTGCATGAACTGTTTTGTGCCTCAAAAAAATTCATCATCTTTGTTGGTGAAACCTGAGAAAATGGTCCTAGACGATATCTCTTGTTTTTTTAAAAAATAATAATAATAAAATAAAATAAGACTTTTTGTGTCTTGGGACATTGCAATGGTCTGGAAGGCACAGCTGATTGGCCACAAGAGTCCATGACGTTGACACGTATGATTATATTATGAACAGAACAACTCACACCTTTTCATATAAAAACAATATGGTGCCAAATCAGCAGCACCTGCAGAGAAAAACAGCAGCTAAGTAGCACAGAAAGAAATGTGTGAAAGAGGAAAGGGGTTTTTTTTGCCATCTGCTTATGACATGGGGTGCCAATGTGATGTTTGTGGGTGCACATGTGCTGCAGAAGCTTTCCCTGGTGTTCACCAGGTCCCATTCTCCATCCTACCCCCAATGAAGTTAGTTTTGAAAAGAAGTTTGGATGGATTTCTGCTTGTGCAATGGGACTTCTCCCAACCTCTTCTCCCCTACATATGCCCCACACCCTCCCCCAATCTGCTACAGGGGGTCAAGGGCATCCGCAGAGCCATTTCAGGTGAAGCATCATGGGATGAGAGAGGGAAAGAGTCCTCTAGCAAAAGCCTAAATCATTACGCTGATGGGATGGTTACTGAGCGCTACATTGGATATGAGCCCTTTTGTTGGAGCACAGCATATGCATGGCTGCAGTGAGCGCATGGCACCCATGAAAATTTCTCCAGCTTGCAGATGTGTGGCCAGGCCCTACCAGGTTAGTGTCCCCTGCTTTATGAGACTGCGTTCTTGATGTGAACTAAATCTCATGAAAACTTAGCCTAGCATGGGTACAAACAGGCATTTGATAGAAGTGAGTTGCCATATATAATGAGAAGACTGGCTTTTGTTTGATGCGCATCACCACAGGCCTGCTAGAGATGATTGGTCATAGCGGGGGCATCCAGACTTGTGTCAAACTTTTGCTTCTGGTGAAATTGAGGAGTGAAAAGAAGTACACATAGTTGGCAAGGAAAATCCCTCGGATGAATAGGGACGCATGATAGGAAGCTGCAGATTGTGGTTTCAAGAGCCTACAGCTGTACTTCATTCCACAAGAAATGTGTCTGCTTTCAGTTTTGCTTGCTGTGTTGTTTTTTTAATCGGGGAAAGCCTCACAGATGGTGCGTCTCACAAAGATGCTGCACCATTCTCACGAGCAATTTGGAACAATTTGTTTCAGCTCGCCGAATTCTCCCATACAGGCAAAGCACAGAGAGGAATGTTGTCGTCGTTTTTTGCATCACTGCTAAATAACACAGAAGGCGAATGAAACATATATAGCAGATGTTGGCATGCTATTATGCTGCTGCTGTGCTCCCCCCGCCCTCGCCCCTCAACAAGTCACTGGGGCGAGCTTCGCACAGAAGTGGCACTTTCCACGGCCTTCGTGCATTGGAACGCTTGAGTGGCGTAATCCTCCATGTGGCATTTTCACAGGCTAATTTGAAGGGTTAGAAAGCAGTCGCGAGCATCGGCCGAAAGGCTTAGCATAGGTCTTCTTAGCTAGATGCATTCACAAGCCTGAAGGACTTTTTCAGGAAGGAAAGTGGGGCATTTGCTTGTATCCCAGAAAGAGCCTCTCCTTGCTTCAAGGCTAACAAGTGATCCTTTCCCCAAGACGCAGCTGATGGGTGGGCAGTGGGGAAAAGCGTGTGCCCCCCACCTGGGGGGGGGATTAGTGGACCATGTAGACAGCAGTTGGGAACCACATGTAGGCTATGGGTTACTTACCTGTGACCAAAGAGGTGGACATGCCATTTAGCAAAACCAGCAATGTATGAGCATTTTTTAAAATATAAATATATATAAAACTTTTCATGAGCTCCTGTATATTACCAAAGATATTGAATTCTTCCCACATCCTTGCAGCTCAAATGATGTGAACTAAGACCATTTCTTTTCTAAGGTAAGGGGGGAAAGCTAAGTAATGAGAAAAATCTGTTCATACTACTTAAACAAAGTCGGTCTTAAATTTTATAGATTTCCATACAGAGTGATTCCAACAAGTTCTGTAAAAAAAAAAAGTCAGGCCATAGCACTCTAGTTTATTTTGCTGTTCTTCTCTTTAATTTAGTGTTGATTATGAGGCATAAAAAGACAGTTCCAATTAAATTTACACCCTACTTCAATTGCCCATGGCAGACTGAAAATGCAATAATCTCTTCCAAAGATTGCAATAATCTTTGTACTGTGTGTCTTTTCGCAGCCAAGCATCAGTAAAAGATTTAAGGACAGAAACTCAGGGAAGATGGATTCCATCCCTTTGTTAACATTCCCTGTTAGAAAGCCAGGTGCCTGTAGGAATCCCACATCTTTTAAAATGTCCACATTTTAGCTCATTGCCCTTCACTGAAATGATGGAAATCAGCAATAAGGAATGAAGATCTTTGGTTTTAAGCCTTCCCAGTGAAAAATAGTTTAGAATTCATTTGGTAAAGCTGAATTCTGAATGGGTACACTACCCTCTTTTTTAAAGTTTGCAGTGAATATTACCTCTGTTGTTGTTGAATTTAAGGGGGGGGGGGACTTGAATAAATGATTGGAGACCTCTACTCCCTTGAGAACTTCTGAATGAAAGTCACTCTAGATGTTGTGATTGAATCCAGAAATGAAATGTTGAGGCACAAGTTCTGCTAGGGTTTGCAAATGAATATTTCCATGTTCTGTTTACAACTAAAGTCATTCCTCCAGTGTGGGTAACTTTCATCCTGGGATTATTTGGTGGTAGTCATACCACATCCCTCATCCATGTGTCTGCTTGGCCCTGTGCTAGTTTTGAAACCTAGAACCATTTGCAGCAGAGATTCTGAGTCCTTACAGACCATGCATCCATATCCTGTGCTGAGGGTGTCAGTCTTTGTCTACATCCACACAGCAGGGTATTCTCTTTTTCCCAACATTTTCCTAACTGTTAATTTCTGGGCTTTCACATGATGTAAAACTCACTTCCAGAAATATAGCAGAATATAATGCAAGTTTAGTGCTCCTGTCCATGTTATTTACTTCCAGAAGTAATCCATTTGCAAACAACATGGAAATGAGTACTAAATTTGTGATATATTCTGCTACATTTCTGGAACAGGCTCTTATGTTGTGTGAAAGCTCAAACATAATGTGGAAATTAGCAGTTAGGGAAATGTTGAGGGGAAATGGAATAAATCGCTATGTGAATGCAACCTAAGATACCCCCTCCCAATTTGCCCTGAATAGGTGAGGCAGACTAATCCAATACATTTCCTTTTCCATCTCCTCTCCAATCAGCTGACCCCAACACAGGTGTGGACAATGCCTTTCTGTATAAATGTAGAATCCAGAATTGGCCTCCACAGTCACTTAAGGACTCATTGTTAAAACCATGTTTATGGAAGACAATCTTACTCGGCTACGAGTGATCGCCAAAGAAGAAGATATGTGTATATGTGTCAGGGTTTTATCAAGCACCCAGATTTACATGAGTGTTTAAGGGTGCATATCTGCCATTTGCACATACCTCTGTTGTCAGAAAGCACAAGTCTACCCCATGATTTATGCATTAAAAATGGAGCCATGAAGATATACTGTACAATTTTCAAGAACAACTGCCGTTCCTTTTCCTTGGCTGAGCTACTTATCCTCTCCAGTCTCTTATTCTAGTCCCAAATTCACTAAGGCATCTAATTTTCCTGCTCAACACTATGATCATCTTTCACCTCTATTGCTCCTTTCATTGGCTTCCCTTTCTCTATAATATCCTCTCCAACTCCTGGTACTTTTATGCCGAATCACCAGTGTACTCTTTCTTTTTGCTTAGTGCCCTTTCTCTCTCTGTGTGTGCTCCCTACCTTGTCTCTCTGTTGCTTCTTATTACCCCCATAATCTGTTGCCCATTCCCCTTTCACTCCTTGCGGTCCCTTACCAGAGGAATATATATGGGGAAGGACCTTAGCAGTGCACCTGTGTCACATGCAGAAGCTTCACTCTCCAACAACTCCAGGTAGCATTAGGAAAGACCCCTTTCTGAATCCCTGGAAAGCAAGTCTAGATAAACTGTGTTGCATGGATCAATGATCTGACTCAGTATAAGGCATCTTCCTATATGTCCCTTGTGACCCCTTACCACTGGGATTTCTTGCCCGAACCATCTAGCTAAATCTTTCTCATCCAAGTGCCTCATTTGAGATTCATCTCGCATTCAAACACATCTGCACTGATCCTTTTTTCTTCATCTTCACATTGCTCCAATTCCCAATCCTTGTGTGACTATTAGATGGTGAACCATCTATTAGACTGTCTTGGGTTTCTCCTACATAAAATGCCTCAGCAATTCTTGAGAGGGTCTCTCTCATAACAGAAGATTCTTTGCTCCACTTTAGTGAATTATACTATACTTCTTGCAGTCGCCAGAAGTCCCTTCCCCACCTACACACTCAGACTCAAGACAGGGAATGGGCCAAATTATAGGCACAGCTTTAGCCAAGCATTTGAAAGCCAGTTTTTCCAGACTCAGAGCATACTTGCTACTAATATGAGAGCTGGAACACTGGAATTCTTGAGGAATTTCTTCAGTCTACATTTGAAAGCAAACCAACCCAAGTCACGCTTCCTCAACTAATACACAGATCAAAACACAGTAACTCTTTGGCATTTCACTTTACCAAATTTGACAGTTCTCAGCTCAAAAGAATGTCCAAACATGCATATCACTTTAGATTAAAATGCAACAAGGACACATGTTGTTGTTGTTGTTGTTTTGAAGCAATGGTTGTTAGAGTGTTGGGCTCAGATCTGAGAGACCATGTTTCAAATCCTCACTCAGCCATGAAGCTCGCTGGGTGACCTTGGGTCAGTCACTGTCCCTCAGTCTAAACTACCTCACACGGTTGTCGAGAGGATAAAATAGAGAAAGGGGGATAACATGTACACCACCTTGAGCTCCTTAGAAGAAAAATGGGATAGAAATGTAATATGACAATCGGTAAAACAGAACACAGAGAACCAAGAACACTGGAAAGACATGGAACTGAGTACAACCAGACAGAACATGGTTTCCAGAACAGAGTCTTGCCTAAATATATGACCCAGGAGTATGTGAAACAGGGGGAATTGTTCCCCTTACTTTTCTCTGTTTTCTCCCTCCCCCTGACCCCAGCCTTCACATTTCTAGACCAGATTGAAATCGCCTCATCCGCAACCTGCCTGCAAAACTAAAAAAGGAATGATGGGAAAAGATCAGATAATATAATAGAAATTAATAATGATAATGATAATGTTGCAAACTGAAGGTTTCAAATCAGTATGTTTTCAGTTAGTATAGTAATTATTGTAAGGAACAGAAGTAGGTGTGTGGGATTGTCATTTCACCGATGTACTTATAAATAGCGTCAAAACCCGCCTCAGGTATAACTGTTAATTACTTCTGCCTTTCTTTCTGTCCTGAACCATCAGCAACATACCCGGAATACATTACAAATCCTTTGCAAAATGAGTAGTCACCATAAGACAAAAAATAAATTAATTTTCTGGAGTTAAAGTCTTCTGGGTGTTGAATCCCCCAGTGCCAATGGCATAGTGGTCACATGGGGAACAAATATAGATGCAATGCTGCGTGCCGTTTTCAAACTTTCAAAATAAAAAAGCCATAAGCAGGCATCCAGTAGTCTACATAATCAAATTATTTGTCATGGACTGTGCTGAGGAGGACTGCTCTGAGGGGGAATGGTGGGAACCTTGCCCTTCCCCTTCCCCTGCTCCTGCTCCTGATCAGGATCATGAATCTTCGCAGGAGCAGGAAAGTAGTATAGATTTGGAACACTGGTTTGCAGAGGGGCATAGTTCAGAAGGCAGAAGCTGGGACGTACTGGGTGGGGAACAGCTAGAAGAACTGGGAGAGAGAGAGAGTTAACAGACTCATTGTTGCTGGAAAGTGTCCAGCCGCTTAGCCCAAGGTCAAGGAGAGCAAATAAGGTGGCAGCACAGAAAGCACAGTGGTTGAGAGATCAGGTTGCAAGATGCGGAAGTGATGTGGGTGACTAGGGAGGAAGTGGGTGGAACCCTTAATTGGGAGTACCTTCGTTCTGAGGAATGGATTTTTTGTGATCATTAAAGTTTCCAACTGGTAAGAGACTCCTTTTGCTTTGTTCTGCTTATCTACTGCCAAAGTGAGGGGGGGAGGAAGCCAAGTTCCTGAAGCCCAACATTATGTGGAGAATGGGGTCATAGAAGCAGACCTTGACTTTGCCATTGCATCTTCTGCTGATCCCACCCCTATGCTGCCCACACATTGGTAGCTTGTCTGTAGAAGGCAACTCAGCCCAATGAATGTCTGCTGTCCTTGTGAAATAGAACCCTGTGCAATTAGGATACCTGTAAATGAGGACAGCTCACACCAAGAGTTGCCACTGCAGCAGCCATGGATGTAGTGGTACCCAGAAAATCTTCCCTAGGAGCCTGTGAAGCCAAAGTCTGCACATGCACCTGCTTTTTTGCTCCCATGGTCATGAGATGGTATTGTGGTTACCCTTTTCTTCTGCGAGAACTACATATTGCTGAAGGAGGAAATTGGGAATGTGATTCTCTGCCCCACTTCCTTTTTCATAGCATTCAGCTAAGTTTCACTCAGAGTAAGCCAATTGAAATCAGTGCACCTAACTTTTAAACGGTTCTAATTTTGGTTCCTCTGTTTTGTTTTTGCTGGGTTGGTATTGGTTTAATGTTTAGTTGGGGTTGGTGGTTATTTTAATTTGGTTATAACTGTAAAGTGTTTATTATTGTTGTTATTAGTATTGTTATTATTGTTGTTATTTGTTTCTGTTGATTTATTGGTTGGTTGGATTCTTGTATAGGATATTCTGTTTTTAATGTTCAATGTTGTATTGTTTTATATATGTATGTATGTATGTATGTATATTTATATATGCTGTAAGCCACCCAGAGTGGCTGGGGAAACTCAGCCAGATGGGCAGGATATAAATTGAATATTACTATTACGCAAATTCATTAATTTTAATGGTCAAAACTGAGTAAAACTTGGTTGAAAACCATCCTATGTGCTTTTCAAGACTCGGATTTTTACTGGATCTGACTTTTGCCCACATCACTCAGAAAAGCAAAATATTTGCGTGTTTGTTTCTGCACAGGTGGGTGATTCAGGTGAAGAAGGAGAGAAGGGACAAGGGGTGTGGCATCCCTGGCACTCCCTCCAAAACCCAAATGTGCACATGTGAAGGAAATGAACTGGCACTACAAAAAGTCGCGCTTGTATTTGTTTGAGGATTATGGGGTTAATTTGTTGGCTGGTTCACTGTTTTGCCCATCCAAGTTGATAGGCGCCACATTAATTGGAACATTTCATTGCAAATAATTTCTGCCTGTGAAGGATAGAAGCCATTGTTTTCCTTGAAGCCTTTGAAATGCAGGTGTATTACAATACAGATCTAGGGGGTTAATTAGTCAGGGACTTATTTAAGTTTCAGACTCAAGGCAAATCACAGAGACAAGGATCACATGCCAGGCAGATGGCTGTCAGAAGATCTGCAAGCCTCCTAAGTTGGTAGGATCGTACAGCTTGAGGGAGAGCTGGGTCGGGGTTTTTTAACTAGTTTATTTTGCTGTAATTTTTTGCTCCAATTGAGAGGGATGCTTGTGCATGCATGTAAACCTTTCTTACGTTTAATCCTTTCCCCTGAGAACTACCTACTTTAGCTGTTTTATAAACTTTTAAACTTGTTTTATAAAACTTTGGGGGGCTCCTTTCATTTGCCACCCCATGTTCCAGCTAAGTTCTATGCTACAGTGGTACCTCTGGTTAAGAACTTAATTCGTTCTGGAGGTCCGTTCTTAACCTGAAACTGTTCTTAAGCTGAGGTACCACTTTAGCTAATGAGGCCTCATGCTGCCGCCGCATGATTTCTGTTCTCATCCTGAAGCAAAGTTCTTAACCCGAGGTACTATTTCTGGGTTAGCAGATTCTGTAACCTAAAGCGTCTGTAACCTGAAGCATCTGTAACCCGAGGTACCACTGTACCTTGAAGTGTTCACAAGGAGACATGAGGGAAGAGTTAAGGCCATTTGGTGGAAGGCAGCGGTCAGGAGCCCAGGGGCCCTTGATAACACAGCACACAAGTCGTAATTAGCTTGACAATTTATTGCAAAACAAACAATCAGATTCGGACACTCTATCGGAGCTTCTGTACCTTACAATTCAGTTGACCCTTCTGAGGAGTTCTTCCTGCTTCTGCAGAATATCCTGAACCTATGACCCTTACATTTCTGGTTTTGTTTCCTGTCTAATACCTTTCCCGTACGTCTACTCCTTGGGCTCATAGGATTAATTGCCTCCTCTTCTGATGAGGAAATGTCCCCCCTCCTGCTTTCCAAGCCTGCCTGTGCTTCTTGAGCAAGTTGGCTTCTCTCCATCCCACCCTCTACATTCCTTTCGGTGTCAGGGGAGTAGACAGCCAATTGCTCCCAGCTGTTTGAGAGAAATGCAAGCTTTTCTGCTGCTGGGTGCTTCCTAACTCATGCTGTGCCTCTCTAATTGGGGCAGATGTGTTCATGGCAGCAGCTGATATCAAATAAATATTTTCACCTGGTGGCAGCGAAAAGATCTACAGGGAAGGTTGAGTGGCAGGGGTGGATCTACTATGAAACTAATGAGGCTTATGCTTCAGGGCCCCTAATCCTGGAGGGGCCCCAGAAGTGAGTTTAGTCTACATTGCTTAAAGATCTTGGGTCTGGTAGACCCAATTTGACAACTCAAATTGATTAATTATTTGTTGCATGGGCAACTCCCCATTTGTGTGTGTTCAGCATGTGTGTGACTACTGACACACATGGCATTCTTGACACTGGAAGGGGCGGGGTGGGGCAGGCTTACACTCATCCTTCTGACACACATGGTGCCTTGGGACATCACCCCACATAAATGGGGAGTTGCCTGTATGTATTTCAACCACCCGAAAGGTTGGGAGTCAGTAGCACAGATGCTGTAAAGGTGTGATGATCTCTTGCACAACAACCCCATTGAAGAAGATAACCGTGGTTTCCCTGACCCTGCTTGCTGGTTGCGAAGGGGCCCGCATAACAGTTCAAGCTTCAGGGCTGCCAAAATGTAGGTTGGCCACTACTGAGCGAGCAAAGAAGAAGAAGAAGAAGAAGAAGAAGAAGAAGAAGAAGAAGAAGAAGAAGAAGAAGGGGAGTTTGGATTTGATATCCCGCCTTTCACTCCCTTTAAGGAGTCTCAAAGCGGCTAACATTCTCCTTTCCCTTCCTCCCCCACAACAAACACTCTGTGAGGTGAGTGGGGCTGAGAGACTTCAAAGAAGTGTGACTGGCCCAAGGTCACCCAGCAGCTGCATGTGGAGGAGCGGAGACGCGAACCCAGTTCCCCAGATTACGAGACTACCACTCTTAACCACTACACCACACTGGCTCCCAGAGGGGGACCCTCTGCTTGGCCAAGATCTCACCCCAGGGAAGCTGGAATGCTGCTGCGGCCCATGGGCTTCTCCTTTCTAGTAAAGACCTCAGTGTGTGGACATCATGGGGGCAGGGCCTCAGGGAGGGGCTGGTAGAGGCAGGGCCAGGGCCAGGGTGCACACACCTGATCTTTCTTCACATGACGTTAATTGTGCGGTGTATGAAATGCCCCAATAGGGCTAGTAAGTGAGCAAGATCAAATCTCAATTTGTCATTCATTTTCTTTATACGGAGTGAGCTGGAATGTCAGCTTTGCCGTGGGACAGATGTGATAGAGAGATTTTTGAAATCTGCGTCAATCCCTGTAAGCACCATGAAACACATCTCCTAGATCTATTGCCCATCAGCAATGGACATAAATCTAATCAGGCTAAGCTTCCCTGCTGCCATAATTTAAGGGCCTTGGGTGGTTTTGGTAGCTCTACCCACACATCCTTATTCAGTTTGCGCTTTTTTCCTCCTTTTTTTGCATTGAAGAAATAATAATAAAATAGGAGAAGGAGTAATCAGTTCAACGCTGCTAATTACTCAGTTGCTAATGTACACAGAGATCTGTTCCCAAGACATTTCGAAGAGACTTAAGGGTTGAACACTGAGCTCATTTGCCTTCTCTCTGTGTAATATAAAGAGACAGCCCGGAGACAGGAGTCAATAGTGGCTGAAGTCCAGAGGGAGGGGGAATTTAAAATTCAAGTCTGTATGCAGTTCTCAATCGGGGGGGGGGGGGATACACATAGATTTAAATTTGTAGATTGCCTCATTGTAATGGATTGGGAGGGGGGTGTCAAAGGAAACACAGAATGAAAATCAGTTTAAAAGCTGTTGATGTCCCAAATTGGTACCTGGGGATTGGGATGGATGGAGGCTAATAAATGGATGTTTATTCCAAACAAGACAGGGGTGCTTCTCGTCAGGAAAGAGATGGACTTTGGAATAGGAATTCATCCTCTTTTGGATCAGATAGTCCTCTTCCAGAAGAAACAGCCTGACAGCCTGAGCGGATATCCTCCTGGAACCTGCTTTGCACCTCAGTGCCCATGTTGCAGCTGTGAATCAAGGGTACTTCTGCTCATCTTAAGCTAGTGTACTAGCTGTTTCTGTTCCTGAGGCAGTCCAATCTGACTATGATAGCACATGTCTTAGTTGTAGCTGAATAAAACAATGAACAAGGTAGTGATACAATGACTACTGCAATCAACACAAGATAATATCACCAAGCCAACTAACTGTAAACAAACAATAAAGGTTCATAAAAATGGCAAAAGTACCTTTTTTCCTAAATAGTTTTTATCTTGAACAATTGCAAACGCAGCAATAAAGAATCCAGTTGTGGTATGCCAGTGGATCAGTGCTCAGACGTCATTCCGGTAATCTGATGTTTCGTCACTAAAGAGCTTTGTAGTAAATAATATACATGAGATAACAGTATGTAAATGACTTAAAGCAAGGGTATATCTGTCCCCATCTGCATGTTTCCATCAGGAGAAGCATAGAAAGAGGATGATGTCCTTCAGCTTGTTAAACCTCCTTCATTGTATCTGTGCAGAATGGATTACTGCAATGCCTTCTACATACATGAGACAAACTTTGAAGAATCTTCAGAAACTTCATTCAGTCCAGAATGCAGTGGTGAGAATGTTGCTGGGCACTTGCCCACAGATTCTTATTACTCCCTGTCATGGCATTATTCCACCCTATTCACTTCACTGCAAAGATAAGGCAATGCAAATGAGGGGATGTAATCAACTACATATCATTTGCAGACTGAAAGCAACCATAACAGCGAATACTGTATTTACTGGATTGATTTCCATTCTGGATATGGTACAAGTAAGTCAATATCCACTATGTTTTTGTTTTCATCAAAATTCTCCCTCTAGCATCCCTAGAGGGGAAGAGGAGAGCTGGCAGGCAAGCATCCCAGCTATTACAGGGCTTCTATTGACAGTGAGTACACCCCAAGCTCTGTGTCTGCCAGAGCTGCACACTGTTGAAAGGCAAACTGGCAGTAGGCTGCAAACAGAAAGAAGAACCGCAGGTACTGACCTGGCACCATACATAATATAAATACAGTGGGACAAACTTTCTGAAAGCAACAGGAAGTGGAGCAGCGAAAGGGCACAGAGGCTGAGATTTTCTGGCATCCTCAGATGCAGAAGACCTTCAACTTGCAACATGAACTCTGGGCGAGGGATTAGGAGGGAGAGAGGAGGTCCTGATGATAGCTGGTTTTCATGAAAATATAATATGAGAAAGACAAAAGTGGCTGGTGCAGGAGAGGCAGCCAGCTCTGGGGCAGGAGAAAGCTGGAGAACAGACAGGAAGGAGATGTGGGCCAGAGCAATGATTCTCATACACAGAGTCATACACAGGGTAGCACAGGATGAAATTATGAGAGGTTAACCTTCAGGAATGGCTGCCGTCAGGGAAAGAATTAGGGAGGACAAGGTGTAGGGAAAGAAACAACTCGATGAGGGTGTGTGTGTGTGTGTGTGTGTGTGTGTGTGTGTGTGTGAAAAAGGCAATCATAACAAAGCAACATCTAGGTAGATAAGGATGAACACAGTGAGCATGTAAAACCAGTGGGTTTAGGAGGGAGTATCATTTGGTAAGAAAATCCTAATCAAAACAGCAGTGAAGAATGTGGAAGTTATTTTCCTAAGAGTTTGTGGTAATGGGAATCTTAGTGCTAACACATCTTGCCCTGGCACAAGATAAAGGTTTTAGTTGCTCTAAAGCATGTAACTTTAGTTGGAAAATGTTGAGGGCAAAGGCGGAGGAAGACTGAATTAAATATTTCCAGGGATTTGCAGGCCAAATTCTATCCATAAATAGCTGCATAATCTCATGTATGCAACCCAAACCTCAGGTCAAACACATTCTCTTTCATATTGAATATGCTTAAGGCAACTGCTGAAAATGTGCTTACATTACAGTTGCAGGAGCAGGAAGACAGACACCATCCAAAATTGGGTTAAACAGGGCACGACTTTATTCAAGAGCACTAACAATTGAAGTTGGTCAGGGAGAGCTCTGATAAAGAACCAGCCAAATAGGATAAATCCATCACTATGTTCTTGCTTCCTAGTTATGTCATCACAGGCCCGGCCCGGCCATTGCTGGCATGTGTGACTGGCAGGATCAGACAAATGAGGCTGGTGAGGGAGACACTGAGCCAAGTGTTTTGCTATCCTTGGTATAGTCCTTAGCTTGTTGGAATAGGACTTGGGAAACCAGGGTTCAAATATCCACTCAGCTATGAAGCTCACTGGGTGACTTTAGGTCACTCACCCTACTTCATAGGGTTGTTCTGGGGTAAAATGGGGAAGAGGAGACCTCTGTATGCCGCTTTTAGCTCCCTGGAGGAATGGTGGGAAATAAAGACAATAAATAAACTACAAATATAGCAAATGTGATCCTGAGATCTGATCCCAAACCATGTGAAAAAACACTGGCTTCTAAACAGAGCTGTAGGATATTTAAATACTCAATGAATGATTAATTGTTGTTGAAGCAACATCTGAGATCTGTGTGGGTTGGATTACTGCCTGGAGCTGTCCACGGTCCTGATTGGATTTAACATACAATCCTATTTGGCTTTGCATGGAACAAAACTGCACCTTCAGCATTTTGATCCAGTGTTAATACCTCATCTCATAAGAGGGCTGAAGCACCCCTAGTTGGCCACTGTGAGACCAGAATGCTGGGGAAAAACCAGTGCCATACCCTGTTAATTGAGCCTCCGTTCCATAGAAGAGAGAACAGGAGCACTGTGATTCTGATGCGGGAAAAGATCACAGCTCCAGGACTCCTACTTTGAAGGAGGACTTGTTCAGGTCTTCAGCTCCCAAGGTATTTTCTAACATGCCCTTAATTTTGCAAAACTTTCAGTGCAGCCTTGAGGAAATCATTATATCTCCAGCTGCCTCGCCCTTCCTTGCTGTGGCTCTCTGCTACAGATAGCTTGCCTCAGTTCTTCCTCTTCCTTTTATTTATATATATTAAATGCTTTGTGAGTCTGATGTGCACCGGTGGTACTAACTGCGCGAGAGATTCCCAAGCTGTAATACCCGCTTCTGGGTACACTATAAGAAGCTTGTGCTCTCTCTGTCTCTTTCTCTCCATTGTGCCTGAGGTTTTAGCAAGCAACCGCTTGCCTTTCAAGGCACAATGTGGGCTAAACTGATGGCCTGAATAAAATGATGCAAGAATCACCTTTCTAGCTGCCTTGTTAGTACAGCAGTTCACCTCCATTTTAAAAGCTTTCAGGAGTATAGAGTGAACTTATTATGCTGAAACTGCCTTAGACAGAGTCTGTCCATTGACCCATCTTGTACAGTCTCTGAGATCCTTTTAACAGAGATATGGGGAATGGGAGGCCATGCTCTAACCTTAACTGCTCACCTGAAACCTCCCCAAGTTGCCCTGATGCTAAGGGTAGTCTCAGCCACTAGTTCCCTCATGATACACACTCCTTTCACATTCCATTTTCAACCTTTCCCTTCATACAACTGCAGCGTGCTGAAAACTCATGACCATTTTGGTATGTGTAGTTTCACAGGAAGGGGATCAGAATGAACCTAGGCTTCAGGCTTGCGAGAGAGGCTAAAAATATTTTTTAAAGGGCGTAGACCTTTGAACTGAAAGCAATCATCTATCAGTATGCATAACTGTCCCATGCAAGTAGCAGGAACAGTTCATTTCATATTTCTCAACTCACTTGATGGAAAGAAAAAATATTGAAACCCTTCACATTGAGACAAGGTACCTTAAGGGACTTAGCTCTTAAATAATAAACAGGTGTGTAGATAAAGCTAGAATTAAATATTTAGAGCCCATAAATGTTAATGCAGCACTTTAGCAAAAACCCTTTACAATTAGCAGCACCATTGATCATGGTCTCTATTTGGAACAAATGGCACTCTCTAAATGTTCACTCCTATTTTACTAGTGAAGAGAAGTAATTTACATGCTCTTCATGGCTTGCAAAGGGGGGGGAAGTATGCGCTGCATATGCTCGCTATATTTTAAAAATCTTTTTATTTTTCAAAAACTTTATCCACCACACAAAAAAGCCAAACAAAAAGAGGTACCAATATTATATTCTGCTTTCATCAGAGAATGTGAAAAAAGATTATATTAAATTGTCAGATGACTAAATTAGGCAATACAATCCCCTTAACCCTTCACATTGCAACATGGTATGCTTTCCCCTTCTAAAAACATGGGCAGATAATGTGCTTACTGATCAACTTCTAAAATTGATTACACAATGAAGGTGGGGAACCTGCAGCCCTCCAGATGTTATTGGACATCAGCTCCCATCACTTCCAACCAGCATGGCTAACTGTCTGGGATGATGATGATGAGCTGTAATACAGCAACATCTGGAAAACCACAGGTTCTCCACACTTGGCTTTGCAGAATGTAGGGTTATTTTTATTTCACAGTTGTACTTTCCATATTAACTACAGTTCAGTTAATTAATAGGGTTTGCTTTCAGAACTGCTGTTTGGAGGAAAATACTTGGTACCAAATATTATTCTGTTTATTGGTAATGTGTTTTTAATGGTGGCAATTGTGGGATGCACAGTGTGTGTGTGTGTGTGTGTGTGTGTGTGGTGCGTGATTTCCATCCCCCTCCACAATGTGTGTGCTATTTTCATGCTTGTTTTTGTCTCCCACTCCTCATATTGTTCACTAAGAGGACACCTTCATTTCTGTTTGTGAGTCTTTCAAAGGCATGTGGCTGGTTACCGATAGAAAAGGAAAGCTGGATTATGTATACCTTAGTCTCATCCAGCAAGTCATACGTTCTTAGGTACTGATTAGAATGTGTCCTTTCTGAAGTACTGGTGCATATCCCCTTACATTCAAAGTGATAATCACTTTGTGGTCACTTCCTGTTCCCCAGTGGCAATCAGCTTCTCCACTAACCATGTGGCTGTGTTCAGTTTGTCACTGCTTCCTGTTCCCAGGTGGTGACTGTCTTCTAGTTTCTCCTTCTTCCCAGGTGGCAGTTAGCATGTCCGCTCACACGTGGTGGTGATAATCAACTTGTGGTGGCTTCTTGTTCCAGGGTTTTCTTCCTAGGGTGATGAGACAAGAAGGGCTCGAAAAGAAGGCATGGGAAAAGCTATATTTGACGGCGCTGCAGAATATTGTCTCATAGGGTCATCATGCTTCTCTAGGTTCTCTGTGGATTTCACAGGCTGGGAACAAATCATTTCAAAAACAGGATATATTCATTCATTTTATATTCATTCTTTTTCTTTCACCCCAAGTTTGTCTCGGAGTAGATGTCCTCCGTTCAAACCATGACAGTTACATCTGTCAAGCTTGCCTCATTTTTCATTCCTCTGTGTGAGATGCAAGCTAAACAGGAGCTACAGATGCTGGTTTGATTAGTGCAATCTGTTGATATTGTTACTTGATATTTCAAAAAAAAACAAGCAAGAGAGGAAAAGGTGGCATGGTGGTGGCATTTCACAAAACAAATTAGTTGAAGCGTAGCTGATCCACTGTGATGGTGTTGACTCTTTCTAATCTACACACTCACATATCTTTCTAAACAGATGGTGTTAGGCAGCTACAGTCTAGTATCATGTGCTGCATGGCAACCCATATTACATCCATATGCAGACAGCGTTAGTAAGGAAGGGAGAGAGTAGGAAGGCCAGACATAAGGGTGAACACATCAGCCTGCTTCAGTTTTGTGTCACTTCACATGCACTCCATCACAGATTCCCTCTCGCTTTTTTGCAGATTTTTTTTTTAAATGCACTTTGCATATAAATTGTGTGCAGTTTCCCCTAAAGTACACATTTTGTATTCATTTCTCGTTCATTTCAATGCCTTTCCCCTAACATATACATTTGAGCACCAGTTTTCCATAAAGTATGCATTTTTCTGTGCATTTGTTTGAACTGAAACTCCACAAAATTCAGAGAAGTTCGACACTGCAGGTAGGAAGAGTTGAATGCACTGGTTTATTTCATCAAAGGCTGTGAACATTAAATTTCAGCTATGGTCCTTATCTGCGACCACAGTATGTTTGCTACATAGAATGGGACTACCATAGGAGCCAACTCCTAGGGACCGAGGGGCCCTTTGCTCCCCAATAAAATATTTGAGGGGGCCGCCTTGACAAATTTGATGGGCATTGCCATTCAAATGGTGTTTCTGCACTTTGTCATGTGATTGATTATGTAGGGTGGGACTTACCTGGGCTCTCCCAATATTTTATTCAAGCTGGCACCCCTGAGGACTACAGGACCATTATTGTGCCACTACTAGCCCAGGGAACTTTTATTGGTGGTGACAACTATTTGATGGACCCAGAGAGCGAAGTTGGTGAAGCCTGTGAGGATGGGGAACTTGCCCTGAGGCTACGAATCCCATACTGAACCTAGTAAGTTTCACAGCCTATTCGAGTTCTCCTGTGATGAGACAAAATGACAGGAAGCAAACTCAGTAACAACCTTGTATGGGCCACTAAGTGCTTTAAGATGTGGAGAAGAGTGCTGCATTTACAGAATAGTCCTTGCTACTAATATGCCACATTCTGCTCAGGCTGTCTGACTGCCAACTGGCACATCCACTGCAATGACTAAGCTGACCACGGAAGTCAGCTCGACAAGGGAGATGACAAGGGACTGGACTCATGTGGACTCCTGACCCGATGCAAGAGGAAGCTGGCAATCAAATGTCATGGCCCAAGAACTGACAAATATATATATATTGCACAATTCTAGAATGTGTAGTTTGCTCAGATTTATACTCAGCTCTTGAGGAAATGTTGACTACTTTAGCAGAAGCATTTACTGCTAGCCAAGGGAACAGACAAAGGTCTGTGACAGCTGTGACTGTTAAAATGTCATCCATCACCCTGAGAATGGCTATGCAGGCTGGAGTTCAGCAATTTCCTTTTCAGCCTTCCTTGGCTGACAGTACCGCCACCACCTTGTTCCCATTGTTAAGAGAGTGGTTGCCTTGCAGCTCTCTCAAGCCGTTGACTGAGCGAAGACCAAACACTTGTTTATTTCTTCATAAAAACGTGGTAAATTGGTTTACGGTTGCAGAAATTTCACAAGGTGGTTTTCATAAAATTGCAAACAAGGCAACATGAGCCAAAATGAAAGCGAATGCTTTAAAGTAGCGCAAGAAACGCAGACAAATGCCTCAATAAAAATAGAAAAATTGTCACCATCAGCCGAAAACCAATGCCAGAGATTCATTGGAAGCAGCTCACCTAAAACTGAACAGAGGTGTTCAGTTTTGGATCAGACCTGGATGTCTGATTCCTGGCTCCCTCCATGCTGTTGCTCCCTGACCCAGGCAGGGCACAAGTTGAGGTCTCCTGCTGTTTAGCATCTGGTAAACAGAGAGATGCTGCCTCTGAATAGAGAGGTTCAGTTCTATACCATTTGCCTTTTTTAAAAAAGCAAAAGAAAAGAAAAAAGCAAATGATCCTGATAAGCCATGATGACCTACCTAGCAGAGCTCAGAACCAGTCTTACATATTAGCTGATCAACCATGAAAGTGTTCTCACAGAAGTCATATACCCAGCCACAGCTAGAGAGAACATCAGAAGGAAGTGAAGATGGTTAATTAGAGCCACTGTATTAAAATGTTGGATTAGTACCTGGGAGTCCAGGGTTCAAGTCCTCACTGGACCACGAGGTTCTCTGTGTGACCTTCAGCCAGTCACTGGTGGAATCTACACATATTAAAAAAACACTGTGGAAATGCTTTTTTAAAGAACATTTTGAAAGATATATTGAATCTGCCACAGCTCACCATCTCCATCTCTTGTCGCTTTTACAACACACTTAAAACGTTTTATTTGCAGCTCTACAGCTGAGTCCACTGTCTCTTAGCCTAATCGACCTCACAGGGATGTTGTGAGGATGAAAGGGAGAGGGGGAGAAGTATGCATGACCCTTCCAACTTCTTGGAGGAAAGGTAGGATAATAAATAAAAACAATTGTGGCGTATTGCTCTTGGGCTTGCCTTGCATACACAGTTGCTGGAATGCCTAAAAATGGTTCATATAGTCACAAGGAACAATGGCTTTACTTGAATATATTGTCTAAATAGAGGCTAGAACACAGCAAGTGGGAATAGGAACTGAGGCCTAATTTCATTCCTGTTTAGAATGAGCAGCTGCTGGTATCATATGGCATGCTTTTGATCCCTGTGAACCTGTCCTGTTACCCTGTTGTCTATTGTTTTGACCTGCTGTATCCACCTTCTGCTTTAATGAACCTGGCAGACAGCTCAGCCTTTCGGCTGTGGTTCTTGCCTCTATACCATTCCATTCTAATTCTCTCTCTTTCGCAAAACACCGTTGATTGATGTCTAGCCCTCCCTCCCCCAACCTGTCTTATCCTTGAAACAGGAATTGTGGCATTTCATCTTGTGGGAGCACAAAGTGTGGCAGGTAATGGAAGAAGTGGGTGCGAGATGACAGTCCCGACACAAAAGGTATGACATCCTTTTCCTGCGCGTTTCTCTTAGCGCTTCTGCGAAAGAGAATTTCCTCAGAACTGCTCAAAGCCCTCCTTTGACTTCAATACAAGCTGTCAGACAGATCTTTCTCTAGTCTTCTCCAAGGTGCTTGCAACTTGAATCACTCGCAGCTGGAAGGCCTTTAAGATATTTGTCTTCCTTCTTCTTGAAAATGCCAATCACACTGCTTAGCACCAGCCACACTGCACCCCAAAAAGTACCAAATATGGGCAGAGCACGAATGGCATTGCTTTATGAGCACTTCTTCATACTTTGAGCCAACTCAACACACCTTATTCAAGCCACTCTCACAGGCCTGTGACAGAGTCTGCAGCTGGCTAGCAGTGTTGCCGCTACAGTGGTACCTCAGGATAAGTACTTAATTCATTCCGGAGGTCCGTACTTAACCTGAAACTGTTCTTAACCTGAAGCACCACTTTAGCTAATGGGGCCTCCTGCTGCTGCCGCACCACCAGAGCACGATTTCTGTTCTCATCCTGAAGCAAAGTTCTTAACTTGAAGCACTATTTCTGGGTTAGCAGAGTTTGTAACCTGAAGCGTATGTAACCCGAGGTACCACTGTATTATGTTTTCTGGGTAAAATGGCTGCTTTCTGTTTGAAGCGGTCGTTCTGATCAGGAAGCTGAAAAGTTCTTGAGGGGGAAGATATGGTTTTTGTGGCCAATGAGACCACAGGGTGAGGTCAGTTCTGTTGTTTTCACCATCCTCCTATGGACACACGGGCGGAGCAATGTTGGGGAGATGGGGGACGTACTGCCCCGGGTGTCATCACCAAGGGGGGGGGTGACATTTCGCGTGCCGCCCGCCTGCAACTCCTGCCTACTCCGAGCCGTCAGGGGAAGGGGGGAGTTATGCTGCTTTGCCGGAAGCACAAACAGGTTGGAAAGAGTTATGGGACACCCTCTCGGAGAATGGGGAAGAGGCGGGAGCTGACCCACTCAGTCCGAGGTCTCAGCGAATGGGAGGGCTGCAGGACAGGAAGCAAAAGGTCTGCTGCTTCTGGTCACATCAAAAGCAGTCTTCAGAAGAATCATAGTGATTGATGATACCGGGAGGCTGTGTTAGAGCCCTCCGGAGCTATGACAATAAATCATCCTTTTTAATTAACTATGCTTGCTGTGTTACCAAGCCGGGGACTGGACTCCTGACAATGGGATGCCAACCACTTGCAATGCAGGAATCTCAACTAGCTCATACATACAGATCTAGTCTTAAAGCGGACTAAGACCTAGGGTATCAGAGTTAAAATCCCCACTCAGACATGAAGCCCACTGTGTGACCTTGGACCGATCCCTGTCTCTCAGCCTAACCAACTTCACAAGGTTGTTGTAAGGATTACATGGAGGAAAGGAGACCACCCTGGCTGCCATGCGCTCATTGGAGGAAAAGTGGAATGGATATAAAAGTAATACAAGTAAATACACAATGATAATAATAAAACGACTAGCCCTGATTTTGATTTAGGGCTGGTTTGGAATAATGAAAAACCCAGCAAAGCAAAGCAAAGCAAAGCAAAGCAAAAATAAAATAAAATAAAATAAAATATCTGGGACAAAACAAGGATATTCAGGCTTATAAACATTGGATTTCTCCACATCAAATCCAATGTGTGGCTGTTTGCTGGGACAGGCTTGCTTGCAGAAGGTGTACAATCAGGGTGTTACCTTTGCTTCTGTACTACCTATGAACTCTGTGCACCAAGTTCTCGTCTGAACCTTGCCTTGCACTGTCCTACATTTTGTAACAGCATTTACAAGGATGGATTGCTGATGTGTTTTATAGGCTTTTACTATTATTATTCTCACAACTATGTAAAGTAGATCATAGTGCATTTTTAGCAAAAGAACACAAAGAACAGTAGTAGCACTTTTAAAGACTAACAAAGTCAGAAACATAATTGCCTGCTCAAGCCATTATGCCTGGCAATGAATATGCATCACTCCATATTACTCATGCCGCTATGTTTTGTCATATTACAGTTTCCATTTGCGACCCTTCCAAGGATTTAAAACCCCAATGGATCCCTGATGTGCAAAGTCTAGCTAACCAGCTTTGCCTGCACCATAAAGTCTCTGGGAGATATCCACTTTGCAGACCTTATTCCCAGAGGGCTGTGTATAATGAGCAAAAGCTACCATGGCTATGCCAGTGGATCAGGAATAATCTCGGCACCAAGCTCATCCTCGGGTACAGCAATGAGAGCACTTTTATTTAAAAGTTTAATGGCATGTCCTCTTCACCCTTGCCTGCCCAGCATCCTGAAGGTGTTTTGTGTGGAGTGGGCAGATTTATGCAATCTGTATTCTTTTCAATGCCATATTCCAAAGAGCAGGAGAAATGTTAATTCAGATGTAACCTTGGGCTGCAGGGTGTATGGACAGAGCCAAGATGCACTCAGCAAACCGAGAAATGACAGCACGCCCCAAGAGTGCAACGAGGCACAAAGTGACTAAACGAGATGGAGAGTCCTTGCTGTGTGTTACCCTTGCATGCTAAGCTGGCATGTCCTTGCTGTGTGCCTTTCACAGATTAAGCTGGCACCAAGGGCTGAAGCTGTCAGCATCTGAGTCAGCAAACCAAAGGTGATATAAAGACATCATTTGAGGGAGTCTCCATTCGCTACTTTCCATACATCATAGATTCTGCGGCAGTGCCGGATTTACGTATAAGCTAAACAAGCTATAGCTTAGGGCCCCACTCTCTTCGGGGCCCCTAAAAAATCTAAAGGAAAAAACCTGGATGTACATTTCCAAAATGTAAGATAAACAAAAAACAAAAAACCTACATACAGCAACAGTGGCAAATGGCTTTAGATACCTATTGGTCCATAAATTACCATATAGCATGTATTCAACAAAAAAACAGTGACAAAGGACAGGTGGACATATAAAGGGCCCCATTACCTTCAGTAGCTTTGTTGTTGTTGTTTAGTTGTTTAGTCGTGTCCGACTCTTCGTGACCCCATGGACCAGAGCACGCCAGGCACTCCTGTCTTCCACTGCCTCCCGCAGTTTGGTCAAACTCATGCTGGTAGCTTTGAGAACACTATCCAACCATCTCGTCCTCTGTCGTTCCCTTCTCCTTGTGCCCTCCATCTTTCCCAACATCAGGGTCTTTTCCAGGGAGTCTTCTCTTCTCATGAGGTGGCCAAAGTACTAGAGTCTCAGCTTCAGGATCTGTCCTTCCAGTGAGCACTCAGGGCCTATTTCCTTAAGAATGGAGAGGTTTGATCTTCTTGCAGTCCATGGGACTCTCAAAAACATCAATTCTTTGGTGATCAGCCTTCTTTGTGGTTCAGAAGCTTAGGGCCTCATCAAACCTAAATCCAGCCCTGATTCTGCCTTTCTCCTTGGTCTGCTAACTGGGAACATTGGCCGCTGCCTTCTACCGGGATGGATTATTTGCTCATCTGTGCAGTGATATCTCCTCTGGCTGGCATTAGGCTCTCTGCAATCATAGGCAGAGGGTCGTTCTCACCACCACCTGCTGCCTGACCCTTTGAGCTAGGGATTGTAGCTAAGGACCTTCAACTCAATACTTAATTATGGTCCCTCACCATGGGTGTCTGTAGGAATAATTTAGGGTGGTGGGAGGCAAGGTCTATGACTTGCAGTTCCTGGTTGTTGACTTGACTCTTTGCAGTCTTTACACAACTGAATCCCATGGACCATCGCATGGCACTGAAGAGAAGCAACGGGAAACAAGGGTGGGCTGTTTCTGTTGGTGATTTACTCCATCATAAGAGATTACATATTTCAAAACTAACTTCTAATGTTGTCTATTTCAGAATAACAGAATAAGGCACTAAAAGGATATAACACCTTCCATTTGTCCACTGAACAAAAATGGAATCTAAGCCAAATTAAAAACCATAAAGGCAGGTTTTCACACCTTCCACACAGAATCTGCCTTGGCTGTGGTGAATGCCAGACCTAATGTCTGAAACCAGTCAGACTTCTTTGTTAATGCTTGTCTGAAACATAAAGGAAAATATAATACAAAGTGGGTCATTCTTTCAACAAAAACTGGAGTCTTTGAGGGTCTTGGTCAAAATGGTCAATAACTTCTTTTATCAGTTTTTCCCTGGAATAGATCTTCAACCTCTCTATGTGGATAGCCAACAAACACAAGCCAGACCATCGGTCTTCACTCATTGTTGAATGCAACCATGTCTTCACCCTGTGCAAATTGCTAAAGGATTGTTCAGTTGCACATGTTGTAACTAGGAGAGAAAGTGCTATAAGGATGGGCATTCTAACAGCAGGGAACAGTTGGGTCTAATAGCTCAGTAACGCTCATGTTGCAAATGTTACACAATGACCATCCGATTTCTTTGGTATGTCTTTTTGCTCACAATTCACACCATGTAACAGATTCATCACCTAACTTTTCAAAGTTGCAAAGCTCCTGAATGGAATTGACAAGTGTCTGAAAGTCCTTTTCCTGGTGCATCCGAGATAGATGTAGTTTTAGCAAACAGAAGACAAGTTGGTTTCAATTGCTGAAATGAATGCTCAGTGTAGAAACATGTGAATCTAGGTAAGGAATGTAGAAGGACCAGCAGCAGAGTTCATCTGTAGATTGGTTGGGATGATAAGCATTGTTTTTCTGTTGTGTGGTTTGTCTAGGTACTTTAAGTTCTACATTCACTTCATCTATCAGTTTCTTGCATGTCTCTATTATTGTGCTAAAGTTCTCACCACTAGCTATCATTTTCCTTCCCCAATAGGTGCACTTTTACTGGTTCTTTCTCATCTTCTAGTAGGCCTTGTAATCTCCTTCCTTTTTTCCTGGCAACTAAGGTGTGTCTTTCCTGTGGAGGATTCATCCTAGATCAAGTACTCCCTAGAAATTATTTTTTGCAAATACAATGACAAAACAAGTGTGAGTGGAAGTTAAATAGCTCCTCCACAAATGCCAAAGTTAAACTTTGAAAACCCTGCAGAGAAGCTTTGGCATGTCTCCTGCTACACACGACCTAAAGCCATTCAAAATTAAGCCTCTTTGTGTTTAATGGGTCTTAGTTGATGGTAAGTGTAAGCTTTGGCTTCAGGTTTTCATTGAGGAAAACAGAATTCTTTAACAGCTGTATCTCCACAATCAGGACACAACAGACTTCCCAATGGAAGCATCAGGTTGATGGGGGGCAGGTAGCAGAAATGGCTGTCTTCTCTCTAATTTTGTGTTCTGCAGTGCCCCAACCACCATGGTAGCCATGTTGTGTTATGACATGCCCCCCTATGGGCAGCCATGTTGTGACTGGCACCAACAGCCTTCTCTCAAAATTCCAAATTTTCCCTCTAGTTCAAAAAAATTTACAACCCCTGAATTAAAGGGTAGCAGGACTGTACTGCTGGCTCTGTCCCTGTCCTCCAAGCTCCACCCTTTACTTCCACTCATTGAACACAAGTATAAATAGGAAGTGCTCTGTACTTGCAGAGGCAATTGTGTATGCTGAAGAGCCCTGGATACATTGGGCTCCCAAATGAGTGGAGGAGCCTTTATGTGTGCAGTCACACCCCTGGCTATATTGTGACTGCAGCAAGCCACTTGACGTTTTACTTGGTTTTTTGTTTTCTTTTAATCCTACAAAAACAAAGTACCCAGACTACTTATAGATTGTTGAGTCAAAAGGTGACCAGGAATAAGCTGAAGACAAGTATCTTTCTCTAGTACCAGACAATGGGTGAATGTATATACTTTTCAAAAGAACACCAAGTACCCTGTAATCAAAACAGCCACAATAATAAACAAAGGGAAATTAATTCCTGATAGCTACACACATACATACAGTTCTTTGCTAATCACCAATCTCTTTTAAGTAACAATGAAACCCATTATTGTTGAACCTTTGCTACTTTTTATCCTGTGAGCTATGGAGCAGTGTGACCAAGGAGACAATCAGCTTAGAGCCATTTGCATGCTAATGAACTACAAATGTGATGTTCAATACTGAAAAGAATAGTACATTTAACTGTGTGTAATTAGTTAATGTGCAGTGAGCGCTAGAGCTAGATAAATACAAGCAGAGAAATGAGCACGCAGGGCACCTTTTGTGTTGTTGCTGTGGTTTGCCTTATTCAGAAGGGTACAGCTCAAGCCCAATCCTTCATGGGTAATAACTCCTGGTTTCAAGGGAACTTACTCAAAGAAATGAGAGTACCTGGGATGGCAGCTTAAATATTTCTCTTCCATAGGTTTTCAGACATGTGTCTGCAGGCCCTGCCCCACATAATCGATCACATGATACATTGCACACACAGCATTTGAATGGCAATGCCCATCAACTTTGGGGGATTAAAAGGTAAAGGGAGCCCTGACCATTAGGTCCAGTCGTGGCCAACTCTGGGGTTGCAGTGCTCATGTCGCTTTATTGGCTGAGGGAGCCGGCGTACAGCTTACAGGTCATGTGGCCAGCATGACTAAGCTGTTTCTGGTGAACCAGAGCAGTGCATGGAAACGCCATCTACCTTCCTGCTGGAGTGGTACCTATTTATTTACTTGCACTTTGGCGTGCTTTCAAACTGCTAGGTTGGCAGGAGCAGGGACCAAACAACGGGAGCTCACCCCGTCGCAGGGATTCGAACCACTGACCTTCTGATCAGCAAGTCCTAGGCTCTGTGGTTTAACCCACAGCGCCACCCGTGTCCCTTGGGGGATTAGCCCCCTCAAATATTTTATTGGGGGGCAAAGGGATCTTGGCCCCTAGGAGTTGGCTCCTGTGCCCTCCAAGCTGCTCTTCACATGCATGAGGATCATTTGTGTGACTTAGGCTTCCGTTTCACCAAACCTTGCCCTTTGTCCTCAAATGTTTCTTTTGTAAGTAGGCAAGTTTTCTGGGTGTCATGAAACCTGACTCAGAGCCAGGCCCCTCTGTCGAGACTCTCCCTCTGAATTTCCCCATTCCTAGGCTTGGGGATATTGAGCTGTCAGGAGTGGAGGAAAGTCAGACCTTGATTCTGAGGCACTGACAGCATCTCAGGAGGCAACAGGAGATCGAGCCTCCAAGAAGGCACACCTAACTTCAGGACAGAAGTTCTCAGCAGGGCAGGTATGAATGTGAGCAACTGAACTTTCCCCAACTCTGTTTGAAAGTATGGTGGGTAGACAGGGCCTGTTGTTGTGATGACTTCATGCTCCTGCGCAGTCTTGGTTTGCAGCTCTTGATTTTGGAATCCTGGCCTCCTAGACTGGTCCCTGAACTGCATTTATGGAACCCTGAAGCTCCTCCCCAATGCTAGTTTGGTCCTTGCTGCATCTTTGGCACCTAAGGGTATATAGACTGGTTCCTGCTCTTTTGTTGCAGAGTTTCCATCATCTCTGCCTGCTGAGATAAAGCTTGGCTCCTTTACAAAGAAAAAAGTGCACTTCCTATTATTCCTGGGCAGGAGGAAGCCAGCAGAACCCCGTACACAACTGCAGCAAGGCTTCCATACAGCAAAGTGCACAAGTCGTTGAAAAGGCACTTCAATTATATAAAGGGAAGAAGACAGAAGCTGTACACAAGGGGGAATTAGTGTTCCAAATCCATCTTCCTATTCCATCAGCATCATTTGCAATTTGCCACAGGCAGTGTGGTATGTAAGCAAACTGATGCCTAGCAATCAATTTCTGGCACACCTTAACCATCAATGAATTAGACCAATAGAAACCAACTTTGTTTCCCCAGTCAAACATCTCTTAAATCAACCACCTCCTTAATGGGTGTTGATGAGTTATTAACACTTTTGAGAAGACTGATCTCATTTCAATAGCATGGATTGGGTGGTAATGGCTTTTTAAAATATTATCTCACAGCAAGCTAACACTCAAAGGATTGACTTAAGCAGCAGAAAGCAAGCCAGAAGATCTAATGTGCATTACTGCTGGAATGGAATTCATAAATATTGCTCCCCTCCCCCTGCCCCTGTGGTGCTGTGACATTCCCTGCTTTTACTAATGGATAAAGGATTGACATTGTCCCAAAGCACTGGGACCTCTCAGCTCACTAGGAAGCTGAGGGTCATCTGACACCTACCATAGGGCAGGTGCTGAACTGAGAGCTGCAGCCAGTTACTGCTCCCTGATAGATAGATTTGTTTACAGTGGTACCTGGGGTTACATACGCTTCAGGTTACAGACTCCACTAACCCGTAAATACTACCTCGGGTTAAGAACTTTGCTTCAGGATGAGAACAGAAATCGTGCTTCAGCAGTGCGGTGGCAGCAGGAGGCCCCATTAGCTAAAGTAGTGCTTCAGGTTAAGAACAGTTTCAGGTTAAGAACAGACCTCCGGAACGAATAAAGTACTTAACCCAAGGTACCACTGTATTTAAGACCACTTATATACCACTTAATATTTAAAAAATCCCCAAGTAGTGTACAGTCTAAAAAACAAACAGAACATCATTAAAAAAGAAGCACAACCTAAAACCCACAAAGCAATGATACAAAAGCATATAAAAGAGAACAAAACGAAAATTAAGACGATTCAAACATGTAAAACAGAGCCAGGGATCTTGTGGGTCAGGGAAAGCAACTTCTGCAATTTCTTTCCTTCAACACCCACATGCAGACTGGTCAATTTCAGCAACAGGGTGAAATAAAGGTGTATATAGTCTACTTCCTGGATGGGGAAGTTGTAACTCTCTGGATGTTATTGGACTACAAGTCCCATTGCTTCTGGCCTTTGGCTATGCTTCCGGAGGATGATGAGAGTTGGAGTCCCACACCATCTGAAGGGGCTGCAGGTTCCCTTCCCCTGATATAGATCTTCGGTGTCTGTAAGGAAACTTAAATTCCATTTGAGCTGCTGCGAGGAAAGCAAAGTTGGTGGCTCAGAGTAGGAGTTTGTCCCTGTGAACGAGGAAATCTAATGAGCTGCAGTGCTGGAATGATGTGGAAGATGCATACGTCTCAAAAATTTGACAGGCAAACAGTGGAAGGTGAAAAGCTGAGCTATGAGGCACCCCTCCCTCTTTCACTAGATTAATGAGAAATCCCTGCTTTGTGTTCTCTTCCCATTGCTGAGTAATTTAACCGAAAGCTATCACTTCCTGTACATTTACTGAAATACCCTGTATAATTTACAGGAAAGCTTCACCCCTGCTATGGCAGTCCTAAAAGGGTTGCATATATATATATATGAGGGGCATATGCATTTCTATCAAATTTCTGGGAGTAATATATATCCAGCAGAACCCAAGAGACTCATCCCTGTTAATTTACTGAGGACACCCCCCCCAAAAAAAAAAACCTAGAACAAGGCTTACATTTATTAGGCTTTGAGAAGTGTGGCGACCATTTCCAGATCTCCATTTCTTTACCATTATTGGGAAAGCCCTCAATTAGTGAAAATCTTATAATTGGATTTGCTTGGAAAGCTATTTTTAAGGGAAATTGTCAAAAACGACACTGCCGAGAGGGGTTGCCACACATCCCAATTTTCCTGGATGTTTCAGCAATTTCTACCCAGACTCTGTTTCCGATGGAAATTCCAGACGTATGGCAACCCTAGCTAAATGGGTAATATGTGCACCTCCAAGCTGTTGACAGAGTCCTAGAACCTGAGCCAATAAACATCAGTGCACACCGACATTCCAGCAACAGCTGTCCTTCCATGCTATTTCCAAGGGGATCTAGATGGCATTACAATAGTCACCCTTGGAGTCAAAGGGGAATAGGTTATGGTTGTTGGCCACACATCTCCAGCCATAGCTAGCACCTCACTTTTAAAGGAATGTTTACTGTGAGGAAGATGACCCACCCAGACCACAAGAGTGTCTTCCACCCAGTGGATGTTGGTCCATTACAGCGGATGGAGCAGCGCTCTCTACCACCCTCAGTCTGCCCTCAGCCAGCCTCCACCTGCCTTCCTACTTACTTGCATCCTATCAGCAGGCAGCTGGCTTCCCCTACTGTTGGCCTCCTTGCTTTCTCCCCTACCAATCCCAATGGGTGTTGTCAGGGAACTGCCATTGGAGCTGGAAGTGGAGGGAAGGCTCCAAAGGGATGGCAGAGAGGGTCCCAGTAGGGAGAGAGGGAGCCCGTCTGCTGGGGAAGGAAATCAGCGTAACAGCAGTAGAGAAGGGGGGTAGATGGGGGAATTGGGGAGGAGGCTCCAAGACTCCTCGCCAGAGACCAGCGGAGAGAGTATGGGTACTCCACTGCCCACACCCTCCCTGCGCAGAAGACTTCCGTGCAGGGAGAGTAGGAGGAGACTTGGCATCAAGGAACTTTTGTGCTGGAAGAAGTTTAAGAAACGCCCACTGACGGATTCTGCCAGCGACTGAGACAGTCACGATGCTGGAGGCTGTTCAGTCAGAAAGGGTTAACCAGGTAACCTAGCCAGGAGTGGCGGCAACTTACGCACAAGCAACCCCTAAACCCATTACAGGTGTCAACCATCACTTCCTCCACCTTAGGAGTAGGACATTGTACTCTGTCAGTTTACATTTCTTAGTGCAGAAAGTATTGATCTGATGTGTAGAGATCTTTCCTATTCTAATTAATTCAAGAGGGTTCTGGACACTTCTCTGTGTGAAAGAAACAAGCAGAAGGTTCATGATGTTTGGGTTATTCCTTCAGAGAAGCTGAGTACAGCTGGCTTGAACTGGTTCTCTTATCTCTTTCTGTCAAGGTCATGCTGACTATAATAGTAAGGGCAGAAGGAGCCTTTCACATTCTCTTCCTATCTCTTTTCCTTCTGGTGTGGTGTTCTGTACATAGATAGTGGTAAGCTTTAGTCTTACTATAAGTTATCGTAAGTTTAAGTTAAGTCTGCTGCAACTGGATTTCTTATGGACAGTGCCAATTCTGAATGTATTGGATTTGTGACAGTTATGCTCATTTGCCTTCTGGAGCAGTAAAGCTCTGCTGGATGAATTTTTCATTGCCTCTGGTCTATTTTGGGGTGAATCCTGCAATGTGCTTAAGTTTTTACCTTGCTAACTATACATTGGGATCTGCTCTGGATCATATTGAGTAGAATTCCATTACATACTCAATTCCTCCTCCCAGAAAATCCATTTTGGCCAGCCCTTCTTAGTCTCCCTTGTCCTCCTCAGTATCCCTTGCTGCTTCTTTCGTCCACCCCACTTCTTTACAAAGAACTGGCATCACTCTGCAAGTATTGGAAGCCCACAATATTATGGAACTAACATCCCTAGATGTCCATTGTCTGCTGTCTTCTAAATCAGCCATGCTAGAAAGTTGCTGTCAACCCCTGACCTCATAGGAAAAGGGGACAACCCTACAATCACCTTCTGCAGCTATTTTATGCATTTCCATAACTTCCTCTCCTAACATAAGAACTATGCACTTCATCTCCTAAATGTGCAGCTATGTATTTCCTTCCCAGAGCTTCTGTGGCCCCTTTTTATCACATTCTAAGGTGAAGGTTTTCTGTGAGTGCCCATATTCTTAATCGGAACTTTGAGGTCTAAGACCTTCACTTCTAAAGTAATGTTCTGATGCACAGCACACACGAAATTGTTTTAGCCTTTATAATGTTCTTTCTACCTTCCGATTCCAATTCTGAAGTTAAGCTAAATATGACAAGCTGTATTAGAAAGGAACAGATGGAACTTGCTTCAGCAGAATGTGATGGGTCCCTCTTACTATTGAAATGTTTATAATCCTCACTCATGTTTATGAATAGTGTTCCTCTTTTGCATTTCTCTCCTTCAGGCACTGATATGGTATGATTTCAGGAAAGTCACGTAGGCTTGGAAAAGAAAAGTTTTGTATCGTTCTAATATTTGCAAAATAATAAAAAAAACGTAAAAAGCAAAAGTTTCCAAGTTTTCAAAAATGTGGGGATAAGCTAGGTTGCAAAAAGGTACTTGGAAGCCCCGAGAATCAGAATATTGCTGTGAATTGGTTTGCACATTTATCCAATTTTGAAAGGCAGTTCTGAACTTCTTGCACATGGTGAAACAGACTCTTGACTGCAAAATCTGATGCAATGGAATAATTAGCTAGGGTAACAAGCAGACTGGAACACAGCCTGGTAGGGGCTCAGTAAATCTCCCACTTTGTGGCCTATTTGGGATTGCAAAAGCAGGCAAAGGATCAGGGAGGCCAGAAGAGGTGGCTAGTGAGCAGGTCACATACTGGCCTGGTCTAGCCACTGATGGGCAACAGTAGCTCAGGGTGGTGGGGTAAGGAAATTGGGAGGGAGGCCCTGCAATAGAACAACAGAGCTGGAATTTCCCCTTCTGTTTCCTCTTATTGAAACTCAACTATTTCCCCTAGGAGAGGCTTCACTGAGGAAATAAAAGCAATAGCTACTTCTTCTCTGTGCATGCAGACAGATGAATAGATTGTCAACAGCTCCTGTTTCCAGGATTAATCCAAAACCCTTTTTCATCATTGCTATTGCCGCTGCCTGTTCCTCAGTCACTCCCTGTTTTTTTCTTTCTTTCTCTGAGCTGTGCAGCACTCCACTGCAGAAAGCAAATGGACTGGAAAAAACCTTCTGCTCTTTGTATTCAGGCCGACTTTTGTCTTTTCTCTTCCTTTCACCCCCCACCCCACCCCACGTAAAGACCTGAATTGCATTAGCTGTTAATTACTGCACTTGTTAGCACAAGTGGCTTTCTCCTTTGGAGGCTGTTCTTTCGCCACTTGGAAATAATGAGAAATTGCGAAGGATGAAGGAAGGGAAAACTCAGAATCTTGCAGCTTCATCAGGAGAAGCAGCAGGGCCCTGGACAAAGTCCAAAGCTACTTCAGTCATAGCAGGGCAAAGAGGTGCCATTCTCCCATTCGTGGGGAAATGGCTCCATGGGTTAAATCCCAAGGCAAGATGGGTTGTCTCTGAAGTTGAAGCAGGAGGCTGCATTACTCAGAGCAGAACACCTGAAGTGCTTCGTGGCACCTCAGCAATTCAGGTATATAAATATTTAAAAGCTTCACGAAGCATCTACGAAAAGTGGAGCTGTGTCCCCAAGTGTACCTCATAAGGGAAGCAGCTTTGAAAAATCAAAACATATGTCTCTAGTTTAAGCAAAATGTCTTGATTAAGGAGGGGAGCTGTTTCACGACTGTGCTCCTCAGTCCCAGTGCATTTCCTTGCGTCTCTAAGGAAGATGCCAGGATTGGGTGGGGGAGGGAGTGAAGTGAGAGCTCTGTTTTGACTGAACGGTCAAGCTTGTAATCACAGGGGATGATTTTATCCAGAAATCAAATTCTCTTTAGGTCTTCCCATCCCAAAACCAAGTTCAAAGAGGCCTAGCATTTTCCAGGGAGTCTTCTCTTCTCATGAGGTGGCCAAAGTATTGGAGCCTCAGCTTCAGGATCTGTCCTTCCAGTGAGCACACAGGGCCTATTTCCTTAAGAATGGATAGGTTTGATCTTCTTGTAGTCCATGGGACTCTCAAGAGTCTCCTCCAGCACCATAATTCAAAAGCACCAATTCTTCGGCAATCAGCTTTCTTTATGGTCCAGCTCTCACTTCCATACATCACTACTGGGAAAACCATAGCTTTAACTATACGGACCTTTGTTGGCAAAGTACAAATAAAATAGGTAAAATACAGTGTCCTCTCTTGAAGGTAGTTCTTAACCCTTACCACCCACAGAAGGTAGCAGTCCCTCCCAGCTCTCACCTGGGAGTTTTCCTTTTTCCTCTCACCCTGAAAGATCAACATTTCCCTGCTACTTCTGCAAGCTTTGAGAACTCATATTCTGGCACCTGCTAAAAGTAAACCTGCCAAGGCATAATAGTGATGCCTGCCTCCATTTTTTAACGCAAGAGAAATGCAAAACCCAGTGTGCCTCACTCCCTTTTCAGAAGTTTGGGAAATGAGAGTCTTCTGCTTGCTACCGGGATGCTCTGATTAACATGAATATGAATTCCTTAGAGGGGAAAGATAATCAAAACCACTTCAGGAGGGCAAAGAAAACTCCCCAAAGGGATTGCCTTTTCCTATAATTATTTTATCCTGTTTCTCAACCCAACATGCCCTTTCTGACTTTGCTGTACACCCTTCTTTAGAGCACATGGAGTGTTTTGTTTGTACAAGTGAATAATTAGCAGAGAGTGGGTCATTAAGCAAGTGTCTTCTAGCAAGTTCTCCTCTCTCCCCCCCTCCCGCCCCAATCTGTGCACTTTCACTCCTGAGGTAACTCACCACCCTAGCGGTAATTAAGCCCCATATCCAGCAATTGACCTGGAGTATCTAGGCTAATGAAAAGAACAGAAGCAATGCACAGTCAAGAGTGCATCAAAAAGGCAGCCATCTGGCAGGCGAGGAAATGAAGCCGGCAGATTGAAAGGTGCTAATTGGGAGGATCAGGGAATAGTCTCCTCTCTGGCACGGAGAACTTAGAGCCCTGCTTGTAATGTTCTTAACTCCAGTTAGAAAGAGGGTCTTCTGGATTTTGGATTGGCTACTAATCCATTGCTTTTAAGATCAGCTTGGCACAAGGGAACGGAGCAGTGTGCAATGAAAGACAAGCAAGGCAGGGCTGCTAAAAGTGCAAATTTGTGACTTAGGGCAGCTGTTTCATTTCAACCCTCACTGTCTCTCTCTCTCTCTCTCTCTCTCTCTCTCTCTCTGTGTGTGTGTGTGTAATAATTTTTATTGTTTTTCATGCAAACAGAAGAACAGCATATAATTTCAGTAACTTCTCCAGAGGTGCATTCTCATATGCAGTACACAGTACACAAGCAATATGTTTATTTATGCAATATCAGCTCTAGTATCCTTTCCACAGGGATTCTTGTTTGTTTAGGGAAGTTTTTAATGTCTGATGTTTGTTTGTGTTTTTAATATTCGGTTGTGAGCTGCCCAGAGTGGCTGAGGAAACCCAACCAGATGGGTGGGGTATAAATATATTATTATTATTATTATTATTATTATTATTATTATTATTATTATGGCCATGAAATAAAAGCATCTTCAGTCTTTACAAAGGAAAAGAAACAAACCCAAGTCTCACCAAAAGTGTTTATCTCTGAATTCCCTTTAATTACCCTTCTGCGGCAAGAAAGGCATTTCAACAGAGCCACATTCCAAGTATTATTTTCCCAGATTTCTGCAGGGATTAAAATAGGTTGTTTCCAATCTCCTGCTATTGTTAATCAGGCTGCTGATAACAGAATAAATACTAAATCTCTGTAAGGCTATGGTTTAGATCTGAGTCTAATGATAACAAGACAAGAACCGAATTGGGTGAAAGGGATTGTTGCATAATTTTGGAAAGAACATGAAACAGTTTCCCCCCAAAGGAGTATACCAATATGCAACTCCACTATGCATGAAAATGGGAGCTTTGCTTGATGCTGTGGCAAACTTTCTCCTAATCAAGACATTTGTGTGCAACTTTGCTCAATATACACATTTTTGCTAAGTAGTTTCCCTTAATATAATGCCTTTTTGTATGCAGTTTTCACTACAGATTAGTTTATGAACAACATGGACTAAGAACGCTGCAAACCTGGAAGTAGGTGTTTTGGTTTGTGAACTTTGCCTTGGAAGCAGAACATGTTTCGCTTCCTGTTGAGTCCCCTGCTGCTATGGGAAAGCAAGCCTTGGTTTAAAAATGCTCTGGTTTAAGAACAGACTTCCGGAACGGATTAAGTTCATAAACAAAGGTACCACTGTATATGCATTTTTGTAAACATTACTTAGGGACGCAGGTGATGCTGTGGTCTAAGCCTAGGGCTTGCTGATCAGAAGGTCACGGTTTGAATCCCCGTGACGGGGTAAGCTCCCGTTGCTCAGTCCCTGCTCCTGCCAACCTAGCAGTTCGAAAGCATGTCAAAGTGCAAGTAGATAAATAGGTACTGCTCCAGCGGGAAGGTAAACGGCGTTTCCGTGCGCTGCTCTGGTTCGCCAGAAGCAGCTTAGTCATGCTGGCCACATGACCCAGAAGCTGTATGCTGGCTCCATCGGCCAATAAAGGGAGATGAGCACCACAACCCCAGAGTCTTCAACTACTGGAGCTAACGGTCAGGGGTCCCTTTACCTTTAACTAAACTTGGGTGGAGGATAGCACCGCAAAATTCAGAGAACTGTGCATTTCAAAGGCTGTCTCTGTGTTGGTTTGTATATTGGGAAGGTTGGCCTATAAAAGTGACTTGAATTCAATTTATCCCCCCTATCTATGCACACACTTGGCCAGCACATTGGGAGCCAAAAACCTTGCACCCCACATGTGAGAGAATTTCACAACATTTTTTCTTTTCTTTTCTCATAAATTGATGGAGAATGTTCAGGGTGGAAAAAACCACAGGAGAAATTTCCAGCACTACACTATTTAAGAGGACTTCGGTGTATCCCTGCTGCAGTGGAAATGCCAGCAGTTTTAAGTGCTTGATGCGGAACAGCTGTCTCATTCTGGAAACTGACCTGTGGGCAAACGAGGACATACTGTGGTTTTGAGTAGGGGGGAGCGAACAAACCCACAGCACAGATATGAATAAAATCTGCTATATACAATATATATATACATCCTAGCTCCCCGATGAACTAATGAAATCCAATTACCCCGCTCGCAAGATGCTTTTATATCAATGAGTGAAGGACACGGGTCTTTGTAAGGGCAAAGATATCATGTCACTTTTCTAAGTGCATCATTAGCTCCCTTTTGAAAAGAAATACACCACGGGCTGCAATAGATGCGAAAGCAGCGGATTCCAGCAGAGGCGAAAGCTAACAGCGGCTTCTTTTCAAGAGGCCAAAGGAACATCTAAAATCTCAATTGCGGTTCTGTGCCACAGTTATAATTATGCTGAATAGATCCATCATTCAGAGTTTTCTGTAAACACGGTGTTAAATCGAGGGTTTTGTCTTCCAGGTGAAAACATTTCCTTTGCTGTGGTTCGCAGGTGCCCTGTAGAGTCTGTAAACCACCATTGTCGATCAAAGTCAGAAACTTATCAATGGTTTGGTGTATTTCGACACGCTGAGTTAATCTCCCACTCCATCTTTCATAAATACGTAACATTCTACACTAGAAAAGAAAAGAAAAATTATCTTCCCCTTGCTGGGTGGCACAATGTCAGGGCATCCCTTCATCTTTTAGCAGAACCTCAGCTCTCCAGATTTTGCAGGACTACAGCTCCCATCATCCCACCTTACCATTGGCTATGGTGGCTGCTTGAGCTGCTGAGAGTCCCAAAACACCTGGAGAGTTACAACTTCCCCACCCCTGCTTTAGCTAATGAATGGGACCAGAATGTGAATTAACATGGAGAAGCCACGTTTTGACGCTCCAGTTCAATCGCATACTCCAATTCTGTGTCATAAAGTTACTCAAAATGATGGGGCTCCTTTAAACCCAGCACTAACAATAACAATAACAATAATAATAATAATAATTTATACATACATACATACATACCCCACCCATCTGGCTGGTTTTCCCAAGCCATTCTGGGCAGCTCCCAACAGAATATTAAAAACACAATAGAACATCAAACATTAAAAACTTCCCTAAACAGGGCTGCCTTCAGATGTCTTCTAAAAGTCAGATAGTTTTTTTATTTCCTTGACATCTGATGGGAGAGCGTTCCACAGGGTGGGTGCCACTACTGAGAAGGCCCAGCAGTCTATCTGGCAGGTAAGTCAGAAATATTCCCATGCACATCCACACACTCATCCCAGCATGGCACGTGAGAACTTGCGTATCGGGGAAAATTATACTCACGATCGTTTTAGCAGTAGTGTTTCCGCTTGTCAATCAAGCCTGTCATCCCAATTCTCTTGTCCAGCCAGCATGCCAATCTTCCTGATCTCCAACCTAAACTGCCTGTTGATGCCAAAGGGACTGAATAGCACCTTCCTCCTGTTACTAGCAGAATTTTCACTTAAAGATTCCCAGCTGCTGCTTGTCTTCCAGTAGAAAAGGCCCTTCCCAGAGCTAGCAGTTCACACCTTCTTGAGGCATTTTGCTGTTTTCTTGCAAAAATGAATACCGAAGGCATTTGCTTTGATCTATTTTGTGAAGTTAGGAATTGGGTAAGCGGGTGGCACTGTGGGTTAAACCACAGAGCCTAGGACTTGCCGATCAGAAGGTCAGTGGTTCGAATCCCCACGACAGGGTGAGCTCCCGTTGCTCGGTGCCTGCTCCTGCCAACCTAGCAGTTCGAAAACACAAAGTGCAAGCAGATAAATACCTTCCAGCGGGAAGGTAAATGGCATTTCCATGCGCTGCTCTGGTTCGCCAGAAGCGGCTTAGTCATGCTGGCCACATGACCTGGAAGCTGTACACCGGCTCCCTCGGCCAATAAAGCGAAATGAGCGCCGCAACCCCACAGTCGGTCACGACTGGACCTAATGTTCCCTTTACCTTTATTGTTTATAAACTTTACACATTCTATTTCTGTATCAGGGATTATTCTTTATCTTAGTAAAATACTACTACTACTACTACTACTACTACTACTACTACTACTAATAATAATAATGTTTTTATTACATTCTACCCATCTGATCGGGTTGCCTCAGCCATTCTGGCTGGCTTCGAAGAAAAATAATAAAGTTGTGGCCTGCTTAATCCCAAGATGTTTGTCCTGTGATTATTGCATCTTCCCATACTTTGGCCCCACCGTCTGCAGACTCACTGCGACTGAACCCACAAATTTGGGCCTGGACAAGTTCACAAGCAGAGCCAAGCTGGCACTTCTACTGGGGCATTCACATAGCCCCAATCTTGCTGCCCTGCCTTAGCCCCATCCAGGTAAACTGTGATGTCAGGAGGGTGGCCATGAGACCCTGTCCCTCACATTTCTTAGTTCCCAGTGTGACATGCATACCCCAAAGTTAGTGGCTGAGCTAGCCCTCTAAGCCCAGGTGAAATGAAGTCCCGATAACCCATTTCTTTATGGCACCAATATTCCACACCCTGCACTGGCTGAGGCTGACAGTGTATATTCCAAAATGCAGTTATATAAATGGCATGTGCTATAGTGGATTGATATAAATAACAAAGCAAATTTAGCTATGCCTCCTTATTGATCTGTGGAAGCATTTGAAGATGAGAATGCCGTCCACCTTTAGAGATAATCCCGTACAGCTCCTTTTGTAATGCATTCTTCTGATTTCCTCCACAACTACCCCATATCAGTTAAGAAGATTTACTCTCAAATGAAACCCGTAATTTCCACCGCCAACATACATCCTGTTTTCTGGTTTGGTGCTTTTCACATTCAGATAGGTTTGGTGTGCAAGTTACAGGTTACTGTCAAGCAAGGACTTAATTATCCGATCTTCCTGCTTACACTTTAAGCACATTCAATTTATGGTTGGGTTTAAAGAATTCTGTGTCCTATAAATATACATGGTTTCCTGGTGTAGCATAGAATTATTTCCTTGTGTAAAAGAAGGGGGGGCAATATTTCAAAGCAGTTTTTTTTCTTGTTGTCTGAACTGTGCTTGGCTCCCATTTGATGGTTTTATATTTAGAAGATGTGTATGTGTTTCCAATACTTAAAGTCAGTAGGCATTTTAAAAGGAGAATTAGCATTACGCTTGTCTCTATGAAACAGCCCTTTATCAAACATAATGTGCAGCATGGGGACATCTGGTGGCTGCAGAAGGCAACTACACCATCATCAACTTGCAGAAAGTTAAATATTCCCCCCAAATACTCTACTCTGTTTTGTCCTTTTGGATGATGATGATGATGATGATGATGATAGTAATATTTTATTTATATCCCGCCCTCCCAGGTCAGGGCCGGGTTCAGGGCAGGTAACACCAAATATGAATTACAATAAAATGTAATAGGAAACAACAACAACAACAACAAACAAACAAACAAACAAACAGTTAATTAAAATGCAGCTTAAAATGCAGCCTCATTTTAGTAGTAGCCCATAAATCAAGACCATAAAGGGAGGAAACATCAGATATTCACCCCAGCCAGCTATCCATGCTGGTCCTACATAAGCCAAAGGCCAGGCGGAACAGCTCCATCTTGCAGGCCCTGCGGAAAGATGTCAAATCCCACAGGGCCCTAGTCAAAATGGCTTCCTCTCTCCTTGTCCGACACTCAGCTTTGGAAAAGGCTTCCTGGTGGTATCACTTCTTGAATGTTCTTCCGTTGGCTAAATTGGAGGACACTAATTTTGAGAACAGAAGGAATGCTTGATTGCGTAATTATTCAAGTTCGATCTATGGATGAGATGCCCATAAACTGAGTACAGTGGTACCTCGGGTTACATACGCTTCAGGTTACAGGCTCCGCTAACCCAGAAATAGTGCTTAGGTTAAGAACTTTGCTTCAGGATGAGAACAGAAATTGTGCTCCTGCGGCACGGCGGCAGTGGGAGGCCCCATTAGCTAAAGTGGTGCTTCAGGTTAAGAACAGTTTCAAGTTAAGAACAGACCTCTGGAACAAATTAAGTACTTAACCCGAGGTACAACTGTAATCAGATGCTGTGTGCCAACTAGCTGTACCTTGCCAATGACCACCTATCACTTCATCATGGTCAAATACTTTGTGAAGGTAAGGATGCCCATATGTGGGTAATAATCCAACTAATCCACCTTTTAAAACTGAATTAGTGGTGCCATCCAATGCAAGAATGAAGCTGGAATCTACAAATACTCATGCCTAATTTCACAACAGTCACTACTTGCCCTATGCTATAGCTAAGATCTCTTTTAAATTTGACATTTCAAAGTTACTATGACATTCTTATTATTATTATTTATTTTAAATGTTCAGGCTATCTGATGGGTTCCAGGATAAATCCCAAGAAATGCCCTTACAGCCTCTTGAGTTCTCTTTCACATACATTGACAGGGGTATAGCATTGTTAGGGCTCAGCCACACTCCCGCTTCCCCCCAGCTCAGTGTGGGTCTGAGCAGTTTCCCACTTGACCCACACTTCCTAGGCATGAGTCTGAATGGTTTTACCCTTGTTCCGCTCCTTTCCTGTAGCTCTAAATCAAAACAAACACCAATCCAGTGTGGTGTGGTGGTTAAGAGCGGTGGACTCGTAATCTGGTGAACCGGGTTCGCTTCCCCTCTCCTCCACATGCAGCTGCTGGGTGACCTTGGGCTAGTCACACTTCTCTGAAGTCTCTCAGCCCCACTCACCTTACAAAGTGTATGTTGTAGGGGAAGGAAGGGAAAGGAGAATTTTAGCCGCTTTGAGACTCCTTCGGGTAGTGATAAAGCGGGATATCAAATCCAAACTCCTCCTCCTCCTCCAGAGGAAACCCAAATTGCGGTTTGCTCCAATTGAGCGCTAAAGAGGAAGTGTGAAGAAGCCCTCATTTCAAAATGTGTGTTGGTTACAGTCCCTTCGAATTTGACTTCATTGGCTTGGATCCCAAGGCAAGTTAAAGAACTTTCACGGGACAAAGGTTTCTTGTCTCTGCTCGCCACCTTGCAACATGAGAAAGCTTGGTGAAAGAGCTTTGAGGGGGGGCTCTTCTGAACAATGTGGAATGCCTGTGGACAAATCACCTCTAAATCAGGCGAAGCTCTGTGTTGTTTGGGGTGATTTCTCCTCTGCACCACTTCTCACATTACTCTAGAGAGGCTGCTTTCTTGGCGGTGCAAAAGTGGCTGAAATGAGAAGGAGACTGGACATATGTCCTCCATAAACTTTCCTAAAGTATCTTAGAGCACTCTGCACAAGCCATTTACTGCACATTTCCAGTGCCTGGGCATTCATACACATCCCATTTCCTCCCTGCTCTCCCTCCCTTTGTTAATGCTGATTTTCTCTTACTGGGTGGAAAAATCCAGCTATTACTGTTCATATCCGTCTAGGTGCAAAACCTCCAAGGGTGTTTCAGAGCAGATCCCATTCAGTTTGGGGAGGCAGTTTGTTTCTGACATGTTATGCAAGATTTCTGAGGAGTCTGCTCTACGGAAGCAGATGTTGTTGAACTACATCTCCCATCAGCTTGAGGAAGCATAATCAATGGTGAAAGGTGATGGGAATGCAGTGGCGTAGCGTGGGGGGTGCAGGGGGGCCCGGCCGCACCGGGCGCAACACCTGGGGGTTAGGGTTAGGGGGCGCAAATCCACGGGTTAGGGGGCGCAAATTACTTGCCTTGCCCCGGGTGCTGACAACCCACGCTACGCCACTGTGGGAATGGCAGCAACATCTGCAGGGCTGAAAGTTCCCCAAACCTGCTCTACTGTAATTCCCCCAGAGTTCCAGAGGGCACTGGCGGAGGAAGAGAGTGCAGGCGGAGCGCACCGCACCCGGCTGTGCGATCCCAGTAGAGTGCCATCATGCCTGCCCCCCCACCAGCGCTGGGTGCCCCGCCCCCGCAGGCAGTGCACCACGCCCCCAGGACATGTGCCACACCCCTGTGGGCAGTGTGCCATGTCCCCAGGACGTGTGCCAGCCCTGCCCCCACCTGCTCTCTGCCCCTCAGTGCCGGAGCATGAAGCTCCGCCACTGCCAGAGGGCCATTTTATTTCCAGGAACAGCCATAGGAAAGCTGTTGCTTTTGCTTCAGTGGGAAGAGAAAGAGTGATCTTGCTGTGTATGGAACTCTCTCTCTCCTTTAGTACAGGATTGGGACTTCAGTGCCATCTAAAAGCCCTGCCTGGCCTTTGCTTGCTATGCTGTTTTGCAAGTCCCAGGGCCATGGATGCAACAGAAATTCCATTTCGCTTGCATTTTAAGGAGAACCTGTTTAACGTGCACTTCTCAGACCAATACGTGTGCTTCTCCCATTTTTGCAGTGTAGTTCTCCACAGGATCCTTCTTGCCTGTCCCCCGCTGAAGTAAATAACTGTCAGTCACTCCAATGGGAAAATGTAAGGCTTGCATTTGGGGGACATGCCTTCCCTGAAGTTATGTGACCTGATGTCTATTGAGAGAAGCCCCATAAGCTGACACAATGTGCCCATGGACTCCTCCCTATGCCCAGGCAGGTCTTTTTTTCAGCTGGAACTTTCCAGAACTCAGTTCCAGCACCTCTCAGATGGGCGCCATTGCCATTCTAAGAGAATGAGGGAAGTGTTCATAATGAGTTCTGGCACTTTTTCCTAGAAAAATAGCACTGCCAATAGGCAGTTATAGGTAGCTTTGGGGCATGTGCAAAGTGCTTTCTTTCACTACTCATTAAGCAAAAGGCCACCATCGCATAGACAGGATGAGTGAGGTTGACTTTTAGCCTAAAGGGGGCAATTTCTGGGGCAGTTTGAGTTCTAGCACTTCAAATTTGAACAGGGCTGTGCTCAAAGGCATCCGTTCAGATTTTTAAAAAGCATTTCCTGAAACCTAGATTTAAAATATAACAAGCTGACCACATCAGGTCAGTCACAAACCATTTGTCCTCGCATACAACTATGCCTGTTCACTAATTCTTTGAAATCCAGGATCTTAGAAATGAACAAGAGGCCAGATTTCTGCTCCCCTGCCCTCCATAGAAATGTCTCTTCCTCTCACAAGGTCACCCCTTTAGGATACTTGAACTGCAGAGATGATTATTAATTCCTCTGCAAAAGCCACAGATAGGTCACTGAGCTCTCAACTCCCAATGCTATCTGGTCAGCAAGCCTGCAATTAAGATGTGAGAAGTGGGTGGCGTGTGGCTTGAAGGGAGCAGGTGAAGGGACGATGGTTGTCAAAAAAATGAAATAAGGGCCCATTCTGTGAGCTTTGTTTTGTATCTTTATGTCGCTGCTTAGTGCGTTAAACCAGCATGGCTGAGTGACCTCGTTGCTGTGTCAAAGTCAGGGGATAAGTCTTCCCACAGCAATGAGGTCGCTCTGTGGCCGTGTTAAAATCTGGCCTCATGCCTGGTGTCTAATTCTGACAGGAAGCTCAGCTGTAACTAGGACTCTCCAAAGCCGGAGGCAAGGCTAGATGCATTTGCCGCCGAGCTGTGCCTCGCGTTGCTCCACTAAGAGCCCTGATCTAGCGTGTCAGCAATCAAGAAATAAGTGTCAAGGCCTGAAACCCATTCAGCTTCAGCTCTGTCCACTGGGGCAATGCTAATAATGCTTAGCAGGGCAGAGGAGGAACTTCGAAGGACCAGCCTGCTCATTTCCTCTCCCCGGTATTTATCAAAACAACTCTTTCCTTTCACAGCTTAAGAAAGCAGGTCTGCAGAACCCCAGTACAGTGGTACCTCGGGTTACATACGCTTCAGGTTACACACTCCGCTAACCCAGAAATAGTGCTTCAGGTTAAGAACTTTGCTTCAGGGTGAGAACAGAAATCGGGCTCCGGCAGCGCGGCAGCAGCAGGAGGCCCCATTAGCTAAAGTGGTGCTTCAGGTTAAGAACAGTTTCAGGTTAAGTACGGACCTCCGGAATGAATTAAGTACTTAACCCGAGGTACCACTGTACTAGGTCAAATGTAGCTCACCAACTATGTGACCTGCCAAATGCTTGGCAATGGCAACTCTCTGTGTTTTCCCCCAACCCCTACATCGTGGGTGGAAAAACTTTTTTGTCCTCAAGACCACATTCCGTTCTGGGCAGGGACACATTGTGGTTTCTTGTGTTTTGATATTTTCTTAGTGCCTTCTGACCCACCTTGAGATTTCTTTGGACATGATTATGACTTAATAAATAACCAAGGAAGACCTCAGTGGGCCACCACACCTGGCGGGGTGATGGTGGCAAAATGCCAGCTGTCTAGTAACCCAGGATCTATTTTAAAAAAAACCCAACCCTAGATACATAGGAATATGAAACTTTGGCTCAACCAACAGTGCTTAAAATTCTCATGCAAGATTCCCAAAAATGAGACTGGCACATTGGGTGTTGGGATATTTTTCCAGCTTCAGAGGCTACTGTAGATAAAATGTCCTTTATTGCAAATCTTATTGCTAAGGATCCCCTTGTTTGTTCCAGTCTTTTCTCACTAATTCTCTATTTTTGATGATTTCACATAAAAGACTCACATTCAGTAAAGGCCAGCAGGATGATATGCACATTCCCCCCAAGGCTGCCTCTGTGCACACAGCTGTTCTTGGGTAGGAGGAATGTCCCAGTTAGCCTCAATGCCCTGCTAGAAAAGGAGCAATCGGAAAAATGTACCATTGGCTTTTCCTGCACTGGAAATACATAGGAGAAGATGAGGCCATGCAGTCTTCACTAAGTGGGAAATAATTGCCAGGACATCCAGAAAGAAGGCAAGAACAGCTATTTGAGGAAAATATATATTTATTAAAATATAACAAAACTGGGACAAGCTACTAATCACCAGTCAAAGGTCAAACCAGGAGTCAGAACCAAAAGTACAGGAAACTCAAGAAATCTTTATTGCTCAACCAAGGCTCAGCTGAAACAAGAAGCTGTGTATACTCTTCCTGCACAGCCAATCCAATGGCCAGCATGATTGGGCCGTGTTTGTTCACTTGCAGAATGTTCTTCATGGAGAAGGCTGTCAGCTAGTGTTCAATGGTCCACCACACAGAGTAGAGACTGTCAGGAGCTCGTCCTACACTTGAGTAGGACCATGGCAGAGACACATGCCTGACTGGCATGTTCTCTCCCTCCTGGTCGATCGTTCGGGAGCCTGAACTTTACAGCAACTGATGCAAACAGACACTGGCACACTTAGGGATCCGCAGAGGCTGCACAGTTTGTATGACAGACCTCAGCAACTCAGCATTTTTGCTAATCTACTTTATTCACATATAAACACACACGGAGCACTGCAACATGGCTCCCTCTCTCTGTAGCATCAGACAGCAAAGAGAAAAAAGAACAAAGGACAATAGTCCCACTTCACGGAACACAGTAACACAAGCATCCTGTTTCCGTCACTTCCCACTCTATGGAGTCAAAACATATACCGTCATGTGAAAGACAAAAATCCCATGACTGCAATCATGGAGCAGGAATTCTAACAGAGACACCAGCTGCAAACAAATTCAAGCCATCTCCTTCTGGCACGGTTGACATACATGCCACATTAGAGGTAGAAAGCTGGTTGTGTGACTGGCTCCCTGTACAGATTAAGGAAGGGATTTCAACTATATCTGTGCAACTCCCCTTTTTCAGGAATTGGCACCCATGTGGTTGAAATGGCCTGAAGCACAGAGCATCACTTTCATACATAGTTTCCTGCATTGACACGTACTCAGGGTTTCCTTTTGGCAGCTGCCTTGCTAAGCACGGACACTGTGCACTGCAGTCCTCTTGAGATTTCCCAGCATGTAAAGTGATTATACAAGGGAGGGAAAAGATTGTTGTGTTAGTCTCAAAAAGGCATGCATTCACTAGTTTGCCCACCTACCAGTGATATGAGCATAGGCTTTGCATGAGAGATGCAAGAAGGTTTCTATTTCAGTCCTGACCCACCTTTGCTTCATGCAATGATGTTTCTGTTCGGCTGCAGTTTGACTTCTGGCAAAAACTTATTCATCTTGCTGCCCACTGTGACAGAATTTTACACAACTCATTATGTAATTCGTTACATTACTCCACACCACAGAAAGGCCATTCATTTCACTGCAAAGGAACTGCTACACAAGCAGCAGTTGTAATTTATTATGCGTTGTTTGAGGAGTGAAAACAATGACAGCAAATACCAATCATATTTGCGGGGCGGATTTCCATTTCAGATACGGGATAAATAAGCAAACACCAGAGAATTCTGCTCCTACTAGAATTTTCCAACACTTCTGTGCTGTATGCATGTCAGGAAAAAAGCCAGGTTCTTAATTGTGTGGACGAGTCTACATGTTGATAGTGCATTTGTACATGCCTATGTCTAGTGAGTCTGTCTAAAGAGGCAGACAGGACAGTTGAGTGAGCCTGCAGAAATTGAGGGGGGAGGGTGCCACTGCAACCCACTTGCTCTCCATGCAGGTTCACTCAGTGTGATTGGAATATTAGAAAACTTCTACTGTCAATGTAATTCTCACACCCTTGTACAGTGGTACCTCGGGTTACAGACGCTTGAGGTTACATATGCTTCAGGTTACAGACTCTGCTAAGCCAGAAATAGTACCTCAGGTTAAGAACTTTAGTTCAGGAGGAGAACAGAAATTGCGTGACAGTGGTGTGGCGGCAGTGGGAGGCCCCATTAGCTAAAGTGGTGCTTCAGGTTAAGAACAGTTTCAGGTTAAGAACGGACCTCCAGAATGGATTAAGTTCTTAACCCGAGGTACCACTGTAGTTGGTTACAGCCCTTTATGTTCAAATTGCATCTGGCTTCTTAAAGTTGCTTGGAGTTTGGTGTTCACAAATGTTTGAAATGCTAATGGGTGTTTAACATGCTTATTGACATTTAACGGCAAGCCAGATGCACTTTTAGCCCAGAGAATACTTCAGATTATTGTTTCAGCAGTAGGCTTGTACAGACAGAAGACTGATGTTTTTTAATTAGATAGAGACAGCCATTTTAGGCTTTTGCTTTTGAAAAAGCGCATTCCTCTCTTCCTTCCCCCAATATTGCTGCAGTACGAAGGAGGAAATACTCCATTCCTGACTCTCCACCCTTAAATTTGTTGCAGAGAGATTGAGCCAGCTTTAGAGTATGTGCAGATCTTGGGAAAGCGGTGAAGATCTGTTTGCCAACTTTCAATGAGGTGGGGAGCTGGCTGCATTGTAAGTCCACGATAAGCTGGATCTTATTACTGCCTTATCTTAGTCTGCCAGTGTGTGGGGGTTCTCTCCTGACATAATGAGCAACATATTCAGGCTTGCTTAACGTGTGTAAGTCTGCTTGCCAAGAGCAGTAGGGAATCATAGTATCTTCACAGGGCCGGCTTCTCACTCAAAGGAAGGTGTGTGAGAAACGCAAGAATGCTTATTCTGACCTACCAACATTCCAAACTTGGCTTTAAACCTAACTCAAGCTGTGCTATCTATGCTTAATATCATTTTCCTCTTCTCTTCCCAAGTAAATGGGGTTTTGGGGGGGCGGGGATGCTAGGTGTTTATAAATCCCATTCATTTTCAACCATGGGTACACTCAAATATCTGTAGCTGCACAGAACTACCTCAGCAGAACCTCTAAAGCTGCAATTCTGTGCAGATGCTTCCATTTCAGATCATTATGATCTGGATTAGGGGTGCCAACTTGAATAAAATATTGTGGGGCCCCAGGTAAGCCCCGCCCCACATAACTGATCACATGATGCAGTGCACACACACCATTTGAATGGCAATGTCCCTCAACTTTGTGGGGGCCTGGCCCCCTCAAATACTTTACTGTGGTGGCCAAAGCACCCATGGACCTAAGAATTGGCTCCTATGATCTGGATTCTTACCAGCCTCCCACCATGATGTCCCAGAGCACATTACCACAATTTAAACAACAACAACAACAATTAATAACAAATAAAACTGATTACAATTAAGATAATCCTAAAATATATTAGGGGGGCTTTTTATAGACTTGGGCTGTGCAGACCTAGCGCAAGATTTCAGACGAGACTGATGGTCATAAATGATTCAGCACTGAACCATACCTATTATTCATGAAATTCTTTGCAACATTCTGGGACATCTTTTGAAGTCAGCTTCATGTCTTGATTCCATGTTTCGTGTAAGTTTCAATGTGTCAGAAGAAGCTGGCACATTTCTAATCCAGGCTTGATCTCCTGCTGAATTTTTTTCTCTTTAGGTCAAACCTGGCCAGGCAGCCATGAAAGATTCTGGCACCTGCTTGCATTTAACAGCTTCTCTAAAATCCCATGAAGTACTTCACTGGAGAAAGGAGAAAGAAACGAGTGACTACCAGCCTGTTGCGTAGTTATTCCAGACCTGACCTCCATTCAGCTCCTTGTGCTCTAGCAAACTTTCCCTCTTTATTTGTCTGCACTTGCAGTTTGCCCAACTCTAGGACCAGGGTTGGCATCCAATGCAAAGCACCCATGTAAAATGTAATCAAATACCAGCAGGCTAAAGAAAGCATCTGCTCAAGTACCATATCCAATTTAAACTTATCTCTGGTCACCAAAACTGAGTGCACTGAGAAGAGAACAAAAACCACAGAGATGAACATAAGCTACCGAGGACACATCTGTAGCTGTCCCTTGTGTCTGAATATGCCTCATGTTGAAGTCATGAGTAATATTGTCACTGGGATGACAAAAAGGCGAAATTATCTACAATATTCAGGAACCGGATGATCAGGTCTAAGGTTTATGTTCCTACCAATGTATATAAAGGTAAAGGGACCCCTGACCATTAGGTCCAGTCATGACCGACTCTGGGGTTGCGGTGCTCATCTCGCTTTATTGGCCGAGGGAGCCGGTGTACAGCTTCCGGGTCATGTGGCCAGCATGACTAAGCCGCTTCTGGCGAACCAGAGCAGTGCACGGAAACGCCGTTTACCTTCCCACCGTTTACCTATTTATCTACTTGCACTGGTGTGCTTTCGAACTGCTAGGTGGGCAGGAGCAGGGACCGAGCAATGGGAGCTCACCCCGTCACAGGGATTCGAACCGCCGACCTTCTAATCGGCAAGTCCTAGGCTCTGTGGTTTAACCCACAACGCCACCCACGTATGTCTATTCAAATACATAATCCACTGAGTTCAGCATGGCTTACTCCCAGGAAACGAATTATAGGATTACAGCTGAAATCTTATCTTTACAAAATGTCCTATTATTTGGGTTATTATGTCACAGAAGATGGTTTGGGTTCCTGAACTCCCCCCACCCCATGGACCACTTGAAAACTGCTGAAGGTCTTGATTGGGCCACAGTAATGCTTTATTGGCCTGTTGTAGCAATACGCTGTATGAATTTTATGGATTGTATTACACTTTGAATTCCATAGAAAACAAATATTTCATGTGATGGATGTGCTGCTTCTTGACTCCAGTCAAAAATCCACAGAGATGTCATAGACCACGTGAATGAAGCTGACATATCACTGGTGATCCATGGAACAGAATTTGGGAAGCCTTGTCATAGAGCAACTTAAGTCCATTGATCTCAATTGGTTTTCTCTGTGTATGACATCATTTAACACTCTTAATAATCCATGATGTGATAACATTATGAATTCTTCAGAATCCAAGAAAATCTAACTAGGTGGGAAATTTCTCATCCAATTCTGAAACCTTTCCCTAAATGTAGAAACGGAAAGACCTTTTTTATTGGGGGGTGGGGAGGGAGCATATGGGAGGTGAAGAGAATGGATAATTTAAACATTTCTGCAGATTAGATTGTCTTCAGATGTTCTCTTCCAAATTTGTTATAAGTGCATCTTTGAGAAAATTACCATTCTGCAAATTATTTAAAAGAGACTAAAACAAGAGATGACAACATAATTGCTATTAATTAGAACTGATCTTGACTTCTGGATTATTTTCCTGATTGGGAGGCTGTTTAGAAAACAATTAGGCAGTTGGCAGCAGCAAAGAAATTTGCTACTTCTTTGCTGTTCATCACTTAATTGTTATCCACTTTTGAAACTATTTTTTTTTTTAAAAAAAACGTTTGTCTCCTCTGTGCCCACTTTACTCTCCTTAGGTGGCAAAGAAATGGTTTTAAATTATGGAGGAAGAAGAAACAAAACTTCCTTTAAGGTAGACCAGCTGGAATTGAACCAGAAGGCTCTCAAAACATTTTGCTGCACCTCTCTGAAGAATTACCTCTAGGAAAGGCTGTGGTTCAGTGGTAGAGCATTGGATTTGCTCAGAGAATGTCCCAGGTTGAATCCTCAGCATCTCCAGGTATGACTGGAAATTGTGGAGAGCTCCCGCTAGTCAATGTCTTCTCCTTCTTTGGCAATCACTTGAAGCCAAGTAAGAATGTCTTCCATGAACTTGATCTTAAGAGGTTTGGGATGGGTTTTGGGAAGACGTCTGTGCATGAATTTATGTGTGTATACATAAATTCAGTACACATTTATTGTGTAGATCAGACCAACGCACAGTCTTCACAGTAAGGCTCTGTTCCAATGACATGAGTACCATGACGGCCAGCAGATTCTTATCTGCTGCAGCCTTGATCTGCCTTCACAGCCGTTGTAACATAGCACTTGTTATCTTCCGCCAGTTCTGCTATTGAGGACTTCTTGGGTCATTCATTGTCTAGCTCCTTCCCTTGACCTTATAGGGGTTGACCCTACTGGGAGTACAAGACTTCTGACGGTTTCACTCACAAGGATCACAGGAATGGGCAAGCCCACTCACCATGACAAGGTGATGATACAGCGAGTGAGGGTAGTCAATGTAGATGACACTCAGTAAGATGGCAAATGGTTGGACTCAGTCTAAGGCGTGTTCCTGCATTCATGCTAGTAGGGCTACCAACTTCATGCAAGCAAGTGAAGTGGATTGCCACCATATTATAACAGGCTCCTGGAGGGACAATCTATTGGAAGTCTTGGTGGTACAAACTCTGCTCCTTTTATTTTCTTTTCTGTATGCAGAAGGTACGAGGTCCAAACCCTGTCATTTCCAGTGAAAGGAATAAAAAAGAGCTGCTGCCAGCCAGAAAAGGTGCCAGATTCTATATAAGGCCCATGGACTGCAAGAAGATAAAACCGATCCATTCTTAAGCCCTGAGTGCTCATTGGAAGGACAAATTGTGAAGCTGAGGCTCCAATACTTTGGCCACCTCATGAGAAGAGAAGACTCCCTGGAAAAGACCCTAATGTTGGGAAAGATGGCGGGCACAAGGAGAAGGGGACGACAGAGGATGAGATGGTTGGACAGTGTTCTTGAAGTTACCACCATGAGTTTGACCAAACTGCGGGAGGCAGTGGAAGACAGGAGTGCCTGGCGTGCTCTGGTCCATGGGGTTACGAAGAGTCGGACACGACTAAATGACTAAACAACAACAATATAAGGCAGATCATATCTGCTTTCTTTGCTAGGGGAGGGAGTTCTCTGGTTGTTTCCAAGGATCACAGCAATACGTGTTGTGTTTTACTCCAAAAGAAGCCTTCCCACCAGGTGTCCAGTAATCAAAACTGCTATTTGATGAAATAAGCAGGTTGCAATGCCTAACCATCCACTGGAACGGAAGCTGTGAGGGGGAAGGTATATGTCTTCATCTTGCGTTGGCTGCCTGCTGCTCAAGCAGCAGCAGGCTTCCAGTTTGTTTATGGCTGTCTCTTTTTTCCTACCAGTTGCTATTCCTTATCACAGAAGGCAGTCATTCATTCACCTGGATAGATTTAAGAGAGAGGACGTCACGCCCATGCCTCTCCATCCATCCATCCCAACTAGTACTTGATAGGGCAGCTATTGAGCTGTTTATCACCCACACCGCTGAGTAGTACCATAGTTGGTGTTAAGTGCTTCCTTGCCATGGCTCCATCGCTTCTGGTGTCTGGAACCCAAACGCAGGACTACAGGAACTGCAATCTTGTTGCTAGTGAAAAACAAGAAGCTATTTCCTCTCTTTGCGAGCGCCGGGCTCTTTTTTAAATTAGTATTTAAAGAAAAGAATAGTAGCAGTTTCTCTCTCATTTATTGTCAAATGTACTGGTGCATTTGTTTCCCTGATGTCCTATTTCATGGTGAGCTGCCCTTCTGATACGCTTAAATGGATTAGAGTGGCTTGAATGTTTTGTTTTGTTTTAAGTTAGAAGAAACTTGCATGCACAGATGGCACACCCAAACTGTTGTTCCTCCTGAGCTCTCAGAAAACATCAGCTGCAGAAAAAAATAATAATAACTGGTCAGCCAGCACAAACCCTTTTAAGCTATCAGAGCATCACAGACATGAACAGCTCAACTTAAGCTTCCTTTGCATTGGAAGAAGATGATCTAAGCAAAGCTGTAGCCACAAAGTACAATTCAGGATCCCCTTGAATTTGTCTCTTTACTTCTGTATCCTAAGATACTCTATCAAAGACCTGGAAGTGCAGGAATATTGGGTGCATCTCTAGGTAGGGTATCAATGTGCATCTAGTTTGTCACCATAGGACTCTGATTCAGCAGAGCTCTTCCTATACTTTTTGAAGGACCAGTTAAGGGTTAAGGAGTTTTGATGAATGAAGAACCATTAGAGGTTATCACTTTGTGCTAAATTGATACAAACCGATTTCTTTCCATAACTCTCCCCAAAGCACTGTGATTGGAAGTAAAAAGGAGAAAGACCTGATAAACGTATTTGCAGGTTGGAAGCTTTGAGTCATAAAACTACACATACACACAAACACACACACACACATATTTCTCCTTCCCCCTTGTGTGCTGTTTTCCTTGTGCGGAGAGCTTGTTGCCCTTTCTCTGCAGCAGATCCAAAGCTTCAGGAACAGTTCGATTCACTGAGAGTCACCTCAGTGAAGCCCTACTTTTCCTCAAGCATAGCCCAAATCACCCCTAAGCAGTCCAATCTGCTTTTGGATTCAGGTGCAGGCAACTCCCCAGTTACGTGAGGGTTATGTTCCATCCGTCCCCCCATGTGAAATTACGTAAAGTGAAGAGCACCCTCTAAACACGCTTTGAAAGCCCTCTCTGCCACTTTCTCTTCAATCCATACCAAAAATACTGTACCCAAAAATATCTGCAGCTAACATTGAAGCTCTGGGGGTGGCAGGAGGCTGGAGGACACATGGGAAAGTGGATGCTGCTGCTGCTGCACTACCCCCCCCCCACACACACATCAGCTGTTAGGTGGGGAGGCTGAGCAGTGTGAACAAAGCCCCACTGTGCCTCTGTTCTCTTCGAGGCTTCCTCTGCTCACCCTGACATCCTCTTTGAGCTCCAGGGAGGGTGTCCTCATGAGCCACCAGACTCTCCAGCTCTCTCCTGCCATTTCCAGGTTTGAATTTATTTATTAAATTGCTTCCTGGCACCGCTCATATACGTGGTCATGTGCGAGTAGAAGGTTCATAAGTTGGGGTGTGTGTGTGTGTTTATATGTTTATCAACATATACATTAATTCAGGAACTCATACATACAAAGAGAGAGGCTTGCTACTTAAAGTAGGAAGTATATTTTGCTTTACAATGTATCACTCACCTTTCTACAGCAAGTGTACTCAAGGGAGCTCACAATCAATAAAGCAAAACTGGAAGAGCCAACATGGAGGCTTCCACATGCTGTTGGAAAACAACTGCACCGAGACCCAGACAGCATGACTAAAAGCTACAGATGATGGGAGTCGTAGTCCAATAATGTTTGGAGGGCACTTCCCTGAAGTGAAGTAACAAAATCACAAAGATAACAAAGCACTACAAAAGAAGTGATTTTAACATTGGACTGGCAGGCAGTGATGGGGGTGGACATGTTCTTTAATCTGGGTGTCACAACTGTAACCATTTTGCTTGTGCTCACCTACTGAACCTCCAGTGGTCAACGGGCAGAGAAAGAGAACTCCATAGTAGAATATAACTCTTGGTCATGTTAGCATAGAATGAATTGGTTTGGGAGATAACCTGGTCCAAGGCTATGTAGAGTCATCTTCTGCTTGAGTATTTTAGGGTGAACTAAATGGAAAACAGGAATATACTTTGGGTATATAAATGCCTTTCTAATTCCAAGAGTTTTTTAACCATACCGTTCTGTGGTATGAATAGCCAAGACATCGACAGCAGTCCTGGCTCATTAAATTTGTTTTGTGAACCAAGCTTTGGGGGGGAAAATTCTCATGATCTGCATGATAAATTGCCCATCATGTTTGGAATGGAAGTTCTATTCTTTCAAGCAGAACTACATACAATGTTACCTGGGGGCACCTGAAGTTTCTTCCAAGTCACACTGCATGGCATAAAAATGATGGGTATCTCAAGGTAGGAAATTAGGCATGTCCAAGTTGAGCCAGGAGTGCCCCCAGTCTGAAATCCTGGAGAGGCATTCCCAGTCAATGCAGATTGTACTGAGTTAGAGGAATGAGTGATCTGACTCAGTATAAGGTAAAGTCCTATGTTCCACCCTGAATCCTCTCCTGCCCCTTCCACAAAGTTCCAAATGTGTGTTCCTTCAGGTAATGCCATTTCCCCCCGTCTCCTCCCTTCTCATCTTAATTACTGCAGCTTGGCAACTAAGCACACTGAGGCCATTATAAAAGCTGTGCACACACTAGTGCTTCCTAGGCTATGCTAAAGAAGGAAGAAAATTAATTAGAGTCATTTAAACTCTTTTGAGTCAGTTTCTGTCTGAGGTCATTGTTCTCAGTTCCGCACAGCAAGGAGAATTGCCTATAGCCATAAATTACAAGTGATTGGTTGCCTCTAGCCGCTGTTCCAGAGTTTCCCAAACTATTCCTACCTCTGGCTCAATTTTTTTCCCAAAGTTAAAATTGGAATCATGCTTCAAGCTCATACCTAAGAAGGTATATAATGTATTTATAAGAATATAAAAGGAGCCTGCTGGATCAGACCAAAGCCCCGTCTCTTCCTGTAACCTATTCTCACACTGGTTAAGTAGATGCCTAGGGGAAACCCAGAAATGGTATTTGAGCACAACAGTCCTCTCCTTGTCATATTTTTTTTTTTATAATAAATTTTTATTAGGGTTTCACAATTTTTTTAAAACATATAACACAAACAAAGACAAACAAAAAAACAAGTATAACTTGAAAACCATATTTTCTTATACCTTAGTTCACTGACTTCCCCATACCTCCCCTTTCTACATTCCAATTTTAAAATTTAATTCAACAAATCCTTATTCTTAATCTTATCTAATTTATAACCCTTCTTTTTCTTTAACTTAACCCTTACAGCTGTAAACCGCACTTTTTAGAACCAACGTCATTCTAACATTCATAAATTTTACATTATTTCTTAAGATAGTCCTTAAATTTCTTCCAATCTTCTTCCGCCGTCTCTCTTCCCTGGTCTCGGATTCTGCCTGTCATTTCCTCCAGTCCCATAAAGAGTCCTCTCCTTGTCATAGCCCCCAGCATCTGGTATTCAGAGGCATAGTGTCTCCAATGTTGGAAGAAGCACATAGCCATTGATAGACTTCTTCTTTGTGAATTTGTGGACTCCCCTTTTAAAGCTGCCCTAGTGGTAGGAGTAGTCAGCATGGCAAGGCAGTGTTCTGGAGCTGCCCTTCCTAAAATTGCATCACTGCCTCCGTCATAAAAGGCATACATGAGCTAACGTCTGCTGCTACTGAACTTCTCAGAGATGGGCATATGCCTCAACTTCACTTTCTATTTTCTTACAGTCCTGAGTTCAGTTATTCACCTTTCTACATCAGTTTGCAGTTTCTAAAGGAATTCTCAGGGAAATTCATCAGCATTTTAGTGCTAATTTCTCCCAATATAAACATTCTTCTGGAAAGCAATCTACCCTTATAGAATGCATTTCTGTGTGCTATTTCTGCTAAAATAAGAATTTGTATGCACATTTCCTCCTGGAACATGCATTTTTTTATACATTACTTGGCTGTGGAACTGCACTGCAAAATCTGAGGTGCAAACCTTGAAGGGCGACTGTGTTTTGAGCTGCATATAATTTCAGAAAGTGTGCATTAGGCAGGTTTGTCTTTCAATGTAACTGAATCCAATCTGTTCCTCATCTCTAGTCTCATTAAAGAACCTCTAATAATCATCTGAGCAAAGTTTTGCGGGACTATTTCCTTTAGTTTCTTTTTGCTACTTCAAAATCCTTCAGACATTTCTCTTCTAGAAAAAAATCATTCAACTTCACCAGCAAATCCCCCCTTTAGGGAACATTTTGCGGCCACTCTAGTTGGGAGTCTTATCAACTTTGCCTGGTGGCTTATTTCTTCCCAAAACTCTGATTCCCATCAGGACATCCATTGTCGGTGATGACCACATCATGGTGTGGAGGCAAGCGATGAGCACACCAAAGCGCGACTGAATACCTGGTCTAAACCTGTCACGAGTTCCAAGTCAAGATATGCAAAAGCATCCTGAGAAAATGTTACTAAGAAATACTTTGTACTTCCACTGAATTTCCTTGTGTGCTTCACCCAAGCAGCCATATCCAAATCCCCTTTGAAATCTAGGCAAGATTCAGGAACAATTCAATTTTTGAGGAACACCATTCCTAAGTATAAAAAAGGACCCTGAACAGTTAACTAACAGTGACTATGGGGTTGCAGTGCTCATCTCGCTTTCAAGCCAAGGGAGCCGGCATTTGTCCACAGACAGCTTTCTGGGTCATGTGGCCAGCATGACTAAACTGCTTCTGGTGCAACAGAACACGATGACAGACACCAGAGTGCACAGAAACACCATTTACCTTCCCACTGCAGTGGTACCTATTTATCTACTTGCACTGGCATGCTTTCAAACTGCTAGATTGGCAGGAGCTGGGACCGAGCAATGGGAGCTCACCCCACCATGGGGATTCAAACTGCCAACCTTCTGATCGGGAAGCCCAAGAGGCTCAGTGGTTTAGACCACAATGATACCCGTGTCCCCTATTCCTAAGTATACAACAGGAGTGAGGAACCTTTTTCAGTTGGAGCCTGAGCACTTCATCCTCTTCTAGGTAGCCTTTCAAGAGCCACCTGCCTGTGGTGGTCAGACTCAGAAGCCAAACTGTTAACTTTACATTTATGCAATAGACCTATTTCTACACATGCCCGTGCATCCGTCTTTGTCCTTCATCCAGGCAAGCAAGAAGCATTACCAGAGTTCAAGGACATCTTCCATGCAGGCAAAAGTGCTCAAGGGGAGGGTGTGTGGCCTGATTGAGTGGTCTGGACCCCAGACCCCTCCACTATGCAGCATGAAAACCAGTGCCATATCTAGACCCAGAAATTTGGAAGGAAATCTCAATACATGTGCCCAGTACAGTTTTTGGAGTAAAAAGAGTAACATGAAGTCCATTGCCAGCTGTCCCTTATTTTTAAAGGAATCTCATTGATTTTCACACATCACCCCTTCACAGAAAATCCTCACTTCAGATATTGTATTCCTTCTGCTGTTACAATGCCCAGGGGAGCTCATTTCTGCTGCTATGTTAGCTAATACACTGGGCTGTATAATGAATGATCGCCGTGTGATCTCTGATCCAGGAGCAAAGAACAGTTTCCCAGAGTCACGGAGACAGGAATTTATGTATGAGTGATAAGCAGTAAAGTGCTGCCATCTGCTATTAGCATATGACTGAGGGCTGCCTCTACATCACATGAAGCCTTGTCACTTGATGGCTTATATCACTCAATGACCTTCAGCTGCATCTCCTCCATTGAAAAGTGTCGTGCACAATGTAATTTGAAGCCACCTGAAGAAGTACGGTACTATCTGTTGTGCTTGATGTCTGCCAGCTGCTGAATATATGCATGTTACCTTTGATGCTGCAGCCATTGAGTGAGGAAGCATCAATGTTCATCCCTCCAGCAAATGCCCTCCATTTCTCTCCATTTATTCGTTCATTAAATTTCTATATCCAAAGATCACAAGGTGGTTTACAATGTAAAAACACAAAAATACATAGCATAACAACAACAACAACAACAAAATCCCCCACAGTTTAAAAGTCCACAGATACTCTTCTTGAGAGTAAGCGCCATTGAGTTTATTACATCCACAAATTCCAGCTGTAAGCATCCAGAGTGTTTTGCAATCTTTACCACAGTCATCCACACAACAACCTCGTGAGGTTGGTTCTTCCCACAGGATAGATTGATTGACCCAACTGATGCAAATCCAATGACCTCATTGCTGAGCTTCCCGCTACCTTTGGTTGAAAGAGGGGGAAATGGGGGGGGGGAATAGAGGGGAAAATAAAGGAGGGGAGGAAGCTTTGCTCTGAACAACTTGCATTACCAGAGCAGAGTTTCCTTAAGTTGGGCTTCTCAGGCATACATTATAAAGATCCAGAGATCACTGTAAGTTTCGAGAGTTACCTCTGAATACGCAATGCCCTCCTGTACTGCTGGAGTTTTTTTACTCCTGGCATTTCCCAGGGTTGGAAGAGATTGGCAGAGAAGCCAGAGAGGTGTAACAGAATGCCTGGCATGCAATTCAGTCTACAATTGCTACCAAATTGTGGCTAAATTGAATTGCTCCTAAGGTGAATCTGGAAGTTCCTGCCTGGGCAAACCAAGCAAGTTGGTTCTGTAGAGTCAGCCAAATGCTGTTACCCAGGTCAGGTGCTGGGTTCACAACTGAATTAGGGGGAAATGGTTACAGTGAGATCCTTAAGAAAAAGCAGTGTAGTTTAACAAATATGAAGAGTTACCAGCCTCTTGTCTGGTGCTGGTTGGGTATTTTAATAAACTAAAAAAAAGGCGCAGTTTTAAAATTAGTGGCTAAAATCAGTGCAGTTTTGAAATGTTCAGTCCACCATTTTGATGTGAAATGGCATCCAACTGTATCCAAACATAGACAAAAGCTCCTGGATCTTAGGAACCATAATTTGAATTTTGATTACGATGTCTTTAAAAGTGCCCAGTTGCACAGCAAACAGATGAACAGACCACTTTCCAAAATATGTGGTAGATTACCTGTTGACTGAAGTGTTCCTTCAGTCTCTCACGTACCCAACAAAAATGCTTCCATTAAATCTGAAGCATGAATGTTCCTGACTATCAGAAATGATGGGTATGCAAAATATTTTGCCTCAATTTAGCAATCTTGTACTGAGGTATTAACCTGTCAAGGGGTGTAATCCAGCAAGTGCTTTTGCCAGTGTATATTCTCCATTTCACAGAGGTCAGCTTGGGGAAAATGCCTGATGGAAACATTAACTATTAAAAACTTCCGATCTTCAGAAACAATGCTGGTCTATAGCTACCCTATCTGCAAGCATCTTCCCTGGTGTTTTATGTCAATCATCTTTATCTACTATGGTGTACCTTGTAGAAAATATTGGCAGAAATGCATTTGCAAAAGAAGAAGACGAAGACGAAGACGAAGACGAAGACGAAGACGAAGAAGAAGAAGAAGAAGAAGAAGAAAGAAGCAAAATAATGATTTGGGAGCAGGTTACCTAAAGCATGGATGTGGAACCTTTTTCAGCTGAAGAGACGTACCCAGAATTGCAACACCCCCCTTAGGTCATTTTTGTGCCTGGAGCAGGTACAGACATATCTCCAACTTAGCATTGCAGTCCCATAGCACCAAGCAGAGAAGAGCTTTGCTTGCTCTCTGAAAGGCAGCAAGCAGGGGCTTATCTCCAGGCAAAGCACCGTGGGATCACCTGCCATACATGTTTACGCACTGACCCTGTAAAATGAGGGTGGGCAGTTAGGTATTGCCAGAAAAAGGGATCTGCAACACACACACACACACACAAAATTAAAAAGTGAATTTGCATAAATGTTGCATATGGTAATTTGTATGTGCAGATGCAAATTTAGAAATTATTACTGAAATTTAAAGTGAAATACAATTCATTACATCATAGTGGGGAAAACACTGAGTGACATGTTCTTGTACAGTCAGCTGATCAAGTACTAGTCTCTGATGGATAGACCAGTTGGTAGAACATGAGATGCATAGGACTCAGCTATACAGCTGCAAATAAAACATTTTAAATGTGACACTAGATGGCAACAGTGAGCTATGCCAAATTCAATGTATTTTTCAAAACTTTTTTTATTTAAAACAGCATTTTCACAGCGTTTTTTTATATGTGTGTAGATTCCACCTTAATGTCAGGGCCATGGTTTCAAGCCCTACATTGGATGAATGATTCTTGCATTGCAGAAGGCTAGATGATCCTCATGGTCCCTTCCAACTCTATGATTTTATGATCTATTAACTGATAATAGACAATATCAAGGTTCCCACTCTCCCTTTTATGTTTCCTTGCCTTTAAAGACTTGAGCTTGGAAGCCAGCAAACAGAAGACACCTTCAAATGGAGGACAGCAATTCAAAATAGAGGACTATCCTCTGTAAAACGGGACACATTGCCACTCTGTTTAAGCTAGGTCAACTTCATTCCCATATTTGGTGGCCTAAGGCCTGCAAGTGAGTTTCTGGCTGAGGTCAAACACCTCACAGTATTAGCTAATACACTACACCACTACAATGGAATCTCTATTTTATTCTTTTACTGCTACACACACACCTGCCTCATTTTCCTAGCTCTTAAAATAATTTTAAATCATCTACTTCAGAGATGCGGGTGGCACTGTGGGTTAAACAACAGAGCCTAGGACTTGCCGATCAGAAGGTCGGCGGTTCGAATCCCCGTGACGGGGTGAGCTCCCGTTGCTCGGTCCCTGCTCCTGCCAACCTAGCAGTTTGAAAGCATGTCAAAGTGCAAGTAGATAAGTAGGTACCGCTCTGGCAGGAAGGTAAACGGCGTTTCCGTGCACTGCTCTGGTTTGCCAGAAGCGGCTTAGTCATGCTGGCCACATGACCCGGATGCTGTACGCCGGCTCCCTCAGCCAATAAAGCGAGATGAGTGCTGCAACCCCAGAGTCGGTCACAACTGGACCTAATGGTCAGGGCTCCCTTTACCTTTACCTTTTTACTTCAGAGATGAAGCAAAAAGATATTACTGAAGCTGTTTTGGTTGGGTACAGCTCAGTTTGTGGGCCTTAACCACCTAGTTTCCACCTAGCAAAACAACAACAACAACATTAATAATATATAAAATTACAGAGCCAACTAGCTAGGGGGCAAGGACCAATTTGCCCAAGAGCCTTACTGGTCCCAATTGGGGACTAATCATTTCTTTTCTGCCCCTTCATGCATACAAAAAAGAAGCTCAAGATTGAGCATCTGTTAAACAGCACTATAGTACTGGGAAGGCAGAGGAAAAAATAAATAACTCACAGTGCAACTCAAGCTTCATCTGCAGATCAGAGGATTTCAAAGCAAAGGAAATCAATATCCCACAGCACGGCCCAGGTCCTCAGAGGACGTCTTTTTATTGTTATTATGATTGGAGAGCATGAGTTTACATCCAAGGCATTCAGCAGAGTTTTGAAGAAATACACTATGTCTGTACCTGCCAGGCTTTGGCCTTTAGCCAGATTTTCTGTACCTGAAGCAAAATTGGTTGATTAGAAGATTTCAGTGCAACTGTATTAGAATTCTTGGGAAGACTAAAAACACCAGTTTGGTTGCTGCAATGGGCAAAAAGTGGGATGTAGGGGAAACAATGGTGTTTTATGTTGCATAACACACACACATATATATGAATGAGAGAACTTCATGGGTGACCTCCCTCCCTCCCACTTGAAGTATAAAAAGTAAAAACAGATGTCCGATTATAATGGCTCCAGGCCTCTGCATTTTCAAAGGTATGAAAGCAACTACTTTGGTTCTTGCTGTTGCTATCATTTTTACCTGCTTCCCAGCCAGCCCTTATCACAATATTAAAGAGAATGGTGGCATGCAGGAGATTTGGTTTCCAGCCACCAGAAGACATCATTGCTCAGTGGAAGAGCAGTTGCGGGTCGAGACCCCGAAGCCACCCCCTCGTTGAAGAATAGGACATGGATATTAGGTTAATGGTTACTGGGCAAATTTAGGCCACAACTTTATTGGTTACAGAATGTGAGCAGTATTGGCTTAGGCATTGGAATTGACCCGACTATATCTGACTCCTGCCCATCATGCAGGGAGTCCTGTAAGGGTCAACCACCAGTAGGGGGAGCCCCATCGATGCGAACCAACTGGAGCTCCCCCTGGGTTCCCGATGGGGTTGTGGCATGGCCCTAGCCCTGCCCCAGGCTTCGGACAGGATCCACATCCCTGGATTCCTTTAATGGAATACCCTTAAGCTTGGAGGGGCAGGTGATTCAGTGGAAGAACAGCTGCTGCTTACCAGGAGGGAAAGAGGCGAGGCAGCAGGGAGGTTGCTGTGGTGCAAATGCACCAGTGGAGCTAATCCAGCATTCCCGCAGGTGTGTTTGCACCTTGCATGACTCAGCCTCTTGCACTTGCCTCACCTCCTCCCACACAGCGGGTTGAAGGATTTCATCATCATCATCATCATTTTATGTGTATGCCGCCTTTCCATAGTTGAAACTATGCCCAAGGCGGCTTACAACACAACAACATTTACATAATTACCAACATAACAAAAGTCATAAACAAGAAACAAAGCACATCAAAAGGTATACAGCCAAACGGAAAACAATTTCCACATAAATCATAAAAGCTAAAGCTAAAAAAGACAACATGACAATTTCAGCAGCGTTTAGTTTTGTTTTCGTGGAATCCTGGCTTGCTGCGTAGGAACCACAATTGTGGTTTATTTCAAACTCTGTCCTACTTAACAAGCCAGCATCATAACCCACAATTTGGAGTTGGTTTATTTCAAAGTTGATGACAGCTTGTTATTAACTTTGCTCTGTGAAAGAGTAACTAAATACTACCCAAGTCCTCTCCCTACGTAGCTATTTGGGCTCATTTCGACTTTGTGTCCTGGACTGACTGGATGCAGAGGAGCATTTTTTTCTAGAAAAAGAGGTGCCGGAACTCACCACGAACATCTCCCTTGTTCTCTTATAATGGCAATGGTGCCCACCTGAGTGGTGCCAGAACTCAATTCTGGTGAATTCCTGCTGGAAAAAAGCCCTGGGTGGGAGGCATCAGCTGAGGAACCTCCAGGGGAACCCCCAGAAGAAGAAGGCTCAGACCCAGGGGAACTGGTGGGGTGGTGGTGGTGGTGAGTGGTCAGAGGGAGAAGAAGGAGAAGACTGGGAGGAAGAGGTTTGGAAGCTGAAGAGGCAACAGGGTTTAATGAGCAGGAAGAGGCTGTGGCAGAGTGGTCCAGACTCAGGAACAGGGGAGGTCAAAGGCCTTCCCCAGGTCTCACAGAACACACAGAAAAATGAAGAAGGCAGAACAATGAAAGGCAAGACAATGGAGCCTTAGGCTGCTGGGGAAGGAACCAGGGGAGGGTCCTTAGAGAGCAGTGGGAAGGCAGGGACCTTCAGTCCTCACAACTGCCACATTGGGGCAAGACCTACTGGGAAGAGTTGCTGTGATCACCAGGCCTGCGCTGTTTTGGTTTCTTTGAATAATGAGTTAACTTCACTGACATCAGTGGGGGGTTTTTTTATTGCTGACCTACTCCTGACTCCAGCTCCTGACACTTTTGAATGGTGTCAAACCATGGTTTAATGTTCCATGTGAATGTGGTCAGTGCCTGATATACTGCCCTTGCTTGTAGCCTGGTAACATACAAACTCTTTAGGAGTGCTCCAAATCTTCATTTACTTACTGCATGTTGGTCACTTCTGATGTATTGCGTGTCTATCTCTCTCACTCACAGATCAAATTTAGCACCAAAGGATATTCAAATTATGTCCTCAGTATAAATTATTCTACACACACACACACACACACATTTGCACACACAGGGCTGGATTTAGGTTTGATGAGGCCCTAAGCCACTGAAGGTAATGGGGCCCTTGATATGTCCAGCTGTCCTTTGTCAACAACAAATTGTCGCTGTTTTTTGTGTTGAATATATACTGTATGGTCATTTATGGACCTAATAGGTATCTAAAGCCATTTGCACATAACAAATAGGAGCCTATACAACACAAAACACTGTTGCTGTATGTAGGTTTTATTTGTTTTTTATGTTATATTTTGGAAATGTACATCCAGTTTTTCCCCATTAATTTTTTTGGGGGGGCCCCCAAGGGAGTGGGGCCCTAAACTATAGCTTGTTTAGCTTATATGTAAATCCAGCACTGCACACACACACACACACACAGAGAGAGAGAGAGAGAGAGAGAGAGAGAGACTGTTACTTTAAAATCTCTGAAAGTGGGAAAGGGAACATGTGACAATGTATTTTACCATAAAAGAGAATTACTGCAAGAATAATGAGAGAATTTCCAGAAAGTGAAGACTTTTGGAGACAGCTCCAGTGATAAGTGGATAATGACAGAGTGTCACTTCAGTACAGGGAATGTTTTATGGGTTTTGAAGCCTTAGAACAGCTTCATGTGCTGAAGTTTGTGTTGTAACTCAGAGTGTGTGTGTTTCTTTTCCTTTGCGGCTGTGCACATGTTTCAAACAGGACTTGGGGCAGCTTCACTTGCTGTGTGTGACACCTATGTGTGGGTCTCTGCATGTGTGTATTAGCAATGAGCAGAGATGTTACGATGAGGAGACCAGAAGGCAGAGGCATGACCAGCCAAAGTGCTCTCTCCCTCTGATTGTTTCCTGCCCTGCTCAAATTATGTGCTTTTAGGGGAGAAGAAAAATGGTCAGCATGTCCAGTTGATCTACTGACCTCATCACCTGTTCATTTGTTTGAACATACCTATAGTGGTTAGGCCTCCAGCTGCATGTTTCTTTTCCCCCTAGCAGAACTGAAAATGCATACATGTATGCACACGCTGCTCATAAATGGTGAATCATATGTGCATTTTGTGCTTTAGAATAGGCTCAATTAAAATTAATCTGAAAAATGCTGGTGGAACTCATATCCTTATTTGATTGTTTGTTTTCAGGACTTTGGACAGCTCCTTATAGCTTCTTTGTGCCCAGAAACTAATTGGTAGCCAGTGCTATCGGACAAGGATTGTGTAATATGCTCAAACCATCTTGCCCCAGTGAGTAACGTGGCTGTTGAATTCTGCACCAGTAGAAGTTTCCAAACTCACTTTCCTATACTGCATTGCAGTAATCTAGTACTAAAGGCTAGTAGTCTTATCTAATTCTCTTTAAACCCACCCAACACTTCAGCCACAGCCTGCCCTGTTCCTCCGTAGCTGACACTGCCAAGGAGAGATGCCTAGCACAAAGGAAGGTTGAGTTGTGCTGAGTGGAAAAATCCTCTCCACTCCCCAGCCACAAAGCTTGGTCCCTCTCTAAGGCAACTTTGTGCTGCCTGTGTGTTCATGTCCAAAATCCTGACAATTGTTCATGCACGTGCCTAGCCCTCAAGGTTGTGTATGCTCAATTATGTGGAAGCTACTGTGTATGTATTCTCACTGCTATGATTCTGCATTAATGGCTCCTTTGACGAAATGAATGACAGAAACGATCATCTTTTTATAAAGGAAACATTCCAAATCTATAAGGTAATGGCGTAATGTGATGGATAGTCCCTTACAAGTCAACTTCAAGGGAAGAGTTAGCTTTACATTGGAACAGAAATTCCACAGTCTGCCAGGGAGGCTGTGCTAAGGCCGCAACTTGATTCTGATATCTTTCAGCGGGTATGACGTTATCTTGCATGACATTACACCACTGTGCACACAATGCAATATGACATAATGTTGCAAATAATAAGAGAATGTTGGGTGAAGAAGCCAGAGCAAGAATGACAAAGCTAACTAATCTAAGAATAGCTGCCCCACAAACCAACAAATAAAATCTTTACAAGTCCAAAACAAATGGAGTGGAGAGAAAAGAGTTGTTGTTGTTTTTCTCCAAAGGTGCATTTGGGGCCATTCAATTCGGTTGATATTCACTACAGTGTAACAAAATAGAGAAGAACTAATATTGTTTTTTGTGAGGAGAGCTTCAATTTGGACATAAATACAACCTCTGTGCATAACATTCTTTTTTTCCCACACACACAAACACACACATATTTTATATACACACACACACACACACACACACACACACACACTTTTCAAGTTACACATTTCACTAGTTTTATACATTTCACTAATTTTGACATTTCAAAACTTGACTTCGATTCCCCGCTTTCTGCGGTTCCTTAAATTTTATTTTAATGTCTTCTGCATATCCAAATTAACTTCATTTACTCATTTATTCATCTTCTTTATATATATACTCTTATAAAACTGCAGGTTGTTACAATAATCCTGCCAATGTTTTTATCTGTTTATAATTTATCTGTAAATATTCAATAAACCACCTCCATTCTTTTATTTTAAAAAATTGTTATCTTGATTTCTTATTCTTCCGGTAGACTTCACCATTTCTGCATATTCCATAAGTTTTTGTATCCATCCTTCCTTTACTGGGACTTCTGCTTCTTTCCATTTTGGGGCAAGTAACATTCTTGCCGCTGTAGTAGCATACATGAATAAATTTCTATACATTTTAGATAGTTCTGTTCCTGGTTGTCTTTTTCCTTTTAAGAATGTAAGAGCCCTGGTAGGTCAGACCAAAGGCCTGTCTAGTCCAAAACTCTGTTCCCACAGAGGCTGACCAGTGGCTGACTCAAGCAGAGCCTAAGTATGACAGCACTCTCTCCACTCACGTTCCCCAGTTACTGGCCTTCAGAGGCATATTGCTGTAACTACTTTTCATTTCCCCTCATAACTTCTGGAGGGTCTCCATCTGGCTCATCGGTCCCAGTTCTGCCTCACCATCCAAGCAACCTGGGTCCTTGGAACAGAAGCAGTTCCCTGTTCCATTCTTGTAGTTCCTTTAAACCATGGGAGATGCCTCCAAGTCATTCCATTTCAGGTGCAAATGTGCAAGCTGGGGGAGAAGGATAGCAACAATGGCCAAATCTCCAAATATGTCTTCGGTGCCTCAGGCAGAAGGAAGTCGGGAATAAGAGCAACCTGCAGCATCCAGGCTTCTTGAAAGGACAATGCCTTGAGTGTTATTTTTGTAAAAGGCTAACATAACTGGTGAGGAGGGGGAGAGAGAGAGCAGGAGAATGAGGTGTGTGCTTGTCTGTGTGTGAGATGGGGGAATGGGTGTATATAAAGAGAATGAGTGGATTAATGAAGGGGATAGAAAATGGGGTGGCAGAGAGAGAAGAGGAGGAGCAGAACCGAAAGTGAAGTCTGTGGGTGGGTGGGTGGAAATGTGGTGTGGTGGGTGGGTTGTTGAATGGGATATGTAGGTGGCTCTGAATCCAGCTTTACTGTTGCCCATTTCAGGGATGTGATCCCTGAAAGATTACTCATGATGGAGTGTGGCCTTCAAGCAGAAAAAATATCACCAGTCATACATCACAAATCTCATATATAGCCTATTGTGGTTGTGTGTGTGCATGTGTGGTGTATGTGGAATGGGCAAAGGATTGAGGGGCTAGGCCTCCAGAATGAGCCTCCGGTGGACCTGCCCTAAGGCTCCATGCAAGTCTGGTCCCAATCTGGCTGGGTCCCTGCTTGGCTGCTCAGGAGTTACACAGTCACAAGAAGCCAACACTTCCAGTCCCAGTGCAAGTCTGCTATCAATTATGTCCATTCAGTCAGGTGGTCTTTGGTGAGAAAAGCTTGGGGCTGGGGGGGAAACCAACAGAGAATCTACAACGTGGCCTGTGTGAGACAATTATCCCTTAAATTCCATTTTATAGAAGCTGACAAGATGTCTTCTGGGATGAACTGTGCTTTGTCCATCAGTTAAGCAGGATAACATTTTAAAATATGCATGTGCTTTTTACTGTACTCTTCTTTTTCTTGTAACATCTGCAGGTGTTGGGCAATTAAAGTCTGGTCTAGCCTTAGGTTTTTCTGACTCAAGGTATCTCAGTCCACTTTGTTCATGCCAATAGTGATCTGTGCCAGCAGTAAGAGCAGTCATCATGTCCTCAACTGCAGGCCTTGCCTGGGTGAGTTGATGCAAAATATGCTCCACTCATATAGACATTCTGTTCCATCTTGAGACCATACCACAGGGGTAGCAGGTATCATTGGACTGGAAGGCAGCATAGTCTAGTGCTTGGTCACTCCCACCCATAGACAGTCTCTTCATGGACCATCCCACCAATTCAGCCTTATTTCTATCCCATTATGTTCTGCTTCTCCATTCTTGCTGTTATGTCCAGTAGGTTGTGTTAAAGGCCGTCTCCTGCCTCCTCTGTTATGATGTGTTTTTTAGATGCTATCTAAACCAAGCTGTTTATACTCTGCACAGCTGAAGCAGTTTAAACTTGTACAAACATACCTCCTAACCAAGGAGTCCAGGAAAAAAGAATTCTGCTGTCATAAGAAGGATCTGAAGACCGCTAATAAACAGGTTATATATTTTTACCATCTCCCCCCATTTTAGAACCTGAGATGGTACTACATTAAAATGTATCTGTATCTATTTCAAACCTATCCATAAATGCTATGCCATATACTGTAACCCTGTACTCACTTTTCCAAACCCACATACCCTCCAGGTGTCCCAATTCTCCTGAGACAATTGCAGAATTACAAAAGCCACCCTGGCTTCCGATTTGATCCTATAATGTCCCTTTTTCCCGCACCAGTGCTGCTGTCACCAAGTTCAGGGAGGAGAACTGTCAGTATCTCAGCTCTCAGTCAGAGGTAACTGGCCTCCCCCTCCAGGCAATCGGCTGAGATACTTGTTGACCTTCCTGTCTGCGTCTCCCGGCAGGGCACAGGCAAGGCCATAAATCGGCGATCCTCCTCAGACGTGAGAAGAACACACCCTCCTCCTTCTCCCTCCCTGCATTCCCCCAGGGAGGGGAAAAGAGACAGACAGGAGTCTATTTACATGTCTTTTATTCCTGTCATTTCAGCAGTACATAAAAACGTGACTGCACTCTCCAGACTCCAGCAGTAGAGTCACTGCTCCACCCCTGTACTTCCAGTACAGGTCAGATGACACTCTGAGCTAACATCCGGTGCTCAGTACAGAGAATAGACTCCCCCTTTTTCCCAACAGTACAGTTCCAGACAACAACATCCTGTTTTGCATTCCAGCCACCTGCAGCTGGCTTTTGCATTGCTGCTTTTTTTCCAACAAGAACAAGCCAACACTTGTCCCGAGCAGCAGCAGTGAGGGAGCATCCCATGGCCTCTCCATGGCCTCTCCATGGCCTCTCCACGACCACTGCTGCTAACCTTCTCCCTTGGGCAGCTTGTAGGTGTAGGATGTGATCCATGGGTAGCAGTCAAGTACAACATTTCTTGTAATGCTAGAGTGGACATACAAGGGGATGTTTGGTCCAGCCAGTTGAACCTTCCTGTTCCTCCTGGCCTGGAACATCCTTCCTCTCGCATGTGACCAGAGGTGGGTGTGAACTTACCTGTCCAGGTAACAAAAGGACGAGTCATGCAGCACTCCCCCCCTTTTCCCCTCTTTCTCCTTTTGTCTGCTTTCAGCTAGGACTGCTCTGTTGGCTTGCAGCCATCAGCAGGACAGGGACTGTCCCCCATATGGGGTAAATCCACATGTTGCTATTTGTAACTTTAAATTTTTAAGCCTGCCTTCAGAATTGACACTGTCTACTACCTGAATGTGAGTAAACTTACTTTTTGTTGACCATGAATAGGATTGCGGTGTCTTTATTCTTTTAAGAGGAATTCAAGGGAATTTACCAGGAACGTACAATTCAGTCTGAGGCAGATTGAATGGCATAATAGTAAGAGGTTCTAACGAGCCTGCAACCAGCTGTCTGCTGTGCATGAGAAGGGGAATGTAACTCTGCTACATAAGAACTTGCTAGTGCAAGTTAGGAAGGATATTAATAAACAATATATCCTCTGCTGTCACCCTGAACATTCCCACAGTAGTAGTGGGTGGTGATGAGGAGAGGCTGCCCTGTGTGATGTGCTGGCTCTGAGGGGCAGGGCTGCCCTGGGCAGAAAGAAAAGGGGAGTGAATCAGAACACAATGAGTCTTGATATATTTGTGTATCTGTGTCTAATTATGCCACTTTCTACAATTTATTTATTGGCATGCATTTTTCTTTTTGTAAATCTACCAATTAAGGGATTTTCTCAGTGGGTGTATCCTGGGATTTATTTATTTTTTAAAAAAGATCTGATTGAGAAGAGAGCCCTCTGATAACTATCCACTGTTTCATAATGTACAGTGGTACCTCGGGTTACAAACACCTCGGGTTACAAACACTTTGGGTTACAGACTCCACTAACCAGGAAGTAGTACCTTGGGTTAAGAACTTTACCTCAGGATGAGAACAGAAATTGTGTGCTGGCGGTGCAGCGGCAGCGGGAGGCCCCATTAGCTAAAGTGATATCTCAGGTTAAGAATGGTTTCAGGTTAAGAACGGACCTCCAGAACGAATTAAGTTTGTAACCATAGGTACCATTGTAATGGAAAAATATTCCATAGAACTCTGTTGGGTAGATCTGGAGAAGTTCTCCCAAAATGAACCTCATCCTTCAATGTATGGAATGTCAAAACTTTTACTTATTTTTAAAAATCAGTGCTTTTTAATATCTGGGGCTCAGTTCCTTCTTTAGTGCTGTTTCTTAAAAGCCTCTTGATACACTTCAAAATGTTTTTACAGCTCCTGACAAAACTGACAGTGACATGAAAGCAAAGTGGGGAATCAGTTGCCTCAGGCTATCTCATACGATGTGCACATGATCCTACAGGTGCACATTCTTCCTTATGATATGTCCCAGATGGGGTCCATTGTGGGATAATGTCCCAGCAACACCACTAATTCTATATAAATTAAAGAGAACAGGGGGTAGGGACAAAATTTAGACACCCCACCATAGTTTATGGGTGAAAGAACCTCAAGGGTTCTCAGTCAAGCATATGTTTATGACAGCACTGCATAACTTGTGTTCCACCAAACAAAATTAGTGTGTGGATATGTGTGCTGGCCAGATAACCCTCTATTTGCAGCCTCAAGCAGACATTAAAGGAGAGAGTTTATCAAGTCCATGGTAGATCATTATACATGGGTGGTGGAATGCCCTTGATTGGTTTGGTCTAGGGCTGCTATATGTCCAGATTTTCCCAGACATTATTGGGATTTCAGAGGTAGAAATAATGCCATGGCGGGGGTGGGGGAGTTTGAAAGGTGGCGTTTTGTCTTGGATTTTAGGCAAGTCAGTTGAAACTTTGGGGTCCTCCTAAACAACTCAACAACTTTTGGGGTGTCCTGGTTTCTACTTTTTGAAACATGGCAACCCTAGTTTGGTCACAAGTTGTGCAAATACGGTTTCTAGCAGTCAAGCAATTTTCACATTTCATTTTGTACGAGGTGACCTTTAGCCGTCACTGTCTAGGGCAAATTGTTATGAGGCTTTTGTCTAGACCTGTTAAAATGCAGTTGTCCATAATGCAGATGGATAATATGTCTCCTCTAATAAGTAGTACTGCATCAAATTAAGATACATAATTGATTTGCTTCCTTTCAGGCCAAATAAGTAGGATGCATGGCCAATCTGGATTCTGAGCTGAAAGCACAGCAGTCCATCACATCCTTGGGATCTGCACACATGCGTTAAGAGGACACTCTCTTGGTCAATCATGCAAATGTGACAGAAGATGAGAAAGTGGGGACAGACACTGTAATATGTTGAGCACCATGGTGGATCTGGTGTCCATTGGGACCGGTAGGGTGTGAGTCAAGAAGCCAAAAGAGAGGCACAGTCAGAGTGAATGACAGAGACAACTAATTCAAGTTTTGTGACCACTCCTTCCTTGGTAAGTTCTGCAAGGGCAACACTGAAATCTACATTGGCTCCCAGAGCATTTCCAAGCACAATTCAAAGTGTTGGTGATGACCTTTAAAGCCCTAAACGGCCTCAGCCTAGTATAGCTGAAGGAGCATCTCCACCCCCATCATTCAGCCCAGACACTGAGGTCCAGCTCTGAGGGCCTTCTGGCTGTTCCCTCCCTGCGAGAAGTGAGGTTACAGGGAACCAGGCAGAGGGCCTTCTTGGTAGTGGCGCCTGCCCTGTGGAACGCCCTCCCATCAGATGCCAAGGAAATAAACAACTATCTGACTTTTAGAAGACATCTGAAGGCAGCCCTGTATAGGGAAGTTTTTAATGTTTGATGTTTTACTGTGCTTGGTGTTTTAATTTGTTGAAAGCTACCCAGAGTAGCTAGGGCAACCCAGTCAGTTGGGCAGCATATAAAAAGAAGAAGAAGAAGAAGAAGAAGAAGAAGAAGAAGAAGAAGAAGAAGAAGAAGAAGCTGACAACCAGTGCCACCCTCTGAACGGTTGTAAGAAGGCAGGCAAGTGGTGACTGACTGTTGGTAGACAGTCCATTCATTCTCACAGATTAGCCTCTACTGTGTCCACTTCACTGCATAGCAACTTCCATAGAGATTTTCAGTTCCTGTCAACATTTTGCCAGCTTTCTTTCCTAGGTAATTTATGTAAACATCGTGCTGCACTCCATTGACTTGAATTCCTCGCACACATGCACAGCAATAGCAGCTTAGGGGGGGTAATGACTCCCCTCAAGTCACATCTATGGGAGATGCTTTGTTGATGGCAAAGTCCCATTTTGTCTTATTACTGATAGAGATTTATCTTCGAAATGCAATAATCCCACAAGTGCTAATGGTGATAAAACAAGACTAATTCAAAAGCTGCTATTATTATAGTGCCATTTATTTGGATTATTAAAATCTCTGCTGTAATAATAGGCCAATTATTTAATTTTTAAAGCAAACATTCTAGTTTAATTTGCTGAGCGCCAAGGTCCGTATATTTCCCCAAATTCATTACCATGTCTCTCATTAAATGACACTGGTAGCGATACCATTTTACTTTGCCACACACTTATTACAAGAAAAGATAATGTTTTAACATGTAACTTTCATTAAGAGCAGCAATCTCGGGAGAACAGGTTGAAGAGATGAGATGGGAAAATATCGCATGTTAATGGCACCAGGAGGCTGTAAGATTCGATGCTACAAACTTTGCTCATCATAAAGTATCTGACTTAGATAGGATGTACAAGGAATGCATGCTTGCTTGTCTTTGTGGTCTGGTTACTGGAGAAAAAATAGCCATGCCTTCGGTGGAGGGCTGCAAGCTGATAGCTGAAATATGTCATGTAGAGGTGGTGAAGAGTGGAACAGCAGGGGAGGTTGTAGGTCAGGGAATGGTTTATTATCAGAAATGTGTTGGGGAAACCTGTGCAATCCCTGTCTGACATTTCCTAATGTCACAAAACAAGGACTCGCCTTCCTATGCACTGTGACATTCAATGGGATGTTATATGTTTTATTTTTTCCCCTTTTAGACAAAAAAAAAGTAGACAAAACCAAACAGAAGAGAAAGGGGATGCAGTGGCAGACTTGGGTACTATGGTGGCCTGTGCAGGGCCAAAATTGGTGCCCCTCCAGTCCTCACACTGCCTTCCCAAAGGTGGGTAGGAGGTTCCTGACTTTGGGAAGGAGGTATGAGGCTGTGGCAGGGTTCTAGAGCCCTCTTGCCTCCTTCCCAAAGCTGGGAAAGTAGGAAATAGGCCTTGGGAAGAGGGAGGGAGGACTCAAGGACCCTGTCATTGCCTCACACCTTCTTCATAAAGCCCGGCACCTCACTTACCAGGCTTTGAGACAGTACCCCCTGGGCTCAGCACCCAGTGCATGTGCATTGCTTGAACAGCCTTAAACCTGCCCCTGGGAGAGGAGACCAAACAGTGTAATATGATCTCATTTGTCCGAAGGGATTTGGGAATATTGAATGCGTGACTACAGGGCACCAAGCTAAAATTAAACACAAAAGTTCCATCAATTTCAAAATGTGAAGCACACACGGAACTCTTTCCAGCAGAATTATTATAAAGCCAGATTAACTTTGACCCAGTTGGGTTCATAATTAGCATTATTAGCATGGGGGCTATGTGAAAGCACATTATGATCTTCAACATCTAACCGTGCAACCCTAGGCTTGTCTAATCAGAAGTAGATCCTGTTGTGCTTAGTGGGATTTAGGTTGCAATCCTAAAAACCAGGGATAAGCAACTTGTGACCCCACCACCACCCCATTTCAGTACACATCCTATAATCTCTGACTATTCTCCATGCTGGTTGTGACTCATGGTTGTCCAACTACATCTGGGATGGAGACAGACACAGGTTCCTTGTCCTTGCTGTAAGCATTTATCTGAGAGCAAAAAGAAGAAGAAAAGTCCCATTGAACTCAGTACAGTGGTATCTCGGGTTACAGACACTTCAGGTGACAGAAACTTAGGGTTACAAACTCCGCTAACCCGGAAGTAGTACCTTGGGTTACAAACATTGCCCCAGGATGAGAACAGAAATCGCGTGATGCCAGCGCAGTGGCAGCAGGAAGTCCCATTAGTGAAAGCGCGCCTCAGGTTAAGAATGGTTTCAGGTTAAGAACGGACCTCCGGAATGAATTAAGTTCTTAACCCGAGGTATCACTGTATTGCTAACTTCACAGTGGACGCAAATAGTATTGCATTAGGATTTCCAGGTGAGTGTGCATAGTGTTTTATTGCTTTGATATTTTTCTGGAGAAATCTGGTTTGGAGGTGTTTTGGATATTGCAACAGGGACATGGGAGCTATTTTGTCTGGAGTTGCTGTAAGATTTAAAGAGCCCACTCTTACATGAAGGGGGCCAGTCAAGTAGGTCTTTACCATGCAGTCATTACCCAGCTAAAAGCAGGGACAATGGCCAGCTGCTGAGAACATGTGAGTTTGGACCTGTCTATAGGGTGCTGAGCTATCAAACACTGCAGCAGCAAAGTTCCATGTACCCACAGCAAAGCAGCCGCTGCTGAAATATCTTCAACATGGATAGTCAACATGGTGCCCTCCAGATTTTGTGGGTCACTGCTCCCAGCAGCCCAGCATGGCTAATTTTCAGGGAGGATTGGAAATGTAGTTCAGAACATCCAGAGGGCACCACATTGGCTACTTACCCCTCATATACAGATGTGGCGATCACACAGGGTCCCTGGACGTTTGGCAGTATATTGACCCTGTGCCACCACTGTAATTGCTTTCTTCGCTGCCACCAACCCGTTTCTCACAGGTACACACGGAGTCCAGACAGTTGTTAACATTAACAAATAATCAAGTTTATTTATAGGCATGAACAAGTTTATGGTTTCAGTTAATTTTTCTTGGCAGTTTCTTAATCTTAGTTTCTTTACTGACCCAATGTTCCTAACAACTTCAAACTGATTATCCCAACTAACTATCTGACTCCACCTAACAATTCCTTTCACTCTCTCACAACACAACTCGGCCAACCCACACACTATTCCTCCCTCTTCCTTCTCCAACTCCCAACTCTCAACTGACTTCCACACAACTCCAACTCTCACTCTAACTCCTCCTCTCTGTTTCCACTGGCCAATCACTTCACACTCATTAACCCTTTCCTTATGACCCACCTAGGAGGCAAACGCCACAACAGGGTACCCTAAAATTCCTTACATTTATACTGGGATTTGCCATAGATACAAATGTATAATTTCAGTATTCATGCAGGGATTCTCACACTCTCTGGTTGGCATGTCATTCATTTTCCTGGTGGCGGCTATTTTTAAATCGAATCCTCCTCCTCAATGTTTCACCTAATGGTTGTGCATCCCATGAAGGGGAAAGAGCCACTATTATCATGCAGAATAGAAAACACTATTGGAAAAGGGTGTGGCTGAGTAAAGAAGGACTCCCTGAAATATTTTCACAAAGCCTTATTATTATTCTTTCCAGAATTCATCATGCAAACCTTTACAAAGTGCTGATGGGGAAATATTCCTACGCACCAAGGGCTTTGCTGCTGCTGCTTCTTTTAACAATCAAGTGGTAAACTTCCTCTTGACCCCGTATAAAGACCCTGTTTTCCTCAATTGCAGCGAATTTGATGGAAGATGCCTGACCTGCTTTGGAACCTAAAACGATCCTTGTAATGGAAAAGTTTTACAAGACACCATATGTGTGTTCATCAGTTATGTATAAAAATCTTACTTTGCTATTTGCAGTGGCAAAAACCCTCTCTCCCTCCCCCGCCCCCAACCTCCCAACACACACTTCTGAGGAAAACAGATTGCAAACTCAGTCTCAATTAATTCCATCCCATCAGACATTTGCCCATTTTTGGTGCTTCGTTCGAGGTCATGCTGATGCAAAATTCAGACCTGCCAACTGTCCTGCATGAGAACTGTCAGAATGATTTAAGTTTCCAGCCCTGATGAAACTACGATTTTGTCAAGAACAGGAACCAGTGTATTGAAAACGCAGCTCCAGCTGATGTGCCCTTAGGGACACGGAGACTGGAAGTTTGCCACAGTTGATCCCATTTGCTTTCTACTTTAACACTCTTATGCCCAGATCCCTTTTAGATAGTTTTGATTTTTTTTTTTAAATGCAACTAAGCAGCTTTGTTTCAATCAATTACCGATCAAACACACAACTCTCTCTTCTCTTTTTCTTTTCCAAGGGAATATTGGAAAAGAGTCTTGAATGTGTCCTTTATGTGTGAATGGCATGTGTGTGTACTAGTGTGTGTGAGCCACACCCACATCCAACACTAGCACAGCACCTCCTGATGAGGATCAAATGAACTTGCGCCTGGCTCCCTTTCCCTTGCATGAAGCAAACATTCTTCAAGAGAAAACTTTGTTGATTACTCCAATGAAAGAGCCAGACAAATCACTCAACCTTTAATAATTTTATATAGGTCTTTTAAAAAGAATTACTAGCTAAGGCAGGGTTGGCTAACTCCTGGCTGATGTAGCCTCAAACAATTTTTCTTCCCCTCCCCAAGAACACACCAATTTTGGAAGGAAAAGAAAGTTTCAGGGTAAGCAGAGAGGTTTAGCAAGCCATTCACAATCACACTGACTTCCTGGGAAATCACCTGCCAGGCGGCTAGTGATTTCCACCATACCTGGTGAGTCACTTCTGGATACAAACGGACACAAGTAAACTAATTCTTTATGAATTAAGTCCCTCTCAGTTTCTTTGAGGAGGGGATATTTCCTTTCAAACTTTGCAAGCCAAAGGTGTGCGCCACTTACTCCATTGAACGCCACTCTAAAGCTATGCCTATTTCAATTCACACAATTATGTTATTGTTACTTTTAATAGTAATGATTAAATTTCTATACCACTCTTTATCCAAGGATCACACGGTGGTTTACATTTGTAAAAAACTAAAAGAAAAAATATATAACAAAACAATACCTGCCACAGTTTAAAAGGTTTAGCCGTTAAGCCTTGTTTAATGATGTTCAATCTTGTCCTGCTTTAAGACAGTAATGCTGTTAATATTTGCATTTGTTAGAATCCATGATTTTGCTGTTTTAATGATTTAAATAAAAGTTCTTTTTTTAAAAAAAGAACATCTGTTGCCCTATCCACATTTGGCCTCAGGCCTCACTCACCAGGGAGTAATGCCTATTTTCTGGGATGTTCATCCTTCTTGTCCATCAATTGCTTAATGTTTCTCTTTTAATATGACATATCATTGCTAAGAACGGAGTGAAATGTTCCCAGCCGCCAATGAGATTCTCTGGGTTAATCTCCTAGGCTCCCTAAATTGCTTTACACGGATTCCATTTTAAATCTCATTTGATGGTGAATGTTTCAGAAAAAGGGGAAAGTGCTTCCTGCTTTAATCTTAAACCACAACATGTTAAATGCACATAATAAGATTTGCCCACTTATCCAGCATGAATAGCTGGCAAGAAATGTTCGGCTTGGAACCGGGAAGTTTAGAAGTGGCAAAGATATCGGAAGGGGGAAAAGAAATCCTCAGAACAAGTCATATCTTCAGTGACAGCAAGCACCAACAAATGAATTTTGGGAGGCGTAAATCCTATTAGAAATGACTCGACTCCTAAGATTAAATGGCATGCATGCCTTAGGCTCCTATTGATGAGTTGTGTGATCATGCACTAAAATCAAGGCCTAATAGGTTTCATTATTCCTGGAAACTCTCAGAATTTCTGAGAAAATGTCTACAGTTGTTGAATGCCAAAAGCACTAAGGCAAGTGGCTTTCAAACTGTGTTCTGGTGAATCTCATGGTTCTGAGGAAAAAGCCCTTCAGTGATGAATAATAGTGGTCATGTTTCTCTGAAATACAGCTGCCTTTAAAAATAAGAATGCTTAGGAGGCTTACTGAGCAGACCAGCAAAACAATAGTAAAATCATTAAAAAAAACAAAACATTCAGACAATAATTCATGTCAGGACACTGTGACATTTCTTGTTGTTGTTGTTTAGTCGTTTAGTCGTGTCTGACTCTTCGTGACCCCATGGACCAGAGCACACCAGGAACTCCTGTCTTCCACTGCTTCCCGCAATTTGGTCAAACTCATGCTGGTAGCTTCGAGAACACTATCCTATGCAATATTTTTCTTTACAGCATTGGACTTTCCTTTCGCTTCCAGGCATATCTGCAACTGAGCGACCTTTCGGCTTTGGCCCAGCCGCTTCATCAGCTCTGAATCTACTTGCACTTGTCCTCCACTCTTCCTCAGTAGCATGTTGGATGCCTTCTGACCTGAGGGGCTCAACTTCCAGCATCATGTTGTCTTTGTCCATGGAGTTTTCTTGGCAGGGATACTGGAGTGGCTTGCCGGTTCCTCCTCCAGGTGGATCACGTTTGGTCAAAACTCTCCACTATGACCTGTCCATCTTGGGTGCCCTGCACGGCATAGTTCATAGCTTCTCTGAGTTATTCAAGCCCCTTCGCCACGGCAAGGCAGTGATCCATGAAGGGGACAGTGTGACATACATAACATGTTTCTCCACCCTCTCCCATTTTCAGCCAATGATGTGGAGCCAGGCGGAAACCAGTGTACAACATTGTGATGTCATGAAGTGAAGTAAGATTGAGAAGGTTCTAGAAGGTTCTAGAAGGTAAGGCAAGAACTAGAGATGCCATGGACAGACATTGTGTGTTTAATGTAATATGTAGTATAGTCCAGAGAACTCAAACCCAACCATGCCATAGAAAGCTAGTTCACATCTTCAGTCTGAGTCTGACAGCGTATTTCTATGTCAGGCAAGGATGAGGCCTAGGTCTTAGGAATATTACATGAATGAAATCATGTGAGAGCTGATTGTATTGTCCACTAAGTATCTATGGCTGCGTATATGCCATACATTTAAAGTATTTCCCTCCCACAAAGAAACCTGGGAACTGTAGATTACCTCTCACAGAACTACAATTGTTTTCGGAGGGATGTGCTTCAAATGTGTTTTAAATGCATCATGTGTATGCAGCCTATGACCTAACAGAGGGTATTAAGCAGATATTAAGCAAATAATGCAGCTATTTGAATGAATAAATGCTGGTCTTGTATATGAGCATGCCATTCTGTGTAAGACCATAAGGCCAGGATAAATATCTAATCTAGAACAAAGGGGAATTTAGTGGCAGATGAGCTACAGAAATTCATAATTCCGTGTTAATTACTTCAAGTATTTTGTTTTAGTTTGTTTTCTACAGCCATATCCATGTCTATGCCATTTTCAACACAATAAAATTAAAAACATTTGATTGTTTCCTTAAAACTGAGCATTTTAATATAGAAAAGTTGTTGCAATGTCTTATGTTTAAACATGATGCCCCCAGGAACAGTGGGAATTAAAAACAGCATAACTTCTGAGATCATCAGCATAAGGTTCTTCTGACTATTTACTGGATAGGATGCTAAAAAGATCACAATCATAAACCTTCCTACACATTCAAGGGTATAACTGCCGCTGGGGGTATAATAAAAGTTGTTTCTTAACCTTTACCTCTTCATTTTCCGGTAGATTAAAATGGTCAATTGTTCAGTGGTATTTTTAAAGAACAGAGTGTGTGTGTGTGTGTGTGTGTGTGTGTGTGTGTGTGTGTGTGTGTGTTTACTCTCTTAGACTTTAACTGAAAAGGCATTGGGATTAGTCCAAGGGCAGCCCTCCAGATGCTGTTTGACTACAAATTCCATCATCCCTGACCATTAGTCATGCTGTCTGGGACAGATGGGAGTTGGAGTCCGATACCATTGACCACCACAAATCAGACCCTAATCAAATTGTGCAGGAGTGTTTAAACAGTGTATGTCCAAGGTATTGAGAATCTCTATGACTCCAGTGTGCTGAAAACATAACAACAAACTGTCTAGTTTATACTGATACAGCATCTGGACTAAGAATATTTTTTTAGATTTCCAGATTCTGAATTGAAGGGGAAAGTACAATGAGGTATCACTAATCCATCACATTATGAGAATTAATATTATGGATCTGGGTGTTTTTAGGGCTGTTCGCATCTCATTTGTTGAATGAATTGTTTTATGAGGATCTTGTTTTAACTGCCTCGGGGATGTTTTATATCATTGTTAGTATTTATTAAATTTATAGACCACCCTTCATCCAAAGCTCACAGGGTGGTTCACAACATAAAAACACAAAATGCATAGCAGAATAACAAGCAAAACAAGGCGCCCTCCCCTCACGTACACAGTTGAAAAGGCCATTGTTCAGTTAGCCAAAGTTCTGGGAGAAGAGGCGCACTTTCAGCTGGAGCCCAAAGATATGTAAAGAGGGTGCCAAGCTCAGTGGCAGAGGCGTGGCTGGCGTGCATCCCGGGGGCATGGCATGCCGCCCGCAGGGGCATGGTGCATGTCCTGGGGGCGTGGAGCACATCCTGGGGCATGGCGTGCCACCTGAGGGGGCGTGGCACCCAGCGAGGGAGGGACAGCTGTGATGGCACCCCACCGGGATCGTGGTGCTGGGGGCGGTGAACTCCCCCACCCCCACCCCTCTTCCTCCGCCAGTGGCCAGACTAGCCTCCCTGGGGACAGCATTCCACATGTGGGGAGCCACAACAGAAAAGACCCATTCTTGTGTTGCCACCCTTAGAACCTCTTGCGGGGAGGACACAAAAAGAAGGGATTCAGATTCTGATCAGAGGGTCCAGGTTGATTCATATGAAGAAAGATGGTCCTTTCCCCATATTGTTCTGCTTTGTTTGAATTGTACATTGTCCCAGATTTCTAGTAAACAAAGGGCAGTTTTATAACGTAGATGTATAAATACATTGGTACCTCAGAGGTCGAACGGAATCTGTTCCAGAAGTCTGTTTGACTTCCCAAATGTTTGGAAACCAAGGCACGGCTTCCGATTCGCTGCAGGAGGTGCCTACAGTCAATCGGAAGCCCCAGAAGCCCCATCAGGTGTTTGGGTTCCAAAGAACGTTCACAAGCTGCAACACTCACTTCCAGGTTTGCAGCGTTCGGGAGCCAAAGCAGACAAGTACCAAGGCATGTGGGATCCAAGGTATGACTGTACAGTTGTGGGTCAATGCAGATACCATCCTTGTACTTAAGAATGATTAATGACTATTGGGATCTGCAACACAATGTTGTGGTTTGGAATGCTCCCCTCCATGGTTCCACCAGCCAGCTATGCTCTATCTCACTTCCTTCCTTCTCCTCCTGGGTCTTATGTAACCATCTGCTCCAGCAGTCAGTCAGTATTTCCTGCCTTGTCCTCATTGGGCTATTTATTTTCTGTTTGGTATCTCTTAAAGATCCTTGGAGTGATGCCATTTTGGCTACATAAAGACTGTCACTTGGAGAAAGAGCTCCCTACTAGTCTATGTGAGAAGGCAGTCTCTGTTTCTTTTTTAAACACTAAATTTCTGACAAATTTTCCAAAGGACTTAAAAAAAAATAGTTCACAAGCTGATTCAGAAAAGTGAAAGTCTGCTATTAGTTTATATGCTAATGGAGTCTCTTGCGGGGTGTTTTTTGTTTTTTGTGGGTTTTTTTTTTTTACAATAAATTGTCACTGTCAAATACATTTTGGCTTATGTTACACTTTAATTTGGGTCTATTTGACCCCAACAACAGCGGAGTAAAGCACTTCCTTTTACCAGTGTAGGAGGGTTAAAGTTCTGCAGCTTGCAATTGATACGATCTGGTAGAACTGCGAGAGCACAGTTTAATTTATTCAGCACATTTAGCACTTTCTTGTCTGTTCACAAATTGCCGCTGAACAGAAGGGTAATGTTTAGGAACATGTTATTCAGAATTATGACACTAATGTTTCATAGAGACATAAAAGGCTATAGATTGCTCCCGAGCAATTCGCTACCATCCGTGTATCAGGTAATTGCTCTTCACGTGGAGTATGCCCAATTTGCAATTCTCTGTTAAGGATTGATTATTGATGGAACATGCTATTGTTTCTCCTTCTTAAGAAGACACAACACTCCATGGGGAGGGGATCGTGAGCAAGTGCTGTAACTTCTTCTCCACTGTGTTTCAAAATGGCTCCACTTGGTTTTAGGAGGACAGTGTCTTTCTGTCTGGGTGCCCATTTTCGCAAGAATTCACAAGGATTTCAGATTCAGGAGTTGCCTTTCCAAACCCTAGGACCTGTTTGATATGGCTCATTTGACTTTGCAGAAGATAATAGGGAAGTCACATTTCCCATGAGCTCCCCACCCACATCCCGTGCGCCATCTTCTAGGTTGTGCTGCTAATCAGCATCATGGAGTGCTGGAGAAGGAGGAAAGGAGTTGAAACCATCTTCCTCTCCATGTAAACCAAGTCCCCCTGTTGTTGTTCATGCTGCCACACATGGAAGGGGGATGGTGTTTTGGGGAAATTTTGGGGAGTGCCTCTGGTGGTAGGCGATGACAGTGGGGATTGGTAGGGTGAATTTGATTTGAGAAGCAGAAGAGTTCAAAGGTGTTTTCAGTCCTTCCTTCTCCTTGAGGCAAGCTTTCCCGATCCTGGTTTGGGTCAACTTCTCCAGAGTTCCTACAGAGAGCTACACTCCCAGAAAAGAACTATCTGGAGCTGTTCCCCTCTTCATTCATAACCATCTAGCACCCTGATAAATGCCTACTTATTTCCTCGTGCCAAAACATATATGAACTGTGCTGCTCTGCAAATCTCCACCTTTCAGGCTACTCATACTGTTACAGATGTTTCTCTATGTATTTGGCACACCAAGGGACACCTATGACCAAAACCCTTTGGCTGAAGAGAAGAGGTATTCTTACAAACTCACCCATGCAATGAAAAACATGGAAATTGTGGGAAGTTGCAAGCCTTCATCTCTATACCATGTAAGTGAAGAGAATGTTTGACGGCAAGGGTAACCAATGTGGTGCCATCCAGATGTTGTGGACTACAACTCCCACCATTCCTTGTGCTTGGGCACACTTCCTTTGTCACTGTTAATCTTTATGCTGTTGGCAAAATATGCAATCAACCTTCTGTATGCATAGCAGGTGCTCTGCACCTGAGCTACAGACCCTTCCCAGGCAAGGAGACTGAAATCAACATGTCAGAACCCACATCCAGCCAAATCAGTGTACAGGATATGCTGTCCAGTCAAAGGCAGGGAGTGATGGTTTTTTTTAAAATTGTTTGGTTGTTGTTGTTTTTTACATTCTGCTATCACCTTCACTTTTTACTCTGAAACTGCAAGGTCTAAAGCCATCCAGGTTTGTGCAGCCGCCATGACTCTCCATCTTTCACCCTTATTTAGATTAACCATTGCAGGGACTAATAGGATTGGTCTGCAAGAGTGGAGAAGAGATTTTTCAACAAGCTAAGCATTAGTACATAATTGCATCGGGAGAAGGTGCGTTGTAATGTCATTAAGAACAGATCCCTCATTCGGGAAACCCAGCGGCGCATATAATATATGGCACGGGAATCGTGGCGAGGTGTGGTGCTCGATGTCAAGGAGAAAGCTGCTTTCTAATGACTCAGACAAAGGCCTGTCTGCCAAGGGGGCTCTCATCCTTGAAAGACTGTGGTGTAATGAGTAATCAGAACAGCAGTGTCGTAATGACAGCACATTCATATATACTAGAAGCACTTCGAGTTTATGGGCCAGAGGAGACTGGAGCAGAAAATGGTACCTGGTATTACTTTTTGCACATTTATATTCACTGGCTACAAACATAAATCCTTCTCCTATCCTCTTTGAGACCATCCTTCCTCCTACACCAAAGCCAGCCAGGGTAAACGACAACTTGATGTACCTCATTTTAAATATGGCACTCACAATGATGGCCACCAACATAGATGGTTTGAAAAGAGGATTAGACAAATGCATGGAGAAGAGGGCTTTTGGTGGCTACTAGCCATGATGGCTGTGCTCTGCCTCCACAATGAAAGCAATGCTTCTGAAGACCAGTTGCTGGAAACCACAGGAGGGGAGAGGGCTCTGGTGCTCTGGTCTTGCTGTCAGGCTTCCCACAGATATGTGGTTGATTACTGTGAGAACAGGATCCTGGACTAGATGGACCATTGACCTGATCCAGCAAGCTTTTCTTATGTCCTTGTGCAGGGCCATCTTTACCCGGGGTGCAAGGGGTGCAGGGCATCCGGGCGTTGAATTCTGGGGGGCACCAGGAGCCCGCCGCTGAAGCCGCCTAAGCTCTTAACTATCTACCTGTTATGAAATAATAAATAATTGAGATCAAGCTAGAAAAACAAAATACATATATACCTAGGTATTACCAAAATGTATACCTACTGTTTCACTAAAGGACTTTCGACTTTGTGCACTCATTTACCAAAGACATGTGTACTGTGCCAGCGGAGGCACCTGTCAGACTCAACGACAGCACTTGTCAGACTCAAACTAAATTTGGGGGCACGGTCGGCATTTGGAGGGCCGGGAGGCCAGCTGATAAGCCCCAGCTGTGCTGGCTCCATCCATCGGCCCATGCTCCGAAGTAACTCAGTGACCTGGACTTCAAAAGCCAGGGCACGCAATTAGCAGAGTGTACTGTGCATACAGAAGTAGGAATGAGGCTGTGAAAACATACTATTACTACAGATTTATTACTCATAAATCAGAACAAAGAGTCTCTCTCTCATGTCGTCTCGGAGAGAACAGCAGAAGCAAAAGCAATACCCAAACGGAAGTTCCCAGCATACTGTCCTGGAATGTAAACAGACATGTGACACACAACTATTCCACATGCCTGTTTCTTAAGGTGGAATGGAAATGTCAACAGGCACTGGGCGGACCTTTGCACCCTGGCGGTGCATATGCTACAGACGGCCCTGTCCTTGTGTTCTTAAAACAGTGCTTCCCGCTCCCAATGCCTCACCACCACCTTTGATGCATTAAACCTGCGAAAGGGGAATGATAGCATTGAAGACATTTCTCCCATTTTAAGTATTTTTAGCTCAAGCCAGGAATGGGGAAGGAGGAAAGGGAAGAAGTGCCAAGCTTCCACACGCAGTACTTTAACCAAGCTCTAATGGGAAAGAGCTGCCGAGTGCTGAGGGGCATGCAAGCTCTTCCATCCGGCTGCTGCCAAGGGCTCCCAACTCAGCTAAAGTAGGCCAAATGTTAGAAAGCTTTATTTCATTTCATTTCTGCTGTCCTCAGACAGTAATTTGTGAAATGGACTGTGGGAAACAGGGAGCGAAAGGACGTCACTGGAATTTAGATGTTTATTAAAGCTGAAAATTCTTCAAAGTACCAATAATTGACTTTGGAGGGGCTTGGGGGTGGGGGGATGACAGAGAGCTACCAGACACTTTCCTCAGTTGTTCCTCTCTCCCAGTGTCTCCTGCCAATGCTGCCCAACAACAGATTGGCTGGCACACATATGGCTACCCACCACATTTTCGAAATGGTGTGGACATCTTACATTCACAAAGCACCAAGCTAGAAGTTGTGGTGATTTTTAAATTCAGCTTCCCTCATGGAACTTGGCAGGCTGAAGAAATGCTGAGCTGGCAAATTTTGCTTTCTTTTGGTTTCTCCTTTCCCCTTTCCTCCTTTCCCCTGGTGTTTGGCAGTGTTTAAAAATGGGTATATTTAATCTCCCCTATCAATTGCAGGGACAAGTGGATGAAATGATATCCCCAAGAAGAGGCCTACACTGTACCACTGGAAGATGATGCCCATCACCACCAGCTGTTGAAGGCTTGTGGGAGATGGACACTTTCAGGGGACACTAGATTCTCGTTGACAGTTACCATTTCAGAGCACAAATCAAAGCAGATGATCTTCCGATATTATGCTCATCCCCACGCAGATACATCATGTTACCACTTACAATGTACTTGCATGCTTTATGTGTCTCTCTAGCTGAGACAGCCCCCTGTTGATGGTAAAGTTTATCTTTGCCGATGCACTTGAGTACATGCCATTTGACTATACTGTTTTTGCTTGAAGTTCAAGCATTCGTCTTGGTACTTGAAAGAATCGCTTGTGTTCGTGAAGTTTAAAATGTAACAGCAGGAAAGCCTAGGAAGTTGGAATGACCTTTAGATCTAAGATGGAACCCAGCTGTGTGTCACATTCAAGGCTGTCCATGAAATGCCAAAACTGTTGAGATAGCTGCCCATTTCTTGCAGGCATCCACAATATTCTCCAGTTAAAAACGTTTTTCTCATAATCATTTATAACATATTCTTTTAAAAGCTGGTTATTCTTCTCAAATGACTCCCAACCCCCACATAGCTCTACTGTTCTCATTAGTCTCACATGGTATCCACTCCTACCAGAATGGGGAACAGCACATCTTCTGACCAAAGGACCAGTTTAGTTCAGAGATGGGGAACCTGTGGCCCTCCAGATGTTGTCCATTGTCTCTGGAGGATGATAGGAGTTGGAGTCCTACAACATCTGGAGGGCTACAAATTCCCCCTCCCAGATAAAGTTAAATGTGAGAGTGATGGGGTCCTTTCATAATATGAGTGTTTAAATTTTCAATGTGTATCTGTATGCAAGTACCCATAAATGTGAAACTGGGGAGAAGAAGAGAAGAAACAGCTGGCTTCGAGCTTCAGACACTTCTGCCACCACAGGCACATTGGCAATGATAAATAATAGACAGATGTTCTCACTCTCTGAAAGAAAAACAGAGATGGTGAGGGAACCAATCGTAACCACTTTCCTTGCTTACTGACAATAATCATCCATCTCCCTAACATAGTCTAAAACATTCAACTTTGGCCCAGTTTCAAAGTGCAAGGTACAATTTGCTTTGTTCTTTAGCTAGCAGCTTGTCTTGTCTGTTTGAGTTTGCTCATTCTCTCTCGTCTTCAGGCACCTTTGTGGGTGGGCTTGCCTTCTGCTTCCACCACACTGTACTTAAAACTTTTTTTTAAAAAAAGTGCAGAAGAAGGGGAACAACACCTCATCCAAACATCACTAAGATAAGGAATGACAGAACGTCACTCCACCCTCAAAATTTCTGAGAAATTTCTTCCATCCATGACTTTCCTTTTGTGAGGCAGCCCTCCACAAACCGTTGCAAACAGCTGGACCAAAATTTCAAGCCCACAATACCCTCTGGGAAATCTCACTAGTTTTACCAAAATCTTTTGTTTGCAGCACAAATCTCCCCAATTCATTGTGAAATTTCACATGGCTGGCATCTTAGGCATGCACAGAATTCTTTGACAACTTTGACTAATCTGATAAATCACCATATCACCTTGCTCAAAGGTTCTTTTGATGTTTCACCTGAGGGGAAACTCCAGATTCACCATGAAATTATAGTGGCAACTCGAAAGCTACAGTTCCCTGTTCTAAAAACACACCCTTTTTGCATTTCATTAAAACATGGGTACAATTTGTATGGAAAGTCTCTTGCTCATCTATCACACTCTAGGAACAGGCAAGACTCAAATCATCTCAATGTTTGGTACCACCTCTCATGAACTCATTTCAGTCAAGCATATTCAGAATAAATTCTTTGTTGGCTGCACTTAGTGTCCTAAGCTGTTCAGGTAAATTTGTAAAGATATAGGCATTTAAATTTTGCCCATATGACAAAATGACCATTTTAATGAGCTGATGTAGACTATTCATCTCCTCTAACAGTCCTAAAGGCCAATCTTGACTAATTTTCTGTTAATAAATGAAGACACTCCCTTTAATTGCCATGGTACTTCATCTGCAGATAATCTCTCTCTCTATTATCACCATATATTAAGACCTCCATGGTAGCTGGGGGGACATACATAGACATAGTCTATTCTTCTTTTGTTAGAATAGATGTGTTTATTGTTTTCTGAGGAACAAAACTATGAATCATCATTAGAGAAGAAAGGTTATCTAACAAGAGGAAGAGAAAGAAGAAAAAAGGGAAACTAAGAAGTCTTATTTGATGTCAGACCAAACAAGCAGAGGCTGGTCTCTGGGGCAAAATGGGGTGTAGCCCTCCCATGTTGCACATGGTTGTAAGCGGGGCTTTTTTCAACAGGAACTCACTAGAGGTCAATTCCTGCACCTCTCAGGTAGGTGCACGTTTAAGTCACCCTTTCTGCTTTGGTGGCCAAAAAGTTCAGAAAGAAGACCCTGGACAATAGAGCAGTGAACTGTAAAGGAGACACAGAGATTTAAATAGAGACTGTTGTAAGTATGGTTACTGCAGCTCTGGTGAATACAAGTACAACCCTAAGACTGATTTCCAAGGGAGTGTACATAGGATTAACTCTACCCTGTTAGGAAATACATTGCCCTGGGAACAGTGCTGGTGCCAGGCTGTTTTGCAGCCTTGGCGAGGCTAACTGCTTGCACCCACCCATCCAACTGCTAACTTCAATTTTGAAAACCAAATGTCTTGTAGAAAAAACAAAGAGCACTACAGATCTGCCTTCAGATGTCTTCTAAAAGTTAGGTAGTTGTTTATTTCCTTGGCATCTGATGGGAGGGCATTCCACAGGGCAGGTGCTACTACCGAGAAGGCCTTCTGCGTGGTTCCCTGTAACCTCACTTCTCGAAATGAGGGAACCACCAGAAGGCCCTTGGAGCTGGATCTCAGTGTACAGGCTGAACAATGGTGGTGACAATGCTCCTTCATGGCTCCTGAATTATGCTCAAGAAGTTATAGCTTTATTCAAAATGTTCTGGCAATCAGCCCAAGATCTGGGCTCTTACACAAACACAGTGGCAACTGGCTCAAAGTTTACAAACTGCTTGGGCTGTTGCTTTTCTGGTCAGCTCTAGGAATCCCTGATAATCTGCCAAAACACAATTTGAGACTTGCTCCATTCAGTCAAAGTTTGGCCTTTGCAAAATGTGTGCTGAGGCATTCTTGCTTTAAGCATCTGAAGACTACAAAATGCTTTAAAAACACATTCATCCCTTGACTAATTGTTGTGATTTTTAGATACATCATGCACGCATCACTTCAGGCAATCTGCTCTAACAGTTCGGTTTATGGTACTGGTATTATTATTATTTTTCTCTCCTTCTGCTGACTTTCAGGCTTTTCTGCAATTCACAAACAAGCCCAAAAAAAGTATGGGCCAGAGTGTGGGGTAAAGGACCCTGTCCAAAAAACTGGAAGCAGCATTTATAACCTTTCCCCTCAAGAACAAAGGCATCTGAATCCACCTAGAAGGTAATGATAGAAAGCTGTAACATTCAAACATCTGTCCCATAAGATATTGTAAGGTCATTGCAGGATGTCAGTCTGTTTCCTAATTGACAAGCATTCACATTACAAGTGACACCATCCCAACTGCCACTCCGGTTGACATTCCCAGGATTGAATTAACTACAGCCTTATCCCTCAGAGGTGGCACCTGCATGCGAAGGTTAAGATTTGTTAGCAGAGTGATGGACACTGCCTTTGACAGTACTAGGCCTATCCCTGCTTTTCCTAAACAGCAAAGAGATGCAGTCATGAGGCTATCAGACAGCCTAACGCTAATGTGAAAGGATTTGTGTGCTTTGAAATTTCAGCCGGGCTGGCCAATATTTGCTTAGCGCTGATGTACCCTGGAATCAGGAAGGGAACAAGAACACATTTCTCTCTGTGTGTGTCTCTGCCATTTTCTGCCATTCCATCACCCATTATTATTTCTTCTTGTTGTTGTTTTATATACCGCTTAGTTGCCAAAATGGCCATACATAAAAATATATCCATACATAATTAAAATACACAGTCAAAACATTGGGTGGTATCAAACGAATGTGTTCTGTCAGCACAAGGATTGTGTGCCAAGGCCCTGCAACCCGCAGTTCCCTAGTGGATAATAAACACACATATACAAGTATTTTGGTTTATGGGTTCAAATAGGCCACGACTTTATGGGTTACAGTTTCAGCAGTTTGACTTAGGCATTGGGTGAAGCCAGGCTATATATCAATTCCTGCCCATCTAAGGGTAAATCACCAATAGGGGGGAGCCCTATGACTTATATCAAATAGGGATACCCCGAGGTGTCCCCATTGGGGTTGTGGCATGGCCCTAGCCCACGTCCAGGCATCAGACAGAATCCACAAGAGGAGGCAGGAGGGGGTTACAACCTCCCCTCCATCCAAACAAAGGCTTACCCAATGCCTAACCTTACAAAGTTGTGATGATTGCTATCAGGTAGGCGGAAACCAAACAGCTGGTGCCAATTTGCCAAGTGGAAAAAATTCCTACCCGGCCCCAACAATATGGCGGCCAACAAGGTCATATATGAACAAAGTATAGCAGTCTTTCTGGTTGCATGGTGGAACACCCTCTCATCCTCTCCACAGCCCTAAATCTTTTCTGGGGATTCCCTCAGAGGTGTATTTGGGGCAGCACAAGCACTGAGCCTAGGAGGAGCCACAGGGTGCTGCATCTATGATGTAGTGTTTGGGCAGAATGGAAAGCAAAGAGGCAGGGGGCAGCAAATTCTGGCCTTGCACAGGATGCCACTGAAATTTGAAAGACCAAAGTCTGCCCTTGATTCCCTCAACCCTCCAGAGCAGATCTGGGCAGGGTGCAGGACACACACATGGAGAGGAGTGGGGAAGTTCCTGGTTGGAATTCATTAGTTGGACACTACCCATTAAAAACATCCATAATTAAAATGTACAATAAAACAAGCCCATTAAAAGAGCATAGCAATGAAGACAGCTAAAACAGTGTACCCAGTTGAGGCTGAGGCTGTGTATATGAGAGCAGGCCTGAATCACTCCCAGTTTCATGGTGCCTCCAGAGGTTCCTCACTTGTTTTCTCTCAAAAGATGTGAACGGTTGCCATGCATTACCCTATGGGAAAGTGCTTAAGCCAGTGTGGTGTAGTGGTTAAGAGCAATGGACTCGTAATCTGGTGAACGGGGTTCGCATCCCCACTCCTCCACATGCAGCTGCTAGGTGACCTTGGGCTAGTCACACTTCTCTAACGTCTCTCAGCCTCACTCACCTCACAGAGTGTTTGTTGTGGGGGAGGAAGGGAAAGGAGAATGTTAGCCGCTTTGAGACTTCTTAGGGTAGTGATAAAGCAGGGTATCAAATCCAAACAACAACTTCTCCTCCTCCTCCTCCTCCTCCTCCTCCTCCTCCTCCTCCTCCTCTTCTTCTTCTTCTTCTTCTTCTGCACTTGGGTGACTAAGAGCATACAGCAAAGACTGGGGAGAAAGAATTTCAAATTTCCCTATAGTGATGAAGCTCACTGGCTGACCATATCTCAGCCTAACCTGCCTCATGGGGTTGTTGTGAGAATAATATAGTGATGGGGAGGTGGCCTTGAGCTCTTTGAAGAAAAGGTGGAATTTTGATGCAAAACTGGCACTGTGACCCTAACAGTGGGTGGACTGGTCCCCCACGGGATGGATGCTGCAGGGTGGAAGCCACTTACCCACTGCATGGTCTTCAAAGTAGCATCACTGTTGGTGGCAAACATCAGCAGGATTATACTACAACACAAGGCAGTGCATGTTTTGCTAGTTGGGTTGTTTGTTTATAATTTTCTAAAGCCAATATCGTGCACAGTCAAGTTCCCCATCACAATGCTACCATATCATTTATAGTTTATGGGTTAAGTAATTAAAATGTATTGTAAGCAAACTTTGAAGTGGTGCACAGATCATTGATAAAACATATATAGAGGACTGAGTTATACTCTAAACGCTCTCATTTTATTTCCTCTTTAAGGTAAAAAAAAATCACTTGCATTCACGTTCTAATGTACGAGCACTTTTGGAATGTATAAACTTGCTGTTAAGAGAATCAGAGGGCTATTCATAGTGCTCATTAAGGTTCATAAACATGATCCTTCCTTTCAGCGTTTTTTGAACAGAGTCACGTTCTCTGAATCAACATAAATGTCATATAATTACAGAGCAGCCATCTGCAGCTATGGAAAAATATTACTATTTACAGGATGCAGTTCGGTTTGTGAATATGATTTTCTCTGAGGATGAATGCAGGAATGGCTCATTCATCGTTGTAAACTGTGGCTGGCCTACCCACAGCAAGGGGGCCTCAAGTGGCAAATGATGGAAGTGATTATTATCTGAGAAGTTAGGAGCTATTGCCAAAAAGTCCCCCCTGTCTCCCATTCCTCCTCTTTTCCTGTGTAGCACAAAGTACAATAAAACGTATGCTATGATGTCACAGTGTTCCACCTCCTGCCTCCATTAAAAAACAGCCTTCTGAAGGGGAGAAATGCAGATTATGATGTCATATATTTTGTTTTACTCTTTAATATAGAGTCTATATTTCCCCTACCACCCAAAAAAGAGAAGAAAAGGAGGTGTGGAGTATAAGAAATCAGAAGAGCCCCATGTTAATGATATAAGTTTAATATGCATAAAATGTAATGCTTGTATGCACTGTGTTTGAAAACTTATGTAAAGAAGTTTGCATTCGGCAAGAGGTTTCACTCTGACAAATGCAGCATAAAAAGTTGGATGTTTCAGTCTTAGGATCATTGATGACTCATCCCAGAAACCCAAGATACAGATTTTTAACTGCAGGAGGTGAAACCCGAGATAGCAGCATCTTCATCAGCAATGGAGGCAATAGCAGCAGTGGTGGCTAAGTTCCAGAGTGGTGAACAAGGAAGTGGCTTAGTCTCTCTCTCTTTCTCTGGGAGCAGAGAGAGGAAAGTCACTGAACTGTTTGAAAGACTTAGAGAAGACAGGGTTCACCCTGTATTAACTATATTGAGGCAATTGCTTTATTGCAGGATGGAATGGATGGCATCCTAGTTCTCTTCCAACTCTAACATTCTATGGCTAAAGGAAGCAGTTGACTTAACACTCCATGTCATCTCCCCTTATTTACATCAGTGTGGCTATTAGCCATGGGGTGTCTGTGGGGAGCATATAGATCCCATGTTATGTATTTTCCCATCCACGTGTAATAGCAACTTGAGAGCAGTGACCATCAAGGAAACATCACAGGGCAAAGGATTAAAAAGTAATCTCAGGGCTGTGGCTCCAGTCCAACACCCTGCCTCCCAGGCATTTTCATTTAAGAAAACAAAAAGAGCTTGGGAGATCTGATCATGTCATCTCTAGTTTGGCCCTGAGTGGAAGGCAAATGCTTCTTGACATGCACATAAATGGATGAACACACATGGACAGAAAATGCCAACTCACAGTTTAATATCTCAATATTTTAATTAATTGGAGGTTTGTAGCAGTAGAATGCCTTGCCAATCACTTTATATGTAAGTCACGAAAGCAAACTGTGGATTATGAGTTAACAGTTTCAAGGTACAAATTACTTTGGTCATGGAATACAAATTGAGATACAATTCTGACTTTCCCCTTTTCAACCATACAACTGAATCCTTCCAGCCAGTGCCTCCACGGCCTCTGCATCCAATATCTGGAACCATGAATTATCTATGGCCAATAAGTAATAAAAGCACCACCATGTAGCACTGCTTGTGATACAATCATCACTACTAGCATTTGCAGAATGGTGATTGGCTGATACAATGCACATGGCCCAGCTTGTTGAAGCTGCAACAATGGAGTTTCAGCCATTAAAAAATAGAAGTGGTGAAAGGAATCTGGCTGCTGTTGTGGAAGAAATTGCAGATAGCTCAGTCAGTTGAGTTTGAGACTCTTAATCTCAGGGTCATGGGTTTGAGCCTCTAGTTGGGCAAAAGATTCCTGCATTTCATAGATGACCCACACGGTCTCTTCCAACTCTACAATTCTATGAAAGAGCCTATAGCAAGTGGTCATGGTGACAGCCATTTCAATGAACCTTTTGGGGTTGGGAAACTTAGATATCTGTTTGCTGAGACAAAATATGAAATATTTGCAAGGCCCTTCTAAATATTCAGACCAAACTTTGAAGAAAAAATTTATTTAGAGAGGGATTCCAAGTTTGAAATCACTAGGTGGCAATTCTTGACTTTGGCATTAACAAAGTCAAATTAAGATTTTGTGATGTACTATTGATTCAGAACCTATGCAACTATCAGGTAAACTATCCTAATAGCACCTAAGTCTAAGTCTTTAGAGGCAGTAATAAGCTTTTGGGGAGGTGGGGGATGTACAGAGTAGTACAAGCGAGGTCACAATAAAATGGCTGTGTGAAGGGAATGCTGAAAGGAGGGAGGGAGATAATGGAGGAGATGAAGAAATTAGCATGAGAGAACTTTGAGGAAAATTTGGAAGAATAAACTAGTTCCTTGTGCACAATTATTAACGGCATTGTAGTGGGGGGGGAGTTAATCGGGGTAGCTTTCTGAGGCAAATGTGTTGGAGAAGGCTAGCCTTCACAACTGTTCTGTCACAAAATTGGTAAAGGCATAGCAACCTTTTCTTTTTAGGTCTGATATTGTCAGCCCTCTTCATTTTCCCTTAGCTAAATCTCATGCCTCTAAAAGAACACAATTTTATCTCTTCTGAATACCCGCATGGATTTTCCTCTCCTTCGGTCTTATTAAAGATTGATATAAACGTTCAGTTACTTCAGGGCTGAGATTAAGGGCTCTGGGAGTATTAGCGCTTGACTATTATATCAGTGGATATACATGTCCTTCATATAAAAAGTCCAAATCCCTTCTAAGTTCCTCATAAGCTCTTGACCGCACTGCTAGCCCTATGGGGGCTTTTGTGACTGACAGAAAACAGTAAGCAGTGAGAGGAAGTACATGACAATGAAGCAAACTATTCCGATTTCTGCTTAATTAAACATGCTGAGTATGAACTTGAATGCTTGAGGTCTAGTGCCAAGATTTAGCTTGGAACACTGTGCAACCCTTGTAATTTCCTCTAAGTATAGAAGGGCCATAAGGAAGCAGCATCTACCACATTATGTTGCAGTGTGTTCCTCTCACCTCCTAATAAGTGCAGAAGCGGCTTGCTGTTGTTTGCTAGGAGGAACTCAGTGGATTTGTAACAGTGGATTTGTAACTGGCTGACTGACCGAACCCAAAGGGTGCTCATCAATGGTTCCTCTTCATCCTGGAGAAGAGTGACTAGTGGGGTGCCACAGGGTTCTGTCTTGGGCCCGGTCTTATTCCATATCTTTATCAACGACTTGGATGATGGACTCAAGGACATCCTGATCAAATTTGCAGATGACACCAAACTGGGAGGGGTGGCTAACACCCCAGAGGACAGGATCACACTTCAAAATGACCTTGACAGATTAGAGAACTGGGCCAAAACAAACAAGATGAACTTTAACAGGGAGAAATGTAAAGTATTGCACTTGGGCAAAAAAATAATGAGAGGCACAAATACAAGATGGGTGACACCTGGCTTGAGAGCAGTACATGTGAAAGGGATCTAGGAGTCTTGGTTGACCAGAAACTTGACATGAGCCAACAGTGTGACGCGGCAGCTAAAAAAGATAATGCAATTCTGGGCTGCATCAATAGGAGTATAGCATCTAGATCAAGGGAAGTAATAGTGCCACTGTATTCTGCTCTGGTCAGACCTCACCTGGAGTACTGTGTCCAGTTCTGGGCACCACAGTTCAAGAAGGACACTGACAAACTGGAACGTGTCCAGAGGAGGGCAACCAAAATGGTCAAAGGCCTGGAAACGATGCCTTATGAGGAACGGCTAAGGGAGCTGGGCATGTTTAGCCTGGAGAAGAGGAGGCTAAGGGGTGATATGATAGCCATGTTCAAATATATAAAAGGATGTCACATAGAGGAGGGAGAAAGGTTGTTTTCTGCTGCTCCAGAGAAGCGGACACGGAGCAATGGATCCAAACTACAAGAAAGAAGATTCCACCTAAACATTAGGAAGAACTTCCTGACAGTAAGAGCTGTTCGACAGTGGAATTTGCTGCCAAGGAGTGTGGTGGAGTCTCCTTCTTTGGAGGTCTTTAAGCAGAGGCTTGACAACCATATGTCAGGAGTGCTCTGATGGTGTTTCCTGCTTGGCAGGGGGTTGGACTCGATGGCCCTTGTGGTCTTTTCCAACTCTATGATTCTAGGAAGACGGAGAGGTCAGTGTGGTGCAAATGCACAAGCAGAGCCATTTTGGCACTCCTGAGAATGTGTTTGCACCACGCCATACTCCCCACTTGCCTTGTACCTCTCCCTGCCAGTAAGTAAAAGCCAGGCAAACAGCCATGCCCTCTTCCATTACACACCATTACCCACAAGTAGTTTTTCATTCTTCTTATCCAAGTGATATTCAGCATCCCACGGCTACTATGCATGCTCAGTCCTCATTAGGCTATTTTTGGGGGGGATCATATCACTTTGTGTTTTAGGGTTGTTGTTTTTTAAAAGATTTCTTCATACTACTGCAAATCTTGGGGTTCCCCCAAACATGCTGGTGCCTTGTTTATTTTTCTCAACAAGCCCATTTTGTTTCTGCTTTTGTTGGCTCTCACCACCAGAGTTCATAATTATTAGTAATAAAAAATTTGTTTGCGGTAGGTGCTATGAAGCCTCTAGATTGTTTAGGCATGGTATATAAATATTAGATACTAAATATAGACAGGGCATATAAATATGTGGTAAATCAGTATTAGTCATCTTTTGCCTTGTTAACAGATAGTGTCTGCTTCACTCAGGAGCCACCTGTTTGATGTTTCTCTCTACTCCACATTCTCCAGATGAAGATACAGGCCCCATCTACACTATAAACCTAAAGCAGTATCAGAACACTTTCAACAGCAATGGCTCCCACCAACGAACCCTGGAAATGGCAGTTTGTTAAGGGTTCTGAGAGTTGCTAGAAAATTCCTATTCCCCTCACAGAGCTACAATTCGCAGTGTGGTTAATCAATTTCTCTTCCTGTGGAACTATGAATGATAGCTCTCTGGAAGGGAATGGGAGTCTCCTAACAACTCTCAACCTCTTAAGCTACAGTTCCCAGGATTCTTTGAGTGAAGCCATTGCTGTCTAAAGTGCTATTATACTGCTTTAGATGACTAGTGCAGATGGGACTTTAGGTAAAGGTAAAGGGACCTCTGACTGTTAGGTCCAGTCGTGGACGACTCTGGGGTTGTGGCACTCATCTTGCTTTACTGGCCAAGGGAGCCGGCGTACAGCTTCCGGGTCATGTGGCCAGCATGACTAAGTCACTTCTGGCGAACCAGAGCAGTGCATGGAAACGCTGTTTACCTTCCCGCCAGAGTGGTACCTATTTATCTACTTGCACTTTGATGTGTGTTCGAACAGCTAGGTTGGCAGGAGCTGGGACCGATCAATGGGAGCTCACCCCATCGCGGGTATTTGAACCCCTGACCTTCTTCTTAAAGCTCGAAGTGTTGGTTAGGCTCCTCTTCTGCCGAGAAGAAAAATGACCAAAATGCAGAAGGTTGATATTCCTTGACAAGGGAGAAGGAAAACAACAGAGACAAAACGTTTCTTTTGCAAACTCATAAAGGGGGGGGGGGATAGAGCTAGAAGTACAATACATTGAAGGGATAAGTGAAATTAAAACAAAGTTATTTGTTCCCAATCCCACCTCCAGTATTGTTACAGAGTTGGAAAGTTGGGCTGTTTCATGTCAATAAGGATTCGCTGTGGGACAGTGTTCAACGGAAGCTCTTTTGAGTGACAACACTAGGGGGGAATGGCTGCATTGAAAAGACTACAGAACTGGAAACAAAGGAGGGGTGGGAGGTCTTAAATAATGCAGCATGTGTCTTTTGCACAAGCCCCGTGGCAACAATCAAGCAAACAAACAAACACACCGGCTCTTCAGAAGTCCCCCCCCCCTTTTTATTCGCTGGTGGGTATCTTCAAGGTAGTTAAAAGGCTGCCACAGTCATGAGGTGAAGTTCAGTCATTTATTTATTTATGGGGCATGTGTGTATAGAGACAGAGAGACCAATTAATGCTCCAGGAGGCCCCTTTCGGTGGGCACATCAAGACGGCAAGGTCCTTTTTGGTCCACTGCCTCTGATATATATAGAACTGCAAACTCTGAACATGCCCACAGTATTCCTCTGTCCTGGCAGAGCACCATGTCTAGCACCACCATTCTTCTTCTTCTGTTGCCTCCTGAAGATGTATCTCTTTGCCTTGGACAGTTAATTATTTTTTTTTTGTGGGACCAGCCTCTTGTGTTTGGCTTAACCTATGATGCGCTGCTTTTGTCGTAAAATGGTTCCACTTGTTTTTATAATTGTGTAAACCATTTCCCTTGTTTTATGTGTTCTGAATGGTATGATCATGTTGCCACCCTGGAACCGTATGTTGAAGGGTGGACAAGAAACCTCATTTATCAACAAATAAGTCTTCCATTCTGCCTTCTAATGAGAGCAGGCACCAGCAGAACACAGTTATGATTTGGCTGGCTTGCACTGCTCCTGCAGTTAATGCGCACCCTTCCTTCTTTCCAAGTCCTTAATAAGCTTTTCTCTTCAACAAATATTTTAACACAGTATGTGAATGCTGGTTATGCTGGTGTGGTGGTGTGTGTGTGTGTGTGTGTGTGCACACACATACACGGTTTAATTGTTTTGGGGTTTTTAGTCTGTTGTTTTAATGAACTGTCTGTTTAAAATGCTGCTCACACTTCTAAAGTTTTAAATTATGTATTTATATCATGTATATGTTGTTTACATTTTGCATTTGCTGCACTGAAAATAAAAATCTAAATGGCAGGATGGAAGGGCATTATACGGAGGAAAGAAATATAAGTCTTCCACCGGAGGGAAGATATGTTTGTCTCAAGTGAAATTGGCATAGGAAAAGCCCCAAGATCACTTATGCTTCTTTGCAGCTTGTTAAAGTGATGTAAATCCATTTTGAAACAAACAAAATGTCCATCAACTTCTTCTGCCTGTTGGGTTGTAGGACTTGCTTGAGTCATCTAGGTTTTTACAGTTTAACTTGCCCACTGGGCATCACAAACTACACCTGCTAAAATTCTGCACAACTATTAAAGATGCAGGAATCTTGTCCTCTGTTTCGTTCTAAGGCCATCACTGTCATAGCTCATTTGAGGAGTTCTTTATCATTAAATTAGATATCTGGATTTCCAGATTGCAGGAATGTCATTGGTAACTTCCTAAAAAACAGGCACACCCAAGAAGATTAGCCTTCATCAATCTGGTAGACATTCATCAGTTTATTTAGATTATTAATATACTACCATTTGTACGAGCCACAGGAAAAACTTTACCACAAAATCAAATAAGATAAAGAATAATATATAAAATACATAGAAATAGGGTTGCCATATCTCCAAAAGTGAAAATCAAGAAAGAGCTTTTTCTTTTATTTTTTGCCTGAAGTTGTTGATATTTTTGTTTTTTTGATTGTTTTTTACTTTTGGTTTTTGTTTTTAGGAGGGTCAAAGTTCTTGAGCTTCTTTTTTTTTTTAGTAAAAACTACAAGAATATTGGGGTTTGGGGGCTTTTTTAGGCATTTTCAGCATGATTTAACAACCGCTGCCGGTTTTCCAGAACATTTCAAAAAATAATCCATGATGCCATCTTCAGAGGCAAATTCCTGGAAAATCAGAAAGTATGGCAGCCCTAATAGAGAGAACGCTCCTTAAAATACCGAACACAACAATGAGAATGTAATTCACACTTCCTGAAGCAATACACAAGCAGAAACCCAGCTATCTGTCACATTTGCACTTCTCCAAATGTTGTGATGTGATACTCCAACGGAAAGATAAAGAGGAAATATTGGAAGAAAACGCGCATCAAAATGCAGCTGTTGGTGAAAATAACATGCAGATATGCATTACCAAACTTCTTGCAAACATTGTTGCATTAGGAGAAAGGTGTGCTAAAACACTGTCAGATGTTTGTGAGGCCTTTTTAAAATATCAAAGAAATGCAGCTTGGTGCAGAAACGTGGTGAACTGGATTTAAGCTTGGAAAAATAAACTCGGGGAAACTGAAATGGATGGATTCATCCATCCCCACTCTCAGCTGGGGAGGCATCTCTACAGTTCTCAGTATCTAGGGATGCAGACAAAAAAAAGCGTTCATGTGGGCAGAGGAGCACAATTCATTTGACTTCCTTCTCTTCATCAGTGGAACTTGCTGCATCAGTCACTGTTTCCTGAGGTAGTGTAGGGCTGGTTGTTGTTGTTGTTTAGTCGTTTAGTCATGTCCGACTCTTCGTGACCCCATGGACCAGAGCACGCCAGGCACTCCTGTCTTCCACTGCCTCCCGCAGTTTGGTCAAACTCATGCTGGTAGCTTCAAGAACACTGTCCAACCATCTTGCCCTCTGTCGTCCCCTTCTCCTTGTGCCCTCCATCTTTCCCAACATCAGGTTCTTTTCCATGGAGTCTTCTCTTCTCATGAGGTGGCCAAAGTATTGGAGTCTCAGCTTCAGGATCTGTCCTTCCAGTGAGCACTCAGGGCTGATTTCCTTAAGAATTGATAGGTTTGATCTTCTTGCGGTCCATGGGAATCTCAAGAGTCTCCTCCAGCACCATAATTCAAAAGCATTAATTCAGTCTTCGTCAATCTGGTTTCCTCCAAATACTATGGTTGTGACTCCAATAAGCCCCCAGCCCAGTGCCAAATTTACGTATAAGCTAAACAAGCTATAACTTAGGGCCCCTCTCTCTTGGGGGCCCAAAAAAATTTAAAGGAAAAAAAAAACAGATGTACATTTCCAAAATATAAAACAAAAATAAAATAAAACCTACATACAGCAACAGTGTGTTGTGTTGGCTCCTATGATGTAAGTAATGGGCCCCGCCTGCTTGTATTAACTACAATTGCATTGTACAGGTTATAACACTTCATATTAATAAAGCGATTTATAATTATTAGTAGTTTGCATCATATATCATTTCATGTTATAGCAAGTTTCTAGAGACTAGATTATGAGTCTTTGTAAATTGTGTTTCTAAATGAATTTTTGTTATTGCCAAATGCCAATGTGTTTGCATTATTAAGTTTGTTATGAATAAAAAAACATTTTAAGTTAGAGCTTAATAATTATTTCACTATTAATATACTTCTTCTTAATTGTATTTCAGTTCAACAATTACTTTGATAAAATACATATTTTGTTATGTGCAAATGGCTTTAGATACCTATTAGGTCCACAAATTACCATATAGCATATATTCAACACAAAAAACAGCGACAATTTGTTGTTGACAAAGGACAGCTGGACATATAAAGGGCCCCAATACATTCAGTAGCTTAGGGCCCAATCAAACCTAAATCTGGCCCTGCCCCAGCCTCCATGACCTTGCTGGCCTAGGGGACAGGTCTCCTTCATTCTCATCCCACCCCCCAGCCCATATAGCTATAGCTATATAGATATAGATATAGATATAGATATAGATATAGATATAGATATAGATATAGATATAGATATAGATATAGATATAGATATAGATATAGATATAGATATAGATATAGATATAGATATAGATAGATATAGATATAGATATAGATATAGATATAGATATAGATGATATAGATATAGATATAGATATAGATATAGATATAGATATAGATATAGATATAGATATAGATATAGATATAGATATAGATATAGATATAGACATATCCCCTCTCCAAGCCAAAGTCTCAGCTTTTTAATAGGTTTACTTTGGTACAAAAATAGGCAAATTAGAAGACGAAACAGGCTAAGTGTTTCATTGTTTCCTATAAGAATCTGCACTCCCAAATTGCCCTTTGTTTCCATAAGAGCTAAGGGAGGAAGATAATTGTGTTTAGAGCAATCTCTAAACAGTAAAGACCTTTTGTTGTCGTCATCTTCAACAAGAAATCTGGTTTTCCAGGCAATTGAGTCCTCTTGGGAACATTTAGACAAATAAATCATTTTCCAATTGAAATGATGCTTATAAAAATGAGATAATTTTGCAGAAACTTTTCTGATTTGTACTTGAAGAGAAGCATAGGAGGCAAGTTATTTTTCGGAGTTTGTTTTTTATAGAAAAAGTAATATTGCTTGGATTCTTCATATACTTCATATATATGGTCTGGGCCTATTGCTCCAAATCAGTCCACTTTGTTTAAAAAGTAATGTGCATTTTAATCACGCAGATCTGCTATGAGGTGTGGCCTGTTCATTAAAGCTGTGTTGAGTCATTTGTTAGAACATGTGAACAGTAAAATTGGAGGGGAGCAGACTGAAAGCACATGCAAGCCTCATCCTCAACATCCCTGGATATTTTGACAGCTTTTCAGATATTCACACAATTAGTGGAAAGATCAGAAGGGTCTTTATTTTTAAAAGTATACTCATTTGAACACACTTAGCAACACTCCGTGTGTGATCAGAAACCTCGACTGCTTCCAGATTGTCAAGTTTTTGCAGGTGTTATTTTACTATATACCAGCAAGTTAAGGTTGCTCAATTAACCTGTTTTTTTGAAAAGAAAAAGTTCTCTTCATAGAATCATAGAATCATAGAATCATAGAGTTGGAAGAGACCACAAGGGCCATCGAGTCCAACCCCCTGCCAAGCAGGAAACACCATCAGAGCACTCCTGACATATGGTTGTCAAGCCTCTGCTTAAAGACCTCCAAAGAAGGAGACTCCACCACACTCCTTGGCAGCAAATTCCACTGTCGAACAGCTCTTACTGTCAGGAAGTTCTTCCTAATGTTTAGGTGGAATCTTCTTTCTTGGGGGTAAGAAAAGCAGTAGGAAAAAGCACTAGAATGTGCACAATAATTATGAAGTTAGGTGACATCATTTTTAAATTTAATTTTACAAAATGTGTATGAATGAAACCATTAAGTTTCAGCTCAGTGAAAAAGTTTCTTTTTTAAAGTATTTTTTATTAAACAGTTTCAACATAAAATTATCAATCCAAATAATCAAATACATTATTTTTTTCCCTTTCCCCCCTCCATCCCTCCCTCTCCCCCCCCACAAGCTCCCCTCTCTGATTTCTCTGCACATATTGTTCTCTGCATGTTATAAAATAGTACATATCCTTGCCTTATCTATCATGTATTCAACCAATAAATTTGTGGATGTTTATTCAAAACCTGCCAAGGAGTCCAGTTCATTTTGTTGTATTTTTAGGTACTTTGTAAAAAGTTCCCATTCTTCCTAAAGTTGCAGTTGTCCTTATCACACAGTTTGTATATCAATTTAGCTAATTCCTCATAACTCATCAGATTTTCTCGCCACTGTTCTTTTGTTGCGATTTCCTCCTTCTTCCATGCTTGCGCTAGCAAGACTCTTGCCGCCGTTGTAGCAAAGGTTTCTAACTGTACGCAGCTGCACAAACAAACAAAAAATTATTCACATGTTTGTTCTAATCAGCTAAAGATTGGGGCATGGACAGTGGGGCGAGGCAAGGCATGGTGCGCTGCGTGGAACCTCTGCTCAGCCTCCCCCTCAGCTGTAGGACGGCTGAGGTGGTGGGCAGACGCAAGCCCCACACTGCTCGATAAAGCAGCGTGGAGCTTGCAGGCACTACACCTGCCTGCCGCCTCCCCTTCAGGAGAGACGCATGGGTCAGGCACGCTGAAGGCCCCGCGGTGTGGCACCTCAACTAGCTACCATTGGCATAGGAAGGGGGTGCGGTGCGTGCAGGAGTTGGGGGGTTTTCCCCCCAAAAGGGTGTTGTGAGCCCTTTTTTAAAAAACAAAAAACAAGAACAGATTTTTGTCACCCCCTCAGTGATGACACCCGAGGCGCACCTACGCCACTGGGCACGGAGGGTAGGGTTTTCTATGGATTCCAGCTCTCATTCTGTTTACCCCTTCCCATGTTAGGGCAAATACTGTACAGTGGTACCTCGTGTTAAGTACTTAATTCGTTCCGGAGGTCCGTTCTTAACTTGAAACTGTTCTTAACCTGAAGCACCACTTTAGCTAATGGGGCCTCCTGCTGCCGCCGCGCCGCCAGAGCACAATTTCTGTTCTTATCCTGAAGCAAAGTTCTTAACATGAAGCACTATTTCTGGGTTAGCGGAGTCTGTAACGTGAAGCGTATGTAACCTGAAGCGTATGTAACCCGAGGTACCACTGTACCTGGACATGGCTCCATGACTCAAATAATTCCTTCACCTGATCTTGGAACACTTTTCAAGTATGTGGTAATTAAAAGGGAGCAATAGTTGTAATTTGAGAATGTTCTAATCCCTCTTAGCTGGTGATGGCTGCTCAAAAAAGGTATTATTATTATTATTATTATTATTATTATTATTATTATTACCCTGCCCATCTGGCTGGGTTTCCACATCCACTCTGGGTGGCTCCCAACAGAATATTAAAAACACCATAAAACATCAAACATTAAAAACTTCCCTAAGCAGGGCTGCCTTCAGATGTCTTCTAAAAGTCAGTTGTTTATTTCCTTGGCACCTGATGGGAGGGCGTTCCACAGGTCAGGTGCCACTACTGAGAAGGCCCTCTGCCTGGTTCCCTGTAACCTCACTTCTTGCAAGGAGGGAACCACCAGAAGGTTCTGGTGCTGGACCTCAGTATCTGGACTGGATGATGGGGGTGGAGACGCTTCTTCAGGTATACTGGGCAGAGGCCTTTTAGGGCTTTAAAGGTCAACACCAACCCTTTGAATTGTGCTCAGAAACGCACTGGGAGCCAATGTAGGTCTTTCAGGACTGGTGTTATGTGGTCTTGGTAGCCACATTTAGGGAATCTAGAAGTATATCCTTCACTCATGTGAAGGCTCTGATTCATGGAGACATCATGTGAGGGCCACAGACTGTATGAAGCAGCAGGGCTTACTGGTTAAATTTTGGTTCTTTCACACTGTCAATCTCATATTCCACATCAAATATTTATAAATGGTTGAATAAGTTGTCTTTATTGGCAACGAGAAGATGGATTGAGCATCAGAAACTGGAATAATTGGAACCTTGCAATTAATTTTTCCTCATCCAATCTTCACCCCTACCCTCTATTTTCCTGTTCTACTCTCTCATTAGTCTTGCATTTTGTGTCTTGAAAACATTATTTGTAATTTAATGGGGGAAATATGCCTAGGGGGAGTTATACTGCATTTTTTATGAACACACTTTATTATTCTTTCTATAAATGCTTGTACGTTTACCTACACATCTCCATAAATTGGAAGAAAATTCCATGTACTATAAATAACACAAATTAATTTAGGCACAAATTTGATGCATATCTCTCTCTGTGTAACCCCCCTCCCCCACGTACAGGTGTGTGTGTACATGCTGCTACAACACTTGTTTTCTACCTTTGCCTTTGTCAGACTTTTACATGATGAGTTGCTATGGGGTGCTGTATGTTCTTCTCCTGGCCACTGGGAGTCAAGCTATAAAGTGATGTGTTGATCCTTAGTACTGGAGATTTTCTATCAATTCCTGGTTATTAATTAAATCAGAAAAAAAATTGTCCCTCCTTTGAAGCTGTGACTTATGTAAGTTAAGGCAGAGATAGACAGCTGGAGGTCTTTGCCTCTGGGCAATGTTTTGAGGGCCACATGCCAGCGATGAGTGGAAAAAGTGGGTGGAGCAATGAAAATGTAAATTTTGTGTTTGCACAGTAGGCTAGTTTCTACACACACACACACACACACACACACACACACACACACACACACACCTTCTCACCCTCCATCCAGACATGTAAAATGCATTATCAGAGTTCAGTGACACATTCCAACCTGGCAAAAACATTTGGAGCTCCAAGGGCCTTCTGGCGGCTCTCTCCCTGCGAGAAGTAAGGTTACAGGGAACCAGGGAGAGGGCCTTCTTGGTAGTGGCGCCTGCCCTGTGGAATGGCCTCCCATCAAATGTCAAGGAAATAAACAACTATCTGACTTTTAGAAGACATCTGAAGGCAGCCCTGTTTAGGGAAGTTTTTAATGTTTGATTTTTTATGGTGTTTTAAATATTCTGTTGGGAGCCGCCCAGAGTGGCTGGGGAAACCCAGCCAGATTACCTGGGTATAAATAATACATTATTATATTATTAGTAGTATTAAAAAAGGTAAAGGACCCCTGACAGTTAAGTCCAGTCGCAGATGACTCTGGGGTTGCGGCGCTCATTTCGCTTTACAGGCTGAGGGAGCTGGCATTTGTCCGCAGTTTTTATGGGTCATGTGGCCAGCATGACTAAGCCGCTTCTGGCGAAAGCAGAGCAGTGCACGGAAACGCCGTTTACCTTCCCACCGGAGCGGTACCTATTTATCTACTTGTACTTTTTTGCTTGCTTTTGAACTGCTAGGTTGGCAGGAGCTGGGACCAAGCAACGGGAGATCACCCGGTTTCAGGGATCCGAGCCGTCGACCTTCTGATCAGTAAGCCCAAGAGGCTCAGTGGTTTAGACCACAGCACCACCTGCATCCCATATATTGTTATTATTGGGGCGCAGAGCATGGGCAACAAGGGATGTGGCCTGTGGAGTGTTCAGAGGGTCAGAGTTAAAGGAGACCTGGAGGGCCACATTTGCCCCCTCATTCTTGTGGCTTCAGAACTGTTAAGGGAAGTCTTCCTACCTCCCCCAGCCCTAGCAACCTTTGCTTTCAAAAATATTGGCTCTGTGAGTGGAACCAGGGACCAGAAACAGAGTGAAAAAAGAACCTGGCTGGGTTAGAGCAGGGAACAAGCCTGTTGGGATATGTGCAGAACATGAAGGAATCTAAAATCAATGGTGAAAACTGTGTGCATGGGGGGGGGGGGTTAAAATCCATGCAGTCATCCTCAGAAATAATTCAGTGAAAATCTGTATTATAGCCCAGCCTCAATCTGTGTCACATTTCCACACCTGAAGATACAAGGGAGTGATAATAAAATTCTCTTGTTTACTTGCCAGGGTTGTTGTTGTTGCTGCTGCTGCTTGCTGCTGCTGCTGCTTTCTTCTTCTTGCTGTTATCTGGGAGGCTTCCAGGATATACAAAAGCATAATAAATGATGCAACTGAGTCTCCTGCCATTAGTAAGTAGTGATCTTTGAGTCAACAGAGGTGGCCTAAAATTACCCTTTGGCAAATGGTCACGTTACCCACAGTCCCCTCTCTTTGCCAACAAGAATCTCAGCACAGATTGGTTACGGAACTTAATAGCTTCCCTCTTAATTTCAACTCCATGTCTTCTCATAATTAACAGTAAATAGAACTACAACCACGTTCTCCTGAAAGTTGGAGGTGATACGGCGATAATTAACAGGATTTGTGATGCTTCCCATTCTCATTTGGCTTATTAAGTCTTAAGGGTACAAACTTCTCGTAATTATAACAGGTGAGAGAAAACAGCCTTTTCATAAAGAGTGTGTTTGAATATTAACTCATGCTTTCTTCATTTTGAACAAAAGATATTTGGTGGGTTTCTCCCTCCTCTTCATGTTTTTCACTTTTACAGTTGGTGGCTCATCAAATTCTGGAATACAAATACACAATTTGCACCACTGAGTGCCTGCAAAATGTAACTATGGATGTGATTATTGTATCCATCCAAGATACAACAATATGTATCTCACGTACGACTTTATTCACTCCAATTTTATTTCATTCTGAGCTCTTATTTGGTTTACTAGACTGGAATAAGTCACACAATGCAAATCACATGAGATTTATTTAGTTCCTATGGTTTTCCTTGGGTTTAAACATATGTAAGTAAGATAATCACCCCATTGCAAAAAGAAGACACAGGTCCCTAGTTCCTTGTCTTTCTTTTATTATTATTTTTTCCATTTTAAAGAAAAACACAATACCCACAATCCAGTTAAACCAAACCGAAAAATAAACAGGTAATATAGTTTTTCTGCAGGCAGCTTTCAGCAGCTGATTTAATCAAGAGATTCTTATCACTAACAAACAATTCTAACAATAATAAAGAGCTTCCTCATTCACGGCCAATGAAGTCTTGTTTTTCCCAATAATTCATTCTCAGTTATCATCAAAACAGCTAAGGCTGCAATCCTACAGCCACTCATTTAGTAGCAAACACTATGGAATTCCATGGGACTTTAGAGTAGGCTCTATATGCTATGTGGAAAGGTACTTCCTTTTGTCCTCAATCTTCCAACACCCAGCTTCATTGAATGTTTCTAACTTGACTTCTCCAGTTAGAAGGCTCTCAGACCTCTGCCTAAGACTCTGGAAAACTGCTGTGAGTCTGAGTAGACTCAGTAGACAATGCTGGACTCAGTAGTGATCAACAGGGTGGAGAGAAGTATTGTCACATAATACCGGTCCTGGAAGACCTACATTGGCTCCCAGTATGTTTCCAAGCACAATTCAAAGTGTTGGTGCTGACCTTTAAAGCCCTAAACGGCCTTGGCCCTGTATATCTGAAGGAGCACTGAGATCCAGCACCAAGGGCCTTCTGGTGGTTCCCTCCCTGTGAGTGAGGTTGCAGGGAACCAGGCAGAGGGCCTTCTCGCCCTGTGGAATGCCCTTCCATCAGATGTCAAGGAAATAAATAACTGTCTGACTTTTAGAAGACATCTGAAGGCAGCCCTGTTTAGGGAAGTTTTTAATGTTTGATGTTGTTGCTTTTTATTGTTCTAATTGGTGTTCTATTGGGAGCCGCCCAGAGTGTCTGGGGAAACCCAGCCAGATGGGTGGGGTATAAATAATAAATTAATTTTTTAATTATTATTATTGCTCACACAGCTTTCCAGTACAGAGGTCACTGCTGATAACTGAGTGGAGCACAAAGTGGCAGGGAGGTTGGTACAGAGTGGTTGCAGTGGTGAAGCCAATACGTATGACTCTCCCAACACTTCCCCTACATGACACCAACCTCCCCACTACCTTCCTCCAGTGTCTTCCCCTCTTCGAATTTTGTGATGCAGCTTTGCTTCAAAAATTGTCTATGAAAATGTGTGTTTCTTGGGGAAAATGCATATGAAAGTGTCTGCTTTAGGGGGGAATGCATTAAAAAGCATTCCAAAATGTATATTTCTGGGGCAGGTGTGCATTAAAAGCACTTTTTAGGTAAACGGCTTGCAACGGTGAATTTTTCAAGCTGTTTTAAAAAATAATAATCAGAAAACAACACTTCTGATTGAACACACACAAAACTGATATGGAATGGCAATGGATAGGATTCATCCACACCAGGCTGAAATGCCATACACAGGGCACAGTGAAGTGAAATCTGAAGTAAATGGGATGGTGCACAGCACTGTTTGTTTAATTTCATTCAGCTATGTGATGATGCAACTGAGGGCAAGTTAGTATAATTTAGACTGAGGGTATATAGGGTTCTGCAAATATGAACAATATAAAATCGTATTTTAAAAACTGTCCTGAAGGGGATACATTTCAATACTATCAAAATATTCACAAGTAAACAGTTGATTCAGTATAACTGTGTGTGTGTGTGTGTGTGTGTGTGTGTGTATGTGTATATATATATAACAAGAAGCCGAAAGCACCAGCCTGAAGATGACGAGTATGTGTATATATATATAACAAGAAGCCGAAAGCACCAGCCTGAAGATGACGAGTGAGACCTCGTCGAAACGTCGCCTAGACACCCCAACTCTTACACGGGAAGACACCCGAAGACACCAAAACCTGCATTCCTGTACCCGTGAAAATCTACGAAAGCATATATATATATATATATATATATATATATATATATATATATATACAAACACATTTTAGTGATGTTAATTTTTTAATTAGAAAAAAAACCTTGTCTGCTGTCCTTGTTGTATTAGAATTTATTCATTTTGCCTCTTTTCACAGTAGCTGATATTGCTATAGTCAATGTATAATGCAATTAATAAACTGAACACATGCACTATTTAATTGAAAAAGTAAAGAGAAATTAATTATGGAGACACGAAACTAAGTTATGCTCATGTCCTGTAATTTGCCAACAGTGAGAAATGTGATTCTTACATGATAAATGGACATAGGTAAAAACTACACACCAATTTGAAAAGGATAAATGGCTTTCTCTGAAATCAAAATTCTGTGGTTTCATCAAGTCAGAGGTTATATTCAACTCCTGGCTGGCGCAAGCTAGTATAAGATTTTATGAAGGGCCATGAATAATTCTCCCCCCCCCCTTTCCAATTTTTCCTTTCAATATGACCCGGCTCCCAATGCTAACGTATCTGATTATTTACGTCTATGCAAGGAAAAATTGTGCATGAAATGTAGCATTCATTCAGCACAATAGAAGTAGGTACAAAGGATCGTGATTTGTAGCCTTTGTACAAAGTTATTCAAATGATTGTTAAGATGCAGGTGTTTGGTTCTAATCAATGCCAGCGATAGTAAGATAGTTACCAGTTGTATGTGGTCTACAGCAGCCACTTCCCCATTGAGCTGACTGCAGCCATTCACCATGTCTGGCCCTGTGTTTGACACTCTCCCCCCCCCCCACGCTGCCATTTTCCCAGTCTCAAGTAGGCAGAAAATACAGGCTGTTTATGGAGCCCGAGATGAACAGCCATCGTACAGAGCTGCATTTAGCTTGATGGGTTATGTAAAATCACTTGTATGAGCCAATACTTTGCATGATAAGGAAATTGTGCTTTATTTGTAAAATGACATGGGGGAGGGGGAGAAAGGTGCCATGAAACATGAATAGAAAGTTTACTTTGTTATGATTTATTCAGCGTATATGCTCCCACTTCTGGAACTAGGATTGGAGCTCCCGTCAATTGACCGGTTAAATAATTACAGCTCCTAAGGGCTGAGGCAGTTTTGCCCCACCCCAATGTTGTTGGTTTTTTGAGGGGGCTGGGCCCCTTCAATGTTCAGCTCTGCCCCGTGGCTTGTCGTGACATCACATGATGTCACGTGCGTGACACCAGGACACCGTGCGATGTCACACGCATGGTGTCAGGACATTGCATCAGAAGAAAAAGAAAAAGAAGAGTTTGGATTTGATATCCCGCTTTATCACTACCCAAAGGGGTCTCAAAGCAGCTAACATCCTCCTTTCCCTTCCTCCCCCACAACAAACACTCTGTGAGGTGAGTGGGGCTGAGAGACTTCAGAGAAGTGTGACTGGCCCAAGGTCACCCAGCAGCTGCATGTGGAGGAGCGGGGAAGTGAACCCGGTTCACCAGATTACAAGTCCACCGCTCTTAACCACTACACCACACTGCACCAGGCCCCCCTTTATCAACTAGAGAAGATAGTGCCTCTGTAGTCGACCAATCAACCAATCACCTATTATTTGACTGCAGTCAAATACTGCCAAACGTTACATAACACCAAGGCATTATTTGTTAGCAAGAGTCAGGGTCAAACGTAGAACCAAATCAAGGCTTTTCCTACAGCCACCTGCTACACTGGAGGTGGCTTTAGAGAGGAGCAACAAACAAGTATCAACCGCAAATGACATTGTCTAAGACTGCCAATGACTCCTTTGTGCCTATTGCAGGATCCTAGATGTATATAGGCCTGAACTGTGGTGTAGAAAAAACATTGTTGTTGAAAGAAGCCAAAGCACAACTGGTTCCACACAGGTGTGGAAACAGCAACAATTGCCAACAGTAGAAGAGTGGCAGTACAAGGTTATGGAGTATGCAGAAATAGCCAAATTAACCCGTAAAATTCGACAACAGGGCGATGAAACATTCCAAAAAGAATGGGGGGAAATTATGTCATATATAGGAAAGATAAGGTGAAATAGTGAAACCAGTAGAAATGAAACAAACCTCATAATGGGAAAATAAAAAGAAATCTATTGGACAATAACAACAAGAAGAAGCAAAAATGTATAATGCAATCAGTGTAACTAACAGTATTTGTAAATGAATATAGCCTGACAACAAGAATTGTATATATAGAAAGATTTATTTGTTTACAGAGATTTTATGGACAAAAGTGGAAGAAGAAGAATTATATACAAAATGGATAAAGGCAATGCGAAAAGTTAGAGATGACATAAAAAAGCCAGAAAAAGGAAGGAGGGAAGTCAGCTCTTAGGAGCAAGTACAAATGTAATGTAATATGTGTATGTATAGTATGTAATTAAAAAACCAATAAAGATTATCATAAAAAAGAAAAAGAAAGAAAGAACTCAAAGCACTGGCCATAGGAGCCAATTCCTAGGGGACGTCAACCTTTAAAATATATAAAATATTTCAGGGGATTGACCTCCAAAGCTGATGGGCATTCACATTCAAATGGCATGTGTGCGCTACATATTGTGATTGATTATGCAGAGATTATGCTTACCTGCCCACCCCCCCAATATTTTATTCAAGTTGGCACCACACACACTGGCTGAAGTATAGAAACAAACCACTTTTGCCTTCTATTTTAATTTAATTTTTTTAAATAGGGTTTTTTGGGGGGGTTACTCCCCCTATTCTGCCGTTGTTTTGGTGCCATTTTGTTTGACCTGAAAGAATATTCCCACTCTCTTTTCTTCCCAGCCATGAGCTGATGGGCCTCCCAATGCACATTAAACTACTCACTTTTTAAAAATTCCTTGCTGCGTGCTGATGCACATGCTAATGTGCATTAGGAGGCTCTTTTTAAGCCCCGTTGCTGTGCACTAATGCACATTAAGATATCTTTTAAGCCCCATTGCTATGTGCAAATGCCATAAACACCTGGATTTAGAAGGACAAATAATAATAATAATAATCTGGAAATCTTCTGGTGAATATTCCTTTCCCTTCTAAGTACACAGTGAAAAATTACATATCAGAAAGGAAGTGGGGAACTTTCTGAGGGGAGCAAAACTGTTGATGAAATTTGCACCCCTCCAGTTCCAGTCATCAGCTACTCAAAAGCATTACTTTCAACCCCCAAATAAAAGCGAAAGAACGTCATCACACAACACTGCTGGAAATAGACATCTAACTGGCATCTGTATAAGTGACTGAGCAAGGAAGTCAGCCCCCATCAGAATTACTGACAGAACTGACTCCTGGGAAGAATGCCCAGTGACTCTCAGCACATCGGATCACTGTCTCCTTGCACAGCACCTCATTGGCTTCAACTTTCGCCAGTTGTTCTCTCAACTCCAACTGTATCGTTTGGGGGGGGGGTTAATACATCCAGGGGGGAAATGAATGTATTAAAAACACAGCTCTTGGCAAATAAATGTTATTCTCTCTCCCCCCCCCCATCTTTATTGCTACAGTGACAAATGTGAGCAAATAAAAGGGAAGTCAGCAGATTTAATGGAGAGATTTCAGGCAGTCATTTAATTCAGTGTCTCATAAAATCTTACTCTCAAAATTAATTGGATATGAACACTGTCACGCAGAGCAAAAGCTAGCTTAAGGACCGTTTGCAAAGCATAATGCCAAATGACAATCTCGCAACTTTGGGGAATATTGCAAAGACTCTCGTCTAGGTCTGGCCTTACTGAATATTTCAATATCCTCAAAACAGGAAATAAACAGAATGCTAATGAAGTTCACAGATCAAAGCATTTGTGTGCGGGAAAAGACAATGAAATCCAATTTGGGAATTTGGGAATCAACCCCTCCTGGGGCAGTCTAATGCAGGAAACATGTTCAGATTGTTTTCCTGTGAGATGGGGTGGGAGGGTGGGTTCAGATGCTGTGCGAAAGCTGCAATCCTATGTACAAAGAAGTTAGTCCCATTAAACTATTGAACTCAGAGGCAAAGCCCATTTACAAAAAGAAAAAAGGGGGGAAAAGGTTCACTCCTAGTTAAGTAGATATAGGAGTGCAGCCACTGTCTCTTGAATAAATGTATAACTACAGGCTCAATCTCTCTGCTCCCATGTTGTCACCAGCAACAAGACAAAAATATCATCCTGGCTATTCCTCTGTGGAATTGCCAATTTGCTTGTTCCAGACAAGCTCCTGTACCTTTACAAGCTCAATGAGAATCATACAACAAGCGAGGGACAAGGCACATGCTCCCTTGCTGTTTGCCAAGAAACTATGGCTAGCACAGGAGTCCAGGAATGCAGTGACCATTTGGCAACCCCACACACATTTATTAATTTTTTTAAAGAATTCCCTTCATCCCAGATGCTGTTCCTTAAAAACTTTGACTTTATTCTATCTGGAGCAGGATTGGGTGGTTCCTGCCAACCAATCATACTGCTGCATTGTTCTAGAACCAATCAGACTGCTGCATTCTGAATCCTATTGTTCTAGGACTAATCAGACTGCTGCAATTTGGATCCTATTGTTCTATGACCAATCAGACTGCTTCAGTTTGGATCCTTTTCAACTCAGTACATAACAACCATGGAGGGTTTTTCCGTGTTGCTAAGTGTATATGGGTCCTTTTCTCCTGCCCTGATATGATCTGCTTTCAGAGGCCCTGAGGATGGGAGTCTGATGAGGTCAGAGAGGGAGTCTGAAGGGCAGTGTGCTCAAGCAGGTTTCCCGAGGGTGCAGGCCTCTCAGGGTGCAACAGTGAAATGGTTGCTACTGCCAAGGGGCATAAAGCAGTCAGTTGAGGGTAGAATCGGGGTACAAAATCAATTCAGTGCATGAGCCTACCTAATTCACAATATGCAAATGGAAACACAGCTATCCTTTGAAATTTGCCCACGTCTGAATTATACAATGCAGGCAAGTAACATGTTCCAAAATGCACATATTATGTGCATTCAGGTATATGCATTAGTGAAACCAACACACAAAAGTGTGCCATATTAGGGGAGATTGTCTTGCAAAAATGTGTACATTAGGTGTAATTGCATACAAACATGGATTGTAGAACAAAGTTGCACTAAAATGCTGGTGAATTTTCATGAGGTCTTTTTTAAAAAAATGCAAACTGATGTGGAGATCTGAATTTAAGATCGGAAAAATGAGAAAATGCGAGAAATGGGAATTGACAGATTAACCCACCCCAGTTGTGGGGAGGGGAGGGGAGGGATGTGACAGGAGGTCCATTTTCAACTGCCTGGATGCCACCATGCAGAGCTGACCTGTCAGGCAAAATAGTAGTGAACAATTGTACATGTACACTTGTTGTACATGTTCAAAAGGGGCTACTTAGTCCTCACAGGAGCTGGTTAATTAGCGTATGCAGTGTGCCCCCAAACTGGCTTAGATGTGTCCCTTCTCTACCTTTTATAGCATGACTCTGTACCCTTGATTCAAACCTGGATTCTCTGCATGTAAAATGTAAGGTGTTCTTCACAAAAGACGTGTCTATTTCTCATTGGCTCTTGTTGTTTGCTGGGTAAGAAATTACAATGTGCTGTTTGCCAAGTGGGTTTCAGACCCAGGAACTCCCTCTATTTTGCCTGTGTGCATGTGTTTACAGCAATAAGACTTTTCTCCTAAAGCTATTGCCTCAGCAGGTGGCGGCATTTCCATGAGAATTGTGGCTGGAGAGGGACGGATTAAACTTCTCCTCCCCATGTTCTGTGGTCCTGGTGATAATTAGCCTCTCCTCCACACATAAACCAACACATAGTACTGAAAACCTTTGACAAAGCTGCATACTCCACATGTAATGAAACATGTAGTTTCCCCATATTTGCTGCATGGAACAGAACATTACCACAGGATGTTGGAACATGCAGTCAATCAAGTCGATTTCTTTATGTGCTTGACAATTTAGGGAAGTTAATTTGAAATAAAATCCTCACAGAAATTATTCAGTTCATCCATATATATATATTAAATAACTGTTAATTTGTATTCTGTTTAGTATTATCAATATTATATTTGTCATCATCCAGTGATAGGGTGGGGGAGGAAAGAACTATAAAACCTATGCAGTGGTCACGAACCTCAGGTTACGAACTTAATTTGTTCTGGAGGTCCATTCTTAACCCGAAATCGTTCTTAACCTGAGGCGCACTTTCACTAATGGGGCCTCCTGCAGCCGCCACACCACTGGCACGCAATTTCCATTCTCATCCTGGGGCAAAGTTTGTAACCCGAGGTACTACTTCCAGGTTAGCGGAGTTTGTAACCCGAAGTGTTTGTAACCCGAGGTGTTTGTAACCCGAGATACCACTGTACTTCTTAAAGATATTTCTAGAAATCAATCATCCATAGATCTCACAGAATTTATCCATTGTAGACCAGTGGTGGCATACTGGGCCTTCTCAGTAGTGGCGCCCACCCTGTGGAATTCCCTCTTATCTGATGTTAAGGAAATGAGTAATTATATAGCATTTAGGAAACATCTGAAGGCAGCCCTGTATAGGGAAGCTTTTAAAGGTTTAAAGCATTCCAAATGTGGCTGCACCAGAGACTTGTACATATGTTTAAAAAAATGTTTAGTGTTTTATTATGTTTTTATATATGCTGGAAGCCACCCAGAGTAGCTGGGGAAACCCAGTCAGATGGGTGGGGTACAAATAATAAATTATGATTATTAAATTATTATACTGCCACACACACGCATATAGCGAATGATTCTAACTCTGTGCTTGTACCGACCATTTGTTGCAAGCCTATACGCCAAAGCATCCTTACTGGGAAGGAAATTTGAGGGAAATCAATTGAATTTCATTTGGCAGACTATTATTTGTAATTAAAGCATTCTAATTAAAGGTTATCATGGGTCAGAAAGTGTATTGCAAAGGAATTAGAAATTGCAGCCAGTTATTTCACAGTGGGAATGAAAACTGAGCGAGGAATGTGCGTTGTTTTCAACGTGTTAATTGCTCTTGAGGTGGGCTTGTTTATGACGTTTATGGATGGCTTCTTGCCTGTGTTGAAAACATCTGACCACCAGTAATGAGGCACCATTAATTAACTAAAAGCCAGCAGGAGGTTAGTGGAGGTTGCTCATTGCCTCTTCCCCTCATTTTTTTTTCATGAGCAGGGCAGATGGGGCTATTCCTGGGCAGTGGGGACTCCCTTGCACCATTCATCATTTGATTGCAACCCCATTAGGAGAATATGAATTGACCCAAAGTCACTAATCTTTTTTTAATAAGCCTCATTATTTTTCAGAAAGAAGCAATATTTTATTATGGCTCTCCTTGGAGTTTCTGCAGAGTGTCCCATTAAAAAAAAAAGAGCCAAGAATAATTATTCTATCCCAAGAAAATGGAGGATAAAACAAACACAAGAAGAAGTCTCTTAAGAATACAATTGGGCCGGAACTTGGATGTTAACAGAGAAGTGTGGCTGCTCCACAAAAATCAGCAGACCTGGACCTTATAATGGAACAAAATCTGTCATGCAGGATCACGGTACTTGGTGTCTCCTTACCTTGACATAGAGATGGGTAAATAATAATAATAATAATTTATTTATACCCCGCCCATCTGGTTGGGTTTCCCCAGCCGCTCTAGGCAGCTTTCAACAAAGTATTAAAATACAGTAGTCTGTTAAACATTAAAAGCTTATTATTATTATTATAGCTTATTTTATTATTATATAAAAGCTATTTTATATTATTATTATTATATAAAAGCTATATAAGCTTATTTTATTATTATATAAAAGCTAATTATTATTATTAGACCCAGACACACAAAGCATTAAAGAAAACAAAACCAAGACTCCTTACTCCCTGCTCCTTTCCCCCTTTCTTCCAGCCCAGGGTGGCCCTGTCCCAGGGAGCGGCAGTGTGGTGTAGTGGTTAAGAGTGGTAGTCTTGCAATCTGGGGAACCGGGTTCGCTTCCCTGCTCCTCCACCTACAGCTGCTGGGTGACCTTGGGCTAGTCACACTTCTCTGAAGTCTCTCAGCCCCACTCACCTCACAGAGTGTTTGTTGTGGGGGAGGAAGGGAAAGGAGAATGTTAGCCGCTTTGAGACTCCTTAGGGTAGTGATAAAGTGGGATGTCAAATCCAAACTCTTCTTCTTCTTCTTCCTCTTCTTGCACCTCAGAGCTGACACATCACATGGGGCTGGGCCTCAGCTTCTGCAGCCTCTCCTCCTCACCTGCTCTCCAGCATCAGCTGTGAGCTGCCCAAGGAAGGAGACCTGCAGTGGCGGCCATGGAGAGGCAACAGGATGATCCCTCACAGCCACCATCACTCGGGACAAGCACCGACTCATCCTCCTCCCTGAGCTCGGCACTGGCGGTACTGGCAGGGAAAACGGGGACTTTCTGGGATCTAATCAGAAGCAGGGGTGCCTTTTGTAATTCCGGGACTGTCCCTGGAAAATTGGGACACTTGGAGGATCTGCTCACAAAGCTCCTGTTCTCAGTTTCCTGTGGGGAAGGATTGACTGCAAAACCACTGGCCATTACATCTCTGTTGGATCGCCATGAATGTTTAAAATGGTATAAGAGTGCTTTAAATGTATGATGTGAATGTGACCTGCGTCTGGCCTCTGAGCCCCTGAGCCCAATTACTCTGTACTCTAGCTGGCAGTAGTTTCTCTACCATCAGGCAAAGGTGTTTCCTTGTGCAGATATGAAAGCATGTTCCCTGGAGATTCCAGGGGTTTAACCTGGGACCTTAGACATGTACAGCATATGTTCCGCTCCTGAGTTATGGCCCTGGTTTCTATAAGCTTTTGAAAAATATAAATTCCACTTTCCCAAGGTGAACAGATCCTGGCAACAACGTAAGTGACTCTGTGAAGAAGACAGGGCTTTGTAAATAGGACAACATGAGATTTAAGATGTATGGTTTCTGTGCAAGCACATGCACTAAAACACAGAGAGCCACATGGAAGCCACTTACCTATGGTGTTCTCCAATATGTGAAATGTGGGCATGAGTTGGTGCCGTACTAAATCGGATATCTAAGATAATTGTTGCCCATCTGAAAATGACTGGCTTGTTCCTGCCTCTTTCTCGGGGCACCTGAGAAATTCTTTGGCATCTTCATTTAAGCTTCTGAATACCAGTTGCTGGAAACCTTAGGAGTAGAGAGTGCTGTTGTTCTAAGGTCCTGTTTACAGATGACCCATAGGCATATGGTTGGCCAATGTGAAAACAGGGTGCTAGCAGCTAGACTGATGACTGGGAGCAGCCGCCGGGACCATATAACACCAGTCCTAAAGGACATTCATTGGCTCCCAGTCTGTTCCACACACAGTTCAAAGTGTTGGCGTTGTCCTGTAAAGCCCTAAATGGCCACGGCCCAGTATACCTGAAGGAGTGTCTCCACTCCCATTGTTCAGTCCAGATGCTGACATCTGCCTCTGAGGGCCTTCTGGCAGTTCTCTCACGGTGAGAAGTGGAATTACAGGGAACCAGGCAGAGGGCCTTCTCAGCAGTTGCACCCTCCCTTCAGATGTCAAGGAGATAAAGAACTACACAACTTTTAGAAGGCATGTAAAGGCAGCCCTTTATCAGGAAGTTTTTAATGTTTGACATGTTATTATGTTTTTATATGTGCTGAAAACTGCCCAGAGTGGCTGGGGAATATAAATTGTTGTTGTTGTTGCCATTAGTCTGATCCAGCAGGGCTCTTATTATGTTCACTAAGAGACCTGAGATATTGTTCCGTGAAACAAACATTGCTTCATTTACCTATGACTGTTGCCCGGGGTTTCTTGCAGCTCTCTGCTTAGATGGGAGCAGTACGGAAGAATCCTGGAATGCAACAGCAATAAAGCATGCAAAACAAAATGTGTGCCTGACCTGTATTCAAAGATTAGAAGAAAATGACTCAAGCATGAAGAGTATGCCCTGTGGGGAGGGCAGCTGGAGTCCATGCAACTTTTTTACCTTGGGTTGTTTATTTGTAGGGCCAAATTATATAATCGGCAGGATCCAGGAGTAAAGCTATTCCCAGAATGTACCAATTCAGGCTGCAGATGGAAAATCCTGTTTGAATGCTTTCTCGTTTTTAGAAAAATCCTCCCTGAGTATACAAAATGATTCTGTCACTGGGATGTGCTGAGATTTGCTCTAAAATATTGCCTTTTATGTTCTTCTCCTCCACCCCCCTTTTTTTCTTTTTTGGCAGAAGTTTTCTTTCCAGGGAAGTGTTCACAAACCTGCAGTTTCCTGCCTATGGCATGTAACGGTGCTCACATCTCGATATAAGTTGACCCCATGCCAAGGGTGGCCCACAGTGGGGTGTCATGAGGCTCTGCAAGGGATCCCCCTCAAGGAAAAGCCCTTGCCAAACCTTGTCCCCTTGCTGGTGGAGGGATTCGGTCAACGTTTCTCCTTAAGGAGAAGTCTTTGCTGAATCTCTCCTTTCCTGCTCAGTCGTGAGGGCTTTGCAAGGGCTTGAGAAGTAGGGAGAGATCTGCTGCACAATCTCCCCCAACAATGCCACCTCTGCCACTGTGCCACTTACCTCTGGCACTGACGTATTGGCAAAACCTATTTGGTGTTTCGCAACTTTCTGACTAGTTGCAGGACCTTAGCCAGACCTAGCAGAGTAAACGCAGAATCCACGGAAGCAATTGGCGACTTGGCTGCAGACAGGATAGACGAAGCAGGAACCAGGAACTTGTAGTTAGGTGTTTATTATATACAGTGGACTATTTACAGGAACAGAACTCAGATCTCCAAACTCTGAACTAACACATTCCAGTTAGTAGGCCATTAATTATCACTCCCTTGAGAGAGCTTGACCAATCAGGGAGCCTCTGTTATCACCAGGCAGACTTACTCCTTCAGATTGCCTTCTGGCTGGCTGCCAAACCTTAATTGACTCTGTGTGAGTAGCTGCACGTACACAGTTTCCCAACATGACGCTGCATCACCTGCCTCTGCCAGCACCACTGCCACACGGCTCGCTGCAGTGCCTTGGCACTGATTTCCAGTGCGACCTCCCAAGATCTCATCAAAATCTCACAAGATGTCTCTGTGAGATCTCATGAGCTCTTAGCAGATACCAGTGCCGATTCCAGCACCACTTCTCCAGCGGCAGTCGAGCAGGTGGGAGCCCATGGGGACCTGAGGCAGCTGCTTCTCCATGCCTCATCACTGGGCCAGCCCTCTCCCATACAGAGGGAAGACAAGACCACAACAGCGTGAGATGGTTGTATTAAAAATGCCTGTCCTTTGGAGTTTATTAGGAACTCTTTCTACTCATCCTTTTTTTCAAACAAAGCTTATTTCCTTCCGCTAATCCATAGGTTTAAATTGGCAAAAGTTCAGTGAAAAACTGAAATGGCTCAGCAAATCTAAACCTCGGTTTTATACTTTTCATTTGAAGTCATTACTTCAGCTACCATAAAACATAAAAATTTGCTTACTCACCTTTGTCATTGTCATTATCATTATCATTACCATTATTATTAAAATTTGTATATCACCCTTCAGCCAAAGATAACAATATAAAAAGACAAAATGGACACTGTAGAAATAGTTATGAAAGGCATTTTTTCATTAAGTTCTGCAACAGGGATGAAGGTTTTGACAAGATTTGTCTTCAGGCGGCATGAGCGGTATTCAACTACATTTTACACAAAGTTGACCTACTAATATTTATGAAGGTAACTTATTTAGGTTCCTTAGTTTCAGTAGGTCTATTCGGAATGAGACTTAGTTGAATACCGCCCTCTATGTACTGCCTGTCAACAAAGAGAAGGAAGCAGACATTTAAATACAGATGTGAGGAAGAATAGCGGGAGAAAGGTAAAAATTCATTAATACTAATATCAATAGTATCCTATTATATTACAATGTTCACTGCTTCAGGCAAGCAGCATCAGCATGAGGTCACAATGGCCAGCCTCTCTTCCCTTCAGACTGCCAGCATCAACAGCATTAGGTTATAAAGGCCAGTCTCTCTCCTTCATGCATGAGACATGAACATGAGGACACAAAGGCCATTCTCCTTCAGGCAGGCATCATCAGCATGAGGTCACCATGGCTGGTCTCTCTTCTTTAGGCAGAAGGCACCAGCGTAAGGTCATAATGGCCTGTCTGTTTCCTTCAGATGGGCAGCACCAGCCAGTCGCAATTACCAGTCTCTCTCTCTCTTAGGAAAGCATCAGAATGCTCTGACCTTCTAGTTGGCAACCTCACAAGTAGCTCACAATGACGTGGCTGGCGCTGTGGTCTAAACCACTGAGCCTCTTGGGCTTGCCAATCAGAAGGCTGGATGTTCGAATTCCCATGATGGGGTGAGCTCCCATTGCTCTGTCCCAGCTCCTGCCAACCTAGCAGTTCAAAAGCATGCCAAGCCAAGTAGATAAATAGGTACCGTTGCGGTGGGAAAGTAAATGGTGTTTCTTGCGCTCTGGCTTCCATTTTGCCAGAATCAGTTTAGTCATGCTGGCCACATGACCCAGAAAGCTGTCTGTGGACAAACGCCGGCTCCCTCAGCCTGAAAGCAAGATGAGTGCCACAACCTCATAGTCACCTTTGACTGGACTTAACCGTCCAGAGGTCCTTTACCTTACCTTTTACCTTCACAAGTAGGTCACAAAGTCTCTCCTTCAAGCAGGCAGCTTCAGGATGAGGTCACAATGGCCAGTCTTTCCTTCAAGCAGGCAGCTTCAGGGTGAGGTCACAATGGTCAGTCTCTCTCCCTCCCTCAGGCAGTCAATTGGGCAGGGGCATCAGCAGACAGCAGTTTCTCATTGGGGCAGGCGGAAGCAGGAGTGTGTGGACACAGTTTGTTCTATTTTAGGTGAGCATAGCCTCTCATTCTCCTACTTGATTGTGCCTATCATTTGAGTCAGCAGCAGTGTGCAGTCAGAACAGCTGTTGGCAAGGAGAAAGGGAAAGTTGACAGGCAGGTAGTACCCCAACCACTACCATAGTGTTCTTCAATCATGGGTCCATGGATGTTGTTGGACTAGAACTTCCATCATTCCTGAACATTAGCTAATCTGGTTGGAGAGTTGAAGTCCAACATCAGGGTACACAAAGTGTACACCTCCTCAAAAGTGCTTCAAGAAATTAATACATCCGTTCAAGTTCTTTGACATAACGATGGAGGCTTGAAAAAAAGCAATTGACTTCATGTCGCAGTCATGAAGCTTGTCCAGATTGACATTTTCTGGTTTTTCGTATAATCTGATGCGTTTCTCTCCCCGCCCCCAACTACAATTTAATCATTTGGCATTTATTCTCAGGGGAAGTGTAGATGTGGATCAAAAACAGTTTTTAAATTAATATTTGTAAATGCATTCATTGATTTTTGAACTCTCTATTTTCTGTTTTCTGTTTTAAAAAGAAAAGCTGGGTAGTGCTGTTCTTTTATCATATGATAGTTTATTGTTTGATCTAGTTTTTGATATTTACCTGGAGCTCTTTTCATATTTTATTGATGTTTGCTACACTGAAGAAGAAGAAGAAGAAGAAGAAGAAGAAGAAGAAGAAGAAGAAGAGGAAGAAGAAGGATTGGATTCATTTAAAATGTGGACACATTGCCTGTGCTTGGCAAAGTCATTTGCTCCCCCTCACGTTCTGAGGTAGTATTACCGGAAATGGGTGGGCCAAGCACGTTTCCTATACATCCATCTATCTATATGTCATGGAAGTTGCTTGTAGTCTAGACAGAGACTAATGACAGAGAAAGATGACAGGCTGGGCATACCGGTATATAGACTTCTCATTTCTGGTAACGTCCTTTAGCTCTGCCTGCATACACACCCAGAAGCTCATGGAGAGAGAGATAGGGAGAGAGAGAGGCAGTGAATCCGTGTTCTATGAATAGAGTGGTCTTATGTCCTACTCTAAGGGACGTGGGTGGTGCTGTGGGTTAAACCTCAGCGCCTAGGACTTACCGATTGCATGGTCAGCGGTTCGAATCCCCGCGGTGGGTGCGCTCCCGTTGCTCGGTCCCAGCGCCTGCCAACCTAGCAGTTCGAAAGCACCCCCGGGTGCAAGTAGATAAATAGGGACCGCTTACTAGCGGGAAGGTAAACGGCATTTCCGTGTGCGGCTCTGGCTCGCCAGAGCAGCTTCGTCACGCTGGCCACGTGACCCGTAAGTGTCTGCAGACAGCACTGGCTCCCAGCCTATAGAGTGAGATGAGCGCACAACCCCAGAGTCTGTCAAGACTGGCCCGTATGGGCAGGGGTACCTTTACCTTTTATGTCCTACTCTGCAGAGGGCACTTTTCTGTTTTGAAGGACTCCAGAGTCCTCCATTTGAAGGTGTCCTCTGTTAGGGCTGAGAAGAATTTTCTCCTTGAGCCATTTTGCGGCTCTGTGTTCATATCGCCAAGGTTTATTGCCATTGGCAAATCTCAAAGCGGAAGATACCAAAAAGGATGTCCCCATCTGGCAAAACTGTCTTTGAGAACAGACTAAGGCTGGTTCTTCACGGCAGAGGCTTCCTGGTCTGCTTTCACTTTAAAATCCCTGGAAGCTATTGATTATTGTCCTCTCCTTCCTTTTCATTTATCTTCATTTATAACAATTTAGAATGCCATTGTTATTATATGCGTAATTGGCATCTCCTGATAAAAATAGGTCAGATCGGAGGATTTTCAAATTTGCTGACTATTAACATTGGTTCAGGGAGTGCTGTGCATAATGGCTATAGTATATAAAATCAATAAATAATTACAGCATAATGGGCCTGCCTTTTTAATGGCTTAAATTATAAGCACGGTTTTGCAATGTGCACTCATGTCTTAAGGACAGTGGTTGCCCCCCCTTCTTCTGGCTCCAGCTGGGCCTTTGAAGGGCAAAAAGAGGGATGAATAATGTATCCCAATTTGGGAACTGTCATATGCAGCAAACCACCAATGGCACATACCAGATGACCTCAAAGCTCTTGACTCTGCAATGAAGACTGGCCATGGTGTCTCTAGGACTTGAAAGGCATCATGGTGCAGTGGTTAAACAGGGCATACATTGGAAGGTTGGTGTCACACTCAGAAGCACTTCCTACTTCCCCATAGCTCATCAGATACAAGAAGCTAGTTCCTGAGTTCTTGTCATACTCTAGCATGGTGTTTCCAATTAACAGAACCCAGATAGAAATGAGCTTTGTTCTCAATGGCTCCCACTTAAGTTCTATGGAACAAGGTAAAAAAGTTCCAGTGTGGTCAATAGACTGAGGAGTAGAGTAAAACTTACCCACCCCACAGTCCAGGCTGTGACGTCACCATAAGCAGGGAGCAGATTTAGCCCTACATAGGAATGAGTAGTGATGTTTTCCCAGTAGTGATGTATGGAAGTGAGAGCTGGACCATAAAGAAGGCTGATCGCCGAAGAATTGATGCTTTTGAGTTATGGTGCTGGAGGAGACTCTTGAGAGTCCCATGGACTGCAAGAAGATCAAACCCATCCATTCTTAAGGAAATCAGCCCTGAGAGCTCACTGGAAGGACAGATCCTGAAGCTGAGTCTCCAATACTTTGGCTACCTCATGAGAAGAGAAGACTCCCTGGAAAAGAACCTGATGTTGGGAAAGATGGAGGGCACAAGGAGAAGGGGATGACAGAGGACGAAGTGGTTGGACAGTGTTCTCGAAGCCACCAGCATGAGTTTGACCAAACTGCAGGAGGCAGAGGAAGACAGGAGTGCCTGGCATGCTCTGGTCCATGGGGTCACGAAGAGTTGGATACGACTAAACGACTAAACAACAACAACAGGAATGAGGAATCGGTAGGTCTCCAGTTATTATAAGATTATAGTTTCCATTAAGCCTGACCATTGGCTATGCTGGCTGAGGCTGATGGGAGTTGGATCCCAACAACATCTGGAGGACCACAGGTTGCCCACTCTTGAGCCACACCACACTTGCATCAAACATTGAGGAAACACACCAGGGCCCATCACTACCACAGGGTTTTGGTAATATGACAAAGTTGCAAGTTTTAAACAGTTTTGGATTTTGCAAAAGAAAAAAAGAAAACAAATAAATTCCTGCCCACCTCACATTCATCATAGGCAATTTGTTATTATCAGATAATGACATCTTTTAACCAAAATAATAGCGTCTCACAGTCAGGCAGTAAGCAAGCCGCATAAGGAAACTGTTCATTATGGAGCTCTGCGGCTAGTATATTACATGAACAAAACACTGGAATTCTTCACTTCAGTCTGAAAAGCGCAAAATCCTCAGTGATCTGAGTGGGGCTGGAGCCCATGTGAAACATCTACCATATATAAAACGTGTCCCCCCCAACAATTAGCTAGGGATATATATACACACACACACACACACACACACACACACACACACACACACACACACACACACTGTCTGTGTGTGTGTGTGTAGTCAGTATACCATGCAGACTATAGGTGCAAAGTTGCTCAGGTTGGTATCATAGCAACAAAACCAATATTCTAGCACCCTAATTTGCATATATGGTGTGGGGGCGGACTAGTCTCTATTCTTAGATTCAGATTTAGCAGATACCAGTAATTAATCATGTGTCAAGGGTGCTTCCAACCCTTTATTGTAAACAAAAAAAGAACACCATCACTTCTGCAGTTCTGGATACCTGCACACACCAACCTAGCATCTAGGCAGCTACTCCCAGGTCCACAATCTATGGAGCAGTTGCAGCAACTGGGGACCACTCCCCCTCCACCAGTTTATGTACCTTTCCCTGACAGGCTGCATGCACCTAGCCAGAGACTATGCCTGTGTAGAAGCTGCCCCTGCTCTTCCTCCTTCAGTTCTGTCCTGGTTCTGGGAGACAGTGGTGCAGGAGAGGGTGGGGAAGCATCCGGCCTTTCACTTGCCTGTCCTGCCTCTTCCTCCAGTTCTGAAGCCCCCCCCCCCCACCTCTGATTCTCACCTCCTGTCTTGTACAGGCCCCCACAAACCACGGTCCCCCTCTCCCGAGTCAGCCCACTTCCAGCAGTGCACACTCCCCAGCGTTCTGCCACTCCCTGATGTCATGAAGGAAACAGGCTCTGTATGCATTTAAACCTTTTGTTACGCTTTGGCATGTGTTGATTCATTTCAATATATGCAACTGTAAAGTTGCCAGGCCATATTCCCTCTCCTTTTCCATGAAATGCTTCCCTTACGCATCTCTAGCCATTGATCTCCTCCTTGCAGCTCCAGTAATAGGGCATCCTATCCACAGCAATTCCTGCAATGAAGTTACCTTAAGGCATGGGTAGGCAAACTAAGGCCCAGGGGCAGGATCTGGCCCAATCGCCTTCTAAATCTGGCCCGCGGATGGTCTGGGAATCAGAGTGTTTTTACATGAGTAGACCGTGTGCTTTTATTTGAAATGCATCTCTGGGTTATTTGTGGGGCATGGGAATTCATTCATTTCCCTACAAAAAATATAGTCCGGCCCCCCACAAAGTCTGAGGGGCAGTGAACCGGCCCCCTGCTGAAAAAGTTTGCTGCCCCCTGTAAGGTGTTATGCCAAACAGGGAATAGTAAGAAACATGAGGGTGGGCACACAAGGCCTTCCTCAATTTTCCCTGCATGCCAGGCTCTGTGTTGAATTGAGAAGGTCCACAGGAGGCCCTTAAATGAGCTCATCTGGAAACAATTGGAAAATTCTGCCTGACCCTGGGCTATCTGAGTTCCCAGTTGTGTTGATGCTTCTAAGCATATCCATCTGAATACCTGGCACAGAGAATGCCAAAGATAGAGAGCATGGGAGCTGATATCACCCCACATGCTGAACATTATCTTTTTAACAAGCAAACCAACTAATATGGCTGCTAGTCACACAATCTGAATAATGACTAAGGGCCCCTCAGACATCTTTTTTGTTATTTTTGTGCATGGTTATATCTGCTCATGGGATGCGGGTGGCACTGTGGGTTAAACCACAGAGCCTAGGATTTGCTGATCAGAAGGTCGGCGGTTCGAATCCCCATCACGGGGTGAGCTCCCATTGCTCGGTCCCTGCTCCTGCCAACCTAGCAGTTCGAAAGCACATCAAAGTGCAAGTAGATAAATAGGTACCGCTCCGGCGGGAAGGTAAACAGCATTTCTGTGTGCTGCTCTGGTTCGCCAGAAGCGGCTTAGTCATGTTGGCCACATGACCCAGAAGCTGTACGCCGGCTCCCTCGGCCAATAAAGCGAGATGAGTGCTGCAACCCCAGAGTTGTCTGCGACTGGACCTAATGGTCAGGGGTACCTTTACCTTCACCTATATCTGCTCATGAGTGTATATGGGCAGTTATACATGATTTTTAATACTGTTTATATCTGCAAAAGTTTTGGGTCAGACACACTGCTTTGTTTCCAGTTGGTGCTTGTTGGATAGCTTCCTGTTGAAAGCCTGTATTTTATGTGCCACAGATCTTCCGGGGCAGAGGGGTTGTCCCACTTTCTTTGTGCTATAGTGCAAAAGTGCCCCTCCGGATGGCAGTAACAGAGTAACGTTGGGAAAGCAGAACAGAACAACCAAGGAAGCAGAACACGGTGCGGACAGTTCAGTATAAATCTGCCATCAATTCATCAATGACATGTTACAGGATACACCCACATAATAAACACCAGTCTGGAGTGGCCTGAGGGTAAGGTCATTTTGCATGCAAAACATACAGGTACGTCCTGCAATTCAGCTCCAGACCCTTCCCATGTGGCTTAAAGAAATTTTGGAATGGGGCTCTTCCACTCTGTAACCACATTCAGAGATCCGGCAAGTAAACTATTAAATTGATATCCCCCAGGAAAACTCTGTCTGTCTTTCTGCCCCTTTTAATGGCTCTGCTTTACTGATGCGTGTGTGTTTCGGAGTGACAATAACCTTCATAATACTCAGGCATTAGGTGAGAAAACATAAACACAACTCACACTGTTTTGTTTTGCTGAAAAGCTGGGATGGCTGCCAGGTAATGCTACACTTTCTATGAAGTAGCACAGCAGAGTCTTGCCTAGTTATCAAATGGAAGTGGTTGGTTTCAAGGAGACATTTGTAGCTGTGCTTCCCTTGTGCTTCCTGTGTGACTGTGTGTGGAGGGAGTGCTGCTCTCCAGCTTGGGGGCTGATTCCCCAAGTGGAGAAGCTTTAAAGAGTAAGATGTCTAACCCAGCCCTTTTAAACTGCTTTAAGATGGAGACTGTTAACCCTTCACTACACCCAACAGAGACATTAGATGGACTTAGGGCATGGGAACCTGTGGTCCTCCAGATGTTGGATTCCATCAGCTCCAGCCAGCGTGGCCTATGGTCAAGGGTGATGGATGCTGTAATCCAACAGCATTTGGAGTGTCACACACCTGCTGGCTCCACCCACTCACCAAGGCTTAATATGTGCCAAAAGGCACCAGAACTCAGGCTAGGAGTCATGTAATACTCAATAAAAACACTTGGAATGTCGTGAAGAAAAAAAATATGATCATCATGGATACTGTACAGCTAATTTAAAACATATGTACATCATTGCTCTTTGTTGTTCTTATTGATGTGATGTTTTTATGGAACAAAATTTGAATACACTATATCAATGCCAGCACTGAATCCTGGAATAGATGAAGAAAAGTAGGGGAACACTGCTACCCTTTGACATTTTCCACCTGAGGCATCAGCCTTAGTCTGTCTAATGGTAGGGCTGGCTCACCACATGCAAATCTCTCCTTCTCACCATGGTAAGGATGGCAATGAGGCTTACTCCCAGGAAAGCATGCATAAAATTGCAGCCTTAATGCCTCCATGGAGGATTAGAGAGCCTCTAAAGACTACACAGTGCTGTGAAATTAGCTTCATCTGTGCCCACCTTCCATGTTTTAATTACGTTTGTGAAATCTCAGCAACACATTTCAAAATTCTGCGGAATGTAAAGCAGTTTATAGCTGGCAGGTGTGTCTAGTTTGCATGCACCAGATAGTTGGTCTGTGAACAATTTGCCAACTCCATTTAGCAATTTTTTGATAATTTAAATAGCATGCTATCATCTTTGAATATCTGGGGAAACCCCATGGAATCAGAAGAGCTGGGAACACAATTGCAGGCAGGTCTGAAGAAAGAAAGCAGGAAGTGTCAGGGCTGGTGATCTGACAGCAAGCAGGAGCAAGCACTTCAACAGCAACCTGTACTTTAGCAACAGGTTGCAAGACAGAGTCAATAATTTCATAGGACCCTATAGTTGATAGCTGTGATATGACTCTGGCCATCTCTAGTAGTGGTGCTGTAGCAAAGCAAGGAGGATGGCAGTAATACTCTTACCCAGTAAGCTACCCACACTGATGCAGAAAATAAAGTGCATTCATTCATTCATTAGTAATTGGAGAAAGGCTATAGCTCAGTGGTAGAACACATACTTTGCATTAAAAAAGCTCATGTCCAATCCTTGGTCTTTCCATGTAAGGCTTGAAGAGACCCCTATTTGAAGCCCTGGAGGGTTTTTGCCACTCAACAATACTGAGATAGATGGAAAATGGATTGACTAAGGCTGTGTTCCAGTGTGCATGGCATACTACAGAGCACAAGATGGCAAGTATCTGTCCTGAGGGAGCTTGCACAGAGACCAGGAGGTCAAATGGTCCCCCCATATATCTGTTAACTGATAGTGGCTGAGGAATTTTGTATCTTACCTACTGGTGCCCAGTGAATGGTCCGCATGTGTTTGGTACTATTGTGCAGATTCTTAACAGATTTATCCTGAGGAGGATCCTGACCATTAGGAGCACCTCGTGAGTTGCATTGGGCTTTCTAAAGGAAATGTTGGCTATAAAAAGTGCTTGATCTGTTTGCCTTTTAAGCATTGTGTTCTTATTTTTAACATGCAAATGTGTTAGATGAACTTATTAACACAGTTAGCATGTTGACGTCTACTCATACACTATCAATTTTGTAAGCTGCTGGGTAGCCCAGCTTCGGGGTTTCACTCTCGAAATGAAAATAATTGAATTTCTCTCTTGACTACACAATGAGAAGAAGCTGGATAAATGAGTGCTGTGAAAACATGTTATCTAAGTACAGGGGGCTTTCAGATCCTGCAGAATGTACTCTCTTGCAAAAGTAATTGAAGGAAAATAAATTAGAAAAGCAGACAAGGGAGGCTTAGGCAATCTTAAGCAAAGTAATGATTCATATATTTAATGGACAAGCGCCTTGTTATGCTACTGTCAATAGTATATATGTGTACATTCTAAAGCCACAAAGATGATCTATATAACTGGACGTCATCACGTCTAAAGAACAGCATCGGTCAACATTAGTATTTTGACTATAATATTATAAATCTAGAAGCAAGTTCAATCCCGCCACATCACAAAATTGGCATCACCTATCTGTATTACATTTTGAGTAATGTCAAGCAGGGCTAGCTGCAGGTGTGAAGGGTGGTTGGCTAAGGGACCTCTGGTGGGACTCATCCTACATCAGTGGCCTTCCTAGCAGCCTGACATGGTAGTTCTGGGCATAGCAGCACTTTGCTATGCACCAGCCCCCATTTTAATTTCCAATAGTGCCCTCAAATGTGGCAACACTTTGGGCCTTGTGGGAAATGAAAAGGGCCACCATGATAATTTCCTACAGTGCGGTGGATTGATGCAATACCAGTAGCATTGCAGAAAATTAAAATAGTGGCTGGGCAGGCAACACTGATTGGACAACTCAGGGCAAGACTCAGCAGTTGGTCTTGCTGGGACCTCAGCAGTTGCTTGATGATGATGCATATTAATGTTGAGCCTAGTATGAGGCAAGTGGCAGAGCAGGCCTACCATGTAGCACAGTGAAGCATTGTGCTTCAGGCAGCATGGGGGGCATGAATAGATAAAAGAACAGACTGGTATCTGAATAACAGAGCACAAGGTTTTGTAACACGTGGGCCCTACCATAAGAAAGCCACCATTTGGGGCTCTGTTTCAGGCAGTAAAATATGTTGAGCTTTCTGAATGACCCCTCAATGAGAAGAACAGTAGAGGCTCATCCTTGGCTTTCACAGAACATGCCTGAGAGAGCAATACCACAGAAGGAAGCAGGAAGTCAACACCAGTGCCTCTGTGTCTTTTCTTCACAGCAGAATTGTGAACAAAATGTCACGTTCTACACAGGAAGACTCCATCCATTTGCCTTCCCTGCTCTGAAGACTTTCCAACTTTAAGGTCCAGGTAGTGCAATGAAGTAGGTCTCAAGCTGTGACCATGAGAATTCTGGCCTGGAGCATTCCCCTTCCCTTTTTCTGTTTCAGGTGAGGACTTTGGTAATATGGTAAGGACAAAATTGTGTGTGTGTGTGTGTCCCACCCCCATTTCTTATTTTCACAAAAATTCATTTTGATACAGTTGCGTTTTTATGGATCTTCTCAATAGGTACCCATATAAATATTGGATGGTGGTGATGATGAGGATTAGCCCCCTTGGCTCAACACCCTGTGTGGAGAAACCTCCCACAGCACCCTAAATCCAGTGCTGATCCCTTTTCACCCATATGACAACTCAGTATTCCATCAAACAAACAGGGAGCAAACAGTTGCAAACACAAGAGAGACACAATCTGACAATCTTGGGGTTGGGTACACAGTATGTTTCCGAGCACAATTCAAAGTGTTGGTGCTGACCTTTAAAGCCCTAAACGGCCTCGGTCCAGTATACTGTACCTGAAGGAGTGTCTCCACCCCCATTGTTCTACCCAGATGCTGAGGTCCAGCTCCGAGGACCTTCTGGCGGTTCCCTCAATGTGAGAAGCCAAGTTACAGGGAACCAGGCAGAGGGCCTTCTTGGTAGTCACACCTGCCCTATAGAATGCCCTCCCACCAGATGTCAAAGAGAACAACTACTACCAGACTTTTAGAAGACATCTGAAGGCAGCCCTGTTTAGGGAAGCTTTTAATGTTTGATGGACTACTGTTTTTTAATATTTTGTTAATATTAAAACAAGAGTGGCTGGGGAAACCCAGCCAGATGGGCGGGGTATAAATTATTATTATTATTATTATTATTATTATTATTATTATTAGCGCAAACAAACATCATCTGCCAAGAAAAGCTGAGTTCAGTGACCTGCCTAAATTAAGCAAAGGTGCATATATTTCCTAAATACATGGCACAAAGAGTAAGAACAGCAACAACCTGTGCAGAACAGTTAAGCACCCCTCTCTACATGTGATTCCCCTCTGGCTTCAGAGATTTCTCCAGGCACACTTTAAAGCAGGGGAAGGTGCCACTGGGCAGAAAGTATCTGATGGTTCATTAATGAACTATTGGAAACTTTTGCTGGAATGCTTCCAAGGATGCTGGACTAGGAAGATCTTGATTTCATCCATCCCGTAAGGCACTTCTTAAGCAAAAGACTAAACTGAGGTTCACTTAACATAAATTAGATATGACTTAACTATTAAGAGATCTGGGTTAGGTACTCTTGCTTTATACATTTAAAACTCTCAGGGATTTGGGTGAAAGAAGGAAAAGTAGACCCCAAAAGACTTGAGTCTGCCCACCTAACATTAAAGCCTACCTTCAATGTAAACTTGCTTTTCAGAGAAAAAAGTGGATGCTGTATTTTCAGAATACTAGTACCTATCACACTTGCAGACATTTGTGGGATGCACTGAGCTCTGGCTGGCTTCCTAATTCTAAAAAAAAAATAAAGGTGAAATGTCATTTGATGATGTTTTGCTGTCTGACTGGTCCACTGAGGGGCAAACTGCACGTTACACAGAGTATCATGGATTTTCTTTTCTTTTAATGAGAGGCATCTATAATAAGAAGTGAGGAGGTTATGCCTCAGCTGATGATGAGGATATTCCTCACTTTCCCCCCTAACTGACGGTGGTTTCTCACAAAATGGCACCCTCCCATGTCACTTCTCCCACATGCATAAACACACACCCCCCCCCCACGGGGGAGGGGATGCACATTCCTGTATGCCTGTATAGAGAATAAATAGGATCAATGCCCTATTCCAAGCTAAAAACAATGACAACAACCCTCTCCACCGACAGCTTCAGCTTACTTGCCAACCTTTCTTTTTCTTCTAATGCTAATGTCTCCCTGTTATCTATTCCAAAGAAATCCACACTGTCTCTGACTGCCTTTTTGCTAGATTGTTTCCCTTTGATAATTCAGCCTCCACCATGTCATGAGTTTAGAATCCAAGATTTCCTTCTGCCCCCGAAGTCTAGATTACGAGGTGAGCTATAGGTCTGGGTGTTAGAAAGGTATTTCTCTCTCCAGCCTGAAGCAAAACATTTCTAAACTGATGTGAAGAGCTAAAAAAACCCAAAAAAACCCCCAGCAGTATTTTTCTGATTCATTATCACTAAGATTTTCATTGTAACGTAATATGTATAAGGACCCTAACAATGGTATGTTCTTATTTTTGCCATCAACATGTTTTGCAAGCATTGATTTTCTTAGGAAACCAAACACTCCCTCAAAGAAACAGGATGTTATGCATTATAGAAATGTCTCCTAAATTTGCTTGTTTTATGTTTAAATGCTTTCTTTAAAGAAAAGTATAGCTCAAAGGATGTGCATGTTGGGTGTGTTTTTTTAATAGATAAAAAAAATTCAATACATTTATTTTATTTTTCTTGCACCCATGGACTGAACTCTCCCTGTTACAGCAACAGTTTTCCATTGTCCTGTAAGCATTGTTCCTACCCACCAGCATGCAATGTGCCCTATTCCCCAGTGAAAGCAACCAAGGAAGGTTATTATAATGTATGCCAAATCATTATTCAAAATGTTGCAGATAATTTCCCCATCATTTTCGTGTTCCTATGGCAGCATGGCACAATCTCTCTCCTCCTACATAAGGCTCTGTAGAACAAGAAAAAGATTGCTGTAATCCTTTTCTTCCCATGACACCCGAGAACTGTAATCTTCTTGCTATGTTAGTGGCAAATTCCTATCTGTTAATGTCAAGCCTGACTTTACAAGGAAAAGTTCCTGCAAGCCTTCATTGTATTGGTAAATAGCTATGGGAGGTTGAAAAAAGTGGGGGCAGCCCAAAGCAAGGCTGAAGATTGAACCCAAAGCTATAATTCAGTTGTGAGTTTGACATGCCCTTTTACGTGGGGATTTTAATTGAATTATGGCCTGTTATACCATAGCATTTAAGGGTATTCATGTACAAATTTAAGGAATATGGAAATGCACTACATAGTAAGCTGCTTTATACTGATCCTGATCATTGATCCAGTTGTAGTCCAAAATACTGTATCTGGAAGATACTGTATAACAACAACAACAACGGGATATTCAAATAGCCAGCATAGCTGCAGATCAGCCTCAACACAATGGTCAAATGTTATTATTTTATTTAAATGGCACAACTTAATCCTTTCCACCCCAAAGTCTCAGCAGCGGTAACAAAAGTAAATGAGTGTTGTTTGGAGAAGACCAACAACAGATTTTTTATAGCATTATCCAGTGCTTTTTTTCAAAAAAAATAAATGTTTAGGGGTACTCTCATTTTCCTACTCATATTGAAATACTGCCCCTCAATGAGGCCAAACTTAAACTCACAAAATGTTTAGTGGTATGCGTACCCCTGTGTACACCCCCCCTAAAAAAGCACTGGCATTATCTTCTCCTCTCCTCAACCTTTTCTATTTTAAAGGAGGCAAGGAGAAGGTTTATGACAGGATATTACCGGAGGAAATGTGTGTGAAACAGACATCTTGATATGGAATTTTCTGCCTAAGGTACATTTTGTTCTTGAATGGCTGATGTGTGGTATTACCTAGATCTCACTCTCTGTCTTCATTCTATTTCTCTGTTGCCCCCTTCTTTTTTAAGATGATAAAGAAAATGTGCAAGACCATTAGATTAACGTAAAGATACGGATGAGTTGGCTTTAGAGGCAGAGAAGTTAGGGAAAACAATGTCCCTATAGCAACCATAACTCAGCCATGGGGCACCTAGAATGTCTTTTGGTACTGCACAGGATGTTAATTTCATAGCTCTGTCCTTCATTGTAGAGTGTGACCAGGATGCTCTGGGGCTCAGGCTGACAAAAGAGTAGACTTGAATGGCCTGACTTCAGCATGAACTGCATCAATAAAATAATAAAAAATGAAAATCCACTCACACAACAGCTCTGTCAGATACAAAAGAGTGGGGCAAAGATTCTAAAATTTGTTTGCAGAGCAATCTGAACCTCTGATCTGCTGCAGCAGGCAGAGTTTGGATGTTGCAGAGGTGCCCCTCCCCCTGTCCCTGCTAAGTTTCACCTGTGTGGACCTCCACCACTGTGGAGATCACAGTTGCATCCACCAAAAGTGTGGGTAGAAGTTGATTCCAGAGGAAACCCTTGAATGAGCAAGGGGAGAGGAAAGGGATGCAGCTGGACAAGCCAAGGATCTGCTGGATGCTAAGGCAGCCCAGCTACTAGTGATGGACCCAATCTGGACCTCTCCCTTGTGCTAGAGTGCACACAACAAAAAATGGGACAGAACCACTCCACCCCACCCCATTCACTGTGGGCAGTGCAAACAGCAGGGCTTCGGATACAGTAGAGATTTACTCTGCTACTCTGTTCAGCCCTGCACTTTCCTAACTTTACCCCAAAGACTTTTGGGTCAGACTGGAGTTGTAACCTGTTAGTGATGGGCAAACCTATCAATTTTTGGTTTCTCACTTTTCTACAATGGGTTGTTGTTGTTTTTTTAGTCCTCATGAAAATTCACCAGCATTTTAGTGTTGATTTCTCCTCCCATATACATTTTTTGCATGCTGTTTCGCCTAAAAAACACATTTTGTGCAAAACATTTCTCCTAAGAAGTTATTTTCAGTCATATATGCATTCACGCCCACACTTTATTTGAATTTGTGTACACATGACTTGGTTGAAGAACGGCATTGCAAATTCAGAGAAGTGCCTATTTTGAAGGATGGTTGCATTTTGAGTTCGCTTATTGTTTCAGGTAGTATAAATTGGGTAGGTTGAGTGCAGACTGAATCAAATTCATGCCCCATCCCTACCCATTAATTGGTGTAGCCCTTTACCTAGTACCTAGGACACACAACATATTCACCAACATCATTTTAGGGGCATCTTTGACAAAAATGATTCATGGGTGCACATCATGAATATAAGAGGAACTCAATGGGGGGGGGAGAATGGGTGCAGCCATCACTGCAATTTACATTTACAAGCTCACAAGAGTTCCAGTGAACTCAGCAAGTAAACAGACTGAAACCAGAGATGAAATGAGGTCCCACCAGGATCCAATCTCATTCATCATGGTTTGTTAACATAACAGAAAACAGACTCTTTTCCATCAGTGGATGAGGATGTATTAGGTCGGAAGGCATGACAAAACATAAAGCTCTTAAACCCCTACACTCCTTTTTTTATACTGTCAAAGGGAGGGGGGGGGAAATGCCATTAGGAAAATTCCAGAACTTTAGGTCTGTCTCGTCTTGTAGAGGTAATGCCTATTGGAAATGGCATTTGCTTGTGCTTCGGGAGGGCTCCATTTGCAGCCATTATAGATTTGTTCCAACAGTTATGTCATCACCCAAAGCAGCCACCTTTAAATCCAGAGTAATCTCTGGCAAGGCAAGGCAAGGTAGGAAATTCTCCTGTGCACGATTGCGAGGACTGTGAGTTAGGAAATGCTCCGCTCGCTGTTACAGGCGGCAGAAAAGAAAAAAGGAGCAGACTTTCAGAGGCCTCTTCCGAGAAAGGATACAGGGCTCTGCACCCTTTGTGATGCCTTTAGGAGGAAATAAAGTAATGTGCGCTCAGTTACATCAGTATCAAAAGGAGAGGAGCAAAAAGAGCTGAGGTGACAAATGGGCTGCTTCATTCAGCAGTATACTTCCCAATACTTTGTTCTTCCTCAAAGAGGGAGATGACATATTCCCCTAAACACAAAAGGTATATGTCAGCAGGCAAGCTACACCCGCTGAATACACTTCTCTGAGAGCTCCATTGCTGAAATGTATGGGAAAGGAAGAAAGTATCTTCCGCCCCACCCCACCCCATCCTGTCAGTAATTTATATAGTACTTGGTCGAGAGACTTCCTCTAGGTGAAAACTGTTAATTCAGTAGCTGGTGTGATGCTCCTGTGCCAGAGGCTTGCAAAAATAGTGCATTTTGGGTGGTGAGCCACAAAACCATTGTTGCTGGCAGTGTGGCATCATTGCAAGGCATCAGAAACATTAACTCCTGGAAGTGTCTGCAGTAGCCACAGAAACTACATATCCCAGGCTTCCTCAGCCTCGGCCCTCCAGCTGTTTTGAGACTACAATTCCCATCATCCCTGAGCACTGGTACTGCTAGCTAGGGATCATGGGAGTTGTAGACCAAAAACATCTGGAGGGCCGAGGTTGAGGAAGAAGAAGAAGAAGAAGAGGAGGAGGAGGAGGAGGAGGAGGAGGAGGAGGAGGAGGAGGAGTTTGGATTTGATATCCCGCTTTATCACTACCCGAAGGAGTCTCAAAGCAGCTAACATTCTCCTTTCCCTTCCTCCCCCACAACAAACACTCTGTGAGGTGAGTGGGGCTGAGAGACTTCAAAGAAGTGTGACTAGCCCAGGGTCACCCAGCAGCTGCATGTGGAGGAGCGGGGACGCGAACCCGGTTCACCAGATTACAAGCCTACCGCTCTTAACCACTACACCACACTGGCTCCCAAGGATATTTGCAGCAGCTGCTTTGTCTAGCTCAGGAGTGGAAAACTCTCTTCATATTCTCTTGCGGCGAACCTGCGAGGAGCCATATGCGGATAGTAGAAAGAAGGGAATAGTTGTCATGGGTCAGGAGTCAGCTTCACCTGCTGAACAGCAGCCTGAAGGGGGAGAAGGCAGTGTGACTCCAGCTGCAGCTGATCAGCCTTCAAGGAGAGGGAGGAGAAGTTACTCAGGAGAACCAGCTGGCTTCAGCCTTCTTAAGCAGAGCTTCCAGCAGCAGTCAGATGTTGGTAACAATGCCTGTGGTTCCCAGCCCTACCTTGCTGTTTCCTGCTTTCTGCCTGGACCCTTGGCTTTGTGATTATTGGGTTGTCTGACTATGCAGATTGCTGTTTGCCCAACCCTTGGAACAGCCCTGACTTCATATGCCGACCCTGCCTCCAGGCAAGCACACCTCAGAGACTCTTTATCTTCTGTTTGCTTGGCCTCACACTCCACAGAGTTCTGCATGCTGTTGCTCGCCAATGGGACTATGACAAAAGTGGGTGGAGCAAAGGATGTGACTGTACAGTAAGCTACCTTCTAGCCACACAGAAGTCAGGGGCCTCTCCATCCAGGTATTATCACAGTTCAATGACATATTCCTGACAAGCAAAAACACATAAGACAAAGAGAAATGTTGGTGAGGGGTGAGGCTTAAGGAAAGGGAGTGTGACCTGGGAAGTTTATGTTCCTACGTTCTAGGAAGAGTCCTGAATACTACACAGAGAGGCCTGGAGGTCACAGGTCACACCCCTGCCATAGACCAAGGGCAGCTTGTGACCAAGCTAGACACAACCCCTATCCATATACAGTGGCACCTCAGGTTACATACGCTTCAGGTTACATATGCTTCAGGTTACAGACTCCGCTAACCCAGAAATATTACCTCGGGTTAAGAACTTTGCTTCAGGATGAGAACAGAAATTGTGCAGCGGTGGTGCAACAGCAGCAGGAGGCCCCGTTAGCTAAAGTGGTGCTTCAGGTTAAGAACAGTTTCAGGTTAAGCACGGACCTCCGGAACGATTTAAGTACTTAACCCGAGGCACCACTGTATGGTAGTCCAATGGGACTTCTATAAACCAACAACTTTGCTGCCTGCCTGCATCTGCAAAATGGGGAGATTGACAATCAGCTGGCAGGTCACACTTGATGGCTGGCTGGGCTGCATTTGGCTTGGTGACTCACCAGTTGTACACATTTAAGGTTGAACTGCCAACTTTTCCCCCCTGATAGGGCTCCTGAGCTTTTGACACGACAGCAGAAACTCAGCTGGTTCATATTTTCCTGACCCAACGATACAATATGGGATTGGCCCCACCAGTCAAAATTCAATTGGGCATGCAGCCCCTGAAAGCACAGGGTTAGGCAGCCCTAACTCAAGACATCATGAATGCCAACCTTGGCAAAATGCAATTAGTTTATTCTGCCAGACTGGCTTAAGCCATTGCATGTTTCCCTCCCTGTGACAATAATTTAGCTGCAAGATAGTTAGCTACAAACAATAACTCAGTTGTGTGGGTTGTAGTGCAATACGTGGCAATATTTTCCCCTTTCCCCAAGAATGCAACAAAGATTATAGAGGGCTCATTTGAGCTATTTGAAGTAGTGATGTATGTAACACATCAAAGGCAGTTTAGGAAATGAAAATGACAAAGAAGAAGAAAGAAAAGGGGGGGCGCTTCCCACACAAACATGTCATTTGCACTTAATGGGGCTATTTTAAGTTAATTTTGGCACTGCATTAAACTAACTACACTTGTTGACATTTATAGCGTATCTGAGGGGAAAGTGTGTTTTTTTCTGTAATGAAAGCTCTTGTTTCACTCTCCCTCTCCAGCCTTCTAATAATAAATAATTAACTTAAATAAGGCATGCACACACACACACACACACACACACACGTGCGCCGCACACACACACACAGACAATTGCTTTGCCTCCCCTATAGCAATTTGAGAGTGCAGCAACCTTGTCAAAGCACTGAATTTCTCAAACTTTTTCAGCTTGTCTCATCTCCTACCCTGATAATATCAGGTGTTCATTTGTGAGGGGAGGGGACCATAGCTCAGTAGTAGAGTGCATGCTTTGGAATACATAAGAACCTGCTTTTAACCCCTCGTCTCCTCAATGAATGCAGGAATGGGGTATCTCCATTTGTCTGCAGGACTATAACTCCCATCATCCTTGACCATTGGCCATGCTGGCTGGGTCTGATGAGAGTTGGAGTCCAACAATATCTAGAGAGCCACAAGTTCCCCATCCATGAACAAAAGGTTTTCAAGTGGTAGAACTGAGAAAGCTTACACCATAGAACCAGAAAAACCACTGCTATTCATGGCAGATAACACTGGTCTCAGTGGAGCAATAGCAGGTTCATGTGCTCATGTCTCTCTATAGTCCCCTAAGTACTCACAGACCAACTGAGGCAGTCAGATAAAGTTTCTTATTTTTAATAATAATAATAATAATAATAATAATAATAATAATAACGCCTCTTTGGGAGATATTGTGTCATTTAACTGATGAAACATCAGCAGTCTGTTACTATGCTTCTGAAATGTCAGTCAGCATGCTGCACTAATTGATATCTCATTAACACACTACAGTGGCATTGCTTGACACCCATTCAACATCTAAACAGTCCTTTCAACTTTATTACTCTAATAAGGCAGTAATTGTGTGCTCATTGTTTCTGTAGTTTTCGAGATAAGGCCATGCCAAGCGTATATCCAGCTCTCATTACGCTCACCGAAGCTCAATGAGCTCCATTGGAGAGATATCAATATTTAATTAATAATAATTGCCGTTGTGCTGCCAAACAAATCACTTGTATAATTCATGTTTAAAGGCAGTTAAAGGAAGTTTGCACAAAATGGATATTCCATGCACAGGCAAAGCAGTGTGATATTAGTGAAATTGGGACATGAGAAAGGCTCTGGAAGTGGGCCTGAAAGTGCTACAAAGGTAAAGGTAAAGGGACCCCTGACTCTGGGGTTGCGGTGCTCATCTCGCTTTACTGGCCGAGGGAGCCAGCGTACAGTTTCCGGGTCATGTGGCCAGCATGACTAAGCCGCTGCTGGCGAACCACAGCAGCGCACGGAAACGCCATTTACCTTCCCGCCGGAGCGGTACCTATTTATCTACTTGCACTTAGACGTGCTGTCGAACTGCTAGGTGGGCAGGAGCAGGGACCGAGCAACGGGAGCTCACCCCGTCGCGGGGATTCAAACTGCCGACCTTCTGATCGGCAAGTCCTAGGCTCTGTGGTTTAATCCACAGTGCTCCCCGCATCCCTGCTGCAAATGTTAGGGGGTCATAAATTAGCCTATCAAAGCCTGTTGGCCATGATAGCTATGGTCCACTTCAATTTTCAGAGTTTTCATGCCTTTGACTACCAGTTCCTGGGAATCACATCGTGGTGAAGTGTTGTTACAGTCAGGCTCTGCTTTCTGGCTTCTCATGGGCACCTGAGAACAGAGTGCTGCACTAGATGGATATTTGACTTGATACAGCAAAAGCTTTTCTCATGTTCTGTGTCCTGCCCAGCTCATAGACATCTTGGAAAGTGATAGAGAGGTGCCTTCACAGATCTAGCATCAGCAAAAACTTCACAGGAACTCTGCAGAATCAGGTCGGCCTTAAGGGTCCAGAGCTCTCAGAAGCCATTGTATAGGCCATTTGAAAGAAGACTTGATGTCTGACTCCACCTCCAAGGCTGGTTCAGATTCCTCAAGTAAGTAACCAGAATCCCCAGCTCTATCATCTTACCAACCACACCAAGGATCTTTCACTCCCCTCTAAGTTGCTGGAAGATAAGACAGAGAGTGTACTAGAGGCCACAGTGCTGGTCTTCAAGTCCTTGTGCAAGCTCTCAGTGAGAGGTGGGCTTTGGGCATTCAGCAGGCCTGCTTTGCTATTTTGATGCTCAGATGAGCTCAGATCACTGTCAGATCAACAATTAGCTAGCCTGGGAGCTCTCCCTGGTCCTGAAGAGCCTGCCTTTGCCACCTGAGGCCATTGCTTTTCATATCTGCTTCTGGCTGCTGCATGACTCCTCTTCAAAGTTCTTCCCTTCCAAGATCAAGCCACTTCAAACATTTTAAAACAGGTGTCATATAAATGCCCACCATTACTTTATTGAGGCCTCCCTCCTATGGAGTCACAGGCTGGCAGGAACTGGACAACCTGCGTGAATGGATGGGAGACCTAATTGAATATCAGCTACAAAAACAATCCCATTTTAGAAAGCAAGTTTGATGCTATAAAAGCTATTCAACTGAAATGAACTGAGCAGAGGTTTTGTCTGTGTTTTGTTCTCAAGAATGTTTTTAAGCCAAACATGATACTTGTTATTTAAACCTCCTTCTTATTTTAAATGTTTCCTAGCTCCTCTTCAACAGGGATTATAACTGGAGTAGTGGCTTGTTATGAATCACAAGAAGGATCGTTCAGTTCTGCAGTATCAGAACAGGAATAAAGCCAAGCATAGATCCTATTTTCTGAACTTTTGACATGGAATATATTTTCTTCTTGGGAGGAAGGAAGACTGGAACTAAGAGCAAAGAGCCAATTTGAGGGGCCCTATCTCTTTTTCCAACCTTTTAGATATGGCAGTCATTTTGTGTTGTTCCATGCCTCCATGGTAGCCTTTTTGTGACTGGTGTCCATAACATTTCCCCAGAATTTCAAAAGTACCCACTGTGGCATTTGCCTCCTAGGTGGGTCATAAGGAAAGGGCTAAAAATGAGTGTGATGTGATTGGCCAGTGGAAACTGATAGGAGGAGTTAGGGTTAGAGGGGGAGTTGTGTGAAAGTCAGTTGAGAGTGGGGAATTGAAGAAGGAAGAGGGAGGATATAAGTCTGTGGGTTGGTCGAGTTGTGTGGTGAGAGAGTGAGGGGAATTGTTAGGTAGAGTCAGATAGTTAGTTGGGATAATCAGTTTGAAGTTGTTTGAAATGAATAGGACAGTTAAGGAACTAAGATTAAGAAACTGCCAAGAAAAATTAACTGAAACCATAAGCTTGTTCATGCCTATAAAATAAACTTTATTATTTGTTAATGTTAACAACTGACTGGACTCCGTGTGTACCTGTGAGAAATGGGTTGGTGGCACAGGGTCAATAGACCATCAAACGTCTGGGGGCCCTGTGTGATCACCACACCCACCAACCCTAAAAGGGTTAGCAACTTGATTTAAAGTTGGCATTCCTGGAAAGGAAAACAATACATAGGTGCACAACTGCATAACAACAACACCTGGAATATATAAAAAAGGGAATTTCCAAGGCGAACTTTTTTTGAAGTGCAGATATGTAATTACTTTTTCTGATTTGATCAACAAACTACTTAAAGTCTGTTGGGATGCATTTCCTTATTAGCAGATTAGTTACAGCTTCTCCCACTCAAAGGTGATGGGTGATGGGTATGCAGCAATAAATAAGACCTTTAAGTGGATTTAAAATCCACTGTAATGAAATAAAAGTTGCACGTTGTACTGTGAGTGGGTTCTTTAACTAACCCAGAAATGGAGATTCCTGTCATCAGATAGTTCTGCATTAAGCAGGATCATTAATGCTAAAGTACAAACTCCTTCTCTCTTATGTGTAAATGACAAAACAGAGATAAGTTTAACACTGTTTAGTTAAACGTTCTTTCGTCTTCCTAAGCAAGACAGTTGGGATCGCAAGTTCTTATATACAGTAACTCATCAGAGATGAAAGACAATCAGCCCCAGCATCTGCAATTAAAATAAATGTTCTCTCTCTCTCTTTTAATGTTTTATTTCTATTTCCCCATTTATTTATTTATTTTTAAAGCTCTTCTAATTTAGACTTCTCCAATGCAGTGCTGTTGTGGCTCACTGCATTTTACATCCACTTGCAGACAAATTAAAGGGGCAGTCCTACACACACATTTACCAGGGGGTAAACCAGCCTTGACATCACCTTACCAACAAAGGTCCATATAGTTAAAGCCATGGTTTCCCCAGTAGTAATGTATGGAAGTGAGAGCTGGACCATAAAGAAGGCTGATCACCGAAGAATTGATGCTTTTGAATTAAGGTGCTGGAGGAGACTCTTGAGAGTCCCATGGACTGCAAGAAGAGCAAACGTATCCATTCTTAAGGAAATCAGCACAAGAAGAAGGGGACGGCAGAGGACGAGATGGTTGGACAGCATTCTCAAAGCTACAAACATGAGTCTGACCAAACTGCGGGAGGCGGTGGAAGACAGGTGTGCCTGGCGTGCTCTGGTCCATGGGGTCATGAAGAGTCGGACACGACTAAACGACTAAACAACAACAACAAACCAGCCTTGCAGTTAAGCCCATAAAAGTTACTGTCTTGCAAAGAAGAAGACAGTGAAGAAGAAGATGAAGATAATAGTGGTGTTCTTCATAGTTTATCAGGGATAGAGGGATGGAGGACTCAGACTGTTCTGCAGCTTTACATTTGTATGCCAAGGGTAAAGGATGAAGGATAAAGTGCTCCATCCTTCCTCCACCACACTACTCATCCAAGGAATTGCTTGTTGCCTTTCATTACCAGACTAGCACTTAAATGCATGGTTGGAGCACATGGCACTGAATGCAATGGGATGTAAATATGAAAGGGATTGTGCTATACATGTGGCAATAAAACTGGAAATGCCTACCCTCTTAATCATATCTTTCACAAACTTCCTGGAAACTAAGTTTGAGAGATTTGCAAGCAATTTTTTTTAAAAAAAAAAAAACATGGAACATGTGGGTCAGAACTTGAATTCAGCTCAGCAACATGCCAGAGTGTTCTAAAGTTTCGTCAATGCTACACCATTTCCTTAATGAAAGATGCATCCAGCTATTTCACTCAAGCATAGTAGAGCTGGCATTAAGAGTTGCCATTATGGGGCACCTGCCTAGGACTTGTCCTTGCCAAGCATCTTCTGATGACCCTCGCCCCAAACCAAGCTTCCTGGCTCTCCTCTTTGCTTTCACTGTTCCCCCCCCCCCTCTATACGTAAGTGAGAAGATGGATCAATAGCCTTCCTGTGCTTTGCATGCTCTCTCTGAGTGGTTGCACAAGTTGGGTCCACGAGGCAAGGAAATGTGCAGTAATGATGAGGGCAAGGAGGACATGGGTCCATTCAGAATAGACCTTCCTATGCAGCCTTACATGAGAATTTCCCACTGTGCTTGCTTCTGAATAGACATGCCCACTATCTGAAAAAGTCCCTGGTTCATAATGCCACTGTAGCTGTGAACTCTCTCCAGAAGGTCTCACATAAACTAGTGGCTTCTTCAAGCCTTAGTCCCGGGTCAGCAGTGTATGAATAATAATTCTTTTGCAAGGATAACTGAGATAATGTATTTGAGGCACACTGAACACTTGAACTACGCTATATAAATGCTAAGTATATTATTAAATGAAAGGGGAAGTGATCATGAGGCCCTGGGTGGTATTAGATATGAACAGTATGACCAGCTGAAGTAATAAGAGATCTTGAAGGTCAACAGATTGAGATGCAAAGCTGCTGCTGGTTTTTTGTTATTTGCCGGGTAGGCCTGAAACATTTCAAAACCAATTTATTTTTAATATTCAGCTTCTCTCCCCCTTGGGTGTCCAACCAGATTCTGATCACTTTCACAGCTGAAAATAGGGGAGGAGGGAAATTAAGCTGGACAAAAACTGAAAAAATGGGTATTGCTGCAGTGAGCAGGATCTGTGGCAGTGAGATGAGGCAGCAGTTATTAGGAGGTGGGGTATCATGTTGAAAGGGTTCTCGAGCAAAATTAGTTGCTGACCCAGTTTCTAGAGGGTTTTGGTTGTGATGTCATCACTGAAAGTTTCCAACAATTTTATAGCTGAAGCTATAAATGGGAGATTCTTCTCACTTCCTACCTTTGCACTTTGAAATATTGGCTATATTTTGTGAACTCCAAAATGGTCTTGGGCAAAACTAAGCTATTGTCCTGGCACTTAATATGGCCTAAATTCCTCCACTTATTTAAGAGAACAAAGTGTCATTTCCAGTACCAGCTTAATCATAATAAACTGATATTTGGCAGATCCATTGGATCATAATTTCACAAACTACATTGCCAATAAAACTGGGGTGAAAAGTCCTTTTAAAAGTCGTAAGAATTTGATTCTAACTTCTTTCAATTTTTTTTTTTTTAGTTTATGACATATACTACCTAGTATAACACTAGCTATAATCCCTCCAAATATACTAGATTCTTGAGAATACATGATAGCTTCCCAGAGGCATATGGGCACAATTTTGCGAGGGGATGCAAACAGACACCCCCACAACAGGCTCCTTCATCAGAGCCTGGTCCCCAGTGAGAAGGAGCTGCACCTTGGCTGTGGTGCTCATGCCTAGCCGCAACTCTGCTCCTGGGTCAGACCTGACCCAGTGGTGGAAAGCAGGAGGTGAGTGGGCAGCAGCTTCCTCATCCCTCTCCTCCCCTGGACTGTGATGCCCAAGAGGGTGCCCTTCTCCCCCCATGGGGGCGCACCCCACCCACCCTTCCTGGACAGCATGGGCATATGCTCCCCTGCTGGAGCTTCCCTTGTGAGCACACAAGAAGAGCCCAGCTAGATTAGATAAAGGTCCATCTAGTCCATCATTCTCTTTCCACCAGTTAATTCTGGAAAGCTTATAAGCAAGACATGAGATCAACAGCTATTCTCTTTTGTTTGTCATCAGAAATTTACTTCTCCTAAGAACGGAGAGTCCACTTAACATGTCTAATAATTGTTGATGGACCCACCTTCCATGTACTTCTTTCTGGCATAGCTCCTGTGCTCCCAGTATCAGCCAGTAACGGGTAAATTAAGTGTGAACAAATAAAACTGCTCTGCCATTTCTTTTCCAATTTTCAGTGTCAAAGTGGTTTTTTTATTTTATTTAAAGTCTGGTCTTCTCACGAGGTTCAAAAAGATCACAGAAAGTTCAGAAAGTTAGCCAAGGAAACTGAACCTTAAGAGAGAAGAGTAAACCTAGCATATACGGGACTTGACATATTTCTGCAGGGCCTGTAAGACAGAGCTGTTCCGCCTGGCCTTTGGTTTAGACTCAGTCTCACCCTTATGTTTTCCCTCCCCTTACGGTTTTGATCCATGGGCTACTTTTAAAATGAGGCTGCATTTTAAATTGCATTTTAACCTGCATTTTAATTTTTTCCCCGTATTATGTTTTTATTGTAATTTTACTGGTTTTAGCCGCCCTGAGCCCAGCTCTGGCCAGGGAGGGTGGGGTATAAATAAAATTTATTATTTATTATTATTATTAGCTTGAAACAAGTGTCTACTGCTCTTCTGACTGGTCAAGAGGTTGGGACAGACCCTCAAAGTGTCCCTATTTTCCAGGGATGTCCCTGATTTAGAGAAGCCACCCCGGTTTCTGATTTGATCCTGGAATGTCCCACTTTTCCTTAGGATGTCCCTATTTTCATTGGATAAATGTTGGAGGGTATGGATTTACATGACCCCCCGAGCCATCTGAAAGTAATTCTGTATAGGGAAGGGTTTTTTAATGTTTTATTATGTTTTTATATATGTTGGAAGCTGCCCAGAGTCCTTGGGCAACCCAAAAAGATGTGTATAAATAATATTATATCATTATGGAATGGGACATCCCTATTTTCATCAGAGAAATGTGGGAAGGTATGTTGGGATGGAGCATTGGAGTGATGTGTATAAGTGAGGGAGGCAGAGAGGTAGAAAAAGCTGGAAATCAGAATGAAAAGCCAGGATGAAAAATGCTGCAGATGATCCAGATTCCAGGGACAACAGAGGCAGAGCTGAAAACAGGTAGCCTGGAAACTGCACTGCCAAAGGCCTAGGACGAGCTGAAAGAAAATAGTATCTTACTAGCTTTTTCTGGAGTTGAGAAACCATCTAGGCTATCTTAGGATAGATGTGTTTTTCCATATTCATTTCAGGTTCTAATTGTTCTTAGGGCCTTTCTGCATTCACAATTTTTAGTGGAATTGTTGCTAGGCTTTTTGATATGTGGCATGCTGCCACTTTATGTCATTATTCTGCTCGTATTCTGAAATAACGTACTCAAAATCTGCCTTTTCTCTACTGCATTTTTTTAAACTTTTGTGAAAGATCTAGACTGTATCCTCAATATGTTCATCTGTGTAGAAGGTGTACAAGTGTTGTCCATGTTTCTGTGAGCAGGGGGTGGACCGGGTGGGGTTCATAGTCATGGTTTGGGAGACAACTGCTTTGCATCACCACCCTCTGATCAGTGCAAGCTGCCATTTTGCAAGCTCAATTCACAGGAGAGATATGGCAGATAGAGACACTGGTGCTGGAAGGTGCAGATCAAGTCAGTCTATATGATATATTATATTAGAATTTGCATATATCATATTCGTCAAGCATTCCGACACGGCAATACAGTCATCTAACAATGCTTTCAACCAGTTCATCATGAGGTCTACGTCTCTTAGTATGCTTAAAATAAGACGTGTGTTTCATATCGCCTCCTTTAAAAGCACATTTTCCTTGAACACATTCATCTCATTTTGAAAAGTGTCAGCATTCATTTTATAGCTGGGGGTTTCAGCGATAGACTAGTTGACTAGTTCCTGTGGAGAATAACAGAGACAGCAATCTTTTTGCTCTTGCTGGGTTAGATATGGAGTTTCTGGAAAGAAATAGCCTTGGAAAATAAACTAGTGGTCATGAATAGAAATGAGTTATGTATGCACCATACAGTTCTTTTCAAATTATCAGCAAACAAATAAAAGCCAGTTCCCTGTTATGAAGATTGTCTAATCTGATATCATGCAGTTTCCCTCAGTCTTTGTGGATAGCAACAAGTTTTAGGCTGGTTTCAATATGAGTTTTTCACAGCCCAATCTATATAGCAGACTTCCCTGACCTGCTGACCTCCAGGTGATTGGGACTACAGTTCTCATCATCCCTGAACATTGGTCATACTCTCTGAGGCTGGTGGTAATTGTACAGTAGTGGCCAAAATTGTGGAAACCTTTTGGGAAAAGTGTATTTCTGAGGTTTGATGGCTCATAACACCACTCTTTTTTGGAGTAACACCATAAAACTATATCAATGGAAAGATAATTTAATGCAGGATGTAATGCAACAAAGTTTTTTCAATTATCTGTATTCTATCAAAAGTTATAGCCAAATAGCCAGAAAAAGGAAGCACAACTTGCTTAGGTTGATATGCAGTAGCTTTCCTTCAATGAGCATGAGTGTTTAGAGAGCCGATCAGGTGTTATGAGCCATCCAACCTCGGAAATACACTTTCCCCAAAAGGTTTCCACAATTTTGGCCACTAGTGTAGACCAAAACATCTGGAGGGTCCTGGGCTTGGGGGATATTGCTAGGAAAATAGGAATCTGCCTTAGACTGAGTCAGACGATTGGTCCATCTTACTCAGTATTTACATTGACCGGAAAGTGGCTCTCCGGAGTTTCAGGCAGGAGTCCTTTCCATCCCTACCTGGACATACCAACAATTGAACTTGGGACCTTCTGCGTGCAAGGAAAGATGCTCTGCCACTGAGCCACAGCCCCATAGGATTTGATGCCACCACAGTATTCTGTTGTCTTGTAATGCTGGAGGCTAAATTTCGAAGCTAGGACTGTGATGTGGCTGTGGCCACAACAGTTTCTAATTCCCTTTGAAAGGGAGCTAGGCAAATGGATGGTTTATAGATTCATCTCTTAGAAAGAACAGCTAAATGGGAAGCAACTTCTGCATGTGGATGTTCCTCATTGGACAGCGGTGGGTATAAATGGGTGGGTATAAAGGGCATGTGCCTCTACACAGAGATCCGGCTATTAGTATTGGAGCATTTCTGATTTACGTTTAAATCTCAGAAGGGTAAACAGTGCACGGCAAATTCCAAGAAACATACCAAGCTCGGCTTAATCAGCATTCCCCTAGGGGTTCAGCACTAACAATCTATAATGAGCCTGGAAGATTTAAACTGGATATGATGAATGCAAACTACAGTAAACCTTTCTGTAAGGAAAATTGATACAAGCTGTCACACATCACGAGCCGATTTACATGCAGATTTGGGTGTTGGCTCTCCTTTACTGTCCTTAAGCCTTTCAAATGTATTTTCAGAGACGCAATCTTCCTCCGTTTTTTTTTTGTGTGTGTGTAATCTCTTTACATCAGAGTGAAATTTACATGATCTTTACTTCTTTTTTAAAAAAGAAAAAAACATAACAAAGAAAATAGCTGTCAAGGGCAGAGTCAGAGCTTTTTTCCGCAGGAACTCACTGGAACTCAGTTCTGGCACCTCTCAGGTAGGCACCATTGCCATTATAAAAAAGTAAGGGAGGTGTTCTAAAAAAATAGCACTGGGCAGTGTGTGTGTGTGTGTGTGTGTGTGTGTAGGCAGAGGAACTGCCATATCCATAGTGCTGTCAGATTCTGCAGCCAGGTTGTAGGGTGAGAGGAGGGACACATATTTTTTTTTTAATCTTCCTTTCCATTGAGTTGGGTCCTTTTTGAATTTATGTTGGGCAAAGAGGGTGTTTAGTGTCCTTGCAGTTCCATGTCTGCCACAGAACAGAGCCAGTCCAGCCATGGAGCAGAGTGAAGCAGGCACCTCAGGTGGCATAAGCACAAGAGGCAGTGCCCTTTTGAGCACCCCACCCACCCATCCCACTGCTTCTTCCACCACTGGAGAAGCAACCCAGGTAAGGAAGACTTGGGTGGTAGCAGAGCAGCCAATGTTCCACTGCAGAGCATTGTTGCTTCTCTCCCCCTCCCCGAGGGGTGGAGGGAGATCAGCAGCAAATCCTTGCAGAACACCTCCTTCTTGCCAAGTCTCATGGAGGAAGAGGTATTCCAGAGGCATTCCCCACCCCTGGCCCAACAGTGAGGCTTTGCAAGGGCTATTCCTTGAGAGAAAGCCTTTGCAGAGCCTCACGTCCCATCCTCCCATATCATGGGGGTGGGAGCTTGGCATTTTGCCTCATGCACTAAAATGTCTTGGGCCACCGATGTCCCAGAATGCCCTGTTTTGGTGCTCATCACTAACAGAACTGTCAACCTCCAGCAGGAGGATATTTCTATCCCCAGAACTTTCCTTATGCATACAAAGGGGCTTCCAATTGCTTAAGTGCCATTCCACCAGTGGATTTCCACCTCCACCAGCAGAGATTTTTGCTCTTTCCTGTGTCTCCTCGGCTGCCTTTCAGCCATCTCTAGAACTGTCCTCTCAAACTTAGTATTTTCTTGAAGTGCCTCTCTCCCTAAAACTCACATATATGTACATATGAACAAACTGGCAGTGGTGCTGGTGGGAGGAAGTAAAATGTTTTACTCTCTTAAAAAAAGGAAAGGTCACAATACAAAAAAATTTAAAATATTTCCTGAATGGGAAATATTATCTGTGTATGGCTCCCTGACAATTTAAGGATGGGAACGTAAGCTGAAGTTCAGCATTCATTAGCTACCACTGGAAAGCAAAGCAAAGCAGCATAAGCCATTAAAATGGTCAAGGGCTACTTAAAAACCATTACTGGCCGGATGCACTTAGTGCCCACTCCAAGTCAATCTATTTCCTTGTGATGCGCACTTGCTTGTGCAGTTTCCATAGCTATGATGTGGGCCCACATGTACCCAGGGGCAGCTTGGACAATTTTCCCCTGTTCTAGATTTAAAAAATAAAATAAAATAAATTCTCACATTTAGTTGTCTGCAATGGGAGAAAGTACTTCCTCCTTCAGTCCTCCCCCAATTACAGCCCTTTCCCTTATCCATCCAAGTGGTAGAGCAAATAGCAAGGACAATTAATCAGGTGCATTAAGGGAAAAGGGACTGCAATTGGGGTATCTGCACATATTTTTCTTAATTACCATTTTGCTCCTTAATCTCAACAAGAAGCAACAACACACACACACACATTTCACTAAGATTTATATGCATCATTATAAACATTTTTTTAGCATAATATTATGCACATATACACTGCAGTTTCACTGGTGCTCAGTATAAGAGGTGGTTCTGATGCAAGTAAAGCTTGATTAGGTTATATAATTCCATGTATAAATCTGTTTAAAACAGATTCCTGCTCCAGTCCTAATTGGGAAAATGGGGACAATTGTCCCAGGCATGTTTCCTCATGAGGCTAAAGCAGCAACAAATGGGGATTATGCTTCCCCAGAAGATTCTTTAGGGGATTCACTGGAATACTGACACACCAAGTGGTCATCTGTACTGCCTAATGGTTGGGTCGGCTTTGCACATCTATGAGAGACAGTGGAGGGAAAGGAGAGGGGAAGGGAGGGAAGGGGGACTGTTAGACTAAAGTTGCTCAGGGAATTCGCTCTTTGCAAATTCCAGTGCAAGCTGACTTGATCTCCACATCCCAGGCAAATGTGTAGATTGAAACTGAGGAATGCAAACATAACCTTGGTCACTGCCCAGCAGAGTTTAATGGAGCTGTGGGGCCACTGCCACATCTGCTGCCCAGGTGGGCCAGCTAGGACAAAATATAGGGAGCAGGCAGATTGCTGCACAAGCCTGAATTGGACCTGATGCCATCACATGATGTCAGCAAGACTGTTGGCAGCAGGGAGCCCTCCTGTGGCACACATACTCACCTGCATAATCAGCAAGTGGAAAGGTGGGGCTGCACTAGCGGGGTGACACGGGCATTACTCTGCAGGCAGTCCACTCCCCAGCCCAGCACAAGAGGGGGGGTGGATTGCTCTTCCACTTTTTAAAATCCACTGGCATTTGCACCTTTTTATTTTTTTTAATCCAGTGACATTTGCACATGCCAAATGTTCCAGGGAAATTCCTGGCTCAGAAACCATATCAAAATTAGTTTTTAAAATGAGGGGTGGTGTGTGTGTGTGTGTTACAAAAAATATATATGAGTAGTTAAACATGTGTTTAAATGTGTGGGTCTTTTAGCAGATGAAAATAATAATGATGAATTTGTAGATTAATGTGTAAATGGGACAGAGTGGACCCAGTAGAGGGCACATCAGAAAGTGGCAGAGACCAGAAAGAGTGGCACAGACCTACCATTTGGCATGAGTGGCTATGGTCGTCTTTGATAAAGAGCATCTGGGAAGGAGCACTGCTTCTATTTGCAGAACTGTTTATTGGTCTAGCTTTATTTCTTGGCTGGCAAAGACAAACTCATTACAAGAAGGAATGTCTCATTTCCTGTGCTGGCTCCCAGGATGCAGCAGGGCTTTTACCATTAATACTGTTATTTGTACTTACAGAGATGCACCATAGTTCTCTCTCCAACTCTCCCTGCCCCCTTTCCCTGTACTTGCTGTAGCTATAATGGTTCACTATAATATTACACTGTTGCAAGTTAGTTATGGTTACTCTTATATGGCATGGCAATGAACCAGTGCTGCTACTTGCTCAGAGATGCAATCAGGGAAGCAAAATATTCTAGTTCAAATGCAATTTGAATGCAGCCATTTGGATGCCAACCAAATGCTAGGAAAAGGTTGTTTGCCCCACCGAGAAACAAAGGGAGAATACTTCTCCCTATTTACATTATGGTCCTGTCCCCAAAATGGTGGGTTTCAAATGGGAAAAGGAAGCAAGGTCTACTAGGTATATCTCTAGTCTTTGCTTAGCTTTATGGGTTTTTAGCAGTAGTAGTGGCAGTGCCACTTCTGCAAATTTTTTTTCATTTATGAATTTCATCCTATGAAGCATCTCAAAGTGATTTCATATATGAAACTATTTCATCTATAAAAACAATTAAAAGAGTTACATATATAAAAACAACTGCATCTATCTATCCCTCTATCTATGGAACAATTTCAAATCCAACTGTAATAAAACTTTTCGCTTAGAAGGCTTATTAAAAGAGGAAAGGCTTTGTCCCTGCTGAACTTCTGGTGCTTACTGGAGACTATCTTTTATTCCAGCAAGCTATTTTAGCTGGTGTCGGATATTACAACTTTATCTGATTTTTATCTTTTGCATTGTATATTTGTAAATGCTTAAAGACTATTGTAACTGAGTGGTTTATAAATTGCCTTAAAACAGTTAATAAACAGGACGCAAAAGACAACAGAGAGATGGTATCTTTCTGATATGTAATGGGAGGCAGTTCCAGGTGGTAGGAGTTACCATACAAAAGGCCTGACTCTGACCTCTTGACAAGAGGACACCTACAAGTTTCACCCTCCTGCAGAACACAGTGATCTGCTAGATATATGAAGGATGGTATCCTTCGGGCAAAATGGATTGTTGAAGCTTTGAGCTTTGTAGCAACTTAACCATCCATTTAGCTATTATACCACTTCTTCTTCTTCTTCTTCTTCTTCTTCTTCTTCTTCTTCTTCTTCTTCTTCTATCACTCGTAGCTGAGTAAAAATGTCTTCCATAAACATAGTTTTAACAGTGAGTCCATAAGTGACTGTGGAGGCCGATTCTGGACCCACACGTCCCTCCACAGTGGAGACATAGGTTTCCAGGTGGGAGTTGATCACGGTGAGGGTTTGCCAAGCGTGCCTTCCCCTTAGCACATTTCTCCCTTTCTTCCTGAGTTCGAGCATCTTCAAAATCCACAACCCCTTTGGTAAAGGCTGTTCTCCAACTGGAGCGCTCACAGGCCAGTGTTTCCCAGTTGTGGTGTTCATACTACATACATTATAATACTACAGTGGGGCAAGCACAAGGGATATACATAGGAACACAAGAAGCTGTCTTATACAGAGTCAGACCATTGGTCCATCTAGCTCAGCATTGTCTACACTGACTGGCAGCAGATCTCCAACATTTCAGGCAGGAAACATTCCCAACTCTACCTGGAGATGCCAGAGATTGAATGTGTGGCCTTCTGCATGCAAGGCAGATGCTCTACCATTGAGCTAGATGGGTGCCATAGCAGCAAGGGCTAAGCTGGTGCCCCATCAAAAACAACAAAGCTTGGTGACACCTTAAAAACTAACTAATTTGTTGTGGCATAAGATTTCAGGAGTCCAATGCATCTGGTGACATGAACTCTGGTCCATGAAAGCTTGGGCCATAATAAATCTGATGGGTTTTCTTCAACATAGTGCTAAGCAAATCATTCCGTCAGCACAATGATTTCTCCATGTGCAACATAATGTCCTTCTTACCTTCCCTCCCCATGTGTCCCCTAAATCTGTTCTGGGTGATCTCCTAACTCCCCAGAGAAGATTTGGTGGTAGCATGGGGGGAAGAGGGGGTCCCATTGTATGAGCACTATTCCTTGTACTAGTGCAATTATTTAGTAGAGTAATCTTCAAGGTGCACACGACTCTTAGTTGCTTTTTTTCTGCAACAGCCTAGCACATCCATCTTTCTGGAACTCAAACCTTGGATTAGTAATGACTGTATCTTTGTCTACCACCCTGTGTCTCGACACCAGCTTCTTCAATGGATAAGCAAACACCCTGATGAACCTCTAGCAGGAAACCTGCTTTGCTGTTTTGCACTTTCCAGTGTTAGTGGTCCAGATGTACCAAGATACAAACTTTCATCAACAGTTTTCAAAGCAGAATCAAAGTTGGAGGTTGGAGTCCCGAGAAACAAATGGAACTGCCCACATTGAACCAAAGGGGAGTTCTGGATATTCTTCAGTAAATGGTTTGCCAAAGGAGTTTGGCTAGCCGGCTAGCCAGAAGTCCCCCTTAGCATGCATCATCCTGAAGTGGATGTGGGCTGACATTTTATATTCAAGGTCATTTTTCAAATAGTGCTTCAATTTCTCCCCCTTTATTGCAAAGCCACTAGTGCACTTAATGTACTTCACCTGCAAATTGCAAATTACGATCCAATTACTAATGTGGGACGCAATAGGCTTCCTTCAGTTAAAAGCACAATTCTTTGCTCTTACATTGGGAGAATATTAAAAACAATCCGTTCCAGGATGTATGTTGAAAGCAACTTCATTTTCTCTTTTTTTTAGCCCAATAAATTAGTGATGAGCTATGGCTCTCGGGTATTAAACCAAAGAATTGGATTCCTGCTACTGAAAGCACCTATCTCTAGCTCTGCTCCATTCTTTTTCATTAGCTCAAACAATTTTTTTATAACTTTTTCCTGTGGAATCCTGTCTAAAGAGAAGTAAAAAAAGTTTCTGTTTTAAAATCCAGAGTGAAAATGGCAAGGATGTCCATACAAGGATGCTCTTAGAAACCGAAACAACCCAGTCCATGTTTTAGGCAGATGGAAATCAACCATTTTTGATGCATTGCTTTTCAACTCTTTTCAACTCATTGCTAAATAGCAACTCTGAGCTTACACATTCATTCTCATATAGTTGATGACTGCAGCCCTGAATAGTATTGCATGTGTGAATGAGTCCTCATGATGCACATCAAATGCCAGTCAAGGGCTATTGTGTATCTCCTCAGACATGATGCTTGTCAGTAGAGACAACTGGGTGTCCCTTCTCAGGCAGAACACTTGAGAATTGTTGAAGCCCGAAGAGTTTTGAAGTATCACAGGAGGGTTCTTCACATTCTGTGTTCTGTTCCATAAAGCAAAAGGTGAAGAGAATTTGATATTCCTCCTCATTTGAAACATCTGAGAAATTCTAAAGGATGTTCAAAGAGTCTCTGTAAGACCATAAATGATCTGAGATCCCTGGCTCACTATCTATGTTGCATGAAGCTTGCTGATCAGAATGTCGGTGGTTCGAATCCCCGTGATGGGGTGAGCTCCCGTTGTCCCATCTCCTGCCAACCTAGCAGTTTGAAAGCATGTCAAGTACAAGTAGATAAACAGGTGCCGCTCTGGCGGGAAGGTAAACGGCATTTCCGTGCGCTGCTCTGGTTTGCCAGAAGTGGCTTAGTCATGCTGGCCACATGACCCAGAAGCTGTACACTGGCTCCCTCGGCCAGTAAAGCGAGTTGAGTGCTGCAAACCCAGAGTCATCCACAACTGGACTTAAGGGTCAGGGGTCCCTTTACCTTTACCTTTGGAAGGATTTTGAAAGCACCTTGATAAGACCACCAAATGTTTTAAGGAGGGCTACACATATTCTGAGTTTAAGTTGTTATCCCAAGGAAATGTTGATTTGAGCTTGTGATAACTGTTTGGGGATCAGTGAAATTAACCCTCTTGACCAAGAAGGAATGACAAAAAGGTGTTTTGTTCTAGCTGGTCTGTCCTCCCGACAAAATTGTTCAGATTACCTGATTAATCAGCTGGAAACGTGGTGGTTTTGTTCCCACTTCATTTTGCATTCCCTTAAAATCCCCTAAATATATATTGTTAAACTAGGTCTCCTACTTCCCTGATCACAGTTTTCTCATTCTACTTGGAAGATGTTAAAAGCCACCTGCCAAAGCATACATTACCACCCACTGTTAAAGAGAGGCCACAACTTAACAAACACCTGGATGGGAACATGGGGTAGGAGAGAAGGGAGACAGAACTAAATGGAGGCTGGTTCTCCGGAGTCTTTGCAAAGGAGGCAGAAATGAGATCAAAGAATGTAATTATAGCTTCTGGTAGCGACAACAGGAAAAGGAGACAGTGAAGCACAGAACCCACTTAGGACAAAAGCAGCTTCCAGGCTCAGCATGAGCAAAGAAAGATTTCAGGGGAAGAATCTTTAAAATTGGAAATTAGCTGACTTTCTTTTCAATGACTGTGTTGAGATTCTAATGGGATGGTTTGGCTGCAGTGCAGTAATACATAATCAGATGCACAGCTATCTGGCCGCAAAGGAAGGGAACGTGGAAGGTACATCAAAGATGGCCTTAAAGTTATCTTTCCCAGGAGAAGATTGCTGGGGGCAGTGGCACCAATTCCTGCTTGCTACAAATGCTCCTGGCGTTTTCTTAAAATGTTAAAGAATGAGCAACCAGAGCTTGCCCACAGGGCACTAGAATGCTGCTCACAGCTGCCCACCAACACATGGAAACTAACATTGTCTTATTGATGTACAGGCAGAAATTAATTTGATCCTGACTTGTTTTTAGGAGATAATTAAATTATTGTTTGATTTTATACTAATGTTATATATTTGATGTTAGCCGCCGTGAGCCCAGTCTCAGCCAGGGAGGGCAGGATACAAATAAAAGTATTATTATTATTATTATTATTATTATTATTATTATTATTAATCTACAGGCAGAAATTAATTTGCACCTGTGAACATTGTCTGAGGTCAATTCACTATTAATAAGAATATAAATAATCAACAAAGTGGATGGCAGTGATCCACTTTGCTCAACACCCCAAAACTTGTTCCTAAGGTAAAGGTAAAGGATCCCTGAATGGTTAAGTCCAGTCAAAGGTGACTATAGGGTGCAGTGCTCATCTCACTTTTCAGGCCGAGGGAGCAGGCGTTTGACCACAGACAGCTTTCCAGGTCATGTGGGCAACATGACTAAACAGCTTCTGGCACAATGGGACACTGTGATGGAAACCAGAGCCCATGGAAATGCTGTTTACCTTTACGCAGTTGCAGTACCTATTTATCTACTTGCACTGGTATGCTATCCAACTGCTAGGTTGGCAGAAGCTGGAGCTGGACAGCAGGAGCTCACCCCGTCATGCAGAGTAGAACTGCTGACCTTCTGATCGGCAAGCCAGTGGTTTAGACCACAGCGCCACCCGCATCCCTACTTGTTCCTAAAAGAGGTCTCCAAATACAGTTCATTGAAAGCTTATCAGTTGTTCTTCCATGAAAAGAACCATAATGGTGTCCAAGCTTTCCTAAAACACAACTCATCCAATTCTGATCTTCCATGCAAAGTGCAGTCACAGGGGCAGTTGCAAATATTTCTAGGTTGCTATGGCAGGTCAGGAGAAGCAAACAGGAGTTCCAGCAGGCCTTTCCAATGCCCAACATGAACGAAGGCTTCATTCTAGAATTTGTGCCAGAGTCTCCTGCACATTGCTGGGACCCTGAGACAATTCTGCAAGGAATCTTTAGCGGATGAATCAATGTACAAATGGTTCCCCAAAGGTGATGGTAGATGTTATTTTAAATGACCTGACAAATGCATAGGAATGTTAGTGCAAGTTGTTCCATGTAGAACTGTACATCAGGAAAGCATAAAAAATAAATCACATTCCCAAGAAGGTTGAAGACGTATGGACAATATATGGTGGGATGGACAAATTGCCTAACTTCATACATGCCAGCTTCCTAGGGTTTATTCTTACCTTACCAGGCAGGGTGCCTTCTCGGTAGTGGCACCCACCCAATGGAACTCCCTCCCATCAGATGTCAAGGAAATAAACATCTATCTGACTTTTAGAAGACATCTGAAGGCAGCCCTGTTTAGGAAAGTTTTTTATGTTTCATGTTTTATTGTATTTTTAATATTTTGTTGGAAGCCGCCCAGAGTGGCTGGGGAAACCCAGCCAGATGAGTGGGGTATAAATAACAACAACTTCTTCTTCTTCTTCTTCTTCTTCTTCTTCTTCTTCTTCTTCTTCTTCTTCTTCTTCTTCTTCCCAGCCCCCTTGAATGAGATAGAAAATTAGCTGTAAGAAGAGATAAACAAATGCCACTGTTCTGTGGCATTCCCCCCACCCTCATTTTCATACTTTAAAAATAAATAAATAAAATAAAATAAAATGCTATAACTATTTGGTTTTTAGAACATAAGCAACTTTAGCTAACACTGTCTGAGTCAGCCTTGTAAGGCACACCTTCCAAACACCTCTTTATTGTTCAGGCTTGTTAAAGGAGCATTTCTACCCCCATTCCAAAATGGCATTAGCAAGCAAATTCCTGCTCATAATAACTGGTTCAAATAGCTCCCTTCTTTCTCACTTCTTTACTGGTGCAGGCCAAGCTGCTTTTCACTGCATTTATTGCTAAGCTAAGAAGCAGAAGGGGCTCTTGAAATCTTCCCCGTTCCTTCCTTTCATTGACTTTAATTTGGCTTTGGGTTTCCTTAATGCAAATATTAATGATGAGGCATTTATTTGAGCTGACCTTCCTGTCTGCAGGAATATTTCATTCACCAGAACGGCAAGCAAGTCATATGGAGGAGGAGGAGGAAGAAGAAAGAAGAAAAGAAGAAGAAGAAAGGAAGAAGAAAGGGAGGAGGAGGAGGAGGAGGAGGAGGAGAAGAATCAAAATTGTATGTCAGGTTTCATGCTTTAATTATGCAATCCTAAAGCTGGACGCAGGTGGTGCTGTGGGTTAAACCATAGAGCCTAGGACTTGCCGATCAGAAGGTCGGTGGTTCGAATCCCCGCAACGGGGTGAGCTCCCGTTGCTTGGTCCCTGCTCCTGCCAACCTAGCAGTTCGAAAGCACGTCAAAGTGCAAGTAGATAAATAGGTACCGCTCCGGCGGGAAGGTAAACGGCATTTCCGTGTGCTGCTCTGTTTCGCCAGAAGCAGCTTAGTCATGCTGGCCACATGACCCGGAAGCTGTATGCCGGCTCCCTCGACCAATAAAGCGAGATGAGTGCCGCAACCCCAGAGTCGGTCACGACCGGACCTAATGGTCAGGGATCCCTTTACCTTTTAAAACTGGTGTGTACAGGTGATTTTGATGCCCATCAGAGTGAAGTAAGAGGAGCGCTGTTGTACTTCTTCATCCATTACACTTTCCCCCCATTTTATACACTTTTCCTCCTGCTCAGAACAATAGAAAGAAAATTACCAGGCAAGGCTGATACTAGCTCCTTCCAGCAGTGCCAGAGTGCTCCATTGGTGCATTTGCACTGTGCTGACCTCCCCACGTCTCCGCCCTTCTCCCTCCCCATAGGCAACAGCAAGCCATCCAGATGGCCACTCTGAGAATGGCACGTTGGACTAGATGGGCCTTTGGTCTGATCCAGCAAGCTCTTCTGGTGTTCTTGTGTCCAGGGCTGAATCTGAGGCCTTCTGCATTCAAAGCATGTGCTCTACTACTGAGCCCTATGGAGCAAAGGAGGATCCAGGGGCCTTTTCTATTCCCACTTTGATATTGTGTGCATCTAACATCCATCGGAGTATAAAGGGATCCATTGTGAGAGGCCCAGCTGCTTTTGTCAGGTCCTCTGAAATAGCTCCTGCTTTCATCAAGCTGCCTTTGAATCTCCTCACAATGCAACCTCACACTTGACTGGGCGGTTCGTTGTGGTAACTTTCTGGCCTTCAGAAAAGACTATGTATCCAACTTCCCAGAGAATAGCTTCATTACCAAGGGGCTTGCTGGGTTTTGCGTGGCGAGTTCCCGCCCCCCACCAGGATAAATAAAGACACGAGACACCATAATTTAAGGTTAATTGGGCAAATTAGGCCACAACTTTATTGAATTCAGGAATGAGAGGCATTGGCTTAGGCATTGGTCCTAACGACTATCCGGCTCCAGCCCATTTGCTGGAGACACGGGGAAGGGTTAACACTATATCGGGGGAGTCTCCTGCCGAGGCACGTCGACTAGGAGCTCCCCCGGGTCACTGCTCTGGGGCGTGCCTTTGGCCCTCACCTCCATAGGCTTCGGACAGGGCCACGCCCCCCGGAGTCCTTTAATGGACCACCCTTCGCTCACTGGGGGGAGGTGATGGCGTTCCTCCCCCCCACACACACACATCCTCTTAACCCATTCTTACCAATGCCTACCACCAATGCAGAGAAGTTGTGACGAGTTGCTACGAGGTAGGCGAAAAACCAAAAGGCTAGAAAATGCCAATTGGGAAAAATTCCTACCATGCCCCTTGTGGCGACAGACCGAAGTCCATAGCAAAGTCAAAGACCTACCTAAAGCCCACTTAAAGGGAGGGAGGGTGGGAAAACGTGAGGGCTAGCCAGCGAAAAGAGGGCAAGCCCCCTCTGCGCCGGCCCTAAATAGGACAGGCCACGCCCCCAGCCAGCTGATTGGCTGGCTGGGGGGGTCAGGCCCGGCCGGGAATTCCCTGCTCTCACGGGGGCTGCGACCAGCCCCCGCTCACGTGGGGTGGGCGTGAAGCCCGCAACCCCACCTCCTGGGCAAGCCGGAAGTGGCTTTGTCCAAGTGTGTGTGACAGAATGACAAGAATCAGTATAACACAACCAATACCTGACAGTGTTAATTTTCTAGAAGAGAGGTGCCAGAACTCACCATGAGCATCTCCCTTGTTCTCTTATAATGGCAATGGCACTCACCTGAGAGGCGCCAGAACTGAGTTCTGATGTATTCCAGCTGGAAAAATAAAAAATAAAACGTGCTTAACACCCAGGACAATAAAGTTTTCTGCATGTTTTGCTGCTAAGTTGCCTTCTCTGCCTCTACATCTCAATCATTTGGTTCTCTGTTTATGTCTCAGTCCTCCAAAAGAAGAATTCACACAGTGCAGCATGAATAGCGGAGAAATCCTGTGGGGAAGTTCTTGGTTTCTATTCTTTCTTTTGTTTTCACTTCAAAGGTCTTTCTAAGACTGCAGGTAATCAATGGATTGTTGATTCTCCAGAGATGTTAACCAGCTAGTCAATCAGCAGACATAAATCTGCACCTCCAGAAAGCATCCTCTGTTTTAAAATTCAGACCATTCTCTTCAAGTTGAACTTTTTATCTAACTTTGTGTATCTATGGGGGGGGGGCTTTTTTTGTTCTTACCAGTGGTCATTCCCTTTGCTGCCAACACTGTGTCTGCAGCTGCGCATAAGAAATGAAAATAGCACAGAGAGGAAAATGTCGAATTTGACTTGGAACTGCAAAACAATGGTGAATGTGCACATGTTCCCCCTGAGATGTGGGGGCAGGGGGAGGCCAGCAGCAAGAACTGAAAAGAGCCCCACACACCTCTAATGGGCCAGGATCCAGTTTTGTCCTATTTACTAACGTGAATTAGGTAGTAGCACCCAGGGTAGATCCTGGGTTGACGTCCTTCAGGCCCTTGGCTCAAATATAGCCATAGCAACATTGGGTTTTGCTTAAAACTTGCAGATGTTCAGGCTTCCTGAGGTAAACTGGAGCATAGGCCTACATTTATGAAGTGAGAACTGAAAATAACAAATATGACTAATCTGTCCTTTGGCTTCATGTTACTGAGGTACCAATACCTGAGTTCCAGCTTCAGTGTATGGAATTTAATAATTAATAACTGGTTTTAATTAAGACCTGGATTCATTACTATTTAAAAAACAATGACAAACCATTGCTGACCAGCGGGGATCTCCCTGCCAATCCCAACCCAGTCTTTCCACCGGCCATTTCCCAGCACTTTAAGCCAACATCCTTAGGACAAGGCATTGACACTTTTGCAATTAAAATGCAGAAAGCAAAAAGGTTAAAAGGATAATGTTACTGGAAAGGTACAAAAGTCACAATCCCTACCCCACACTTTTCAGGGTATTTTCACTGACTTTAATGAGGCCGCTATAGAGATGGAGTGGCCTTTAGGACTAAGGCTGAAATCTCCTCACAGCCTCACTTGTTAATTAATCCTTGTGGGGCGGAGGGAAATAGGACAGAAGATGGAAACTGGAAGCCATTCCAATGAGTTAGCTGATATATTGGATCCCCCACCCCCCACACTCATTTTCATGCAAATCCATTCATGTTTGACAGCAGTTGTCATTAAAGCATGGGGTCACTTTGTAGCCTTGACGACAGATCAAGCTTTTTGTCATTATCTGTAATTGGCAAACCGGGTAACGAGACAGCATTCCCAAGATGGCCCTGGGATTTGCGTGTGCCTCATTAGCAGAACCAAAGCTGCTCTGTGGCATTCAATGGGCGACAAAGGAGAAATGCTCAACACAACACGATTGTTATATTTCTCTCTCTCGCCCCTTGCACCTCAAGTCTCAAAACACTCCTGCAACTCCAAGAACAAAATATCTTACAGTGCTTCATAATTATAGACTCCTCACAATTTTAAATTGGGGCTGAACTGAAAATCTGGCCCACCCACCCGCGATTTACTGCCCAATTTTTAGGTGGAACATTTGGGAGCAATTTGGATGATTTCAGGTAGTTTTTTAAAAAAATAATAATAATGTTCAATTGTCGCAACAGCAATGTGGTTCCCCCTCCCCTTTGAAAAATGTTTCAGCATAGGCAGTGAAAACAACAGAGTTTCTCTCTCTGACTGCATCCTAGCGGCCATTCTTTATTTTTTACTGTGCCTACATACAGAAGAATGATACTAGGAGAGGCTTACTGATTAAATCATTCTAGTTTCATGGAGTCACCAAGGCTGCTAGTATTCAGTGAGTGGACGTGATTTACTGTACTGGACTGAAGATCAGATGTATAGTAGTCTGGGGCCATAGCAGGTCAAAGACCTTTTAGCCCCTGATAAGATGTATTCTCACCCTTTGTGCTGACTGCAGCCAATCAAAGGAAAAGGAGGTGAGGCAGCCACTGAGGGTTGGCTCCTAGGGTCACTCTGGAGAAGGTACAGAGGGAACTCCAAGGAGGAGTTGCCCTTGTACACCAAAGCTAAGCATTTAGGAACATTTCAGCTTCCAGAGTTCTGTTACGTACCATGGCACTTGAAAGAAAAAGAAAACAAAATTAAGTGACTCCGGAAACAGATTCACACACATCATGTGCACAGTATATAATATATCAAGATGATCTATGTTAATCATTGCAATACATCCCTAATGATGATTATTGTCTAATCATAGAAGATTGCATAATTTTAGAAGGGGGGTGGCCATGAGGGGTGTGTGGCTGTGGCTACCATGAAGAGAGCCTGGGCTTCTAAATTTGCCACTACAGCTGTAGGTAAAGGAGAAGCTACAACATTGCTACAGTGGTTCCTCGGGTTACATACGCTTCAGGTTACATACGCTTCAGGTTACAGACTCCGCTAACCCAGAAATAGTGCTTCAGGTTAAGAACTTTGCTTCAGGATGAGAACAGAAATCATGCTCTGGCGGTGCGGCAGCAGCAGGAGGCCCCATTAGCTAAAGTGGTGCTTCAGGTTAAGAACAGTTTCAGGTTAAGTACGGACCTCCGGAACGAATTAAGTACTTAACCTGAGGTACCACTGTACTTCCATGGGCCAAGACTGTTTTTTTAAATAGATATTTATTAAAATTTTCCATTTTAAAAAGCCAAAAAGAAAAAAAGAAAAAGAAAAATTAAAAACATATACAGTTTACAATCCTTATTTTCTATAACATATTTCCCTGACTTCCCCACACCTCCCCTTCCTATATTCCAATTCAAATTGTTAATTCAACAAGTTCTTATCCCCAATTTTTAACCTTTTTATATTTAAATCATTTTTAAAAAACGATTTTACCTTTTAAACATCAAAATTTATACATCAGTACTCATTTGTAGTAACGTTCCTCTCGCCCACACTACCCCTCCATGACCTGACTTTGCTCTCCGGCCAGTCCAGGCTTCTTGAGCAGGTTGGCGAGGGAGTTACTTTTCTCAAACACAGGCTGAAATCACACCGGTAAGGCTGCCACCACTCCCTTAGTTCAGGGGATCCCAGAGACACAATCCAGGGAGAAGAGTGTGTCCAATTAACCTGGCAATCCCCCCCTCCTTACAAGCTGCATCCACAGGCTTGCAGGCAGAAGTTCACTCGGTAAAGCGTGACTAAGCAGAAGGCTTGGATTTAGCTATTCCCCCAGAAAAGGCACAAATACCAACAGGTTCTACTATAAAAGTTTATTTTAAAAGAATAACTGAAAACATGTGGAAAAACCACAGGCACATCTTTAAGAGTCTTACAAACATAAAAATAACAACATTGTACATTATAACTAGCTTTTACATACTCACAAAAGGAATACACTTAGAGAAGAGAGAGTCCTTACAAGCTGTTGCATAATGGAGATAGTTGAGGATTTCCATTTCAAAAGGACGAAACGGCTGTTAAGGATGGAGGTTACAGCCGGGCATCTTTGCGAGTTGCAGAGCAATGGCATAGAGCATCGAACAAAACATCCCTTGATCTTTTATCCACAATTCTGACTTTGCGTCGTAACTTTTAGCCAATCAAGAGTCTTAATTTGATCAGCTCATTCTTTTGCAGCTGGGTCAGTTTAGGTTTGAACCCTTAATCAAAGAATCTTCCTCCCACCTGTGGAAATTAACCAGATCCCCAATTCTCAGCAATTTGAAAACAAACAACCGGAGGGAAGGAAGAGGTTCACCCCCCCCCAAACCCAGGTGTCAAGCCTTTCACTAAATCAAGGACTCCCTTCCTTCCATAAACCTCTCAGAGCAAGGAGACAGAGAGTCTGGAGTTTAAAGATACACAACTCCCTTTCCCAGGGTCCTTGTGGCTGATAAAATACCCACAAGGCCACATTCTTCTACTTGACCAAGGAATGATTTTTCTAACAGTTATAACTTTACCACATCATTCTTAAATCCTTTTTTCTAAAGGCGACCCAAATTCCCTTCCACGAATTCCCCACTTTTCATACTGGTAACAAAACAGAATAAAAAGAAAAAGACAAATTATAATTGTACACCCTTTGGATCCCTAAACCCCACCCCTAGTCCCCTTTCCCGGTTTCAATTCCCAACAAATGTCCATCAGTCTTAATCTGCTATCAGCCTGGTGATCTCACGTCCGAGGCTCTTAATTTTCTCTCAGTTCCTCTCTGCCGGTTTTTTTGATAGTCCTTAATATTAAACACCAGATCCCGGAGATGCTCTGGCCCGATGGGGACAGTGTTTCCTCCAGCCAGACCACCATACTTAAAAGTGGAGCCCAAATCTTGTTTCTTGCTCCTTTCAAGTCCAAATGTCCCCAAAGCTCCAACTTTCACCTTAATCAAATTTGTAATCCTTAGGTCTTCAGATCTCCACATAGGGAGATCTCTCCATTCTTCAATCTCCAATTTGGACCAAATTTTCATCATCAAATTCTTATTTTCCTTTGTAGCCATCATGTCAGGACTCTGGCTCTCCTTTGTCATCTGCAACACCACATCTCCTCCTTCCCTTTCCTCAGAAACAACATGTGTCCCTTTCTCCACACTCTCAAAGTTCTCAAATTTCTCCTCTTGTCCAGCTGCGTGAACTTCCCGGATCAAATCCTTATCAAATTCAATGCACTTGTTTACTGTTAAGTCCAGGGTTGCAACGTTGGTAGCCAAAACATCGATTTGGCCTTGTAACTTTCCCAAGAGAAAGAAAATTCTGTCCAATTTAGCTTGAGTTTTCCCTCCTTCAGCCATTCTTGTAATGTCCCAAAACCCCCTATAGAGGGATTTTGGTTACTTAGTATTCCTTCCAGTTCAAATCCAAAAATCAAGTTAGTTTGCATCAGTTCTTCATTGTTTTCAACAAAATATAACCAAATTGTAACAAATATAACCAGCAGAGACAATAGAAAACAAAGTTCGCTTTTTCCGTCTTGACAGCTAATTTGGTTATATTTGACAGCTCTTCAATATCTCTCCAACAGGCTCTCTCACGGATCACTCCCGGGTCCGGGGGGGGGGGTGGCACTTCAGCTCCGAAAATTAGCTCTTATCCTCCAGTAAAAATTACTTAAACTGCCAAATCGTGAAATTAATGTCTTTTACTCAATAAGAAGAAGAAAAAATCCTTTCGACCTTAGTTAGTTAGTCCTTGCTTTAGATTATTTACAAGACGGGGAGACGGACTTCCTGTTTACGCCTTCCCCGAATGTGCCTAATTTCAATAATAATAATAATAATAAATTCTTTAGAAATCCAATTTCCGTACTACTTACGGGTTGCTGCTTTAAAATCCAATTGTTCACAAGAAGAAGTCAGCGTTCTCCGACCATGGCATGCGGCTTCACTCCGCAGGAGAAGCAGTCGACTCTCAGCACCGCGCCACTCACCCCGTCCCCCGTTCCAAAGCCTTTAAAAAGGCTCCTTCACGGGTCGGGGGGCGCAAATGGTGCCCGCCGAGTCACTAGGTTCACAGGCTTCGCCGCCTGTGATTTTTAAGGGTCCCCGCGTCGCCGCAGCGGCAAGACCCAAATCCTGCGGAGCCGATTCCCTCCTGAGCTCAGAGGGAATCCGCCATTAGCCGATGGCGCTAACCCGGAAGTCTCCAAGACTGTTTTTACAACAAAGCTTCTGAGCAAACCTTTGGAACTACCATCATGAAAGCATTCTTTCTTATACCACGATGAAAAGAAAATATTAGCTTACAATGATCAATGTGCCTCTATCCAGCTGGCACTGCCATTTCTAACCTATCCTCTTTATACTGCATAAATTACAATATAGTCTCCATTTACTAAGTTCTGACTGGAACCCAGTGCGGTTCTCTGCTCCAACAGCTATTGCTATATGCACCCATTTTCTCAATCTTGTCAACAGTTCAGCCAGTGAACCAATTGCTGGTCAATGAAAAGACTCCCAGACGCAATGCTGACTGGCTTAACCCATTCAACACACAAAAATAAATTCAAAACAGAATAGAGGAGAAACCAACCAGATACTTTTGACATTTTCCTCCTGTTATCTCAAGAACTATAGCAAAATCCCACTTGCTTTTGAATTTGGAATGGCAAACCTGTGGTTCATTACTGTGGATATATTTATAATTTTACCTGCAGGTACTTAAATCAGCAGCACCAAGGGAGCCTGCAAAGATCACATATTTAGGAGAGTTCTCAGATATGAAAACAAACCTAATTTGTATCCACTTGAGCCTCCTCACACCACTTCCAAATACAGAACAAGCGGGAAAGATTAATGCTGGCAAGAGATCCAAGAAGTAATCACAACTGCTTTTAGCTCATTATGAAGATTTTACACCTGTGATTAAGGCAGACGTACTGGGTGACTTATTCTGCCAGGAGATACCTTCCTGTGCATTTCATTAGCGGAAGCTAAATATAAGTACAACGTGACTCTCTTTTGAGTACCTTGGTTCTCAGACGCCTTGGTACTCAAACAACTTGGAACGCAAACACTGCAAACCCAGAAGTAAGTGTTCCGGTTTGCGAACTTTTTCCAGAAGCCAAATGTGCTCCGTTTTGAGTGTTATGCTGACATTTTGAGTGTTATGCTGATGATTTGAGTGCCAAACGTCCATTTTGAGTGTTACGCTGAGGTCTGTCTGTTTTTGCTAATTATTTTTTTTCTTTTTGTGGCTCTTTTTTGTGTTTTTGTGACTGTCAGCTACTGATTGATTGATTGATTGATTGATTGTGTGACTGCAGTACATTGTTTATTGCTCTCATTTTATGGATCAGTGGTCTCGTTAAATAGTAAAATTCATGCTAAATTGCTGTTTTTGGGGTTGTTTTTAAAAGTCTGGAACGGATCAATCCATTTTGCATTACTTTCTATGGGAAAGTGCACCTTGGTTTTGGTACCACTGTAATAACAGTTGCAATCAGACCATTTTAGAACATCTCTTTGAGGTCTGAGGCTCAAATATGGCATTCCAGGCCCCTCTGACCCTTGAGATTTTTCCTAGGCCACACCCACTGCCTAGCCACACCCTCTTTCCATAAGCCACACCCCTCACCAGCCTTGCCTTCCTATCCTGCTTTGCTTGTCTGGAATGTGTTCTCAGACATTGGCATTAACTCTTGCTTGCCTGGATGGAGAATAAAAAGTGATGTGTGAGTATGTTTAGAAACCAGCCTACTGTACAAAGGTAACATTTATACTAATTACCGTATTTTTTGCACCATAACACTCACTTTTTTCCTCCTAAAAGGTAAGGGGAAATGTCTGTGCGTGTTATGGAGGGAATGCCTACGTGTTGCATGCCTACGGACTTTCCTCCTCTAAAAACTACGTGCGTGTTATGGTTGGGTGCGTGTTATAGAGCGAAAAATACGGTACTCAATTTCTGCGCCTGACCTGCCCACTACTGGCCTGTGTGCCCCCCCCCCCCCAAGAAAGCTGCACAGAAGGGATTTTGGAACCCTGCTCTACAGGAACGGTATATTCAGAGACTCTTGGAATTAAAAAAATGCCATGCAAAGTGAAAAATGGAACCATAAACAGTGGGAAACAAAATTAGCAATATTCAAACAATAACAAAGCAATACTCCCATTTGGGGCACAATATTCAATTTTTAGATTGGGAAAGGTGATGGAAAACTGATCTGAAATTCTCAGCATGCTGCACTCTGAAAGAAAACTATATGAAAATGATGTACAGGTGATATTTAACTCCTAGTAAGTTAGTAAAAATGTATAAGACAAGTACAAATACCTGCTGGAAATGTAAAGAAAAAGAAGGTATATTTTATCATATGTTGTGGTCATGCAAAGTAATAAAAGCATTCTGGGAAATGATATATAATGAATTGAAAAAAATGTTTAAAATAACTTTTATATAAACAAACAAACAAACCAGTAGCTTTCTTATCAGGAATTGTAGGTACCGATATCCCAAAGGAGCAGAAAAGACTCTTTATGTATGCGACAACAGCTGCACTGATGCTATTAGCCCAGAGAAGAAGACAGAAAGGAATGGCAAACCAAGCTGGTGGACTATGCCAAAATGGCAAACTGACTGGAAAGCTCAGGAACAAAGAAGACAAATCTTTAAGAAAGAATGGGAAGAGTGGGAAGACCACTGAAAGCGGATGGAAACATTAGCACTTGGAATGTAATAATCACCAGGGACAGAGACAAAATATGAAATAATATGAAGCTGAAAATGTTGACAATGAGACCCATAGAGTCTGGAGATTCAGAGAAATTTCTAAATGTTAATATTTACTTGGTATTGTTATAACTCTACACTTGTAAAATCAACTAAAAAATAATTTTAAATAAATAAAGCAATATTCCCACCCACTAATGAGCAGATGAACACAGCCTCAACCGCTCCCTAGTCCAAAAACCACTCACATTGAAGCAACATTTCCCACCTCCAGTGCCAGATTTACGTATAAGCTAAACAAGTTATAGCTTAGGGCCCCACTCTCTTCGGTCCCCCCCCCATATACTACTTCTTAATTGTATTTCACTATTAACATACTTCTTAATTGTATTTCAGTTCAGCAATTACTTTGTAAAATACGTATTTTGTTATGTATAAATGGCTTTAGATACCTATCAGGTCCATAAATTACCATATAGCATATATTCAACACAAAAAACAGTGACAAATTGTTGTTGACAAAGGACAGCTGGACATAAAGGGCCCCATTACCTTCAGTAGCTTAGAGCTTCATCAGATCTGGCCCTCCCAACCTCCCCTTAAGCTTCCCACCCCACTCAAAAAACTGGCATCAGGCCAGCGGTGGGTGGGCTCAGGGTCCTCCTTCAGGGAGTCAGAAGGTGGTATTCAACCCAATTAAATTAATGGACATGATTGAATAAGTGAGTCTGTTCTGAGTAAAGCTTAGTTGACTATCACCCAGAAACCCTTGGCAATCTACTGCAAAACACCCAAAGATTTATCACCATTGCCCTGAATCTACCTCTGGTTCCCCATTCTTGCTGGAAACAGCTTATTCATCCAAATGAAGTTTTCACTGTGGTCACATCCACACCATATATTTAAAGCATACAATGCCCCCCAAAAGTATCGTGTGAACTGCAGGTTGTTGTGAATCGTAGCTCTATGAGGAGTAACCAACAGTTTCCAGGAGTCTTGGGGGGAAGCCACAAGCTTCAAATGTGCATTTAGTGTATCATGTAGATGTGACCTTTATTTACTACTATCACCTGAGCATTTTCATGAGCTCACAATGCATTTGGGGGCGTTTGGGGAAACATAATGGAAACTCTTTAGAAATAGATCTCTCCAGACTCAAGGCAAAAGTCGTTAAATGCCCCTTTGTTTATCTGCACAATCGTTTGCATGAGAGGAGGAACTTTTGCTTCATCTGTTCCTGGCACTTATTTCCCACCTGAGCTGGGTTTATGACAGCATAATCATTTCCACAGCAACCAGAATCCTGACATGAGGTGAGAGAGATGGTTGGCAGGATGAGGCGAGGTGTGCAGATGAAGCAAATGATCTCTCGGGAAACAAAGCTCCCTTTTCACGTACATATACATCTTATGGACCCAGCCAAGTACGAAGAAAGAAAGCAGAACTGAAAAGCAGAACGGTCTACAAAAGGCAGGCATGGAAGCATCCCTGTTTTCTTTGACTACCACTTTCTCTTACAAATATTTTAAACAATGATAATGGTGGGAGAATATGGAACATGGCACACAACACTCCAACTTCAGTGGGTACCCTTTTTGTTAAGGCAGAGGATGGGGATGGTGTCATGGACTGACTGGAAACAGAGGTGTGATGGGCGGCCCCAGCTAGGGAATCCCCAAGGGAAGAAGGCTCAGAGACAGGGGATTGATGGTGGGAGGATGATGAGCAGTTACAGAGAGAGAAGGGAGCAGACTAGGAGAAGGTGGCAGAAGCTGAAGAGGTAACAGGGTTTGGTAAGCAGGAAGAGGCTGTGGCAGAGAGCAGTCCAGACTCCGAGGCAGAAGTGGAGGCTGGTGAGGAGGGGGACCAAGATACAGTGATAAGTCTTTCCTCTTGCTCTTTCCAGCTCCCCTCCCTCTGATCTCACAGAACTGGAAGTGGCATGAAGAGGGCAGAGCAAAGGCAGGCAGGGTCTCAGAATGCTTTGGAAGAATCTGGGATAGGAGACTTAGGGCATTATGGGAAGATCAGCCCTCACAACTGCCTCATTGGGGCAAGATCTATCGGAAAGAGTTGCTGTGATCCCCAGGCCTGGCCTCCTGAGGCAACCTTGTTTCTTTGAACTTCACTGATGCTCTGTGAGTTATTGCTGACCAGCTCTGGCCCCTCTCCTGACAGGAAGCCTAATTCCTTGGAGGGCTTTTCTCCCCCAAAGTGTCTATATGGGATAGTTCTCAGGGGACAACAAGGGCAACAACAAGAAGGTGAGGTGGGTAGTGCCCCTCCTGGCCTAAGTTTGGGTGTGGGGGAGAAATTCAATTCAGTCCATGTTTAAAGCCAAATCTATCAAACACACACTTTCCAAAGCGATATGAGAACTGAAACACAGCCATCCTCTGAAGTTCACAATTATCCAGATTTTGCTTGCAGTATTCCAACCAAACAATGTTTACAGAAATGCATGTATCAGGGGAAAGTGTACATAAACCACTTTGAGGCTTTTGTGGTGTGTGTGTGTGTGTGTGTGTGTTACAGTCAACCGGTGTATAAAAAAATTGAGAACGTTATGAAATAAAAAATTCTATCTTACTGAAAATAGCATGCAAGAAATGCCTTATATTAGGATGGGGCAAATATGCATTATCATAGAATAGTGGAGTCGGAAGGGGCCCTGAGGATTATCTAGTCCAGCCCCCTGCATTGCAGGAATAAGCAGCTGTCCTTTACAGGGATCAAACCTGCAACCTTGTCGTTATCAGTACCAAGCTCTAACCAACTGGACTATTCTAGTTCCTAGTCCAAACTGCAAACAGAAATGTATTTACTAAGAGAGATTTGCACTAAAATGCTGATGAATTTCCATGAGGTGGGGGAGGGGGCAGGGAGCCGATTGCTGCAGAAATGTGGAGAGCTGAATTTAATATTAGAAAAATAGGAGAACCAGAACTGACAGGTACTTCCATCGCTACCTAAATCACACAGCGCATACAGAAAAATGCACATGGTGAAGGAAAGGAAAAACGTTTTTTGTTGTGTGTTTTTGTTATTAACCGACCTCGGTTTTATTTTACCATTTCAGGCAGTTTTGTGCACAGCAAAGGCTTCTCCTTTTCGGGAGTTTACTTGGTATTATCCAGTCAGTGGATATTATTTTGTGGACAGTCAGGTGTCCCCCAGTGTTTGATCAAGAAGTGGGGAGGAGAGAAATCACTCCTGCGCTGCCAGGTTCCATGATGTACTGAGCTGTGGGGGGGTCTGCATGGACGGGTCCCCTGGTCCCCGGCTAATTACCTACTTGAGAGCACCAGAGCTGCACAAATGATAAAATCGTTCCGAAGAAGCAAACGCTTGAGATGGAATAAACTGAATAAAACTGTCAGCTGAATAGATTATTGACCACCTCACCTTTATGTCTGGAAACAATCAGAGTGGAGGGAAGGGAGAAAAATACTCCCTTTCCTATGCCAGGTGAATAAATTGGATTAAGCCCACACGGCTAAAATTTAGAATCTGTGTCTCTTGTGGGTATATTCACCGTAATGCAGATTTAATATTTAGACAGAGACGTATATATTGTGCACATGGAGGCCGGCAGCTCTTGCTCTCATACTGCAGAGGACATAAATGAGGGTGGGGGTAGCAGTCTAATATGTGGAAGCTGCACATATTTATAGACACATCCCTGTGTTTATAATGCCTTCTCTTTGTCTATTGTCTGTGCCCTTTCTCTCACGTACATATTTACTCCTTCCGTTTGCTCATACACAGAATTACAGAGTTGTAGAGTGGGAAGGGACCCCGGGGGTCATCCAGTCCAACCCCCAGCAATGCAGGAATCACATCTAAATAATTCCTGACAGATGGCCATCCAGCCTCTGCTTAAAAACATCCAAGGAAGGAGAGTCCACCATCTTCCCGACAAAGTCTCTTTCTCTGTCAAACAGCTCTTCCCAACAGAAAGTGGGAATTCCTAATGTTTAGGTGGAATCTCCTTTCTTGTAATTTGAATCCATTGGTTTGGGGCCTAGCCTCCAGAGCAGCAGAAAACAAGCCTGCTCTGTCTTCCCTGTGACAGCCCTTTAGATATTTGAAGGTGGCTATCATATCACCTCTCAGTCTTCTCTTCTCCAGGCTAAACATACCCAACTCCCTCAGTCATTTGATAGCATTTTACCTGGGGTTTTAGATTATTGGCAAAACATTTTTTGTGGTGTTTTTCTGTATCATATTTTCTCTGGAAATTTTCTCTGGAAATGATAAACCTGAATTAAATGGGGATAGGGGCAGAGCCAGGATTAAGATTGCCGGAAGAAATATCAACAACTTCAGATATGCAAATGACACAACCTTGATGGCAGAAAGTGAGGAGGAATTAAAGAACCTTTTAATGGGGGTGAAGGAGGAGACCGCAATATATGGTCTGAAGCTCAACATCAAAAAAACGAAGATCATGGCCACTGGGCCCATCACCTCCTGGCAAATAGAAGGGGAAGAAATGGAGGCAGTGAGAGACTTTACTTTCTTGGGCTCCATGATCACTGCAGATGGTGACAGCAGTCACGAAATTAAAAGACTCGTGCTTCTTGGGAGAAAAGCAATGACAAACCCAGACAGCATCTTACAAAGCAGAGACATCACCTTACCAACAAAGGTCCGTATAGTAAAAGCTATGATTTTCCCAATAGTGATGTATGGAAGTGAGAGCTGGACCATAAAGAAGGCTGATCGCCGAAGAATTGATGCTTTTGAATTATGGTGCTGGAGGAGACTCTTGAGAGTCCCATGGACTGCAAAAAGATCAAACCTATCCATTCTGAAGGAAATCAGCCCTGAGTGCTCACTGGAAGGACAGATCCTGAAGTTGAGGCTCCAATACTTTGGCCACCTCACGAGAAGAGAAGACTCCCTGGAAAAGACCCTGATGTTGGGAAAGATGGAGGGCACAAGGAGAAGGGGACAACAGAGGACGAGATGGCTGGACAGTGTTCTCGAAGCTACAAACATGAGTCTGACCAAACTGTGGGAGGCAGTGGAAGACAGGCATGCCTGGCGTGCTCTGGTCCATGGGGTCACAAAGAGTCGGACACAACTAAATGACTAAACAACAAACAACAGGGGCAGAGAAATACAGGTTGGGATTTTGATGCTAATGATATTGTGAGGACACTGCAAGAAAATGTGCATGTTTGAGGAGCACCACAACAAACACCCATCTGGAAGCAGAGATGTGCCAACCTGTCAGTTTCAGTTGCTTTTGGTTTTTCCAGTCTTCATTCAATTCTCTACACTTCCACACCAATTTGTGATTTTTAAAAAAGCAGTCTTACTGAAAATTCATCAGTACTTTAGTATGAAGCCATTTCCCCTAAGTATGCATTCTTCTTCTTCCTCTTCCTCTTCCTCTTCCTCTTCCTCTTCCTCTTCCTCTTCCTCTTCCTCTTCTTCTTCTTTCTTTTTCTTTTTTTCTTTTTTTCCTTTTTATGCTATTTTCAGTTTCCCCTAGCATTTGCATTGTTGTACACATTATTTTGCTGGAGAGCTGAGTTGTAAAATTCAGAGGCGTGCGTCGTTCAAAGGATGGCTGTGTTTCAGTTTTCTTATTGCTTCAGAAAGTGTGAATTATGTAGGTTAGTCTTTAAATACAAAGTGAATTGAATTTTGCTCCCACCTCTATCTGGAAGCACCCAATATCTTCCTCTTAACTCCAAGAAAAGATGGGGTTTAAAAGTCTGAGTTGCATTTTCTTAAAGCAGATTGTAATGATACAGCTTCTTTTCTTTATCGTTTCTGCCCCAGTGCATTCTTTCTAATCCTATGTAAAATCTTTTTATGGACATGGGATAGATAAAATAACACTGCTGTTATTTTAAAGCTACACATCTCAAAAGAAACAGGAAACTCCATGACTTATTCCTAAAGTGCATAAAAACAACAATTCAGCCTCTGTATTTCTGATCTTTCTTTCTTTATTTAAAAAATGGATTCAGTGCTGTTTGCTGGTGGTCAGTTTTACCTGCGTTTTATGAAAAGCGCAATCTACACCAGCCCACTCTATATCTCCTGTAATTCTCATTCCATATAGCTCCCTTGGGGATTTTGTTCTTAAATTGCATATTTGAGACAAGCCATTTGACTTATTACCATGACATGATTTATACTTCATTATTAGTAATTTGCTTCAGGATTCTGATTATAATGGCACCTTTTATCATGTTTAATCATTTTAGTACAGTTTCTTTACTTAATGTGGCTCTCTCCCGGAGCTACTATCAAAACTTTGCCTAAAGTGAAATTCAAAAAGTCCTCCTAAAGCACAGCATCTGTGGACATTTCAAGGGAAGCTAAGAGACAATGGGCAGCTAAGAGACAATGTGGGATGGGGTGAGAATTTTGCACATCTTACCTCATTGGCTTGTTTTTTTCATTGTCAGCGCTGAATGCAAAATCAATCACCTGTCACACCAAATATCACATTTAGTGGAGCACCCCAGGAATGGGGAGAGGGGCTATGGGAAGCGACAGACGATGGTGCAGAGTTGAAAGTGTCCCAGCCCAGTATGTCCCTAAACTAGGGATGGGTGGGAGAATTCAATTCAGCTTGAATTAAAGGCAAATCTTTGCAAAACCATATGGGACCCAAAAGCATAGCCATTCCTCAAATGTCACCCTTCTCCAAATTTTTCAGTGCCATTCTCCAGCCAAGTAATGTGTCCAAATTTAACGTACTGGGGTGCATGAAAATCCATATGAAAATAGCATACAACATTACCTTCTTTTAGTGGAAAAATGGCTTTGCAAAAATGTCTATGTTGAGTAAAGTTGCATACAAACATTGGGAGAAATTGGCACTGAAATGCTAATTAACTTTCATGAGGGCTTTTTAAAATTGCAAACTGATGTGGAGATGAAGAGAACTGAACTTAAGGTTGGGGGAGGGGGATTAAATAGAGAGAAAAAGAAATAGACTGATTCACTCATCCCTACCCTAGATGTGCCATTAGGCTCATCTCTGATTATTGAGCCTTTGAAAAGCATTACCTTCATCTGCCTTTGAAGGTCCCACATCACCCTGCCAACAAATAATCCAGATTTTTTTATTAGCGCACAGGCAGGAAAGAGCCAGTGGGTGTGGGCATTTTGAAATTTGCAGATAACTGTACCTTTAGAAGTGAGTGACCAATGCAAGAACAATTCTTCCTCTTGAGGTTTGCAGACAAGGCAAAATGCAACAGACAGGATGAGCTGCAATGCCTTAAGCATGCTGGTTGTCTAGTTGATGCTGCCTTTCCATGTTTAAATGCCCAGGACCATATCTTTCCTCTTGGGCACTTGCTTGAGCTTCCCTACTGACATCAGGGGCGTCGGTGCTTTCATGTCTCAAAGAATCACTCAGCCCACCATCACCACTCTCTGGGATGGAGAAACCAAGCTAAAGCTAGAGGGGGCAGAGGGGAGGGTGGAGGGGGTGTTGGTTCCTAATTTGGAAGCCCAGAGCAGTGACCATGTCAGCATTACAAGATCACTCCTGACATTATATTTCTGATGGGGGACAGCGGTGGAGGAATGGAGTGAGTGAGAAAATAAAAATAGCCCATCTGATGGCCAGACCAGAACCATCTGAGATGCAGATTCCCCCCCTTCCCCAAGTCATGTCTGCCACATTCTGCCATTTGTGCGGTTATGACTTTGCTTGTGTTGAGCTTTGCATAATTCCTACGTGTGTGCAGAGATCCTTTAGTCTGTTTCTTGTGCACGTCCATCTCTTGCCATCAGAGTGCAGACATTCCACAGCAAACGTAAGTTGGCAATCACAGGAGGACAGTGTTTAGGAAAAGGCTGTTCTATGTAGGTTTGGACACCAGTCTGCATCTTGGTTTTCTTGTTCTCTGCTGTTAGAATTAGCCATGTGCTGCTGGAGAGAGAAGGCAGGATCACAAGGGTAGGAAGGAAGATCTCTGTCAGTGCCAGTAGTAGCTGTCAAACTTGAGAGCTGCTGTTGCAGTTGCCCAGAATAATCTGAAGTGCTTGCAAAGGCTGTATGGAAAGATAACAGCTTCATTGCAGGAATCTTTCTTTCATAGTATCTGGCTCCCCTCCCTTCTCTGTGTACTATGAAGTCAAAGGCAGCATTTGAAGCTCACATGTTGTGAAGAAGAAGAAGAAGAAGAAGAAGAAGAAGAAGAAGAAGAAGAAGAAGACGACGACACCCATCTGATTGGGTTGCCCCAGCCACACTGGGCAGTTTCCAACAAATTAAACACACTAAGCACAGTAAAACATCTAACATTTTCTTTGAGATATTAGGGGATTAAGTTCTGAAGGGTCCAAATAATTTATGATGCCCTAGTAAGAAAACAAGAGCAGATGAACTGATTTCAGGTTGGTTTGTTAGAATCATTTTGCTGATGACACTATGGGATGCTGGCAAAACAGTATGGAAATGCAGAAGACATTTTTATCCACATTTCTCACTCACTTGACAAATACATAATCTATGTTCCAGCCTGTATATGAAGAAAAGCTGGAGGAAATGGTTTCACAGAGATATAGGTGCTGTGAACATTTGTTAAAAGGTCTGACTAATATTATTTATTCATTCATTTTAATCCTACCAAGGAGATCATGGTGGAATTCATGATCTTCATACTCCCCATTTTATTCGCATAAAAAAAATAGAGACTATGACTGGCCCAAGGTCACCCAGTGAACTTTATGGCGGACTGAGGATTTGAACCCTGGTCTCCCAGATCTTAGTCCAGCATTCTAACCACTACACCACAGTGACTCCATATCTGCAGATCCATCTTTGTGAGCAAGATCAGCATGGCATGCCCCTGCTTACGTCAATCCCAGGAGCATTACCATTCCCTAAGGCCCGAAAACTCATCATGGGGGACAGGAGGCACTGATCAGTACCAGCTTCAGTGAAGCATTTCCTCTGCCCCATCAGAGACTAGAGCTTTGTATGTAATTCTCACCATGAGGAAGGCCCTCAGAGAACCTTCCCTTTGACAGAAATGATGTGTGAAGTGTTAGTTTCCCACTGGGGAGTCTGAGCTCTGCTGAAAACACTTGCTGCAGTCTCCTTCTCAAGCCCCAAGGTATGTTGAAAACTATTTCAACTGAAAAATGGAATCGGCACCAAAGGCTATCATTAGAAATTCCATGGCATGGAATGCAATGCAATGCGTAGGAGTGACTAATTTGGCAAAGGTTGTTTGTTCCTTAACCTCAGAATTGGGAATGATCCTCATCCCTCCTTAGGAGTCATTTGCTAATCCATAGGGATGTATGCCCCTCTGTGACATCAGAACTGACACAATGGCAGGCAGAGAAGTTGTGACATATCAGGTCTGCCTCAAGGCATCTTCTGTCCCCAACAAACTTCTATGCTTAGGAGTACACAGCTGATATGAAATTAATCTCAAGGGGTATCCTGGGAGATTACCCAAGGCCTTCTTCTGGTACCATTATTATCATTGATTACCCAAGGGTCTATTCTACTATCATTGACATTAGTACTGTTTGCACAGCACCATCAAGGCATATAGCCAATTATCACAAATAATAATGCATTCTTTTATTTTGTATCATGCCCTTTCTCCAAGAGCTCAGGATGACAAACATCACCCCTCCTATATCACCTTCCTATCAACCCTGTTTAGGAAGTTTAGTCTGAAAGAGAGGGACTTGCCCAAGAATTTGAATCTGGGTCTCTCCAATACTCAACCCACAACTGCAAAATATTTCCCTTCTTCCTGTTTTCTCCCTGATTTCTCAGTCATATAGGTCCCTTGATATACTATACTGTGTGTGTGTGTGTGTGTGTGTGTGTGTGTGTGAGAGAGAGAGAGAGAGAGAGAGAGAGAGAGAGAGAGAGAGAGAGAGATGTGACCCCAACCACTGCTTGCATGTGTCTCCCAGAAAGTTAGTGTCAATGGAATATGGCCTTTGGAGTGAAAATGTTCTTCTGGCCTTGCTTTACAGCATAACGTAAGCTAAAAAAAAAAAACAACAACAACAACCAAAGAGCTCCCTGTTCTAAGAAGCTTCCAAGCTAAGTCTTACATCTCTATGATACTTGGTGACCCATTCACATTGGTTCCTAGGCCATCCCTTGGCAACCACTGCTGTAAGCGCAACAGACGTCTGATGATTCTGCATTTTGCTAGCTTAGTGGGAGTTTTGTTATAATGAGAGCATGCACAGATAACATTTGCATTACTGTCTGAGCCTCAGCCTCTGATGCCTGATCAAGCCTTCGTCGGATGCCTTGAGTATTTTGATTATAATCTGATAACGACAAGGAAAAGGCTGAACAGGCAAGGTCACCGCCAGTAGGAATGAGATAAAAGGAGCAGAGATTCCCTCCACCACCATTCCGTTCCGCTCTTCCTTTCCTTTTTTCATTCCAGGGGAACGGACATTTGTTGTTTCCATGTGCAGCACCCCGACTGCTGGGCAGAGGAAATCTATACTGTTTGGGGCCACCTTTGGTGCTGTGAACTTTTCGCAAAGCAAGAGAGCTGGGGAAGTTGTGACACTCTTGTGGCTTACCCCACCGGCGATGCAGGCTGAACTCTTATAAATCATTCTGATTTATCTTGAGAGTTAGTGTTCGAGCAAAGGGAGCTTTGGCGTTTCATTATTTCAAAAGTGGCCTCGGATTGATGGCCATGGGAAACAGAGGGTGCCATCGCAGTCACCTTTACCCTGCCTGGCCTCCAAAGTAATCAGATTGGATTCTGCTCCCCTGGTAACAACGTTGCCTCTCACTTCATCCTCAACATCCCTCTTTAAATATTCTCCAAGCGCTCTTCATACCAGAAATGGCTGCCACCTGCAAAGGAACAGAGAAAAGACTCTGGCCTGGATCCAAAGTTAGTTTCTCACACCCAAGGGAGCTTTGGAGTTGTGTCTAAAGCATGTGGGGAGCTTTCCAAAACACGAAAGGCTTTCTGCTGCAGACTATCACCTTCTGGAAGTTGGAAGGTGACTGAAACAGTGATTGAGGGTGTGAAGCTGGCATGCTTATCCCAGTTGCCACTCCTTGCCTCTTTCCATTTACCTAAAAAGAGCTATTGTATTAACTATCGACAATATCTATCTGTCCAAAGCTGCAATTGTTCATAAAATTAACCTGCACTGGATGCAGTGCTTGTTAAATTAAAAAGAGCACAAAAAGTAAAATAAAATTATTTTCTTTTCACTATTCACCTCTTGCTTTCCTGTACAATGATGAGCTTCTCACCATCATTATTTGATGTGTGAAAAGCCCCAGTCATATTGCTCACAGCCGTCCCTTTCTGATTTACATGCGAATCTTAAGTGCTTCATAAAAGAGAGCGAGGGAGCGAAACAGAGCAGGAAACACATAGACCAGGAGTATAAATAACCTTTCACCCCATTGAAGATTATTATCTGTTCTGCATTCAGAGAGTGATGAGGTTATAATGGAAAGTCGTATTGACTTGTCTCTCTCTGTAGAGGGTTCTTAGCTTCAAACATGTGTTGTTGCTTCATCGACATCAGAGAACCATCTATATAAATATGAAGTATAAATCTTTCATCTTTTAAAGGGAATTTTAGAGCATATTGACAGACTGGCAGGCTGGATTCCTCATTCACTTCGTAGATCAGGTAACCTCAGCGGAAATACCTTCCACAAGTGCAGAAAGGACTTTGTCTCCCAAAGAATCATATCTCTGTGGTAGAACATCAGCATCTCATGCAGATGTTCCCAGGTTCAATCCTGGATTCCCTGCCTTAAAGCCTGGAGAGCTTTAAGTGTAGATGATAGAGAGACCAATGAACTAACTCACTATAAGGCAGCTTTCTGTCTTCCAAACCAATTTGATAACAAAGCTTTTTTCTGGGAAGGTAACCAAGAAGTGTCATCATTTTGGCTCATGAATTCAGGTGCTGATGGGAGCTCATTTCGGACTGGACCAATTCACCAAGCTGAATGAAAACCACCTTCCATTTATGGCAACCCATCAGGGGGATGGGTCAATAAACTTCCTAATTTAGTACTGCAAAAACAGGGTGGGACTAGTTGTGGAGTGTGAAGCACTTGGCTGGTTACAGTATATGCCTGTTAAGCTGCATTCAAGAGAGAAGCATGCCTGAGTGAACATTAGACAGCAATTGGCCATCAGTGGTTATTTCCGATCTGTATTGGAAAGGAAATGTGGTTTTCAAACACAAGGTTGAATATCTCCTCTCTTTCCCACCCAGCACTGCCACGCTTTCCAGAAGATGATTCTGTCCACTCCCGTGTGAGATCCTACCTCCAGGATTGCATCCTCTCCCTGCAACAAAAGCCTTGCTGGCCTTTAATTGGACCTTAAAGACCTTTTTATTCTGGTTGGCTTTGGGTTGATTTATGGTGCTGTGTTTTTAATAACTGGTTTATCTGCTGTTAGTTTTATAAGATGGTTAGACCTGATTTATTTATTTGCTGTTGTTACTCTACTGTTTTAATGTGTGTGGGAGTCTGATCTTATTATATTGGTTTACTGGCTGTTGTAAACTGGCTTGGGAGGATTATTTATCTTGAAAGGCAGTATAAAATTCCATTAAATAACCAATCCTTTGCACATCTACTCAGAAGTAATCCCCGTTAAGTGCAATTGAGATTACTGCTAGGTAACTCTATATACAAGATTGCAGCCTAAATAACTAAACAGAGACTCTGGGTGACCCAGGGCTCCTGCAGAAGAATTCAGGAGGAAGGACACAGCATAAGATGAAGAATACAGTATAAAATGGACCCCTTTTCAGAACGAATTGAGATCCAAAGTTATTTTAGGAAGTCAAATGCATGCAGAAAGGAAGTATCCATGTGCATAAAGGACTCGCCATACTCAATAGGTCAAACTTCATTTCTCTGGCCTCATTTTCAAAACTCTGCCTCTTGAAATTCAAGAACCAGTATTATAGAAGTTCACTGTATCTACTACAGAAATGGCCATTATTGCATACTCTTCCAGTTAAATTACTACTATTATCATTATTTCAGCTGAGCTTTCTAATGGACAGTGTGGGGTTCATTTGTTTTTGGTGTGTGTGTGTGTGTGTGTGTGTGTGTGAGAGAGAGAGAGAGAGAGAGAGAGAGAGAGAGAGAGAGAGAGAGAGAAAAGTTTGGGGGGAAGGTGGCTTTTGGTAGTGTGGAGAACAACATTATCTAAAGCTTATTACCCAATTATGTAGTACCTTGGGTTAAGAACTTTGCCCCAGGATGAGAACAGAAATAACACGCTGGTGGCATGGTGGCAGCGGGAGGCCCCATTAGCTAAAGTGGTACCTCAGGTTAAGAATGGTTTCAGGTTAAGAATGGACCTCTGGAACAAATTAAGTTCATAACCAGAGGTACCACTGTAAGATTGATACAGACATTTCCAAAACATGGAGACCATCAACAATTAACAGGGTAATCTCATACAAATCTGATGCACAATTATGGATGTTGACAGTGACCAATAGGTGATTATATTCCCTGGTCATCCTCCTTATGTTCAGACATTTGCCAGATGCACAATGGTGAACTTGCCAACATTGCTTTGTGATTGTCAACTGTCACCACATTTTGGACATTCACAGTAACAGATGTGCTTTAAATATTTTAAGAGACATTTCAGTCTTCAAGTACTGGTTAGCAAGAGATGATGAACAGATAGACTTTGTAGCCCATCAAATGACACATTTCAAAATGTGTGTGCTGCCTTTTTTCAGAATTCACTCCTAATCTTGGTAATCACAGGAAAAGATAAGGACAGAACTTCTGTCGCAGAAGCCTAATGTCTGTGCGCAGAGGAGGGGCTCAAGAGAGATGAGAGAGAGACGATGGTTTCTCTCATTGCTCAAAGTGCGTAGGCAGAGGGCTGGAGCGTCACCTGGGCCTTTGGAAAGAACAGAACTATTGATCTGAATTGCGCAGGGTACAAAAATGTTAAAAATAAACCCGTACTCCTTTCTTCCTGCTTGAGAGAGAAATTATGTGTTCCTGCTCTCCTCAGCAAATCAAAAGAATGAGCGATTTATTAGCCAGGATAATAGACTTGGCTTCTAATGTGCCTAATTCGTCACTCGCTAAAGGTTTATACCAGGCCTGTCATTGGTAAAGGAGGAAATGATTGATCCGTGATTCCATTGGCACCACAAAATGCAGGAAGATATGCAGATGAAGATGTTACTTCAACAAAAGGCTACCTGGATTCATGCTGTTGTTGAGAGACAGCTGAATATCCTTGTAAGCCTTCGGTATTCGTGGCACATGCCTGCTTGGAATTATTAATTTGGTCAGGATCAAGTGAAAGGTCACAGATAGCTATCATGAACCATAGAATCATAGAATCAGGCCAGAACAGAGGAGGGCAGGGGGGCTCAATCACCATGGGCCTACAATTGTGAGGGGGCTACTCCAAGCCCCCCTCAGAGAGACAAATATTATTGAAATGAGACCTACCTTTCCTATCTGGCCTGTGCCTATTACCAGTGGAATTGCAGAGTTTCAAGCAACCCCAAGGGTCATCTAGTCCAATGCCCTGCAAAAGACAGGAATCTCATTTAAAGCATACCTGACAGGTATTCATATATTTTACCCCTTGCTCCAAAAATAATAATACTCCCCAACATTTCTAACTTCCCATTTGAGCAGGGAAAGGGTTGTGGGCAAGGACGGTCCTACCATAACAAAGAGTGAAGTAACCGTCTCAGGTGGGATATGCTGTTAGCAACAGTCTCCTTTGCTGTTCCTCCTGAGGCTCTCAGCCATTCCCCTCTGCTGGAGGGCAGAGACATGTGACCTAGCTCCCCTAAACCAGACTCATGTCTTAGTTTCTCTGGAAGACTCCATCTCATTGCCAGTGCTGTAGTAAGACTCGGGCAGCTGATCCAACCGCCCCTGTGACCCCATACACACATACTACAGCACTGGCCTGACCCAGGAAGTGATTGAATATTTCATTCTACACTCAAGGGTAGTATCAGTTAAACCCTTCAGCTGCCATATGCACCGACTCTCTGCCTAAATATCCCCATGCCAGCCCTTCCTACCAAATATGCATTTCACTCCAGAAATAAACAAAGGAATTATTCTGGATGCTATTCTGCTGCCATTTAAAAGGTAAGAATGGCAGACAGCTCCAAATTAATCTCCTCGGAGCAGGAGTTGTCTCAACATATAAAGTTGCAACGACAATCAAAAGCAATTGTTTTGGAACATTTCCTTTTTCCCTCTCCTAGCTTTAATTCTTTTGTGCCACTGTTGTTGTTTTGTTTTGGCAGTTGTGAATAATTCCCTTCAACAATCTCGTTCTTCAGGCTGTTAACGCAGCTGACCTTTTATATCGGAGCCACCGCTTCCCAGGCATTTATTGAAGTGGTACTTAAAATGGATTTAACATGACATTTGGGTAATCAGAAGTTGATCGTTAATGGAAGCAACTGTGTGGTGCAGCCGTAAGAAGCAATACCCACTTCACTGAAAAAAACCTTTAAGAAGTGCATAAGAATAGCCTTGCTGGTTCGGACCAAGATCTGTTTCTTTTTGAACAGCAGCCAGCCAGATGCCTCTGGAAGCTTATAAATGGGACACACAGGTAAAGGCCACCCACTGTTGCTGCGCCAAGCACCTAGGGCAGGGAAGATGCAACCCTCCATGTATTGATGGGTTCCATATTCCATCCACCCTAGTCAACATGGCCAATGGTCAGGAGTGAGGGCAATTTGTAGTCCTGCATGTCTGATGACTTTGCTACTTCTATACATACATGCTCCATTGAGCCACCATGCCTGATATCTGTCAACAGACCTATGTCCTGCAGATGTGTCTGATCCTTTCTTAAAAAATCCAGCTAAGACGATGGCTTTCAGCTCATGTTGTGGTAGCAAAGTGAACACTGCATCGTTTGCAGAACGTTTTGTCATTTCTGAAGCTCCTGCTGGTCAGTGCCATTGACTCTTCCTATTCAAATGTTCTGAGAAGAGGGAGATGCAGGGAAATGCCTTTGGCCAATCTGTTCATTTATCATGATTTTATAAACCTCTATTTTTCTCCCACCACCCTCTTAGCTTTGAGGAAAGACCACAACCCAGGCAGCCCTGTATAGGGAAGCTTTTTAAAATGCTTTATGCTTTATTGGGTGTGTTTTTTTATATGTGTTGGAAGTTGCTGAGAGTGGCTGAGACAACCCAGTCAGATGGGCAGGGTAATAATAATAATAATAATAATAATAATAATAATAATAATAATAATAAAAGAAGAAGAAGAAGAAGAAGAAGAAGAAGAAGAAGAAGAAGAAGAAGAAGAAATAATAATCTCTATTTTCATCAGAGAAATGTTGGAGGGTATGTAATGCTTCTGGCACCACCCACCACTGTCATGGCAAATAAAAAGCTGCCCAGAACAGAAAGCAACCCTCAACCTGAAAACGTTTCCTACCCCTAATTATTATATATCCTACCATGTCTTTTTCTAAGCTAAAAAAACCACACCTGAACACCACAGGGAAGCTGCTCTAAACCTGTCATCCTTTCTGATACCCTTTTGAAATGACCCTTAGGTTCCACTCTCAAAATATCCTACTAGTGAGAAGCTTGAACACCAGCCAAGTTGAGTATACAGCCCTCAGATATTCTATTGGATCAATTTAATTACGAGAGGGAGTTAGATCTCATTACATATTAACTGTACCCCCCCATCTCTCTCAGGTTTGCAAAACCAATTCTCATTTATTTGTATTTGAAATCGCAAAAGTCAAATGTGATCAAACAGATTTTCTCCTGTTTTGTGATCAAACAGACTGAGAACATTAATCAGAGCTTCTGACTCAGCTAATCAAAACGATTAAGACACTTGCTAATAGAATCCAGGTGGCAGGAGAATTGTCACCGTGGAAACAAATCCTGCTTTTGCAAAAGTGGGCAAAAGATCTGGTCAAAACTGGCTGGCACATTACAATGGCTAGAATGTCAAGATCGAGGACTGTCAAGTAATTTATCTGCTGTTCATGATCAATTTCCCTTAAAATTTGATTACAAGTCTGCTATGTGAAGACTCTTCTCCTGCAACTTCTGTTCTCAATATGGTTTCTAGGACACTGGAATTCCAGGCTCAAATCCTGATTCAAGTCCTCACCAAGTGGCTTTGGGGAGATATAATCCACCAACATGCACAGGTGGAACAAATGCACAGCATGTTGTAGTGGACAGTTTTGAAGCTGGACCAGAGTGATAGGTCTTCCGCTCCTTGCTCAGCCATGAAGTTCTGTGTTCTTGACTGCACCACCATTTCCCAGTTTAAATCAGTTGTAGGCAATGTGGTTCCTTCCAAGTGCTCTTAGACTTCTATTTGTCAATGGTCAATGGTCCAGGAAGATGGGAGTTATTTAAACATTCTGGAGGGCCCTGCATTGGCACCTCCTGGTTTAAATAATCTCAGAGGGGTGATGTGAGATTAAAATTGGATGATGCCATGCATGTCACCCTGGGTTTCTTCAAGGATGTAATAAATCAAGGAATTTCATACTGTGTTGTAAGGAACCTTATGGTTCTTCGATAAGATCAATAAAGGTGGGCAACCTACCCTGAAAGACAACTTCCTCATGAAGTATCTAAACACTAGTCTATGGATGTCAAAGAACTGCTGTATCTGTATATAGCTCTCACACAATTTCAACATCCTATATAGATACAGGGAAATAAGCTTGCATAAAGGTCCTCCAGGTTAATCTATATTTTAACATCTTGTTAATGGGCCTTCAGACCAGTCAACCACCACCCTAGACTTCCAGGTTTGAGAAAAGTTTATCCACCCCATCATGGGTGGGTCCGGCATCCATCATTATTGATCCTCCTCCACAACATACAGCCACAGGTAAGTGTTGGGTATACTGTAGCTCAGGCATACTTAGTCCACAAAGAGCAATTCTAGGTAAAGGCACTATGTGCAGTCTGGAATATGCCCATCTGGAGGTTCCTCAGCTGACAAGTTGAGACGGAAAGGGCTCCTCCAATATGTTTTTTCCCTAAAGTTAAAATGCACTGCAATAAATCAGAAGCTTTCAACAGGAACATATTCGGGGAATAGATTTGATCTGTGATAACATCCGTCTCCCAGAATAATTGATTTTAGTCCTTATATGTTTGTAAATGCAACATCACTTATTTAAAAAGAAGTGTTCAAAAAATAAGCTTGAGACTTGTTTTGTGGGATCCAGTATCCTCCAGTCTGTTGTGTAAAAAGCACATCTGGGAGAGACTCATCTGCCACCTGGGCACTTCAGCAGAATTGTGCTAAATATTCATCCCTAATGAAAAATGAAGCAGAGTTAAGGTTTTTATATATATATATATATAGAAAAAAAACCTTTCGTTGCTTCTGTAGATGCTAAGTTCTGAATCATATGAACTTACATTGCCTGAAAATCTCATGGCAGAAGGCACAGTATACTGGAAACTGGTGGTTAAATATAAGGACTAGGATGCAAGGCATCGCTTAAATTCACAAACCGAGCTTGTAGTAACCAAGTGGAATTTCTGGGTTTGTTTTGTTCTTGAGCAGCTGACCCCCTGGCTCCCAAAAACAATATCACAAACTAGTTTCAAAATCCCTCTGGCTTTCAAGAGAAGTAATATACATAGCATAAGGGGCTACTGTTCAGTAAAAAAATAATCTGAAGCCCCACTGGTTTAACAGAGCCTCTCCAAAATAAACTCAGAAACCCTGAAAGGAATGAAGGAGATCTATGTTCAGATTCCTGATCCAACACAGACCTCAGTGAATGATCAAGAACTAGTCATTATCTTTCATAAAGACATGGGGCTTGAACCCATAACCCTGACATGAAGAGTCTCATTACTGTGTGCTGTTGTGGCTAGAAAGTTGGAGTGTCACCATGAAGACCAGAGTTCAAATTCCCATTCAGATATGAAACTCACTAAGTTGCCTGGTGCCACCAAGCTCTCTCAGCCTAAGGGTTTGTTGGGAGAATAAACCAGTATCCACTGCATGCATGAACACCACTGTTAACTATACTTGGCTGAGTTCATGCCTGAAATCTATTTTTCCATGTTCGGGGAATAAGTCTTTAGAGAACACTGATGGCTGGAGGGGATTGCACTCTGCTGCCAGGGGGATCTTTACTGGTCATGATGGTGGGGGGACTGATGCAAAACAGAAGACAAACTGGGGCTTCCAAGAGCGTGTTAGGCAGGGACCACTCTCCAAAGTCCAAAGGTAAAGATGCAGCAGAAATCAGAGGAGATCAGGGGAGCTGTTGGCAACATAGATGCCAGCAGGGACCCTCCAAGATAGATGAGAATGCATGATGATTACAGGGTTCGTAGTGGCAAGACCAGTTACAACCTTGGGCAACAAAACCAGGAACTCAATTTCATGTTGTCTTATCTTTCATAATTTTGTGTTTTTGCAAACCTGCTACAGGAAGAATAAGGGCAGCACTCAATTAGAAAGGCAAATGACTCGTGGAATACTCAGCGTAATAGCGTCAAGCAAATTTGAAAGTTCAAACCATTTCCAATTTGTAGCGGCATCGTACAGTCTTAACGGAGCAAGTGTTGCCAAATAGCACCATTAGCATTTACATTCTGAAAGGACACCATATGCAGCTAAGGGGTATTGATTATCACCCTCCATTGGAAGGGAAATTAAAACCAAGGAAGGTGTGACGGTTTGGGGTGAGATATGCATAGAATGCTTTTAACTAATGTGGAGGGACCAGTAAGCTCTTGACTGCTTGAAAGGAAATGCAATTACTGTATTTGCAGTGATAATTCAAATAAATAAATAAATGTCACGGCAATCCAAAACAAAACTCCCCCATATATTTCTCAGTGTTAAAACTCAGTCATGAAGCAGTAGCGTGGCAGTCCGAAAGAGCGCTCCATGTACGTAGGTACCTGGCAATGCAAACATACCTTGGTCTGCCCTCTTCCCATGCACCTTCATTTTTGTTCCTAGGAAACGCTAAGGGCCAGGGAAGCTATCTGAGCTAACAGAATGAGAAGGAAACCAGCTTTGGAGTATTCCTCACAGAATCATCAAGAGACAGAAATACACTATTATATCGCATAGGCAGGCCTTGGGGCGGGGGGCAGATGTTCCCAATTGACATGGAGAGGGCCACACAAGTACGTTTCCGAGCACAATTCAAAGTGTTGGTGCTGACCTTTAAAGCCCTAAACGGCCTCGGTCCTGTATATCTGAAGGAGCGTCTCCACCCCCATCGTTCTACCCGGACACTGAGGTCCAGGGCCGAGGGCCTTCTGGCGGTTCCTTCATTGCAAGAAGCAATGCTACAGGGAACCAGGCAGAGGGCCTTCTCGATAGTGGCGCCCGCCCTGTGGAACGCCCTCCCATCAGATGTCAAAGCGATCAACAACTACCTGACATTCAGAAGACATCTTAAGGCAGCCCTGTTCAGGGAAGTTTTTAATGTGTGATTTTAGTGTATTTTTTGTTTCTGTGGAAGCCGCCCAGAGTGGCTGGGGAAACCCAGCCAGATGGGCGGGGTACAAATAAATTATTATTATTATTATTATTATTATTATTATTATTATTATTAAGCAAAATACATTGATCCCTCCTCTTAAGCACATGTGACTTCACGTGTGATTTCATCATACGCAGTTGAAGACGGGCTGGTTGAAATTGCACAAGTCAAGTCCCATGCAAGGTGGAGAGCTTAGAAGCTCTTTTTGCGCCGGGTCCACTTAGGGTTACCGCATGCAAAAAGAGTTTTTATGTTCTCCACTTTGCTTGCCAGGGATTGCCCACTCTGCATGTTGGCTCTGAAAGACTCCAGGACATTCTTGTAAGAAGAAGAAGAAGAGTTTGGATTTGATATCCCGCTTTATCACTACCCTAAGGAGTCTCAAGCGGCTAACATTCTCCTTTCCCTTCCTTCCCCACAACAAACACTCTGTGAGGTGAGTGAGGTTGAGAGACTTCAGAGAAGTGTGACCTGCCCAAGGTCACCCAGCAGCTGCATGTGGAGGAGCGGACACACAAACCCGGTTCACCAGATTACGAGTCCACCGCTCTTAACCACTACACCACCACTGTAAGATCTCATGGGGCAATCTGACTTCCCATGTCTAGCATCCCTAAACATCCAGAGCTGGCACACTGAGCAGGACTTGCCCCCTGCCCCAGCAAGCAAGACAGAGAGCTTAAAGGCTCTTTTCAGGCTGTGTAACCCCAAGAAGGTAATCATATGTCCATTAACTGTAATGAGTCTGAGTAGAACTTAGTTGGATATAACCCATAAATTTCTAGGGAGAAAGGAAATAAATGAGATCCTTGTGACAAAGGATGAGTTATGTATTGTTCCTGTGGTTAGCTACACAATCTCTCTCTCTCTCTCTCTCTCTCTCTCTCTCTCTCTCTCTCTCTCTGTGTGTGTGTGTGTGTGTGTGTGTTGGGTGTAATAAGGAATTTGCATTTTAACAAGGAGTTTGGATAAAATCCAAAATCTAGACATTACAGGTATGTGACTGTTGCCAAAATGAATAGTCCTGTGTTTCCTTTTCCTCTCTCCCCTACAGAAATGTGCTGTGAAAAAAGCCATAGGATATGATGTCATTATGCTCCTAATTTCCTCACCTACAACCCCCCCCCCCCGCTCTGGCCAAATGTCAGGCAGTACAGAAGCTGAAAGGATGGGGACAGTAAGATAATGAAGGAATGGGAGATTGGAAGAGTAAAGCAGATGAAGATTACTCAAGCCTGTTCCTAGGCAGAGGTGGGTGTCATGGCGTCAGAAGGATGTTGTAGACAAAGTGTGGGGAATCCCTCCCCCCTCCCCCAGTCCAACTGCATTCCCTCATGGTCAACCTTTTGGGGGGCCATCTTCCAAAGGTTGTCAGAGCCAGAGGAAAATTGGGCAGAGCATTTTAGCTATATGCACGTCAGAGGGATCTGTGCACACACCTCTATATTCCATACAGGCAAGCGAGAGGAATTGCTGTAGCTGAAATATACTTCTCAGCCAGTCTAAAGCACTTGAGGAGGCTGTGGAACAGGACTGGTGAGGGGTGTGGCTTCAAGAGATGGAGTGTAGCCTAAGGATCATCTCAGACAGAAAGGCTTTGGGAGCTGCATTCAGACCCCAGGCCAGAGGTTCCTTTCCCTGCTGTACATACAGCATACCTAGGGTCTTACCCATTTTGCTTTCTTCATTTTTAAAAAAACACTCTTCCTCTTCACTTTCACAACTACAGGAAGGTAGTCAAGGAGGCAGATGCAAGGAAAAGTGAAAACAAAAATTATGGTGGCATACCTCATATAGTTATGGATGGATGTAACCTATGATTTATTAACAATTGAAATTGAAAACCTCATTTAACAAGGTAAACGAGGCTGTGGATGTCTGCACAGACCTTGAATTTCCTTTTATTGGGCTTAACAAAATAATTATTTCATGAAAGGTAGGAATTTGTTGCAATTTTTAAAAGTGGGTACTTATCTTTGGGGCATTTCTCCCATATTTCACTTAATTACAGTATTCAGGCATTTGACCTAGTCTTACCTTACACATTATTTATCTTGGAAATCAAGCATATTTAACTCAGTAGACTCTGCCAACCTTGAGGTGGCAGGATTTTAGCAGCATCCTTCTGCTAACTATGTCAAAGAAAATAAATCAAGCATAATGAGCATGTGCTTTAAGCTTATATTTAGACTTCTCACCAATAAAACAAAAAAACTCTGATCATCAAAATGACATTTATAGGAAGTGGGAAGACAAAGTATCACCAAACATCTGTTAAGGAAGATTGTTCTCAGGCTATGGCTGAGAACAAAGACTGTACTTCAAAGGGTCAACATGGAGGTCAGGGCATGGAAGACTCTGCAGCAGAACTCCTGTCACATCACTGGGACAATGTGTCAAGCTCTGAGGCATGTGTGAAGCCCCAGGCCACATGGGAGGAGCTGTAGCATGGGTCGCACCCACATTACTTGTGGGCTTCCTGCATTCCTTTGGTGATGCAGAAAAAAGCCCCATCACAGTAGCTTCTAGTCCAACATTACCAGCGTACCATCAGGTGAAGGTTGGTGGGCAGAAGAAGGGTGGGAAGAATGTTGGAAGATTCAAGACAGACAAAAGGAAGTACTCCTTCACACAGCACATAGTTAAACTATGGAACTCACATCGACAAGAGGCAGTGATGACCACCAGCTTGGATGGCTTTGAAAAATTAGACAAAATTCATGGAGGATATGGCTGTCATTGGCTACCAACCATGATAGCTGTGTTCACCTTCATTGCCAGTGCTACATACTAGTTGCTGGAAACAACGGAAAGGGGAAGCACTGTTGTGCTCAGGGAAGAACACAATGCTGGATTAGGTGGTTCACTGACTTGAGCCAACCAGCAGCTGGTAGATTAAAGGGTTGCTACAAAATGCCTGTTGCTACTGTGTTATGTATAATAAACCCAACTCAATTGTCCAGTATAAGATTTCATGTGCATGCACACTTCTTCAGATACCAAGAACAAACTTAGTTGCTCTCTAAGGTGCTACTGGACATTATATATATATATTTCAACTGCGTCAGACCAACACGGCTACCTGCCTGAATCTATACCCAACTCAGTTGGTTTAGATTAAACCTGTCTCTACTATTGGCTCATCACCTATAAAAGAAATATTGTGTTTGACATCTAACTTACTGCTATTTCCAAGACAGTTAAAAATGGGCCCAAAAATCCATTTCAAGGCACCCTCATTTAAAGAGAAGGAAACAGGAGACTAAACCAAAAAGGTGGAGTTATTTATCTCTCACTCTCCTCTGCAGAAGAATGCTGCACAAATATCCTGAAGCATAATAAAGGAGCTTCTGGCAATAAATTAAACCATGATTCAACAAACAGTCCATCAAGTGCCTTAAGGTAATGTCCCCAGCAGCTTTGCAAGATGGAACATCTGGAAAATTAATGCATGATTCATAGGTGGATCTTATAGGCTTGGCCTCAGGATATTGTAGACATCACAGATGAGAACTTCATGCTCCTGCTATAATGTTTATATCTGCTCTCGTTCCAGGTACATACAGAGAGAGAGAGAGAGAGAGAGAGAGAGAGAGAGAGAGAGACTGCAATTGCCTTGAAATTAAATGGGTGTGTGAGAGATCAACAACATGAAACAGTAGTTTAATATGGTTTCAAAACACTGTGTGACAAGTAGGATGCTGCAATTTTGATCCAATCCTGAACCTGTAATGACATCTGTTTTCAAACAATTTCACTAGGGCTGTGCTAGCAGCCCTGCTTGCTTCACAACCCAATCTAGAGCTTTGAAATGGACCCCCATTCCATTTGGATCACTTTTTGGGTTGGTGGCGGGGTCTCGCCTTTCCTTGGACACTGAATCCAAAACAATATTCAGAAAAACGAAGCTTCAGTCCTCCCAATGACTTGCTTCAGGAAACCAAAACAGCCATAACCTTTCAGTTTTTTCACATAGGCACATGAAACCTCCAGATATAGTAGCCTCCAAGAATGGGTTAAAGCAACCAGATTTCAGATGAATAGATCAAGGGGCTTCTGTGCTAGCCACCTTTAAAGCTTGCTTTTAACAAAATATTTTCAAACGTAAAGCTAAGTTCTAAGTAACTTAGAAGTGAAAACTGATAAGTATAAACATCTAGTAAGACACAGGCAAGCGACAACAGACTTTTAAAATAATAATAATATAGAAGGGACTGTTGGATTGAGAAAGATGGAGTAGCACAGGAGAGCAAACAGGTAGGCCACTTACAAACTGAAAGCTATATGAATAGGATTGAATGAGACAGGGTACCTACCACTGTAAACAAAATGGAAAAACCCTGTGGTCAAAATTAAGGGGTAGGAAGGAGAGAGAAGTGACACTGCCTAAGTAACTGTTCTAATGGAAGACTAATGGTAACTAAGACAAAGGCAAGAGACAACAGATATTTATATGTCTCAGTATGGAAGAAGGGACAAAGGTGGATTGGGAAGCATGAAAAAGAATTGAGAACAAGTAAACAGGTAGCAAGGGTGGGTTAAGGATAAATAAGAGACAAGACGATTCAAAAATCTTTGTAACTTTCAGAGAACTAGCCAAAGAGTGAGGAAAAGGGCACTGGGGAAAATGATGTTATAGATTTCACATCCTGCTCCACAAGCCATGTGATTGAAGAATGCTGGGTGAGATTCTAGTCTTAGGTTGGAAACTAGAGTTGTCAGTGAACAAGTTCCGGCTTGGTTCATCCCTCTACCGATTTACTCACTCTGGTGTTTCTTTATATGGTGGCATTTCATGAATGATGAGGCTACATTTTAATATTTTAATGTTTCAATATTTTAATGTTGTATTTTAATTTTGTTTTAAAGGTGTTTTCATTCAACTTTTTTATTATTGCTTGTTAGCCACCCTGAGCCCGGCCTTGGCTGGGGAGGGCAGGGTATAAATAAAAATTATTATTATTATTAACAACAACAACAACAACAACAATAATAATACATATTTTCCCCTATCATTTTGGAGATAGGCTCCCTGGTTTTGACCACAAGGTTTTTGAAACTCCAAAGGGCTCCAGGCAGCTCTAAAGGGCCTACGTCTGAGGGGGACTTATGTTAGAGGAGTTCCATTTTGACCTCACCTTGGGATTCAGGTCAAGTGGTTGCACAGCCCCTATTTTCACACACCTTGCACAACTGATCAGCTAAACACACATACAAAGCTTGAGCTTTCCAAATTAGGAGGACAATTAAACCTATTTAATTTCCTGCAAAACAAGTTTTGATACGACCCCTAAAATAAAAATCATGGCGCTTGCCTGGATCCAAAGTTATGTTCAGGTCTGGCTTCTGTTCTGAACATTAGCCTCATGATTAGGCTGAAACGGGCATTTTCACCAGAGTCTGGTTGTCTACAATTATTTTCTGAGAGGTTTTTGTTCTATTTTTGCAACCACAGCAGAGGAGCTATTTTTCATTTTTGAAAAAAGCTATTATCCAGCTTTCCGTCATAAGCTACTCACTCAGTACCTGTATGATTATGAGATATTTTCATCCTATTTCTTTGGTAGTCTTGGGTAAATTTTCAGAGCCAGCTGTTCATTCCACCAAGACTTGAAAGATCTGGATTAGCTCTCTGTTTGGACAGTCTGGATAAATATAAACTGTTGAATCTCATCTAGATGGGAACTATTTGCATTTGCCACCGTTATATTTGTGAACTTTCCATGACTCTGAGTTCTTGTGAATAAGGAACTGTGAATTTGTATTTCAGTTGACGTCTGGTTTATATAGGCAGCTTTGGAAGTCTGAAATTCTCAGTAGATGTTTACTGCAGCATGTGTTGCTTACTGTCCTGTACTTTATGGAGATAATAGAAGAACAGCCCTGATTAATCAGACCAATGCACTATAAAATCCATCATCCTGTTTCTCACAGTGGCCAACCAGCTACTTCTGGGTAGCTCATAAGTGGTTCTTAAGCACAATAGCCCTCTCCTGCTGTTTGTCCCCTAGCAGGTAGTATGCCTCTGAGGCTGGACATAATACAACCATTTCTTTCTTAGTGATCCCCTAACATTTAATTTGCTTTTTTTCACAGCTGCTAAGGTAGGGATTGATGTTTTAATTTAATCATAGCTTCAAAGCTCATTTTCCTGACCAGTTACGGTCAGCTCAGACCTCATCAATGTATGTAGCATTAGGATATTTTGCCCTTATATGTATCTTTTTTCACATTTATATTAAACCACATTTGCCATTTTAATACACACTCATCCACCTTAGGGAAATCCTTTCGAAGGTGTTCACAATCTCCTTTTTGCTACCCTGAATAATTTGGTATCAGAAAACTTGGTTATTCCTGACTCTGGATCATATATGAACAAGTTACAAAGCACAGGTGTCAAAACATCTCACTGCAGGGGTAGCGAGTGATCCTTATATACCTCGCGTGATAAATATTCCTGCCCTCTGCTGACTATTTGTTAACCAGGTACCAATCCATAAGAGGAATTCATTTCTTCTCTCAGGACCACTAAGTTTCCTCAGAAGCTATTGGTGAGGAAATCTGTCAAAATCTTTTGGAAAGTCCATGTAAAAAAATGTCTCCAAGATCACCCCTCTCCACAGGCTTGTTGACATTCTGAAAGAACTTCAAAAGGTTAACGAAACAGAACTTCCTTTGCATAAATCATGCTGATTTTTTTCAGCAAGATTTAGCCTTTTACAGGCATCTGGACTTGGTGATTTGTTAATTTTTAATTGGACAATGAGGCCCAATTCTTCTGTTTTGTATCTTCCACAGTAAAGACAGATGCAAATAATTCATTTGGCTTCTTTGCAATCTCTATATCCTTATTTAAATCTCACTTTTTGCTCCTTTGCTGTCCAGCCACCACCACCCCAGCCAATTTTATGCTTCTTGTATATTTAATAGTTACTCTTTTTCTTTCTTTTTTAAAGCAATATGCTCCTCAGTTTCTTCTTGTTGTTGTTCCATTCTGCACCATTTGTTGCATTTCTTTTACGAAAGTTTGACAGTCGGGGGTTGTTCTCATCATTTTGGCAAGACTACCATTTTCCAAAGAAAGCCTTCTTGCTTCTGACTTCTTAGTAACTATATTGACATATTCTTGAACTGTGAATGTACATTCAGTATACATTCCAGCCGCGCTTCTATTATTTAAGTTTTCAATAACCCCCAGACATTTTGAAGAGAAGTTGCCTCTTGACTTTCCCCTTCTTATCATTCTCTTCATTTTTAAGAAGATTATTCTTTTAAAGTCAAATGCAGGACTTCTTTGTCTATTCTCCACTAACATATATGTTGGATATGAGAGCACCAGTGCTTGGAATGAACTGTTGTTGTTTAGTCGTTTAGTCGTGTCCGACTCTTCGTGACCCCATGGACCAGAGCACGCCAGGCACTCCTGTCCTCCACTGCCTCCCGCAGTTTGGTCAAACCCATGCTGGTAGCTCCGAGAACACTGTCCAGCCATCTTGTCCTCTGTCGTCCCCTTCTCCTTGTGCCCTCCATCTTTCCCAACATCAGGGTCTTTTCCAGGGAGTCTTCTCTTCTCTTGAGGTGGCCAAAGTATTGGAGCCTCAGCTTCACAATCTGTCCTTCCAGTGAGCACTCATTGAATGAACTATATAAACTGAATGAAGTTAAACACATCTGAAAGCAGTTCCCATAATTTCTGGATGAACTAAAGAGGAATCGAGTTCATTTTGAGTTGGAACTTTGAACGATTTGTAATTCATCTTCACATTCACTCCCCCTCTCCCACAAGCAGAATATTAGCTTTCACAGAATGAAAAGGTGGGGGGGGGAGTGAATCAACTGGAGAAATTTAGAGAGCAAATTGTGGAGGCAACATTCAAATGCCATACCCATACTTGAACATTTCCAACAATTTCCTCAGTGGGATACCAGCCTGATTTACCCATGTAGGATAATTGCAGCTTGAAGTGATGATGGCATACATTTGTGAATGGGCTATCACCGAGGTTCTAAACAGGGATTGGACTTTGGGGTTCCCACAAGCAATATTTTTCATTGGAAAGAGCCCACACATCCAGATCCAGTCATCCAGCAAACAATAACCCAACATCCAATAATCTGTATCTGTGAACTAGGTCTATGTCACACCTACCCTTCTCTGACTTCTACCCAATGACACTTTGACTGCTGCAAATGATTTTGTCATGTTTCTGGAACAAACAAACAAAAATAGTTTGCAGATGCCTCTTGTCTATTACAAAATCCAATTAACTGTTGCACAGGAGATTGTTTAAACCAGGCATAGGCAAACTCATCCCTCCAGATATTTCAAGACTACAATTCCCATCATCCCTGACCACTGGTCCTCTTAGCTAGGGATCATGGGAGTTGTAGGCCCAAAACATCCAGAGGGCCGAGTATGCCTATGCCTGGTTTAAACTTTGAGCAGGGGGTGGAATCCAAACTCTTGCATTTTCAGAGCTCCACAACAACTTTCCCCATTCTTCTAAAAGTGTTTGCTAACAAGTTATCAAAACCTTAATTAATTCACACTCATCTGCAGGGCCTTACCATTCCACTTTGAATCCAATTTTCCTGGTAGAAAGCTTGACCTTTAATCTCCATTTCTAAATTGCTTCAAATGTAGGCCGAGCTGTGCTGCTTTGAGTTACCCTTTGTTTTTCAGGAGTCTTCATTCATCATTGCATTCTCTGGGCATTATTAGAAAAATGAGTGGCATTTTCGAGGTTCCTAGGAGGGACAGGCAGGAGGGGAGAGAAATCCTCCAGGCTGTTTAATTTCCTGCGGTGGCCTGAGTTTGTCCTCAGCAAGATGAGGGCTAATGCTAAGCAGATCACTGTGCTGACTCTGGCACTCCTAAGGCAGTCATTCAAAAGACTGTTTCATGTGTGAATGGCATTGTTGCAAGAACGAAATTAATTATATAATTAAAGACTCCAAAGTAGCTATTCACAGAGGAAGGCAACGATTGCATGTTATGCTTCTTGGAATCTTACAATGTGTGCAAAAAAGTGTGTGTGTGTGTGTGTGTGTGTGTGTGTGTGTGTGTGAAATATACTCAGAGTCGAGAGTGGATTTCATGCTCTTTATTCAGCTCATAGTGATGAGGAGGAATGAAAGTCCCCTCAAAGTATCTGCTTTATATACCGTATTTTTCACTCTATAAGAAGCACCAGACCACAAGACGCACCTAGTTTTTGGAGGAGGAAAACAAGAAAAAAAATATGCTGAATCTCAGAAGCCAGAACAGCAAGAGGGATCACTGCACAGTGAAAGCAGCAATCCCTCTTGCTGTTCTGGCTTCTGTGATAGTTGTGCAGCCTGCATTCGCTCCATAAGACGCACACACATTTCCCCTTACTTTTTAGGAGGGAAAAAGTGAGTCTTATAGAGCAAAAAATACGGTACATTATTTACACAATGGGCTGCATGTGATTGGCTAATTCCGGAATTCTCCTGTAGGCCAATCAGGTTGTGGATTCACTTCCATCTGGAGCCGGATTGGGTGGCTCCTGCAGACCAATCATACTGCTGCATTGTTCTAGGACCAATCAGACTGCTGCATTCTGAATCCTATTGCTCTAGGACCAATCAGACCGCTGCATTTTGGATCCTATTCAACTCAGTACATAACAGTTTGTGTGTTATTTTGTGCATTTTAAAAAATCCACAGAAAATGGAATGAAGCAGACCTTTTATTGGACGTATGTGGAACGGACATAAAACAGGAATGATCCATCCCTGGCTGCAGTCAGATAACCTGTCTTTTTGTTGGACAGCAAATCAATCTGTAGCATACAACAGACTGGACACTTACTGTTTCTCTAAGGCATCAAGGCATTGCTATGAAAGAAACAAACAAACCAAGCAACAAACAAACAAACCCAAAGCAACTAAACCCAAAAGCTGCCATGTCCTTCAGTTTTCTTCATATAACTGAAAACTTTGAAAAACAGCAAGTCAAAAATGCAAGCTTTCAGTAACAGCGGGCACCACTGTGGGGCTGGCAAGACAGCAGAGAAGAATTCACTTATGAAGGCGTTTTCTCCAAACCCCCATAGTGGAGAGGCAGAGCTATGTGGATAAAGCCAAAGGAGAAAGGGTAGAGTTACCAAAGCAATTTCTCCTTGCCTCCCAAAGGTGGTGACATAGGTGGCGAAATCCAACAGAGTTTAATACCATTTGGTGTCTTTGGGCATCCCCACTGGCTGCTGTTGCATATGGGCTGTTTTCTAATCCAGCTGCAAGGATTGTGTGAAAAGGGAAAGATTAAGCCCTTTTGAATGACTTTGTAGCATACAGCTACAAAGAAAAGACTGGGTTGCATAAAGGGCTGGTGCCCTTCTTGAGCAGTTCAATACATTTCTGTATGTTACCTCATGGTGACCATTTTCAAAACTATTAATTAATTAGTTTAATTATTTCCCATCCTCCCTCCCAAAAGAGCCCAGGGTGACAAAACTAGGCAGAAGGCGAGTTGTGTTTCAAGGATGAAAACATTAATCTCTTATCATGGTTGCCTTACCAAGTAAAGACACATGAGCACAGAAATCTGGTAAGTTTAAACCCATTTTTAACATATCCTGTATTAGCAGTGAGGCATCCACGTGGTCTCCTATTTTCTTCACATGGCAGGAGAGATGAAGTATCTGCTGGATCCCAGAACCTGACAGATTCAACTGCTTTACGCATTTGATTTTCTGCTGGTCTCCATTGATTGCCTTATTCTCCGTGAGTTTGTATAATCCCATTTTAAAGATGTTTCAATCAGTGACCATCACTAACTAAGCACAATGTGATGTACTTCCTTTCGCCTGTCCTGCATCTTCCAACATCCACCTTCATTGAATGACGCTGAGTTCTGGCATGATGAAAGAGGGAGAAAAAATATATTTCCACTTTCTCTACAATAGGCATAGTTTATACACCTGTATCATCCCCCACCCCATTGCCTTTTCTCTGAACTAAAACAACAACCCCAAAGTTGCAGCTTTGTCTCATAGGGGATTTGCTCCAGCCCTTTGGTCGCTTCAGTTGCCATTTTCTGAATCTTTGCCAGCTCTACAACACTGTTTTGAGGTGAGGTGACCAAATGCAAAAACAGTTTTCCAGGTTAGTTTGCACCTTAGCTTTGTATAGTGACATGAAATTGGCTGTTTTACTTTTGATCCCTTTTCTAATGATCCCTAACATAGAATACACTGCCATATACCGGTTCAGCGTTTTTATTGAGCTATCCACCATAACCCCCAAATCTCTTCCCTAGTCAGTCACGGTCAATTCTGATTATATAAGCAAATATGTGAAATTAGAAATCTGTCCCTGCCATTTCCTTTCTGTATGTGACCCCTAATTTTTTCCTGGGTTTTCTTCAATCCTCCAGTGCAGATTTACAGGGTGCACAGTGGGTGCATGAGGAGAGGGTGAGGAATCCCATTGTACAGCAAAGCATTCTTGCACTAATGGAACTATTTAGTTGGATACTACTATATTTCCCGAGACGGGGGTGGCGCCGTGGGTTAAACCACAGAGCCTAGGACTTGCCGATCAGAAGGTCAGCAGTTCGAATCCCCGCGATGGGGTGAGCTCCCATTGCTCGGTCCCTGCTCCTGCCAACCTAGCAGTTCAAAAGCACATCAAAGTGCAAGTAGATAAATAGGTACCACTCCGGTGGGAAGGTAAACAGCATTTCCATGCACTGGTTCACCAGAAGCGGCATAGTCATGCTGGCCCATGACCCAGAAGCTGTACACCAGCTCCCTTGGCCAATAAAGTGAGATTAGTGCCGCAACTCCAGAGTCGGCCACAACTGGACCTAATGGTCAGGGGTCCCTTTACCTTTACCTTTACTATATTTCCCAACTGTATACTCATAGAGTCCATCTTAAGCAACAATCCTCCCCACACTTATTAGAGCATGTCTACTCACCTAGGAGTAAACCCAGGGAATTCAGTGGGACTTACCTACACTAAACATACACAGGGTTTCACTGTTAGATCCTTTACAATTTAGCATTAGCTCTGGAACAATAAGTATTTTTAAAACGCACGCACCGCGAGGATACAGTTTTCATCCCAGATGCTACTTCTGACTTGGTGCCATCTCTCTTTGATAACTTCCCTGGCATTTGCAAAAATTATAGGCATTGTCCTGTAATTCGTTTTACCCAATAAACATGTGGAACAAAAAGAAAAGAGCCAAAAACAGAATCATTGCATTGTAAGCCAAGAATATAATTGGAGGGTCTTTATAATCCTATCCTGTAGTGTTTGCAGCTGTGAGAAGCATAACCTAGATAATAAGGATGTGATAATGTTACCAAAACCTGCTGATAGAAGTGCAGCTCCTGTGACAGCTAATTTATTCCACGTGGCTCAATCATTATTTCTTCTCTCCTCTGCCGGAAGATTTATTAACCATTATACCACTGTCTGTCAATTAGAGTCAACTGATTAATGAAACAAGGACAACTTGGGGGACCCTCAACCCCATAACTTATGGCCCCAAATAAAAAGTTTTTCAAATGCTCTCGAAAGACAGTTATGGGTCCACTGTATTATAAACTTGGTGCATAAGAAACCTTTTTTAAAAATTCTCACTAAGCTACAGCAGAGGGAGGCATGAAGCAGCAAGCAAGAGTATGGCCAAGTGTCCTACTTTACTGAGTGCAGTTCTCTACTAGAAGGTGTCTTCTATGCAGTGGCGTAGCAAGGTCAGGTGGTACCCGGTGTGGAAAATTTCTTGATTTTTATTTTATTTTTTGCCTGCAAAAATGGTTTGACTTTATTTCATATTCTCTTACAAAGGAATGTGGATTCTGGGCCTCTGATAAAAAATAGGCTATTGTAGACAGATACTTAAATCTACAGGATGGATTGTGTTTTGGCTTGTGTTATTTTATTTATATTTATTGCTTGTTTATTTAATAAAATTTATTTTAAAAAACAACCTGCAAAGTGGTTTACCAAAACAAAACAAAAACAGCAGCAGTAAAATCCAGAAAAATTAACAAACCTACTTTAAAACATACAAAAGCTAAAATATTAAAATAGATTAAAATTACTTCAACTTCCCAAGCATCTGGGCATGCTTGCCTAAACAAGAATGCTTTTAGCAGGTGCTTGAAAAGAGTATAGCAAAGGCACTAGGTTGGGAATTCCAAAGTGCAGGTGCTGCCACACTAAACAATGCAGTACAGATATTATGTGGAACCTGCCTGTGAGTCTCATCATGATCAACGGGACTTATTCCCGAGCTGACAGTGCATAAGATTGGCTGCAATCCTATGCACCCCTTGCATCCAGCTGGTACCTAAAAATCTGCACAAACCTGCACCAGAGAATTGTAGAGTTGGAAGGCACCCCTGAGGGTCATCTAGCCAGACCCCTGGGGCAATGCAGGAACCTCAACTAGGCCATCCCTGACTGATGGCCATCCAGCCTCTGTTTAAGACCTCCAAGGAAGGAGAGGCCACCTTCTCCTGAGGGAGTTCTTTCCACTGTCAAACAGCTCTGCCTGCCAGAAAGCTCTTCCTGATGTTTTGACAGGTCGGGGGAGGCTTGGGAGTTGCAACTGAGCGGTGCACCATTGCCCTGCGCTCCCAGGCTGCTTCCTGGGGGGGGGGAGCCTCCCAAGCCTTGCCCGAGCTGTCCAAATGAAGGGGGAAGGAGGGAAGGCCACCGGCAAAGCAGTGCAGCTCCCCACCCCCCGCCAGAAAGCAGCCCGGGAGCTGCCATTTTGTCACCCCCCTCAGTAATGACACCCGGGGCAGACAACACCCTCCTCACCCGCTTCCTATGCCACTGCCTCTATGAATTTTTTTTTTTAAAGACATCCAAATTACAAATCCAAGACTCCACCCCTCAATTGCAAGCATTTTGGCTTATTTCTGAGTAAATGAACAGGGTGGTTGTTGTTGTTTTTAAAAAATCGAATTACCTATATCTCAGAGTGGCAAACACAGGAAGTCTGATAAAAAAGGCAACATTTTTGACAGCCTCACTTAATGCCCATTGACTTAGAGAAACATAGAGCTATTATATAGGAAAATACAGAGCTTGGGGAGCAATCTGACTGAGGGAATCTTGGCATCATACTTTGAATTGCAGGAGAGTGGAGATACTCCTGAGGCAGCCCACTTTCCCTTGTTATTTGGCCCATACATGTGTGGTGTGTGTGTGTGTGTGTGTGTGTGTGTGTGAGAGAGAGAGAGAGAGAGAGAGAGAGAGAGAGAGAGAGAATATAGATATAGATATAGATATAGATATATATATATATATATATATATATATATATATATATATATATGGATACCAAAATGGATCCTTTCCTCTGGATGCCACTAGGAGCAGCGTGAAATCTGTCCTAGCATCTCTGCTTGGCAAAGTGAAGGGCTCAGCTGTGAGCCATCCAAGAACACCTGCTGTTGTTATTGTTGCCGTAGGCAGTAGCAGCTGAGCAGGAAAAAAAGAGTGAGACTGAGCAAGAGAGAAAGAAGTGAGGCAAACAGGAGTGCTCAAACTGGAGCTGGGAACTCAGCTAACCTGGACAGCAGAGTGCTGATCCAACCACAACAAACGGCTCGTCCAACATCGTAGATGCACTTCCAGTGACTTCTCCAGACCAGAGAGTTTAACAGCTCTGCAAAGGTCAGTGGAAACTTCGGGGGAAATGGAGGTGCACAGGGAAGCTTAGGATGGGTCATTTGTCACCACAAATGCCCTTTCTTTTCTAGAAGCAGATCTGAAGCCTTTCTAGACAAAGGGTAGCTCAAACGACACATTGCAATGCGGAGTACAGTGGTACCTCGGGTTACATACGCTTCAGGTTACAGACTCTGCTAACCCAGAAATACTACCTCGGGTTAACAACTTTGCTTCAGGATGAAAACAGAAATCATGGTCCGGCGGAGCAGCAGCAGCAGGAGGCCCCATTAGCTAAAGTGGTGCCAGGCTCCCCCATAGTTGATGGGTATTGCTATGCACCATGCCATGTGACTTATTGTGCAGGGTAGGACTTACCTGCCCTCCCCCATATTTTATTCAAGTTGGCACCCCTCCTTTCCAGGGTACTCCATTCATTCCACCCTCCTCCAGTTTTCTCAAAAGTCAGTCAGTCTGTTCTGTAACCGCTGGGCATGTTCGTTGAGCTGGTCCACACACCCCTGTAGGGCTCCCCCCCCCCTAAACATGTCTTGTACTTCTGCAAGCCTTGAGGTTCTCCTGCCCCCTCCCCTGAATATCCTCATATTGTGTGTGGATGCTGTCATTTTGGCTGCATAAAGACCAGCACTCAGAGAATGAGTTCACTCTCCACATGTAGAATTGAGTGCTATTTGGGGTGTTCAAGCACTGCACATTTCCCTTTGGGCAGAAATTCAGTGGCAATTCTAGTGTTATCTTCACCACTACCCAACTGGGATAAATTAGACTGGCCCCTAAGTTGTATTCACACAAACCCCAGCTCATTCACTGAATAAGGCGGGGAGTGGGACCATGTCAACTTTTAGAAGACATCTGAAGGCAGCCCTGTTTAGGGAAGCTTTTAATGTTTATTAGACTGTTGTATTTTAATATTCTGTTGGAAGCCGCAGGGTAATAATAATAATAATAATAATAATAATAATAATAATAATCAAAATCAACAACAACAACAACAACAACAACAACAACAACAACAACAACAACTTGCTTTGCTTCTGTTGCTGGTCCCCAACTCTCTCTGCTCACACCCCATGTTTCCACATTAAGCTTTATGGACAAATGCCACTGGGAACTGTGGTCAGGCAGGGTTCCCAATCACATGGGGCACCCTATATGTACACAACTCCTTAGGGCAGGAAAACAGCACTTCACATCTGCCACTGCCTCCCTTTCTCTTTCCTTCGGGTAACTGGCAGGGTTGCTTGCGGGAAAGAAAAGAGGTTAGAGGTAGGAATGGGTAATTAAATTTATTGTGGCTCCTTTTCCAATCTAGGGAAGAGTTCACCCCATTTCCACATCAGTTTTGGGGGGGAGTGCATGAAAATAAATGTGCATTTTTGCATGCATGACTAATATTATATGCAGTTTTCCCTAATTTTTACACACTTTTTTGCAATTCCTTATCTTCTCCTCCCTGCTGAGTTCTACAAGGACAAGACTAAGACAACTGGTGCAATTTAAAAAGGTTTGAATTAAAAAGCAGGCTGTGAATTTCTCTTCCCTCCACCTGTATCGCTAGGAGCAGGCAGGGGTGGGATGCATGCAAACAGAATCAAGGAAAAAGCAGCAGTAGGTTTGGCCATCTTAGTTCTGCTTGCAAGCATTCAAGCAGGGGTGCTCCCATTGTCAAGCTTCAAATTCTTGCCCCTGCCACTCACACAAACGCTTGCCAAATGCTCAGAAAATGGAGCTCTTTGAACATCCCTCAGCTGATGTGTTTGCAGTTTGCTTTCTCACCACTGTTCTTGCTTCCCTGCTGAAATAAGGAGCTGGAGGGAGGTTGTATCTGAGGCCTTCATTACCAAACCAGTCCTAGAAATTTAGGAAAGTAAGGCCCTGCTGGGTTTGGGGATTTTCTAATGACATTCCCCCCCCCCAACCACCTAGCCATTTAAAGCTAGTCTGAAAAAAATACATGGATAGAAACCAATTATTTGGCACAGGGGGGCTTAACTCCATTTCTGCAGCAGGAGGGTGAAGTGAAAACTTAAAATCGATAAAGGCGGCAACTCTGTTAAAATGAGTCCATGAAGTGTTGAAAATCACCCCCAAAGAACTCTCATATTAGCCCTTCCCGGAAACATAGGAAAAGACTGCAGCTGATACGTATCGACCGAGTAGAAAATAGACATCTTTGTTTTGTGCTAAGGAGAGGTAAAGAGGCACAATATGATGGGGAAGATTCTAACTGAGCAAACTTCTTCTATGGGTTTTGGTAACAAGTCTGCCAAAGAGTTGAGGAAGGAAAGAGTTTGAAGGAAATATATTTCCTTCAAAATGTTTCCCAGAAAAAAAGTTTAATCGTCAGTTTGGTGCACATTTCCTTAACTGCCACACAGAAACTCATTCCTCCAAAGCTTACATCTTCTAGAATTTCAGCACTCACTGCAAATACCATCAAGGATGTCAGAAATGGTTGACTGTTCCCAGAAAGACTGTCAACCATAGGCTAGCCAAACAGGACCATTCTGTAGGTCAGCTCTAGAATATACCTGGCACTGAGCTTCAGAATTTGTGGTGTGGCCCTCCAGGCATTAGATCTGCCCACCAGAAGGCTGTGTAAGTTAGAAGCATAGAAAGTTTAGCAATGAAGGAAGAAAATATTCAACCCCACGGAGCAGGGCTGCATCTCTTTATGGGCTCGTCATTCCAGCCACATTGGAGACCTGTGGCGAAGTCTGTATATAGAGAGGAATGGAGGGCCACAGTTACCACAGTATCTCTTTGAACATCTCAAATATGCCCACCAGTGATAGACCCTCTGGTAGCAGGGTGCCTAAATTCTGGGACCAAGCTCTGGGATCAAATAACTCCAAACTACTACAACAACAACAACCATTTACCTTCCTTCAGCTCATCTTGGCTCCATAGTTCACAGTCAATATATCTTACTGACTTCTTTTCTGCATCCTTTATTGGTGCAGTGCAGAACCACCTGCTCATGCTTCCAAACGTTCTTCTAAACCCACACCTCTTTCTTCCCAAGCCTTGTTCCCCATCCCAGATTCTGATTTGTCGTCTCTCGGGTACTCCCAACCATGCTCATCTCCCAGTTCCACCTGACTTTGCAGAATCAGCCTCTACTGGCTCTTTCTAGTTTCATTAGCTGCAGAGCAGAGGGAGAGAAGTGAAGCAGGGGTACACCACTTCCTCTGCTAAGAGATTTGCTGCCTTTGGCCCTCCCTCAAACATCACCGAACATCAGGCAACCTGAACTGTTTCCATCTCAGCTAGTTGTTATAGGAACAGTCACTTTAAGAACCGGTGCCTGAGCTTGCTTTCCCACCTCTTCCTCCCCGCTTCCCCATCCCTTTTTCCTTTCGTGTCATGTCACTTAGATGGTGGGGCCCCAGACTGAGTTACTACTAATCTTGCAAGCTGCTCTGGGAGCCATTTAGGCAAAAGAGGAGGATCAAAGTGCTTTAATTAAACAAACAATGAGTTTATTGGCCTTTCTTGATCACCCACTTGGCTCCTCATTGATGGTTGCAAGCCTGACCCCTGAAGAACTCCCTTATGAAAAGATATGCCTGGTCACCATCCCCCAACTCTAGGGACCTTCGAAGAGCAACCTCCCTTGAACCTGTCTTGTGTGTGACAGCTACAGATTTCGAGACTATCATACTGAGTGATCATCAGTGCTGTCCTAATTAAATATGATATGTAAGCTTCTTAATTTGCACATTTTGATTACTATGTTTACAGTACACATACCATGTCTACTAATTTAACCCCTCAGTTTACACAACCGTACATAACGTATGCTGATTAGTAAATTAGACAGCTTGAAACTGCAGGGATTGCTGTGGAAGTAACTAGTTTGCATTCAAAATGTAAACAAAGCTGGCTGCATTTTTCATCGCATAGCCTACTTAGGCAGATGTTAAGAAATACTCAGCCCTTCACAAACAGCAGATGTTTTGTTGCAATACGTTGTACCCATTTGTCTCAGGCCAAAACAAATGGATACATAAGAAACATTCTTGACATAAGAATGACATTCTTACCATGCCCTTAATGATAGATAATGCCATAAAGCCATCTATAATCAAAAAGCTGGTTCCAAACCAGGTGAAAATGAAGTTCCCTGCCTTCAGTAGCTCACTATAGAAATCACACGTTGTTGCTTTTTCCCACTTAATTTGCAGAAGACTTTTGCAGAGAACTTTCCTTGTACCTGCAGGGTCATGCAAGAAAGATGGAACATGGACCAGTAGCAGTTGGTCAAGGAAAGTGAGCTTTAACATAAATTCATGGTATTCCACGGATAAATGTATGGCTGGCCCTCCAGATCCTATTAGACTACAACATACAACCTCTCTGACCATTGTCCATGCTGGCTGGTGCCAATGGAAGATGGAGCTCAGGAACATCTGGGGGACCAATTGCTCCCTAATCCCTGATTTTGGAACAAAGGAAAGTCCCTTGTATCAATTCAGGTTAGAGTTAGGATTTGTCCACCCAATCAATACAATCCATTTTTCAGACCTCTTTTTGGCATCCAGTAATTTCAACTGGGCTTCCAAAACAAATCTGAAAACCCTGAATCCATCAAATGCTGCATTTAAAAAAAAATAATTGTTGTACAGTGGTACCTCGGGTTAAGAACTTAATTCACTCTGGAGGTCTGTTCTTGACCTGAAACTGTTCTTAACCTGAAGCACCACTTCAGCTAATGGGGCCTCCTGCTGCCGCTGCGCCTCCGGAGCACGATTTCTGTTCTCATCCTGAAGCAAAGTTCTTAACCCGAGGTAATATTTCTGGGTTAGTGGAGTCTGTAACCTGAAGCATATGTAACCTGAAGCGTATGTAACCCAAGGTACCACTGTATTGCAGCTTGTTGGCAACTCTAAACATTCTGTTTAGAATCATGCATCATAAACAAGCTACTATAAAAGACTATCTGTTGCTGTAGTTGTCAATATTCAGAGTGAGTTAGATGCTCATCATCCCTTATCTAATTAAAGTGGCTAAACTCCAGATGTGAAGCCCTCTCTGTTTTATGTGTGAGCATTCAGTTAAATGACTGAATCAATGACATGATGCAGCCAACCTCTACAGCTGCGCTAAGGCTGCAGTAACGGCTGTGCCAACTGATCAGTTTAACATGACAACATGGTCAAAAGAATACAAGACATCCTGCCACCATTTACAAGATGCTAAATCACAGCAAGTGAGGCATATCAGATCAAGGGGACATTTCCCCAAAGGTCAAATATGAATGAAACTAAAGGAGTATCGAGCTTCAGATTGTGTCTAGGAACTGAAAAAAGACCTTTTTCATTGATGTTCTGTTGTGCGTTCTCACATAAATCATATTCCATGTATAATAGCAAAGTCCAGCAGGTGTCTCCCCCTCCCTTCAAAATTAATCAACAGTAACCTGGAAAAGACATTTTCCTAACACCTTGCAGGGCCACTGCCTGTCAGAAAAGACAGTAGTGGGTGTGAAGTAGCAATGATTTGACTCAGTATAAGGCAGGATTGTACCTTCATCGGTAAGGGTATATGGCTTTATCCATGATTCTCCAAAGACCGCCATTTTAATATTCATGCCATCTGTTCCACAATTCAAGGCAGTTTACACACACACACACACACACACACACACACACACACACCCAGAGAGAGAGAGAGAGAGAGAGAGAGAGAGTTCTCAGAAAAAGATACAGCACTGAAACAAAAGAAAACAACAAACAATATATCAAACTACAGTAACAGGTAGAAATGATATGAAACCACATTTCAGATTCTATGGACTTACCTAAAAACCTCTGTCGGGCCTTGTTTTCCAAACATTAGTAAGGAAATGCAGTGATATCAATCCTCAGTGATATCCTCATTCCAGAAACTTAAGGGTGGGGTTTTTGGTACTATGTATGCCATTTAGGTATCCCTGGATTAAGCAGTTTATAAATTCTCTGAAATAAAATAAATGGCACTGCAGCCGGCACCATTGTGATCTTTCAGCCAATGGAGCTTTAAATAGACTTCATGACTCACAAGCTATCAGCTGGGCTGTCAGATTCCTCTATATAGCAGGAATTTGTCTCGCTCACAAAAGAAATATTTGGATATACTTGGCTTAACTTCAGTTTGGTTTTGTCCTACAATGGCATTTCTTGGGGGTTTTCTCCTCCCATTTGCTCACAGAATACCACGATCTAGGCTATATGGACCAATCTCTTTCAGAGTGCCTAAAATCCACATCTCAGGGCAGTGAGTTTGACAAGGTGATTTCCTGCATGTTACGATGCTAAAGATTGCAGGCGAAAACTTTCTGAGAGGATAAACAGTGACACCCAATGGTAAGCCAGCTAAGTACAACAGGCTGAATTCGTAACCAGATGAGCTGCCTTGATGACCTGCAGCCCCAAGCATGGTAGATCTATCACCATGATTTGCAAACACAATTTTGAAAATCATTCATTCTATCCATGTATGCTAAGCCATAATTTCTCAAGATTCTCTCCTCCCCTATTGGGGACTTGTTGAATTTATTCATCATATAAACAAGAAGTCCAATAAATAAATAAAAAATGAAGACAACAGGAACCAAGTCTCCAAAGGCTTTGCTGAGACTAGTGAGCAGAGGAGATAAGTACCAATATGCTGGCTCTCTGATGCAAAACAATATTAAAATAAATGAGAAGGCATCATTTGAGAATAGGAGGGATTGTTACAGTGAAAGTAATTGCAGGTTATACATACAACCCATGTTATATATATATTTGTGCGCTCATCTCACTCTAGAGGCCGGGAGCCGGCGCCGTCCGAGGACACTTCTGGGTCACGTGGCCAGCGTGACAAAGCTGCTCTGGTGAGCCTGCACCAGCGCAGCACACGGAAACGCCGTTTACCTTCCCTCTATAAAGCGCTACCTATTTATCTACTTGCACTTAAGGGTGCTTTCGAACTGCTAGGTGGGCAGGAGCTGGGACCGAACGACGGGAGCTCACCCCGCCGTGGGGATTCGAACCGCCGACCATACGATCGGCAAGTCCTAGGCACTGCGGTTTTACCCACAGCGCCACCCGCGTCTATATATATATATATATATATATATATATATATATATATTAATGGGCAAATCATTGAGCAAGTATAGATTACCAAACTGCTCTACTTTCTCATCTCACAGCTTGGTAAGGCATGGTTGTCTGTGTTATCTTGCCCGGTAGTAAGGAGGTTTGCCATGTCCCTTGCCTCAAAGTCTCCCAGATGCAGGACTCTGGTCTTGGTCTGAGGATGTCTCTGCTTGAGGTGATCAAGCAGTCGCCCCAATCAAGGGGGAGCCTCTTCATTGACCTGCCCCCATTTTCTAGGTCTGAGAGATGATTCCCACACAGTCTCTCCTGCTCCATAATTATGCAGGGACATTTTTTAAAAAATTGCAAACAGTTTTCTCAGTGGGGTAAAACTGTTCGAACATCAAGCCTTGGCAGCCTTCTGGGGGAGGGAGGGAAAGGAGATTGTTAGCCGCTTTGAGACTCCTTAAGGGAAGTGAAAGGCGGGATATCAAGTCCAAACTCTTCTTCGTCATCTTCTTCTTCTTCTTCTGGCTCCCAGCAACTCCTGAGACATCTTCCCAAACTGAGCTAGTAGAGCCCACTGGGAGTTGTCCAAGGTACTGATTTGCCTTGCCTTGGACCTGTCATGAACCAGAACCAGGTTCCACTTTCCCTGCAGGCCCCAAACTCCCAGCAGAGGAGGATAAGGATTGTGACTTATTTTTCCCAGCATGCCCTGCTGCGATTTGAGAGCTTTTTGAAACAGGCACAATCAACCTGTCAAACTCTTCAAAGAACCTCTCTGTCTTTCCAACTTTTCTTAAAGCATAATTTTATTAATCTAGATTTTCAAGATAGTCTACAAAGGAGAACCATAAAACAAATATAAAACTGAACAAAAACATCAGAAACAAAAGCAATTATGGTAGCAACAGTAAAAAAAAAAAAAACAACCCGCAACACAGTCGATATAAAATGAGTTAAAATCCTGAGCATTTATTATTATTATTATTTTGAAAATGTGTAAAATGTCTTTCCATCTTAAAAAGTGTTTCAGGCAACATCCAGCATGAAGAGGACACCCAGTTAAGGTGGTCATGGAACTAGACACATATTAGTGAGTTTCTGATCCCAGCCATTTTCTAAGACTCACTTTCCAAGAAAAGAGGATAGTCCTGGTTTAAAAATCTTCCTTCAGCTCCATGTATTTTGGTGTGGTGAAACTAGAGCTCTTTTCAAAGTGGTAATTGAACTGGTGTCCTAAGACCCTTACTATGATGTGAATCAAAGTAACAATAACACCCTGGCAGTGGCGTGATTGAACCTATAAATCAAACCTAGACAGATGGGTGTCCCTTCCCCTAAGTATCTGTGGTAAATAAATATTCCAATTCTATTTGGTGCATATTGTTATGAGTTTGGGGTGGAGGGAGGGAGGCTGTATGCAAGATCCTTCTAACCCCTGGATCCAGCAGGTGTTAAAATATAAAACAAGGCTACCTTCCTATGTTGAGATGATAACCTAGGGGATGGTTTTCCAAAAGCAGATTATGTGCTTCTTCATCAAACATGGATTTACCCAGCTAAATGTTGTCCAGTCACAAAAATCATAGCAGATATGAATTCCTCAAACCGAAAAACTTATTTTTAAGACCTCTCACTAAAGAAATTTGCAAAAAAATAAATAAATCAGTTTCAAGTTTCACCCCCTAAAACAGCACACCCTATTAGTGCAGAATTCCTTCTTCTATTTCATGTGCCTGAAATACAACAACCTGTCTTCCATTCCCTCCCTCCCTTAGCTTGTTTCTCTCCTTCTTTCAATACCAGTTTGTATAGAGCTTTTTCCTTCCCCCGCCCTTATTTTTGATTAATTGAAATATTGCAGTCAAACACACACACACACACAGCCAGACCTTTATTTTGCTATGGGGTAATCCTTATAAAAACCTTTTTTTCATTATCCTTGTTTGGAGTTTTTCTGATGGACCGGCTTACATTTTATTTTGCCTCCCTGCTGTTTCTTATGTGTTTTTCCCATCATAATTGGGTCATAAAGGTTTTACAATGAGCCTATATGAATGTGTACCAAGGGTAAAATTCCTTTTTGCAAAAGCTGTTCTGATCTGAAAATCTGCACCCTCCTCTTAAAATGAGTATATGATGGGATGGTTTTAACATAGCGGATTTTCAAAAACTATATACTTAAAATCAGTTTTATGTACATTTTCTTTACCTTTTAAGGAAAACTGAACTAATAATGCTTCAGGGATCTCTGGTGTGTGGGTTTTATAAAAAAAATATATAATTTATTTTTTTTGCAATGCATAAGAGTTTGATCATTTCTTGTTATCTTGGTGCAGCTAAGGGGGAGGATGAGTTGAGCTAAGAAGGTGTAAGCTTGTTCCCAGTACCTGAGATTTAGGGGTATACATGCATGTGGAGGTTCCACACATTTATCCCCAAATATCCTGGATTCTTCTTTCTCATCCAATGCCTGTCAGCCTCTACCTGAATGCTAGATTTGATGCTCTTTAGATGCATGCCAAAATGAAGACGCAATTTAGACTGTATTCAGTCCTGGGGTTTATTGTGTTAGTTTTCCTAGTTATAATGCCAGCTCCTCTGTCCCAATTTCCAATATTCCTTGGATACTGTTGCATTATGGAACTATGGCTTCTTGATCAATATACTGCCACGTTGTGCTACATTTTAAACAGCAGGAAAGAACTATACCGCACCACATTTTGTTGTGTGAGCAGCAATGGTGTGACCATGAAAACCATGGGAAGTTTACAATACAGAGCACCAGCAGTTTTCTGAGTTAATGGAGTTGCAAATGGGTCCCGTCCCCCCTGTAAACAACATGGAAATGAGTTCTAAACTTCTGCTAGATTTCCAGAAGTGGCTTTTACATTGTGTGAAAGATAATACATTCATACCAGGGATCTCAAACGCCTTGGTACCTGGACGTTTTGGCTCCCGAACGCCACAAACCTAGAAGTGAGCGTTCCGGTTTGTGAACGTTCTTTGGAACCCAAATGTCTGGCGGGGCTTCTGTGGCTTCCCATTGGCTGCAGGAGCTTCCTGCGGCCAATCAGAAGCCGCACTTTGGTTTCCGAACATTTTGGAAGTCAAACGGACTTCCAGAACGGATTCTGTTTGGCTTCCAAGGTACGACTGTATATAAAACTCAAAAATTAATGTGTAAGGAAACTTTAGGATTGCAAAAGTGTCCCCTGAATATAGCTGCAGTTTAATCTCAACATTCTATAGCTGGTTAAACATCCTTTTCCCCATATAAGATTCTTTTACTGTTCACCTTCCCTCTACACTCTCCCTCTTTGAAACACGGCTTGTTAGTTTTGCTTTGAGAAATCTGGTCCGTAGGAGGTCTCCGCTGAAACTGTTAAGAATTTATTTTAAAAACAAGAGGATGCCTCCTGCCAGGGACACAATCTGTTAAAATAAAAAGCAAAGATGAATATGACCTCTGTTACTTGAAAGAAAGAAAGACAAAGGCCAGCCTTTTCGATGGGGAATGGGGAGATCTTGCAAACTGAGCTGAAATTTATCAGAAGGGAATCTGTTGTTGTTTCAAAAAATGTTATTTTTAAAAATCTGTAAAAGGAGAAGGAGAAGGAGAAGGAGAAGGAGAAGGAGAAGGAGAAGGAGAAGGAGAAGGAGAAGGAGAAGGAGAAGAAGTCATTATTAAAAAGGGAAAGAAATGAATTTTCTGATGCATTCCATGATAATATACTTTTTCTGCCTCCCCACAAACTGTTAAAGAATTTCAGGAGCCCCTGGGGAAAAAATCTGTGAAATCCCCTTCCCAAGTTGCCGTCTGCAAATAGGGTGAAGAATTTTGAGTGCAACCGTGGATCCTAACATATTTTACCACTGAAGGAAGAAACTGACCCCCATTTATTCTAATCCTCTTCCCCTTAGCCTACTAATAATGAAATAATTCCATTCACCTTAAATGGAGGAAAAGTTTCTCAGAGGAGAAAATTTGTGAGATTGTTATTCTCAGAAATCTTTGAGAATTTTGACAGCTGCTTCCCCAAGAATATTCAGTCAAATTTCCCTGCACTCCATTTTGTCACCTGCATTGGGCTGGAGAATTTTGGGAGGCCATTTTCACTCAGGATATCAAGGGACCAGGGGGTAGCAAGGTGGGGAAATAGATTTTATTTTGGTCAAAATGGAGGAAAGTGTAATTGATGGAGCAGTGGTAAAAAGACCTTCTTAAGCATGTTAACGCTGGACTCCCTCTATTTTTGGAGAGGAATTCTCTGCAATGTGAAATATTTCACATTCTCTTTTTATTTTCTTCAGGGACAAAAAAAATTGCTCTTTAAAAATTATTCTGCGGAGAAAAGGCTGGAGGCCAAATTTTGAATCGGCTGCCCTCATTCATTCGAAAACAGATGCCTCAGTGGACACAATATAGAAAGAGCTTCTGGTTATGAGCAATGTATAGGAGGAATTAAAAAGTGAAACTATTTTCCCCAGCCTTTGCCAGAGCTTGTAAAAAGGAAATGTCCTACTAACAAGCAAATTAGGTGCCCTGGGGTGTTATGACAGATTTAGAAATATCCGACTATTAAGGCATTAAGGAAAGCACCATGCCACAGATGTCAATAGCACTGAAAGGATTAGGGGAGCATTACTGGAGCATAAGCAGTACGTTCGCTCTTCACATGTGTATAACTTGCCATTCATGAGGACTAACTCCATCTGTAGCTGGAGAGGTGAAGAGACAGGTTTAATTTTCAAGATGGTTTTGCCACCGCTACATTTTAAACTTTGTAATGAAAAAAGCCCAAGCGAGTGCCAAGCTTGAGCCTCTTTCAAATGTTTTAATGTGTGTACAGTTCGGGATGGAGGAGAAATTCAATTCCGTTCATATTTTAATGACAGCCTCCTTCATTTGCATTTCCCTAAATGGTACGTGAACTGAAATGCAGCTGTACTTTCAAATCTGCATGTCAGGGAACTGACATCAGAGCAGAGGGGGGAGGCGAGGCTTCCAGATTCTGCAGGAGAGGGAAAAAGTAAGGGTAGAGAGAGAACGTCATCTGCTCAGTCAGGGAAAGACACAACCGCCCCTAAGCAGTTTGGAACAGCTAGAGGTTTACACGCAAGCAACCCCAATTCCCCTTGACACTGCATTTCTCCCAATTTTGGCAATGCAGTTCTCCAACTAGAAGAGGTGTCCAAAAATGCAGGTTTCAGAGATATGTGTGTGTGAAAATGAATCGTGTTAGGGGAAGTTGCTTGTAAAATTGTGTGTTGTGCGAAATTGAACACAAAAGTACTGACAATGTTTAGAAGACTTAAATCACAAAATGTGGTAAGATCAACTGGAGGCTGGAAAAATGGGACACTGAGATAATAAATGATAATAATTTATTATTTCTATCTATAATTTATTATTTCTGTCCCCAGCCACTCTGGGCAGCTTTCAACAGAACCTTAAAAACAGAATAAAACTTCAAACATTAAAAACTTCCCTAAACAGGGCTGCTTTCAGATGCCTTCTAAAAGTCAGATAGTTGTTTATTTCTTTGACATCTGGTGGGAGGGTGTTCCACAGGGTGGGCGCCGCTACCGAGAAGGCCCTCTGCCTGGTTCTCTGTAACTTCAATTCTCACAATGAGGGAACCACCAGAAGGTCCTCGGTGCTGGACCTCAGTGTCTGGGCTGATCAATGCGGGTGGAGACGCTCCTTCAGGTATACTGGGCTGAGGCTGTTTAGGGCTTTAAAGGTCAACACCAACACTTTAAATTGTGCTTGGAAACGTACAATGTAGGTCTTTCAGGACCAGTGTTATGTGATCTCGGTGGCCACTCCCAGTCACCAGTCTAGTTGCCTCATTCTGGATTACTTGTAGTTTCCGGGTTACCTTCAAAGGTAGCCCTACATAGAGCGTGTTGCAGTAGTCCAAGCGGGAGATAACCAGAGCGTGCACCACTCTGGCAAGATAGTCCGCAGGCAGGTAGGGTCTCAGCTTGCGTACCAGATGGAGATGGTAGACAGTTGCCCTGGACACAGAATTGACCTGCGTCTCCATGGACAGCTGTGAGTCCAAAATGACTCTCAAGCTGCACACCTGCTCCTTCAGGGCACAGTTGCCCCGTTCAGGACCAGGGAGTCCCACACACACACACACCTGCCCCCCTACCCCCCCCAAAAATGGCACTTCTGTCTTGTCAGGATTCAACTTCAATCTGTTAGCTGCCATCCATCCTCCAACCGCCTTCAAGCACTTGCACAGGACCTTCACCGCCCTCACTTGTTCTGATTTAAAAGAGAGGTAGAGGTGAATATCATCCGCATAGTGATGAACGCCCAGCCCAAACCTCCTGATGATCTATCCCAGTGGCTTCATATAGATATTAAAAACCATGGGGGAGAGGACAGAACCCTGGGGCACCCCACAAGTGAGGGTCCAAGGATCTGAGAACTCAACCCCCAACACCACTTTCTGGACACAACCCAGGAGAAAGGAGCGGAACCACTGTATAACAGTGCCCCCAGCTCCCAGCTCCTCTAGAGTCCTCTTCCTGAGACATGATGAAACTGACAGATTCCTCACCCCTGGATAGCTCAGTTGGTTAGAGTGTGTTGTTGATAATACCAAGGTCGCAAGTTTGATCCCCATACTCCTCACTACAGGGATTTGGACTAGATGATTCCCAGGGTCCCTTCCAATTCTACAATTCTATGACACTATGATCTACCCTTATGCATGCTGAATGCTCATAGGATGAAAGCATGCTCCGCCATGCAACTTTAGCACCAAAGAAGGAAGCTATGCTCTCTCTCTCTCTCTCTCTCTCTGTCTCACCCCATGGATTTCCTTTCCCCTAGCTTTCTCTCGACAAAAAGCCCAAAGAGAATGAACGAGCGGCTAAATAGAGCACTTTGTTGTCACTGATACCCGACTTCAATGGAATCATCAAGCATTTGAAGACAGGTGCCGGGATCACCCAATGCAGAGAAGAGGGAGATAAAAGGCTTCTGACAAAGAGGAAGGCAAAGCAGATAAATAAATAAAACTGTTCACAGTTGCAGGTGTCTTTGTATTCCTTCCAAGCAGATTTTTTAGCCAAAAAAAAAGCACAAAACTAGATGTCAGTACCAACAACCTGAGAACATGCATTGCATTATTAGGAAGTTCCTGGTTTCTTTCGAAAACAGATATATATTGACCTTAAAAAAAAAAAACCCACAAAAAACTCTGACATACAAGCCAGCATGTCACCCTTCTCAGTGAGATTAGCTGGTGGATGTGATGCTCAAGAGGACCCTCAGTTTTTGGGGGGAAAGTTTTTGAGTTATGTATGGGGCTGAAGGGGAGATTTGAAACATGTGGCATTTGCATGTGGTTCTGCCATACAGGATGGTTTCGGATCCCAGCCATTGCAATGTGGCAATGATTTGGGAGATGGGATATTTCCAGTAATGTCTGGATGAGATGCCCTTGTGTGATTGGAAGGGCAGGGCAGGGCAAGCAGCAGTTTCTCTGACTTCTCTAGATTGAGTCTACCAAAAACCAGCAAGGCAGGTCAAAGAGTTTGAGAGTCTGGGGAAGAAGAAGGAGGAGGAGGAGGAGGAGGAGGAGGAGGAGGAGGAGGAGGAGGAGAGGAAACATGGATCTAGGTGGACATAGTGTGACTTACTGCTGAGTAGACATGCTCAGTAAGAGGTGTCATGTGGCTGGCCTAGTCAGAATAAGGAGTTGACTGGAGGAATGAAGCCAGTTCATGAAAGTGAATCTGAAAGAGAGACTTCTCGGTTTGTCAGAGAAGAAGAGGTCCATAAGACCATGTGACCAATGTGAGCAAAACAGAGGTTCGCATTTTGATTTCAAAGAACAAGTTTAAATATTGGGCTGCAAGCCAGTAGAGTAATAAGGTTTAGCAGTAACTATTGGAGTGTTTGAAATGTTTTGCAACCATGATCTTAGGCATTCTTGCGAAAGCCCTGTTGAAAGCGTCAGTATGCTCACCACCTAACTGAGCTGAGACTCCAAGAGAAGTCTCTTGGATTTGCGGCTGAGATTCTAACCAGCAGCTTCCTGGCTCACAGCTCACACTCTTGGCCACCATACTAGGTCTCAGAAAGAGATATACAAGGGAGGGGAATACAGAGTGGTACGGTTTAAAGGGAGAGTCATGAAGTAGGATATGGGGGGGGATATTTGCAATGTTTCTATAGTGGCCTTCATTATGCAATTAAGTAAAGTTTGCACAGTACATCATCTGGTTGCTTGAGGAACAGAGCCAAGCCCTGAGGCAATAGCAGACAGTGGAATGGGACCTGGCCTGCATTGGCTTCACCACTGCATGTGTGCAACACCAACCTTCCCATTTCCTTGCTGCCAGGAGGTTAGGTGAGTTCCACCACCCCATGCTGCCATCCACTGCTGCCATGAAGCAAATGTATTTGGCAACCACCAACAAATTTTAGCTGACGTATTGTATGCCTGCCATTGCACTCATTAGGGACAGAAAGAACATTTCCAGGTTATTAGAATGTGAGCTTTCCTACTTCAACACTGCATTGCAATGTAAAGTTGTGTAATATGGACATTGTTGGCGTTCGTAGTCTACATGCAGCTTGGCAAGTGAACAATTAGTGTTTTGACCACAGGCTAGGGAGACAGAGCATGGGAGAAATTTGCCTGGAGATAAGAGGACCTAGTAACAGCTCGGTAATTGGCTGAGGTCTCTCATATAGGCAGCTTGACCTATGACATTGTTTCACTAGTTAGGAGTATATAGTACTGTATATAGTAACTTGTATATAACTTGTGAGTTTACTGTCGTACATAATAAACTACAAAATCAAGTTACTAGTCGTCAGCTTTGTTCCTGATTGTCATCCTGACTGAGCAGTCTTGATCATCACCTAAGAAAAGCTGCACTACTCTGCTAAGTTGTGCATCATTGAAGAAGTTCAGAGGTGAAGAGACTGGTCCTAGCAGCCTGAGAAAGGACTTCAGAAAGTGCTCACAGGCTTTGGAGTTTTAACAGACATGTGAATAGATGATAGATAGATAGATAGATAGATAGATAGATAGATAGATGATAGATAGATCAGTGTTTCCCAACCTTGGGCCTCCAGCTGTTTTTGAACTACAATTCCCATCATCCCTGACCACTGGTCTTGCTAGCTAGGGATGATGGGAGTTGTAGTCCAAAAACAGCTGGAGGCCCAAGGTTGGGAAACACTGAGATAGATGATAGATAGATAGATAGATAGATAGATAGATAGATAGATGATAAATAGATGGATAGATAGATAATAACCAGATAAATAGATGCTAGATAGATGCTAGATTAATAGGCATATAATGCCTAGGTACACGACTGGAAGCTTCTACTGGTAAAAGGTATCAACTTTATTATGTTGCTGGCTTATCTGTGTGTGCAGGGTACGGGGGTGGGTAATTGTTATAGCAAAACAAACTTGTGTTCCTCAAATTTCTATTTGGAGAATGATTTGGCTCCAGTTTTGGAGAGCACAGAACATCCCTGCTCTACGGCATGAACTGCATCCTTGGACAGATGCCCAAACTCCAAAAAAAAACCCTAAAAAGTGTGCACCATTCCCAATATTTCCCAATTTGAAAACAATGGGGGGGGGAGGCAAAAGAGAAGCTGTCTTCTTGCATTATGGTGAACTACAGACCTTAGTTATCAGATCGGCAGGTAACTTTGCCTGGGTTTGCACAGAATCATCCAGCTTGAGCTGTTGTTCCTTGGAGGATGGGAGGCGGGCAGAAATCGATGGGCTTAAAGAAGGTGCTCTGTAAAACCTTGCATAAAAGCAACTACATTCGATCAAATTCTCCTGAAGATTGATTCTCCCCAGAAGATTTCATCAGCTTACAAGCAGAAAGGTTGTGACTTCGTTTCCCCTTGGGATTCAGCTAAGGGTAAAAACAAGAAATAGAGCCTAAACGGGAAAACACAGAGGGGAAAAAAGAGGAAAAAAACGATGAAGAAGCCTGTTGTTAACAGTGGCTATGTGTCATATGAGCCCAAATAACATTTCAGTTCAGAATGATTTAGCTCAGTTCGTAGAGCATGAGACTGAGGGTCATGGGTTGGAGTCCCACCTTGGGTAAAAGATTCCTGAATTGCAGGGGGTTCAACTAGATGACTCTCGCGGTTCCTTTCAAATCTACACTTCTATGATTCTATAATTTAGGGATGGAGGAAAAATTAAGTTTTGTTCACATGTAAAGACAACTTTCTGAAACACAGCCATCCCCTGAAATTCACCTTTTTTAAAATTTTGCAGTGCAGTTCTCCAGCCAAGTAATGTGTGCAAAAATGCATATTTTAGTGAAAGTGATGTACAAAAAAGAATCATATTAGGAAACATTACTTTGCAAAAGTGTGCATATCAGCAAAACTGCATATTAGAAGAAATGTGCATGAAAATTCTGATGAGAACTTTAAAAAAGAAAAATGCAAACTGATGCAGAAATGTAGAGAATTGAACTTAAGACTGGGGAAGTGAGAAATTGGGAGAAACTGAAAGTGACAGAGTCACCCATCCCAAGTGAAGGCAGAAGTACAGGACGCAGATAAGCTGCTGCCCCCCCCCCCAGCTGAATTCTCTGTTCTTCCTCCATGATGTCAAGGTCAATTCCCCCTGTGTGCTGATGCCAAACACAGAGAATGTACTGCAACTCAAAATCTCCCTACAACACACACACCCATATTCACACACATCCTCCCTTTTCATCTTGATGGTGGCTTACTGGCAAAGCAAATTCTTCCCAAATATTTTGGGCCTACTTCTTTCAGGACCTTGCAAGCGGCTGGATGCTACACACAAACAAACAAACAAAACAAGACAACAGCCTCTTTTATCAAGCGCCAATCTTTTATCAGAAGAAGCATATGGAGGAGCAAAGAATCTCTAGGGGCAAACAGCGTCTTCCCAGAGTGCTTAATAAAGACGCAGGGATAGATGGTGTCAGAATAATTGGGATACATTGCCATCCACTGCCCTGACTATTTCTGGCTTGTGTATATTCAGAATGACCTGGGTACATGACAGGCTCCCAGAATAATGGGATACATTCAGGCGACTTTGGGGAGCTGACATATTCCAATCTCCACAGGGTAAATACTGGAGGAGTACATCTATTAGCTGCCAAAAGTTTGCTTTAAAACGCAGAGCCAACTATGACAAGCGATAGATCAGGGAGAAGGATTTGGAAAGCCTCCTGAAAATGCATTTCGAAAAGCAGCAAGCATACGGCATGCCTGAAGGAAGCTCAAACCCTCACCCCTATTTATATATACACAGATCACAACTGAAGGGAACCTGAACAATATGTAATCGAAAGAAAATTAGAGCGGATCATTTGTTGAGCTCTTAAAAATAATAATAATCATTTGGTGGTCAAAATGCTCACCTCTGATTGTCCGTGTTTTGAATGCCATGGGTGCCTGGCCAGGTCATCTTGAAAAGAAATCCCTAATGGCACCAGTGATGAGGTGTGGAATTAGAGAAATGAGGTTCTCCCTCTTTCATAATGCCAGAACTCAGGGATATTCAGTGGAGGTAAATAATGGACGATTCCAGAAAAGCAAGAGAAAGTACTTCTTCCCACAATGTGAAGTTAACTATCGCAAGACATAGTGATTGTCATCAACTTGGATGGCTTTAAAAGAGGATTAGACAAATTCATGGAAGACAAACCTATCAACGACTACTTACCACAATTGTTATGTTCTACCTCCATGCTATTTTGTTTGAAAAAGTACTTTTCCATTGAGGTTGTCCTCTTATTCTTTAAGCAGTTTTCCATTTCCAGAAGGGTGCTTTTTTTCGGTGTGAAAACTGGATATGGCAGATATTCAAAGCTGCCCTAATTAAAATAAAATATTCCGAAAATTTACCTTCGGGTATAATGTTCCCCCTAGCTAAAATATGTTCCTCTGAGACAATTATAACCAGATTCAAATGCAAATAAAATGCACGGCAAAGAACCATAGCTCTGGAAACAATGTAGATATCCCACTGTTAAGCAAAGGATGTGGGCACATGCATCTGAATCGAGAGCTAAAGGGTTTTTTTCCCACCCAATGGTCCCTGAAGGCACTTGCCAGGGCCTGAAGCATTGCAGGAAGAAGGACAGACCACTAAGTTTTTCTATCAAGCTCAACACATTCAAATGCTTCATACTATCATGGATCAGTGTGGTATATCCCTGTCCCTTTCTGTGCCACAGACCAATGTAGCCCACATCAGGTCAGGTTACAGCTTCAGCTCATGAGGTTCCTTTTGCAAAAGAATATCAGGAAAATTTGACATCTGTATCTAAAGGAAGCTTGCTGTGTGAGGCAGTAGCCAGAAAACAAATGCGATCTCTCTCTCTCATGCACGCGCTCTCTCTCTCTCACTCTCTCTTGCTCTGTCTTTTTTCAATCTGATAATAACATGCTGATAAGATAAAGGTTCTCAAAGCCAGCAAGACAGGAGAGCAATTAAAGCGTTCTTTTATTTGTGTGTACAGATTGAACTTCCTCAGATATGGGTGAGATCTAGCCCTCCCTATCAATCAGGCCCAATTTAGGCACAGTCAACTAGAATGGGCAAAAAACTAGATCAGAGAGAAACGGCAAGTGAGTTGCAAGTGAAAAAAACACACGACTGGACATGGTGGATTTCGCAGGAGGGTTCTTTCTTCACATCAGTAGGCTCCAACTGCTGGAGGGCTGGGAGATAGATAACACCTCCGAAAATGGTGCTCTATGAAATATGAGCATCCCACCCAAGCTTCCTCTAAAGAAAATCACCCACCAGAGACAGAAAGCCTTGTGGTTACATATTGAGTGCATATCACTTGATAGCTTTTATTCCTGGATCACAGAATACTTGAGTCAGGTTCACACACACCTATATGACAGTTGGGTGACTGCAGCTTTAAGGCTTGCATGTGGGAATGGGACATCACAGATCACTTCAGACACAATGCATTTCTTTTTCTTCGTCTTTTATTTATGATTTTCAATTTTATACATTTCAATAATTTTAAAGTCATTTTAACATTTCAAAACTTGACTTCCTTCCCCCTCTTTATGCAGTTCCTTAAATTTAGTTTTAATATTTCCTGCATTTCCAAATTAACTTAATTTGTTCATTTATTCATCTACTTTAAATATATACTCTTATGAAACTGCAGGTTATTACAATAATCCTGCCAATGTTCTTACCTGTTTACAATTTGTTTGTAAATATTCAATAAACCATTTCCATTCTTTTATTTAAAAAAGTTTGTTATCTTGATTTCTTATTTTTCTGGTAAGTTTTGTCATTTCTGCATATTCCACAAGCTTTTGCATCCATTCTTCTTTTGCTGGGATTTCTTCTTAATTCCATTTTTGGGCAAGTAACATTCTTGCTGCTGTAGTCGCATACACGAGTAAATTTCTGTACAGTTCGGGTAGAAGCGATGCATTTCAAAGGGTGTAACAGTCCCACGCTCACCTGAAAGCCATCAAATGTACTGTCACCTAGTGCAAAGAAATCAAACGATGTGAGTGCATGCGTGAAGCAGGCCTGAGTGATATGCACAAATTCATGGCAGATGAGGCTGTCAATAAGTACTAGCTGTGAAATAATATCTAGAAATAATAAGTGAGAGAATGCTGGGGTCAGGACTCCAGTCCCTGGCTTGGTCACATAGTGAATGTAGTTAATTAAAAAGGATGATTTATTGTAAAAATGAACAGATAGATCAGACGGCTTTAACAAAGCCCCCGCCATCATCAATCAAGATGATCCTTCTGAAGACTCCTTCTGGTTACAGAAGATATTGAACTTTCTCACTTTGCATCTCTTGCTTTGTTCCCGGTCTAGCAGCCCTCCCCTTAGAGACTCTCCTCCCTGAAAGAGAGGGGAGTGGTTGTGGGCGGGAGCCCGAACACCGCTCCTAGCAGGGGGCGTTGCCCCCTGCCTCCAGCTCACCTGGCTGGCACTCATGCTCCCCCCCCGGTGGCCGCCCAACCAGGTGCCATGGGGGGGGGGCGTGTCCAGCAGCCTTTATGCTGCAGTGCCAGCCTCTCCCCGGCCTCATTTCCATTTCGTCCTGAGCCGTATGGGGCAACTTCCTTGCTTGCAGGGTGCTGGGTTAGATGATGCTCAGAATCCAAAGAGAGAGTTTGAAGACTTCATCTGTAGGACTGCAAATTATTTGAAAAACCTTTACTCTGTGTGTGTGTGCTTCTCCGACTTTAAATCAGTCACTCTGTGTGTGTGTGCTGCTCTTCAGGCTTCAAAACAGACACTCTCTGTGTCTTTGCGGGCAGCATCTCAGCGTGCTTGGAAGGGAGGAAATCTGAGCCTTCACTAGTAGGCTCCGTGGTTTGGCTTGGAGCCCTTCCTCCCCCTCTCCCCGCGTGCTGCCTTCTCCCTTTGGTGTTGCTCCCCCACGCCTCCGCGATTTCAGGGGGCGGCAGCTCCATTTAAAAAACTTCTTTCAGACAACTGCATTGCCCCAATTTTGCTATTGTCCCATTTTGCTGCTTATTGCTTTACCTTAAACCCTTCCTGGAGCTCCCTCACTCCACCCCCCCCCCCCGATTGGATCAGCTCCAATCGCTTCCCATTCTGACAAACTGCTTCCTTCTCTGTTCGCGCCAGTTGGCACTTCTCAAGAGCGTTGGCTGGGTTCCAACCTGCTCTCAGCCATTCCCTTATCAACCAGCATTCCAAGGCGCGGGGGAATTGGTCCTAGCCAATGCTCATCCTGCCTGGCAGTTAACCCTCTCTGTTCCTGGTTGCTTTCTTCAGTTGGCTGCAAACCTTCACTGGGATCTGGCTACAAGCCTTCAGTGTGAGCTGGCTCATTCATGACAGCTGGTGTGCTCAGGTCTGGTTTGTAAGCTTCCCATGGGCATCTGGTTGGTCACTGAGTGGAGTAAGATGCTGGACTTGATGGGCCACTGGGCTGACCCAGCAGGGCTGCTCTTATGTTTTACCAGCTGCATCCTTCAGAGCCACCCACTGAATTTTAGCTTCAGTCTTACCATTGGGATATGAATGAGCAGATGTAACCCAAAGCAGTCCTAGGAACAAATTGTACTTTATTGGGTCTCATCTACACTTCTGCTTTTCCTGTGCCTAGAAAGCATGGGTCCGAGCAATTTCCTCCTTGCCCCATTCCTTTCAAAGGAAATCCCTAGTCTTTATCAATGGATCAGAACATATGGCAATTTGGGGGGGGGGCACCTGAATTGCCATTTGCTCTGGCTGAGCACTAAAGCGGGTTTTCCCCAGAGGAGCACAGCAGGACAAAAAGAAGTGTGGCTAAGCCTTTAGTGTGCTTCAAACATTACATAAATTGTGAGGCATTCCCCCATATGTTGCAAACCAGCTCCAGACGCTGACCTGAACCTCCACAGCTTGTACAAATATAAAACTTTAAAGGCAATTATAATTTCTGAAGACACAAACACAAACTTTTGTTTCTACAAAGCTTCATCTTGGTGTTTTTTAATCAACAGGCACCAAAAAAGAAGTTATTCCAGACGTTTTCCTGTGTTCCAAATGAGAACCTGCCTTGCCACTGGATTTCTCCTCTCACCCACCCTGTTGTGTTTTTACTCTTCTATTCAGCAAGGCTTGGAGGTGGGAACAGATGGGCTTTTTTGCTCTGATGGAAGCTGTGCCGTTTTGACAGAGAATTCCCAGCAGAATTTGGAGAAATCAATAGCAGAAGGCTTTTCCTCTGTAAGCAGCTCCATGGCTCCCATCTCCGTATGGCTATATTCCTGCACTAAACTCTCTGTTTCCTCTATAATCTGCTGTATGCAAGAAGAACCAGGATCCAAAAAACTGTGTGATGAGTTTTGCATGTGGGCATTGAACTTGTGCTGCTCAAACAGCAGTACCCAATGCCATATGGCTAACCAGCTTGAAACAGAGGGGGAGTGCTTTTTAAACATGAGAGTTCACTGTTGAAATAAGTAAATAAAATGTATTTTTAAAACCACTGGGAAACCTTTAATAAAAAATTTTTTAAAAACTGGAAATCCGCATTTTTTTAAGTGTATCTAAAGCTTTGGAGGTGGGGGGCCTGGTCAACCTTTGTGCATTATGTTGCCATGAGTGTCAACATCTACCATTTTCAGGTAGGTGCCTTTGCACCAGTACCCTTGGGTGAGACCACTGCAGGTTCCCCTTACCAGCCCAGTACTCTGAGCAGTGCTGGGTTAAAGGATGTTGGAGCAGTGCCAGCTTTAGGGCAGTGCCAGTGGTTTCCCCTGTTCCCCGGGCACCAAGCCAAGGGAGGACAAAGCTGAGAAGATCCATTTTGGGGCACCAAATTTTGGCCTCACACAGGGTGCCGTGCTATGAAAGATTGTTGAAGTTTGCCCCTGGTCAGAGAATTCCGATGAAATGAGAAGAGGAAGCATAGATTGCAGCAGTTCTCATGTTTCTTTGGTCAGCCATGCAAATCAGTCAAGCAAGTGCAATAGGCATACGTTCACATTGCTGCTGTTTTTAAGTCTGCAAATGATATGGAATTACTGACCCTTTATTTTTTTACATTGTTTCGATGTTTCCTTTACGATGAAATGAATGTAATTTATGTAATTACATAAGTAGTTGTGTAAGCTACGTAAATAGTTACGTACATTACCAAACTTACATTCAATAGTAGACAGTGAGACGAATAATGTGGTATTTGGCAGAAACTAAACTACAGCAGAATAGAAACAATGCTGATTGTGACAAACACAGTTTAGAAGAGAATTACTGCCTTCTTACATCCCTAGTTGAGTGGCTATGTCAAGGCACCAATTTAATATCCCGCAATGGCGCTGATGAAGTGTAAAAATGATGGCACAGCTCACAGCTTTGCTGCCACTGCTACCCACTTCAACAGGGTAAGTCTCCACTGGTGAAGCAGGGGTTCATCAAAGGGCAGTTTTCCCAGCCCCCTCAACCTGGAGCCAACCTTTGTTATTTGGGAGTATCACAAAATCCAATACCTTTTCTACCACCTGGCTATTCATTCAGACACTCAGCAGCAACATGTGTATGTGTGCACGCATGTTCATGCATGCGCCGCTAGCCCTCAAACTGTAGAGAAAGACATCACTATGCTGGAATCCAGTTAAATTTCAAGCACACCGTAGCCAATGACTCCAACAGATATTGAGAATGCCTGAAATGGTGCTGCTGTGAGATGGGACAGAAAAGTCAGCCCCCAAACCCTGGGATATGTTTCTTCCATGTCTTCGGATGCAGCAAGATCAGCCAGGTCAGCAAACGCTCCTGCGTTCCTTTCCCTGGACTGTACATGGAAAGAGGAAAGATGAAACACCTGCTGGAAACGACACAAATTAGGTATGCTATGTTAGTGGTCATGATTTGCATAATCAGCGTGTCTTAGTTGCACATTATGCAAATTTCATTGCACAGATTTATTTTGGAAGAGGAGAAGGAGGGGTCTCAGAGAGAGTATCCCCCACTATATGTAACACAACAACACATCAAATGCTTGTTATATACAGCGGACATTCAAAATGCTGAAAGCCTCACTGGCATTTCTGATTATACCTAGGATGGCACACAGCTAACACATTGCCCTGTCTTTAAAACTCCACTGTAGCAAAGTGGAAGTCTATGGAAGCATCTGGAAACCCCAAGTGCCGTACATCACCTTTTGCCTAACAGATGAGGAAAACTAGCTAGTGAGTGTGGTATGTGTAGGGCTGCCATATGTCTGGATTTTTCTGGACGTTACCGGGATTTCAAAGGCGGAATTGTCATCTGGTGGGAACTTTCAAAAGGCGGTGCTTTGTCCTGGATCTTAGGCAACTCAATTGAAAAATTGTGTTTCCCTGGAAGTTAGAAGGTCATGTTGCTTCCCCTCTTTATTAATTTTCCTCTTCACATTGGCAAGCGTTGATTCTCCCACTCCGCTTTTCTGTCCTCCTGAGTCTCTTCTGGGCTACAGAGAAGCAAACATGCCTCTCAGTCCATTTGTACAGAAGGACCCCGGAGAGGAGAGATGAACACAACTTTGCTAAGTTACCCTGACCAAAGCAAGGGCAGCTTCATAAAAACGGCAATTGACTGACTAATGGCATGCTATAACTTTTCAGTGTCAGGCAGACATTATTTCTCTTTCAGTAGATATTTGAGACAGGTCACTTTTGCCTGATCCCAGCTTCTGAAGGGATTTGTTGCAGGAAAAAAGCGTCAAGAGCCTAAAAAGACACATTTCCTCTTCTGGCTGAGGAAACTAGGCAGTCAGTGGCAAGCTATGATTTCTCCATGCCACAAAGTTGTGGCTGAGAGGCCATAAGGAGTTTTGTTTCCACTGGAAATAGCACACACATGTAGGGATGGGTGAATCTGTCAATTTCAGTATTTCCCAGTTTCTCATGTTTCCAATCTTATGTTCACATTTCAGTTTGCGATTTTTGTGAAGTCCTCAGCAACTTTGTGTGACTTTCTCCTGATAAGTTTGCATGCAGTTTTGCCTAATATACACATTTTTTTGCATGTAAATTTTCCCTAGAACATTCTTTTTGTGTGTTATCTTCACAAATCTTCACAAATATCGGCAGCTTTGTGCACACTTTATCTGAGTGTATACATTTTAGCTCACTTTACTTGGCTGGACAGCTGCATTCCAAAATCTGGAGAAGTGTGGCTTTTGAAAGATGGCTGTGCTTCGCTTCTTGTAGCATTTCAGAAAGAGCAAATGAGGTAGGTTTGCCTGTAAATTGGACACTGACGTGAAATTCTCTCCTGTTTCAAGGCTCCAGGGATCGGGCAGCTGATTCTGCCCGTGGGAGCGACAAAGAACTAAAGCCTCTCTCCTCACACACCATCGTCCCAATCTGGCTCTCTCCCACCCCGCCGTTATGCCCATTTGTTTAAGAAAAGGCTACACAAGCCCAATCTAGGCAACTAATGTCACGTCTGTTTTGACCTACATTCTCTCATAGTCTTGCTCCCTTTGGTTTGGGCAGCTTTAGGAAGCATTCAGGCCAAACACAGCACAACGGCATTTTTCCATCTCCGCCAAGCTAAGCAGTTGGCTCCTTACCTCTCTCACCCTGACCTAGCCACTGTGATCTACGTGACGGTCACCTCCAGACTGGATTATTGTAACTCGCTCTATGTGGGGCTGCCCTTGAGACTGACCCAGAAACTCCAGCGGGTGCAGAATGCTGCAGCGAGACTCCTTACGAGGTCTTCACTGTGAGATCACATTCACCCAGTGCTACACCAGCTGCACTGGCTCCCGGTGGAGTACAGGATCAGGTTTAAGGTGCTGGTTTTAACCTTTAAAGCCCTATACGGCCTAGGACCCTCGTAACTATGGGACCGCCTCTCCTGGTATGCCCCACAGAGAAACTTACGGTCTTCAAATAAAAACATCTTGAAGGTCCCAGGCCACAGAGAAGTTAGGCTGGCCTCAACTAGAGCCAGGGCTTTTTCGGCTGTGGCTCCGATCTGGTGGAACATTCTGTCACAAGAGACCAGGGCCCTGCGGGAATTGACATCTTTCCGCAGGGCCTGCAAGACAGAGCTGTTCCACCAGGCCTTTGGCCAGGGCACAGCCTGACTCCCCCCCTCGGCAATCTTTGCGGAGCTTTGGCCCAATGGTTGCCATTGGTTTGATTTGAATTAATTTTATAATGAATGATTTTAGAGTGTTGTGTTGTACTGTTGTACTGTTTTATTGTTGTTAGCCGCCCTGAGCGCGGCTTCGGCTGGGGAGGGCGGGATATAAATAAAATTTATTATTATTTATTATTATTATAACAAACTCTTGCTGAGGTGCCATCTTCTCAGGATGTTACGTCCTGATGTCGCAGGAGCCAGGGAGCATAGCCAAATGTCCTCTGAACATTGAGGAGGCCTGCCCCGCTTCAGAAAACCATTGAGGGGGCAGAAAGTGCCTTGGCCCCTAGGAATCGGTGCCTATGGACTCTTGCATAATCCTAGCAGGCATGTCTGCTGCCTGTGCCCTGTCTTCTACTTGACAAGAGGATGTACGCTCCCAGAAAGGGCCCTGCTTTGATATAATGACCTCTAATTTTAAAGCTTCTTTTGTCCATCCTAATTACCCGATACGTGGTTTAATAAGAGTAATCATCATTATATGGAGCGTTTATATAGCACTTCACATGCATTATCTTGATGCTCTAATATTTGCAGTAACTCTGTAACACAGGTCGGCTTTTGTTATCCCCAGATCACATGGCAGGGGCTGAGGCTGAAAGGGGGCGAGAGAGAATGAGGCTTTGGAGTTCATGGCAGAGTCACAATCCAAGCCAAGGACTTCCTGATTTTGAACTCAGGCTCCAGAAGGAGCAGAGTTTGGACTTTCAACTTTCAGCGGCACCCTGTGTGAGGCCCAAAATTTGGCATCCCCCTCCCCTCCCTTGCCTTCTGTTCAGCTCAATTCACTATGTCATAGTTGTGGTGCCCTGTGGCAGCCCCTAAGCTCAGCACTCAGTGTAGTGAAAGCAGTTTCACTGCCTTAAATTCACCTCTGGGCTCCATTTCTAATCACCGTTGCTAGAGATTAAGCTCTGTTGAACATAATAAGACTTACATCTTGAGTAAGCAGGTGAAGGATTGCAATGGTTTTCATTTATTTATTTTTGAATCTGTTGGTTGTTTTTTACCTTGCTGTTTCATCCTTTTCTGTAAACCACTTTGAGGATTTCTACCATCAAGCAGTATATAAATTCTATGGAATAAGATAAATGAATAAATTGCCAGTCTCTTAGCCAGTTTAGGATTCCTCGGTGAGAAAGCAAACCCACTGGGAGACTTTAAAATGAAGGTTAGGAAACCCGCGATGGGTAGGGATGATTGGAGATGAGGTTGGGCCCCCTTACTGTGCTAGCATGGGCAGTATGTGCGGAGGTCCTGGGCTGCCCAGATGACAAGACACCCCCCCCCCAGCCTTGCTGAGGTGGTCCAAAGGAAAGTAGAGCAATACCTTTGGCACCAACTTGGCTGCAGGAGTTGTCAGAAGGAGGCATACAAGGTGCCATCCAACTATCTTAGGAACTCCACTTGGATTTCTTTAGCCTTTTCTTCTCCTGAAGATGTCCCACAAGGCAGGGTGTCTAGTTCTTCTTCTTAGGCAATCATTCGTAGCTGAGTAAGTCCATGGCTAAGTAGCTGAGTCTTCCATAAACACGTTTTTAACAAATGAGTCTGTAGGTGACTGTGGAGGCCAATTCTGGATCCACACATCCTTCCATGGTGGGGACATCAGTTTCCAGGTGGGAGTTGATCATGGTGTGGATTTGCCAAGCGTGCCTTCCTCTTAGCATGTTTCTCCCTTGAGTCCTGAGTTTGAGTGTCTTCAAAGGCCATGACACCTTTGGTAAAGGGTGCTCTCCAATTGGAGCACTTGCAGGCAAGTGTTTCCCAATTGTTGGTGTTTATACTACATTTTTTTAGATTTGCTTTCAGACAGTCTTTAAACCTCTTTTGTTGACCTCCAAAGCAACTACTCTATTCCGAACATAAAAATGGAAAGCGTAATGCTGGTGGGTCTCGTTCTACTTCCTCCTTATCCTGACATCATCACAGAGTCTGGATCCCCACTGCCTCTGCCAACAGCAGCCAATCACATTGCTCAGGGGGTGGGGAAACACCAATCAGAACTAGACACTAGGGAGGGAAAGCAAGAGGACAAAAGCAGAACAGCCATTCCCAGTGGCGGCTCCCGTGTCCTTTGCAGCAGACCCTCCATCCCATATATTGCAAGTCCATTTTCTTTCAATGTTTCTGATTTGAACCCCACCAAGTGGGCCCAATCAGGCAGCGCATCGAGGCACTTAAAGAGAGCACCAGCGAGGAGTGCATCTCAGGAGCAAATATCCTGGCGCATATTGCCATTTCAGTCATGTCTCTCTGACGCTGCTAAAGCTTCTGCTTCTGATGTTTGTGGTGGGGAGGCCACTTGTAATATCAAAGGATTGCAGAAATCACATCACTAATGACAGATGTTTGGGAATGAAAGTAAACAGGGAAGTATGTCAGGCGAGTGTGCTCAAGGGAATGAAAGAGCTGGAAAGATACGCTGAGTGGCGCACTAATAGTTTTCAAATGAAGCTACCATGGGGTATACACAAAGGTTTGCTAGATTTCTGGCTATTATCCCTGGGGGGAGATAAAAGGTGTCTCTCTTTTTTAATAATAAAAAAACCCATATAAAATACCCTCTCCTACGTCACTTTAAAAGCAGCTTTTAAAGTAGGAAAGGAGGAGAGAGACAGAGAGAGGGAATGACACACAGCTAGAATAATTCCCTGTATTATGTGAAATGCCCAGTAGATTAAATGGAACTTGTTTCTATTTATCTCAGTGGCACACATGGAATACTCAGGTAGCTGAACGAGATTCCTACCCAGGGCAGGAAGTGTAAAGAGAAAAGTTCTCGACAGCAAGGGTTTGAAAACAATGAGTAATCTTGGGGGCACATGTACTCTACCTCTTAATCCCAAGCGTGCATCACCAAGGGGGAACAATATTGTGGAGATGAAAGGTGCATTTCAGCAGGGGGGACACTTTGCTGCACAAGAGAAGTGATACTGCATTTCATATGAATGCCTCCCTCCTAAACATATATATGTGGTAGGGCTAGAGCTCAGGGGTTGAGCATCTGTTTTGCAAACAAAAGATCCCAGGTTTGATTCTGAATTTATCCAGGTTGGGCTGGCAGTGTCCCCTATCTGAAACTGTGGAAATATTGTCTGCGTGGACAATATTGAGGTAAAAGGACCAATAATCTAACTCTATGTATGGCAGCTTCCCATGTTCCTCTGTATCTGGCAGGATGCTGTCAGCAGCTCCCAGCTGGTTGCAAAGGAAAATATAAAGACAAGGAAAGGTTTCTTACTGCCCTTTTTAATTTCAATATTTACGGAGAGAGGCTATAGAACCCAGCCTCTTGGATAATGGCATTGTCCCGAGTGAATCTCCACCCCTCATCTCTCCCACTTCATCATTCGTCATTCCTACTTACCCTCTGTCTTTGAGGTCTTTGCTCTCCTACTTTCAAGGCTCGCTGGGTTCTGGGAGATGGAGGGTCTGGGATGCTTTCTAATGACACTGTGCCAGCCAGCTGCCACTCTGCTTCTGCCTCCTCCTCCTCCTCCTCCTCTCCCATTATTTCCCAACTTTCCCCCTCATCTGCTTCTGAGCTGTGACCTCACGCAAACCACTATTGTAAATCTATACTGTCTTCCTCCTCCCTGGAAGGATCAGGGTGGGGAGACAGTCTCCACCATTCCCCTTCTGCCCAGTCCCTGACAGTATTCTGGGGAAAGTAGTTTTGCAAGGGTGCTGGGACTGTAGCTCTGTGGGGGTATACTACAGTTCCTGGGATTCTTTGGGGGAAGCCATGTGCTTTAAATGTATAGTGTGCTCACAGCCTCAGACTTTTAAAAGGCTCAAAAGAGTGAGCGCTATGAATACCAGAACTTGAGCCCTCTGTCCCGCTGAGCCCTCTGAGCAGGCAAGTCTTGAGAGAGCTCCTCCACACCTCTTGTCCCCTTGAGAAGTTTTGCCTTTCAGATACCCTTTCCTGGTGGCAGCATCTCAATGAGTTCTTGGAGGAGCTACTCTCCTGAGAGGTGATATGGATGTCTAGGAAAAGAGAGGATGCAAAGCCTCTGATCCATCTTTAATCTGACACTAATACTTTAAAGGAAGTATAACAGCAGAAAGATCGCAGAAGAAATATCGGTACTGTGGAAATGTATCCATCGCATTGCCAGAAGCAAAGAGATTTACAGGCAACACAAGGGTAGAACAGCCTGTTCTCCAAAAGGCAGCAGCCAAGGGTCAGATGGGCAAAGCAGTCAAAAACAAAAAATAAAAAAACACCTGGGTGACCTTGGATTCCTGGAGCTTCTCAATGCCAGGCACCAGTTCCTTCAGCCAAAGTCTGTTAGCCTTTGGACTACCTTGCTGTTAATCAGACAGGGTGAAGGAACTTGCCAAGTGAGAAATTTGTATAGAAATCATGTCATTTCCATGGGCGAGAGAGAGATTTGTTGCTCCTAGAGAAGGAGTGAGTGCATACTTAGATCCGGTCTGCACTCTGTATAAAATAATGTTACTGTACAGCGGTACCTCCGATTACAGGCACTTCAGGTTACAGACACTTCAGGCTACAGACTCCCAAGGTACCACTGTACATTATTTCATTGGCACGCCTATAGGGCTCCGGGCTCCAGTTATGTCACCCCTTGCCTCCAGAGCCAGCAGCCCCTCACTGCTTTTTGAACATCCTCCCTTGTGGAGTGTTCCCACAGCCTCCTCTCCAATCCCCTCTCCTTGGCACACTGAAAACCATTGCTATACAGTGGTACCTCAGGTTAAGAACTTAATTCGTTCCGGAGGTCCGTTCTTATCATGAAACTGTTCTTAATCTGAAGCACCTCTTTAGCTAATGGGGCCTCCCGCTGCCACTGTGCTGCCGCCGCACAATTTCTGTTCTCATCCGGAAGCAAAGTTCTTAACCCGAGGTACTATTTCTGGGTTAGCGGAGTCTGTAATCTGAAGCGTATGTAACCTGAAGCGTATGTAACCCGAGGTACCACTGTAGTTGGTCAAGGGAGTTGTGGACCCAAAAAGGTTGAAAACCTCTGCTGTATAGGGATGCGTGAGACCTCCCAGAGATGGCACTGTGGTGAAAAATTAATGGTTGCCACCGAAAAAGCAGCCAAGTGTCCAGTTGCCCTTGCAATATCTGTTAGCTTTTTTTCATATTTGGCATTGTGGCATTCAGTGCAGGAGGAGACCTATCCATTTGTCCCAGTGCTGGCTTAAGGAGCAAAAGCACTGCTGAGTATGCACATGTGCTCGGTGACTACATGCGCATGAGTGGAGGTTGTGTGTGCTTGTGGGGTGTCGGCAGCAGAGGGCATCTCGCTCTGGGGCTCCTGAAACTTGACAGAGCCATCTGGAGAACAATAAAAAAATTCCCCCTGTGTATTATGGATGGCAGTGACTCTCCAGCATCCTACCACCATCCCCCATGTGCCATGATGACATCTCTCTCCAACCAAAAATACCGTTCTTTAATGGGAATTCAGAAACAGAAGCCCTGAGCCTGACTCTGAAGGCGTTTCTCCCCTTGTTTGGCATGCAGCATTGAATTCTAGAAGGGAAGTACACTGAAGCAGGATGCAAATATTCTCTGTATCTTCAATCTTAATCTGCAAAGCTATGGAGTATCCGGTTCTTATTTATAGCGAGGCTGTTGTTGTAGCTGCTGTGAGCAGAGTAATTGAAACAGTATTTCAGCCTGTCCCCGCTTCTGATTTGTGTAAATGACTTGCTGTTAGCCTTAGCATAATCACAACACTAAGTGGAAAATAAAAAATAAAATATGCATTAAACATATGTTTTTTATGTTGTGGTTTATGATTGCATCTTATTTTTTATTGCACTTCCAAATTCTGCTGTTTCTTCCCCTCCAAGATCGATCTTCATGCCTAGCAGCAGTTTCCAGTATTGCAGTTCAACCCTTCTCTTTTTCTCTCTCTTTCTAGATGAATAGAGCTTTCACACTGCTGGCTGCAAAAATGTTAAGATTTAGGGGCATCATGGCTCCTTTTTAGGTTGGCCTGGCCTAATGGATCAGATTGTGCAACAATTTTTGTTTGTTTGTCTGTTAGTTTGCAATCTACACCACAATTTATGCTTAGCTCCCGGGAATTAGTTTGCTTAGCTTCTTTCCCCCTGTTTGAGTACCGCAATTCATCTCTTTATTTATACCGTCTGGGATGAGTGTGCCATCATGATTCAGGAACGAAAGTTGATCGTTCCTTCCCACTGCACACCCATATCTGTGCTCTTGGAAATATTCACTCGGCGAAATCACTTAGCGAGTGCTTTAATGAAGTTGTTAACTTTGCCTTAATCAGTACAGTTTGACTTAGTTTTGCTTGATCTTCCTTTGTGGGAAATTAAAATAATGAAGGCCACAGCTTGATATTGTACAGCAACTCAATGGATTGAATTAGCTTTGATTTCTAGCTGACCCGCTGAGTGTCTTCCAAACTCTATGCCTTTCAAACTACTAGCTTAATTACTCTTGATGACCTTTGCTGAAAATCACTCTCCTAGTAATGGAGAAGGCAGTTGTAAATAACAGGGTAACAAAAACCTCTTGTGAGCTTCCAAGGTTCATTTTTATGTCTGTGTTACTTGTAATTCATGCCAACTGTCTCCCTTCTGTATAGCCTATTTTTCATACTTTAGTCCCCACCCCACTTCTTATGCCAACTGTAGTTGCTGCTATGCTCCATGAATCACCCTTTTTGGAGGGAGAGGAGAGATTCCATGGGTTCACTTACTGGTTGGTCTCTTCGGAATCAGACATCCTGCAGTTTGGAATCCATAAACCATTCAGAGCGCTGGTGGTGATGGTGATCTGACTCATTTGCATAGCTCCTCCTCTTCACCAGCAGAGCCTCATCCTGGTGGGCTTTTCAAAGAATGGAACAGAAAGTTGTGAGCTGCCTTCTGTAATCGATGGTTTCTTCGCTCCGATTTTGCTCCTGCTGTTTTATACCTTGGCCTTTATAGCTAATTACATTTCGGGTTACAGCGATGTCTTCACTCTTTCCATTGCAAGGGCTCCTGAGCAAGTGACCATTTTGGAAACTGCTTAAAAATCCTCCAGACACACCAATAAAATAAAACTGGAAACACCCCCCTCCCCAAATGCATTTCTTTAAATAAGCGTTTTTAAGAGCATCTATTTATATTCAGTTTGACATTTACAGTGTTCTAATCCAGCAGCAAGCCTCTGGAGAACCTTGCAGTCTTGTATCACATAAATGCCTATTCAGAGTTTAATGGATCTTCAATAGCACCTTTGAGAAAGTATTTTGTTTAACAGAACTCTTGAGCATCGCCTGCCACAGTTCTTTTGAGCCTCTACATATAAATGCTGCCTAGGGAAAGATAGGAAGAAAGAGCTGGCGAGAAAACCAGACACTTACATATTAGATTCATTTTTAAAGTTTACAAATAAAACATATACCATGAACCCGGCGGTGCTGTGTCACACACACGTCATAGGAGTCAGCTGTTTTCAGCCACTTTCTCCACAAATGCCGACATTTGTGCTACCCTGCACCCAGTGGTGTAGCATGGGTTGCCAGCACCCAGGGCCACATGGAGGGGGAGGAGGGAAGGAAACAGAGTATGCATGCACATTCAACTGCCTAATGGTGTCCGTGTCATGCAGGAGATCACAGCCACAGAGATAACAAAAGCAGAGTCATTCTGTTGTCTGGAGAAGTCACTTCCTGGTTTCCACGGAAAAGCCATTTTCAAAGGAGCCCAGCTGTATTGAGGCAGCACTGGGTGTTGAAATTTGGCGCCCCTAACAATTTTGCATCCAGGGAAACCACCCCTGTGCCCCCCTCCACACACACACTACACCGCTGCCTGCAACAAGCTAAGCACCCACCACAACCAGCTATTATTAGACCCTACCCCTCACTAGGGATGGACAAATCTGTCCACTTTTTAAATCTTCAATTCTGATCATACTTCCCCACCCCACCCCCATCCCACAGTGCTATGTCACATAACATAGTGCCATTCTCCAGCTCCCTCCAAAAACTACAGGAAAATGTCCTCTCTTTTTTGGATGTCCCTATAAAAGCAGGAGGACATTTTTGGTACCACACTGGGCCACCTCAGATTTAAGGCAAGCATCACAATTTTCATCCAAGTCAGAAAACGATCCTCTCCAGCAGTTACAATAATTCTGTTTCTGTTTTTTGTTGTTCAGATGGTTGTAGATGGTGACAAGGATTACATGCAATGAAAATTTGGAAAGAAGCAAAGAGCAAATAAGTATTTGGAAAGATGCAAAGATAGAGAGTCAGGGAATCCTTAGACAGTATCTGCAAGGACAAATTGAGGAGAAGTGGGATTTAAGGAACTGGGAATGAAGGGGAATGTAATTATTGTCGAGTTGCAGCTCGGCATTCAGAGAAAAATCAGTCTCACACCAAGATAGGTTCCGAATTATGGCTGCTCCTAGGGAAATATGGCAGCTCCTAGGGCTAATGCAGCACAGCTTTTATTGTGTGAAATGTGTGAAATAGAAAGATACAAAAAATACAAGTCAAGCAATTTGTTCTAGCCAGCAGATAAAGACCTTGGTACTAGACCATGCGAGCGATCAGGCGATGCTACGTTAGCCAATCATATGGGACAGCACGAGCTGTTCACGCGCTATTCATGCTCCAAGGATGCTTCTAGCTATGAGATCACCCTGTAACAATAAGAACTTTGCTCATGCTCTCATGTACAAACAATCATTTTCCCACATGTCCTCTTTTCTTGTTTATATTGTTAGAGGAAAAAAGAGGGACCATTAGTACACTTCATTGCCTAAGCGTCTACACTTTGCAACATAAATTCCTCTTGTAACCCCTGTGGTGGGCCGTGGTCGGTACCACCATGCAGTGCATTGGGAAATCAAAGAGGGTATGCATTGAATGCAACAACACACCATAATAAAACCAACAATACATGCAATTACAATCAATACTACTTTTCTTAACCATACTCCATTGGGTAACCAAGAAGACAACCACTCCCATGGATCAAAACCTTCAGGTGGATTCAAAGGATTATGGGCTATCATTTGTTCCATATGATCAATAGTAGCAGAGATATTGGTCGATTGATCAGTTATATACATGCAGCAATGAGAATAAATTAAGGCACAAATTCCACCTTTAGAAGCAAGGATCACATCTAAAGCATAATGATGTTGAAGAACTACATTTCTTATTTCTGATATTTCTTTGTTAATCATTTTTAAAGCCAAAATGGTGGAATTAAACAAATTTTCTGTCCAGTTTGCCAATTTATGCAAATCACGGTAATTCATGGCTGCACCTAAAGAAGGCAGAAGGGACCTAGAGATAGCTGTCCCTGTATATTGAGAAATAGGTGATTGTACTTCCCTTCTGTTACGCAAACGAACCTCTGGGAGCTTATCTATTTTGTATATCAGGGGTATCACTATGCCTAACGTGCAGGTACCAGAAAAGGCAGAGGGGATTTCTGCAAGCAACAAAACACAGGTGATAAACTTATACGATTGTCCTTTATATTATTGCTAATCTTAAATGAAGCATTTACTGGAATACTAGAATACCACCACCAAAAAAAACTCAAAGCTTCAAGAAGCTTTGAAAAATCATTTTTCTCAGCAGCTAAAAAAAGGCACTAGGCAAGCATAGTCCGCTTCAAGCATATTCCGCTTGCTGTAACTAAAAAGATTGCAACAAGGTCGAGAACAGAGCCCATTGTCTTTGTGGGCCTTGCTAAAAAAACCATATTGCAAGTTGCTTTCTGTCCGGGAACCATGCCAAAGCACAAAAATGAAACAACTGGAACACACTAAAATCCCTTCACCCCCTCCCTTGCCAAGAGTCCACAATAGTTTCAAGACAGCCCTCTGTACATGCTCAGAGGAACACATCATAGGGCAGGACTCCTGAGGGAGGAGAAAAAAAGAAGAGAACTGGGGGGTAAAATCCAAGTGATGCCAATAAGGATGAGAATGGTAAATTAGTCCAATGGCTACTTCCGAGCAACCTGTGTGATATTTCGTGGCTCGATTATTGGCATGTAAAAACCACAATCCAGAAGAAGTCACACAACTATTTCTGCAGATACAGGAGCCCATTTGCTGTAAATAAGTCTGATGTATTGCTCCTTGTACTGCTGAGTCAAAAGTCCAAGCTCAACGAAACGTGGTGACACAGATGGGATGGTCGCTATTAGGAGGCAGCAAAACTGTAATGATGTTTGGTGGTTGAAGTGGCTTCCCAGGGAAAAGGGGGGCCAATGCAGTAGGGATGAAGATGGCCTTTCAGCGTGCCAGGAAACACTGGAACAGCTGTGGAAGAGCCTCTTCCATTGCAGAGGTGATTGTGATCTTGTCCGCTGGATTCTTGTGTTTTTTAAGGGCAGAAAATAGTGGAGACAGAGTGGAGGTGGGCAGGTCCAAATAACTCTTTATCCAATTCAGCTGTCCAAGAATTTGTTGTAAATCCACCAGTTTAAAATCAGGAAACTGTAGTTGAGGCGTGACTGGAATGGCTGCAGATGCTGTCAGCTGGTGTCCCAGGCACGTAATAGGTAAAGTCCGCTGGATTTTTTCTTTAGCCACTGTCAATCCAACAGGTTGTAGCCTTTGCAGGATTTTGGGACACGGCGGAGGACAAGGCCGTGGCTAGCAGGCCGTGGCTAGCAGTGCTCACTGACTGGCAGGCTTTAAGCATATCAGCAATGGCTATATTTGATGTTGCCATTAGAGGGCGCAGCGCTTGCTCATGTGCATTATCAAACGCAAGCTGGCGTACAATCAGTTCTTGTGCTGCCAGGTCCTGAACTTGCCGCTTGAAGGTATTATACAAGCGATCAACAAATTGTCCATAGGGCTTTGCAGGACCCTGTCTGATGCTTCTCCATCGGCCATCGCGCTCATTCCTGTCATCAGGGACAGAGGCCAGAGCCTCTTGGGCTGAGGCTGTGGTGGCTGCCCAATACATAGGATCAAGGGCCAACTGTTGGGCAATAGGAAGAAAATTGCTTCCTCCCGTCAGCCCATCGAGAACATCGGTTTGGGTCAGCATGACGGGGGCTGGGGGTGCAGGAGCAATCACAGGAAAGTGATTTGGAGTTGTACAGTCAAAACCCAACAATGGTGCAGCGGCACGGAGAGATTCTTGGAGAGGAGTGGTAGAAGATGCCTTGGGCGGAGGAGGTGGAAGAACGGGGGGTGCTGCAGAATTTGAAGAATGCAGGGGAGTGACAGGATGAGCCGGAGAGAGAATGTCCGGCGGTTTAGGAGGAAGGTTTGAGGCAGGCAAAGCGGGAACCGGGGGGGCGTTTGAAGAAGCTGTTCCAGCAGCCAGAAGAATGTTTGAGGGAGTTAAGCACGACATAGCTTTGTAGACGTTACCCCAGGCATGCAAAACCTTTACATCAATCTGCGGATGATTTTGAAAGAAGTGTCCAATTTTTTCCCAATCGTCTAACTCCCAATTTCCGTCCTGGGGGAACCACGGACAGTGAGTGTCCAGGGCTTTTATAAGGGACTTAAGGTCAGCTTTCCGAACAGCAAGGTTGTTACTGGCCAAAAGGAATTTAAGGTCTTTAAAAAAAATTTTCTGTGGTGCAGAGAGAGATTTTCCCATGATTGCAAGAGTTGCAAAAAGAGCAGGGAGCACTTACCGAGGGATCCGTAGGAGGATGAGAGAGAGGCGCCTTTTGCCCTGTCCGGGCGGAGATAAGTGCTGATAAGTCCGTAACGTAGTCCAGAATCACATTCACACGGGAGCTCTCACCGGGGATCCACTACGTGGATGAACGACGCGTCTGCAGCCCTTGCGGGGCGAGGTGAGAGCTGAACGTTGTACACACGGGAGCACTCACCAGGGATCCACTACGTGGATGAACGACGTGTAGGTGAGTGCTGAATAATGAAAAACAAACAGTCACACGGGAGCACTCACCAGGGATCCACTACGTGGATGAACGACGTGTTGGTGAGTGCTGAAAAACAACGTGAAGTCCGAAGGCAATCACACGGGGCACCAATTGTCGAGTTGCAGCTGCTCTAGGACCTGTAGCTGGCATGTGTCGAGTTGCAGCTCGGCATTCAGAGAAAAATCAGTCTCACACCAAGATAGGTTCCGAATTATGGCTGCTCCTAGGGAAATATGGCAGCTCCTAGGGCTAATGCAGCACAGCTTTTATTGTGTGAAATGTGTGAAATAGAAAGATACAAAAAATACAAGTCAAGCAATTTGTTCTAGCCAGCAGATAAAGACCTTGGTACTAGACCATGCGAGCGATCAGGCGATGCTACGTTAGCCAATCATATGGGACAGCACGAGCTGTTCACGCGCTATTCATGCTCCAAGGATGCTTCTAGCTATGAGATCACCCTGTAACAATAAGAACTTTGCTCATGCTCTCATGTACAAACAATCATTTTCCCACAATTATAAGCAAAAGCTACTGCAAGTGGCAAGCTTCAAAATTGAAACATGGCGTGTACCGATAAGGGATTAGGGAAATGAATAAGAATGATGCTTCTTCTTACACTATGCTGCTTAGGAAGCCAAAATTTATAGGGCCAGACAAGCCAATGATTTGAGGTATTAATAGTTGCTAATAGATTAGCATAACTGTTTCTCTCCAACTGCTTCCGACATGAAGTAACTGAATGCTAGAGTTCTCCAGGAACCGTGTTATCCTTCCCAAAAACAATACGTTTGAAATGGAGCTTCTGCATGTACTTCACCCAGGAAACATGCAATACAACACTCTGGTCAGATCCACATCATATATTTAAAGTCCACCCAGCCACACCCTACAGAATGTTGTTGTGAGTTTGGGGGATTCCATTGTTGAAGGAGCCAGACAAGTTTCTTGGTGAGTTCATGGGCTGTTAGTATAAGAAAGGAAGCTGCTTTGTGCCAGAGGGCAAATGGGTGGACTGCCTCCCTCTCCTGACTGGTAGTGAGAAGGACAATAGCCAGAGTAGCATGTGTCAGGGCTGGGAGCTAGAAACAGGCCTCAATCGCTATCTGGTAGAGGGTAAAACATGCAAACTCATAACAGCAGAAGCTCTCTAATCTGAAAAGGGGCATGGTTGTATTTACCTTGGCTGTCAGAGCCTGCTGTCCTGTGCTTAAAGGTAAAGGTAAAGGACCCCTAACAGTTAAGTCCAGTCGCAGATGACTCTGGGGTTGTGGCACTCATCTTGCTTTACAGGCCAAGGGAGCCAGTGTTTGTCCGCAGACAGTTTTTCTGGGTCATGTGGCCAGCATGACTAAGCCACTTCTGGCACAACAGAACACCGAAGCAGAGCAGCACACAGAAATGCCATTTACCTTCCCACCGGAGTGGTACCTATTTATCTACTTGCACTTTTGGGTGTGCTTTTGAACTGCTAGGTTGGCAGGAGCTGAGACAGAGCAACGGGAGCTTACCCCGGTGTGGGGATTCGAACCACCAACCTTCTGATCGGCAAGCCCAAGAGGCTCAGTGGTTTAGACCACAGAGCCACCTGCGTCCCACAGCGCCACCCGTGTTCTGTACATACCTGTATCTAAATAAATAACTGCCATTGAATTCAGTGAGACTTACTTTTGAATAAACGTTCATAGGCATGAGCTGTTCTTCACTGAGACCAACAGAGCATCAGCAGCCCACACTGGTATTTCAAAGGAAGACAAAATTGCAATACTTTCTCATCATCTCAGCAATTACCCCTTAAAGTAAAGAGATAAGCAAATGTGTGTTTTTTGTTTGTTTTTTAAAAGTCCATCTAGTTTATAAATAGCTGGGCATGGCAGAACATTGAGGTAGAATTAAAGTAAAGCTGCCTCATTAACAGTCACAACTAATTTTGCCCAGTTGACAACATAGAGCTGGGTCTTTTTCTTAAAAAGAAGTTTTTCCAAGCTGAAATTACTACTTCAATTTAGACAAAAAGTCCTCAGAAGTTGAAAGGGCAAGAAAATTGGGGAGGGGGGAAATACTGTGTAAGATAATGAGCTTCAAGGTGAGCACCCCACCTCTGGCACTTTCCAATTAAGAGAGAAAGAATTTTGTGCCTGAAAAAATAATGCCACTTCCCGAGAGCCTATGTTATATTTTTAGAACATGCTCACAAATTTGCCCAGAGACTATTAAGTTTCCAGAATCGCCCTTCTTCCCTTTTGCCACCTGCTGATTGCTAACTTCCATATAACACTTGGAATTGCTTTTGCCTTCCAAATCCTGATTTTTAAAGTAAATTAAAAAGATACAGGAAAATTACCATATAACAGTCCCTTTCCAAATTCCAGTGCTTGGCCCCCAAATGGGTGCAGCAATGGAACCTGGAATTCCGAAATTCTGCGGCAAACTTTCACAAAATAATTCAATGAAGGCAAGATTGCAGTTGTGTTTCTTATCATTAGGTTTTTCTGAAATTTTTCAGGCACCAACCTCTCAGAAGGGGCTGCAATATCCAATCCTGCCTAAAAATAAAACAGTTACTATCGATTTTTGTTTGTTGGTGTTCCCATTATAGTCAACAAGGAAGACATCTGAGGTTTAGGGAAATGAAGTGAAGCAACCTCTGGCTTGGATACAATCCAAAGGATGATATCATTCCAAGGCTCTGAACCAAAAGAGTCCACTACCCAAGCCAGCAAGGTAATTTCTGAAGCTTTTTTTTTTCCTGTGCTCAACCCTAATGGCTGTTGTTTAGTGATCCGGACAAGCTTTTACTCAATGAACTAGTGTTATGTCCATGGCGAATTGCTCAACGCCAAGAAAGAAAAGTATTTCTGTGGCATGAAAAGATAACAGAACCAAATAAACGCCTGCAGCGGAAAGCATCAGAAATGGCATTGATGTTTGTTTCTAGCTCATTGCAGCTTGGTGAATATTTGTCTAGTTAATGTCATCTTCCAGGTGGCAGCAGTGTGTATTTCCCTTTGGACTTGTCATTCCTGACTGGGATTTTACTTTTAGTCTTTTTGCATGTGGGTAAATTCATTTTTTCTTTAAAGCAACATTTACACACCCAGCAACATTTCGCACATTAAAACAGGGCCGACTCTTGTGTACCTGGAACAGCACCTTCTGTTCATATCAAGGATCACTGACTGAGCACACTTCCGTCCACCCAAACCATTACACAATGCTAAATGCTCTTCACACCATTAATTTGTCCTGTAAAAGCCTGTCCGGCACTGATTTAAACACAAAGGGAGAAATGCAACATGACGCTCTTCTAATCACTGCATCAACACAATCATTTTGGCTTCCCAGACAGAATGATTCACCTCTCCTGCTCCATTCTGTGTTATATCATCCTGGCGGCCACTCCCTGTCACCAGTCTAGCTGCTGCATTCTGGATTAGTTACAGTTTCCAAGTCACCTTCAAATGTAGTCCCGTGTAGAGCACATTGCAGTAATCCAAGCAGGAGATAACCAGGGCATGCACCACTCTTGTGAGACAGTCTGCCAGCAGGTAGGGTCTCAGCCGGCATACCAGGTGGAGCTGGTAGACAGCTGCCCTGGACACAGAATTGACCAGCTGCTCACCTGGTCCTTCAGGGGTACAGTTGCCCCATTCAGGACCAGAGAGTCCCCCACACCCACCTGCCCCCTGTCCCCCAAGAACAGTACTTCTGTCTTGTCAGGATTCAACCTCGATCTTCCTTCTGAAATATCTTGAGCCTAAAGAGGTGGGTGTGGTGAGCATAAGACAAGCACATTTGTAGCTCTGCCCCCTGTATTTGCAGAGCACAAGGGTGGGGAACCTGTCAATCTCCAGGTTTTCTTGGACTTCCAAGTCCCATCAGCATGAGCCTACAAGGGTGCTGTAGCCCAACAACATCAGGAGAGCCCTAGGCTCCTCACCCCTGGTTCAGCACATCTCATTCCACCTTGCCATACGCCTTGCACTTTGCTCATAATTCTGCTTCTCAACTAGATCCTATTCAGCTCTGCAAAAAAAAAAAAAGTCCAGTGACTCATGTCTCCATGACTTTTGACAACCTCCATTTCCCAAGCAGAGATTCTCTGGGCCCGGTACAAATTGGGGGGAAAAGCAAGTCCCCTACGCATGCTTTTAAAATCGTGGAGGGTGGATTGGCTTTTTGCTTCCTTGAGCCTTTTAGCTGCTTTAGAACTCTCCATTTAAGCTCCTTATGTTTCTGGCTGCCTGGTTTGCAGTTATAGCCAGGGCACAGCAAAAGTGCCTGCTGTAATTATACACAAGTGGCAGAAGCCATTTAGATACCGGTCCCTTTCCCTGGGATCTAGCATTAGTTCTTCTATGAGCTCTGGAGAACAGAGGCTCAACTCATGAATTCCCATCTGTTCTGGGCCCTGATATTCTGTCAGCAGCTGTGGCTCCCAATCTACCAGTTTTTTCAAACGGCTTGAGTCCAGAGTTCCCTTCCATAAAGGAAGGCTGACAACATGCTGGAGGATTCCGCTTCTGGATGGGAACTTCAGATGTGGGTAGGACAGAGTTTCGGATTAGTGCCACTGGTGCGTTCAGACCATGCCAATCTCCTCGCCACCTTGCCTGTCCCACTCTTCCTCCTGTTAAGCAGCAGCAGCTCACCTGCCAGGAAGCTAGCATAGCGATTCCACCCCAACTGGAGAGCCACTTTGGGGGAGTAGCAAATGTCGCTGGTCTCACCCTTTCCTGAAGCCCCACCTGTTCCCAGATATCTGGAGCAGATGTTCAGGAGGGAAGGAGAGAGACTTGTCAGGGTGTGGTGCAAACAAAACCTCTCCAGGAGAAGAGCTGCAAAGTCTGGGTGCCACAACAAAAAGGCCCCTGCCTCACAACGACCCAGGAAATCACAACTCTGGAAACAGCATGCTGATTTGCACAGAACATAGTTCCTAGTGCTGTTTACTGCTGCTTGTCCTCAGAATCCTCCCACTGTCCAATTTTGTCCATACTTTTGACTTTAAACTCCACCAAATGTACTATTTCTACTGCACACCCTGACAAGACTCTCTCCTCCTACTCCCCCCCCCCCCTCATTTCTGCCCACTCCCTGGGCACATTTTGATCCACCTTGCATCCAAATACAGAGGAAGTAATTCCATATTTAATTTTTTAAAACCCCACTAAAAATACAGATCATTCTTAATTTCTATATTTGAAACACATTGAGGGGAAAAACACAGTCCCCAGACTCTTGCACCTGTCTTCCAAGATCTCTTGTCATCATTTGAAATGATGTGCTAAGCCCCAGGAGCATTGCTGCCATGGCAGTTTATTAAAATGTGTCAGTTAAAAGTCTCTGGTTTTAAAATAATAATTGCATATTCCAATTATGATCTCTTCCAGTCTCCTTTTTTTTTTTTAAGAAAAGGGAGCAAGTGAGCACACCAGTAATGGAAGTGAAGCACCTGACAGCCCCATCAAATGTAATCAGGAAGATGTGGGCAACATTTGTCCCAAACAGTCCCCTCACGGTACATTATTCATGACAACCTGTAGCAAAGGGATGGCAAACTTGGGAGAAGCGAGTTTTCGTTCAAGCTTTGGTCTGTGCAGATCTTGCGCTCAGATTCAACGTTTCACATGAAATAACTGCTGGCCGTATAAACAGAAATCTCCAGTGCTTTTTTTCTGCGGGGATGCAGGGGTACGCATACCCCAAAACATTTTGTGAATCTAACAGGAGAAGAAACTATTTTTTTATATTTTAAAAAATAGTTTCTTCTCTAGCACGGTGAATCGTCAGTTCCGTTGCTACCCCCGATGGCAGCCTCATTTTCTGTCATGGTGTTTCCTGAGTCTCAGACAGAAGTGAGTGTTTAATGTGTGAAGTAGGAGTTGGAATCTAGCATGGTGACTGGTCAGTTTTGTTGTATTTACTGTATTTATTTTTCCCAATTTGAATTATAAAATGGTGAGTTTATTGAGTCAAAATGAGAGTACCCCTAAACATTTTTAAAGGGGGGAAAAGCACTGGAAATCTCCAACCATTTCAGGTATCTGTTAACACGAGGGCTAATATATATTCTTTTATGGAGGGCGAAGCTTACAGGTAAATTCATAAGTTGCTCTAGACTGTGCCAAGGTTAACAGCCCAGTTCCATACATGTTGCTCCATACATCAAATACACAAAGAGACCCTGTGGGGAATAGGCCTGCCCTACATTCAGAATTTCCCAGACATTACCAGGATTTCAAAGGTGGAATTGACATTTGAAGGGAATTTCTGAAAGGCGGATCTTAGGCAAAAAGCTCAACAACTTTGGGGTGTCCTGGTTTTTACTTTTTGATATATGGCAACTCACGTGTGGAATAGAGGTTAGACCACAGGGATGGGCTTGCTGATCAGAAGGTCGGCGGTTCGAATCCCCACGACGGGGTGAGCTCCCATTGCTCTGTCCCAGCTACTGCCAACCTAGCAGTTCGAAGGCACGCCAGTGCAGGTAGATAAATAGGTACTGCTGCAGTGGGAAGGTAAATGGCATTTCTGTGGGCTCTGGTTTCCATCACAGTGTTCCATTGCACCAGAAACGGTTTAGTCATGCTGGCCACATGACCCTTGGCCTGAAAGCGAAATGAGCGCCGCAACCCCCATAGTCGCCTTTGACTAGACTTAACCATCCCGGGGACCTTTACCTTTATCTTTACCTTTACCTAGTGGTTAGAGTGCTGGACTAGGGCCTTGGAGACCAGGGTTCAAATCCCCACTCAGCCATGGAGCTCACTTTAAGCCAGTCATTAGCCTCTCAGCCTTATCTGCCTCACAGGGTTACTGTGAGGAGAAAATAAAGTGGGGAGGGGGGTGCACTCCAACTTGAGGTCTTTGAAGAAGAGGTGGGGTATAAATGTAAAAATAAATAAACCCCACTGAGTTTTGTGTGTGTGTGTGTGTATTTTTATATATATATACCGTATATATATGCTTTCGTAGATTTTCCGTATATATATATATATATATATGCATGCAAAAGACTGCAATCTCATTTAGAAAACAATACTGTGTATTTTAAGGGCATTTTGTTCTGTTTTTATACTTCAGAGTAGGCAGAAATGACAAAGTGTTCCTGAGGGGATAATCACATATGGTTTGAAACCAGAAGGTAGAGTTTAAAAGGCTCAGTGATGGTCTGCTGCCTGAAAGCCTATAAAATCCTTTAAGTATACACACAAATTATTGTTAATTATATATTGCAGATAGGAGGGTAAGAGACAGCAGCTTACCTGATGGGGCATCAATTTGTTTCATAATGAATGATTTAGAAATTGGACTGAATTGGGCCCATTTGGTTCAGCTTTCATTCATTATGAAATGAACGCCCCAAGCAACAAAATAGCATGAATGGGTTTGTTCTCTTTATTGTATTTGTACCTAGTCATCACTGCTTTTAGGGGTTGGGAGTATCTTTGTCTGGCAGTAGCTTTGCAGAAATTATTATTATTATTATTATTAATAATAATAATAATAATAATAATAATAATAATAATAATAATAATTTTATACCCCACCCATCTGGCTGGGTTTCCCCAGCCACTCTGGGCAGTCCCCAATAGAATATTAAAAACACGATAAAACATCATACATTAAAAACTTCCCTAAACAGGGCTGGTGGGACTTGGGTGGCACTGTGGGTTAAACCACAGAGCCTAGGGCTTGCCTATCAGAAGGTCGGCAATTCGAATCCCCGCGACGGGGTAAGCTCCCGTTTCTTGGTCCCTGCTCCTGCCAACCTAGCAGTTCGAAAGCACGTCAAAGTGCAAGTAGATAAATAGGTACCACTGCAGCGGGAAGGTAAACAACGTTCCCAAGTGCTGCTCTGGTTCGCCAGAAGTGGCTTAGTCATGCTGGCCACATGTACGCTGGCTCCCTCGACCAGCAAAGCAAAATGAGTGCCACAACCCCAGAGTCGTCCGCGACTGGACTTAACAGTCAGGGGTCCCTTTACTTTTACCTTTACCTGTAAACAGGGCTGATAAACGGAAATGGTTCCAGTAAAATTGATATTGATTGAGTTCACCCTCCTCCTATAGATGCCACCTCTTAACGAAGCTTCCAGGAAGTGGGTCACATATGCTTTATTAATACAGCTGTTGGTGGCATCTGCAAACAACAAATCTGCAGCAGAGAGATCTATGGGAAGCAGCCTGTCTGTCACGGGCTTCCTACACATTAATCATCTGAAAAGAGGTGGTTGGAACAAGACACTCCTTTTCTAGGGTCAGACATTAGCGGTGACCACTTTGTCAATGATGTGCTGTAAAATGGGACCGAGCACTCACTGGGGAGGTAGACCTTAGTGTCTGAATCATACCATTTCACTTTGCAGATAGGGATTGAAAGACTGAATGGATATATAGCAATGGCTAGCGTCCGTCCGTCTTGGGAGACAAGGGAGTGCACCTTTGGGGTGAAGTAAAGCTGTTGGAAGGTTACAGCATCTGCTGGGGTTGTAAAGACCGATATGAGAGAGGCATATGGGGCAGACGAAGACTGTTTCTTCTCTCTGTGCTCCTCCCAGCAGCCATTCCGCCTCTGGTGACTGCTGTGGATGCATGACTTGACTGTCCCCAGGCACTGTGGCCGTCTGCAAGGGATTCCCACATAGATGCTGCCAGGCCTAATGCAGTGTCTGCAGACATAGGATTCAACTCCTAGGGGGCGAGGGGTCTTCAGTCCCCCCAATTGAGGGTGGCCCCAAAGTTGATGGAGTTGCCATTCAGATGGAGTGTGTGCACTGCATCATATGGTCGATTATGTGTGGTGGGGCTTACCTCCCCCCCCCCCAATATTTTATGCAAGTTAGCACCCTTCTCTGCAGACATCTTTGTAGAGCTAGTCTGCCACCAGGTCTAGTGCCTGAAGCCAGCTCCACGTAGAGCACATCCTTGGGGATCCTGTCATCTTCCATTCTGGGGATGTGACTAAGCCAGGATAGAAAACTCAACATGGCCGAGCAGGGTGCAGCGGAGGCAAGGGCAGATCCCTTCTCCCAGGCACGACATTTTCTCTGTGGTCTTCTATGTGGACTGCAGGACTTCCCTGAAGTCTGAGGTGGTACAGCCTGGGCACATGTTCACCTTTTTGTGAGAACTAAGCCTGATGGCCCTTTGCAATACAGATGCCTAACACAGCCATGATGTAAATTCAGCACAAGGGCATTTGTGTAGTGAATTGCAGAGCTTGTCCTCAGTCTGTTGCCCAAGTCAGCCTCTTGAACATAGTCTCTACAGCAGTCCCTAGAACAGCCAACTTTAGGGTGACAGATTCCTTCCCTTCCTCGTGATTGTTTGTCACAAGTCTTAGCTGAGGATCATTTCCTTCCTTCCCAAGCCTTCTTTGAGCATCTGGAGTGAATATCCAATTAGTTGTTTTTACATTTATATCCCACCTTTTCTCGTTGCTATGGATGCTTCTCCCCACTCTTCATTTTTATCCTCAAAATACCTCTTTGAGGTAAATTATGCTATGACTGCCCCAAGGCTGCCCAACAAGCTTTGTGGCCCATTGACTCCTGGTCTCCCAAGTCCTGGTCCAATCCCTAAACCACAACTCTGAACTGACACCATTTATTCAGACCTTCCCTCCCTACAACAGAAGGTCTGAAGAGGAGATTGTGGGGGACATTGGGGACAGTGCTTACCCGAACCCCCATTTTCTCCCTGCTTTAAGTCTCCAAGCATTGAGGTGGATGCTTGAATTGTTCTACAAACATATGCTGAGACAATCCATAATTTTGTTTTATTTTATTTTTTCTGAAAGGCACTTCATCCCAATCATAAAACAGTGACAAGTTAGGAAAAGGAACTGCATTATGCAGAAGAATTTGGTCATCATCCATAAGTGAGAGAAGAGGGGGGAGGGGGGGTCTCTCTTCTTCTTTTTTGCTGAACGTAGAATAACAGCTCTGACAGGAAATCTATTTCTCCCTTGAAAAGGGGGGTATTAAATTAGCAGAGATAGTGCACTCCCATGAAACTGCTGTTCTGCGGTCGGCTAAAGCAAATGATTAACCTGGCATAAGTGGACCAAGGTTTCCATCTTCTAGAGAATGGTGTGCGCGGAATGCAAACAAAACAACAACTAGAAAGCTCCCCACTCCCACCCCGACAATGATTAATTTAGTTCCTACCCTCACTTATTTATTAAGGAAATATTTTATCTTCTCCTCTCCATCCATCCAAAGCGACTCACAATAAATAATTTAAAAAACCATCATAAAACTATCACATTAAAACAAACCAGTCAATTAAGGGCATAAGTAACTGCTTTAACTGGATTAACGAGCTCTATTTATTTGGCCAGCATCCTTTTGTGTTCAAAAGTATGGTCAACCATTCCAGGGGCTAGCCAATAAGTCAGATGGCTCAAGCAAGGCAGACCCCATATATTCTGCTGCTGCGTTGGAGGGCAAGATGGTGGGAGGGCACATTCCAAATGCAGAGGGTGGCACAACTAAGCTTCATCTCAACCCAAGACTGGTTACAGGACAGCACCTGAGGGCAGCAGTCCTCGAAAGCTTGTCACTACTCTCTATGGCCCCTCCTTCCCCAGTATCTGCTTCTTGAGGCAGTCTTCTCACTCAGCCAAATGGTAGGGCCGTTACTATCATTGCCAGGTTTGAGGGGGCCTTTGGCAAGATGATCTATGGAAGGGATGCAGACAGTGGCGTAGCGTGGGTTGTCAGCACCCGGGGCAAGGCAAGTAATTTGCGCCCCCTAACCCGTGGATTTGCGCCCCCAACCCGTGGATTTGCGCCCCCTAACCCTAACCCCCAGATGTTGCGCCCGGTGCGGCCGGGCCCCCCTGCACCCCCCACGCTACACCACTGGATGCAGAACCTCAGTAAAGAGCTTGCAGCACTTGTGTGGTCTGCTGATGCAGAGCTGCTCTGGACAAAAGAGGAGTTGCATCATTACGCTTTAGCTGCCATATCTGAGCCAACATCAAGGGCAGAGCCGTCTTTCCCATATGGCTTAGTGGTGCGTTGCACCAGGGCGCCGGCTTCTCAGGGGCACCTCAGCAAGTGGGGGAGCTGTGCGGCTTTGCTGGTGGCCTCCCCTTTCTCTGCACGCCCGCCAGCTGTGCTCCATCAACCATATGGCTGGCAGGCGTGCAGCTTCCCTCCCAAACCTCTGTGGGGATTGCTCTCCCCCATGGCTGGCAGTGCACAGCTTTGCGGGGGGGCCCATCTGTGGTAATTTGGGGTCACTGAGCGGATATTTGCACCCCAGCACCACATCTGCTAAAGACGGCCCTGCTCAAGGGTTCTAGACCAGTGTTTCCCAAACTTGGGTCTCCGGCTGTTTTTGGACTACAGTTCCCAACATCGCTGACCACTGGTTCTGCTAGCTAGGGATGATGGGAGTCGTAGTCCAAAAGCAGCTGGAGGCCCAAGTATGGGAAACCGTGTTCTAGACCATTTACTGGGTTATGCGTCCCAGAGGAAAGTGGTAGGAATAATCCCTTTGTAGAACATAGGCTTCCCTCTACAGATGCCACACACACACACACAGCTAGATGGAGAGGGGTCAGGCATGTGGGAAACACAATGGCAGTTTTGTAAAAAGAAACGAACAAACTCCACAACTATGTGGCGTGAAAGGTCTGAATGTGAGCTTCCAAAGCAATACAGGGGACATAATGGATGCAGTCCCTCTCAAGGAAATGAACACTGCGCAAGAATATGGCATAATGGATAAAATGGTGGTCGCACCTCCCTTTCAGAGCTCTTTTGGTCAATGCAATTAAGAGTGACATCTAACCAATTTCAAAACAGCTCAGATTGTTTTATAGATTTATTTATTTATTTTAAAACTTACCTTTTTATGTATTCGCATTATTGGTTTTGGCTCAACTTCAGTTGGCTAGGCAATACACCGATTTAATTTTGCACACATTAAAATGCATTCAAATAAGATGATGAGCAAAAGGTCATTTCCTCCTGCACCTTTTCCCACTGGTTATGATTACAGTCCTGCCCTGAGAGCATTCATCAGTCTTTCCTCATTCAAGATGCCACCATATCTAGGTAGACTATTGTTGTTGTTTAGTCGTCTTAGTCGTGTTCGGCTCTCCGCCACCCCATGAACCAGAGCATGCCTTGGAAACCCTCACTTTCTTCTCAAAGCTTCTCCTATTTTATGTCCATGGGGTTTTCTTGGGAAAATACTGGAGTGGTTTGCCAGTTCCTTCTCCAGGTGGATCACATTTAGTCTAAACTCTCAGCTATGACCTGTCCATCTTGGGTGGCCCTGCCCGGCATGGCTCATAGCTTCTTGGAGTGATTCAAGCCATTTTGCCATGACAAGGCAGTGATCCATGAAGGGGAGGTAGACTATAGTCCAGTTCAAAAGAATCATAGATTGTAGTGTTGGAAGGGACCCCAAGGGTCATGCAGTCCAACCACCTGCAATGCAGGAATCAGAACTAAAACAGCCTCAGCAGATGGCCATCCAACCTCTGCTTAAAAACCTCCAATGAAGGGAAGTCCGCCACCTTCCAAGGGAGTTCACCAGCTTCTGAGGGAGTTGAATGTCCAGTCCTCCTCTCCGCTACCCTCAAGATGAATCATAAGAAGCAGAGCTCTACCCAAGCAGGCATGTAAGAAATGCCAAAGGCACACTACATGAGGAGGAGGGATCCTGTCAGGGCTGGCCGCCTCATAAGGCAAGGTGAGGCAACTGCCTCAGGCAGCGGGATCCACAGGGGCAGCAGATCCAGCCTCTGAGCAATGCCTTGCCCACCACTGCTGCCGCAGTGGGAGTGACAGCTGTGGCATGCTGCTTGGAGGCTAGCTCTGCCCCCTCCACAGCACCACCACCAACCTGTGTTGCCTCTGTAGGGATCTCTCGGTGAATAGGTGCTGCTGGTGGTCTCCTCCCACCTCCAGGGAGGAAATGGCAGGGGCTGCCTTCTAGGGTCTCTGCTGAGAGCATGCAGGGGTTTGGGGGTTTTTTTTTTTTTTTTGCATGGACAGGCAGAGTCCTCCCAACCCCAGGTGACCCCCGAGTAGAATAATGACACAAGACACTGTGCTAAGGGATTAAAATTGGCCACAGCTTTATTAAGTTTCAGATGTAGGGAGACCTTGGCTCAGGCATTGGGCGTTTGTCCTTCCCAGTCCCCAGCTGGGGATCTGGGAGACATCAGGGTTATCCAGAATGTGTGGGGATTGAGCTGGCTCTGGAGAACATATGTTCAAGCAGAGAGCCCCCCCCCCATTTCCGCTGCCATCGCAGGGGAGAGAAATGACAACCTCTTGGCGTATGGCCAATGCCTCCCCTCAAGACCCCTTTAACGGGGAACCCTGGGATCACCGCCACAAGGGGGGCATGGGACACCACTTCATGCCCTCCCCCATTTAGGAGGATAAACTAAAGGATTCACCCAAGGCCTGAAACTGCCAAAGTTGTGACGGTTTGCTACGGGGAAGGCAAAACCTGCCAATGCAGGAAAATTCCTTTCCGGCCCTTCAACAGGGACCCTGACGCAGTAGCGTCCACGTACCGGTGGAGAAGAGGTTAACTTGCAAAAGAAGGCTTACCTGAGGGAGGGCAGGGTGGGAGAAGCTCTGGAGCCAACTGATGCTTCACAGCTAAGATTCACCTTCTGTTGTGTGGGCGGGGCGGTCCCTCCCCCTACCTGGCCAATCCCCTGGCAACACCTCCCCAGGTGGGATTGGGCGATTGGCTGAGGTAGGCGGAGACCTCCAGGTATCCAGCCTGGGGCAGGCAAAGCCAGCCTGTACTACCAGGAGCCACACAGGGATCTGGGGGGCTGTGTGCAACCACAGAAAAGGCGCCCCCCAATTTGATGTGGGGAGAGGTCATTGTTCAAAACTCCCTCCTCAAGGCTGCTCACTTCCAAGCAGGCAGGAATATATTACCCTGTTAACAGTTGTACTCACCCCAGCACAGTATTGCAACTTCATCTTTTTTTTTCCTGATAATCATAGCCTAAAGTAAACATGGGGGGAAAGCAGGATCATAATTAACACACAAAAATGAAGAGTGCCATTTCAAATTCAAAGGGATTGGGGCAAAAGTCCTAGTAAAATTGGATATACTGAGTGAGATTAATACTTTGTTCCTATTAGGGATGGGGGAATATGGTTCAGTTCACAGTTAAAGGTTCATTTACTTAATTCACACTTCCTAAAACGGTATGTGGACTGAAAAGCAGCCATCATTTGAAGCTTATACTTCTACGAATTTTGCAGTGCAGTTCTCGAATAATGTAATGCATGCAATAATGCATTTACTAGGCTAAAAAGCCATGCTACTCTTCTAGAAAAAGAGGTGCGAAAACTCACCATGAATGCCTCCCTTGTTCTCTTATAATGGCAATGGTGCCCACCTGAGAGGTGCCGGAACTGAGTTCCGGCAAGTTCCTGCTGAGAAAAAGTCCTGGTAGAAACTGCAATAGAATGCAAACACTGTTGAAAACAACATATAAAAATGCATGGTATTAGTGAAATGGCTTGCAAAAATGGGTACACGAATTTCCAAGAGGACTTTTTAAAAATAAGAGGAAGAATTGCAAACCGATTTGGAAATGTGCAGGACCGAACTTAAGATTAGAAAGATTAGAAACAAAGAGAATCAGAAAATGACAGATTTGCTCATCTGTAATCTCTATACACACTTAGCTTGACTTCCTTCCCTTACACTGCAGACCTTCAGTAGTCAAGAAACGAGGTTTTTGCTTGCTCCCATTTAAGTGGACCAATGCCTCTTTCAGGACAATACTCTTATGGGGAAAGGAAATAAAGCAGCACATTTCGGACCAATATTGCACCGAAGGGGAAGCCTGCCTTTCTCGCAGAAGCACTGGGTGGCCTGGCTCTCAAATACAGGGATTCTGCAGAGGTGTTTGTGCGCGAAAGACACAAAGGCGCAATAAAACTCTTCCTTTGGAGAAACCTCACAACCGGTTCCCTCGCACATGCATACCTACCTGCTGTGGTGACAAGCGCCTTTGCTAGCTATTAATTTTAAAAAATCAAATATTGCCAGATCACGTAGATCTGTCTTCTTAGGAAGGAAAAATAGAAGTCAGAGTGAGAAAGGGCTGCCACCTCGCTGTCAGCCCCTCTCAGAAAGCAATTGATTTCCCGTCATTGGCTTTCTGCTAAAACCACAGCATGTCCTCCTAGCTGATAAAGATGCAGCCCTACTATGGAGCAGACCTCAGTCGCCAACCTCCCATTCCCCCCCACCCCCTTTTACTGCCTCTTCCATCTTTAAGCTTTCTGCCACAACCCCTTTTCAAAATGAAACAGGAAGTCAATGTCAGAGTTTTGTCAAAGGAAAATTAACCATGAGCCAGTCAGAACCAAATCCTGCTGTTCTAATAATAATAATAATAATAATAATAATAATAATAATAATAATAATATCATTTATACCCCACCCGTCTGGCTGGGTTTCCCCAGGCATTCTGGGTGGCTCCCAACAGAACATTAAAAACAGAATAAAACTTCAAACATTATAAACTTCCCTAAACAGGGCTGCCTTCAGATGTCTTCTAAAAGTCTGATAGTTTTTTATTTCTTTGACATTTGATGGGAGGGAGTTCCACAGGGCAGGTGCCCCTACCGAGAAGGCCCTCTGCCTGGTTCCCTGTAACCTCACTTCTCACAGTGAGGGAACTGCTAGAAGGCCCTTGGAGCTGGACCTCAGTGTCCGGGCAGAACGATGGGGGTGGAGACGCTTCTTCAGGTATACTGGGAGGTATACTACCCCTATCTGCTTGTCTGAATTCTCTCCCTAGCTTGAGGGAACAAGTCCAGGCTTCTGTGATTTTAAAAAAGCACTAAATCATTTGTTGGTATCCATTGCTCTAAGCAAAAAACATCCCTTCCAAATTCTCAACCTTCTTAGTGGAGTTAGTACACTGCTAACGTCTGTTGAGCATGCTCACACAGTTACTACTGGCTTATACTGAGGATTCCCAAGGAACTCTGTGAACTGGAGTGGCTGGGAACAACAGTTTGAAGATTTGCTCCAACAGTATCGTGCACCCTCTGTACAAAACTGACCCCCAAAAAGAAACGTTGTAGGGACTGCTTTTGCTACCACCTGGTAAGTAAAGATCTAAGGAGGCAGCAATTTCCATCCTCTCCTGTGTTCATTGCAATCATCACTGTTTCCCTGCTGCTGCACATCACCTCCCATCAAAATCTAGGTTAGTCATCTCGCCAGCCACTATGGCCGAAACTAACATAATTAATAAGAACTGGGTGTCAGGGACTGGCACGGACTGTTTAAATCCCCCGAAAGTGGACCTGAGGGAAGCCAGATTCTTCCATCAGGCCTGCCCCCCAAGGTGAACCCTGCCTCCGCACTAGCCTGCCATTGGCTAATTCGGCAGGCTGGCACAGAGCCAGATTTCAAGCTGGGAGTGCGAGCCAAAGCTCACACTCCAGCCAATAATAGCCCCCAGCATCCCAGCTCTGCAGCACCAGTGATGGGGAGGTGCCACACCTCAAAGCTGCCACACCCCAAAACGGGGTGAGCAGACTTACGAAATTGGTTGTGTATGTGATTACAACCAACAGGAAACAGAATGCAGAAAATAATGTGATCATTTGCATGACATTTGTGGAATGAATACAACCACAATAGCAAAAAGGCACTCGTATTCACTTGTGTGATTTCTGTTCCTGACCTCGGGCAAACTTGTAAATTGTGGCAATTTCCCTTCCCACTTCGTTTTCTGATAGGATTCTTCAGCAAGTGGTGAAAGCAGAAGAGGGAAGATTGAGCACTAACCCAGGATAAGGGAATGTAGACTGGCCAGGCCCAATGTAAGAAGGTGGTGATGACTACTGGGCAGGCAACGGAAAGGGATTCTTCTGAATTCCCCCCTCCAAAAAATGGTTCCTACAGAAATTTTATAAGAACTACTGAATTAATTCACTCACTCGTTCTCTTTCCTAGCAACAAACAGGAATGAGTATTAAGAAATGCTTATCCTTTCAAAACACAACTCCAACAGCCAATGAAAAAGGAGCTATGCAATAAAACCAATTGTGCCTACTATGACTGGTAGGTAGTTTTTGTTGATGAAATTGCTGATTAACTCACCCTTGCTTTTATATGATAACCTGGGTTTTAGATATGCACATAAATTTCCTGGATTGTAAACATTCACATGTAATTTCTGCAAGTAACCAGCTGAAAGAGACATTTATGGAACTATTCTATACCGCCAAATGATAGTCTTCCTATTACTACTCTGTATTACGATGTAATACAATTTAAATACGATTTAATCTCGCCATGGATATATATATATATATAAAATAAGAATGCAGCAATCAACTGAGCTCAGTAAACTAATACAGAAAGACAAATATTACTCATGAAACAATCACCTTTCAGTTTTAAGCAATCAAATAATAGCTGAATCTCTGTGTTTTTCTGCAGCTTAAGCTGTTGTTATCTTGATAGCATTAACCTCTCCACCTTAGAAATCAATATAATCACTGAAGAATATCTTCCATCAGGAAATTTTGCCTCCATGTCTTGATGTTAAATTTCATGGAAATTGGGGGATGGAGTTCAGTGAGCATGAAGGAAATGCAAATTTTAAGAGATGACAGTGAGTGTGTGTGTGTGTGTGTGTGTGTGTGTGTGTGTGTGTACATACGTACACACACACACACACACACACACACATACACAAGGCCCCTCTTACCAGGGAAACTTGGGTGCCTTTTCTATGGGAACAGATGTGAATCGTGCATTAGCTGAAGTTCTGTTCAGCTGGATTCCAGATGTGAGCTTCTGTCTCCCTGCGAGGGAAAGAAAAAAATAAATAAATATCAGCAGTCTAAAGGATCTTGATACTGGCACCCCAGTGCCTTGCAAATCCCAGCGGCTGTGTAATTTTGCAGTTCCTTGTCACAAGTGTTACTAGAAATTAGTTCAGGACAAATGTAGAGCAAAGGGAGGTATAAGGCAACTGTTGTAATAGAAGAAAACAAAGAAGACAAATGCTGCTGTTTCTTGGAGATATCCCGATATCCACTGTACTGTGACATCACAACAGATGTGCCATTTCAGATTTCAGAAGATGCTCAGTGGAATTTGGGGTAGCCCTAATATGTCTACGGTCCCTCCTGCTTCTTCTACTGAGTAGGGCCCTGGACGTTTGCCCTCAAGTCCTGTTACATCCCCTGGATATAAAAAGTAACTTTCTTGGACTTTTCAGAAATAACCCTCTGGTTATTTCCTTCCCTCCTTTCCTGAAATACATTATCACTGCAGGGCATGAACAAGAAAGAGGGCTGCCTTGCAGGTACAAATCCTCAAGCAGAACAAAAACCAAGGTCGTTAAAGGATCCAGTCCACAAAGATGTGACAGGATTGTCCAGAAATAACTTATTCACAGATGTAACCATTTCAGTGGCATCCGTCATGGTTTGGTTTGTGAAATATTATTGATTTTCCCATAACAAAGGTGCTAAGACATCTTTGCATAATGCATCGCAGACATTCCCTAATTGAATGTAACAGATACCGCATAGAGTTCCACTCGGGGAGGGGTCTCCACGGTGGGAAAAATGCAAGCGCTGCAGTTTGTAATTGCATTAGCACTCGCCTAAAATGACACGTACAACAGCTCACTGTTTAGAGCTGGAGGGCCAAGCCATTCATTACAAGCTTAGCTGTCATTTCCATGAAAATCAGAAACTAACAGCAGAGAATGGCTTCGAGGCTTTTGCTAATACCATCACCCCAGGAGGGACACAATTTCAGATTTGTGGGGCGGAGGGGAGAGAAGAGCGAGATTAATAGAAAGCTTCAAAGAACCTCTTTAGGATAGGTTGTACAAATGGCGAAAGAAGCGCTGTGTTTGTTGTGGGTCTCTCGTTTTTCCCCTCTTATGCCTCCTCATGACTATCAGTAAAAGAGGGCAAGCTATCCGGTATACCCCATTATATAAATGCAAAAGGAGGGTTGCCTTTGTGTGTCAGTTTGCATTTCTCAGTGCAGAAAGTATTAATCTGATGTGTAGAGATCTTTCCTATTCTCCTTAATTCAAGAGGGTTCTGGATTCTGAAAGCTTCTGGAAGCTTCTCTGTGTGAACGAAACAAGCAGAAGGTTCATGATGTTTGGGTTATTCCTTCAGAGAAGCTGAGTACAGCTGGCTTGAACTGGTTCTCTTATCTCTTCTGTTAAGGTCATACTGACTCTAAAAGCAAGGGCAGAAGGAGCCTGGGTTTCACTTTCTCTATCTCTCCCCCTTCTGATGTGGTGTTCTGTACATAGTATGCTTAGTGTTAAGGTTTAGACTTATTACAAGTTATTGTAAGTTTAAGTTAAGTCTGCTGCAACTGGATTTCTTATGGACAGGGCCAATCCTGAATGTATTGGATTTGTGGCCATTATGCTCATTTGCCTTCAGTAGCAGTAAAGCTCTGCTGGATGAATTTTTCATTGCCTCTGGTCTATTTTTCGGGAATCCTGCAATGTGTTTTTACTCTGCTAACTATACATTGGAATCTACTCTGGATCAATATTGAGTAGAATTCCATGGCATTGTGTTCATAACTAACACATTCAAAGAGGGAAATTGGCCCATTGGATTTTCATACAGTTTTGGGTTCCTAATATGAAACCATAAAATAAAGAGGAGAGACATGGGGCCAGTTGTGTGCTGAGAAGTCACGCTTTCCCCTTAATCATCCGCCTGATGTCAATGTGCTTTAAATGTATGGTGTGTACACAGCCTTACTCCAGTGTTAGCAGTGGAACATTGCCCTCCACCACACCCAAGGGCAAATTAACTTAGGGAGCACAAAGCATGCTACATAGCACACACGTTGCAGCCATCTCTGCCCCCTGGCTCTGGAACTCATGGTCTGTGTTTGAGCCTCACGTTGGGCAAAAAGGTTCCTGCATCTCAGGGGGGTTGAACTAGATCACCCACGAGGTCCCTTCCAACTCAACAATTCTATGATTCTATGATAAGCCAGCCCTAGAAAGGTTTTTCCCATGCTTCTGGTACTGCACAACTGGATATGCAAGAAGCAGCATACAGAAGATTCATATTCAGAGACTCAAGGTCTGACAGATGCTGCAGCAAATGGGTGGTTATCATATCCTGCCTTTAATTTTCCCAGAAGCATCTGGCTGAGATTCCATAAGAAAGTGACTGCTGTGCTGAAACGAACCTTTGGCCTGATCCAAGCAAGGTAGCTTTTGTATATAGACCAGCTTGCCATAAAGCATCTAAAACCCACGGGAGACTCCCTGAATTTACAGCCGTGGCAATTAAATTAATTTTTCAGCACACACGCAAAATTATTCCCAACAGTAACGATAATTTTTTATATCGCTTTCCTGAAGAGTGAGTCACAAAATGTTGGCTTGCAGAGCAAATCACTCACAGCTAACGTAAACTAGAAGAGAAAACTTATTAAAAGCCACAAGGATGCGGATACCATGAGAGATTCCAAGAGTGATAAACTGTGCTGCCTGCCGAGCAATCACACTTCTGAATATTTAAGTTTATTCAAAAGGGCTATTACTCGGCAACATTATTTATCGCTATTGGAATTCAATAAACCCTCTCAATGATGCTGTCTTCCCAGCAAGGGCAACTGCAGCCACTGACTCCACACTGAGCACCACAGATGCCTGTTACTTCGCTCTATATGGCAAGGATCTTTGAACAGGCAGGGATAAGCCAGACATTCCTGGGTTTCCATATTCAATTTTGTGGAGGTCCTGGAGCCACATGACCCCTGAGCAAGCTTCAAAGCTGGGATGTAGAACCTCAGGAACCGGTTGCTTTCAGGCCTCCATATCTGAGGCTGTATGCACACCATACCTTATGACTTCCCCCCAAAATTGTGGTTGATGTGTACGTGGGTTTTCTGTGAGGCAAGACGCAGTGATAATAGCAAGGGACCTTACTGAGCCAATGGCTAACAGAACAGACAAACAGGGGCAAAGCTTATACATATTTCTGAAGGCCTGGACCACTCCCACTCTCAATGTGATTGGCTTTCACAAGCTGTGAATCGTCACCCAGAGCTTAAGAGCCAATGCCAGTAGCCCAAACCCTGACCATTGAAAACATAACAGTAGCTTATTCCTCCCAGAGCTGAAGGAGCAAGCATGTAATTCAGGGATGTTCCTGGGTCCAGGGATGTGCCTGGAGGTGCAGATATCCTCCTTGGCTAGGAGTGCCCTTTGCCAATTTCAGTTGGGAAGTCAGCTACCGCCATTCCTGGGTTTTCATAGCTTGACCACAGTTGCTCATGCATTGGTACCCTCAAGGTTCGATTATTGCCATGCACTCTATGGACCCTTGGAGATGGTCCAGAGGCTGCAGCTGGAGCAGAATGTAGTGGCCAGGTTCCTTGTGTGAGGAAACAACCACCAAGCTATAATACCTTGCTTGTAGGATCTGCCATGGCTGCCAGTCTTATACTAAGCCAAGTTCAGTGTGTTGCTCTAACATAGAAGGTCCTATACAGCTCAGAACCAGTTGCCTGTGAGACTACCCTCTCTCTTATATGCTCAGTAGATCGCTGGGGTCTGTGGGTCATTCACTCCTGCAAGTTACAATGATCTCAGAAGCCCAGTCCACTGTAACTTGGAGCAGGGCTGCCCCTGTTCTGTGGAATAGTGTACCTGTCAAGATATGACAGGCATCCACTATCTGCACTTTCCAGAAACAATCAAAGATATTTTGCTTCCAACAGGGTTTCCCAGCTGGATGAATAGGCCTTTACTGCTTGTTAGGGTTTTAGTCTTGTTTTATTTTATTTTTTTGTAGTTTTATCTTGTGAATCAATTGCCTTGAGATGGTGGTTTAGAAGGTGATTAATAAATTGATGATGATGATGATCATTCTCAGCATGCTTAACGGACAAGCGCTTACTGTGCTTTGAGAAGGTGCCTTTCTCAATAGCTTATCCAGTGCAACTGCGCCACACACACTGCCTTAAATCCTCCCTTGCATTTATTGACTTATTTTTTAAAAAATGTGTATACTGCAATTTCATTTTTTTAAAAATAGCAAAGTGGCTTAAAACAATTATAATACAATAAAAAGCCACATGTGAAATGAACACAATTCACCAGCTAACTATGATGGAAAGGGGTTTGTCGGCATAAGTCAGGCAGCAAAGAAAGTTTTCAGCAAACGTATGCAAGTCAGTATAGAAGATGCCCGCTGGATCTCTGTTGGAAGAGCATTCCAGAGAAGTGGGCCAATAGCTCTCAAGGCTCAGTTACACGTCAATATGAAATGAGCCTCACCAACTTGGGGAACAACCCCAGGTGCTTCTACAGGTGATCTCAGTGATCCTGCTGAGATATAAGGGTTCAGGAGGTCTATCTGGGCTGCCTGATCTGGGAGCATCCCTGAGCTCTGCCAGCAAATTTCTCTCTCTCACTCTCTTCAGAATGCACACTAGTTGAAACTTCTGCAGCTGTTGGGCTGAGCAAACTGGGCTTTATTTGAGTCCAACTTAATTGCCTAATCTCAGTATCTTATTACAATAGCAGTATTTTTAATGGCATGGTAATAAATGTTCACAAATTACAGCACAAGCTCGTAAAGCTTTTTTTGGATATGGCAATGCAAGCAGCACCACAAAGCAAGAGGTTCCCAAAGCAGACATTTTGTCATGCAGCAGGCTGTTTGTCACAGGCTGCCACCATAAAAAGAAAAAGTATGGAACCTCCAAAGACTTTAGCTGAAATCTGTTTTTCCTTACAGTGAGAAAATGCCTGCAAAGCAGAGATCAGGGAGACCTGCCATCTGTAACAGGTTAAATCCAAAACTGTTTTGTTTTTTTCAAAGAAACTAATGGTTGTTACATTTCTTGATCTTTCTAATCCATCAGTTACGCTTTTATTAAACAGAAATATAATTGTTAACTCATTTAGGTTCTCATAGGCAACAACAACCACCAATGCCATGATTATCCGGGATAAAACTGTTCAGTGAAGTCCCGTGGAATTTCATCTAATCTGAGGTGAATATGGCAGGTTCTGACTTGGGTAAAACACACTTGAGGGATTTGCAGAAAGTAAATGTGTTAATTAAGACCAGAGAATTTTCTCAGCAAGGTTCTGCACATCTCTCCTTTGGAAACGATAATAATAGAAAATACAAGTGAGAAGTGGAATGGAATATTCCAACTAGTCAGATATACCCACTTCCCATACACTCCATTCCATTCCACCTCCCCCCCCAACACAGTTTTCCATTCTCCATATTCTTGCTTAAGAGAAACACCTGAGGAGTTTCCTCAGAGGATATTGATGAAAACAGACATGAGTTCCAGAAGATCCCTGGGACAGATTTTGGAGGCATGGGGGTTGTGGGGGAAAGGAGGGGGGTGTTATATTGCACAAACAGAAGTCTGCAGCACTAGCAGAACAGCAGCCTTGGGTATGACCCATCATCACAATTCTAATATATATTCCAGTCAGACAAAAAAAAAAGTCCTCAAGTTGGATATAGAGCAGGGCTGGGGACAAGTTAGGCCTGCAGAGGCAAGGCCTAGCAGTTCTTAGGTGTAGAGGGGTGTATTTGCGCCCAGGGCCTAAGGTTCCCCACCTCAGAATTCCATACCATTGGAGAGTATTCAAAATTTGAACAAATGGAGGAGACCCCAAAGATGCTCGCCATCTGCATCTCCACCACCTTTTTCTGCTTCTTTCTCCACCACCTTTTTCAGAAACCTTTTTCAAAATTAAGTTTATGGACTCCCATATTCTCAGATGCATCACTCAGGGAATGCCTACCATGCGAGAAAGAAAGTAGAGCAGCCAACATGAAGCATTGTCGAGACGGCATATGCCGTTTTGTTCAGAAACTGCCAAGGGCTGTAAAGTGAGACTGAGAGGAATTCTCTCATTTTGGGAGCACTTCATGAAATTTGCAGTTGTTTGCTGGCAAGAGGGCCGAATGGCTTCTCTTGCTGCTCAGGCACCTGCAAAAGACCCCAATTTCACACTAGCTGGTCTGTGAAAACACAATTGCTGCTTGCTTTGAGCTGCATGTAAAGAGGAGAGCTTGCCCAGCTAAAATTAACCCTTGTTGCAAACTTACATTTGTAGGGTGAAAAAGCTCCACTTTTCCAAATGTTCCACTTCCCTTAGATTTAATCTGATCCAGTAGGGTATAGCGCCGGGGACATGGTAACTTGTAGGATCAGCATCTTTCCACCACCACAAAGACACATCTGCACTTCAGGGTATGACCTTATGACCCTCAACAGCTTCTCCCATGTCCTTTTAATTATCCCAGTAACCTGAAATGTTTTATGCTCTGATGCCAATAAAGGGATTTGATTTGATTTGACACATCTGCACAATTCAGGTGGACACAGGAACAAGAGCACATCTGGACTGGAGCGCTCTAGCATTCTGTTCCCCTAGTAGCCAGGCCCCTCCCTTGTTTATGCATTATAACTAGTGTGTGGACATATTAACTCCCTTTCTAGAAAGTGTTGCAACATTGCTCCACTTATTGTCTTCCTCCAAAGGGCCAGATGTTGTTGGACTACAGTTCATAGGAACATAGGAAGTTGCCTTATACTGAGTCAGATCATTGCTCCATCTAGCTCTGTACTGTTTACACTGACTGGCAGCAGCTCTCTGGGATTTGTGCTGGGGCTCATGGGAGCTGGAGTCCAACAGTATCTAGAGGGCCACAGGTTCTCAATCCCTGGTCTGCTCAGACCACACAGCTCTCCAAGGCTTCATAGAGAGGTTACCTGTCATGGATTGGTTGCATGCAGAAGAATGGTGGGAGGAACCAGCTGGGGAACTTCCAAGGGAAGAAGGCTGAGAGCTAGGAGATTGGTGGTGGAACAATGATGAATGGTCAGAGGGAGAAGACTGGGACAATGTGTTGGAAGCCGAAGAGGTAACAGGACTTAGTGAGCTGGCAGAGAGAAGTCCAGAATCAGAGGGAGAAGCAGGAGAGGAGGGAGGGCAAGAGGCAGAGATGTGTCTGGCTGGTGAAGAGGCACAGGTGTCTCCCAGAACTAGGAAAGGCATGAAGAAGATAGAGGAGAGGTTGACTGCATGCAGGCACAGTCTCAGATTGCTTCGGGGAAAACCCCGGAGATGAGAGGACTTAGGCAGCTATGGAGAGGTGGGGACTTCATGAGGGCAAGACCTGCCGGAGATGAGTTGCTGTGCTCATGAGGTCCGACACTCCTGTGCAGATCCTGTTTCTGCTGTAAAGAGTTAACTCCATCTTGCTCAGTGTAGTTTACTGCTGGCTCGCTCCTGTCATTATCAGTGATCATTTGAGGGTACTGAGGGGGGCTCCTGGAACCTTATGCATGCAAAGTATGTTCTGCACTACTCAGCTGTAGCCTCTCTCGGTTTTGAGGATTACAGGTGGTTGGTGTTGAGGCCCCTGAGCTACAGCCTGTATTGGTTCTCTGCCCATCCATGCAGCAGATTGCAACAGAGGTCCCCAATGTTGATGTGCAAATGCTCTTGAGAAAAAGTTATTGTCTTTTCTACAGATATTTCCCATGCTTTCACCTGTGCACTGTAGCTCCACATTAAAACAACAGGAAAGGGCCACGTCTTCTGTTCTGTGCCTTGCTACCAAGTGGATAGAGCTGTGGACCCTGGCCCAGAAACCAGAGTTATGAGGCGCAGCTTCCCCTCTCCCAGCCAAGCTCCACTAGAGGTTGACTCCACAGCCTATCACTATGCCACAAACTCGCTAAAACGTCCTTCCCGTGTCCTAGCTCTTCTAACTGAATTTCCAATCTAATACCTCACCCCGTGCGCTGGAGTTAAACCTCTTTACTTCAGCTCTGCAAACTCTGTGTCAAAGAACGGGTGACAATAATACAAATCATTCTGCTGTCTCGGTCCCAGGCATTCTGTTGCTGGGATGGAGTGGAGACAACTCTCTTAGAATCTACATTTCATTCCAAAGAACTGCATTTGATTGTCAGGGAATAAATCAAAGCAAAGGTTGAGGAGAGACCCCCCATATACCACAGCAGTGCCAGACTTCAAGGCCTTCCATTTGCAATTCTAATCCTTTATATTCCATTCTAGCCTTAAACTCTTTTGCTTTTATCAGAGTGTTCCTGGCAATATTGTATCTCAGGGTGAAGCAAAAAAAGAATTCAGTAAAATTCAGAGATATTTGAAAGAAGACAAATAAGCATGAAGTATGAGTGAAATATCCAGTATGGCTGCTACTACTACTTCTTCTTTTTAGATAATTCAGTTGTTGGCTAATGAAGGCATTCACTTGCGAAAGACTTCTTAATGTTTAGGAAGGTGTGACTATTTTTAAACCTATTTCTGCCTTAGCAACTTAGCACACTTTTTTCAAAACTTGTCAAACACAAAATCCATTTTCTTTTCTTTTTTATTAACACATTCTGTTTCGCCTCAGTAGGTAATAAGCATTTAGTATTAAGCAACGGTACAAAGAAATGACGTTTTATGCTTAAAATGTAGGCATTATGTTCCTCACAAGAACAAGGACAGAAATCAAAGTTCCCATTTGTGAAAATATTTCTGTCCTCTGAAAGAAAGGCTAAAGACTTCAATTTAGAACATCCATTCTAAAATGACTGGACTGCTCGCTTGATGGACATTTCCAGAAATTATTTAGTGCCTCAGTTATTTTTAATGCTGCCCTAGACCTTGGCCTCCTTTCTTTATGTAAATGTGAAATAACCTGAAGCACTGATCCTGAAGGACAATCCACCTGCATTAATGGCTTTCATAAATACCCTCAACGGTGTGCAATTATAAACAAGCATATGTTGGTGGACTTGTTAAAAGTTGTGCTTTGTTATTTTACCATTGTGCTGTTTGCTGTTTTTCTCCCATCAACTGAAAACAGATGAAGATTGTATTTTTTTCCCCTAACCCTTCGAAAAAGTGCAAAACACATCAAGGAGTAGGCAATTTCCTTTCAGCTCAAAGTAAGCATTAATTTAGTAACCTGTCAGATAATATTCCTGAGGCCCTGAGTGATGTTATCATTTATTCATTTCCTGGTCCTTCTTGTGATTCCCCAAATTATCACTGATGGAGTTGCAAGTAGGAGTTTTGTCCTTCACTCATCCCTTTCCGTCCTTATATGGAGCTCTTATTACATTACTGGCACCGAAAGAAATGAATGTCACTTTCCTGGACACATTAGTAGTACTTTGAGGTGAGGTGACTTTTGAGTAACTTAGAACTTGACAGTCTGGTTCAGGAACTCTGATGCGCATGGGTTCTACAATGAGCACACAAACACATGTGGAGAGAAGCAGGGCATGATGGGAAAGTTCCAAAGATCTGACATCTTGTTCCGTGCTTCTTAACACTTGTTTAGTACAGCTTCCTCACAGCAAGAAGAGCTCTGAGGAACAGTGTAGGCTGGTGCCTAACTGGACTTATAGGGTGGAAGGCAGGGAAGTCAATAGTAGGTGGAGCCAGAGCAAATGACTGGTGAGGGCTGGCTGAGGCAGGAAGAGGTTAATGGGTTCAGCCTCTATGACTGATGCTGACAAAGGATAAGAGAGGACTGGGGAGAGCCACACCTCCACCCAATCTAATCTCCTCCAGTCTGTCACAAAGGTGTTTTGATAGCTCAGCCCATCTAGTTTGTGATTATTTGGACCAGAACCTGGAAGAATACATGCCTTAACATAGACCCTGCTTCACACTGTCCAAGTTTGGGTTCTTCGCTGTAAAGATATATTCCTATTAAACTGAACTAAATTTCTCCCTCATCCCTACAAATGAGTATACATACTGATAAGATAATTTAGGGAAGATATTAGGGGGTGGTACATAAAGGAACAAGAAATGGTCATGAAATTATCATCCAGATGGCCTGTTAAAAGCTCAAATGTAGGCGTAATCTTTTATGCATATTCAGAAAGGACACCAGGCTTATAATAAAACTAGGACTTTGGTGAAACTAGGACTTTAAAATGGTTTGAGATGTGACCTTTATGTGCATGTAAAGTCTCCCGAATGCCAAGAATTAAATCTGCAGGAAGAGAAAATGATCAAATCCTGAGCTAAGCTTCACTGTCTTCCTGGAAATCGTTTCAAATACTGGGAAATGTAAGGCATCAGGAGTTAAGAGTTCTGCATCCAAATCCTTACTCGGCCCAGAAGCTCACTGGCTGGTCTCTAGGGGAAATGACTATATCCCCCCAACCCACCTAATGGGCTAGTCGTAATAAGAACTGAGAAGCAATTTACAAACTGAGAAGTACTCTAAAAATAGCAATGAACTGCCTTTCTGTGCAATAGTCAAGGCAGCCTTATGCAGCCTTATGTGATGTGCGGGTACATCAATGTATGGATTGGGTGTGAAGGGGAACAGAATTACTCCCATTTCCACATCCTTCTCCATATGAACAAATCTGGTGTGCACGTGAGCTGAGTGCTCCAATTTTATCTGCTGGCTTTGAGTCAATACTTGGATGAATCGTAGAATTGCAGAGAGAAGTAGAATTAGCAGGCATGATCCTATTTCCACTCACACCTATCCATGTATTAATACCCAACGCAAATGTCATCTGAACAGAGCCATTATATCACTCTTTCAGAATCAATCAGTTTCCATTTTAGATAAGACCATCACTAAACTTTCTGCTGCCTAATAAAACATGTAAACAGCAACTGGCTTTGGTCACCCTATTCAAAATAATAGTGCATACATCCGACTCTTATTTCCTTGAAATCAGATCAGGTATCACAATAACTTCTACTACTTCTCAGGTAGGAACTAAGCTAGAGCTGACAGACAAGAGGCATACTCTAGAGTCGCCACGATATAAAGCCTAAAGCTATATTTCATATGAACATGCAAAGCTGTCATAGTTTGAGCAAGACTATTGATCCATCAGGTCCAGTACTGTTTATACAAGCAAGAGCTCTCCAGAGTGTTAGAGATTTCTATCCCCTTTGCCCTACAACTAAAGATCACTCAAACCGAAGATGCCAGAGGCTGAACCTGAGATGTTAGTGTATGCATACGTTCCAGCTTAGAGCTGCAGTATCTTCCTGTGAGTGAATTGGGAATTCCCTGCTCAGGAGAAACATCTGAGTAATCCTGAGGAAAGAAAGAAGGAAGTTTGTAAAGACTAGCAACATTTCACAGGAGTGTACTTTACACATCTCTAGTATATTCAACCCCTTGCTGTTATTAAGGTGCCACTCTTAAATCTCTTTTCCTTAGGGGCTGATTTTGCATCTCAGATTACCAGATAGTTTGCTTGAAGGCACTCTCTGGGATTTGAATTTTCAGAAAATATATGCATACCGAAATACAGTCAACTTCTTCAGATTTTGCAATACTGATCCTCAGCCAATTAATGTGTGCAAACAAGAATATACTTGGGTAAAGTGTGCACAGAAACACTTATATTACTAAAAATGACATACAAAATGCATTCTATCAGTGGACTGTTTTGCAAAAAAAAATGTACATTAGAAAAATAATAATGTATTTTTTGCGTTTGGGGGCATTAACTACAAACCCTGTTTTGATGTATCAGTTACTCTATTTATGGGGTGCTACAAAACATGAGGGTTTTGCTGCAAAATGCTCCAAAATGATTGCAAAACCTTGGTACCAGTTTTGAGGGGATCCCAGATTTTGGGGTTCATAGTTAATTAAGCTGTGAATTTCCGCCTGCATCCTCCTCTGGACCCTTAGAATTAAATGTGCTTAGGATCACACTATTGCTATTGCTATTGCTATTGCTATTGCTATTGCTATTGCTATTGCTATTGCTATTGCTATTGCTATTGCTATTGCTATTGCTATTGCATAGCAAGTGGGCATTAATTCATTTAGCCCTCCTGCTAAGTGGGAGAAAAGTGCCATCACCTGGCAGATCGACTTAGCAACCGAGCAAAGAAGGCTATAAGCTGGTTGCTCTTCCTTCCCCTTTGTGACATGCAGCAACTTTCAGAAAGTTGGGTGGCATCAAGGTCACTTGTCATGGTGAGGGCACTCCCTAATGCATAACAGAAAAATATAGTTCAGGTAACTGGAGAGCCTCCTAATGGAACTGCTTATAGGAGGAGTGATTAAAAGCATCTGACATCCAAGCCTGCTTCCTTTTCTGTTCATAAGGTAAATTAAGTCCATTAAAAGTGAGACAAGGCAGCAAGGGTGCAATAGTTCTCTCAGATCCATTTGTTTGTTCTTAAGGAAATCAACAGGGAGGGGTCACCATATACTGCAGGCACACTGTTACTGAGATCCACCATGATATCAAAACTACACAGCATTTGTGTAGCTCTTTGTGAGTGGGTCATTTCGCACCTGGCCTGGGAAGATGGGGCCCTGACTGACTCCAGCTACAAAAGCTGAGGCTGCTGAACAAACTCTTCTTTAGGGGTGTTTGTAGGGAGGGGGTTTGTTGCTGTTATTGATATTAATTTTTGCATCGTTATTTTAGTTCTTACGTGAAAATTGCTCAGTTTGGTTGTATACTTTTTGGTGTTTTATTTGTCTGTGACTACTTTTGTTAATGTTTGTAACTAAGGGGGGGATTTCTTTTTTTAAAAAAAATTCTTTTTATTAAGTTTCATATACAAGGGAGGGGGATTTCATGTTGTAAGCCACCTTAAGCAAGGTTTTAACCGTGGAAAGGTGGCATACAAATAAAATAAAGTTCAGTGGTACCTTGGGTTACATACTATTCAGGTTACATACGCTTCAGGTTACACACTCCGCTAACCCAGAAATAGTGCTTCAGGTTAAGAACTTTGCTTCAGGATAAGAACAGAAATTGGGCTCTGGCAGCGCAGCAGCAGCAGGACACCCCATTAGCTAAAGTGGTCTTCAGGTTAAGAATAGTTTCAGGTTAAGAACGGACCTCCAGAACGAATTAAATACTTAACCCGAGGCATCACTGTATGTATGCTTTCAAAAGACATAATGCTTATGTATTAACATGCAAGTGTGTTGGTAAGCACTGGAGGACATCTGCCAATTGTAGTTCTTCTGAAGTTTCTAATTTTGCCAATCTTAAATTCAGTTCTCTATCTTTCCACATTACTTTCTAATTCTCATGAAAATTCATCAGCATTCTACAGTGTGCTTCTCCTAATAGAGATCTTTTTTCTTTGCAGTTTTCCCTAACATACATTTTTGTATGCTATTTTCGCACAGTAATGGATTCATTTCTGTCCACATTATTTGGAGGACTGTGAATCTTCAAAGATAGCTCTGTTTCAGTCTGCATAATGTTCCAGGCAGTGCCAGTTAGGTAGATTCACAATAAAATGCAAACTGAACTGAATTCCTTCCCATCCCTAGCCTTGGTGAGCCCATGTTGGAGTGCCTGTTCCTCACATGCACAAAGTGGAAATGCACAATGTGTGATGATAGTGAAGCCTCTATGGAAAGGTGTCAACAACAAAAAAGGAGCCTCAAAAGGTGCACTTAAAAGAGTTTTATTAAGGTACAACTCATTTCAAGTTAGATAACTTGCTTTGGAGCAGATGAACTACTTTCATTATTGTTGTTGTTTAGTCATTTAGTCATGTCCGACTCTTCGTGACCCCATGGACCAGAGCACGCCAGACACACCTGTCTTCCACTGCCTCCCACAGCTTGGTCAAACTCATGTTCATAGCTTAGAGAACACTGTCCAACCATATTGTCCTCTGTTGTCCCCTTCTCCTTGTGCCCTCAACCTTTCCCAACATCAGGATCTTTTCCAGGGAGTCTTCTCTTCTCATGAGGTAGCCAAAGTATTGGAGCCTCAGCTTCAGGATCTGTCCTTCCAGTGAGCACTCAGTGAGCACCATTTTCTTAAGAATGGAGAGGTTTGATCTTCTTGCAGTCCATGGGACTCTCAAGAGTCTCCTCCAGCACCATAATTCAAAAGCATCAATTCTTTGGCCATCAGTCTTCTTTATGGTCCAGCTCTCACTTCCATACATCACTACTGGGAAAACCATAGCTTTAAGTATATGGGCCTTTGTCAGCAAGGTGATGTCTCTGCTTTTTCAGATGCTGTCTAGGTTTGTCATTGCTTTTCTCCCAAGAAGCAGGCGTCTTTTAATTTCGTGGCTGCTGTCACCATCTGCAGTGATCATGGAGCCCAAGAAAGTAAAATCTCTCGCTGCCTCCATTTCTTCCCCTTCTATTTGCCAGGAGGTGATGGGACCAGTGGCCATGATCTTAGTTTTTTTGATGTTGAGCTTCAGACCATATTTTGTGCTCTCCTCTTTCGCCCTCATTAAAAGGTTCTTTAATTCTTCTTCACTTTCTGCCATCAAGGTTGTGTCATCTGCATATCTGAGGTTGTTGATATTTCTTCCGGCGATCTTAATTCCGGTTTGGGATTAATCCAGCCCAACCTTTTGCATGATTAATTCTGCATATAAGTTAAATAAGCAGGGAGACCATTTTGAACCAATCAGTTGTTTCATATCCAGTTCTAACTGTAGCTTCTTGTCCCGCATAGAGATTGTCTAAAATAACGATAGAAAAAATAAAATCAACAGCAGCAACAACCTCCCCAACGAAACCCTCTTAAAAACACTCCAAAGAGTCTGTTCAGCAGCCTCAGCTTTTGTAGTTGGAGTCAGTCAGGGCCCCACCTTCACAGGCCAGGTGGGAAAGGCCTACAGGGTAGGGAGCAGATCTTCCAGGACTCACAGCCAAGATGGTGTTTAACTAAAGGAAGTGGGATGTGTGGCCCTCCAAATCTTGCTGAAATATTTCTCTCATCATACCTGGTCACTGGCCATACTGGATGGGGCTGATGGAAGTTACAAGACAAAGAACATCTGGAAGGCCAAAGACTCCCCATCCCTGTGTACCTTTTCATGCTACTTGACCTCTTCTCATTGTACCTGATGGGATAGCATGCACATGCACAGCATCAGCTGCAATGCGAAACAATACACCTTCATGACATCATATGCACACCATCTCATCCCACCAAACAGAAGATGGGAGAAATAAGCAACACATGCGGATGCCCCAGTCCTGTGCATCCAAGGAGAGAGGAGCAGCCCATCGTCAGTGCTAGCTGATGTACATTAGGTGGAAGGCAAGGAGGCCAGCAGCAGGTGGCGCCAGAGCTGATGACAGACAAAATAAACCAACCAATCCTAGGCTGTGTTCACACTAGAACTTATTCCATTTCCAGGACATTTCCCTAACTGTTATTTTGTGCATTATATTGGAGCTTCCGCATGATGTGAAAACCACTAATGGTGTGGAATGGAATATAGTACAGATTTGCAGCTCATTTCTGTATTTTATGATTCCATAAATAATCCGTTTGCAGCTGCACAGAAAACCGTGGGAGTTTTGTGCTTCAGTTTTGCATGCTGTTCTCTCCAGCTCACTGTTGCTGTCAAACTTGAAATGTCCACAGAAAAGGCATCCAGCCTCACAGCGAACAAGCACCCAGACTCAGCCAGCCTTTGTTTCATCACACACACACACACACACACACACACACACACACACCCTGTAAGGTGCAGAGCCTCAACTTTTCCTCACCCATCCTGCTGGTGATACTCCTATAGGAAAGCTGGTTGCAGAACCTGAGCCTTGGCACACCCATCCACCAGCAGGATTGCCCTCTCCCCTCAACAACTGCTGAGCAGAGGGGATAATTATAATGATATTGCTTCTGTCCTGATTTCTACTGCTCATTTCACATTGCAGTACCTACTGGTATGAATGAAATAGAGCATGACGTGGTGGTATACCAGTACTGCAATATGAAAGGAACAGAGGCACTAACCTTATAATCACTCCAACTGGATTCATTGTGGTAGGCAGAGGTTGGTAGGGCAGTGCCCCATTCATCTTAATGGGTCAGCCACCACTTCTCATTGTCCCACCCCAAGCATCCGATGTACTGAAGGGAATCCCATTACAGACATGCCTAAATTTACTTATTTACAAGTTTCAGGAATCCCAGCACATTTCAAGGTGATGCTGGTCCACCAGAGGAAGCAACACAGAATGGATGTTGAAAATGTCTTGTGAATTATTCATAGGCTACAAATCAAAAAAGTAGGCTAAGAGTAAGCTGTAAATAAAAAACAAACCAAGACAATAACAATGTTAGGTTAAAGCTGGTTTATAGATTCGTGCTTACCTTGAATTGTCGCAGCCTATGGAAAATGGCAAAACGTATTTGTGGTTGTCTACATTGCAATGCTGTCAGTCACGGAGACTCACCAGCACATTTGTGACCAAACCCAAATCCAGTTTGCTGCCAGCTCCTCTTGCAGGAGATGGGGTGAAGAAAGCCCCCTGAAGTCTGGACCTATCACTCCACACACGGTGCCTAAGATGGAAGAAAGCAGGGTCATTTCCTCTCTTCCATTTACCCTCTATGTGAAGAGGGTACCACAGTTGTACCTCGGAAGTTGAACAGAATCCGTTCGGGAAGTCTGTTCGACTTCCAAAACGTTTGGAAACCAAGGTGTGGCTTCCGATTGGCTGCAGGAAGCTCCTGCAGCCAATTGGAAACTGCAGAAGCCATGCTGGACGTTCAGGTTCCAAAGAACATTCACAAACTGGAACACTCACTTCCAGGTTTGTGACATTCGGGAGCCAAAACGTTCAAGTCGCAAGGCGTTTGACTTCCCGTGTACGACTGTACATCCTCTTTCCAATCAACATTTTGCTTCTGCAAAAAAATCATTTTTTGATCAAAAGCAGTGCAGGCAAAAAGGAGACTTCAAACTCAGCTACATGGGTAAAGAAAAAGTGCTTTATATGTGTTGTTTGTGCATTATAACACTGTGGCGCCAGATGGCGCTGCGGAGTTCTGTTTTTGCTAACCCGATTTCTCACACAAAGTTTGCAATGTGGTTAACTGAAACTGTGTCTAGATCCAGCCAAAGCCTCTGGAAGTACTTGTCAAGGCTAACTAGTGAAAACAACAAGGGTTAATTGATAGCTGGCCTTGCTGAGATTCAGAGGGCTTCCAGGGATTATGTGGCATGGAGGAGGCAGGTGGAATGGAAGGCAGGCATTGGTGTTCAGATAAGACAGAAAGGGGTGCCTCCAGACTGTCAGCATTCAAGTGCCTACTAGGAAATTTAGATCTATGCAATTAAAGTGGATTAAAACACCCTATTGACCTAGCACAACAAACCCACTTTCAATCCACTGTTAGGAAAGTGACAAAGAAGTACTGTACACTGAAAATGAGGAATTTACCAATGATTAACAAGAAAACATACAGGTATGCACACACTGCAAGCAAATCAGGGTGAATGTTCATGGTCACAAAACGACGCTATAAGCAAATCAAAAGGAATGTGCAATGAACACTGGGAAAAATCTAGCCTCCCCATAAGTTGTGTGCACACACATGAAGATGAACTCTCAATATATAGCTCATCTGGTGAGATGTTTTAAAGTGTTGGCCCCTATGAAAGTGAGGAAGGGAGATGGTCCAGAAAACCCTCTCCTTAAGTAATTCTCTTTGTAATGCAGATTTGAGAAGACGTGTCTGTGAAGAAGATGTGTATTAGCATTGGGTCTTAGAAATCAATCCTCTGAATTTTCTTTCTTTCTAAAGCTGCACTGCACCTGATTTCTGGAACATCCAGGAGCCCAGCATGTAGGATATCTTATTTAAATAGCAGATAAGAGGAAGACCCCATGATGGATGAAGTACTCCCAGGACTGGCTTCCCTAATAATTCACCGAACCCAAAACACAACAACTCATGATTCTTTGCATGTCACTGAGCAAATGGGGCATAATTCTAAGTTGCTTTCATTAGCACTTTGGGGACTGAACTATCGAAGGTAGCTTAGGAGGGGGGGTTGAGGGAAGACACAACTTCAGCTGTGCTTTACAGTAACCCATGTGATGAGCAAAAAAGTCATCCAGCCCTATTTCTGCCAGCAGATGACAGCAAGTTTATGTTTAGCAGGCATTTCCCCTCCAACTAGCCAGATTGGGTAGAGTTTGAAGGTATCAGGTTTGGCCCAGAGACCTAACCTTTGGGGCTTCTTCTCTGGGCCCCTGCTAGCACACCTGGGCATTTGATGGCCTTTTCTTCCAAGTTATCTACACATACCTGTCTGGAGTATAGGGGAGGAAGGACACCAAACAGCAACAAGGGCATTGAATGTTGCTGTAAATTTTAAAATCAGGAATTGGAAGGAGAGGACAAGCTGGAAGAAGAAATGACCCTGTGTGTTGCTCACAGCATTTCACATTAGGCTGGTTAGGCAATGAAGATCCTCATAGGCTACCTGCCCAGCTGAACCCAGATTTCCAGGAACTGCACAACTTGGGGTGGCAACAGTTGTACGGCAGCAGCACAATGAAGCAACTTGGCCTCAGCCCAATCTTCCAAGCCCAAGGCTGCAGTGGAGGAAGAGGGAGTCTAAGCAGCTGGTGTAGCCAGATTACTTTGAGACAGCATCCAGGGATGACAGAGAGAGATGAAAGGAGTTGTGTACGGTGCATGAGTATGAGAGAGAATGAGAATCAGGTGAGGCTCGTGGGTATCTGTGAGCAAGAGATTGAGGTGCTGCGCCTGTGTGTAAAAGGGAGAGAATAAAAGAGAGGTAGAAGTGGGAGAGAAGGTGGCTGTGCATGTGCAATGAAGAGAATGAACAGAAATGGAGTACATGGATGTGCACCTGTGAAGAATATGGCAGGTGCATGCATGGCCCAGAATAATATTTGTGTAGACTGGAGGCAAGGGACGTATAGCTGCATACCTGCGGTGACAAGAATGCCTGCTTTTGCTTTTCACCAGTTAATAGGGGATTAGACAAATTCATGGAGGATGGAGCTATCAATTGCTTTTCCATGGTGCCTATATAGAGCAGTGGAGTACTGCTTGTTTACTATGCCTTTCCTGACAGAGCAGTAAAATATGGGCTGGTTGGCAACTATCTATCTCCGCCCTGGTCTGTAAGTATCTATCCCTTAACCATAGGAGAGAGGCTCGGGTTATTCGTCAAACACAAATATGTTAATATTTCTGGTTGTTTTCAACATGCTGCCTAGGTAGCCTAACATTATCTTTTTGCTACTATTTGAACTGATGCTTTCTCGGGATAGCTTTCCTTACACCTACACACACGCACCGACTTTGCCTTTTATCACGTTATAAAAGCTATCGGGTCTCTTAATTAGTGTCACTGAAACCATGCAAATTAGCTGAAAGCAGCTTTTCTGTCACCGATGGGCTGAGTCAATACCAGCTATTAGGCCCGACATTTTCTCCAGTTCTCTATTCCTTTGATTAATGCATCCGCTTGGTTTAAAATAAAAACAAAAACAAAAAGCCCCCTTACCCATCGCACAGTGCTCTTCCCTGACAGGAATTGATTTTTAAAAATAAATTTAAAAATTAAGACAATGAATGACAAAGGAAGAAAGGTGTTCTATGACAACAAAGGGGGAGCTTTGTAAAGCTTCCTCTACAACCCTCAGACGGGGGTGCAAGCGAGGAAATCAGTGAGCCTAGCCGTTGTTGTTAATCATCACAGCCCTTTCAGAGTACGAAGGGTTTCATAAGCTGCGCATCAGCGTTTGCCTTGAAGCACCCCTGTCCCTATCTCACACTGCCTGGGAGTTAATGATTTGCTCAGTGGCACCCAGTCTTTTGACAGCTGAGCTTGGATTTAGGCCCAGATTCAAGTCAATGTCTCTCTGTCTCTCAGTGATTCACAAACTGTGCGCCGAAGCACAATAGTGCTGAGCTGGAGCATGACTTGGCAAATTAAGGCACCAAAATGGCTGCATCCTTCCATGGCTAGACCAAATGCAGCACTGACCTCCCCTCTTCCCCCTAGTAGACAGGCAAAAATACCATCCAAGTAGGCAAAGACCTCGTCCCAAGATGGTATGGATGGTGGTAAGGATACAATAATTAGGGGTGGGCAGATGTGGTAATTTAAGGGGCTCTTTTTCCAATCTTTGGTTCAGTTGTCTGTTTCCACATCAGCTTGCAATTTAAAAAAAAAAAATCCTGAAAATTCATCAGCAATTTTTGAATTTGATTTTGCCTACATTTGCAAAGCAATTTCCCCTGATACATTTTGTACATTATTTTTTACTAATGATTCACTATTTTCAATATCTTGCTCTACAAATCGCTGTTAGCATTGACCCAGAGCAGAGCAGAGCCAAAGGTTCCTGATTCAAAGAGCCACAAAAAGAGAAAAATCACACCCAGGGCAGAGAATTCATACAGCATAACTGTCTTGTCATTTGTGCCAAGGGTTGTGGAGTTTGTTACTGCAAACCCAAGAGGAGACCAGATTGAGAAACGAGAGGAGCTTGACCCAAACAATACAACTCAGAGCACCTGTTGTGCATGTTTCGACACAGTAATCAAAGCCATACTTGACCCTCTTTGCAGGAGTTTCTGGGTACAGAATCCAGTGGCGCTGTCTCCAGACAGAAGACCCTCTAAGCTCCTGAGAAAATGATAACCTGTATGAAAGATATATGCCAAGGTAAGTCTGGGCTTCTCCTAGACATTGCACATCCAAGTATCAGTAGCAAAACAAATGGTAAAAAACAGTAACTACACAAAGCCTTGTCCCTGAGAAATGGAGGCAAGATGATACATTCAAATGCAGTGGCTTAAAATTTAACCAAAATGCCTAAGGCCTTGTACCTATGCACACATCCCAGGAATTTTAAGACCTGTGGTGGATCTTAGCAGGATTCTGTAGACTTGAATTTAAGCTTCAGATGAAAGCCTCAGAAATTCCTTTTCCTCCTCTCAGGCCCAGTTCCTTATCCCGACTTCCCCTAAAAGGTGTATAATGTGTCGGTGGGCACTCTGTATCTGTTGCAGGTTTGTATAAAGCCAAAACTTTGAAATCCACGGTCTCTTAACAGTTTCCGTTGCAAGGCAGCCGCTAGAGTGTTTCTATGCCATAAGCAACTACTCCCCCCTGGCTGCCTAGGAAGAACTTGCAGGAAGCAGCAGAGAGAAAGAAACCCACATTGGCATTGTAAAGGAGGGGTGGCCAATTGCTGTAGCTTTGCTTGGGGGCCACTCTGTTTTCTAGACATTAATCTAGGAGCTCAAAGGGCATTTTGAAACGTAAGCAGCTCCTTTCAGTAGCAGTCAGGCTCTCTTAATACCAAGAAAGGATTAGCTATAAACTCATTTAAAGGCAAACCTAACCAACTTGCGCTTCCCAAAACAATACACACACCAAATCCTTGGAAATTTGCACGTCTCTGTGCACAAAAAGTGAACATATTACCGAAATGGACTATAAGAGAAAATTCCTTTGCAATAATGTTCATATTAGGCAAAATTGCATACAAAAATGTGGATATTTGTACTAAAATGCTGGTGAAGTTATCAAGGGTTGGGATTTTCTGAACGAAATCCCTAAAGTTGCCTTAAATTGAAGACAGAGAGGGGAGTTTTGTGTGTGTTTGCTGCCATCTATCACTGCCTTTTCTCCCTTTTTCAGCTTCTCGGCTATCTTCTTTCCTCCTTGATGGCTATTTGTTTGCAACTGTTTCTCCTTGGCAGATTGGTATAAAAATAAATCAAGGCTTTGACTAGAAAAAGGGATAAGCTCTTTCTTCAACACCGAGTTTTGCTCCTCTAAAGTACTGAAATATCATACGTCCAAATATATTCTTCAGGTAGCATCCATAATACCAAGATATGAATGAAAAGTTTGCATTTTTGTTAACGTGATAGGATCATGAAAACAACATAGTAAGGAGGGGGGGTTAATCTGGTGCAATGTCGGGTGGAGAGGACATAGCTTTACAGCTTAGACCTAACTTGATGCCCTCCAGACATTTTGCACTACAATTCCCATCAGCCCTAGCGGCACAGCACAGTTTATAAAGAGGAGCTTGCTGTACAAGCATTGGCTCCAGTAGCAGATGGGGTGGTGGCAGTAGTGGACTTGGGTACTATGGTGCCCTGTGCAAGGCCAAAATCTGGTGCAAACCCCCACTCCACCACAGTCCTCATGCTGCATTTCCAAAGATGGGTGTGATGGCCTGGGACTCGGGCTTGGACTCAGAACCAAAGGAGTCTCAGTCTGCACCAGATCCTTTGCCTCAGGCATCATCTGAACCAAGTCTGGGGCCTAATCCTGAAGAGTCCCAGTCTGCACAGGTTCCCCTGCAACAAACACCGAGTCAGGGGCCTGAGCCTGCCCTGGCTTCAGATGTGGGGATTGCCTTGTTGCCTTCAGCTGGGGGCCATCACTTACAGCTGCTCCACTACTGGTTGGGTCAGAAGAGGCTGAGGCAGCCCCTGGGTCTAGTAACCCACTGACATCTCCCGAGCTGCAGAGACTAAGGTCTGGGAAAAGGAGAGACCTCATTACTCGCAGGAGGAGTGCTCGCCTTCGGGCAAAACAGGGAGGTGAGTCGCCGGGGGATCAGGACCGGCCATTACCCTGACAAAGATAAAAGGCCGTCAGACCCCGCCCCAGGTTGCGGGAGCAACATTGCTGTATGCCAGAGATCCTGTACCTGTCCTTGCCTGGTTTCTTGCCTCGTGTCCTGCCTTGGCCCTGTTGGACTGACTCCTAGAGGAAACTTTGGATTCTGGACCGGTCCTGGACTGCGTTTCACGGGTTACCCCCGGGCCCAGCACAATTTGTAAGGAGGCACCTGGCTTTGGGAAGGGGGGGGTCTCTGTCTGGGTCCTACCGCCCTCTCAGCTCCTTCCCAAAACTGGGAAAATGTGAAGTACGCTTTGGGAAGGAGGTGGGAGGCCTCGAGGACTCTGCCAGAGGCTCACACCTCCTTCCCAAAGCCCAGTGCCTCCCTTACTGGACTTTGAGATGCTGACCCCCTTGCACAGCCCTATTCTGCCACCTGCATGGTGGGGCTGTGCCCCACACCTGACCTCCCTCCAGCTGAGTTACTGCTGCATACTGCGATGAAGTAGGGGTGTTGATGAGTCAGCTTGGTTCAAGAGCACCAGCAGGGCCAATGCAGTTCTCCTGCTGACATGTTTACAATGCTTCCTGCCCCAGGCCTGTGCTGGCCACTTTGGGGCTCTGCCTCTACACTGCCCCACCTCCCTGGCCAGTTAATAAAACTTGCTGCCTAGATTTCACCACCATGTTTCCTCCAGAATCAGGGGGTACCACGCCTCTGAGTGCCAGTTGCTGGACGATATCAGGAGGAGAGGACTATTGCTCTCAGATCCTGCTTGTGGGCTTTCCAAAGGCATCTGGTTGGCCACCATAGGAAACAGGATTCTGTCTTATGCATCTTAGCATCTTGCTAATATGAATAAGACTGAATCTGATAAGTGCTGGAGATGCAATGAGGTCAAGGGTACGTTCTTTCATATGTGGTGGACCTGTAAAAGGGTAAAAGAGTATTGGGAAATACCGTATTTTTCACTCTATAGGGCGCACCAGACCATAGAGCGCACCTAGTTTTTTTTTGGGGGGGGAATAAAGATAAAAAATCCATCCCACTTGCTGCTTCCTCTTCCTCCCACCGGGCTCTCAAGGCTTGCGGATATCTGACCAAAGCCCGGGGTGTGCTGTGCAGCGCTCCCCGGGCTTCGGGATGCAGGCTGCTATCCGCAAGCCTTGGGAGCCCGGCAGGAACTCCTGCCACGCTCCGAAGGCTTGTGGATAGCTTCCTGAAGCCTGCATCCACTCCATAGGACGCACACACATTTCCCCTTCATTTTTGGAGGGGAAAAAGTGTGTCCTATAGAGTGAAAAACACGGTAATTTATAATGAATAGAAAAAAATGTTTAAAGGCACTTTTCCAAAATAAAAACCAGTCTCCTTTCTGTTGGGGATAATTCAGGTGGAAATTTCCAGGTGTCAAAAAAGGTTGTTTATGTATGCCACTACTGCAGCCCATGTTTTGAGAGCTCAAAAATGGAAAACGAGCAAGGTCCCAACCAAAGAAGAATGGCAACTTAAACTGATGGAATATGCACAGCTTGTGGACCTAACATAGAATAAGAGAACAAGAAGAACATACATTTAAAGAAGATTGGAAAATGCTTATTGAGTATATGGGGGGAATAATTTACATTTGAAAATGTTGGCAGCAGTAAGATAAATCCAACAGTCTAAATAAGCTTTGATGGATGTAATAATCGAATACTGAATGGTTTAGTTTATATAAAATATGCAGGGATTTATGCTATGCAAAATGAACCATGGAAAGAGAAGAAGGAAAGTCACTGATATTTTTGTTGTTGTTTAGTCGTTTAGTCGTGTCCGACTCTTCGTGACCTCATGGACACTCCTGTCTTTCACTGCCTCCCGCAGTTTGGTCAGACTCATGTTTGTAGCTTCGAGAACACTGTCCAACCATCTCGTCCTCTGTCGTCCCCTTCTCCAGGGTCTTTTCCAGGGAGTCTTCTCTTCTCATGAGGTGGCCAAAGTATTGGAGCCTCAGCTTCAGGATCTGTCCTTCCAGTGAGCACTCAGGGCTGATTTCCTTAAGAATGGATACATTTGATCTTCTTGCAGTCCATGGGACTCTCAAGACTCTTCTCCAGCACCATAATTCAAAAGCATCAATTCTTCGGCGATCAGCCTACTTTATGGTCCAGCTCTCACTTCCATACATCACTACTGGGAAAACCATGGCTTTAACTATATGGACCTTTGTTGGTAAGGTGATGTCTCTGCTTTTTAAGATGCTGACTGATATTTTAAGGTTGTTTAAATGAAAATTTTAAATTGTAAAACAGAAAATCTAATTTTTTAAAAAAACCACAGAAGTCTGGCTAGTGTTTTGAACTCATCCAGCAGGCTTTTCTCATGTTCTCATGTTGCCACATCTCTGATGCACATGCTCAAATGCCCAGCTTTGTGAGAATTAAATTTGTAATCCCAAAAGTGATTCACCAAAGGTTCTTTCCTAGGACTTTTTTTTAATTGCCTAGTGAGAAGATTTTATAGTCCTCCTTGCTGTAAGCAGCATTTGCTATTTCGAACCAGGTTCTTCCTTTTATTAAGGGGCAAAGGACGTAGGGCATTATCAGCCTTCTAAATATTTACCTGTTTGCTTTGTTCGAGTGCATGAAGGGTTAATCGTCCCCACACCACTGACTCTTACCTGCAGTATCTGCAACGGGAGAGTTTGCTGTGAAATGTCATTTAGTTAAGTAGTCCAGGCACATTTCCTACAAGAACCATAACAATTTTAATGTTCCTGGCAAACAAAGACACAATTACCCTTGCAGTCATTGAAAGTGTTGATGTGCAACAAGGGAGGGGGAATTCAGACCGAGGAAAAAGCATCGAGTTCAGCACTTCTGCTTAAGGAATTATAGTAACACCCAGACAGCCTCAGTGAGCAAACTAATCAATCCGGCAGCTTTCAGGTTTCGTATTTTTAGCTAAAGACTACATTTAACTTCTTTTAAACAAGGCGGCTGCTGTGAGCAAGTACAGGCTGTCAGATAAACCACTTCCTAGGAGAAATTTAAGATGGATGCATACGGATGGATGCCATTTTTAAAAAGTAAAATAAATAGAAACATTAACAGAGGTCCTATTGATTCACAGGGCTTACTCCCAAGCAAGTGAGTACAGTGGTACCTCGGGTTAAGTACTTAATTCGTTCTGGAGGTCCGTTCTTAACCTGAAACTGTTCTTAACCTGAAGCACCACTTTAGCTACTGAGGCCTCCTGCTGCCACCGCGCTGCCAGAGCATGATTTCTGTTCTCATCCTGAAGCAAAGTTCTTAACCTGAAGCACTATTTCTGGGTTAGCGGAGTCTGTAACATGAAGCGTATGTAACCTGAAGTACCAGTGTATAGGGTTGCAACCTAAGTTTCATAGGGCCATCTGAAGTCTCCAATTCCTGTGAATCTACAACAAGGGTTTGGCATGGAGGAGTGGAAATGGATTTGGGGTCAAATAATTTTTCTAAAAAAGTAGAATTGAAGGATTAAAAAAATAAGAAGATTCAGTATCAGTGGCATCTTACTCTCCATTGACTCAGAAGAATATACCCAGCAACATGGGAAATCTGTTGGAAGGTGTAGCAGGTTCCTTATGTTCTGCAACTTTCCAGTAATTCACATACATTGATCTACATTACAATCTGTAATCTTATTTTAGAAATAACAGGATCCCTAATATAAAATGATATATATTTTTAATGACTACTAAATTCCCTCAAATATACTATACTAGTGGCAGATGTAGAAGCATTGCTAAACTTATGGATCACAGCAAAAACAAGTATTGCAAAATCATGGGGGAAGCCCCGAAATCTTACTCTAATGGCTCCATTGACTAGAGCCATTGAGATTGTTCCTAATCTGCTTGGCCCCTCCTCTTCGTTGGCATAGCCCAACCCCTGGGCTTTGCTTCTCCATCATTCTAGAATGTGACAGACTCTTGAGAACAGGCTTTTATATATGTCAACATTGGATACATTTAAAATTATGTGCGCACACAATCACACTGCTGGATGCCTGCAGTAGGACAAAAAAAATTCCATTTCCATTCCACTCCTTCCATTGGACTCCGTTGAAGCTTTGCCATTAATTTCAAAGGCCGCAGAGCCAGCCTCCTGATGTGCACATTGCTGGGTTTTTTCTTTGTGATGTTTCTTCAGAGAACAGGAATGTCAGTACAATTAAAACAAGAAGAATGAAAGAAGAATACTAAAGCGTTTTTGCTTGAGGTAGAGCTCAGGCTGGACTGACAAGTAATTACACAGCCTTTGCAAATAAGATATCAAAGGGAGTGGTACATCAATTACTTTGTCTCTTCATATCCCAATTTGAACCCGGTCCTGTTTCTGGAGGACACACAAATACAAATTAAGCTTGTCGGGTCTTTGATCATAGGTGAATGCCTACAGGATCCATTTGGCTGGCTTCTAATTGTTGCAGAGGTGCTTTAAACCACCTCTTAACTATGGAAATGGAATCACACCCAGGACGTAATTGAAAACCCCTTATCATGCCACTATCACTTATGTTTCCGGGGTGGAGTGGGGGTTATCGAAGGACTCCTAAGACACACTGCTGAAGGCCCGGCAGTTATTGAATATTGTAATACCGGCTTAGACTAATATACTTCATTAGAGATCTACAGTTAAGCTGACAGCACGGGCCTCCAACACAGAACTGCCCTTTACGGAATGTTTCCAAGACAGCACAAAGGACAAGAGATAAGAGCAACAAGGCAAGGCCAAGAACCTTATCTGAGCACTAAAGAGATGGAGCAGCACTGGCTAGTGTTTGGCAGTGTGGCTTGCAGAATCATTGCAATAACTGAACAGGCTCTAACTTCTCGAATATGGTCCCAGAGTTCATTTGTGGGTTGTTAATTCCCCCTCTTCATGCACAGTTCACAAAGGAAGTGATTTCGCAAGCTTCCTCTTACCTATTCTACCCTCATAGAAACTGGACCTCAAGAACTGGGTATCATCTAGATTAACTTCCCGCTGCAAAACAGCAACGACAACAATACATAACACAATTTTGCACTGTCTGGATCTGGGACTTTGGATTAGCCAAAGAAGCTGAAAACCAGGACCAAATGAAGACAACCTAAGAGATATATGAACCTTTTCCTCAATTTTGCCTTTTAGTCTGCTCTCCTTTTAATTTGCTTCTCCCATTATTCCCCTACTTCAAATCCCTTCTTTCCTTTCTGTCAAATAAAGCATTTTTCTTTCTTCCCTGTATGGCCTATTACCCTATTTCTTGAATTTATCCTATGTCTATTTTTATAATTGTATCCAAGCATTTATTTTTAATAATTGCATCCAAGTATTTCCTTGTAATTGTATCCAGGTAATTTTAAATTGTATCTAGGTATTTTTCTTGTAATCATGTCTTTACTACTTGTAAATGTGAATCCTAAGGTGACCCTTATGCAACTGTTACATTGGGCGTCTTTGCAATGGAATTGGCTGCTTTGTATCCTTGTGCCTTACCAGTGTTTGTTCAACTTCTCAATGATTGTAACTACTTTCAGGAAAATAAGAATTGGAACCCATGTATTCAAATTGCTTCACTTTATTGTAACCATGAATGTTATTTTTAGCCTCAATCTAATCACTTCCACTCAGCTCCTCTTCCTTCTTCCGTAAAGTGCCAGATGACCAGATCCATTTCCTTTGACTGTGCGGGAAGAGGAATTCAACTGTTACATAAAACTCTTGTCCCTATTGTTATTCTAGAAAAATGAATTGTCATATCATTTGCCATCAGTCCCTGGATTTCTAGATATTACTTTACTCATGTAGATAGAATTTGTACCCCGAACCTCCCTTTTGCCCCCTGCTTCCATGTACCTCCCCCTTACCTTGTAAACTGATGAACCTGTGACAAATAAGACCACCCGCAATTGCGATTGTATAATTTCTGGACTTACTTTGGGTGGGTTTCCTCATACCTTTTGTCACCTTTGTGTAGGGAACCCGGTTGCAACCAAATAAAGGATCTTTGCTTTTAAAGGACAACTCGCTTCTTTCTCTCCTTGGTTGGACATCATCCATCTTCTCCAACCGTAGCAGACCCCTTTGGGGCCCTGAAGCAAATTCTCTGTGTATTACATCACATCCCCACACACTCTTATGCATATTTATGCAGAAGTAAGTCCATTGTATGGAAGTGAAAGCTGGACCATAAAGAAGGCTGATTGCCGAAGAATTGATGCTTTTGAATTCTGGTGCTGGAGGAGACTCTTGAGAGTCCAATGGACTGCAAGAAGATCAAACCTCTCCATTCTTAAGGAAATCAGCCCTGAGTGCTCACTGGAAGGACAGATCCTGAAGCTGAGGCTCCAATACTTTGGCTACCTCATGAGAAGAGAAGACTCCCTGGAAAAGACCCTGATGCTGGGAAAGATGGAGGGCACAAGGAGAAGGGGACGACAGAGGACGAGATGGTTGGACAGTGTTCTCTAAGCTACAAACATGAGTGTGACCAAACTGCGGGAGGCAGTGGAAGACAGGAGTGCCTGGCGTGCTCTGGTCCACGGGGTCACGAAGAGTCAGAAACGACTAAACAACAACAAGTCCATTGTGTTCAGTGGAGAGTACTCCCTACTAAGAGTGAGGCTTGCCACCTAAAGTTGGATCTGAGGCATATAATACAGCAGGAAATGCATCTCGGCCAAAACACTGGCCTTGAAATTACCGTATTTTTCGCTCTATAACACGCACCCGACCATAACACGCACATAGTTTTTAGAGGAGGAAAATCCGTAGGCATGCCACCCGTAGGCATTCCCTCCATAACACGCACAGACATTTCCCCTTACTTTCTAGGAGGAAAAAAGTGAGTGTTATGGTGCAAAAAATATGGTATATTAACACAAGTGTTCCTCGCCACTAGTTCCTTGCACAACTGCTAAGCTAGAGCATAAAAAGATAATCAAAGAGATTTTCTAGGTAACAAGACAAACCAAAAAGATTACAGAAATCTGGGTGGAAATGTTAATACTTGCTTCTTCCACAGTTCAATAAGCGAGAGTTACTTCACGCCCCATGTTAGAAGAGGAAGCTTTGTATTATCTGAACATGAGAGAGTTTCCATCCAGTGATAGGATGAAGATTTTAAGATGGAGAATATCTGGATTCCGATTTAATACTGTAGTTTCACTAAAAGCAGCTCTTGTTTGATGCTAATATTTCTCCACTTCTGCTTCTTTTTCTGAGTGTCCACTGCAGTCTTAAAAAATTATTGCAGAACTTGCAATACGAAGTATTGTCCTGAAATAAATTCTCAACACTTATTGGAAAAGAAATCTCAAAGACCGCAAGCTTTGCTGATGGATACTGCAAGTAATTGGGTGCATAGCATGCCATTGGATTAACGGCTACTGTCTCCACTTGGCAAAGCACTATAGCATGTGTTTAAATTAGTAAGTCCCAATCTCAGCCTGGGAGGTGCTGTAACACAACAAGGGACTTTGGCGGTGGTGGGGAGGCAGGAAAAATCCCATTGAGTCAGCTAGGGGCTGGTGCCTGTAGTAGGTACCTCAAATTAGACCCAGTGGAGGCTGGTCCACTAGGGTGAATTGGGAACTGCCCCATCAAGGCCAGACTGCCCTCAGCTGGCTTCCACCAGCATGCATTCTTACAATTGCTGTAGAGAGCGGCACTGCCTCTCAACTTCCTCCATCTTAGTCTGTGTGCCCTTTGTAGATTCAGCAGGGAGGAGGGGGAGGAGGAGGACAAAAATAGAATTAGTTTGCTCTGCATCCTGTTGACTCTGGCTTACTGTGCTCCCTACCTACTTCCCTGCCAATCTCAACAGGTGTTAGCCACCACTGATTACACCTCACAAGCTTACTTGAATGGAGGAATCCTGCCCTCTTGCAAACTTATGTCTCGTGGGAACAGAAGCTCTGCAGTTCCTGAGATCTCAAAATATCATGGAGGGAGATGAGAACTGTAACAAGGGGATATGCCTGGAGAAGGCTTTCGTTTTAATAATTTTAGGTCTTTTCGTTTGCTGTGCCTTATTATACAAACTATGTTTTCATGGTACCTTATATTTAAATTGTCTCATCGAAACTAGAACTGAAGCAACTGGTTCCTAGAATCATAGAATTGTGGAGCTGGAAGGGTCTACGAGGGTCATCTAGTCCAACACCTTGCAATGCAGGAATCTTTTTCCCAGCGTGGTGCACAAACCCACAACCATGAGATTAATAGTCTGTGCTTTGGTTGTTTTTCAAAATGGGTTACAGAACCTTTATTGGCTTGAATGGGAACCAAAGCCAGAATGGTTTGAGTAAAACTTATTTTCCATTGCAAATAAATAAGTTTTTGACTAAAAGTTATCTTCCACTGAAAATGGAGGCTTCTCAGAAGCTCTGTTTCATCCAATGTGTTGACAGCTAGCAATGGAAATTTGTCTGCATGTTGATTCTATTTTAAAACATTTTTCTCTATAATGATGGGCACCTTTTACTATATCCTTGCCAGTAGAATAATTTATGTTAAACTCACAGTATTCATTCCCTAGCAATAAGGGAGCCCCAGATTTGTACCAGAGAATTCATTAAGTCAGTCCAACTGTTTAGTTGAAGTGTGAATTCCCCACAATAATATAGATCTTAATTTTGTACCCATACTCCTGTTCTCATATCAGAACTTGTTAGGTTGCAGTCCTAACATAGACAGGGGGTATCTCAACCTTACCTGCCTCATAGGGTTGCTTTGAGGATAAAATGGAGAGCAGGAGCAGAACCATGTACACCAGAGAAATAGTGGCATATAAATGTAATAGTAAATAGTGGCTGATGGGAGTTGTGTTAAGTATAATTGGTTTAATTCACACTGATATGGAAATTCCTGTGTATTGGTGAAAAGGTTTAACATGGGGAAATTCCACTGAAGCTTTAGAAAAGCAAGAAGAGCTCTCTCTGTGCTTTAGGTAGTTGATAAATAACTATTGTTGTTTTCTGCTAGCTAACACGTGAGTGTTTAACCTTAGATCAGGTGATTAAGGTAAAAGTAAATGTACCCCTGACCATTAGGTCCAGTCGTGGCCGACTCTGGGGTTGCGGCGCTCATCTCGCTTTATTGGCCGAGGGAGCCGGCGTACAGCTTCTGGGTCATGTGGCCAGCACAACGAAGCCGCTTCTGGCGAACCAGAGCAGCGCACGGAAACACCGTTTACCTTCCTGCTGGAGTGGTACCTATTTATCTCCTTGCACTTTGACGTGCTTTTGAACTGCTAGGTTGGCAGGAGCAGGGATCGAGCAACGGGAGCTCACCCCGTTGTGGGGATTCGAACCGCCAACCTTCCAATCAGTAAGTCCTAGGCTCTGGACTTACCCACAGCGCCACCCACGCCCCGTGATTAAGGTATTGAATTGCAAATTAGTCATCTTGGAAAGGAGTCTTGTTCTTTCAGACACTATGGAGTACAGACGCGTAAAAGACTCTCCCAAAGGGAGAGAAAACAGCTCTAGGGAAATGGAATGCAGGCAATGAAGCCTGTGTGTGTGTGTGTGTGTGTGTGTGTGTGTGTGTGAGAGAGAGAGAGAGAGAGAGAGAGAGAGAGAGAGAGAGAGAGAGTTGTGTTTGTCAGCTCTGATTGTACATGTATTTTATTTCTAAGAGGATGCTAAGCCTGTGATGGATATGCACAAGATATGGAATTGTTTGAATGTATCATTTACCTTTTGGTTATATTTTAAAGAAAGTTCTGCATGTAAACTTTGCATAATATTTTCATGGGTCTGGACAATGTTTTTTACTCCATAAGGACTCTATTTTTAGCACCTACTTGCTTCAAACTGTGCAATATGAATATCTGCAGTCCAAGACCTATGGGAGGGCACCAGGTTGGAGAATCCTGGTGGTAAGCCACTGCTGCTGAGTGTGTGTGTGTGTGTGTGTGTGTGTGTGTGTTTGAGGAGTGGGAACCCTCATCTCTCCTGACGGAGCTAGAAGACTCTGGCTGCTGTGAATATGCTTATCTTTGCATTGTGTATAATTGTGTATGTTTGTCTGTATGTCTAATGCATCCATAATAACCTCAATTACCTAGGCTGTTAGCGTTATCATTGTGATTTTAGGCCAGCAGCTCAGCTCTCCCCCTGACTTTCAATGATCCAGCAACTGCAATACTGCACCAGAGATTGTAGGAATACACGCAGCAGTTACTTACAAAGCATCAAGGCCAGACATTGAGCAAAATGTCTTGGCAGCACATAATAACAGACTAGAGCAAAGATGATCCTTTCCCTTTCCCTTTCCTGCATGAATTTATTCACTTCACAGTTTGTTTCTGAGCCACCCGGCTGAATCTTCTTTTCTGACACCTTCATGAAATCTTTACTGATTGTTCTGTTTCCATGGATCTTTGTGTTTGTTTCTGTGCACGTGAGATGAAAGGAATATAGAGTCTAGTATATTTCTAGTATCTAGTCTGAAATTGCATCTCTGTTTTTTATTATTATAAAACAATACCATATATCCATTTCACCTGCCTGCATTTAATCTCATTAGGCAACTAATTCACCATCTAAACTACACATTTAAAGCAGAATCTCATTGCTTTAAACTGTCACTCCTTCTCCCAAAACTATCTTGGGAAATGGTAGTTTGTTAAGAATGCTCACAGTTGTCGGGAGACCCTTCCCCACCCCCCTCACAGAGCTATAAATCCCAAGAGCTCCCTGAGAAGAAGGATCGATGGATAAACTACTCTGAAAATTGTAGTTTAGTGAGGCATGGCCAAGGTGGTATTTGAACCTTGCTCAAGCATGTGTCTCACATGCCAGCCCTACGAAGCCTTATGCCATAGCCAGTCTATTTGTCAGCAACAACCCTGTGAGGTGATGTTCCATGACAACATGCTGCTGGAGATGTAATAAGGAAAATGCTTCTTTGAAACATAGGTTGAGTCAGTGTCTGATGCTTACAAATATTTGGAGGAAAATACTAAGATGTAGATCAGGCATAGGCAAACTCAGCCCTCCAGATGTGTTGGGACTACAACTCCCATGATCCCTAGCTAACAGGACCAGTGGTCAGGGATGATGGGAATTGTAGTCCCAAAACATCTGGAGGGCTAAGTTTGCCTATGCCTGATGCAGAAATACTGCTTTGGGGGGAAATGTTAAATTGTCAGATGATAATATTATCCAAACCACAGGTGGTTTGACAGCAGGTCAGCATAAATGTACTCTTCAGGCTCTGACTTAAAAGACTGATATTGATTCATTGGAAAGATAACACCCTGCCCCCCTTTGAATGATGGATAGAAAATATGACTACTCTTGCACCAGAGTGAGAAGGGGGGGAGGGAGAGAAACAGCAATATTTTGTCTTCTTTAAAAAGCAAAGTTAAGCGTATCTGTAGCATTATACCTAACACCTAGGTTCCTACAATTCTGAAAATAATCCCTTGGAGTTGTAATATAAAACCAGTGAGTAAGCCTGAGACCTACAGTATGCCCTTCCTAAATGGTACCCATGTCTGCTAATGAAGATGACATTTTGATCAGATGGAGGAGGACAGGGGGAGGGATTATTTTAAACTCAAGGCGCTGATGCCAGTTTGACCTTGTTCTAAATATGGCCACGTTATGAATAAGTCATCCAGATGACTTGCTTTTTATACTTTGTCCCCAAATGCTAACCCACACAGGAGTATCCTTTGCCTCATGTATCAGTTAATCCCACTTAATTGCTGCATTGCCACAGTAGATTCAATAGCATCAAAACCAGACTTCTGAAAACAAGGTTATAGGCACATTTGGGAGCTGTTATTGAGGAACAGCACCAAATAAAAGCAGACAAACTATGGTTGAAATGGATCTTGTTAGTCTGAAAACCCAACTCAGCAAGGCAGCTAGCAAAGAAAGCTGTAAGCTAGCAATGGGTAATGAATTTGTGAGGTGCTAAAGAAGCATTTGTCCTTTTTAAAAAATAATGCATTTTCTGTGTGAGTCCAGGAGTATCTGCCCCGGCACATGAGTATTCTCATGTGTTGAGATTAAAGGATGTACTGACTTTTTGACTGAGCAGTGGTAGCAAAGAGCTAAAAGATGTGCAGGAAGGAAGTAAATGGCTGGATTTCCTGGTCCATGCACTGCTTGAGCGTTTTCACCATCAGAGAAGGAACAGAGGACGCATCAGTTAGAAAACTTGACAAGAACTTTATTATCTTGAACAGCACAGAAAATGTTTGCCTCCCCTAAAGGTAAAGGTAAAGGGACCCCTGACCATTAGGTCCAGTCGTGACTGACTCTGGGGTTGTGGTGCTCATCACGCTTTATTGGCTGAGGGAGCCGGCGTACAGCTTCCGGGTCATGTGGCCAGCATAACAAAGCCGCTTCTGGCGAACCAGAGCAGCACATGGAAATGTCATTTACCTTCCCGCCGGAGCGGTACCTATTTATCTACTTGCACTTTGACGTGCTTTCGAACTGCTAGGTTGGCAGGAGCAGGGACCAAGCAATGGGAGCTCACCCCGTTGCGGGGATTCGAACCGCCAACCTTCTGATCGGCAAGTCCTAGGCTCTATGGTTTAACCCACAGCGCCACCCGCATCCCGCTGTATCCCGCCTCCACCTGCATACAGCTAAATCCAGTGCCACCTCATGACTAAACTACATAATGGCACTATTCGCTCCCTCAACATGCACCTTTTTGTTGTTTTCCAGTTCTGTAGTTCACCTTCTGGCCTCAATCATAAAGGAAATTCAGTACACAACCATTCAATCTGGAAGTTGTCAGAGCATGGAGTACAGAGGCCAAGTCATTTCTCTCCAAATACAGCCAGAGCATTCCTAGTCACCAAGGCCACCAGAGCCTCCAGCGACAGTGTTGAATCCAGCAGCACCCCTAGGACTACCACACATCTGGGTTTTCCAGGACATTATTCATTCAGGAAAATGGCGTACAGGTGGATTTTTGCTGAATTAGTAAAATGTCCGGGGAAACCCGGATGTATGGTAAGTTGGGCTATTTTTATTTTCACAATTCTTTAAAAATATAAGAAAAGACCCAAAATGAATGTTTTTGGGGAGCTCAACAACTTTGCCCCCCCAATCAACAACTCTGTCTGGATTTTCACTTTTGGCAATATGGCAACCCTAAGCACCCCGAAAACTGTGGACCTGCTCCTTCCAAGGTAGTGTAAGATTGTTCAGAACAGGATGTCTCGCCGCCTCCCTGGGCTTTGCTGGATTCAAATGAAACGGCAGGATAAATGTGCTGAAAGAGACTTTTATTCTACTTGGTGCTGATAAGGGCTTAGTGATTTAAGAAGTCCCCAGAAGGCCAACTGCAGAGATTTTGAATTGCTTGTTTGGAAATAATGCAGGGTAAAGCTGTGATTTATAATCTTTCTGAAATTTTGCTCTGGTTTTTATTTTATTTTTAAAGACAGAAATTCCATTTTACTCACTATGACAGCCTATTGTTTACAACTTACCCCTCCTTTCCTTTTTCTGACACCACCGGACTGCGTTCTCGCATTCTGATTTCTTCCACCATGTTTCTCTCTTACGCACAAAGTAATTACAGCCAACCTAAAACACACTGCCCATGTCACAGTCTTAAAATTTATAGCATTGATATCCTAACATACTTCCCTAATACCTATGGAACTGGCTTTTTACCCTTCACTTGACAAAACTGCATACATTACACAATGGAGTAGATCCCAGAGATCCTGTGTTGTGCCAAGCTGACTTTATGGATCTCACTCTATCTCCCCATCCATTGCCTGTGATGATTTGTACATTTCTTATTTTGCCATTTTAATAGGAAGGCTGCATAAGGTCAAGTCACTGGAAATTATTTATTGTTTTCTCTGGATAATTTCACTCCAATGGGGCTGAGAAAGGGACATCTGCTCCACATACTGATGCTGCTTGCAAAAGGAATCTCTGGCAGTTGTAAGTGGAAAATCCAACTGCTTGATGGGTGCAGATGGGCAAAGTTCCCAGTTTTTCCACACCTCAAATGTGGCAGCAACCTGTTATTCTGGGGCTCAGGGATCGCGGGGGAAGTGGTAGCAGCCTTAAGTAAGGTCACGTCAGGTCAGATTCATATAAGGTCAAATCTCAGTAAGCAGGTTTACATCAGGTCAAGTTTGTGGGATGGGTTTTTAATGAGTAAGAGAGGATATATTAATTGCAATTTATCCCTCCAAGTGCCCACCTGTGTGAGTTGAAAAGAGGTTCAAAATCCCATCCTTGGGAGCAAAATTAAAAGTATAGGAATTAGGCTATAAAACCTTGTTTTGAACAAGTTCAGCTATAGATTAAGCTGGCTCCCCTTTCTTATCCCACTTAACAAAGAATCAGGTAACAATCTGAAAAGTAAGTTTAAAAATTACAGTAAGTTTGATTTACTTATATTCTTGCACTGGTTCACAGCGATGGCATTAGTCAAAACTATGCAGGCAAAATACTCATATTTACAGTATGTGCCTAAAGCTGGAACAAGCACAAGGCTCGCCTGCCCTCATGGCTGATCACTGGAAGAAAGAGAGGAACAAGAAGTACTATATGCTCCTTCTTCTCCAGGAAAGGAGGGGAAATGACATCACACAGAGACCACTCTACCAGTTGTATTTCTATGTTCTGAGTACCTGCCTATCAGCAATACAGCTATGTGGACTTAGCCCTTTCTCATGCTAACCAGCAAGAATATACATTAGTTGGGTTGGACTGCTAATCTCCCACAAAGTCAGATTTAGAAGCACTTTAAGGTGGGTGGCTACCAAAGAGAGGGTCTTTTCAGTGTTGGCACCGTGGTTATGGAATAGCCGCCCTTGTTTGGATTCTTGTTTGGGGTTTTTCTGCAGTGAGCTCTGCTGCTTGTAGCTCTCCCTCTACTGTAGACAACATGGGAATGTGGCTTCAGCTAAGCATTGAAGCATCATAAAGCCTGTTATTCTGCTGGCACTGTCTCCCTAGATCAGGCTTCCTCAAACTCGGCCCTCCAGATGTTTTTGGCCTACAACTCCCATGATCCCTAGCTAGCAGGACCAGTGGTCAGGGATGATGGGAACTGTAGTCTCAAAACATCTGGAGGGCCGAGTTTGGTGATGCCTGCCCTAGAGGAACTGTTCTTTTAAAAGAGTTTATTTTTGGTTCTGCAACTGCAGAGAAGCAGGAGATGCTACTGAGGGCTCTGAGTCTGAGGAAGGCAGAAGTTCCATGTCCTCAGGCTTGAAAAGTGTGAGCTGCTGAAAGTCTATCCACTGGGTGGAGCAGTGTGAATCTTTTCCTCATCTGGGCTTCCCTTGGAGGCAGTGCAAGTTATCAGCTTTGGGAGGCCATGACAAACCCATTACCAAATCTTATATATTTCTAGCTTTTGGAGAACACAAATGAAGAACACAAGAGCTAACTGGTATGAGCTGTTTCCAGCTAAGGCTGCTTATACATTATACCTTAAAGCACCTTCAAAGCACATTCTTTTACTCAAGGAATTCTGGGCTCTGTACTTTAGCCCCCACACAGTTGTAATTCCCAGCAAGCCTTAACAAACTGCAATGCCCATAATTCTTTGAGGGAAAGAATTAAATGTATAATGTGCACACAGCCTAACAGTCCCTGGTTGTAAATTAGCTGTGTTTAAACATTTTTTTAAAAAAAATTGTATACCATCCCCCTTTAGTCGTCCCCCCCCCCAAGTTTTATTGTCCTTTTGCAAAACTTGTGGTTCCATCAAACCTCTGGATATCTCCCTCATGCACAAGAGTGTGTGTCCTTCTGCCTACATTTACAAACCACACACATCTTGAACACTGGAGATATTAGCATATTAGGAAACTGCCCCTGTAATGGCTCCCCTTGGAACAGCCTTCTCTTCAAGGTCGCAGAAGGAGCAAAGGACTTTCTTGCCATCATGTTCCTCTGTAATAATGCAAGGCCTATGAGAATTCTGTCAAGTACAGGAACAAGACAATAATGAAGCTGAAGACAAAGAACTTGTAAAGAGAATTTTGAAATGATAATGTTTTCAGCGCTGGATCCTAGGGAGATTTGACTTCTACTGAAGGATGCTTCCTGTGTTAAAAATCAGCCTTGTGGGAGTGTTCTGGAGAGCTAATTCCCTTCTCAAAACATAGCATGGAAAGAGCGAGTCTCTTTCATTAGGCCCCCTCCTCCCCCCTGAGATGTGGGCACCTGAAGAATCCCACTCTGCCAATGTTGAAACTTAATTATTGACAAAAGTCCCCTTTTCCTTTTGCTGTGGAATGAAATGTCTAACAAACCCCAATGAATAGTGATTGTTTAGTACACAGCACAGCCCCAGATTATCATCACTCTGTCAGGTGGAAGAGAGCAGCACTGTAACTTCCTCAGCCAGTGGAACACAGTGGTTTTTAATGTGATTCTAGCAGAATACCAAAGGCCATTATCCCTGGCTGAAACATTATCCCTGTGCTTCAAAGAGAAATATTCACTGAGAGATATTCAGAGAGAGAGAGAGACCTAGGGATTGAGGCAGGGGGGCAAAAGAGAACAAAGGGGAAACTAACTGAAACTAAATGAAATTTTGGGGGAGTGTCTCATCAGAAAGATCTTCTCAAAAGCATGGGTGCATAGTGAACAGATGAAGGAAAGCAGGGAATTGGATGAGTAAGTGCATCAACATCAAATGTTAAAGAGCTTGGCTTGCAGCTGGTACCCAAGAAAATGCCAGTGTGATATTTCTAATGGGAAAGTCTCGACAGATTAACAGTAATTAAAACAGAGCTAAATACTCTCTTCCTTTCTTCCACATATTTATCCAGTGAATAATGTGTGTTCAACTCTTACTAAGTCCCAGCACAATGCAGAATCGCATTCCTTTGTCTTCCTATTCCTTAATAATTGGTTACTCTTGCTCATGAATTTTACTCTGAAATGGAGCCAAAGTTAATGTATAAAGAATACCACTGTTGTCAACTTCAGTGAGAATGTTTTGCAGGAAGGGGGTTTATTTTAGAATGTCAGCTTTCACGCAAGATCTCTCCTACTCAGAGCAGTAGCTCCCACACTTTCTGTGGCAGAATAGTTCACCCTTCATTTCAGAGGGCCTTCTCGGTAGTGGCGCCCACCCTGTGGAACACCCTCCCTTCAGATGTGAAGGAAATAAGTAGCTATCCTATCTTTAAAAGACATCTGAAGGCAGCCCTGTTCAGGGAAGTTTTTAATATTTAACGCTGTATTGTTTTTAATACTTGATTGGGAGCCGCCCAGAGTGATGTTCAGCTTCCAAAAAACGTTCGAAAACCAGAACACTTACTTCTGTGTTTTCGGCATTTGGGAGCCAAGGCTTTTGAGTGTCAAGGCGTTTGAGAATCAAGGTACCACTCTAGTAGAGTGCTTGGCATCTGGTGGGCGGGGCTTGTGTGCTTTGCTCCAGAATCAGCCCCTCCTTTCCGTTTGTGTTCAGTTCTGTTCAGTTAAGAATGTCCGTTAAGAGGGACCAACTGTGTCTTCTTGTTTCTTGCCTCCTGTTGCTGCATTTAGTTTCTCTCATTATGCTATTCTGTTACAGTTTTCATTATTATTAAAGCTTAGTTTATATTTACGCGAGCCATTTATTTTTCTCAAAGAAAAATTCATGGGTGGGATGGCCTTGCCTGACATCAATATGGGCATGGACACTGGTATCTGTTTACCTGTAAGCACACACCTTTAATACACACACACACACACACACACACAAGTTTCTCAATCTACCAGCTTTGCACAAAACAGAAGCCATGTGTGTGTGGCCAGGACGCAGGCCTGTTATAGCTTCTGGGCTTGGCAAAGAACGTGAGCCTCACCTGAACCTTCTCCAGATGAGGAATCACACACCTCCTCCCCAAGCTGGCGAGCCCCACCTGGGCTGTGGGTCATTGCCTGCCTTCCCTCAGAACTGACAGCTGTAAGTTCTGGAATTCTGAGATCAGGGGTGGTACATCCTATTTCACCACTTGAGGCAAAACAGGAAGTACCACTCTGCTCTGCCACACCACCACCCGTGGGACACTCACTGCCACTGCGCCACCTGCCAGTGTCACTGCTGCTGTACCATAGCTGCAAACATTTTTCCAATGAAAATAGGGAAGTCCCATTCCATAATGATAATTTTACTATTTACACCCACACATCTTATTGGGTTGTCCCAGCATTCTGGGCAGCTTCCAACACATATAAAAGCATAAGAAAACATTAAACATTTTTTAAACTACCTTCCATATACAAGATTGCCTTCAGACAACTTGGGGGTCAGATAACTCCATACCCGCCAACATTTCTCTGATGAAAATAGGGACCTCCTAAGGAAAAAGTGAGACATTTCAGGATCAAATCAGAACCCAGGAAGACTTCTCTAAAGCAGGGACGTCCCTGGAAAATAGGGACTCTTTTAGGGTCTGTTCTGACTCAGGCCAGGCAAAGAAAACTGAAAAACATGTGACTGTCTTATAGAGCCAAAGCAATGACCCACAGATAAATATTGACCGATGAACTAGAAAATTACACACACACACACACACACACACACACACACACATGTAAGGTGGGATGGGGTAGAGATGTCCTAAAAAATGAGTTGCCTGTACTCATATATTGATCAAAGTGTTATGGATGCCCACATAAATAGCTGTACTAGTGAGAACTCTCTCACACACACCTCACACACAAGCCTGTTGTTCAGTGCAGACATGAAGGATACCAATCCAACCAAGAAGCATCTCGGAGACATTTTTTTCCTCAGCCAATCATTCCCAAAAGAAAGATTTGTGTTGACAGAGCTTACACTGTGCAGTGTATTTGCTCTACAATATTTCAGCAGTTAAGCTGCTACAAACGATACAAAGCCTTCAGTGATCCTTTGCAGGCTTCCACTCTCCCAGGAGATAAATGACTTCTGCAACCTTTTAAGGTGCTTTTTTATAAAAAGGAAAAGAAAAGAAAAACTGGGACCTGAATGGAGGGGGACAACAGTGCCCCAAATCAGTGAATTTGACATTGTGTGGTTTGATTATCAAGCTCTATGGTTCCCTCACACCCTTAGGTGCGAAACATCTGTGGTTGTTAGAAACTGCTCCAAGCATGCTCTCAGCTAGATCATTATGTTATTTTAACATGCCTCATCCAGGATTTGAACTTCTGGAGGGCATAGCATGCCTCTATTTATGCAGGTGCAGTAAAAGATTTTGCTGTATTTCATCTCTGCCTGTCTCTCTTCTCCATGCAAATGGGAATGCTTTCCCATGGAGCTCCCTGGCTTCGTGAATTTTGACAGCACTAGTGATGTCTCTCCCATGAAAACCCATGAAAGGAAAGAACACCTGCACAGTAAACTTATTTGCAGTAAAATATCTGACAACTGGAGATAAATGGAGGTTGCGACTGTGTCCTTCTGTGATATCGTTTTTACCCTTTCCAAATAAAACTTTGTATGATTGCTGGATTTGCTAAGCAGAGAGAGAAGCGAGGCCAGGTGCGTATTATATGCCTGTCATTACTAAGGTGTGCATTCATGGATATATTTGTATTGCAAGAAGACTGGTGGGACGCGTTCCTATACAACTGTCAACAGACACAGGGTTAACCTGGGATAATGAAGGTGGTGATGGTGATGATAGAACAACAATTTCTGGTGCCCCACCCAACTGACTGGGTTGCCCCGGCCACTCTGGGTGGCTTCCAACAGAATATAAAAGAATGCAACAAAACATTAAAAGCTTCTAAAGCACCATAACAGAGTACCAGTCACGTTTCAGTGTTATGTGGTGGGAATATGTGTGCCTCCCCACTCTATTACAGACCTCCCTGTGTTTATAGCAGGGAAAGTGTGTTGAAGGTTCCAAACTGTTTTCGCTTAGCTAAAGTGAAGTCTTCACTTAATTGAAGTCTACAAGCTATGATAATACAGGGCTCCTATGTGCAGAGGTGTCTACACTCAGTCAAGTAAATCCAGGTAAAAGCCTCATTCAGACATCTCCTGCTCAACCTGGGAAGATCTGGGGCTGACCAGCATGCCTGGCTCAATACCCCAAATCCAGACTGCTATTTCTTGCTCAAGCATGATGGCTGAATGAGGACAGAGTTTGCTATCTTATCAGAATCATTTTTGCTGCCTTTAAAATCCCTGCAGATGTTTTGGCTGCAGAAGATTTTACAGGTTTGACTGGAGTCTCCCAGGCAATGTTTGGTGACGGCCTTTGAGTTGAACAAATCCAGTTTCCACTGACATTCTGTGTATGAGGTAACAGTGCACTTGGGTCCTGCGACAAAACTTTCAGCACGCCAGCCTATCTCGTAGCAGATGCTCGAGTGGCAATAGAAAATGATCAAAGTTAATCCTGTTCTGAGAAATAATGAGCACAAACAGTGCATAACAAGCGTAAACTTAATCCCTTTCATCCGAAAGGGTTATTAGAAATGGATTCTTACATTTTCCGCCAGTATTTGAACCTACGGCTATGTTACCCCGTTTCGACTCTTCTCTGTGCGAATGATCATTTCTAAAAGATCATCTCACTCCTCATATATGCCAAATTATTCACTGTGATCTATAGGGGAAGGATCTCATCAGGAGGTCCATTGTATATGATACAGGAATCAGGCCTCTAGCATGGTGGCACCTACCTTTTGGAACTTCCTCCCTGGTCCGGCCCACCCATGAGGCAACAAGGTGAGGCAACTGCCTCAGGCAGCAGGATTCACAGGGGCAGCAGATCAGGTATCCAAGGAATGCATCACCCACTGCTGCGGCTGCCACAGTAGCAGCTGCAGTGTGCTCCTTGAAGTCGGGTCTGCTGCCTCCTCATTAGCCACCCTGCTATTACACTGCTACAGTTGCCTCTTGGTGAACAACAGATGCTTCTGGTCTCCTTTCACCCTTGTTCCTGGTGTAGATCTTTATTCCACACCCTTGCTCCTGATGAAGTTTCTTCACTCACCTTTCTTGGTGGGGGAGAATCACCATTGTGTCCTTCACCTCAGATGCCAAAATGTCATGAGTTGGCCCTACTCCCTCTTGTTGCATATCAGACAGGGGCTGTTTCCGTTGTCCTCCAGTGCCTAAGGAGGCCCTTTCTTCTTCAACAAGCCTTTTAAATGGAGATCTTTAGCCCAGCCAGTATCTACATTGGATCTGAAATTGTTTTTGCACATGAAACTTCCTTTAGTTGGTTTCATACATGAAACGGCCCATTGGTTTTCACTGCTGATGTTTTTATCATGAAATCTCTTCGAAATAATTTAATTCATAAACAGAACAAAAATAAGAAGAAAGAAGAAAAAATAAGAAAGAAGAAATAAAGAGATTGCACCGACCTCCCTTTTCCTTGCTCACAATACACTTTCCCACTTAGGAAGGAAGTTCTAATTACAGTGGCCATCTAATGTTTTAATGGCTTTAATGGTTTTTAATGGCTTTAATGGTGAAGGCTTACTTTGAGAGATGTGGTGATGCTGTAGGCACATTTTTCAAGGTGGAGATGCTCTGGTAGAAAGGATCAATACTCCCATTGCCAGAAGACCACATGTAGAGGTAAACAATGTTCTTCATTCTGTGTTTAAAGACTTGGTGCTGAGACAGCTAAATCATGCTCAAGTTGAGCTAGGGATTTGGCTTTTTCTTCTTCTTGATTTAAACCATGAATCCTTTCTACCAGATGAACAGTAGAGGAAAGGATAGAGGCGGAGGAAACTCCATAGATCAAGAATAGTCAACTGACAGTCTGCAGACCAAATCCAGCCCTAGAGCAATTTTATCTGGTCTCTAGTGGTGGTACCAAAATTTAATCATGGTGATAGAACAGGTTTGCTCACAGCTTCATTCCCAAATAAAATAAAGTGCTTACAATTTGTTAGGGAGGAAATATTATAGAATTGTAGAGTTGAAAAGTACACTGATGATCATCTAGTCCAAACCCCTGCAATGCAGGAATCTCAACTAGATCATCCATGACAGATGGCCATCCAACCTCTGCTTAAAAACCTCCAAGGAAGGAGAGTCCACCACATCCCGAGGGAGTCCGTTCCACTGTCAAACAACTCTTACCATCACAAAGTTCTTCCTGGTAAGGCTTGGTTTCCAGACCCTTGATCATCTTGGTTGTCCTCCTCTTCACATGTTACAGCTTGTCAATATCCTTCTAAACAAGGACTTCTAAACATGACAGTATCTGATCACTTTAAGGCCTCAATTACACTATATATTTGAAATAGTATCAAACCACTTTCAACAGTCATGGCTTCCTTCAAAGAATCCTGGGAACTGTAGTTTGTTAAGGATGCTGAGAGTTGCTAGGAGACCCCTGTTCCTCTAGGCTTAACTAGGCTGGCCCTACCATTAGACTGCCTAAGGCAAAGGACAAGATGGTGCCTTCCCCAGCCCCAGCCCTCCATTTCACCTACAGAAGTCATGCAGGATGTCATCTCCCGAGACAACCCTTGCAACCAAGCAAATTGTCTGTTCCACATCTCCAGAGGTTATCTGTTAGGATGCCTTCACTGATGTTATTAGGGTAGAAGGTGCTGCTGTGGTCTAAACGACAGCCTCTTGGGCTTGCCAATCGGAAGGCTGGCAGTTTGAATCTGCGCCACAGGGTGAGTTCCCACTGCTCTGTCTCGGCTCCTGCAAATCTAGCAGTTCAAAAGCATACCAATGCAAGTAAACAGGTACCGCTGCAGCAGCCAGGTAAACAGTGTTTCCGTGCGCTCTGATTTCCACCACAGTGTCCTATTGTGCCAGAAGCGGTTAAGTCATGCTGGGCGCATGACCCGGAAAGCTGTCTGTGGACAAACGCCGGCTCCCTTGGCCTGAAGCGAGATGAGCACCACACCCCATACTCGCCTTTGCCTGGAATCAACCATCCAGGGTCCTTTCCCCTTTCCCCCTTTTACTGATGTTGTTAGCATAAGCTGCATGGAGAGGGGATGAAAATGTAATCGGCACATATATACTTGTTCAATATACTTGTCTCCATGCTCTGCAAATATTAATTAATAGGGAGAAAGCGGTAATAGTCTTCCTCACCCTGATGTCGGGTCAAGATGCAGGACTATAAGAAGTGGGAGGAATTAGTGAAAGATTGACTCCAACAACAACAACAACAACAACAACAACAACAACAACAACAACAACAACAACAACAACAACACATTAAAAATACATTAAAACATCAGTCATTAAAAACTTCCCTAAAAGAAATTCCTTCCAGTAGCACCTTAAAGACCAACTAAGTTAGTTCTTGGTATGAGCTTTCGTGTGCATGCACACTTCTTCAGATACACTTCTGAAGAAGTGTGCATGCACACGAAAGCTCATACCAAGAACTAACTTAGTTGGTCTTTAAGGTGCTACTGGAAGGAATTTTTTATTTTGACTATGGCAGACCAACACGGCTACCTATCTACTTCCCTAAAAGAGTTTCAATGCAGGGTCTTCTTCTTGCCATTTGAGACCATGCAGCTGTAATAGTTTCCCTTGCTGGGCTTGGGAACCTGTGAGAGGTTGTTCTAATTTCATACCAGCTTACAAAGTCTAGTGCCCTTATAGAAAGAGCAATTATATCCACCCTTTAAGCAGCAAGTGGCAAAAATAATTAAATGAGTAATTACATTCCCACTTTAAAGCTGTCACACAATTAAACTTAATTAGACATTCTCTATACTCCGCTAACCTTATACAAACAGCAGAAGGTAAGATGGGTGGGGCAAGGAAGACAGGAAAGGGGTCTTGGCAAAGGAGTCAAACCAAAAACTTATTATCTCTGTTACGATGAAAGAGGGGAGCTGTGCAGATCTCCCTAGAACAACTGACCTGCCTCTATAGTAGCGTAATAGATGAGGAGGTTCCACATTGGAGGAGCAAAAGTCATAGTTACATGAGACAAAGCAAATCCTGGAGGAAGCCATGGGGACATAGCCTAGTAGCACAGGGCAGATTCAGCTAAACAGTTATTCTAGAGGGAGCAGTGCAGTGAGTCCCACTAGTGCAATTGAACTTCCCTTCCTTCTTCCCCCCAAATTGGTTCAGGAGGCGTCAGGCTTCCTCCCCCCCCCCCAATAATTTTGATTAAATTTTCCATTTTAGAATATTCATTTAAACCAACTTAAAATATCAGTGACTTCCCTTCTTCTCTTTCCATGGTTCATTTTGCATAACATAAATCCCTGCATATTTTATATAAACTAAACTATTCTGTATTCCATTATTACATTCATCAAAACTTATGGTATTTACACTGTTGAATTTATCTTAATGCTGCCCACGTTCTCCAATATACACAATTTTCTTCCAGATATTCAACAAACATTTTCCAATCTTCTTTAAACATATGTTCTTTTTGTTCTCTTATTCTGTATATTAGGTCCGCAGGCTGTGCATATTCCATCAGTTTAAGTTGCCATTCTTCTTTAGTTGGGACTTTGCTCGTTTTCCATTTTGGGGCTAACGAAACACTGGCTGCGGTAGCGGCATACATAAATAACCTTTTTTGATACCTGGGAATTTCCCTCTGAATTATCCCCAGCAAAAAGGACTCTGGTTGGTTTGTTTTTGGAAAAGTACTTTTAAACATTTTTTTCTATTCATCATGAATTATTTCCCAATACTCTTCTACCCTTTTACATGTACACCCCATATGATAGAAGGTACTGTCAGTCTCATTGCATCTCTAACACTTATCTGATTCAGTCTTATGCATCTTAGCAAGTCTACTCGGAGTTAGATACCATCTGTAAATCATTTTGAAGTAGTTCTCCCAGGAGGCGTCAGGCATGGGGCAGGGAGTCTAGCATAGGGCAACCTTCCTGCTTGCCTACACTGCCCCCAAGGGCACATGCTGGAGCAACCTTCAATGAGCTCATCCTTGCTATGTGGCATCATTCACCATTAAGCCCCTATGGCATGAACTGGGACCTACAGAAAAGCACTACTATCTAAGGGCTCATCCAGACTTCCTTTCATGCTGCATATCTGGCAGAGGTCCATGTTTCAAAGCTCCGTACCTAAGCACTTTTCTTTTTTTTTCTTTTGTCCCAGCAACTTCATACCCTCCAACATTTCTCCGATGAAAATAAGGATGCCCTGTTCCATCATCATAATAATAATATTTATAGCCTACCCACTTCACTGTGTTGCCCCAGCCACTCTGAGCAGCTTCCAGCATGTATAAAAACATAACAAAACATTAAACATTGAAAACTTTCCCTATGCAAGGCTGCTTTCAGATGTCTTCTAAAGGTTGTATAGTTACTTCTCTCCTTGACTCAGGGGTTGCATCACTCCATACCTTCCAACATTGATGAACTAGGACAGCTTCTGTAAATCCAGGACAGTCCCTGGAAAATAGGGACATTTGGAGGCTATGCACTTACCCTGCAAAAACCTGCTCTTCGCCACTAAATCAGAGCCAGAGGCAGATTTAGGGGAATGCGACAAATTCAGTCACAGAGCAAGGAACCTTGGGGGTGCCATGGGGGACACCACAACTATCATTTAGAATGGAGAGCAGGAGGCAGAGGGTGCAGAATTTTAGCATCTCACAGAGTGCCACTGAAATTTGAGACACCAAGATCTCTGCGCAATCCACAGAAAACCTGAGTTGCCGTTTGTTCAGATTCAGCATTAGCGAGTGGGTTTTCTTGGGGAAAGCGGAGCAGGGGGAAGCCTTCAGGCATGGAGCTTTGAAGTGTGGATCTGTGCAAGGCACGGGGCCAAAAGGAAGTTTGGATGAGCACTAATGGGACTTCTGCTGGGAAATTTACCAGCCATTCGTGCCTGCTATTTCTAGGCCCGAGACTTAACTTGTGTTGTTTTATATTCTAAGGAAAAACTTGCAAGAGAGATGCAGACTTTGATTTGTTGTTTGAGTTAGGCTCATTAACCAATTTGCTGAAACAACTGAGCAGGCCCGGTTTTCTACACAGAACATGCGTCTTTTCTTCTCTATCCTCTTCTCTCTCTCTGACTTTTATTACCATTTCATTTATGTGCTAATTAGCTCTTGAAAAACATGCTTGGGAAGGTTCCCCTTTAATTAAAAATTTATCTGAAGGCTGAAGAATCTGCACCCAGAATGTTATCCTTTTTGCTTTTCTCGGAAATGCATGCATCCCATTATAGTCTGCAGAGCACTGCGGAAGCCCTTGCGCATTTATGACAGCTTTCCTGGTCCATTTCCACACTTTGCTGCTTTGCACGCGATAGGAGGGCCTGTTTTTCATCCACTTAATAGAGACAACCACAACAAAAGTCCACATGACGATGATTACATGGCTGTTGTATCAGTGGTTTGTCAGTAATCGTATTGCAGTCGGTCCTTAGCCTGTCAGTGGCCTCTACATATTTGGAGAGCATGTAAAAGGGGGAGCATGGCTGCATCTGCAGGCCCTGTTTGCAGCATGAACATTCGCAGTGGCTCCGATCTCAGACATCCATGCATTCAGCAAATGTCTGAAGTGGTGGCCTATGTGCGCATAGCCAGGTACATGTAGGTAGCAGCATAGCTAGCTGCTCGGGTGCCTGGTCAGGAATGTGTCCTGCAGCCATGGGCAGGGCAATCCACCCGTGGGGGCAGCGTGATCCGCCCATGGGGGTGGAGCAAGCCTCTCCGACGCTTGGAGCCTCTCCGACGCCTCCCCCTCAGCTGTAGGGCAGCTGAGGGAGAGGCAGTAGGCAGGCGCAAATCCCACGCTGCCATTTCAGACAGAGCAGAACCTGCAGGCGCCAAAGCCACCACGTCACTCCTAAAAAGTTTTGTGAGCCCAATTTGGTTTTTGTAACTCATTTTGTCACACACCCTCCCTCAGTGATGACGCCCAGGGCAGGCCGCACTCCCTGTACCCCCCCTTCCTCTGCCACTGCATGTAGGCTTTGCCATGTGATCAGGAGCCGCTGTCATGTGTGGCTCCCAGTCTTGTGCTCATGTAGAGCTATACACACACATAAGTTCTCCCTTTAGATCTTCCCTGGAAACACAGGGGTGCAAAGGGCAGAGCCAGGAGTGAGGCAGATTAGAGAAGTACAACCAGTTCCACCCAGTGGCATAGTGTGGGTTGCTAGCACCTGGGGCTGCTGGAGGCAGGAGTGGGTGTGAGGGAGGGAAACAGGTGGCGTATGCATGCCCATTCAACTGCCTGATGGCATTGTTCCATTGTCTGGCAAGGTCACTTCCTGGTTCACACGGCGAAGCCATTTTCAATGGAGCCCAGCCACAGAAGCATTTAGCTGTATTGAGGCAGATCCGAGTGTTGAAATTTTGCACCCCCAACCATTTTGCACCCAGGGCAACTGCCTCTGTGGCCCCTCATGTTATGCTACTGGTTCTGCCGCACTGTATGCAGAGCCTAGAGGGCCCCACAACTATGACGTGGTGAATTGAGCAGAAAGGAAGGTGAGAGGCAGGGGGCATTGCATTTTGGCCTCGCACAGGGCACTGCTGAAATTTGAAAGAGTCAAGTCTGCCAGGGGTGGTAATGCGTGCACTGAAGGCACAGTCTGTGCATATAGCCATACTCCCCAGGGCCAGCCTTGTCATGAGTCATGTGGCACAGGAGGTGCGTGAGAGGCAATGAATTGTGCCCTCCCTCCATCTGCTGCATACAATTCACCAGCTAGACAATGCTGCCTGTTCACTGGCGCCACTCTTGCCTCCAGCTGCTCCACCCACTCACACTGCAGTGGCGGCAAGGGTGCTGCTGGCTTTGCTACTTCAGAGTGTCACCATGTGAGTAAGGTTTCCCAGAGAGTGCTAGTGCCACCACTGCCTTGAGGCATTGTAAAGCTGTGTTTCTGAGACCCACCGAGTGGCACAGGGGCTTTCTGGGAAACTTCGCCAACAACACCACACTTTGAGCAAAGGCCCCTTCCTCGGAGCAAACTTGGCAGTGCCCATGCTGCCACTGCTTTGTCAGAGGCCAGCTGGCTGGAGTAAATAACAGGCAAATGGAGGGGGTCAGAGGAAGCCAGGAGCAGAAGGAGGCAGAGACAACTGGGTCAGCCTCAGGCGGCACAATGTCTTGCACTGCCTCTGCTCTCATGGACTGCTGAATGCACAGAGGCAAAATGCCTGAGACTGGCCCATGCCATAAGTGTTTCCTTCCCTTCCCTTAGTTCTGTTGCCTATGTTGATTCCTCCTCTACATTCTGATGCCTTGTCTGTCTTCTCTTCTTCCCTAACCTCACACTCCTGTGCATCAAAGGAGGCAGAATGCTGCTGGAGGACGACAGGAAGAGATTGAGGCAACAGACACCAAATGAGACATAGGCTTCGCTGGCACTGCAAATCTCTCCCACAGGCTTTAGGCTGCCTGCTCAAATTGCTGGGTTCTGGAAGAATGAAAAGGAAGTCACCTGCTTTGAGATGGCAGGAGCCTGTCCTCTTGGCAGATGTTTTGGGGAAGTTGCTTGCAACCTATGAAGCTGTCGGGGAAACAGCTTAATTGACTTTCATGGGAGCCACTTGCTTCCCTTCGATGACATTGCAGGGACCTTGATAGGCTGTGATAAATTTAAATAGAAAGCGCTGGACAGGAGCAGTTTTCTTCCATCCATAACATTTATGATTGTGGTTGTGATTTAGACTAATATAGTACTTATTATAAAGAATTATGGCATAAAATACAACAAACTAAAAACATATAAAACAGAATACCGTATTTTTCACCCCATAGGATGCACCAGCCCATAGGACGCACCTAGTTTTTTGGGGGGGAAATAAAGAAAACAAAATTTATTTTCCCCCCCCCCCGGCGCTTGTGGGGCCAGCAGCGGGGAGAAGCACACATCTCCCTGCCGTCAGCTTCCAAACCACATCAGGAGACAGCGGGATGGCGCGCTGCGCCTCCCCACTGCCCCCCGAGCTTGTGGGGCTGGCGCTGGGGCTCTCCTGAAGCCTGGAGAGCGAGAGGGGTTGGTGCGCACCGACCCCTCTCACTCTCCAGGCTTCAGCGAAAGCCTGCATTCGCCCCATAGGACGCACACACATTTCCCCTTCATTTTGGGAGGGGGGAAAGTGCGTCCTATAGGGCGAAAAATACGGTAGTTAAAAAGCAAACTGTAACAGAATTAAGACAATGAAAATATAAATGTATTAAAATACAGATAGCAAAAACAACACAGCGCTATTAAAAGCCCTTTCCTTAAAACAGATAATTTCCAAAAGCATGGCAGAATAAAATGATTTTCACTTACCAGCAGAAGGACAGCAAAGAGGAAGTCGAGCCTCTCTAGGGAGTTTCAAGGTCTGGGAGCAGACACTGAGAAGGCCCTCTCTCACATCCTCACCAAGTGTGCCTGTTCATATTCATTGCTCATATCAAGTAACATAGTTAATAATGTTAAGGTAATTGCCAATGGGCCAGTAGTAATAATAATAGTAATAATAATAATAATAATTTTATGTGGCTGGTTTTCCCAGCCACTCTGGGTGGCTCTTTATCCATAACGGAGAATTGTATGGATTTCCATGTATAATAAAATAAACACGAAACTTCTCTCTGTGAAGATATAGTCTACAGCAGATGAATATTAAGGTGTGAACCAGCCCAGCCTCTCCTGCAAAAGGAGGGAGACACTTGCTCTCCCATTCAAGCTGACACAAATTATGACAGAAACCCACAAAGCAGGCTATCGTTTCATCAGCACTCAACTTCTCCTCTCACCTTTTGCTCTCAGAGATTCATAATTGGAAGTGGTGCAGTCGTAACTCTTCTAACAGCAGCTCTCCAAATGTATCGATCAGAAAAGAATTAGACAATTAGACAGGCTCGCTTGGCGCCATCATTATATAGCTTTAGGTGCCAGGCAAAAACTTTCCTCTGTAACCAGGCCTTTAACTATCAGTGGCCTTTTAGACGAGCGGAAGGATGTTTTCAATGTACAGGCCTTTCATCTGCTCACCTGTGGCAGGTGAGAATTTCTTCCAGCAGCAAGGCAGAAAAGCCGGTTGACCGTTCCAGTGTTATGGGCTAGTGACTCTTGTGAACATATTTGCAAGGCTGATCTAACCTAGGAAAAGTGATATAGTAATAATTGTGGCACTCATAATAGGCTTGTCTCACAGCTTGGTTTCCATTGTTAGGCTTAACATGTTAGACTTAACATGGAAAGGACATGATCTGTGGTCCCTCATCACATCACTTTTTTTTTTAATGATCTGCTTATGAAAGCTAAATTGTGAAAAACTTTTTCATTAAACCAAGCCTACGCAGACACATAACTGAGTTACCTAAATTCATTTGAAAAGTTTTCCTGTTTTCATATGTGTTTTAATGGTGTCTATTTTAATAGGTTTGTGAACTTTAGCTGTGTTTTATCTACAGTTTTATTTTGAACAGAAAGAGCTCTTTGATTAAGTGGTCTATAAACCTTTCTACAGAAATAAATTAACTGACATATAGAATGATGCCACCTACACATTCTGAACTTTTTGTGACGTGGGGACCAATAGATAGGGGCGGGGGGGGGGAGAGTCAACGTAAGCCTCACTGTGATTATTCATTCTTGGAACTCTACACTATGAGCATGCCAACTTTCTGCTGAAAGGCAGCTCAAAAATAGGAGGAATCATAACTTGAATCCAAATAATTAAGCAATCCAAACAGAAGAGGATCTAGAAGAGGGAACCATGTTGTCAGGAGATTGAAAGCTTGAACTAGATGTTGCAGCAGTGCTTGAATGGAGTTGGCACAGAGGTCCCAATACCTTCTGTGGTGCCTTAGCTACTGATTCTAGCTACTTTTTTTAGTATAACTGGAGCAAGTCTGAGGTTGAAGCTTGTGGATTTCATTTAAGCCGCCCTCTACTTCCTCTCAACTCGAGCACTGTGAGCAGGGAGCAGATCGGTGGCTCTGATGTTCAGCCGCCACCACATTTGTCATACTATCTAAATGTGCATTAGTGAAAAGTTTTAAGTGGGTAGACTCCACTGAAGCTTTAGAAAAGCAAGCAGAGCTCTCTCTTGGCTTTTAATGAGTTGATAATTAACTAACTGCTGTTTCCTGCTAGCTAACACATTAGTGTTCGAATCTTAGATCAGGTGATGAAGGTATTTAGTGGCAAATCTCCATTTTGAAGGGAGTTGCCAGTTTAGCCCCCCCCCCCAAAAAAAAACACCACAGAGAACAAAAGCATGCAAAATGACTCAACATCAGCTGCAAAGTCGAAGGCCAATGGAGGCTGGAATGCAGGCTGGTGGGGAGAGACACAGTTTGGATTTTTGGAATTGCCTTTTATTTCTAAGATGCTGAGCCCTTGCTGGACAGCACAAGATACTGTATCGATATTTTTGCATGTATCATTTGATGTTTCTGTTTTGTTTTGAAGAGTTCTGCAAGATAAAGTTTGAATAATATTTTTGTGGGCCTGGACATTTCTTCCGAAAGGAGTAAGTTCTTATGCTTCTGTTGCTTCAAAGTGCAAAATATCAATATATGCAATACTCCTGACCCTCCCAGAGCCAATCTTTTGGGTGGCCCACAACCCAGGGAGAGGAGGCGAGGGGTTGAATCGAGCCCTCAGCCATTTATGACCCATCTCTCGTAACTTCCTTGGAATGTCCAAATGGGCTTTAAGTCCAGAATAGAGAGACATGATCAAGAGCAGGGGTCCCCAAACTATTGCCCACGGGCCGGATCCGGCCCTCCAGGCTCGTAAATCCGGCCCGCCAGCTGAAACGCCAGGCACCTGCCCCGAGTGCAGCGGCCGTGGTGGCAGCGCTTTCTCTGCCCGCCTGGCTCACTGGACTGTGGCAGTTGCTGCAGCAAGAGCGTGGAGAGCAGAGAAGCCTATGCCCGCTCTGGCCTGCCCAGTGGAGCAGGGGTGCCAACAGGGGAGTGGCAGCCAAAGAGCAGGCCTCACTCAGCAGCCTGGGCCCTCCACTGGCTCCACTGCTAGGGCTCCTCATTTGCCACCACCCCCTGCAGACAAGCAGCGAGTTGTGGCAAGCGAGTGGGAAGTGCCACCTCACGCGTAACCCACCACTCCGTCCTTTGATGATGAAAATGCCTCGTTTTCCCTCTGCCTCTTCTGCCAGCTCGGGCAGCAGCCTCTGACAAGCCCAGACGGCCCACTCCGGCCTGGCTGCAGGCAGGCGCACGTCCTCTGGCTGGGCGCTCCGGAGAAACGAGGCCGCCCAGGGCAGAATGGAGGCCCTCGGGAAGAGCAAGCAAGGTAGCGAGAGAGAGAATGGCTTCTCCAGGCAAGGCATGCCACCCCCCACAAGGTGGAGGACCTCGCTGCCTGCTCAGTCCGTCCCCGCACACTGAGGTAAACACAGCGAGGCGAGGCGTTTCCTTGATGTTATGTATTGGGTTTAACACATTTTATGTTACAAGGAGCGTTCTAACCAATCGTAGAAGCGTTGGTAGACGAATGTTCTAATGGCAAGTAAGCGCATGCACTGTCAACTGTCAACTGTCAATGGTCTGTTCATGCTCAGCATTATTATTGTGTTGTCCAGTCAGTTTGGTTCTTGTGTTCCTATGAGTGAGCTGTTGTCACTGACAAATGTTGAATAAACTAAGTTGAGGAACTTATACTGCCTTGGGCTTCTGACTTTTTCCGAACATTTAACACTTGAAAAGAACACGTGCCATGGCCTCAGGAGCCCAGGATGTGAGTGGAGTCCCCCAGCCCCTCAGTTTGTTTCTCTGGCTGCTGCCTCCTCCCTCCCTCCCTCACTCACTCCCTCCCTCCCTCACGCTGATCACTGAGTGGAATGGAGCCTGAGTGGAACATGTTTGGTTTGTGCCCCCATCATAGTGGCTCCCGGTAGCTGCCACTTGCCTGGCAAGAGGCTATTGTTAGGGTGAGTCATGGCTAGCAGCTCTAGGGAGGCTGGTGGAACCCTGGGGCTCTTTGTGTGTGTGGTGCCATGCCATGTGGCGCCCTGGCTGATGTGCTCTGCCTGAGGCTCAGCCCGGGGCAACGGCGCATGCCCATGCAAGGAACAGGCAGTAGTTGTGCATGGTGAAGCTGATTGTGTGGCCAGCAACTGCCCTCTTCCTCCGTGTCTTATTTCCTCCTTTCCAGCATCGTAATATGTCCCCTCACTGTGGAATGCCCTCCCATCAGATGTCAAAGAATTAAACAACTATCGGACTTTTAGAAGACATCTGAAGGCAACCCTGTTTAGGGAAGCTTTTAATATTGGATGAATCATTGTATTTTAATATTCTGCTAGAAGCCACCCAGAGTGGCTGGGGAAACCCAGCCAGATAGGTAGGATATAAATAAATTGTTGTTGTTGTTGTTGTTGTTAATGTTGGCATATCGCAAGGTTTAGCTGGAGATACAGTATGATGTTGGAAATCAGGTATCACTCAGCCCTAATGTCAACAACTCCTTCATCCTCATTAAACAACAAGCTGCAAAATATCTCTTTAGATTTGGTACACCCAACCCTCCCCTTTACTTTGCATCTTGTAAAGCTTTATAGGTTTCCCCCTTGCTATATAAACCTAGATACAGTGGTGCCCTGCAAGACGAATGCCTCGCAAGACGAAAAACTCGCTAGACGAAAGGGTTTCCCTATGGGCTTGCTTCGCAAGATGAAAACGTCTTGCGCTTTTTTTAAAAAGCCGCTTGAAGGGGCGCAGTTGCGACGGACCGTGCTTCGCAAGACGAAAAACATCGTAAGACGAAAAGACTCGCGGAACGAATTCTTTTCGTCTTGCGAGGCACCACTGTAAATATTTTTGCCATTGTTTGAACTGCAAGTCATTAGCTGTAACATGTAATGTGCATAAGAATTCGTTCATTTCCCCCCCAAAAATGTAGTCTGGCCCCCAGCAGTGTCTGAGGGACAGTGAACCGGCCCCCTGTATAAAAAGTTTGAGGACCCCTGATCAAGAGAATTGGGAAGGCACCTTTAAAATTTTGGTTTTCAACTGTGCATTTTCATCTCAAACACGAGACTATTATAATACATTAATGGCTCCGAGCATTGTGGTAGAAAATCACCTTGGACTGCAAACCTATTAACTGCTCCATACGCATTAGGGGAGAAAATAAAGACATGGCTATGCACTTCCTGAAATAGTCACTCTGTCACATCACGATCAATGAAAGCGGTGAAATAAAACCCCTGGCAGTTTTGCTGGCCTGGAGTGATATGCGTAAACTGTTAGCAGAAGCTTTGCTTCTGCAAATATTTTTTAAAAGGACTCTGCAAACACACATACACACACACACACACACACACACACATGAGAGAGAGAGAGAGAGAGAGAGAGAGAGAGAGAGAGAGAGATGCTCTTCAGCTTACACTCTGCATCTTTCAACAGTGATCTATAATGTTATCAAAGAAGCTTGAATTCCCTAGATCCCAGTTGTTCTTCTCCACTTCTATATTCAGAATTAGACCAGGTTGTTCCATGCACAGGTAGTTCATGAAATCTAACCATCAAGAGTTCTCTTCTCGATCAAAAATTGCACCTCGTTTCAATTGCAGAACGTACTTTAAACATGGCAAATGCTAAGTGGGACAGAGAACAACCAAACAACCAAGAGTTGCCTAAATAACTCACTGTGAAAAGTGAGGTTACAGGGAACCAGGCAGAGGGCCTTCTCAGTAGTGGCGCCCACCCTGTGGAACACCCTCCCACCAGATGTCAAGGTAATAAACAACTGACTTTTAGAAGACATCTGAAGGCAGCCCTGTTTAGGGAAGTTTATAATGTTTGAAGTTTTATTCTGTTTTTAGTGTTCTGTTAGGAGCCACCCACAGTGGCTGGGTGGGGAAACCCAGCCAGATGGGTTATTAATAATAAAATTGTTGTTGTTGTTGTTGTTGTTGTTGTTGTTGTTGTTGTTGTTGTTGTTGTTATTTTCTGTGAGGAGATGGAAAAAAGAAGTTGTGTTGAAAGAACCAAGTTCTTTTTAAAATAAATTTCATGAACAATTAAAGAACCAACATCATATGTTATTATTTTCTGTTTTTAGTGCACTTTACTATTTTGTTGGCATAACATAATCATGAAGTTACGTTGAAGGCATAGGATGTAAATAATGAAAATAAATCAAGTCTTTTCTGTGTAAAAATAAGAGAAGTTAGATTTAAAAGTGAGGGGCCTTTATATATGTTAGCAACTGATTAAGCAATTAACAAGCAGATAAAATCATTATTTGTCTACAGTATTTTCAACTTAATGTTTATATGAATAAGGGAGGAAAAAAGAGACACTGTGTGTTTCTTTAACAGAATTTGAAAAGACAGTTGTAGACTGTAAAAAGCAAAACCCTGAAGGTGTATTATTGAAAGATCTAAACTGATTACAAGCATGGTGAATTAAAAAGGAAACACTATATGAGGTTACTGCCAAAAAAAGGCACCCCTTTGTCACATGTCATCACCCCAAAGTGACTTTCCCATAGTGTGCCATCATAACTTCATCATAACCTCCTGTCCCACTCTAAGTAACTGGTATCAGTTGTGAAGTCTGGAAAACAAAAGGGGCAGGTCAGCCTAAAAATACCTGTAGAAAGCGAGAGAGAGAGAGAGAGAGAGAGAGAGAGAGAGAGAGAGAGAGAGAGAGTCAATATAAGCCTTTCAATTTCAACAGCCCTGCATCTAGTATTGCTTTCATTCAGCCACTGGAATCCTAGGGCATTAGCAAAAGAATAGGAAGGCTGGTTTAACAGAGCTAACAGTGGTTGGTAAAACTACGATTTGGTGCATTTGAAACATACCCTCATTAGAAAACCCTCACCCTGGTTCAGGTCAGCTCCAGTTCCCTTCAAATCTGCATCCAGCTCAGATTTGCTCCCACGTCACACCCAATCAAGCCACTACTACTTTGCCCAAGAGGGAAAATCTATTATCTGAGCATGCCCAGGAAGAACATTTCCTGCCACTGAGTTTCTCCCTGGGAATACTCCACTAGCATTATCTCCTGTAAAGTAGAGACCAGCAAAGCCTCTCTGCCACTGCTTATAATACATTTCCTCTTCTCAAAGTATTTTTTTTTATTCTTACATTGTACAGGGAAACGAATGTGGGCCAGCATGCTTCACTCTTATTTTTAAAATTTCATTAGGAATACGGTCTTCTTTCTCATTATCTCCAGAAAAGGTGGCCCCGCTCAGTCATTTTTGAGGCAAACCAAAGAGAGTCTCCCATCATTCTAGAAACAGCTGAACGAACCTTGTTTACTTAGCAAATGTTCTGCTTAGTTTCCTCTTGACCCGGTATTATCCTTCAGTGTGAGCAACCAAAAGAAAGGAAAGAATAAAATAGGATGTAATCTTTGCTAACTGTCAGTGCTATTGATAAAAGTATAGATTTTCCATTACAGCCTGCTTCGGCAATAAGTGTTAAAATCCATCCCTGGATGCTAATCCACCAAAATAAAATATGGGTTGCCTCAGAAGCTCTGCACCTGTCTTTCTGCTGTCTGGAGCTAGAGAAATAGTAAAAAGCGTGCAATCCCCTGCTTACAGAACACCCACTGATTTTAATGGGGCAGGAAGGACTTCAGTCAAGTATAGCAGCTTATTGAAGTACATGATTAGAAAGCAACTGGCATTGTTGGGAAACCTATGTGAACACTTCACGGCTTTTATTAGAAGCAGGGATATCATTCACATATATTGACTTGGCCATCACTGTTGTGCGATGCTATTCACAGGTTTTCTCTCAGCAAAATCCACAATCTTCTGAAACCACGCACAATCGGAGCAGTATATATTGATATCAATAAGGCAACCGAGATGATCAAGTGCCTGGAAACTGAGCCTTATGAGGAATGGTTGAGGGAGTTGGGTATGTTTAGCCAGGAAAAGAGGAGACTAAGAGCAGATGTGATAGCCATCTTCAAATAGCTAACGGGCTGTCACATGGAAGATGGTGCAAACATGTTTTCTCCTGTTCCAAAGGGCAGGACACAAACCAAGAAAGTAAATTCCAACTAAACATCAGAAATATCTTTCTGACAGTAAAAGCTATGATCCATAGCTGTTCTGCTTCATAGCTATGGAGCAGACAGTGGAACAGAATCCTTCAGAAGGTGATAGACTCTTTTTCATTGGAGGTTTTTAAGCAGAGCTTGGGTGGCTATCTGTCATGGATGCTTTAGTTGAGATTCCTGCATCCCAGGGTTTTGGTAGGTGGCCCTAAGGGTCCCTTCGAACTCTACAATTATATGATTCTATGTTTGCCCACCTCTTCCTGAACTGCTTTGCTGGCACAATCAGGAGAGGGACTATTGGCTAGTTGTGAGGGGAGGGGATATTATAGATTGTGTTTTGTGGAATCTGTGATAAGCACATGAGAGAAGGACTCATCAAGATCACACCCTTCCCCCTAAGGAGCCACAAAAGACCCTCACAGAAACCCCCACTATCATCTCAGATCTGATTGCTCACCAAGCAAACTGCATGCCTCACACTAAGCTAAGGAACCTTTAACAAGCCTGGAAGAAAACTGTTAAAACTTAGAATGAAGAAGTGGAACCTGCAAGCAAATGCTGCAGTGCATCTTCACTCCCGAACAGGTATGTTTCTGTTCTGAGAGATTGGTGGGCATGACTTCTTCTAGAATAAACTGGGGCTCAAGCAGGTGTCATGGACTTGTTGCACACAAAGGAATGGTGGAAGGAACCAGCTGGGGAACCACTGGAGAAGACGACTCATAGGCCGGAGAGTGGTAGGATTATGATGATGAGTGGTCAGAGGGAGAAGAGAGGGAAGAGGTGTCAGAAGCTGAATAGATAACAGGGCTTAGTGAGCTGGGAGAGTCTGTAGCAGAGAGTAGTCTAGAATCAGAGGTGGCAGCTGAAGCAAAAGAGTGGGAGGAGAGAAGCCAAGAGGCAGAGATGAGTCTGAAGAGTCATGGGTGTCTCCTCCTGCTGCTGTGACAAGCTCCCCTCTCCACTAGTCTCCTAGGACCAAAAGAGGCATGAAAAGGATGGGGCAGCAACAGGCTCCCATCAACCCCCTTCAGCGCGGCCAGTGGTCAGGGATGATGGGAATTGTCTTCCACATGATCTATGACAATATATTGTGCTCTATTCTGATGTGAGGGTTATAAAGGAAGCCCCTTATACACAGAAAAATCAGGAAGTGAGAAGTAACCAGTATTCATATAAAGAAACTCATCCCCAAGGGCCATAAAATTAAATTATAAGCGTGGCTAGGAAGACTCTGGATCTCTTAGCATTTGTCGCAAGTGCTAAATTAGTTAAAACATAATTGCATTTAAAACGGTGAAAGTCAATTGAAGATGGAGATGCTAATTATTCTCCCTGGTTTATTTTATAATTATGGGTTCATTGAGTTAATGATAAAGAGACAGCAGCTATATTTTCTATTTGGGGACTACACTGGGGCTCAAGCTTGCCTACTTCACATGCTCTCTGTACTTAAAAACATAGCTCCTGCATTCAAGAGTTAATTGAATGCTTGTGGCACTCTGGACATTATTATTATTATTATTTACACCCAATCCATTTGACTGGTTTGCCCCAACCACTCTGGGTGACTTCCAGCATAATAAAAACACAGCAAAATGTCAAACATCAAAAGCTTCCCGATACAGGGCTGCCTTCAGATGTCTTCAGAAAGTTGCGTAGTTCAGTGAACCCTCTTCCTTACTGTTGTTTCACATTTTCGTGCCTGAGCTCTGTATTTGTAGACACAATGGGTTGTATTCACCTAATTTTTACTCAGAGCAGACCCACTGAAATTAAGGACTATGGCCAACTTAAATCCATTTCAGTGGGTCTACTCTGAACAACAGTTAATTGACTACAACTCAATCCATGCTGGCCCTATGGCTCATTTGACTGAAACTCCTGCCGAGTGGTTAGAAGTTCATGGGAGAAACTACACTGCCCTAAGCTTGTTTCATATTTATATTCCTGTGCTTTTTTCTTTTAAATCAAAGGGGCTAACACACATGCAGTTGAACTCAGCAGGGTAGCCTTACCAGATCTCCAGCTTCGGCTCAGACATTCCAGCCTCAAAGCCCAACCTTCTGAGCTCTGGGCCAACAGCAGGTTTAGGAGGCCCTGGAAAAGTTGTGCTGTGCTCTTCAGACACACACATGTGGCAAACTGCCAGCAGTCAGCAAAGACCCTGATGGTTATGATGTAACAATCATCAGGCTCCACCTGGCAGCCTCATAGGTTCTTATTCTTCCATGTCACAATGCTTGATTCTTACAAGATAGCATATGTAATGTCTTGGAGGCTTAAGATGCGCGGTGGTGTGGGGGTTAATGTGTCAGATGAGGCTCTGAGGGACCAGAGTTGAAATCCCCATTCAGCCATGACGACGACGACGACAATAATAATTTTATTATTTATACCCCGCCCATCTGGCTGGATTTCCCCAGCCACTCTGGGCAGCTTGCAGCACATATAAAAACATAATAAAACGTCAAACATTTAAAATTTCCTGATATAGGGCTGTTTTCAGATGTCTTCTAATAGTTGTGTAGTTCTTTACCTCCTTGACATCTGAAGGGAGGGCATCCCACAGGCAGGGCACCACCATTGAGGTGGTCTTCTGCCCTATTCCCTGTAACTTCACTTCTCGCAGTGAAGGAAACACCAGAAGGCCCTTGGAGGTGGACCTCAGTTGTCACGGTCCGGTCTACGGGCAATCGAAGTCCCAGCTGAGGACGTCCAGACCGGGGGCAAGATGGCGGGGTGGGAGCAGGAACAAGAGTCCAGAAGCCAGGGATTTGAGGGTCAGGAAGCAGGGATCACGAAGTCAAGGGTCCGGGGGTCGAGAAGCAAGGAGTCACGAAGTCAAGGGTCCGAGGATCAGGAAGCAAGAAGCCGAACAAAGCAAGGAAGGAAATGTTTTGCTGTGGCAAAGAGCCAAAGGGAAATGCTGACATATCCCTTCCTGGCTCTTGCCACCAGGTGCAGTGAGTTACCAAGCGGCCTCACCTGTGCCTCTCCAGAACAAATGTAGGAAGGTCCCAGTCCTGAGAAGCCCTATTGGTCACAGGACCTGGCTCCTGCATGCACTCCTGACATCAGTGTTCGGGCTGAATGATGGGGGGGGTGGAGACGCTCCTTCAGTGATCTTCAGCTTGTCTTTCTGTCTCAGTCTAGCCTGCTTCACAGTGTTGTTGTGGGGATAATGTGAGGAGAGGGAGCAATGTATATACTACCCCGAGCTGCTTGGAAGAAAGGTGGGGGACATACCTTTAATTGATAAGTTTGGTTGAACTTGCTTAAGTGCTACACCAGAAACAAATGAACGAGGTCGTTTTTTCTTGGTGCTTGACTTTGTCAAAGCAACAAGCAGAAGGAGCACTAAAATCTGTTTTGTGCCTATAGTTATTATCTGTAACACTCGCCAATGCTATCAACACGGTCTCTTTAAAGAAAGGCACCACGAGTGGTCATCAAGGTAGTGGCATGAATTCGTCAACAGCAAGAGATTGTTGTCAGGGAAACTCAGCAGAATGAGCTGTGCGGGGTAGGAAATCAAACTTTACCTTAAAAGGATAACTAAAGACACTTCTTACAAACTCAAGATAAGGAAACAAACTACAGGACATTCTGCAGAGACTGAAGTGCCCCTTTGTGGCCTACAGTGGAACAATCCAAGTGAAAAATTTGTGGTTGCCTGGCTCCCCAGGCCCCCCTGGAGATGGTGCCAGTGATGGAAAACCCGTGTGGCCCTTCAGGTGTTGTTGGATTTCAGTTCCCATCATCCTTCACCACTTACTTACTTACTTACTTACTTACCTACCATGCTGGCTGAGGCTAATGGGAACTGGAGTCAAACCACATCAGGAGGGCCACATGTTCCCCATCCTTGTGGAACTGACCTTTCCCCCCTCATCTGCCTTGGGAATTGCATACCCACAGAGCCCTCCATTAGAGCTGTCTTTGCCTGGAAAAACAAAACAAAACAAAACAGGAGCTATACCCTGTCCAGCTACATAGGTGAAATACCTTGTCTCCCACAGTCAAAAATGTCACAGTAACCCTCCCTGCTGGATCAGACCAAAGGCCCATCTAGCCCAGAATCTCGTTCTCATAGCAGCTAACCGGATGTCAGTGGGAAGTCCGCAACCTGGACATGGTCGCTAGGTACCACACACACAGGGAGAGGGAGACTCTCCTCCATGGTTACCGGGAAACCTTCAAAGAGCATAATTTGAAACAGCCACAGATGTCTTGGGATTAGACATCGTCCATAGTTGTTCCCCCAGAGCCTACACAAGCTATCACTGCCTTAAAAAAAACAAAAAACCTTATTATATATACACAGGTTTTCACTTGGAGCCCCACTGTCTAGTAGAAAGGCAGGCTATAGAATCATCCAATCAGTTAATTGTATCCACGTACAGGCTCAAATGCCCTTATTATACAAGACTGAATATAGCAATCTTGGCTTTCAAGAACATGTTTAGAAAAAAAAAACTTCTCATGTGGGGCCAAGAGGCTGTCAAAGATGTCCCTTGCATTGTCCTAGGATCATCCTGAGAGAATGGGCACCTGATATTTCTTTGCCATGCCATTTTGAAGCTGTCAATTGAGGGATTTAGCAGCAAGACTCCCATTGCAGCCAGCAGGAGCCAAGCGGTTAAAAAGCCCTTTTGAGAAGCTTTAGAAGCAACTCACTAATGTCCCCATTTCTGTGTCCAAACAGAACGGTTATCTGTCAGTAAGGAGGCAGCGGGTGGCACATCAAAACTTGGCTCTCTTGGTCGACAGCAGCTTCCATTTGCACACAGCAGGATAATTTGGGTTCTCTCAAAGTTTGGTTGGAAGTGTTTTAATTCTTCTCTGAGTGGACACACAGATAGGCCTCCCAGAGCTGGCCATGGCTCCTGACCCCACTGCAAAGCCTCAGTCCCCCTTTGCCTCACAGAGCTGCCTTCCAGTGACCAATTGATTTGTTCCTTTCTATTCCCGCCACTTGCCCTGTACTTTTCTAGTCCTTCCCTTGAGAGACTTGCCTCTTCAGCTGACCAAAGCATCAGGTCCTATTCTGGGGAGAAACAGACCAAACTACAATTATGTCTGGGAAGGAAAGAGCGACGGTGAAGGAGAAATGCTGACAGATCTTATGAGATTTTTGTGGGTAACTGTTCACATCTGTGTGATGCTTTGAGTACAAAGTGGCTGGGGAAACCCAGCAGGATGGGCGGGGTATAAATAATAAAACAATTATTATTACAAGGCTTCTCAGCCCTTTCCCAGCCCTTAAACATACGACTTAACTTCTGTGATCAGTCCCTCAGGAATCCTCTCCCCTTTCTCTTCCATTTGCCGCAATCACATTATTCATATTTTCATTGTATTTTTGTTGCTGCTTTTATTTGGGGCATCACATGGCAGGACAGAGTCTCAAACAAAGATGTGCTCTTCCAAGCCCACAATCTCAGCATGTTTGCACTCCTGTCTCAGTGATGTATACGCTGGCTTGGTCATGTGCACAGAATGGAAGATGTGCTTTAAGGGGAGCTGGCTTTAGGCACCAGGCCTGTTGGCAGCTGAGAATAACTTTTTTTCTTTAATGCTTTCATTGGCATTCAGTGTTGGTGCATAAGCGCTTAAAATAGTAGCCTGTTGGTTTTTGGTAAGTTTTATTTGAAAGGTTGAAAGTTACTCATTAATGCTGGTAGGGACTTCTGACAAGAGCTTCACAAGATCGTTTTTTATAGCAAAGCCTACTCCATGTATTCAACATTCTTGTTCAAGTAGACCTTGAAGGGAGTCTTGAAGGGAGCCAGTGTGGTGTAGTGGTTAAGAGCGGTAGTCTCGTAAACTGGGGAACCAGGTTCGTGTCTCCACTCCTCCACATGCAGCTGCTGGGTGACCTTGGGCTAGTCACACTTCTCTGAAGTCTTTCAGCCTCACTCACCTCACAGAGTGTTTGTTGTGTGGGAGGAAGGAAGAGGAGATTGTTAGCCGCTTTGAGACTCCTTCGGGTAGTGATAAAGCGGGATATCAAATCCAAACTACTCCACCACCTTTCCAGAAGAATGTGTAGCCTCCTCTTTCTTCCTTCAGTTGTCCCTCTCCTGCTCTATGTTTCTTGAAGTGCTGCAATATCGATGTTAAAACGTTGCAACTCTCTTGCAATGATGGCAGTCCTGCGTTCAGGACACTCAGTATCTTTGTTATATTGTTCTGTGTATTCCATGTTCCAAAGGTCAATTTTTACGACCGCTGGGTGGCGACCCCACTGAGTGCAGTAATCAAGTCAGGGAAAAAGTGAGGCAGGTTATGTTTAGGGCACCTTTTCTAGCCCCTCCCCCTTTTCAGGGTAAGCAGAGTGGATCCTAAATAGGGCTTCTCAGTCTTGGATACAGCTGCTGAGCTACTCAACTGCCTCATTCCTTGAGTCAGAACAAATGAGTCTGTATCCACTGCCCATGTGCCAGTTCATGACTAGGAGCTTCCAGATTTCACGATCTTTTCCCCGTTACCATGGGGCTTTGGGTTTGGGATGGGTTTTTGGAAAATGCCTGTGCATGAATTTGTTTTATTTGTGTATTTCTTTGTGTAGATCAGTGCATGCAGTGTAGATCGTCTTTGCAGTAAGGTTCTATTCTGATGGCATGAGTGTCACAATGACTGGTAGATTATTATCTGCTGCAGCCTTCATCCGCCTTCACAGCCATTGTAACATACCACTTGCTATCTTCTGCCTGTGCTGCCGTTGAGAATTTCTTGAATCATTCTCTGTCTAGCTCCTCCCCCTTGACCTTACCGCCTTGGGTGACCCTACTGGGAGTAGGAGACTCCCGACAGCTTCACTCACAAGGATCATAGGAAGGTGCAAGCCCACTCACCATAACAAGGTGATGATCCAGCGAGTGATCCAGATGCATGCAAATTCCAAAGAGAGATTTTTGCTTAACTGAGCTTCAAGTCAGTGGATAAGATTGGATTTTTGCAAGGCGCAGAACAATGAGAAAAGCTCTCGGATGTCGGGGGAATTAATTGATACACAATACAATTAAGAAAACGGGCCAAGCGAAAGTGTGGATGAGCACACTCAGTGGAGAATAAAGCATTCTGGATATTCTCAAATCCCAACTTTACTTTTGATCTTCCAGGACTGTGTTATGGCTCAAAATTAAAGCCTCATTATACTATTCATCTACTGACTACAGTTCTACATGACTCCTTCATCACATGCTCACACAAGGTAAGAAAAATTGCTCTCCTTAGTTATGTGTTCCCCTTCCCCTTGCCAGAAGTTCAATCAAAGCAAAAGCTCTAGCTAAAGACAGACTTGGAAGTCAGCTCCTGGAGTGACCTTGAACTTCTTGACTCTTCTCATTAAGCAGCTTGGCTCAGAAAGGGCAGACTGACTGAAGCCAGCACAGTGCCCCTTCGTACAATATCCAATTACAGCCGCTTCTCTTTCAGTCTTGCAAACTACTAGATAGCGAGGGGCGGAAGGGTGCCACTCAAAAGCTAAATTTGGCACCTAGGCAGAGACATTATGATCTCCCCGCTGTCTGATTCTTCCTTAGACACATGACATAATGAAGTGGCAAGGTCTGAAATGTCTGACTTGAGTTTCTACCAATTACAGCAGGCTTCATCTGACATACAGACCCTTGCTGCGGGTGTGACGGTATGATAAACTTGAAACAACCATCTGCATGAAGTCTGAGCCTAGGCATGCACCCCATAATACACTCCATCTGCATGTCAACCTCAGTTAGTTGACCTGCAGAGGTCAAAGTCTGAATTGCTGTCACTGGGTTAAGATATAAAACCTGTCTGCACCAGGTATTCTGCTCATATTTGTATCTCAATGTGCTGCATGCAGCTTCTATGCTTCTGCCACAGGATTTTATTTTCTTAAGTATGAAATTCTGAAGCATGTAGTAACCTTACTGTGATGTCCCTTAGGTTAGGGTGGCATAACACTATTTCTTGCACTGTCCCCACATCCCAATCATTGCCCCAGCTCCTTCTCTGCTAACTCTCCAGTTCTTCACTATAACTATTTCATCATGCAAGTTATCAAGACTTTGAACAGCGGCTTCCATTTCAACCTTGTAGAACATGTTGAAGAACGAAGAGCGAAATCACAGCTAAGAAGCTCAAATCATACACATGGCTGACTTCTTCTTTGGAATATCCAGCCTTTAACGTTCAAAAACGTGCATGTTACACTAGGGTAAAGTGTGTATGTAAATGTGTAGCTCAATAAAGCCATAAACAGAAAAGGTTGTGGGTGAGATGTTTTACTGACTCCTTTTTCACTCTGAAGGGACAGCTAAAAAACAGTTGGTCATCCTACCTCAATAGGACGCAACCTCAGAAAACATATTTGGAACAAATCTAGGGTGATCCATTAGCCTAATTCAGTTCAGGTTCTCTCTTTCAAATCATACAGACCCTACACACAAAACTAAATGGACCTCAGAAATGCCCTTGACAAATTCTTACAAGTAACAAGGGTAAGCTAGTTTTGAAACTCACTGGGAGAAATGGTAACAAAGAGAAGAAATCAGATATCCCTGACCAATTTTTTGGTGAATATAATATGCCACACCTTCAGCAGGAGGTTCCCAGATAGCTTACAAACACAGGAGAAAAATATAAGACCATAAAAAAATCAATAAAAAGCAGAGGTAGATCAGCAAACTCAAGAGGCTTTTAAGCAGCTACAATATATAAAAAGCTGAGGAGAATTTTTAAGTGCTGGCAACTCACCAAACTAGGCCCTGAGTCAACAACTCCAGAGATTATAGTGATCAGAATCTAGGGGTGTGGATTTAGACCTGTATTTGGCTATACTTGTACGCCAGTATTATGAATGGGGCCTGCAACAGTATTATGGGTGTGCCCCACACAACCCCTGATTCCTGTCACCTCCTTTTCCTCACCTGACACTCAATTTGTGACTCTCTCTTTTGACCCCATTTTTTTTTAAAAAATACTTTTTATTAAAGATTTCTTAGTTTACAAAAATACGTTTTTTCAAGTTGTTTTTTCTACAGATCAGTTTCATTGGTTGTGAGACATTAGTGTTGCAAGCAGTATTAGGTTGGGAAGAAAACAGGGGGAAGGGGGGTACATGGCTAGGGTTGGGTGGTAATGCCTGTATTCTTCTACTTAGTGTATGTGTGGGGTTTTATGTCAGCATCACATGTATGGGCTCTCTTTCTGTTCGTTTGTTATATTTCCTTGGTGGTGGAGGTTGTGGGTGGTCTAGGGTTTGGTTGGTTGAATTTGGTTGGCTTTAGTGAGATTTGTTTTTGTGTGTGTGTGAGGTGTGTGTGTGTGTTTGGATCAGGTTAGCCAGATTGATTTGTATGTTGTTGGCGGATTCTTGTTGTCTTGTTGGGCTGTGTATGTGATGAAGGGGAACCATACCGGAATGAAGGCGTCTTCTTCTATTTGTTCCTGTGTCAATTTCAGTTTATTGGTTAACTTTTCTAGTAAGGCTGTTTCCCATACTGTTTGATACCATTGGTCCATGTTTACTCCTGACAGCTCTCTCCAGTGCCTGGCTATGATGTTTCTGGCTGCTGAGAGTAGGTGGGTTATGAGCTCTTTATAATGTGAATGGGCATTGTTATCTTGGAAGATGTTGAGTAGGGCCAGTTCTGTGGTGACTTCTAATTCCTGCTTAGTGATTTTGTGTATTTCTTATATGACTGATGTCCAGAAAAATTGGATTTGGGGACATTCCCACATGTGCAGGTACGTACCTGTGGAGGTGCAGCCTCTCCAGCATTTTGGTGAGGCTCCTGGGCTTATCAGCGCTAGTTTCTGTGGTGTTAGGTACCATCTGTAAGTGAGTTTCAGGGTGAGTTCTTTTCTTTTAGCTGAGATGGCTTTAAAGGGGGGTTTAGACCATGCCCAATCCACTGGGTGGGGTTAACCTCATAGCCTATGTCGTCCTCCCGCTGTTTTTTTATTATATCGAGGGGTATGTGGGGATTTTGGTGCAGTATTTTGTATATTGTGGATACCATTCCTTTGCCGTGTCCCTTTGCTGTTAGGAGGTTTTCAAATGTTGTCAAGGGCCTGGTTGATGCTTTTACTACTGGATTGTTTAAGAAGGCGTGTAATTGGTGGTGCGTTAGCCAGAGTATTTGGGTGTTCCCAAGTTTTTATTGTATTTCTTGTGTCGATGTGGGTTTGTTATTTTGCAGAAGTCTGCTAGGCGGGATATGCCTTTGGCGTGCCATGTTTTTATCTGGAAGTTTTGTGCTGCGTGGTGGAATAGTAGGTAGTGAGCCAGGGGGTTGGGGACAGTTTGCCTGCTTCTCCCTTCCATGCTTTAAGCATGGTTTTGACCCCCAATTCTGACCCCATCTTGCTCTTCCTTCCTTCTAGTCCTCTCTCCACCTTATCCGCTGCTCATTCACCTCTTCCCCCCCTCTGCCGCCTTCTACCTCCTGTTTCCCCTCCCCAGCACAAAGAAGCAAGCGCATGGACAATGTTTTCTTTGAAAGTGAGCCCTGCTCACACGAGACCAGAGAAAGTCAGGCCTGTTCGCACACAAGTGTCATTGCCTTCTAAGCCTTCAGTTCCCATTTTGCCTACAAAGATGCTTGCACAGATCACCCAAGTTCAGCATTAGAGGGAGTGACTGAAAAGAACACCACAGTGGTGCCCCGCAAGACGAATGCCTCGCAAGACGGAAAACTCGCTAGACGAAAGAGTTTTCCGTTTTGGAGGTGCTTCGCAAAACGAATCTCCTATGGGCTTGCTTCGCAAGACGAAAATGTCTTGCGAGTTCCTGCGGGGGGTTTTTTTTCCTTCGCTCCCCCTTTTTCTAAGCCGCTAAGCTGCTTATCAGCTGATCCGATCAGCCGATAAGCCGCTAAAAGCCGCTAATAGCGCTAATCCGCTAATCCGTCAATAGGCTTGCTTCGCAAGACAAAAAAACCGCTAGACGAAGAGAATCACAGAACGGATTCTTTTCGTCTTGCGAGGCACCACTGCATCTGCCTACTCTCAAAATGGCTTCAAAGTTTCTGTGTATGCCAGATACGACCAAACCCTAGTCAACAGGGTTGCAATTATGTGTTTTCCACAACAGGGAAACGTTGAAGTCAGTATCTCTCTCTCAAAAGAAAGCCTTCTTCGGAAAGAAGCAGAGCTGCTTTTCTCACCGGTGAAAATGCTTCTGTAATTCCCTGCTGTGAAATATTTGCTAGCAGCGGTGCTCTGTCACTACAGAAGATAGGCCGTACTGTATACTGTATATTGCAAAGGAGATCTTGTTATTTTGGTATATTTTGTATTCTGTCATTCTCCTTGAATGGTGATTTAGCCTTCCTCCTAAATGTTAGGTTGGGAGATAGCAGCTTTCCCAAAGCCATGCTGTGAGCCTCTTATCGGAACATAGATTTGAGACAAGTTTTCCAGATCTGAAGCCACATCTAGGCCACTCAGCGCACTGCAGCACAAGCTGTTGATGAAATGCAGCCCTCTCAAGTGAAATATCTACTTTGATATGAATTCCAGAAGAAAGGTGACTAGGGAACTATGACTCTAGGCACTGATCAGAGCCTTGCTATTCCTTTCTACATTCTACAGCGATTCTACTCCTTAAGCTGAAGCACATTAAAAAACCCCTTGCTGGATCCATCCAAAAAGTTTATGGCTTTGGAAGCTCACAAGAAGAACTCAGAGGTGGCCAACGTCTCCTGTGGTTTGCCCCAGCATCTAGTACTCATAGGTAGAAGGCCTCATAACCTTATATTTCAATTTATCTGTTAATTCATTGTTGAGAACTCACTGCTTGATAAGATACTGGAAAAACCATGATCAGGAAGGACTCTGCTTCCCTCATCAGGACTGTACATTTGTCTACAAAGGCTATTTAGTTCCTCTTGAAGCTACATGGTAGAGAGTAATTAGTTATACATGAGGGAAAGGCTAGTGTATGGCTTAGAGGCCTAGCTGGGAGGATGCTATATTCACTTGACCAGAGCAGTGAGGTGTCAAAATTCTTGCAAACTGAGGCCAACAGAAATTATTGTACTCCAAATAGGTCACTTAATTCTAAGAGTCCATTAACTCCTGCTTAACTAGTGATGAAGAGGGCCATATAGATAGAACGGTAGAGTTTGCCCGAATACTAACTAATAGATTAATTCATTTATGACCCAAGCCATTACAGTAAAGGGAAAATGAAATCTTTTTTTAATGGAGCTGTAAAAGTATTATAGGCACAGCAGATGAAAGGAGTCTCTGTAATAAAATGGGCATTTTGCTAGCAACCAGTGACCTGATTCCTCCATTAAGTCTAACATTAGTTATTACAGAATGACAAGTGTTGGAGCCAAGTCCTGCAGGTTCCTCAAGCTCCAGCTGGCAGAGCAATTAGGTTCTTGCTGACCTATCAGAACCTCCCTGCTTGCATTCTCCTCTTGTCAGTTTTACCTATAGCCATCCCAACAGCCTCTCGCACAGAAAATGAAGCACACATGATGTATTAAAATAGCTCCTTTTTTAAACCTTATTTGTTGCTTTTTGGACTGAAGTGCCGGAAAGAAAGTTACAAGATAAAAAAAGAAAATAATAGGAAACATTTAAGGTACAGTGGAACCTCGGTTGTCAAACGTTTTGGAAGTCGAACATTTCAGCTTTCAAACGCCAAGAACCCAAAAGTGAATGCTTCCGTTTTTGAACATGCCTCGGAAGTTGAATGGCTTCCAAGGTGCGTTTTTCCATTTTTCAATGGATTTTGCCAACCAGCAATTGCACCTCAGTTGTCGAACGTTTCGGAAGTCGTACGGTCTTCCAGAACCGATTACGTTCAACAACTGAGATTCCACTGTATATACACACACAGACCAGAAATAAAACAAGGCCTAAAGTGCTAATCCAAATTGTATATATTTCTCTCTCTCTCTCTCTCTCTCTCTCTCTCTCTCTCTCTCTCTCTCTCCGTGTGTTTGTGTGTGTGTGTTTGGAGCAAATCCTCCCCATCTCACTTAAAGGATGAGCACAACAAGAGGCTGCATATGACTAGATACTCTCCAAATTAAGGCTCAAACTTCTGGATAAATAAAAACGTTTTTACCTGTCACCTAAAAGCAATTGATGGCACCAGACATTCTTCCATGGAGACAATGTTCCACAGATGGGAAGCTGAAAAGGCCAGATTTTTTTGTCATCACCTCTCACACCTCCCAGAGAGAGCACATGGAGAGGGGTCCATGCAGTCATACTAAGATTGGCGATGCTCGGATTGTGTTGCCCCAGTCAGCTACTGAAATCTGAGCTGCAGTTTCCAGCCATCTTCAGAAATTCATTGAGGTAATCTAACCTGGAGGTTTTCTGTCAGCCACAACTGTACTTTACACTGTTCTGTTTGTGCAAAGTCATGCTTATGTACTTACCACACATATCAGGGTAGTTGAATTGTCTGTGTGGACGTTTGAGAGAGCTATTGTGTTGTATGTGTAATTCTTCATTAAGCCAGATATCTGTATTGTCTGGAAGTAAGGAGAATTTCCCCAAATATAATGTGTGGCAAAATGTACCCACTCATGAACAAAAATATTACATGTACACTCTGTAATGCTGCTACACTACACAAATGTCTATAACATACCCTCCAACATTTCTCTGGTGAAAACAGGGACATCCCATTCCATAATAATAACTCTACTATTTATACCCCACACATCATACTGGGTTGCCCCAGACACTCTGGGCAGCTTCCAACATAAGTAAAAGCATAATAAAACATTAAACATTAAGATAACTTCCCTATAAAGGATTGCCTTCAGATGGCTCAGGGTCGGATGACTCCATACTGTCCAACGAAAATAGGGATGCCCAAAGGAAAAGTGAAACATTCCAGGATCACAGAAATAGGGACGGCTTCTCTAAATCAGGGACATCCCTGGAAAATAGGGACACTTGGGCCAAAAGTTCCTTTTTCAATTAATTGATAGTGTAGTAGTGCATATTGAAGCGAAACAGGTGCTACTATCCATAGCAAGTACAAAAAAGTTTTCCCATATTTTTATGAAGGTGAAACCGTATGACTAAACTTAAGCCAGACAGGCCTGCCTTTAGTTTAAAAAGGGGGTGTTGAAGGGAAATCTTACTTGGTTTTCCACACATGGTTAGTAGACTCCCCACCACCACCACCACCAAATGCAGACGAGATCAGCTGTGAAATGTCATACACTGTGGAAAAACAACTTGGTTGGTATTCAACCAAGTTTTATCCAGAGCAGTCTTATTGAAATTAACGGAAATTAGTCGTGCTCATTGATTTCTTTTCTTTTCTTTTGTTTATACTTTTCAAGTATATACATTTCATTGGTTTTATAATCAATTTAACATTTCAAAGTTTGACTTCCCCCTCTTTCTGCAGTTCCTTAAATTTATTTTTTAATATCTGCAGGTTTTTTAGTAACTGCAGGTTATTATAATAAACCTGCTAATGTTTTTATCTGTTTGCAATTTATCTGTAAATATTCAATAAACCATTTCCATTCTTTTATAAACGGTTTGTTATCTTGATTTCTTATTCTTCTGGTAAGTTTCACCATTTCTGCATATTCCATAAGTTTTTGTATCCATTCTTCCTTTGCTGGGACTTCTGCTTCTTTCCACTTTTGGGCAAGTAGCATTCTTGCTGCTGTAGTAGCATATGTAAATAAATTTCTATACAATTTAGGTAGTTCTGTCCCTATAAGTCCTAAAGCAAAGCTTCTGGTTGTTGTTTTTTACAAAAGTTATTTTGAACATCCTTTTCAATTCACTGTATAGCATTTCATTGTATATCATTAACTGAAATCAATAAACATGTATAATGAACAGGATATACAGTATTTTTCCATGTATAAGAAGCCCCCATGTACAGTGGTGCCTCGCAAGACGAAATTAATCTGTTCCGCGAGTCTCTTCGTCTTGCGGTTCTTTTGTCTTGCGAAGCACGGCTATTAGCGGCTTAGCGGCTATTAACGGCTTAGCAGCTATTAGCGGCTTAGCGGCTTTAAGAAAAAGGAAACAAACTCGCAAGAACTCGCAAGACATTTCGTCTTGCGAAGCAAGCCCATAGGGAAATGCATCTTGCGGAACGACTCAAAAAACGGAAAACTCTTTCGTCTTGTGCGTTTTTCGTCTTGCGAGGTACGACCCCTATTTTTAAAAACCCAAAATTAAGAAAATGCACTATGCGCTATCCGTGTATAAGACTTCAAAAACTTCAAAAATTTAGGAAAAAATATAGTCTTATACACGGAAAAATACGGTACATGTTCACTAATTTCAAGAGGTCTGCACTGAGTAAAACTTCACTGAATATCAGGTAGTGGGGTAAACATCAAGAAATAAGTATTTTTTGTACCTTGTTTGTGAGTTGTTCGGAGACAACTGCTGGACCTCTGTTGGCTAGCAAACAACCCTATGCATGTTTACACAACAGTAAGTATTCAATGAGGCTTACTCCATTGTATAGGCCATAGGGGATTGCACTATGTTGCAGGAAATGTTTGGACTGTCATCAACCACACTTTCTGGATAGTTCTGGTTGACGTAATCAGGATCCCACGGTTAAGGGATACACAAGCTTCCTGACCTCAGAACCCAACCCAGGCCATCAACATTTTTCCCACCAGTTACCAGTAAGAACATTTTCTCCTGTAAGGGTTGAGCATCTACTGCAGCATTGCCTGGCAACCACAACAGAGAGCCCCTGTGTTCCAGCTGGGTGGAGCTAAGTCTCCAAAGGTGTTGATGAGATTATTCACATTTTATTGAAGTAGATTAAAGGCAACCCATGGAGATGAGATCCTTTTATCAAAGCTGCAGAGCTGCGGAGATGAGAAAAGTAACTGAAAATAAATTCTGACAATGTTTGTTCTGTTTGTCTAAGAAATAAACCCAAACCCCCAAAGCACAGAAAAATTAATTATTACCGTACCTTTGATGGAAAGAAGACCGATGCTGGGGGCTTCCGACGGCAAGCAAACACCTCCGAGGAGCAGGAACATTGATGAAAAACGATTTCCATGGTTTCACTGGTAAGAGGTTAATTCAATGTCAATTTATCTAATGCTGATGAAAGGCTGGTGTCAACCAGAATTATGATGATAAAAAGCTCAGCAATACTTACAATACCCCAGGGTCACCATGCAAAGGGGTAATTTACAGGCATCCAACAAGTCACAAGATATAATCAGGGGGAGGGACAATGGCACAAGCGAGAGCTGGTGAGAACAGGAGCTGGGGTATGTAACTGATCTCAAGTTAGCTTTCTAAAAATGGAGCTGAATAGGCACTCAAAAGCCATTCTGTGGCAGTCAAACAGTGACTGTGGTGGTGCTTACTAGCCTGGCTCTATGATGGGTGGTATGTATGTGAAGTCCTATGTACTAGAAAAGCAGGAAGCTACCTTACACCAAGTCAGACCATTGGTCGGTTTAGCTCAGGATTGCCTACACCAGCCTTCCACAGCTTGAGACCTTCCAGATGTTTCGGATTACAACTCCCATTATCCCCAGTTAGCATGGTGTGTATTTAGGAATTATATGGGAGTTGCAATTGAAAAGGAGAGCAATAAGCTGAAGACTGGCAGACGATGGTTCTCCAGGGTTTCCGAATTGGCTTTCCCCCAGCCCTTTTGGAGACAGGTGCCAGGGATTAAATCTGGGACCTACTGCATACAAAGCATGTGTACGACAACAAAGCCTACAGAGTCTGTCCAAAAGGATCTTCCTTTGTGGCCCCTATTGGTGAGCTAGTGTTGACCATCAGCAGAAGAGTAACTCATGGCAGAGGAGGCTCACTAAACTCCTTTCCAGTACTGGAAATGGTGCTCTTTGGGCATGCTTTTGTTGAACCTTCTTCAACTTGGCACCCCCACCAGATGTTTTGGACTAAAACTCCTGAACCATACGCTCAACAATATGCCATGCTGCTTGGGACTGTCCTGAGAAATAGTCTCTGGTATGATTTGGAGAAAATTAAGCCTAACCCCGAAGGGACGTGGGTGGCGCTGTGGTCTAAACCACAGAGCCTAGGGCTTGTTGATCAGAAAGTCGGTGGTTCGAATCCCCGCAACGGGGTGAACTCCCGTTGCTCGGTCCCTGCTCCTGCCAACCTAGCACATCAAAGTGCAAGTAGATAAATAGGTACCACTCCAGCAGGAAGGTAAACGGCATTTCCGTGCGCTGCTCTGGTTCACCAGAAGCGGCTTAGTCATGCTGGCCACATGACCCAGAAGCTGTACTCCGGCTCCCTCGGCTAATAAAGCGAGATGAGTGCCGCAACCCCAGAGTCGGCCACGACTGGACCTAATGGTCAGGGGTCCCTTTACCTTTACCTTTAAGCCTAACCCCGGCTAATGCTTCATTGTATGAGGGGTGGTCCCTGTTGTTTTGAAAGAGGCAGTGGTGTGGTTGTTCCCAGAGAAATTAGCTCTGGACCCTTTAGACTCAAGCAACCATCAATCCCTATCAAATATACCCCTTTGAGGAAAGGAGAGGGTTGTGGTAGGGCCACTACAATCATTCTTGGATGACACAGATTGTTTAGATCCATTCCAATGTGGCCTCAGGCCTGATGGATGATATTTGCAGAGACTGGGACAGAAGGAGTGTGACTTTGCTCCTGTTTCTTATCTCCTGTTGACTTTTGATACCATCAGCCATGGTACCCTCCTGGACTGGCTCTGGTTAAAAAAGGCAGCCTAGTTCTTGTTGAATGGTATGCAAGTAGCACTTGCCTTACGAATCTCTTCCTTGCTGGTTCCATGTCGACATCCATTTCTCACGCCCTCCATGGAGAAATCCATCTTTCCAGGAAAAAAACACGGCTGCATTTTTTCCTGCAGGTCAGCTCAGCAGGCTGATGCAGTAATCTTCAAGCTCCACAGGAAAGAGCAGAAGTTATGACGAGCGCCGGAGGCAGAAGCAAACATTTGGTCATATTCAGCCTTGCATATATCAGAAAACTGCCAGACATTCATGCAACGCTAAGAACACTGTCCTAGTTTGGGGAGAGAATAGGCTATTTGGAATGTGGAATAAAGAGGATTGATTTTTCTCTCTCAAGACTGTCAGCACTTTTCTAAAGAAGCGCAACGTCGGGTAGCTTCAGATGGAAGCACTTTAAAAGGTATTTATCAAAATGTATTATACAGGGTGGAATTATTGACTGAATTCTGTTCTGTGCAAAATGTAAACAAACAAAGCAAACCAAAAGAGAGACTTACATAGTTTATGGCCTCAAAGACTGGTGGTGCAATTATCTCATTCAGCCCAAAGCACAATAAAACACTGCTTTCAACAGGTGAGAGCTCTTAAGATGCTTCCAGGCATCAAAACGTGGGCTGATACTTGTAGCCTTTATGTTCTAGCAGAGGATGGAGTTGCTTTTCATCCTGACGACTGCAATTCTATTGATTAACATGTAGAGAGGGCTAGGCAAAAATTACTGCCCTTAAACAGCAAAAATCCTTTGGAAATTACATATATGTGAAAGTTTTCTGCATTCGCTAACCAGCGAAAAAGTCCAGGTCATACAATTTATATGCTATGGAAAGCACACCTTTGATTAATTTAAAAATAAAAATCTACCTGGGGGAATAGGTCCCTCTGGTCCAGAAGCCTCACCCCTGAATCAGAAAGGTTATTTGGTTCCTGATTCATACATTATGGGTTGGCTACAGATCAGTGGTTCCCAACCTTTTTTTGGCCATGTCCCATCTAAGCATCTCTAAAATCCCGATTCTGCCCCCCCCCGGGTGACATAAAATTCTTATTATTCCAAAAGTGAACTCCGATTCACGCAGAGGAAGCCTAAAAGGCCACTCACTGTTAATAACTCATTCTCAAATTGCCCTACATTGGGAACCATAGATCTAGATGTACAGAGTAATCGTATGTATATCTACCCAGAAGAACAGGGTGCAAGGACACAATCTCTGCCAACCAATTTGTTGTCATTTTGTTTACCCATCAGTTTCTGTTGCACTCACTCCCTGTATATTTTAAAACACTGGATAGTAAGGATTCAAAAAACAAACAAACAAACAAACAAACAAACAAACAAACAAACAAACAAACGAGGAGCTTTGCAGAAGGTTCCTTGTTTGTAAGGTCATCCTCTACAAGTTGGAGAGTGACAAAAATGAGCTACCATGTTCATCTCTAGACACCCATACCCAAATGTGGAGTTAACCTTTACGTGTAACTGTAGCCATCTTCAGGCACTGCTACAAAGTCACCTTTATTTCAGTGAAATCTAAGTTGAGACATGACTATCTTTCCCCACTGGTTTAAGTAGGATCAATATGCTATGTACAGGGACGTGGATGGAGCTGTGGGTTAAACCACAGAGCCTAGGACTTGCTGATCAGAAGGTCGGTGGTTCGAATCCCCGACGGGGTGAGCTCCCGTTGCTCGGTCCCTGTTCCTGCCAACCTAGCAGTTCGAAAGCACGTCAAAGTGCAAGTAGATAAATAGGGACCGCTCCGGCGGGAAGGTAAACAGCATTTCCGTGTGCTGCTCTGGTTCGCCAGAAGTGGCTTAGTCATGCTGGCCACATGACCTGGAAGCTGTCTGTGGACAAACGCCGGCTCCCTCGGCCTATAGAGCAAGATGAGCGCGCAACCCCAGAGTCGGTCACGACTGGACCTAATGGTCAGGGGTCCCTTTACCTATATGCTATGTATTATTATTTTTTTGTATTTTACTTTTGTTGTAAGTTGCTTTCAGACTTCTTCGACTGGGGAAAGCAATGAATAAATTAAGTCTGGATTCAACTCCATAGGCTGGATCCACTGTGCTAGCAGAAGCCAATACAAAGTCTCCTGCTAGCGCAATGGGGCTCCCCGCCCCCTTCTTGTCCCATATCTGCTCTGAAGGGTGGGGAAGAGAGCGGAAAGCACTCCCTTTGGCAAGCAGAAATGCTTGTGCTTCTCATCTTAGCACAACGTATCCCCCCATGAGTCTATCCTTATTTGTACAACACCTTCATACAAGTTCCTTACTCACCTGTAAAACAGGGAAACTGTGCAATTCAGTGGTAACGTATATGCTGTTTGCATATATATGTGTTCAATCTGCAGCTTCTCTGGGAACTGGGAAAGAGCAACTTGGTTGGAGAACATACAGTGGGGTGGGGTAGAAGAAGCTGGCCCCGAAGTTTGCAATTTACAACAGTCTTATATTGGATTGCAGAAGGATTTATGAAGATTTTACTGGGTTGGCATCTATTCAAAGTGAGGAGAAACCCTCCCATCCCCGCAGTATTCAGCCCTCTCTCCCCATGTCTTTTCTTCCCATAGCTATGAATTATAAATGCAACCAGCTGGAAATATGAGGCCTATGAATGATATACATTAATAAACATTCTGTTTCTAATTACAAACATACTTTACCTGGGTTATCAATCACTCTCTGTTTCCCTCCTCCCGCCACAAGAATGACAGTTTCTTTCAGCTGAAGAGTTGTGGCTGAGCTAATTTGCTGCTGCTCACTGTCAAATAGATTGTGAGTGGGGGGAGAAAAATCAGAATACAGTTAAGTGTTTAATTTGTGATCCTCCCAACAGTGAGAACAGGAGACGTGAGGGGTAGACTGCAGCAACCGCATTTGTCAAGGACCCAATCATTGCACAAAGAAACTGTTTTTAACGCAGGCAGGAGTTTCACACACCTTTTTAGAATTCACTTTTCCCCCATTAGCTTGCATCACAGTGCCCTCTGCTGCACAACAACCAAAGCAAAGTATTTCTCGTTCTCCCATAACCTTTGATTTAAAACAACAAGTGGGGAAGACAGAAAGAATAGGCCTGCCCACTGGCACTACGAAAGCAGTTATACAATTTCTGGGAGGTGCCGAAACTCATGTGGCGATTTTACCCTGGTCCTTGTCATGCCCAGGTTCTCTGTGTGTGAAACAGAAGCTAGATTGTGCTTCCTCTGGTAACTGTTCAGATTTTCCTCTCAGGGGCTATTCCACACAAATTGCAAAAACTGAGTACAGTGGTACCTCGGGTTACATACGCTTCAGGTTACAGACTCCGCTAACCCAGAAATAGTGCTTCAGGTTAAGAACTATGCTTCAGGATGAGAACAGAAATCGTGCTCCGGTGGTGTGGCGGCAGCAGGAGGCCCCGTTAGCTAAAGTGGTGCTTCAGGTTAAGAACAGTTTCAGGTTAAAAACGGACCTCCGGAATGAATTAGGTACTTAACCTGAGGTACCACTGTAGTAAGATCACCTTGTGAGGACTACCTAGTCAAAAAATGTATGCTATTCATAAGCACCGGCACTGGAGACCATCGCAGTGCTGTGAAGAAGAAAGGCCACATTAACAAAAACAGCATGGTGAAACATCATCCCCTTCTAAATCATCTATTACCTTCTCTTGCCTCACACTCCCTTTTCCACTCTTGATTTGGAGAAAAGCAGGTGCTTCCTGGCTTGAGGCACATCTGACAACAGCATAGCCTGCTCTTTCCTGTTTAAAAAGTAGTAGTACTTGGAGCTCAATTGAACTAAGTTACTTGGCTTGGCCAGAGGGACTAAATACTAGGCGCTTTGATTAAAGACTGGGTGAAGGAGGAACAGCTTCCTCTTGAACTGAGATGGATTGAGTGCCAGGGGGTGATGTCTGGTTTGATTATTTAGTTGGACTCAGGTTGCCATAGTAGATCTTTCCCTTTCTTCCTCTCCTGCAATCAATTTGTAACATTTGAATAAGGGTAACCAATGTGGTGCCTTTCCAGATGCTGTTGTACTACAGTTCCCATTAGCCCCTGCCATTATGTTCAATGGCCATGCATAATGGGAGTTGTACCACGTGGGCTATGGCTGCATTAGAGCTCAGACTTCTTAGGGCTAGCTCAGAAACGGCATGGGCCCACTTGCTTTGTGAAGACACAAGCAGGAAACAGGAAGCAAGCAGCCAAAGCACTTCATATGCCATTGTTTTACTCGGCACTCGGAATGCTGAGTCTTAGACATCTTCCTCAGAGTTCTATTTGTGGAAAGAGAGTTGGTACTTTGCCTCTTGTTTGTTGCACAAATCTCAGCCTTGACTTCAATCCTTACCTCTAGGCGATTTAGAATACAGTAAGCCCGTAACTTATGTACATTTAACCTGTGTGCATTTAGCTTTATTTGCTTGACCTTTTTCTTTTTCCTTTACAATTAAAAAGTGGGCAGGTGTCAAGGAAATAGACTTTGGCAATCCCAACTGCCATTGCACCCCATTTGTTTTGACTATATGCGATTTTGGCTTTAGGAGCAATCCACGGAACGTAACCCCCACATAAACTGAGGGCTTACTGCAATCCATTATGGGCTGGGGTAGACCAGTTCCTCTCCTCAAGCTGCCTCTTCCATTGGGTGCAGTGGTTTGATTGCTGGGCCTGGACATGGGAAATTCTGCTTTAAATCCTTTATATGTGTTCAATAGTGGTCCTTGCCCAAGTGACTATCTGCCTAATGTATCTTACAGACGAAGAGTACCAGTTTGGAAGAGGACATCCCATGTAGTACAGTAGACAGGATGCTGGGAGTTAGGACTAGAGAGAGCTGGGTACCTTTGAACTCGCTCACATTGGCCAGTCACTTTATGAAGGTGTTAAGAGGATTCAGCAGAGAAAACACCACATCATTGGAAATCGTATGGCCTACAAATGTGGTAAGGGTGGATACAAAAATAAGTGTTTACACAGAGCTAGGTGCTAAAGAAACACATGCTGAAATCACAGTAGGCCTGACATTGTTTTTTATGAAAGACAAGGAGTGAGTGCAGTGCATACTACATTTCAAGAACCTGTAAGTCAAGTCTCATCAAATGACTGTGTTGGCTTCAAAGTGTTTTATATCCAATGAAATCCAAGTTCCCACATGAAATCCTTACTTTCAGAGCAGCAATCTGCAGAAACATTTAGAGACTGCACAAACTGATGCAATATTAAAAAGCAGGAAAGTACATTAGCTGGAATACTTGTCCCCTCCAACTATTAATATTTTACATGTTCAACTATTATATAGACATTTTCTTCTGAGGAGGACAGCGAGATAGCACCAAATAAAAATAAGGATTAATACCGAATGAGCAAAAAGATTGTTTTAAAAAGATTGTTGCACAGTGGTGTACTAGTAAATTTAGAAATAAGAGAGCACATCATGGCAGACCCAAAGCCATTACCCCCAAGGAGTCTTAAAATGTAAGCAGCTGTGCAGTCTTACACACCCAATCCAAAAAGCAACAGGACACGTAGTAATACTCAGTTTATTAAAATTAGCATGACTGAATTCCTATGCATAGCTTGGGAGTAGGTTTGACTGAATGCAGTTGCATTAACTTTTGACTGGACGTGTTCAAAACATTTTTGTAGGACCCATTGTTGTCACTACCCCATTATTTCCATTATTCTGTTCATCTAAAATTACATTGGATTTCAGATGAGCCAACGGATTGTGATTTGTTCAGATTTCTGTTGACATCACTAGGCGGCAGAATGCTCATTTTAAAATTAAGATCTGGGGGGGGGCCCACCAGGTGGCGCGTTGGAAGATGGCCGACAATAACATCTCTCTGACCCATACGAGGTACTAAGGGGCTGCTATGGGAAGTATGCAGTCTTCCTAATCCCCCCAGGATGCGGGGGGAAACTGTCCTGCCAGTGGTGTTCACAATGCACCCCCTGAAACGAGTGACGGGGGTGCCGAACACTTGGCACAGGCCCTCGGTGAAGTCAGATCTTCCTGACGCCAATTCCAATCAGCGCGTGCTGGTTGCTGCAGCTTGGAATTATAACTGGAAACATACGTTTGGAAATGAAGCTGAAAGCACATACATCAAGTAAAGCTCGACTGATAAAGACTGCTGATTAATGGATCTCTGCGACCAGGAGTGACGGACGGATAAGTAAATCTTCTGATGAATTACCATAAGGAGACTGTATGTTTGGAACGAAGGGGGGGGTGGAGGAAAAAACTCTTTTTTCTGCATGATGTGACATTAATAACCCTTCACCCCAGATAGAAACAAGATTGTCGCATTTCTATGAATCACAGGCAGGATTTTAAGAACTATGTGGGATGGAGTATAACAGGAAAGAAGACTAGAGAACGGTGAGAAAAGAGGAAAAATTTTATGACGCAGTTAAAAAATGGAGTCTCGCCATGACAGGTCTGCCGGAGGAAGAAGGACTGGGGGAGGAGAATCAGGATTGTTTGATGAGAAGGAATGCTGGAATGTAAGTTTGACCTGACAGAACCCCCAGACTCATTTGATTTATTCGGTAAGCCTGAGAAAAATAAAGGACAGATCGGAGATTAATTTTGTTTATGGAAGCGTTGTACGGAGGCTGTCCCGGATCGATATGGTTTTTGGAAGAGTACAAAACCCACATAGAATGCCAGCTTTCAACCTGCTTGTGAAAATCATCAGAGATCGCAAAGAAAGGAATTTATGATAACAACAAGAAGAGAAAGGAAGTAATAAAGGACTATCCGGATCAAACTGGACAGAACTGTCTAATTAATGCAGTAAGATAAGTGATGCTGTTTTGGACTCGAGCTGAGCTTGATGTATGGGTACCCCCAACAAAATTAAAAATTTGGCTGTATAATTTGGAATCAATGTGATACGGATAATGTGATGTGATTGGCCTGTTAATAATTTTTTTTTTTTAAAAAGATCCAGAACACTCTGCATCTCCCAGAATCTACCCAAGCAAACCACAAAAATGCAGACAAATGACTGCTAACACACAAAGACGTTCAGAATTATGAATTTTATTCACTAAAGCAACACTGAGGAAAGTCTTTACATACAAGTTTTTAAATCATCTTTACAAGCAAGTTCCAATATACAGTATTTACTTTAATATTTATTTTTAATGAAATACTATGTATTAAGGGTACTTTTGCAACTAGTACCAAATTTTATACTAACACTGCAGTTAATATTAATTTATTGTGGTGCTTTTGACATTTATGTAGGCAGTGAGCAGCTTTACCACAGCACTGATCAAAATATTTTGGAGTTTTCCGAGAGCATGGTTGTAGAAGAGACTGAAACCCGGATCTACGACCATGATTGCGTTTCAGCAGGACAAATTTCACCAGCATTAAGCACACAGGTCCCACTGATTTCAATGAGGGAGAGCCAAGCAGAAACCAAACTCACCTATGGAAATCAACAGGCCTTAAAAGTGCTTAGCTTTGCCTGAATTGTGCCCATGGTGGTCAGAGAATCATTGCAACCAGGTGAAAACAAAGACAAAACGGAAACCCCATTCCAAAACCAATATCCATTTTAATGGTATAAGAAGGCGTGCCTAGCAAAAATGCAGATAGTTATGCAAAAAAAAAGTAATTATGTTTCATCCGCAGACGTATTACTCTACCAGTATATGAAAGGTTTCATGAATGCACATGTATTGACATGCAAGGAACAAAAGAAATCACAAATGCCATTCTATTTACGTATGCCGCATTAGAACAGCAACAAAAAAACCCAGCATTTGAGACCGAGGATTGATTTCTGTGCAGTCAACTTGAACTTCACCATAGCTGGAGTGGGAGTTCATGTTCTATGTTTGTCTGAGAACCACTTGAAAGAATTGATGCTCATTGATTACACAAATGATTCACTCAACTTTGGGGAAGAGGGTGCTTAGTATTGCACATGGTTTCATTAATATATCAAAAATCATATCGAACCGTATAAAACTCAAAGAACAAAGTGGAGTTTTTAAGCCTCTGTTCTGGTGTCTCCAGGGGCCTCTCCTTCAAAAGAAATTGCTCCCAATTTTTTAGCGATAGTATGCAAATGCTAGGTATTAAATAAGTGGATGCTTAGTGAGACAAGCATTTGGGGGACAATACCTTGCAGTAACGCACAATGATACAGTGAACATTTGGAGATAATAATGAACAGGTGGCAGGGAATGGAAGAGGCTGGCGGCATTTGTAAGCTGCATCATCCATGGAAAGCTGCCATTGTTTTAAAAGCCCAAACTCTAATTCCAATGCATAATGAAAAACTATTTCACTAACTCAACCACAGGCATTTAGATTAAATTTAGGCACAACTCCAAGCAACGGAGCTCATAGTTTATAAAGTGCAAAATTAGTTTTGTTTCGCTTTTACAGCTATTGTTAAAAGATAGATATCTTCAATATATATACGTTTTGAGGAGCTGTTTAACACTTTAGGAATTATTGCATAACATAGGAGGATCCAGAAAGGTAGAATGCACATGTTTAAAAACCTAAACAAAATCCAAATTTTTAAATATCTGCATTTAGAATAATCATCTCTATTGGTACTAATGGCATTTCTTCCCCTTAAGTATTAATATTTATTGAAATATATAACCATTAGAGTCCCACTACAGGCCTGGCACTCCAAATAGCACTTTCTCCAAACCACCATGAGCCTTCAGTTTTCCCTCTCATCACCTAAAAGAGCTTTGTCTCACACTCTGAACTTTCTCAACATACTTTGTAACTTTCTTTGATATAGTCATACTTGGGGAAAGATTACATATCCAGTTTAGAGACTGACAAATGGATGATGTTGAAAACTCCTAGCTAAGCTTCCTCTGTCAGATAATTGCCTTTGGCAGTGTGGCAACTCAATTTTTCTAGCGACAGTGGCAAACTCAGCCCACCCCAAAGTTTGCATGTGCTGGCAGCACAATCAATTTAGATTATCCATCTAAACCTTACATGTAATCGATCCACTATCCTCAGCATTGTTTCTAAATTGCCAGACATTTTTTAAAATGGGGCAAGCAATCTTAAAATTATATTTGGAAAATACTTCATTTTCATTAGGTACTATATTTTAGCAATCTAAGAAATAGAACCAAGACCATCTCCAGCGCTAACTTTTCATTAAGTGCTCTGAGGAATACAGTTATTTTAGTAATATTAATTTTAAAAAATAAATAATTTAATTATTTCTAATTTATATCCAAGGAAATCTGTAAAAGTCCAAGCTTTAAAATGTGATGCAAGGTCTTTAATAACTGAAAACAGGTTTTAGAGTAGTTGCCCTGGGCAAGTGATAATTTCTTTCCAGAAGAGCAAATTGTCAGATTGCTCATTATGCATGTTGGTGGGTTGGCAAATTATTTTTTTGTAGCTGGACTGAAATTGACTTAATAAGGGTAGATGTAGAATGATAAGATATAATCAAATTATTCCTAAAACTTCATTTACCAATGACAGCTGGTCTCTTTTCTTCAACAAGATGTCTGAATTTATCTAAAGGGGCAAGAAGATGTATCAATAACTTCTGCTCCAGTTATGTTTGAATATTGGAAAACCATTGAGTACCAGCTGTATATGTCAATATGGGATCATCTATATTTGTTTTTCAAAGAGTATGCTGTAATTACACCTTGACTCCAACCAGAAAGGAACACTTTTGTAACACAAACTGCTGTGCCACTCTAAATGCTAAAATATCTACTGTGAGCATCACATCTACTAAGTAACCATTTAATCAAACTATTTGGACAGATGGAATATAAAAGGAAGCGTTTAGTCTGCCTTAATTAAACAGCATAATGTGAGAATTTGAGTTATAATCCATTTCAAGGTTTGAGAAAACCATTGTACAATTTAAATTTTAGGACCTCGTATTACCCTATCCCTGGTCACAAAAAGGCAACTGACGTTTTAAAAAGTTGTGTTGCTTTAGGAAGTTAGTTGTACTTTAGCCCTTTTAATGCATTACTCATGCAAAAGGGTTATACAGGGGGTGTGGGCCTCATTATGACCCTTCACATATTGAAGGATAACTTCTTGGGAATCATGTAGACCCATGTGCCGCCTTCAAGCAATTTAGAGGGTTGCGAGCCTACAATGATAGGGCTTCCCCATCAGTTATCACCGAAATGTGAGGTGCTGGGAGGCAAACTTCACAACCCTGCAGTTCCCATTGACCAGCTTTGCATCTTGAAAATGTTTCCTGCTGTTGACAATTCTTGGGCAGACGAGAGTATTCCCTAGTTGAGGACAGCAACCACAAACATAGGCTCTTACGGGTTTAAGGTGCATAGATAGAGTTAACCTAAGAGGATATTCTTGGTCAGTCTTATGACTAATGAACCATGTTTATGGAAGCGTCTTCAACATCCCTTCGGAGGGAGGCATATATTCTTGGATTAAAGGAAGCCCAAGCTGCAAATGCTCTGGTTTCATTTATGAAGTATCAATGTTTGAGATAGCATTCAACAAAGGATTCAAACCTACTACTGTAATGTACTCACACCTGCTTCATTTAACAGTACAAGGGGCAGCATTTGAAAAGGCTACCTTCTAACCGTTGTTCTCTGGTTGGCATTCAAGTAAGACTTAGATGCAGTTAACCTACTACATATTTGGTTTTGGGGTGTGTGCAGTGTTTCTCATAAGAGCATTTTATTGCATATTTGCTAATGCAAGTTACAGGTATATCTTTACACTTCATTGCGCCATAAATATTTTAAACTACAACCATCTTCATACAGAGTATCTAAGAGTTTTTTCTCCTTTACCAGTCATTTTCCATCCCTCTTTCAATACCTAGGAACTAGCTACAAATGCAATATTATTAATCTCTGAAAGAGTACCAGTTCTGTTTTTATGACTCCACAAGCTTTCCCAAAGTGTGTCTGTGTATTTTAAAAATATTTCTTTAAAAAACAAGCTTTTATTATGAAAAATAATTTTCAAATCCCTACATTTATGGCAAAGGTTTGTGCAAACATTTCAAGTTGGGTTCATAAGACTTGCAACAGCAACATAAATTAATAAATAATGTTACAATTAAGTTAAATCTTAACATGAAAGCTATGTTGAGAAAATCTACAACACAGGTGTCACGGAGTCATTATTCCCAGGGTCACAGCACATACCCATTTTACAACTATCTGCATGAAAAGGTTTTGGGTGGATTAAAGTTTAAAATTTAACTAATATCCATTTCACCCTGTGAAATTTTGTTTGCCGCTTGTGAACAGTGAAATATAAATTCAAAAAGTAACTACAGCAATTTGGGATCCTCCTGGCATAAAATAAAAACCCCAATTGAACACCAAATATACATCATTTAGACAGTCTTGGGTTCACTGTTGTAATAAATAGGAGCATTTTGCATAGGTCTCTGAGATACAGAGTCAGAATTATGGCTGAGATTGAAGATAAAAAATTAATTTATCACTTATAGTTGATGTCAGAGCCAAACGTGTATCCATAACCACCTAACATTCAGTGGTCCAAACTACTAAGGGTTGGATTTCCAGCAAGCAGCCTGTCCTCCTCAAACAAATGGTGCATTACTCTTAGCAACCAGTAGCCATTTCAAACTTTAGCATTAAGCCAAACAATCTTAAAAGGGGACAAATGGGCAATGCAATCAATGGATAGCACAGAATTATAAATGGCACAAAATCAAGGGAGATTAGACTATAATAGTTAAGTACCAAAAGAACTGAAGCATTCAGTGCATGCATGCTTTTGATGAAGATTCTTGACTGAGACAAGAAAGGGTGAGAGTAAGCAGCTTTACAATACAGGACATTGAGATGTTCATATGCAAGTCATGATTTCAATTATGTCTTTGGTTTAGGGAGGCGGGAATGCCGATTAGGAGCCACACAATCACCAGAATGAATGTTTGAATCTTGATTCTGCATATTTTCTTTTGCTTGTATTAGTTGCCTTGAGTGGTTTGTCTTTGACCAGGTATTCTGAGATTCAGGAGGCATCATGATTTTTGGATTTGTCATTTGCTTGGGCCTAAAGGAAATTGTTGGAGGACGAAGCTTTGAGATTTTCTGGCTCTTATGACTCAGGTCAGACTGACTTGATGCCAGCTGCAGTTGTGTTGGGTGGCTTGGCGGCAGCTGTTCAGGCTCCTTTGAAGCAGAAGAGCCATCTGCAGATGTTGCTGCTGCAACCGTTACTGGAGGAGGCACTAAAGCATTCTGCTTCGGAGTCTTGGTGGCTCTTGAACTCTTTGGCGCTGAAGCCTGGTTTGTCCGTGAGCAATTGTTTTTTAGAACTAATTTGGTCTGCACTTCTTGAGCATTTACTTGGGAAGATGAGTGAGAAGAGGGATGCGAATGTAGTGTATTAAATTTTCTACCAGACAGTTCTTTAGGTTTCTCTCTAACTTTTACATTCTTGGTGGAATGTGCATTCTCCTCTGACTTTCTTACATTTAACTGTGTATTTAAAGTGCTCAGTTCATTTAGGCTATTGGTGAAGGAGCCATCTGCAGCATTTTGAGTTTCATGGCCAGCACTTTTCTTTTGGTCTTCTGTTGGTTCATTGTGGGCCCCGATGAGTGACGTTTTTATTAATTTTCCCTGGGCGAGGTCTGTGAAACTGGGAAGGTGGCTGGAAGGCTGTAGTACTTGAGGCTATAGGAGAGAGAGTTACATGCCAACAATTAGATAAAAATCAGGTAATATAAATTAAAGACACACTGATCTGTTAGGGTAATTTGAAATCCAGCTTTTCCCTCAAAAGTTTACATTTGAAAAACAGGTGAAAAACATTCCAGACATCTGAAACAACAAAAGAATAAAATCCAGCAATCTCAAATAAATTGTGCAACACAGGGGGAAATCTATTAACTCAATTGTAGCAGGAAAAATAGCCAGATCAAACAATAAAAACCCACACACACATACTATTGTAGCAAAAAGAACGTTAATGCCCAAGAAATGGTAAGCAAATTTAATGGCACAAACATGTAAATGAGAAGTTACACCTATAATTTCTTATTAAGTGCTCATATACGCTACAACTATGAATAAAATTCTTAAGGTTTTATTATATAAGGTGGGGAGGGGAAACCTTTTCTTCTGTTGAGGGCTGCTTTACCTTTGAGGTGACCTAAAGGGGCCACAAGTCAACTGTAGGTAAGGCCAAGCTTCTCCCCCGGCTCCCTGACAACTCAATGGGCTGCCAGCAGATGGTCTGAATGTTGTTGTCAAAGGTCTGAACTGAGAGCTTGCAGAATGCTTTTGCAACCAGGCCGTTGACATAAGGAATTTGCTGCCCCCCCTTTTTTTGAAATAACTGCAATGCATTGAATATACTTCTTTCAAGAAACAGATGAATTGAAAGGTTTGATTATAAAGCTAGAGATTAAAAAGAGAGATTTTTAATGAAGTCACTGCATAATACAATTATACAGAATGAACCCTGAGTTTAGGGACATTATACTGCAATTGCCACACCTGAGAAGAGGATGTAAATATACAACAAAGAACTCATATCTAAGTGAAAGAGCATGAGCTTTGTGTACAATAGCCATGTTCATACTGCCTCAATTTAAATGAACACAGGTAGGAAGGTTGGAGAAGATCTTTGCCTGAGACCTCAAAAAACTACCACCTGTCGAAGCAGACAGAACTGGGTGAGATAAAGCCGCCTATTATGTTCACTGCATGTTATGTATAGGTTCATCTCATTTTACCAATGCAATTTTCGGCACTTAAAAAAACCCTACCCTACACAAAGGCTTACATTTAGTTCTGTAAGAAATATCAATGTGCTCCTCCCTCTCCCATAACTTTAGAAAGTGAAAGACCTGGAGACTATAGTTTGGAGTACCCTGGCCCCTCACAAGATCAACACACTGCAAATTAGTGGAACATACTGACTATCCAGTCCCAGGTTTTCTACATATATACCTAGGTTGGAATGTATCAAGAGCTAGTCAAAGACCAGGACCACACACAATTGTAAGCCATTGGCTTATTGCAAATGTGGAAGTTCCTGGAAAAGATATTTCTGCTGCTTTGCTGCTCCCCCTGTCCTGCTGTGCTGCTCTGAGCTTTTTTATGGCTTGGCTTAGTGTGTAATCTGAACCAGGGTTCATAGTTTGTCTCACTCCAGACAAACCATTGAGTCTAGGTTCAGATGAGGAACTAGAGCTAGTCAATGGGTCAGATGCTTACCTCCCTCACCCTTCATGTGGCATTTTCCTTTGCCCACATGGTCTGACATCAAACCATGTGAGCAAAGGCTCAGTGCAAGCTCCACTGATCAGTTGAGTGTCAGTGGTTTCAAAGGCATAGGGCTTTGCAAGTGCTGCTGACCAGTGGTGCCTACAAACCCAATTTCAGCAAAGAGCTGTACCTTTACCTGCCACACACTTCATGCTATAGATGGCATCAGGGGTACGGCATGTAAGCATGGCTTAACCAAAACAGCCTAGTGGGCCAAATGTAGAAGCTCAGTGGGTCTGATTAGGCCTGTGGGGCAGAGATGTCCCCACTGTGGCTTAGTTCACAGGAGAGCAGGAGGACTGGGGGAGTAAAGTGAACCTGATCTCCTATCCAAGGCCTTACTCATTCATGCTAAGCTGTGTTTTAGCTTAGCGTCAACTGCAAACTGAGCCAATGTGAGACGTTAAACCCCAAAATAAAAATGGCATTACAATTATCATTATGTCAACATTGTGGGCAGATACAGCTCTGTATATGTTAGGACTGGGTTGCTAGCCTATTTTTGTTCTCAATAAATTTCTGTATAGCAATCCTAGCTTTGTAGATGTGATATTAGACGACATACCACTGTTGCATGAGTGTAGTCACTTTGTGCAGGGCTGAAGGGAAGACTACAATGTTTTGTGGGAGTGGGAGGGAGAAAGAAGACTACACAGCTTCCCAGAAAGCTAGTTTTAAAAGCAGTTACAAAGTGACCCAAAATAAAGTAATATAATTAGTAACAAGGGGAAAGGGTGTGACTGCAAGATATATGCATGGATAACAGCTTATACCAGAATCAAGCTAGGAGGATTCCCATAGACTACAGAAAGAGGGAGGAAAGCAAAACTCAAGCAGGTAATCAGAATGCAATGTACAAATGCTATACTTTTTTCAGGTCAGCAATCATCCATTGATCAGATTGCAGAAGCACTTTTAGAACATTCTGCTTCCTTCCTAACCCCCTCTGGATGATGATCATCATCAGGGATCTAGGAGGCCACCATGTGTGAGTGAGAAAGAGTGTGCGCACACTTCTACACTGCAGTACATCATCGCAACCATCCAAACCTCAGTAATTTTTTACAAGCTTCACCATCTTATTTTGACTGAAACAAAAGTGAAAATAACTTTTTCTCAACAAGCCAGTATTTATGGTGCAGAGTGAAGCACAAGTCTCCTTATGAGTAGCTCCCCAACTGTACTCTTTTATTGCTTAGGGGAGTTTAAAAAGCAGCTTGGGGACTTGCCTGGAAGGTGCAGGTTGCCTCAAATGGAAACATCCACATATTCTGCATGTGGTTAAGTGCATCTCCCTGGGCCAGAGATGCTTTAAGTGGTCTTCAAACTGCCCAGTCCTGGAGATTCATGACTGGGTGAGCTATAACATTTGTCAACTTTGCTAGGCAGATGTATTTGCAAAGTAATGAAATTCCCTTTTGCTATATGAAAACAACATTGTGTGTGTGTGTATTTCCATACACGCACACGTCCTATAGTCATGGAAACCCCTTCTCCTTTCTTAACTGCACTCTAGGACTGCTCTTGTATTGTAGAAATCTAACTATAGACAGCCATTGCAAAGTCTCATTTACAAAATTAAAGAGTTCTATTGACACAAAGTGTTTTAATATTCTAAGGTTGCAATCCTTGGCACATCTATCTGACAGTAAATACCACTTTACTATAAAACCTACTTCTGAGCAGATATGCACTTGACGGTTCTATTAATGATTTTCTATATGTACCAAGAAATGCAGGAACAAATATTCCAGGGACCTTAAATATTTCTAAACTATCAACATTTCTTAACATTTTATGTTGTAATATTTACTCACTTCTTTATATTTATTCACTTATTGTATTTCCCAGCAGTCCATCATTTCTGACCATATGCCCCAGTAAAAATACTGGCAACTCAAGGAAATGAAAATATATTACTACTAGAAGAAGGCATACAAGTGACAAGTACCGTAATGTGGTGTGAAGAAAATCCACCTGTAAATCCTACCCCTTGCCTAAAATTCTTTCATTTTCTGTCTTTTTGACGTTCTACTTCTTCATATTTATAAATTGTATGCCCACTTTTGCTCTTCTACATTTCCTCCAGCACCTAGAGTTGCTGTCAACATAAGGAATTGCTAAGAAAGCAATTTGAAGATTTGAACATTAAATATGATGTATTAATTTCCTAGTCTCAGGGCAGGTACACACAACAAATACAGTATGTAAACTAGGTGTTTTCCACAACAGTGTTGACAACCTAAGTGTGTATATGTGCCTAAGCAATCTTGACAGAACCCCAACTTCCATGTTTGCATGTCACTCAACTGCTGCAGGAGACTCCAAAGTAACACAGAGGTACATGCAACACTGTGTGTAGGAGGACTTAACATGCCACAGTTTACTATTTTAGGAGATGGAAACGGAGAAAAGAAATGGTTAACAGAAAAGGACATGCAGAAGAGCCAGAAAGGTTGTCCTGGCTTGTAGCTGCCATGACATCTCCAGACTGTCAAAGTGGAGAAGCATGGCAGTGGATGATGAAGACAAAAAGGGATAATTCAGTGCTTTACTATGCAGATCCTTTCTCCATTTCGACCATTACCAAAAGTTACCATCCAATTATGCATTTTTAAAAATCACTAGTTAGTAGTCGTTGCAGTGCATCTTTGCACTAATGCATTAATGTAGTGGGCTGTGCCCTGTGACTTAACAGAAGAGCACTCCAGACCCTAAGGATTCCCCTCATTTGCACAAGCAAAGTATCAACACCTTTCTATGGCCTACTCAAGTTAATAGGCTGCATCCTATATTTTCCTTATTTCTTGTTTCTTATACTGTAATCCAGCGTTCCTCAACTTATAAGGTTAGGCCTCAATTTCTACCAGTTCCATCCAACATAGCCAAAAGTAAGGGATAATGCGAGCTGAGAATCTAACTACATCTGAAAGGCACCACACTGGAGAAGACTGCAATAACCCAATCCCCACTACACTGTGGCACTGCACTGCATTGGTGCATTTCTCCTTATGCTCACAGTTCTTTGAATCAGTTTGCTTTAACAACTGGGGTCACTTTCATAGTAAAAGGTTGCTAAACCTGCCATCTGGCCAAAGTAGAAAATTTAATTTCCCTGCAGGTAAGGCACACAGAAATCTTTTCCCAATTTGTCATATGGAGCCAAGATTAGAGGAACAATGCAGACGGAATAGCTAGAAATTCCACAAAATAGATTTCAAAGACTTCTATGCCAGAAGTTTGAATTAGGACTGAATTGAAATTTATAGCTAAAAAGTTCTGAATCCTTATGTAGTATTAAAAGCCTCTTAAAATGGATAATACCTTATTAGCAAAGCAGAATCAAATCCAGAAACTGGATTTCAATGCCAAATTTAGGATCATTCCACAATATCTAAAAAATCAATGTCAGGCAAAAAAAAAAACCAACGTACACACACCTTATCATAGCGAAATTAAGAAAATATTTCTCTAAAAGATGGAAAGAGTTTGCTCCTAATCTTCATTTTAAAAACGGTCCACATTCTTTTCAGGTATTAACATGGTTTGTCCTGCATAAAACATTTCTCATATTGGCCACTATGGAAAATCTTACATTAAAAATAAGCAGAGATATCATAAGCCTTTTACCCATCCATGCAGTAAAGCCAGGAAGTCTTTAATTAACAAGGGTCTTCAGTTTCTGCCCCCAAATTCTTTCCCCTCTGGGCAAGCCTCCTTCATGGCCTATCCTAATGGAAGGGCCAATGGAGAACATGTCATCATAAAGAGGAATGAAGGGGCTGCCTATGTGGGTACAAGTCTTGTTCATATCTTGGCTCAATCATCCAGGATATGATAATCTGAATATGGCTACTGATATTCCAAATCATGTCTACTTGATATGAGGAATGCGATCAGAAAATTCCTTGTTTTCAATTTGTTGAGCTCAGGTGATCAAAAACATTTGTTTTTATGTACTTTTATTACTGACATTTATACTGAATCCAGAAGGAAATTTGCTAAGTTATTATTGAATGATTTGACCACTTTTAATAACCTTAGTTTAAAGATGCACCTTCTGTCTAAGCAAGAGAAATATGTTTACATATTCAAAATTACAGTATTTTCTATCATCACAATGAATAGGCCATTTATTGAAGCAAATGCTATCAACTGTAGAAATCTGCATAGGCATTAATATGTACTACTAGTTTGTTTTAATTTAGGTCTAGTTTAATTTAAGCCTGAGTTTTCTTTTACTTTCAGTTACGGAAGTATTTCAATAAGCTAACTGGTTAAATAAGTTGACTGGCTGGCTATACATGTATAGTCTGAAGTATATTGAAACCGCATGGCTGAGATGAAATTGGAGAGGGACTTTCACAAACACTTTCACCCACTACAAAAACCAGCCTGCTTTGTAGCACTCATGTAAAAAAAATTGCTGCAGGGGAAGGGGGCAAACACGTTAATTTGTTTTATGGAGCAAATGTCAGAGAAACAGAAGACGTATCTCCATTGCCAGGTTCCCCTCTAAAGCTCTACTTTCACCCTTAAGTTGTTCACCAGCAAACACCTGGTACAGACCTAACTGAAATGTATATGATAGCTACTTGTTTAAACTGTTTTGTGGAGCTTTCCATTAATGTAGCAGATATAAAACTAATGTTGCTTGACAGGAGAAGTTGTGAGTCAGGTCCCAATTTAAATTTCATTTCTACCATGAACTCATTGGGAAGCATTAAGTAATCACACTTCCAACCGTATCCCCATCTCACTTTGTAATATGGATGTAATAACAGCCTCTTACAAGGATGTTATAAGGATTAATGAAAACTCAGATGCAATGCTGTGTGCACTAAGAAAAGCACTATATGTTTATTGTGCTGTAGAATACTTCCAATGCTGTCTAACCAAGGAAGCAGATTATGACAAAGTATTAAACACCAATTGTGCCTTTGGATATTGTCAACATGTATTTTTACAATAAAGATAGGTTCTAGAAATTATCCATTTCCAGATTTCTCTAGATGTTCTAGTATAAAGGATCCACACATACCCTGCCACAATATAGCAGCATCCTGTGAAGGCTGGTTCTACATGAGTTGTCGCAGGGTGCTCAATAGCAGAAAATCAATGAAGAGAATTGCCACATAAGACACACACAGTAAACTGGAAATTACTTCAAATGTTTTGCAATTTTGCATACAACTTAATGCCACTCAGTAAGGTGTAGAAAAATACAGGCATGAAAATGTGATTCTCTTGCTTATAACACAGGTGAGATGAAACATTTAGTTTGATTTCATTAAGAACTACTAAACAGCCTTTTCCTATTAATGTTATGAGGTATGGAGAAAACAAGACAACTCTGCATGCACAACTTTGACATGCATGCACCATGCAGGCAGCATACACAATAGTGAAGAAGTGGAAGGAGGAAGAAATCTGAAGTTGTACTGTACCACGCTTTATCATAGAAGTAATGGACTAATTCCTCAACTCCTTGCCAATAGCAAAATGGAAAGCAGAGACAAGAAAAAGACAGGACAGTGGTGTCAGAGGACCAAGACACAACAATGAGCAATTGCCATGACCAAAGAGTACCCTCTCTTTCATTACATAGTTGTTTATATGAACCTATTGAGGAAATCTTTTATTCCAGTGTACTAACGCAGGTCTTTTACATAAAGCAAGTATATCCCTGAATCTTAAGAACAAATCTATGCCAACTTTTCAAAGGACAAAACTGACTTGGCACCTAATTTCTACTCACCTTTATCAGGAACTCAGCATTGACTCTAATTATAATTTGAAGGATTACACAGAAATTCTAATAGCCTCTTGATTTCCTGCTCATCACATTGTTTGAAGGCTTTATTTGTCTATATCAGATGTAGGAAACCTGTGCACCTCCAGATGTTGTTATATTCCAGCTCTCATCATCCTCACCATCGGTCATGTTGGCTGGGGCTGATAGGGGTTGCCATTCAACAACATCCAGAGGGCCACACATTGCCTGCCCCCGGTCTGTAGTCTATCATTAATGCTCAAAAAGTAGTATGTGATACACTATAAGCTTTTGGCTTTCCCTCACCCAAAAATGAGTCAGGGTATTTCCACAGCTCATAATCTCCTAAATCCACAACTACTCTGCCCAACCCCTAGCTGGTTTTGCACAAGTTTCTATCCTGAAATTATGCCAAATTTGTTCCACTTACTTCCACCATCCTGACTCAATATAGGTATGATTGGTCCTTTGATCATCAAACTAATCAGCACTTCTGTGACTGTTCACATACCAAAGACTCTACAGAGAAGCTTCCAGGCAACTGGGTATGAGGGATTGAAGTTTACCAGTCTAGATGGGTGATGGGGGAGCCTCCAGTCCCTTCATGTGTTGTTGGATTCCAATCCCATCAGCCATGGATGTTTGGAGTTGGAGTCCAACAACATGTGGAAGGTCACAGGTTTACCACACCTAGTCTAGACACATAAGCAGCTTCCTATGCTGCTGTTGCACACTCTTGCTGCTTCCACACCACAGACAAATCAAGCCAGAATTAGGCTTGTCGTTTCATCTGAACCCAGGTTTGGACCTGTTTCCCTCAAACAAATGTCAAGCAGTGAGCAAAGAACAAGCCTTGGTTACTACTTGTGATTTGTTGGAAGGAAACAAACTATGAGCCCAGATTTGGACAACACAAAAAGCAAACAGGTTTGTTTTAAATTAGGAATCGGAAAACATTTTCAGCCTGAAAACTATACTGCCATCTGGACAACCTTCTGGGAGTGGAGACCACATGCTAGTGCCGGGAAGGCAAAAGTGGGTAGCTCCTTTCTATAGTACATTAGTTTCTACACATGCTCACACACCTCTCTTAGTCCAGCCAGATAAAAAAAGAGTCATTATCAGCGTCCAAGGACACATTCCAGCCAAGCAAAAACTCTAAAGGAGAATGTGAGGTAGGGCCAGTTAGGGGTGTAGTTTGGGGAAACAGTGTTGTTGGGGAGGGGGCTTTACTCAGAGAGAGTCCCAAAGTCTGGGAAGAGGCCAGTAGGGTTGCATTTGGCCCCTGGGCCATAGGTGCTCCATCCTGTTTCAAACTTTGGCTTAATGTGATGTGTGAACTAGGCCAGTTAGTGCATTCCACTGAACTCTTTCATATTACTTATTTCACTGATTTTCTAGCCCTAAGCAACTTTCACTGCACAGCTTATAGCATTGACAATTAATGAACCACCAAATATGGAAGACATGCTAAGATCATAAGGAGCATCCTGTTGGACCACAACAGAGGTCTATCTAACCCAAACTCTATGAGAAGATGGGCCTAGGCAAATTCAGCTAAGCAGCCAAAGTAGTTCCTCGTCCAAGTGTAGTCCAGTATAATGGAAACTAGGCATTCATTTGGGAATGAGACCCCCTGAATCTCAGGGGTAATGGATTTGAACGACATGTTGGGAATGTAGCACATCCGTGTGTTGCTGTTTAGAACAGGGGCATGTCCACAGCAGGAACTGCATATAGCAAAGTCCAGATCCCAGGGTAAGGGTCAAATAATGCCAGTTCTCAGTTCCAATTCTGCCCACAATATGAAATAGGAGCAGGTTTTTGCTCTATTAAAAAGATAGCGCGCACACACACACACACACACACACACACACACATATATATATACACACACACACACACACACACACGCTTACCAGTTAGTATTTAGTCCTTGTTTAGTTCCCAAATAGCATTCGCACAACATACGTAGCCCTTTAGTTATCATCCTTTTATATTCTTAAGAACATTACCGAAGATCTTAATTTCTGCCCATACTTAATTTATATAGCAGCATCTAACTGAAGCTGAGAATGCAAATTCTCAAACTACTAAAAAAAGGATGTCACCACTCAACTTTTAATAAAATTGATTGGAATACATCCTTACTTTGCAAATAAGCTTTCTAGGGTATGGATAATTTAAAATGCAAAAATATCTACCATAAGTAAATGAAAATGTTTACACAAACAAGGTAGCCACTTTATATTTCCCCTGAAATAATTTAAGCTAGTGCTTCACAATGTATCAGTTTTACTAGTTTTCTACTCTATTTTAGTACAGTACAAATCAACAAATTTGTCTTTTCTATTGTGCATAAAGAACAATATCCCATTTTAGATCAAGCTGTTGCTAGTTAATGAGTAATATTAATAAATCATGCATTGCTGGAAAAGCCACTACTCCCTTAATTTGTTACTCTGGCACATTGCTGATTGAGAGATCTCTTAGAAAAGCTTCACAGCTGAAAGAAAAGTTTAATTTTCCAAATATAGCAATGTGTCACATACTGTTATCAAAGTATGACTTGTATGAACACATCTCCACAAATATCAAACAAATATATTTGGATGAGCATACATGCTGATAACATGAACAAACGGGACAAACACGCACTTTAAAAGCCATGAAAGGGTGGAGAACAAGCAAACTTTCAGGATAGATGAAAGAAAGGTTTCAGGTAGCTTTTAAGATCTATTATTAAACGATTTGATAAAGCTGTTAAGTTGCAGTTATATCGTTAAGTGAAAGAGGTGCTGAGGTTAGACCACAGACTCGCATGTGTCTGATGTTTTTGCTTGAAAGAACAGAATGCTACACAATGAACAGTGCGTGCAAAGGGAAAACTGCTACTGGAGCACAGTGAGGGATATGAGTGAGAAGTACAGACTCACTCTGTCTGCGTTGCGGTGGAACAGTCCGAGGGATGCCCTGGAATGAGCCCTGCCAGGGAGAGAAGGAAGGAGCAGAATACCCACCCTGTGCAGAGAAAGATGGGGGAGAAAGAATAATAAAAAAGAGAACGGAGAGGGGGCAAACAGCACCAAAAGCCGCATTGTTCCTCTTACTAAGAACAAGTACTTTTAAATCTGAAATAGTTGAAAAGATCAGCAAGGTTTGTAAAAGCTCGATTCTGGAAAATATTTGAAGGAAAAATTGGCTTTAGGTATTCGAAATGTATTTATTAAATGCAACACCAAGTCAATCAAGACAAGAATAGCCTTTTTATATACATTGTAAAATTGTTTCAGAGTACCTGGTGGAAGTAAGTGGTTTGTTTATCAAATTCTAATTTATTATAAAGATCAGCGAAGACGTCCAAAGAACAGGGAAGGCTTTAAAAGTGTATGCCTTTCAAACCTGAAAAGATTACAGCAAGGAACTTGATTCTCTATTGCCTGCATACCTCAAGATCTTTGAAAGATGTTTTAATGGGACCCACACTTTACACCTGGGATGAGATGTTAAGCCTGACGTACACAAATAATTACAACTCACAAAATCCAATCAGCATAAACACAAGACAATACACTAATTAAAATGGCTTACTGAAATTGTAAAATTCTTAGAAGTCCTGGGTAAATAGAAATAGCCAGACTGGCACCCAAAGGGCAGAATAGGTCCTAGGTGCACTCCCTCTCTCGGTCATCACATTTGTCCAACATCAGAACACCTGAAGAGGAGTGTTGGTAGATAGCTGAATTTGTGGGCAGGGTGATGTTGAGAAAGGACTTTAGCGTCAACATGAGCAACTCAAACTGGGTTTGAAAAATCAAATGGTGGTCAGTGAAGCTCTTTTGATACTGAAGGGAGATGTTTCTAATGAGATGCCCTGGTTAACAGTCTCATGGTACAGTGTCTATCTGTAGTTTCCAAACCATCTTTTAAGGATAGCCCCATATATAATACATTCAGACTAACAAAAATGTTATCTGATCATGGATAATTGCAATTGAGTGCATGCTTGGGTTTTAGGTTTGTTTCAGACTGTAAAAAGACGTAGCTCCAAAAAAGCTTAAATAGTTTAAGAAGCAGTTAAAAATTATCCATGGCAATTGCCTTTCATTCCAGCCACTGCATAGAACAGTTGCCACGTGAAGGCCAGTTCATGCATCCCCTGGGCAATAATCATCATGTGAATATCAATCTCCATTTTAATGTAGAAAAAGGGGTGCCTAGTTTGTTTGTCTCCATGCTAATAAATAGAGAAATGCCCTTTTGAGGATAGTGAAACCACGTCCTCTCAATTTGTTCTGCAGCAGGTGCACACATGCATGAAACCTGAGTAACTCGGTCTTTTAAAAATACATTTGGCAGCCACAATAGGACTTGCTCTCAAATAATGTGCACAGGACTGCTACTTTAGAAAGAGTGGACAGATTTTGCTAAGTTGAAACATAGGGAATAGTAGTCATTATATTGTGGTGGGGGTTACACACACACTACATTTAAATCTGACTTACATAGTTAGCTAGATAGAGGGGAAATTTCAGATGAGACTAAATTCTTAAAACAGCTCTATAACCTGCATATGTGGATTCTATATATTATGCTGAGCTCCAGAAAACAAAAGCTTGCAATACAAGCAGAACATTCAGCAACTTTGCTTGATGTTACAAGAGATATTGGTGATACTTTTGATAACATACAATGAACGGTACAATGGTATGAAGAATAGACAATATAGTATTGCAAAACAGTTATGTAAATATCCATTGCTTTGGTTGCCTATGTGAAGAATCAACTCTGAGCAACCTTTAAATAAGATTTCTTCCTTTTCTACAAGGCTGCAGTAAATCTATAGTGGTTTGGTTGCACATCAGTAAACCATAGTTAAACATATGAAATAATAAAAGTTGTTTTTTTCCACTGGTGGACTGCAAAGTTGCTACGATCACTTCTTCCTTTGGCTGAACCCCTAGCGCATAACTTGCACTCTTCTAAATCAGCTATTAACAATGAAGGTTTTTCTTTAATAAATTACAGCAAAGAAATACACAAATGGTGGCATTATAAAGCTGCTAGTATGCCTGCCCTCCCATCTCTCTCTCTCTCGTGTAATATTTATGTGAGAGATGAATTAACAGCTGTAATTCCTAAGGTAATGCTGTAACCTTATTGCAGAGGGGGTGTAAAAGGGAAGTTTAAAAATGGGCTTAAATGTTTCTCTCTGTCGTAAGCTGCGGAGCTGGCCTACCTATTTGTGGAAACATAAAGCTGCTGCATTCTTTTTCTCCCCCCTTGACAACTAATGGGGGAGGAGAACTGAAAATTAACCATGGGCAGAGCCAGAAGCAGAACAACTCAGGGATAGGTTGCAGATTTTGATACATCACCATCGTGCCTGCCCTGAAAACTGCAGCAACAGAAGCTCTGTAGTCGATATGGTAAAACACAAGCCCTTCCTTTTGAAGCAAGTGTCCAGTCTACCCCTATTAAAATGAAAGGGAAAGTGACACTACCACACACTTTGGGCTAATTAGGGTCCATTTTATCCTTAGCAACTTCTCAAAATTGGGTAGGAAAAATAACTTCACATTTTGCCTATCGTCATAAATTAACGCCCCCCCCCCGCAGTGTGTGTGTGTGTGTGTGTGTGTGTGTGTGTGTGTGTGTAGGAGGTTATACACCACTTCAAGAATGGTTCTCCTATATTTAAAATAAATTATTACAGCACACTGCAGAATTCCATCAGACCACAAAAATCAATTTTACCGCAGGAGGTTAATTCTGTTCCAAGCTGATTTTTATCTTGAAAGAAACGTTACTTAGTGCAAACTTACAACACTGAAATTTTATATGGGGGGGGAGTAACTTCTAGATTCAGCTAGTGTTAAAATCTAAGCAAGGATTCAAATTCCTGGAATAGTCAGGTAGGCTTTCTGGGGATAGCTCTAAGTATGGGTCATTAAGGTAGCAAAGGAAGTGGCTCTGTGTAGCAGATGTGTGTAGTTAGTAAGATAAAGACTTGTGAGCTGAGTTTTGTGTGTGTAAGTTAGAAGCTGGAGGAAGAAGTATGCCTGATTTCTGCTCGTACCCAAGGCTGTGGCTATGGGTGAAGCAAGACTCTTCTGGGATGTTAATGCAGTGAACCCCTCCATCATAGGCTCAGGTTGTAAATAAACCATATATCATAAAGACACCACAGTCTCTGCTGTTCCTCATTCTGAAGGAAACACAAACTTGGGTGCCTGGAAACCCTGGAATCTCACACTGCTCTGGGATTGAGGTGGCATGCAACAATATCTTGTTCTGGGTGGATGGGGGGAATATTAGGAGAAACATTCAACCCCTTTCATTATTTACTATGGGCCCAGTATTTCAGCTAGTCATTTTTTGTTATTGTTTCTGTTCTGCTATAGGAAAATGACAGTGGTTTCTAATAATACTTCTTGGTGTGTTTTTTTATTATGCATTTTGTGTTTTGATGCTGTGAACCACCCTGAGTTCTTTGGATGAAGGGCGTTAGACGAATTTAAAAAAATAAATAAACAAAATTATTCAATATGGGGGTCTCAACAGGTCAACTGAAACATGCCTATATGCGTATATCTATCTGTATACTGAATTAGTTTCAAATGAAAATAGTAAGAATAAAAATATAGAATATTATAGAATTTGTTGATGAATCAGTGAGGTTCATTTAAATTGTCCTTCAAAAATTATTCAAAGTAGATTAGAGTCAGAATGTCAAGAAGAGTCAAATCAGGAATTCTGAGTTTATAGTTTTGCTTTAACCTAATCAAGTATGAATTCCAGTACATATTGCACTGTGCTAGTTTTATTTGCCTACAACAGGGGTCAGCAAGGTTTACCTCGCCTGGGCCGGTTCACTCCAGCAGAGATCCCTCCATGGGCCGGATCATGAACACACTCGCGATTTCAGGCATCTGCATCGACATGATTTCTGGCGCCACGGAAGCAAGTCCCCGCACTGCACTGGTTTAGCGCAGCACGTGGGGACTCGCTGAGTGGGCGGCTCGGGGGCTGGTTAAACGACCCCTGTGGGCCGCTTGTGGCCCACGGGCCTTAGGTTGCCAACCCCTGGCCTACAAATATACAAAACACATCCAATCATTATGATCTGAGTATGGTTTTTTTGTTATTTGTTCTTCCAAATCATGTACTGAAAAATGTGAAAGATGTTTTTTCAGCACAAAACACTAAAGCTCACTTCTAGTCCACAACAAAATGTCCACTAACAACTCTTAGAAATAGTATAGGAGAGGCTTCTGGGGCAGTTTCATAGAATAATTTACAACTAAAGACCATATAGTACTTCTCAAATCATGCCCTGGTTTGCGTAGCATGTTAAACTACTATTTTCCCTACTACTGCCACGAAACAAGTCAGAGTTTGGATTGTAATGACACCTGAACCCAGGTTTTTCATTTGTTTCACTGCCTACAAACTGTAAACAATAAGCAAAGAACAACCTTGGGATACTGCTTCTCTGTTTAGAGAGAAACAAGCCAAGGTTCAGGCATCACAATCCAGATGCTGGCTTGTTTCCTGGCAACATACCCACACTTAGCAACAGGAACTTTTCAGTAGTGTGCACTAGTACACTGCATGTTCACATTAAAATATGGGCTTGTTTTTAACCATAGTTTAATGTGCCATGAGAACTACAGCAGTATAATGCCGTTTCAGGGCAATTCTTTTAGTGCTATTTTGCCTCTAGTTTACTAATAGTTGAGCAGGACAGAACTGCAGGCCTAATTATGCCACAGCCGGGTCCACTGTTCCATTTGTTCATGTCTAGCCATATTATGAAGTCCACACAGGTGCCTGTACCATTTGTGGCACACATTCTGCATACTAGCAACCCATAAACTACATACTGCACTGCTAGGAAATTCCATTAAAAATCAGTGATGTGTAGAGCAGTGTTTCCCAACCGGTGTTCCGCGGCACACTAGTGTGCCGTGAGACACCGGCTGGTGTGCCGTGGGAGGAAGGCGGGCGAGTCGGGCGGGGAGAGGCGGCGTCGGCGTCGAGGATCCGCGTCGAGCCGGGGGCGGCTCCGCGGTGGTGGTGCCGAGCGGCGGGGCAGCGCGCGCAAAAGGGAGGAGCGCGAGACAGCGGAGGAGGAGGAGGCCGGCATGTCCGGGCAGCAGCAGCAACAACAGCAGCAGCAACTCCCGCCGCCGCCCCCTCCTCCGCCCGCTATCGCCGCCGCCGCCTCAGCTGCCCTCGCTCTGTTGCCTCCTCCCACCCCGGCAAGGGGGAGGGAAAAAACTTTCGCTTTTGTGCGTCCCTCCCGGCGTGACGCTGCGCGCTGACGTCACGGGGCGGGGCTTTAATGGTGGTGTGCCGCGAGATTTTTTTCCGGCTAACAGGTGTGCCGTTGCCCAAAAACGTTTGGGAAACACTGGTGTAGAGCATGTGACATCATAGAACACTTTGTTGCCATTTCAACAATCAAAATATATTGCTACAGTTTGCATATAAATTTTTTCTTTACCCTAGAAAAGATGCTCAATCATCAATGTTGAATAAGATGCATAGAATTAGGAAATCCTCTCTTTCCTCCTCAGAAATATGAAAACACTAACCTCAAATTAGCTAAAAGGGGTAAGGACAAGTGAACCCCAATTTTTCTCATTCAAATCTAGAACTAGTGCAATTTCTGCTGGTGTCCAGCGTTATTCGGAAATCCAAAAGGATCACAATTTTCTTCCGAGAGCTATTTCATATTTTTGGTAAACGTGTGCTCCACTGCTGCTGTGCATTATGAATGCTAATGGAGAAGATGTTCTACTAGAATCCATCAAACTTGTAAAGAATTATATTATCATCTACACCAATACTTCAGATTCCAAAATTGGAAACAGAAATAAACCCAGGACTAAAATTTGACAGTTATTAAAAAGACAAAGAGATAACCTTGCCAGGAAAATATGTACTGGTAATAGATTCTCATGAGATTTGAAAATAGTGGATTATAGCCAACTAAGTTATACTCACAGCAGACCCGCTGAAACTAATTGACCTAAGTCACTAATGTCCATTCATTTCAATGGAACAATCCTGAATAGGACAAATATTGGATACACTCCAGTGAATTTAATCCATAAGAATTAAATATAGACTACAGAACCCATCTAAAATGATTTACTAAGATCCAAAATGGTTTTTCGATTCTGGAATGTCTGCAGTTCATATTAAAGTTTAATATGAACTACATTAGCACTATATTGCATTTTGATGGCATTCCTAAAAATGATGCTTAGGAATCAGGAAGGACTGGAAACTGAAATCCTACTTATCTGAAATCCTAAATTGTATTTTTAAGACTCAAATGAGAGTCAACACACACACAAAAATACACAACTGTTTGTCTCCGCCACCCGATAAATAACTATGTATATACAATGTAGCAGATTGCAAAACATCTTTAAAATTATATACAACTAAAAAGAAGAAATTGAAAGAACCCTAGGTAACATGGCAAGATGACGAAACCTAATGGATCTAAACCAGCAGCTATCTTACATAAACAACTGTAACTTTTGATCAACTACTCACAGCACTTTTCCTCCAGGAGGTCTGTGTGTATTTGTCAGCATATGTGCACGCAGGCTGTTCAGATATCTTGCTGTCTCTGTCACAGACACACCTAACAGACTTTATGCATACACAAAAGACAAACAATTTGATGATTATTTATTACGCTTTTTAGTTACTTTACATAACATCTCAAAATGTCTTACAGATAGTATAATACACAATATAACATTTAGCAAATGAATTAAACAAAATATGAGGTAGTAAGGCCATAAAATAATCCCTCCATACTCTCATGGGTTTTACCACCGCAAAACAGGCGCCACAAACTGCTGCTAAGAAAGAAGAAAAGGATGGATACAGAGGTCCAAAGGCTGATCCACATAATAGACATTAGAAATACTTAATTCAAGTGTAAACTGAACAGTGTGTAAACTGTACACAAACAGCAGTGCAGAATATAAAGAGTTGTAACCCATCAAGTTATTCCATTAGTTCAAGGGCTTCCACCTGCAGAACAGGACTTCCTCTTCCCATGCACTCCCCGCAAACCTCCCAGATCTCCTCCAGAAAGTTGGGGAGAAACCCATAACTGATGGGGGGGGTTAGTAGCAAGGACAGGAAATGAAAGTCCCATCCCATTGTGCAGTTGGAAGTCTTGCACTAAACAGAACAAGGTCATGGGTTACAACCCAGTGTCTCCCAGAAAGGAACCTAGACTCATATACCGTATTTTTCGCTTTATAAGACGCACCAGACCACAAGACACACTTACCGTATTTTTCGCCCCATAAGGCGCACCGGCCCATAAGACGCACCTAGTTTTTTGGGGGGGAAATAAAGGGAAAAAAATTTATTTCCCCCCCAGGTGCGCTGCGCTACACCAGGAGCTTGGGGCGTGCTGAGCTCAGCGCGCCCCAAGCTTCTGCGTGCGCGCAAGCAGTCCGCTAGCCTTGGGAGAGCCGCGGGGCTCTCCCAGGGCTAGCGGACCCCTGCGCTACACCAGAAGCTTGGGGCGTGCCGACCTCAGCGCGCCCCAAGCTTCTGCGTGCGCGCAAGCAGTCCGCTAGCCCTGGGAGAGCCGTGCGGCTCTCCCAAGGCTAGCGGACTGCTTGCGCGCACCTAGAAGCACAGGCTGCCGCCCCAAGCCTCGCGCACCCGGTGGGACCTCTTGCCGGGTGCGCAAGGCTTGCTGACACTCGCCCGAAGCAGGCGAAGCCCTCCGGAGGGCTCCCCGTGCTTCGGGCGACAGGCTGCCGCCCCAAGCCTCGCGCACCTGGTGGGACCTCCTGCCGGGAGCGCGAGGCTTGCAGCCACTCGCCCGAAGCAGGGGGAGTCCTCCCGAGGGCTCCCCGTGCTTCGGGCGACAGGCTGCTGCCCCAAGCCTCGCGCACCCGGTGGGACCTCCTGCCGGGTGCACGAGGCTTGCAGGCATTCACCCCATAAGACGCACCCCGATTTCCCCTTCATTTTTGGAGGGGAAAAAGTGCGTCTTATGGGGCGAGAAATACGGTAGTTTTTGGAGGAGGAAAACAAGAAAAAAATATTCTGAATCCCAGAAGCCAGAACAGCAAGAGGGATCACTGCAAAGCGAAAGCAGCGATCCCTCTTGCTGTTCTGGCTTCTGGGACAGCTGCGCAGCCTGCATTTGCTCCATAAGACGCACACACATTTCCCCTTACTTTTTAGGAGGGAAAAAGTGAGTCTTATAGAGCAAAAAATACGGTATATCCTGATACTTTTATACACTTAAATTTATCACAGTTATCTGCAATTAACATGAAATATTTCCAAATCATTCACAACAATTTCAATTGTTTGGAGAGTTTTTCATTTTCATTTTATTTTTAAATACCTCCTTCCATAATAGTTCCCCTGAATGTGTTAATATTGTAATTTAGGCTTTACATTATAAGAAACATCATCTGCTGCTCTTTAAAGTATAGTTAGATTACTCATGCCAAGTCTTATCACTTGATACAAATTGCTAAATGCAGCTGCAGTAAGAGCAAAATAAATTGACAGTGTGATATGTTAAAATGAAGAATGGTGCGGTTTGAACTCCTGTTATTTCAGAATCCTGTGCTCTAAGTTAACATACACAGCACATGGCCATAATATGTAAGAACACTAAGGTATCATACTTCTGATCCAGGAATTCCTGTGACTGTTCCAATTTACATAAGCAGCTCCTATAAAAGGATTTCCCACTGACTTAAATATTGAAGTTAGTCCCACGCAAGTGAACAAGAAGTGCTGTCACATTGCTTTATAGAAATTATGGTAGATATCACATTCTCTGCAGAGTATACTGTATAATATACTCACAAGCCGATGCTCTAGTTGTTTGATTGTTTCATCCTTTTTCTTTAAATCTTCTTTAAGCTGTGTGATCTCATTCAGCAAATCATCAGTCTGCCAAACAAAAAGTGGAGATCTTAATGTTTTCCATGAAGTAGATAAACATAATTCTTATCTGTCCGGGGGGTCAGGGAAGAGAGAAAGTAAAATCTTTGTCTAGGAGCAAATTGCTTTTTAAAGTTTAGGCTCTGCATTATTTTCATTACCAAATGTTGAGAAAGAAAACGAAAAACAAAACAAAACTGCAAATATTGGCCGCATTCTGGTATCATAGTTAACAGTGGCGTAGAATGGGGGGCTGAGGGGGGCAGTTTTTTGGGGAGTGCATCATGGCGCTCTGCCGCATGGTGAGCTGTTGTGTCCTCAGCTGCCCTCCAGCTAGCTGTAGGGTGCAGTGAGAGGATTCAACAGCATATGACACCCTTCCTGTGAGCCCACTGCCACTCACAAAAGCAGCACTTGGCTTGCAGGGGCCAGGGTGATGCCTGTTGCTTTGCAACAGCTTGCGGTGCCCCATAAGTGTGCCCTGCTTTACAGCAGTGGGCAGGGGTCGCTCTGGCAACATACCCTACCCCACAGCATGTCCTGAACGTACCCTGGTGTATGCATGCCCTGGACACAGGCGGTGAATGCTCCACCACTGGTAGTTAAGCTATGGTTTGAAAGTTCTGGGCAATTAAATGGACAACTAACTATAGCTTACTTGGGGGCAACAGACCACTGGGTGATATCAAACTACATCAAACCTACTGAAATAAATAGACTTAATCTGATTTCCCTGAATCTACTCCAACATTATGTCTGAAGTTAAGATCCTCCCTTAAGTTTGGTTTGTTTGCAATCCTGCCCAAGCCTCTTACCAAATACATGTGGCAACAGCAGCTGGAAAACAAAATCTGCTCCCTGGGCCAAGTGTTTCTTAGTGGTGCTTTTCCTGAAACTGCCTTCTCTCCTCATTCTGCCTAGCAACATGGTTCTTTGCCTGCCCAGTTTTTCCACCAGAATTCTTATCTCTCAAAACAGTCTGCAGAGTTTGCAGCTGCTTTGCAAAGAAATAAAAAAATTAAAGGAACTCCTCCCCTTGTCACACCTACTAAGGGTAAACAAGATAATTCAATAAATAAATAAATAAATAGTGCTGACCTACACACTTGATGCTTTCCCACTAGCTCCTTCATTCAAAAGGGTCAACTCTGAAATAAGCACAGTTGGTTTACCTTATAAACTGGTTCAGGCTCCTGCAGTTCTGGGCTTGAAGGAAGTGAAAATGTGATGTTGTGGAGTGACACATTTTCATCATTCTGCAAGAAGAGAAAGGTTTCCATTTATTTGAGCACCTAAATCCTATAGTATTTGAATGATAAATACTACTAATTCCTGGATTATTCCTGACATTTTGAACAGACCTTGGGAGATCTGGTAGTTTCCAAATGGTTCCATCTTATCAGAGTTTTATTTCAAACACAGGTTTCCAAAACTAGATAGTGAGATTTGCTAATAAATTGTATGCACTGATTTTACTTTTCATTTTAGTTTCTCAGCACTAAGAATCTATCAGGTTCCTGAAATTGTCAAACAATTTCTGGTATCCATCTTCAAAGAAACTTTTCCCCCTAGCAGTATTCAACATGTTAAAAAATACTAGCTTTATTATGAAATTGCTTTGAGAGAGAGAGAGAGAGAGAGCGATGAAAGAAAGTGTTTCTTAATGCCTAGACCACACAATGATTTATTCAAGAATTATAAGGGCTGGAACTTAACTTGTTACTTCTAGTTTGTTTGCTGAATAATTTTAAAAAGGTCACATAGCTGTGGGGTGTTATACCATTCCACTTCACTAAAACTTTTTTGGTTCAGGGATTTACAGGAATCTTGCATCCTAGAAGGCTATTGAACTACATAAAAGTGAAGCTTGCATTTAAGCTATTTCCTATGTGTAACCAGGCACTTTGGTTATATTAGTGTAACAGATTTGGTAAGATTGAGATTGTAAATTTGTGTTTTGGCTGCACCACTAAAAGGGGGGGGGGTCCTCTATTCAAAACATTTCCACCACAAGTGATGTTCACTTCATGAAGTGTTCTACTGTACACTATTTACAGTGCACCAATTGGTATAAAAAAACAATAAAAATGAATGTTTAAAAAAGGTGCTTGGGGATAGGGCTTGTATCTGCACCTTCTCCTCGGCTTGCTAGTTTTCTATATACAAGAAGACATTCAATCATGTGAGCATCCCTCACCTGCAGTTTGAAGTGGTATAGTCCAGAGGCAGGATTAAGGCCTAGTTCTCACTGGAGTGCAACAGCAAACTGAATATCACTATTTCCAGCCAGGATCCACACATAATAGGTTGTTACACTATATCCCTAGCTTGATAGGACACATACAGTGTAGCACCTTTGTGCATTCAAAAAAGACCAGGTTACATATGGTTACTTTTTTTAAAAAAGCCCCCCTTGAAATATTCCGAGTATTTGAAAACAACCTTTTTTTCCAATTTTACTTTCCGTCTACATGGCATATATTGAATTCTTCTTATACTTCCCAGACTAGCTGAAAGATACATAATCACCATAGACTACTTAGTTGTTTTTAAGAACTAAGAATGTTGGGCTTCTTCTATTCAAAGGGACCTCATCATTAGTGACATCATAACTGTAATAAGCAAACTTCCTCTACTAAGCCAGCACTGTACTGATATGTTAGAAAATGGAAGATTTCAATTACAGTGGTGCCTCGCAAGACGAAATTAATCCGTTCCGCAAGTCTCTTCGTCTTGCGGTTTTTTCGTCTTGTGAAGCACGGCTATTAGCGGCTATTAACGGCTTAGCGGCTATTAACGGCTTAGCGGCTTTAAGAAAAAGGAAACAAACTCGCAAGAACTCGCAAGACGTTTCGTCTTGCGAAGCAAGCCCATGGGGAAATTCGTCTTGCGGAACGACTCAAAAAACGGAAAACTCTTTCGTCTTGCGCATTTTTCATCTTGCGAGGCATTCGTCTTGCGAGGTACCACTGTAATCATACATTTTACCAATGTACCATAATTTGTACTAGCAGCACACATTAGACTTGGGGGCACAATGATGTGATGTTTTATTCCACTTTCCCTAAGAAAAAGCAGTTTGAGGAGCAGATACTGAAAACTGTTCCCTCACTACATAGTGCTCTTAGACACAGCTGTAATTGAGAGGGAAAGATGCGCAGGAGGAAGCCTTCAAAATGCTGTGCTTTATATTTTTGTTCCGGCAGGCTTTCCCAGCGGGATAAATGGGTCTTTATCATGAGTGTCCATTTGTTGGGGTTTTAGTATTGTTTTAAATGTATCTGTTGTTTTTGTGTTTTTAATGATCTTACATGTAAATGGCCTTGAGACAGTGGTTTACCAGGTGAGTAACAGATCAACTGTAATAAATAATAATAATAATAATAATAATAATAATAATAATAGCAGAATGGCACTTAAGAGCAGTGCTTTACATACACAAGCACTCTGGGAAGCACAGCTCCTAAAGGAAGGAGCGTTCTGCCTTTCCATCCAGGCTGCTCTATAGCGAACAGCAGTACTCTACTTGCCAGAGGGCCTGACTAGAGGGAGGGCAGCTAGAGTGTCCATTACTGGGTAGGGTTTCTTGAAGATGAAGTCCTTTCGTACTTAGAAAAGTCAGGTATGTTATTCGCAGGTACAAAAATAGAAAGTCTGAGTCAAGACAGTTATGCACAGGAAAAAGGGATGACGTTTACGGTTATTGTTTTCGCAAAGTAACTTCAGAAGCAGGCCTCCCTCTCTCTAGCGAGGCTTAGACTAGACATTTGCAAATCCAGTCCAGAACAATTAGGTTAACACTCAATTTAACTTACACATTTTCAGTTCTTTGACTAAAGCTTTATATGATCCTATCAATAAAGCTATGTGTGCAAGTCTCTCTAACAATCACACCTTTTTCTTTTTCGAATTATTATGCAGAAGAAAAACAATCCACACGCATGTGAATTAACACCATAGAAATATGAGCACTACAAATCTGGCTGAGAAGTGTTAGAACATTCACAACCATTATTTCATCTAAAGCAGGTGTAGGGAACCCTTGGCCCTCCAGATGTATAACTCCCATCAGCTCCAGAAAACATAGGCAATAGCCAGGGATGATGAGGGTCACAGTTCAGCAACATCTGGAAGCCCAAAGGTTCCTCACATCTAATCTAACCCCCTGTACACAGGTTTATTTCCTCCCCATGACAGAACCACATCACACATTCGGCAAAACATGTACTTCTGCTCCCCCTTGCATGAAGGGGAACTTATGAAGTGACCTTCAGTGACATAGGGCATTCTAACAGATTTTGCTTCACTTCCATGCATCTGAGCACAATTACATCACAAACAGTGTTCGAAACTCCTATTGTTCTAGGCTCATTGGCAACAGGGAATTTCATTAGCACAAGTACCGGTAGTTTCTGAGCACTGGGCACAGTACTGCGCTTAAGATTTCAGGTTAAAACTGCAGAGTAGAAGAAAAGAAGGACCTTTTCTGCCTCCCCACTTCCAGCTACTCTCTGAAGACTGGAAATGAGACCCTCTTAAGAACATTAGGGGGGTGGGCAGGGGAAGGACTAGACTATGTGAAAAATGAACGTATTGTTTTAGCTGCATTTTCAGCTTTGTATTCTTGTTATAAAAAGAGTGTGCCTAGACATTCCGTTGTTGCGCCCATAACCTAGGTTTAAGGTGCCACTTAGCTCCTAGCTTTCATTTTTCAGTTTCTAACACTGATCACAAATGAAGCAATTTAATTCAAATGAAATACGATTGCTCGCTATTTTTAAAAAAACAACAACAACACCAAGCCACCCTAGTCTTTTACTTGATAATAAAGACTAGAATCAAAGGAGGGTTAGGTCAGTTGGTATGGTGGCATGTATGTACACACACATTTATTAGCATCAAGTACCGTAACACAAACTAGTGACAAGTGTCCCTTCAATTCCCATGTTAAAAACTTGCTAACCTGATTAAATATTCTTTTCAATTTTAATAACTGAGTTTTCACAGATGTGCAGTCTTGAACCATATGCCGAAGGGTCATTTCATCCAGCATCACAGTGTTTGCCGGCAAACTTCTCAGAGGTGGGTACAAGCTTGGTGCTCCATATCCTTCAAGGTGACCAACAGGAGGAGAGTCAAAATAGTTGCAGCTCCTGAAAAGTGTTTTAGAAATGTTTAATAGACAATCTTCTGATGTTTTTCGACAGCATATGTACAGTATATACAAGAAAAAGGAGCCTTTTCTACAATATAAACTGTAGACTACAAGCACTAAGTACTTTCAGTCAGCTTTAACCAAATGATTTCTGTTATCTCCTTAAACACCGTTTGCCAAAGAAGTTGTACATATTTACACCCCCACCACATGTGAACATAATTCTCTGTTTCCTCGCATCCCCTCCAACATAACACCAAATAATCCTTGTTTATTTGATTTAATCTGACTGGTGTTAAAAACCATCTCCAAACTAATTTATAATAATTTTCTTTTATTATATATAGTTTTAACAACAACAAAAAAAGAGTGAAAAGTAAGGGCCTTACCTGTTCAGATCATTTCTACTATGGGAACAATGGTCAGTATGACCAAGATGATAATGGTCTTGGGCATTCCATCGTTGTGGTGTCCTCTTCCACAACCCCTCCTTCTGCTGTCGAATATTTCTTTCTGGCCGCTCATAACGATTCATATTTTCACAATCCACTACATAGATAATAGAAACTATTTCAATATTCATCTAAATGGAAATATGATCACCCAGAAATGCAAAGTGGCTGCCAGATAACTCATTACTGATTTACAATGATGTACGGAAATAAGTACAGGAACTGATGTACAACAAATTTGTGTTATCAACTGCTACTGTTGCTAACTTGGTGCTTTTAATTATTTGTATAAAACTGTGATGAGACTTTAATTACTGTTGTTCATCAGTTCAACTGCAAAAGGCAGGATACATATGTTTTAAATAACTGCATCCACAAGGTCACATTACTACTTCAGTTAAGAAACTTGTAATCAAAGCTTAAAACTGATGCTGACAGAATTCAGCAGTATTTTTTGTTGTAATGAGTAATTCCCTTGCCATCAGAATCCTAAGATTTAAGAGCAACCTTTAAAAGCAACAGAAACAGCGTTTCATTTTATGGCAAGATAGATATATGAATATTTAAACAGAAAGCACAATACAAAACAGAAATACAAAAAAGTTTTAACATATACATTCTATCACATAATGAAAATGAGATTTCAGAGATCTCTCAGTTTGCACGAGCAACAACAACAACAGATTAGTCAGTGAAAGCTGTGACTGGCAGCTACTTACAAGCTATTAAAAAGCCAAGTAAAAAATAATAATGAAAAATACTGCCAGGAAGGAAAAGTTTCAAGAAACCCTTTAGGCTTTTTACTTACCCAGACACTTTCTCTTCACATTGTCAGGCCTCGGCTACAAGAAGCTTTTCATAAAACTGAGCAGTCTTATTCTACTGCCTACTCAGACATAGTTTTGCATAAGACCATGGTAAACAGGCCTTCCTTCCTGCTCATTCCCTGCTTGCGTATTGTTGGGAAATGAGCCCAATTTGACCCTGTGATTTAGAACTACCGCCTTGCTCACTGAGAACATACTTGCTGCACTAGAACGGTTGCTATAAATAGAGTGCAAGTTCCCACACAGACTCCAAAATGTAACAAGTAAAGTACAGCCCTATGAACTATTCTAACAAACTTATTTAATAAACTTTTTATGAGGAATCTAACAAGTATAAAGTAAGGTGCATTAAAAAACTTTTACACTCTGGCTGAGCTTTTACACAAAAAAAGTATGTGATTATTTAAAAATCTCTTATATAGAATGCAATACAAAACACATCAAGAATTCTCCTTAAAAGTACTTTGAAAGCTGAAAGCCATGACACTAAGTAAAATTAGTGCTCATAAACTGTTTGAAAAAGGTTTTAAGGAAATGCTGTTTTCAGAACAGGATGCTTTAGAAGCTGTATTACAGTAGTAGGAGCAGCAATTTCCCCTGAATAAAGACATGAAGCTGAACACAGGGCTCAGTGTTGCTGATGGTACCTCTGTGGATGTTTCCCAAGTTCAGGAAATGACAGTCATAGTTGGCAAGGAAAGAGAGATGGGCAACCAAAGTAGCCAGGGTAAGGGAAGTTGCAATAAAGCATTTAAACATATTCAAATTATTTCACTAACCATTATCACAGGGTGCGTCTTCAGGTAAGTCAACATCGAGCATAAGATCATCATCTTCAAGATCGCATGAATCAAGATTATTCAAAATATCCTACAAGAAAATAAAAAATACCTGCTACAAGATGTGCACATTTGTGTCTGTCTCTCCAGTTTAAACTATGTGCCTTTTGAAATAAACATTTCATTGACTCTCCAACTGTCTCACACATCAGAACACCAAAGTGAAATTACCATGCCCCAAGCCAAGGTGTGTCATCTTTTCAAGCTCCTGGAAGTACCAGGAGAACTAGCTTCCCTTCCCTTTCTTATAATGCACTAGTTTTATGGTGCTGAATCTTCCACATAAAAAACAGACAGGTTTAGAAACCAAGGCTAGAAAGGTATTAGACCTGCCTGCCTGAACAGCTGCAATGCTAGTCATGCAGAGGGACAGAAGAATCATTCCAATGGCTACAGCAGATCCATCTACAGATGTAAATTGCCAGATGCAGAGGGTAGGGGAAACGTCAGGGATAGCTAGGCCAGCTAGAACTGAGCAATCCCACAGGCCACTTTAATAGGTGGGTGCAGCTCTCCACCTGTCAGTCATCTGCCATCACCAGACTGCGAAGGAAGATCCATACCGAAAGTGGGGCTTGCAAGGATCAGTTGCCCTCAGGAGTTCCTGGTCAGAAACTGCCTACTGCAGTTGATCCTAGGGAGAGGGGGATTGCTGTCAGTGCCAATCTGTACTTTAAGGCATCCAACTGTTCCTTTGTAGCCAAGTCTTTACCTGCCTCACATTTGACATGATAGCAGATGTGGGGCAGGTGGGCATCACTTAGGGAAGAGAACCTTGTGGACAAAATTAGGATCCCTACAAGGTGGAGGTTCCCCCTACCTGCTCTATATAATTTAGTTTTGAAAGTGATTTTTAAATATAGTTACTGAGTAAACTTATAATTTTATCAATCTTAATAAGTCTATTACGTTAGAAAAATCTTAGCTGAAAATTACTCTGTCATTAAAAACAGCACAGATATATCTGTCAAAAGAAACTGAGAGTCCCTGTATCTCAGTAAATACCTTGCAGTAAAAAAAATAACCCTAATCTAATTCTGATATTTAGCTGCCTCATCTCATTAAAATTAAGAAATTGAAACCACATGGGAAACAAAATGATAGAGAACAATATAAACTTAGAAACATCTGGGCAAAGCTCACTGGCCATGCCATAGTGTCAAGCTTAGTGATATCCTGCACTCAAATAAATGAAGGATTGGCAGACAAGGTTTTGTTCTCCCCATTGCCTTACAACCATTACCTGAAACAAGTCAGAAAGTTACAGAAAAGTAAGGCTTGACTAGCAATCCCAACAGTGATATTCTCTCTTTCTCAAAAAGGAGGGGGGCAACTAGACTGATTTTGATATATAGAATTTTATGTTGTTATGTTTTGAGCTATCAGACTTAGAACATCACACAACTTAACTCCTACCCAGGTAACACAATTAGCACAATGTAATAGCATTCATACCTTTAAGAATGAAAAAAGGAAGATGATTAAGTGTAAAAATGCTCCACAACTTAGGCTTACTATTGCAGCTACCATAGAAACCATGTGGTAAGTCAGGGAGTCCTTCTAACCTTAATCAACTAGCTGTCCAATCAGGAAGCAGCAACCACTGACACTGCCTTAACATCTCCAGTCTCCCTGAAGCCAACTAAACAATCACATAGGTCAGTATGCCTGTTGTCATGGTGACAAAGAAGTGCTACTATTAGCATTTGAAGGCACCACCCCTCCATCATCTTATTGACTCAGGCAAGCAAGCAAAAAAAAAAAAATCAAAACAAAAACATCCATGAAGTATTTGCTAAAGTAAATATTAAAGAATAATTTATTTGGACAAAAAAAATGTCTCTTCCAATTTAACAAATTTAATTAATTTAGATGCAAACACCAAAAAATAGGGAGATTTAGCACACATTTGCTCTCCATGGTAGCTACGCATGTGCCAGATATTAGGTGTAAGATAGCTAGCCTATACAAATGTGAAGGCAAAATAAAAAATTCCTTCCAGTAGCACCTTAAAGACCAACTAAGTTAGTTCTTGGTATGAGCTTTCGTGTGCATGCACACTTCTTCAGATACACTGAAATAGAAGTTGCCAGATCCTTCTATATAGTGAGAAGGTGGGGAGGGGTGTTACTCAGAAGGATGGTGGGAATGGGAGATAGGCAGATAGCTGGGAGAGCCTGTTGACGACTCTTAACGACTGTAATAGGTCTTACAGGAAAAGGCAAGGGGTGGGAAGGTGAGAAATGGTTTAGTTATGTATAGTGAGATAAGAATCCAATGTCTTTGTTAAGCCCAGGTCTTTTCATGGTTTTAAGTTTGGTAATGAGTTGTAATTCAGCAGCTTCTCTTTCCAGTCTATTTCTGAAATTCCTTTGTGAAGGCAGTAACTAAGCACAATAATAATTCATCTGTAATAACAAGCATTCATATTGCTTGTAATGGTGTTATCAAAAATATTAGTACATGCTCCTTTTTAAAACAAATTAAAAGAACTCATTAGATTTCTATCCTCTGCACTAGAATGTGATTCCATTTCAAGAAACTTTTTACTCTCCCCACCCATCCTACAAGAATGACTGCATGAAGTTAAAAAAAAAATCTACATGTTTAGAACATACGGATAAAATGGTATGTCTCTAGCACACATGGAATTAAAATTAAAGGCATGCTTTTGCAAAGCTTCCCTGGTTATTTTCAAAAACACTTGTGAAGGAGAACTTTCCACTGGCTTCTGCCCACAGAATGTGTACTGAAACCTCAACCTCCAGCTCTACGTGTTTATACTAGTTCTGCATGGAGTGTGTGAACTGGAATGGTTTCTATCAATATGGTTACTTTTCACTAGCTTGTAAGATTTAAACATATAGGTCAGTGCCAACTGCAGCAGTATTACTCATTCCTAGGGCTCTCATCTACTTTGATTCCTCCCACATTTCTCTTTATAGGCTCATATTTGCTCAGCGTGGCAGGGCGTGCCTTCTACAACTCTCTATTTTATTTTGTTGCCAAAGGCAATCACCAAGCTTTGGTAAGTTTGGAAACAAAATGCAGACAAGCGTCTTACTGGTAAAGAAGTTTTGGTTTTGAACAGCAACAAACTAACACCATTACTCTGAAAAAATCTGGAAAGCAGTCCCACATTCAAAATGAAAATATAGATAATCTAGAAGATTAAACAACGTTCGTTAGCATCTCTGAAGGTTTTGGAGTAATATAATCAAGCTCCTTAAAACCAAATTCGAGAATGAATGCATGCATACCACATACTAGAGGAGATTTAAAAAAAAGAAAAATGAGGACAGCCATCCTGTGTATAACGTCTATGAGAAGAATGGAAAACAACACTTACAATGCTGTCTTTGTTTTATGTATGATAATATCTAAGGCCCAGGTTTAATGAACAGACTGAGATGACAAACATGCTCATAGATTATCTTAAAAAAAAAAGCATTAGCATTACTGACATAAAATGCACGTTTACTACCACTACTAAGGGATATACTTAGTTCATAGCACACCCATTTCCTGAAATGCACCAAAATATACCAGGAATACAACTATAGTTTGATAACATCCTGTAAGGCAGAGACAGGCAGACTTTAGATCTTGCTTGGTATTTTCTTTAAAAACAACAACAAACAGACTAGAATTACTATGATTCAAAGATACATCTTATGTAATGAAACAAGAGACCACAAGTATGCCCTCCTAACAGTTAAGGCATAACTAATCTGTGTTAGGTGGTACTGAGTGTGTACCCTTTCCTTGCTGGTGGGTAAAATCAATGCCTACATAGTCCAGCAATCTTTGGAAAATCCCAGCTGCCAGTAGGTGTTAGGACCTAACTGTTAGGTGGTCAACCAGAAACTGCCCAACAGTCTACCAGTGACACAAAATCTACTCTTTGCTCCCCCAGCAGCAACCCTAACCCCCAAATACTTAATTTAATACTTGTCTCTTCAAACAACATTCAGGAAACCTATAGCACATACGTATATATATATACACACACTAGAGTTCAGTATAGTGGACTCAGCTAGACTGGTAAAGAAAAGGCAATTTATATGTGTTGCATATGTGATATAACATGGTGCCACCAGATGGCAATGTAGTGTCCCACTTTTCTCTACCTGTTTTCCCTGTTCAAATTTACAACGCCTTAAACTGAAACACTTCTTTGATGTGTCTAGATCCAGACAGTGTTAAGGGAGGTATGTAAGAGCAAAATGAAGTCTGCTTGTACAACAGGACTTCCTTCCCACCCCTTGTGTAACCCCACACCACCTAAATGGGGGAGGGGAGGGGGGGCAGAAGAGTTTTAGGGAGTGTGAGGAGCGCACAGAGAGAGGGGAGAAAGTCCCATTGCATTAGCAAACCTTGCTTCACCTATTCAAAACCTTAGTTGAATTGAACCCAGAAAGCTGGGAACAGAAACATGAACATGATCTAGTTTAGGACATCAGCAAAACCAAAACTTGCTTCACAGCAAGATCACAGAAAAGAAATATTAAATTTTAAGTTCCTTTGAACAGCATTTTAAAAAATATTAATACTACAAATACATTTGCTTATGCAAAGTCTAGCAGCTTATTACAAAACACTTAATCTGCTAATATAGAAGTATTAAAATTTGCATTATGGGAAGTATTCTCTACTTCTAAATTAAATGGAAAACAAAGGTACTGAAAATGCAATTTGTAATATACAATGGGAGCAAAATATGAAGAGCAAATATTTAAATATGTAAATTCACAAAGTCAAGCAAAGAACACATTGTAAATTTACATGATTAAATTTCATGGTATGAAAAGCAAAACTAAATTAGTGAAGTCCTTTCAGTGGGCTGGCAGGGCAGAACTGTTTTAAATAAATAAATAAATAAAATAATGACATCTTAAAAATAGTGCAATAGGCGCAAATAGCTACTATCACCAGATACAAAATATAGGCAGGGTCATTTAAGTGGAACTAACACCATACTAATGATACTTTGTACCTGGTAAGTTTTTCAGTATTTTACTCATTGGAAAGCTATGGCAAGCATGCTAACTTCTGTGCAAATAATTAGATATTTATAGCATAGACACTTTCACTATGGCAAATGAAAGTAGATACATTTACAGCTGCAGATATTTGCATTTAATACTGTATTTTTATATTCAATTACATAAAGAATAAAGGAGGCACCATGATAGCTGTCCACCTGACATGATTTGAAGGATGTTTAAACCATCAGCTTATGCTCTTATACTGCCATCTAGCCTCCATTCATGAAGTTACCAAGAAGTGCACTAGATATTCAGCACCACAGAGAATTCAACCGACTTTACAGAGAGAGTTAGATTATATGTTTATTTTTAAGGGATTCTTCAAATGGAGAGAGCTACTATCTCATAAAATGACTAATGTACTCTAAAACAGCTACCACCATTACAAAATTTGCACAATATCCTTGTTGACAAGCTGGTAAAATATGGGTTAGATGATACAAGTCTTGGGTAGATCCACAGCTGGTTGAACAACTGTACTCAGTGCGTGCTCATTAATGACTTTGTCAAGCTCAAGGAAGGCTTTCATTGGAATGGCATAGGGCTCTGCCTTAGGCACTATGCTGTTCAACATTTTTACAAATGACTTGGTCAAAGTAGAAGGGAAGCTTATCAAATATGCAGCTTGCATTTATCTTGGTTGGAACAATGGACCCAAACCAACATGATAAAAATTCAGCAGGGATAAAAATAAAATCCTGCATTTTGGTACCAAGAATCAAATACACAAATATAGGGAGGGAATAAACCTAGCTTTGCAGCAGTACTTTGAAAAGATTTGTCTAAATTAGTCACAAGATAAAGCTGAACTAGCAGTTCAAAAAGGTTGGTAAAATACTAAATGCAATCTCCGGCAGCATTGACAGAAACACACACTATTCGCTGCTAAGCAGACCAGATCTGAAGTACTATGCTCAGCTCTGGACACTGCCTTTTAAGTAGGACACTGACAATCTGCAGCATGTCCAGAGGAAGGTGACCAGGATGGTGAAGAATCTAGAAACTAAATCACATGAGGAACAGCTGGATATGTTTAGCTGGAGAGAAACAGGATGGTGATATTGTCATGCAGAAGGTAGAGCTGGCTAGTTACTCACTAGGACAAGACTAGAACTAAGATGTGGAAATGGAAACCAGGTTTCAGCTAAATAATGTAAAAAGAGCCTTGCTTGATCAGGTGGAAGGCCCACCTAGTCCAGCATCTCGTTCTCCTAGTGGCCAACCTGTTGCCTTTGGGGAGGTGGCAAGCAGCACCAGAGTGTAAACAGGACCATTAGAGAAACTTCCTAACAGTAAGAGCTGTTTGACAATGTAAGAGCTACCTCAGGAGGGGGTGGGCTCTACTTTAATGAAGATATTTAAGCAAAGGCTGGACAACCGTCTATCAGGGGTGTGATAGCTGTATTGAAGATCCTGCACGGGGTAAGAGGTTGGACTAAATGAACTCCATGATCCGTTCCAAATCTATGATTAAATGCCTGCATTTTTTCATGCAGTTTAACACATTTTGATTACAGATATTTACAAACATCAGACAACTAAGCACAGCTTCAGGTAACATTACATAGGCTATTGCTTCTTACATGAAACTTCCAACTCAAACTGTAACCCCTTCCAAACCCATTTATATTTCATACTATGAACAAGAGTCAGTGATTGAGGTTTTACTACAAAAATCTACAGGTTTCACAAAAAGAAAAAGATACACTCTTGAAGGAGATAAATACTTAAGCAATAGATTTATTCTCTTTGATCTCTACAAGAGGGAGTTTCAGCTGAACAAGAGCTCTAGGAATTTTACTCAGCCTTACAGAAATGCAGTTGTGGTTAGCCAAATAAAGACCTCCAGTTGCCTGGGAAACCAAACTAATCTTGCTAGACTTGAGAATTTCAATACATACTTTCAAAGTGAAATATATTTTAGGCATAATGACTATCAAACAAATCTTGAAGGTACATTTATCTGAATTTCTCTCCTGCCTGATCTTCAGAGTTCAGAGCAGGTTACACATATATTTATAGTGCTAAAAATATAAAGATGATTTCAGATTTCTTTAAGTAAAGCAGCAGCAGGAGCAAGACAGACTGGGAGACAGTTAGACTCTTAGAAAAGAAAAAGTGAAAGCACTGCTAAAAGGACAGGGGGATTTAGAGAGAAAATTAATTTATTTTTGTCTGTCTTCAAGTACAGAATATTTTTTTCCCTACATCATTATATATGAAAGATCTTTATCCAGAATTTGTCCCTCTGAAAAAAATCAAAAGAATTTATACAAGCAACACATCTAGCACTCTTTATAAGTAATCTAAATCAGAGTTTAACAATGTGGCTTAGTGAAATGAATTATATTAAAGGTGCAAGATATTTTTCACTTTTCACCAGGTATCATCATTGCCAGATTTGTTTTAAATGTTTTCTTTGATGATTAGCCAAAGGCAGCTACAACGCAGCCCATCTGCAACTTCAGGCAGATCATTCAATTGCAGCTAGAAGCTCTCCTGTGGTAAGAGGAAACAAGCACAGTGCCTTATGCAGCAGCTGTAACCACAGAATGCAGGGAGATAACCACTAAAAAGCAAATGCAGGAAGCAATTGGAAGTTGTGAAATTTTTCACAGCAGGATCTCAGAACCCTGCTTTAGAAGAGCTATTCAGAGTTGCATTTACTTTTTTACTAAATTACAATTCTCAACTTAGGCAATCCAAATTCAGCACCCTATGTAAATTATCCAAACTGAACAAAAGTACATTTTCTAGATTATGTAAAGCCATTCTGCTCTCTAGACTATGAAGCCCACCTCCAGACATGGGAAATTTTAGCATTTCTTCAGCTTCTGAAATATCAGCTGGCATTGCCCACACATATTTCAGCATATCCTTGCAGCAATAAGGGCTATTTAAAAAGTTTATTCTTCCTCAATTCTAAACCCAATGCCACATTCTACCTATCCCAACAACAGAAGCAACTGCTACTGTGGCAAGCGTTTCTTAATGGAAATAATTCTACAGTACCAGTTCTGACCCAAAGCTTTTATTTCTGTTTCATTTTCATGTAAGTGAGGACACTAGTTAAAGGGTTTGTTAAATGCAGACAACCATTCATGAAGATACAATATTTCCTCTGCATCATATATTACTTTGCTATATTTATGAGTATATACTTCAGGTGACTAAACTATCAAGGCCTACCAGGGAAAAAGATGGGGTATAAATATATAGTAATAATAATGAAAACCTGCAGCTCTGATTCCAATTATTTCCAATCTACAATTCCAGATTTTAAATTAACATGCTACTGTTCTATTGGTTATGACTTTAAAAACTGAATTTCAGCAAGGTAAGCCTGCAATTTACATGGGGGTTACATTCCAGGGATTTTGCCTAAAGCCAAAATTGCATGTAGTTAAAACATTGGTTTCAAGGGAGGGTGGGATTACCAAAGTCATTTTTCCAGGAACCCCAACCACCTTTTAAAAAATACCAAAACAAACCTGACACACCCATAAAGCTGAATGCACATTTGTTAAAAGACCACAAGTTGCAGGCTTACTGTATCAAATTGCAAGCAAGAACTTGTTTCTACATCATTTCATGATTTAAAGCAGATAGTCAGCAAAAAGAAAAAAGTCACTGTCCTCACATATAATTGTGATATTGGAATTGTAATAAATGTGATATTGGAAGACTTGGCATTTGAGCATAATACAAAATATTGCAATGGTCTCATTTCACCTGCATCAGAAGTGTGTTGCCTATTTACAAAGGATGCCATACTCCCTTTAAGTTAAACTCTATTTAAATAAACACAAGCATTTTACCCCTTGCGTCACTGGGAGACTAAACAAGCCAAAGCTTGGTTCGTCATGTGCAAACCCAAATAAAAGCAGAAACCATGGTCTGTCAAATCAGCACAAGCTCAGGTTGCACATAATGTCAAACTAGGAACAGGGGAGAAGCAAAGCATTCATCTTTGTTAAAGTAGTCTTGTTTTAAGAGTATAATTTAAGGTTGCAGGTGAACTAGGCTATTGTAAGCCTTGCAGAAAGTTAACTGCTTTTGAATACTATCCCAATAATAATAAACAAGTTATACTTACTATACTATTCATTTCTGAAGAATCATAACTTCCACATGGATGGACACTTCCAATGGGCTCCAACCCTTCTTCATCCCACATATAGGTTCCATCAGAGCTATCAGATGGAGAAAGCTCAAAGGAAGAACCAGCTCTGTAGTCCATGTCAGAGGAAATCACATTGCTCCCAGCAGGATGTTTTGCACTTTCACTCTTGTCATCTACTATTTAAATGAAAGCAAAAGCAAGAAGTTAACATTATACACAAACTCTCAAAATTTGCAATTTACATGCTGCATTACCTACATGCAGTTATCAAGAGTCGCCTCAGTTTCTCTCTCTGTAAAGGTAAAGGTAAAGGGACCCCTTACTGTTAGGTCCAGTCGTGGACAACTCTGGGGTTGCAGTGCTCATATCGCTTTACTGGCCAAGGGAGCCAGTGTACAGCTTCTGGGTCATGTGGCCAGCATGACTAAGCCGCTTCTGGCGAACCAGAGCAGCACACGGAAACGCTGTTTACCTTCCCGCCAGAGCAGTACCTATTTATCTACTTGCACTCTGATGTACTTTCGAACTGCTAGGTTGGCAGGAGCAGGGACCGAGCAACGGGAGCTCACCCCATCGAGGGGATTCGAACTGCCGACCTTCTGATCAGCAAGCCCTAGGCTCTATGGTTTAAACCACAGCGCCACCCACATGCCTTCTCTCTCTGTACCATTTCTAAAAAGTAAATATTCTAATGCAAATAGTTTAAGAGTTTTGTAAAGCAGGTCGGCCAGCAATGATAGAAACATATTCAAGAATGGCAAGCTCACAATACTTTGTAACTTAACTTAGCTACACAGTTCTTTCCTGTTGATATTATTAATAATTACTATTTTTATTTTCATTAACCTTCACCCCAATATTTCAGGATGGGTTACAACAATTAAAACACAATATTAACATTGGATGCTGAGAAAGTGGACCTATTCATGAGTTCCAGTAAGAATTGGCAGATTAGCAAATGCTGTTCTGTTGTTCAGAACCTCCTCTCAAACTAGATGGAACCTCATGTTGCAAACATTCTATATGTTCCACTGGAGTAAGCAGCAGTCAATTGTCCCCTTTTCAAATTTCAACCAAAGAGAAGAAACAGGACTCTGTCCTTGAATCTTGACCCTTGCTATTATTGGAATAAAGATACAGATTATATTCTTATATTCTGATAACAACTACAAGCATTCCATCTGTCAACACTTTCTAAGAAATTGTTCAATTTATAAAGCAAACATACCCAAACCTACTGATATTAATTTATTTCTATGTGTACATGCTTAGGATCACAGCTCAACTCATAGTTTGACAGTGTTTTATAGTATAAACTATTTTTCTTTTGGTGCAAAACATGGCTAAGAGAACATGAGGCAAGACTTTAACTTTCTAAAATTAGCCCTTCCAGAACAGACATAACTGATAAAGGGTGGTATATAAATCAAATAAATAAATAATAACAATGATATCTTGCCATAGTTTCTTCTGCCACAAATGTTAGACTGTCACACCTAAACTGCTTCTTATAAAAGCACTGAGTACTATGTCACAGTTTAAAGCACTAATAAACGCCATAGACTTCAGTAGATACAAGTTAGGCATTTGCTTTTAACTCTTTCATCAAATTAAAGAGGACTTAAACTATGCTCAAATTTGGCTAGATCAGGCACATTATTTTAACACAGAATTTGCATCTGCACGCTGTCCACCAGCATGATGGCACTAAGAATCCAGGAAGATGAATAGCAATCAATGGTAGAACAGCTTCATAGTTACCTTGTTTGAGGAGATGTACAAATTACTGTATTTTTCGCCCTATAGGACGCACCTTTTCCCCTCCAAAAATGAGGGGAAATGTGTGTGCGTCCTATGGGGTGAATGCAGGCTTCAGGAAGCTATCTGCAAGCCTTAGAAACCCTGCGCGACTTCCCACCGGGCTCCCAAGGCTTGCGGATAGCAGCCTACAGCCCGAAACCCAGGGAGCGCAGCGGAGCGCGCCCCGGGCTTCGGGCAGATATCCGCAAGCCTTGGGAGCCCGGTGCAACTTCCTGCTGGTCTCCCCAGGCTTGCAGATAGCAGCCTGTTCTGGGGGCTGGGGTCGGGGGAAGCTCGGGCTTCCCCCGCCCCAGCCCCGCGCCTGGGGGGGGAAATAATTTTTTTTTTCTTTATCCCCCCCCCAAAAAAAAAACTAGGTGCGCCCTATGGGCCGGTGCACCCTATAGGGCGAAAAATACAGTAGCTGCTTGGTGGTACCATTAGGACAATTAAAAATAGTTTTGTAATAGAGCCAAGTTTCTTAGTGTCATTGTATATAGAACTAGTTAATAATGTGTTTGTGGACAAAACACACTGGGTAAAACTTCCTCCAGAGCACCCAAGTCCAAGAAATAACTTGTTTTTTCCTCTAAAACTGGCTGTGCATGTATCCTACTCTTTAAACATACATAGAAAAACTAATAAAATTTTGAACAATCAATAAAACCTATTGGTAGACTTCTTCACATATTTGTTATTTATAATCTAACCAAAATATTTAATGCACACTATTAGGTGACAAAATAGTAGTGGCAATACTGTAAGAGCTTAGGTTCCCATTTTCAAAGAAAAAACATAACATATATTTACCAGACACACGTATATTCAGCCATTCATCAGAATTACAGTTGGATCTTTCACTTTTCTTAAGAGACAAAATCTGATCTAGTGGTATTCCATTGCCATGCTCCAGCTCTTGAACAGAAACCACTTCTTCTTGAATTGTTATTGGTCGGTTGGGATCTTCTAGATCTATGAAGTCATCACTAAAGTCTTCGCTCAGATCATTTTTCTCAGAAGAGGACAAGGAAGATATAGATATTTCATCAACATCGCCATCCATGCTAATAATTTTATCTACATTATTATGTACAGTTTCTCCATCTTCAGTTCTTTCACTGTTTTGCATTCCTTTTGCATCAACTCCTCCATTGCTATTTGTTGAGATCAAGTCCTCCTCTGTGCAGTTTTCGGTATCTTTACTTGTGCTGCCATCCACAGGGATCTTTCTCCCCAAATGTTGGTTGCTAGGCTTCAATAAAGATGGACGGGCTGTTCTAAATCTGAGAGAAGGTGCATCCCCAGAGCCATTGGATAGTGATTGTTTTTTCAAACCAGGGGGAGCTAAAGCAGCATATGATCTAGAAAACCCATATCTTAATGGTTCGTTGCCATTGGGCATATCCAACTGGCGTGCACTTCTTGATAATAGATTTGACCTCTGAGATGCTCTAATAGTTAAGTGTTGGTTTTGATAAGGCCTTGTAAGATCCACAGCTCTGTTAAAAGAGTGTGACCTAGTTAGGGTTGCAGGGGGCAAGATAGAGCTTTGAATGGAATGTGAAAAGCTTTGTGACCTAACCATTTTTTCACAAGATTTATCATTGTCAGTCAATTTTGCCAGACTCTCCCCTGAGCTGCTCCTGGTGGCAGTAGAATTACCTCTATTTCTCTGCAAGCCTATAGTTGAACGGTTCCCACAAATTCCATTCAAGTGTGATTTTGGAGCATGAAGTCCAGAAAATGAAGTTCTGCCTAACAAGGAACTTTTACTGTACTTAGCAGAACTAGACAGCCCAGGCAAAGCCTTTTGGTTTAATTCTTCGGTAGGTGACACAAACATGCTGTTTTGCTTAGCTAGTTTTGACAAGGTGTTGCTTGAACCCACCCTGAGCACTTCTTTACCAACTGCTCCTTCAGACTGAGGGCACTTTTCAGAATCTGTCAGCCTTTCATTGGAATTATGACTAGAGTCAGATTCACTGCTGACCTGATCACCCAGTTGGTATTTATTTGATTTTCGCCAGTTAAAAGAGAAGGAAGACATACGAATAGTGCCATTGTGCTTGCCAAAATTTTTGTCAACGCTCCGAGGATTCCCTGATAAATTAACAGCTGTCCCATTTGGGATGGTCTGTAGCATATTTCCAGCAGGTTTTGTTCCATACTTTGGTAACCTGGAAACCAATGATGTCCTGATATGACTTTTCTCTTCCATTAGCTATAGTCCTTCCATGAGATATTGTCCTTTAACATTACTTGACTCTAGAAAGAGAAGGAAAGAGAAAAAGATGAAAATGTTAACTGCACAACCTTGATTATAGAGTGTATACACAGTGTATTATATAAATCTGACCTGACATCCTTAAAGGAGCAACTATCTGTTTACTGAAACAACTCAAATACATTTACAATGAATAGAATCTTCTTACACAGGAACAAGTATTTCAGAAAGAGACCCATGTAAATCTGCCAAATGCAATTTTACCACAGTTACGCTAGAAAAGGGGAGAAGACAGATGTAGGAACTAGTTCATGGATATAATAAAGTTGACAAAGGGTGATGATCTGGGGATAAATCTGAAGTAAACATGGGAGGTTTCATCAAAATGCATCATATATCCAACTTCTTCAGAAGCCATCCTGTGGGCTGCTGCCAATACAAATCATTGACTACGGAATCTTTCCAAATGCCACCTCAATACACTTTTAATATCAAGTGTTGTCACCAAGTAAGCACTGCTACCTGCTCAAGAGTCCACACTGATGCATGTAGCTGTTATCTCAAGATTATATTTTGTATTTCCAAGAACTCCACAGCAACAGTTACAATTTATCCACACAATATCTAAGCTGTTGAGAGCACAGGCGGAAAGATAGAAACACTTTCATTAAATGGAAGCCAAACATTGCGCAGGATCAGCTGTTCCATTTGAAAGAGAATAAAGGCATTCCTGTGAATACAAGCCCAGAACATGGTGGCAACACTGATCTAATCTACCAATATTCTTGTAAAGTATTAATTCCATATACTTTGAAAATGGCTTGAAACTGTGGAAGGAACTGTGGCACCCACCCTGTTGAATGGCCTCCCATCAATTGTCAATGAGATGGGTAATAACCTTCAGGAGACATCTGAAGGCAGCCCTGGTTAAGGAATCTTTTTAAGGTTTAATGTTTTTACTGTGTATGCAAATGGGTAAAATACTATAGGTTTTCAGTGAGCATGTCATGAGAATCTTGGGTACCATATTGATAAGTTTTTAACTACTGTTTGTAATTGCAAAACTAAGGAGACAACAAAATGGAAGCATTTTACTCTCAAGAATTCCAATCATGTTAACATGCATGCATAAAATTTCATTTTTGGACTTTGAATTCTACACTTTTTTATTTGTGTACACAAGAGCTCAGGGCTTACTATGAATGGTAACATAATTAGTGCTGTGTGTACCAAAACTACACATACATCAAGTATAATAAAATAAAACTGCCCTAGCAAGTAGTTTGGGCTGCTCCATGCTTGAGGCACTGCCAGCATTTTTTGCATCTGAAACAGCTAAATGCTATCCTTCATATCTAATAAGTAGAAACTCCTTATACTGGTAACTTGCTACCTTTGACTTCATTTCACTTAGATTAGTAATTTTTGAACTAGAAATGGGTCACCTAAAGCTCTATAAATCCTTATCAGCTTTGATCATAAGCTCTTATATAGCAAGTATACAAAAATCAACTGCCACAGGAAAACATTTATAACCAAAGCAGATAATAGGTATCCAATAACCTTGATGCATTGCTTTATGCATTCCATTATACTTTAAAAATCTAAATATTAAAGAAGGCTATGGTTTACAAATAGCTTACAGTAACAACTGAACAGTCAAATCAATCGCCATCCAATGTATGTACTCTAGTTTCCAGCTAGTTATGACCTACATTCCTTCAAGAGAAATGTAGGTCACATGAAAAAGCCATATTTTCAATGTAGCACTGTAAAAACTGATATAGGCAAGGTTCATTCATCTCCTCTTCCAATCAGCAAGACAGTAACTCTTTCTCCATCCTGCCACAGTCAGTTACCTATGCTGGGTGCACCTCAAATATAGTTTGGGAAGGAAAGATGCAGTCACCATACCAGAGCCAGCACTTGGAGATCTTTCAAACTTATCAGAATGGAATGTTTACTCATCCTTGGCCACCAGGTGTGTAAATAATTCCAAATACGCTGTTGACCATCTAAATTAAAAATCACTATTATGATTGCCTGGGAAGTTGGTCCCATACAAATATAATCTGGCTAAGTTTTATGTCTGTTTTTATTTTGATTGATACAAAGAAACAAGCAATAATTAAGTGAAGCTTTAACACCCCTATCCTTCACTAATGTACTCTCTCTTGTGCTTATTCGAGTGGCATTGTTTTCCATTGTTAAAGCACTCTGATAACATACTTGAACATAGAGGGCGGATAGATTGTTTTTAAAAAGTGAATCATTATTTTTGTGCTATGAGGCATATGTACTTCTGAGATCAATATACTACAGTGTGTAATGTGTTACTGATACATAATTTACAATGGAACATAGGAAACAAGTCTACTAGCTATTCCACAATCCTTTGCTAAGGAGAAACACAAAGAAAAACTAAAGAATATTTGCAGCATTCTGTAATCAAGTTGGGTACAATAACTACAATATTGTTTACTGCTGACGCCTGCATAGTAAGTTTAATTATGAGATGGGGGAAAGTGTTCCAGCATTAGCTAAACCCAATTACTCTTTGCTAGAATGCAACACAGAGACAGAACACTTCCTTTTTTTTAATGGACTACTGAATCCTAGCACTTATAATTTGACACATGTAAACATCCACTTGCCTGGTGATCTCCGATGAACATCAACAAAAACAGTCAACATCTGTGATGAAGAACAACAGTTGACCAGTCAGGGAATCTTTATAAATTTATACTGAATCTAGCAGTGTAAGATTGGAATCATTAAAAAATATGAATTAACCAGCACCTTCACTGACCAAATTCAATAGGTTAGGTTTATTGAATACAACTGAACCAACTATGTCTACTAAACATTTTGGATAAAACAATCTGGCCAATATTTAGCATCTTTAGATACTATTAATTTAGATGGGAGAGTCTGGCAACTGCTGAAATCCTCCAGCAGCAGGCATAAATCCATTTAACTTTAGTTGGATCATGCTCTATGTTTATAGACATTGGGAGTTGTCCCCCACCATTATACAGGAACTACCAATAAGCCTGTGAGAAAGTGATTTTACAACTTTCACTGGCATTCACAAGAGCAGAGTAGCCCTTAACTTTTGTACATTGTTTGTTTGCCTAAGTTTATAGACTGAATGCTGATAAGATGGTGGTAGTGTGGCCAGGCAGCTCAATTCCAGGAATTGGTGAAACAGCTTGTTCTGGATGACGTAGTACTCCTCCTGTAGTGGCATGTATGTAGCTTTGGGGCACACCTTAACCCCATGTTGTCAATGGGGGCTCAGGGGGCCTTGGAGTACCTATTTCCAGATGTGGCTCACTCACCAGCTAAAGCTGTTCCTGAACTGATGGTTTGGCATGAGTGCCATATACTCTGGTGACCTCATATTTGGATTACTGCAACTCTAAGTGGGGTTGACCATGAAAATGGTCCAGAAGCTGTAGCAAGCGTAGAATGCTGCTGCTTGGTTATTAACTGGGGAAGTAAGATGGGAGCATAGAACAATGCTCTTAAAATCATTGTAATAGCTGCCTGTGGGCTGCTAGGCCTTAACGACTTGGAGTCTAAATATCTGCTGGAGCACCTCCTTGATACAAGACAACTCAATCAACAAAAAGCAGGGGGTTCTGCTTGTGGCTCCCCACTAAAAATCATAGCTCAGGACATACAACAGGGCATTTTTCACGGTGGCACCCTGACTTGAAACACCCTTTTCCCAGAATTGTTTCTCCTATGTCCTTTGAAGACAGTCTTGTATTTTAATATTTCAAATTTAGGAGATACATAAGCACTTAAATATATATGAAGGGTTCATCAGAACAACAGCCAAGAACCCAATGGTTTGTAATGTTTTATATTAGCATTTTTCCAAATGTAACCCTGAACTGAACAGGTTTATCATATTATGTTCAGAAAATTGAGACACTCAGTCACTAACCATCAAGCAGGTAAGCTTCCAGACAGAATCAGTTACTTCTCATTCACTTTTCTTACAAATGTATTATGTCAACAGGGTTTTTAAAAAAAGCTTTTAAGGTGTTATAGGACAGCTTTTAAAATCATCACACGTTGTCTCCATCTTCTCATTTATGTTGCTCATTGACACACCTGGGCAATATTGTAAGATCTGGGTAAAAGGACTGTCTAGTGCTACATTTGACACTGCTTTGGACCAAATGGGCCTTAATTCCTGCCCGATTAGGAATCATTTGAAGCAATGCATAACTCATTACCATTGACAAAATTATTTCTTATAGCACCTGGTATTTCTTGATTTGCATTCATTTTCTCTTCAATATCAGATCAATAGCACCCTTTGCTAGTGGTACTCAGATAAAATATATACTGATACATTTCTTAAGTAGATATCAACCATATGGATATCTACTGTGGCCAGCTAGCAAAGGAGAGTAGGATCTCACCATCTGTAGAGATTCCTTACACTTATAGTGAGGAACCTTTTGCCCATCTCCCAAAAATACCCTGTCAAGAGTTGTACACACATGGCTTTCCTCATGCTGCCTGAACATATTCACAGAAGCAGAACTGAGCACAAAGAAACTAAACCTGGATTGTGGGCAATAAGGAACATATTGCATTGGCACAGCTAACATCCACACCCTAAGGAATGCTCAAAGACAACAAACAGTTGCTGTCTTGTCCTGAAAAAGGTGATGAGAGAAAGGGAATGGCGTTCCTCATGAATGTTTGGGTTGCATATTATGTTCTCTTTTACTAGATTCCAAGTGCTGGACTGAATCTTAGCACTAGCCTTTAAGGCAACCTTTCTCAACCTCGGGTCTCCAGATGTTGTTGGACTACAATTCCCATCATCCATAGCTAGCAAGACCAGTGGTCCAACAACATCTGGGGAGCCAAGGCTGAGAAAGGCTGCTTTGTGACACAACCCTTTTTTCTTTTTAAATTTCATTTCTTTCATTCATTTTTGGTTACTATTGCTATTACAATTTTACAGCCTAGAATTACAAATGTTATTAATGTACTATATCCTGAAAAATGTGAATGCTCATCTCATGATGGAACTTGCCAAGAACTGCTAGGCACCAGATGACACTGCAAATCATTAGAAAGATAGTAATGATGCTAGCCTTCAAAAAGGCTAACGGACAACCCAGATTCCATCTGTAACTTCTTCTGTTTGATCCTCTAAAGAAAAGACACAACAATCTGAACTACAACATTTACTTCTAGGGACCAAATAAAGACTTCCATATCCCTAATACAAGAGGTATGCCTTCTTATGCTAAGAGACATAATGATTTCTGCAGGGATCAGAACACTTCTAAAATAATTCTTAACTTTCCTAGAAATATTAAAGATTAACATTGTTTTGAAGACTACTACTTCAAAACCTATACTCAGCAACATTAACAGCATTTCTTATGGGCAACAATGAAGAAACTACCTTCTTGCCACTAAGACAAAGTAGATGGAATTCAACACAATGTTAAGGAGATTGTTCTGTCAGCACAAGTATTTCTATTTGCCCAACTGAACAACTTCCCCTCTCCTCCCACTGCATGCTATTTTGGGGGCTTTCCCAGACCTCCAGTGTAAATTGGGGGAGCAGAGGGGGAGTCCTGCTATGTTAGTGGGAGTCATTGCACTGACCTGCTAACAGATCAGGGGTTAGCTGAATCCAGCTCAGTATTATTAATAATGTAACTTAAGGAAACTACTGTTTGTGAGTAGAAATCTATCCATGCTGTTACCTTCTGAACATGACATTAAATAAATTAAATTTAGTATTTTTAATTGCTTTTAACAGTTGTGCAATGATTATCATTACTGCTTTCTGAAACAGTGCTCAAGTACCAACCTGGCTGAACAGACCACACCCAGAGAGACTCTCATCTCAGGAACCAGAAACCCTTTAAAGAACTATAACCCAATCTATGTTGAGTCAGCGACCCATCCAACCAATTTCAATAGACTTTGGTGTACTTTGCAGAGGACCAGGCTGTTAGTCCTGTACAATTTCTAATCATTTACTTATCCAACAATTTTTAAAATACATACATCAGACAAACGAGGAGATCCAATTACACACAGAGAGACACTCTCTATATATGGACAAAATCTGCCCTCTCTAGTTTCAGTAAGTTGAAATCAACTCCAACTGTGTACTAGCGCCAAATGGGAGTGCAGGAAGCTTTTGTATGGATGAGCCCTTAGAGGTTACAGCTGAATGTCAATCCACTGTGAGAAACCTGAGAGATTGCTCACCAGATTACCAGAGAGGTTTTTCCCCTTTTAAGACCGGCAATAGAGATAAAATCATACTGCCTTCTACAACCCTATCATACATCCAAGCATAACATTTTTGCTTAATAACCCACACCACAGTTTGTGCTTCCAAATGTAAAACTGGCAAACCATGGTTTAGAATTGCTTATTTGTTTTCATTTACTGTTTAGCACTTATCTTCATAAATTCACTTCCAGCTTCACAAATCATCAACAAACTACATTTATGGCTGCTGCTCAGTCTCAAGAGGCTGTTGCACTATGAACTCATACTTAATGTCAACCACAGCTGGGGCAAGCTTGCCAGTGCAAACCAGTTTAAAACAATGTTCCTATATCCCAAAACACAAAGTCAGTGAGCAAACATGGGTTCAGATGTAAAAACAACCCATGAATTGCCATGTCAGCTGAATTCAGCCTCAGTCTCTCCCAAACAGATTGAATTGTTTGACGCCTGCCTGACCCCTCTCCTTATACCAGCTGTCAGGAAGCAGAAGGGACAAGACTGCAGAGAAGGACAAGGGAAAAGGAGCTAGTCATACAAAACCATTGAAAAGAAGACTGTGGCAAGAATTTGTGTGTGAAAAAGTAACCATGAATGTTGTTATCCTCAAGTTTCAGAAATTCTCTCAAATGGACTGAATGGTGAACTTATGTTCCAACTATTTGGGGAAAAATTAAATACTGTTAATTATTAGTTCAACATCACTTTCCATTTGCAAAGTGCTTTACAAACATTGTGCCTTTTATCCTCACAATAGCAGTAGGAGAGAATGGGCTGAGAAGTGATGATTTGCCCAAGGTCAGAGAGCTTCAAAGTCTGAAACATAAGAAAACAAAGAAAGACACTCAATATTACCTTCCCTGACGGGACAAGCTTATAATGAGTCATTGTATGTTTGAAATGAGGATAAACACAGTAGCACTCCTTCAGTCACCCGCCCAGGTACAGAAGCAGCAGCCTTTGTCTGTTTTTAAGCAATATGGAGATGTCATCCGGCCTTTAAAGCCGGAAGAAGTGTTACCTGGCCACACGCACATATACATACACCCTAGCATAAAAAGGACACCCCTACAGGAACACTAGTAGGCAGGAAACACTGCCGCAAGGCCACCTCCTGCCTCACGCCAGCAAAGGTGGATTGAGAAAGGCCTGCAGTTAGGACCAGTGCTCGACTCCTGCCAGGTCTCCCCAGCATCTCTTTTCAAGGCCTGGGCTGAATCCAGGAAGACATGCTGTAGGCAACCATGAGCAAGCACAAACTGAATTTCCCTCAACCTGCATAAAGTAGGGAGTCCCCAAAAAGATCAGGGACAAGACTTCCCGGGCAGAGCTAGGGCGTTTCTCCGAGCAGATTTGAGCCCAGGCATCACCCTCCCTCCATCAACCCGAGGGTTAGCAAATCTGCAGTTAAGTCCGCCCTCCCCGCTCTCTCTCCACGACACGAGCATCTCCTAAGCCTGGTTTTTCTTTAAAAGGGGGGGGGGGGGAGAGAGAGAGAGAGAGAGAGAGAGAGAGAGCAGGCTAGTGGTCACGACGGTGATGCAGCATCTTCGTCTCCAGCACAGTCAGTCACACGGCCGTGCAGCCAATCGCGCCCACCGAAGAACCACGAGATTCGCAGATGGGCGGGGGGGACGAGAGAGAGGAGAGATCAGAAGCCCCCCCCCCGGGGGGGAAGAGGGAGAGAGAGAGATGGGGCGAAGGTACCAGCTGTCCGCTGACTCAGCCCACGAGCAGAGAGGCCCCTCGCTGCCCCGCCAACCTTACAATGCGGGAGAAGATGTTGGAAAGGGCATGGGGAGGGGGGCAACAACCAGAGACCCGGCCCCTTCCTCCTCGTCCCCCCCCCCCGTCCCTTCAGCCGGCTCCTTCCTCTCCATCTCAACACACCCGCGGCTGACACTCACCCAAGGGCGAGGCGGGGAGGGAGGAGCAGCGCCTTGCAGGTGGCGGGTGGGCCTCGCCCGGCGTCCCTCAGCGTACCGGCAGTGTTGGGAGAGGGGGAATAGCGGTCGCAGCCTCGGTCGCTCTCTCTCGCTCTCCCTCACTCGCTCGCTCGCAGCCGGCCAGCGTCCTCCGAGGAACCCGCCTCCCTTCATGCACACGCCCCGGAACTCGCAGCCGGCCTCCTGCCCCATCCGCTGAGGCGGCGGCGGCTGACAGCTGACGCTGACGTAATGCGGCAGGCAGTGCGCACGCGTGTTGTTGCCGCCGCCGAGCGCCGCTTCGCTTTGTAAGCCTGCGCCCTTCCTCCCCCTCCCCCCTCGCTCATTCTTCTATCACTTGTCTCGCGCTGCACAGTTACTGGGCAGGGAGTGCGCGCGCCGCTCGTGCTTCGGCCCAATCCCGACGTTCCGAAGGTGGAAACCCCGCCCCCCCGTTCCCCCGACAACGGCTTTTCCCGCCCAAATTCAAACCGGCGGCCGTAGCGTTTGTCCGGTGGCTTGATCCATAGAATCATACGAGTTGAAAGGGACCCCCAGGGTCATCTAGTCCAACCCCCTTCAAGGCAGGAAAGTAGGAATCTCAACTAGCTCGTGCATATATGACACAGATGATGGCCGGCCAACCTGTTAGCTTGGGATACAGAGTAGATGCGTTGAAATTAATGGCCATGGCAAACCCAGTCCATTAATTCCTATAGGTCCACTCGTGAGTAAAAGTTGGTATACAATCCAATAACCATTTGCTTTGTGAGGGATGAGATATTCCCCCAGCTAGCTGCAAAACATAAAGTTGTCTAATACACAGTGGCCTTATATACATCACACCCGAAAAGGACACCGTTATAATTTTTCTGTTAGTTTTCAGGTTCAGACCCAAATTTAGAGAGATAAATCGCTATCATTTAAATAGAAATATATTTCACCTTAGTAAGGAAGGCAGCACCTTGTGCTGCTTTCTCAATCTGTCCAAACAGTGCTTGGTGGGGACCCGAAACCCACCTTTATCTTTAAACCAGGCTTGGCAGCTCCTCAGAAAGAAGACGCCTTTAAATAGAGGGCTGCCCTAAAGTAATGACCCACCCCACTTTTGCCTACATACACCCATGAATGGGATTACTCTGCCTCCTTTTCCAAAGCCTTTTGCTTTTTCATAAGACATTAGACCAGGAAGGGAATAATAATCTATTTTCCCCAAGCCTTTTCCCCTCCTCTTAAGCAAGTTTCACCTAGGAAGTGAGTGTTTATTACCTGCAAACCCCAAAATCAGGGATCCCCTTGAAACAGGTGCCAAAGTTTTGTAATCATTTTGTAGTGATTTGTAGGGGCCCCCATGTTTTGTAGCACCCCACAAAGGGAGCAATACACACTCAAACCCAGGGGCGACAGGGTTCCCCCAAACCCAACATTGTCCAGTCTGCTTGAAACTGGTGCCAAAGTTTTGTAACCGTTTTGTAACCCTGCATTTGGCAGCACCCCATATGTGTTTGAAACATTTAAGCTGATAAAAAATATGGTTTTGTTGATCAAAATTCACATTTCACAAAGGAATTGTTAAAAAATAATAAGTTAATATTTAAGATGTATAAACTATTGTTGGAATAGGAAACTAAGGATGAACTGGTGAAAGCAATAATTTGTTGGGCAAGAGATGTGGGTCACAATACAGAAATGGACCTGTGGGAAAAGCTGTGGAAAACAGGGTTGAAATTTACAGCTTGCTATAAACTGCAGGAGGCAGTGGAAGACAGAAGTGCCTGGCGTGCTCTGGTCCATGGGGTCAAGAAGAGTCGGACACGACTAAACGACTAAACAACAACAACAACATGCTTTGAAGGAGGGACATGGGTGGTGCTGTGGGTTAAACCTCAGAGCCCAGGACTTGCTGATCAGAAGGTCGGTGGTTCGAATCCCTGCGGTGGGGTGAGCTCCCATTGCTCAGTCCCTGCTCCTGCCAACCTAGCAGTTCGAAAGCACCTCAAAGTGCAAGTAGATAAATAGGTACCACTCCAGCGGGAAGGTAAACGGCATTTCTATGCGCTGCTCTGGTTTGCCAGAAGCAGCTTAGTCATGCTGGCCACATGACCCGGAAGCTGGCTCCCTCGGCCAATAAAGCAAGATGAGCGCCGCAACCCCAGAGTCGGCCACGACTGGACCTAATGGTCAGGGGTCCCTTTACTTTTTATGCTTTGAAGGAAACTTATATGACACCAAGTAAATTAGCAAAAATGTACAAGTCAGAGTCAGGTAATTGTTGGAAATGCAATGATATGCAAGGAACTTTCTGTCATGTGGTGGATCTGTAGAGTAGCAAGGAAAATTGGGAAATGATTCATAATGAGTTGGAAAAAAAGTTTTAAAAGTCTAGTCCCAAGAATGCTTTCCTTCTAGGTATAAAACTCTTTCTTTCTCTCTCAGCCCTAGTCCCCAAACTGCAGGTTTTTATTGTTTCTTTCATATGGTGATCTGGATTGCATCATCCTTATCTGGCGAGTATCTTATCTACCCTGTTCTCTGATCTGGTTTTCTTATTTTAACAATTGGCTCCCATTTGGGCACATCACCTGACATTCTGAGCTATTAATACCCATTTATCAAGAGCAAGACTCTGGCTCCATACTGCCTTAAGGTAAACCCACTGTTATAGTCCTATTGACAGAAAACTGATAGTAAAACCCATAAGAGTTGAATTTCATGTGATTTTTTTCCCAACATTATGTGCTGCCAGAAGATATGTGTGTGTGTGTGTGTGTGTGTGTGTGTATATATATTTCGTGAAAATCTACGAAAGCAAATATATATATATATATATATATATATATATATATATATATGCTTTCGTAGATTTTCACGGGTACAGGAATGCAGGTTTTGGTGTCTTCGGGTGTCTTCCCGTGTAAGAGTTGGGGTGTCTAGGCGACGTTTCGACGAGGTCTCACTCGTCATCTACAGGCTGGTGCTTACGGCTTCTTGTTACTGGAACAGAGCAGGATCTCAGTGTTTGAGTTCCTATAAATACTGTTGAGGGGGTGTGGTGTATTCTGGGCAGAGAGGAAGTTCCCAGGATAGTGTGACTTTTCTTCTTTTGTTCCTTAATTACTTGAGGGATATCTTGAGTGATTTCTTGAGTGATATTCTGAGTACCACTTAGGAGGGTCATTAAGAGTGGATTAGTTGCTAAAGCTTTTGTGTCTTGACCTCTTGAGCTTGTGAGCCAAAGTTTGGGTTTGTGTTCTGACTTGTCTAAAGCATTGGTTTCAAAGTGTTCCATGTACAGATTTGCGATGACCGGTGAGAGGGGTGATCCCATAGGTGCTCCTTCTATCTGTTTGTATCTTTGTCCATTGTGGATGAAGTACGTGTTGGTTAGGCAGTGGTTGGTCAGGTCCAGGATCTGAACGCCATCACCAATCAACCACACCAGACCCAAACCCAGACCCTCTCCACAGATAAATTACAGACACCATCCAGTAGCCAAACCATAGTGGCACCTCCGGATGCTACACCCCCCTGCAATCCCTACACAGATCTGACTGGCACAGGGCACAAAACCACAGCTCGCCCCTATACACGAAGCCAAGCCAGAGCACAACTAAGTGCAGTACAGCCATCTTCTCAGAAAAACTCTTCACAAGCTCAAGAGGTCAAGACACAAAAGCTTTAGCAACTAATCCACTCTTAATGACCCTCCTAAGTGGTACTCAGAATATCACTCAAGAAATCACTCAAGATATCCCTCAAGTAATTAAGGAACAAAAGAAGAAAAGTCACACTATCCTGGGAACTTCCTCTCTGCCCAGAATACACCACACCCCCTCAACAGTATTTATAGGAACTCAAACACTGAGATCCTGCTCTGTTCCAGTAACAAGAAGCCGTAAGCACCAGCCTGAAGATGACGAGTGAGACCTCGTCGAAACGTCGCCTAGACACCCCAACTCTTACACGGGAAGACACCCGAAGACACCAAAACCTGCATATATATATATATATATATATATATATATATATATATATATATATTGTCCAGTGGCACCTTAGAGACCAACTAAGTTTGTTCTTGGTATGAGCTTTTGTGTGCATGCACACTTCTTCAGTTCACTACACAGATATATTTTGCAGAGGTTGCAAGATAAACAAAAGTAGCAGAATTTCTGCCTCCTATCTTTGCACGCAGGGCCCGATCCATTCTAATTTAAGTTAAAATCACTAAATTGCCTGATTGATTTCACGGGAACTGTTGTATGATTAACTTTCTCTTAATTTGGTGCCAAACATATGGAGTCTTCTAAAATCTTTTTTTCTTCCATCTTCCATTTTAAAATACATTTTAAACAACAACCTTATATTTAGGCTTGTTTTCTATTCTTGCTAGGGAAGGAATGGACCTTGAGAAAGTTGCTGAAACTCCTGTGGCGCTCAGTTATTGCATCACGATTGTGTGGTTTTATGCCCTGAAATGGGCAAATAATTTCTAAAGTGTTTGGAAATGTGGAAAGTGGGGTACACAGACATGCTTATATAAAACCGAGAGAAGCAAAACCAAGTCATGCAGACAAGGAAGACATAAAACAGAAAGAGGATGCTGAAAATCTAATTCAGATGGCAGTAGGTACCAGGAAATTTAGAAAGCAATCACTTTTCAGGGTGAGCAAATAATGTTTGAAACCCTCAGAGGCAGCAATGGAAACAGCTATTGGGGATGCATTACATGTAATATTAGAAAATTCCCACTTAGGTGGGAAACAATAAGAGTCGGTGGATCATTATAGATGGTGTGTTTGGCCTTCTTCCATTTCTAAATTGCTTTCGGTTATCTGTTTGGTTTGGAAGTATTTTAAACCACACACTGTAAAAGTTGTCTTCAATTTTGTCATATATATTTTTATAGCCCCTAGCATCCTTCCCTTTTCAAGGGCCATGTAGTACAATGGGCACACACAGTGGATGGACTGAAATGAACAAGAGGGTGATGTCTCAAGTGAACACTGCTTAATTATGTATGGCCAGCTGCTTTCATTGACTATGATACATATGTGCCAGAGGGGAGCAGGGAAAAAAGAAGTATGTGAAACGAGGGCCTTAATCTTCCATTTATTTAGTTGAGAGCAATGCCAAAGGAATTTTAAAAAGTTATCTATGCTAGCATTACATTGTTAACAAGTCTCAGTATTTGGCCACAGTATGAGGAATTCTACACAGTCATAGAAAACGTGTCCCAACTGCATTTATCTTAATGCATTTTTAGAAAAAAGCAGTGTTAACATCCCATCTGTAGGTGGAACGGAGTACAGGAGAACAGCCATGTTTTAAAAAGTACTTTGTTTTAAACAAAATATTTAAAAGAAAGCACCTCCCCAAAAAAAAAAAAATAAGCAGGGCAGAGTGGTGTAGTGACACAAATTTGCTCCCATAAGGCTTTTAGATTTAAGAATGTTGTGCTCTTGGCTACAATAACTAGAAATCACAATCCTCTCTTAAATCCACATACTGGTCTGGCACAGAATTAGCCACATTCTTCTTCACTTGTCCAGATCCTCAAAGTGTCCCTATTTTCCAGGGACAGTTCCAGATTTACAGAAGCTGTTCTTGTTTCTGATTTTATCCCAGAATGTCCCGCTTTGCCTTAGGACTTCCCTATTTTCATCAGAAAAATGTTGGAGGCTATGGAGTTATCTGTCCCCCAAGTCATTTGAAGGCAGTCCTGTATAGGGAAGTTTTTAAATGTTTTGTGTTTTGTTGTGTTTTTATATGTGTTGGAAGCCACCCAGAGTATAAATTTTAAAATTATTATGGAATAGGATGTCCCTGTTTTCATCGGAGAAATATTGGACGGTATGCTTGTCACCTTCTCAGAGTGATTCCTAGTGCTAATTCCTAGTGTTAAAACATTGGGACCGGGGTGGGGTAAGCCTCTATTTTTTCACTCCTCAACTTTGCTAGGAGGCTCCAAGAACAACTAGAGCAGAGCTTTCCAAATTTTTCATGTTGGTGACACACTTTTTAGACATGCATTGTTAAGTTGTGGGTGAACATATCAGACGACACAGCGATTCTTCAAACAGTTCTTGTTTATTCACAAGCCAGAACAGAACAACTGAAGGGTTCAGCAAGCCTGCTTATATAGAGCTCCACTAGAACGCAACAGTAACCATTTTCTGTAACTATCCAATCACTGAATGTCACTTTCGATCCCTTATTTGCATATGTGGACCTGAACTATCTACAGTCTCCCCCTGCTGGTCCAGGGTGAGAACTTCAGTACATAACATGCATCATTCTGTGACACTGTTATTCAGTTTTACTAGCAAACCAGAGGTTAAAATAACCCCTTTCCAGCCCCGGGAGAACCGCAGGGCATGTTGAGACATACAGTTTGGGAAACTCTGTACAGTACTAGAGGCTACATTACTAGCCTACTCGCTGAGTACACTAAACTATTTTTCTTTACTGCATATATTCACAGCTTTTCTCCCACTTTCACTTTATATATTGCTTTCATAAAAAGAAATCATTTAGAATATGAGTTTGACTGTATTTCTGTACCACCCATCAAGGTTGCATGGTGCCACTGGCTTCACTTGCAACAATCATCTCCAAAGGAAACAATACACACATATGTATTCCATGGATTTCAGAGACACAGTTGTGCAGGATTCCATATTGCATGGAAAGCATATACACAGAGAGGTCTGTGTGCACAGCATCTGACCACACTATATAGATGTGGAGTGTGTGTGTGTGTGTGTGTGTGTGTGGCAGTGCTTCACTACCTTGAGACTAGAACCAGAAACATGAACCTGGAGCCCCATTCTACATTTGATTCCCTTTCATGCATGAAAGAAGCGTGAAACTGCAGCATATTGCATTATTTGGAAGAAGGTCCTATGGTTTGAGAGCACTGGTAACAGGATATTTCTGCAACTTGTACTACCTTTTCATTTATATATATATACTGGGTATGTTTTTGTTTTTTACTGTTCAGTATGTCTTGGGATGAATATGTAAGTCATCTCGAGGGAACAAGTGGAAAAGCAGATTATATATTTTAAGATTAATAAACCAATAATCGACACACTAAAAAAGAAGCACATTTTAAAAGAGAAAACTAATCTCTGTATTCATTGAAACCAGAGGATTTTTTTGTATCCTCAACCTTTGAAAGAAAAGTCAATAAAAACTTGAGTCTTAATTATAAGTATACATAAATGCTGCAAAGCTATTTTTCTGCCGTGTAACTCTTCTGACCTTCATTCCACATGCATGGCTGGGGCCAAGCACTTTTAAGCTCCATTGATTTTAGTGGGAAAGATTGAAGCATATGCTTATCTCCCTCCGTGGAATCAATGGGGCTTAGAAGTGCTAGGTTGGGAAGGATCATGTCCTACATAAATAATGTGTATGTAGAGCACAAGGAAGAAAATGCCTTACAGTTCTCTGACAGCAAATAGAAGGGCTCCATGCCTGTCGTACAAAGCTCTGCTGACAGATCCATGCCCATCTTTCATTAGCTTCAAATAAAGAAATATTGTTCTGGTCTCCAATATTATTTCACATGGCATAGGCACATACTGTAACGAGTTTGTGTGCTAGCATTGGTGCTTTACAATTCTTGCAAGACCATTGAAGACATCGCTTACAAGGCATTTTAAACATTTTTAATATACATTCATGTGGCATGTGGAGGCATACATTCTGTGCCTCCAGGTGTTTGTTGTCAGCATGTTTATCCTTGACCAGCAATCCCTTTCTTTGACTAGCATCACAAGCCTAACCATGTCTACTCAAAAGAAAATCCTTTTGAACACAATGGGACTTACTCTCAGGTAAGTGGAGTTCAGATTGCAGCCTCAGTAAAGTTACAGCAGCCCTGTTTTTAGACTTCAGATATCACAAATTAAATGTTTTTAACTAGGGTGGGGCAAGCCCATATAGATCCTTACATAGAAGTAAGGCATATTTTTTTGAGTAGGATTGCCTGGTTAATCTCTTTATATATTGGTTGCCCCATTTTTAACTGGAAAGCACCAATTTAGCATGGCTTTGCCTAGGAATGAGCCAAGGAGGAATGAATGCCTGCTCCGACTCCTGAATTAGTAGCAGGCCCCTCCCACTTTTACACAATGTCACATCAGTACATGTGTTGCTATCCTCTGCCACATGACATACAAAATCAGAAGAATGGACTCCTCGAGGACCTTTTCTGATTCTGGCTTAGCCCCTTCAGCATTTATAATGAAGTCACCACATGCAATGTTGTCACAATTAATGGAGGAAGTGATGGGACTGATCCCATGGAACACTAACCTTATTAAATGTATGAGGTGGTCGAGAGAAGAAGAGAAGAAGAGTTTGGATTTGATATCCCGCTTTATCACTACCCTAAGGAGTCTCAAAGCGGCTAACATTCTCCTTTCCCTTCCTCCCCCACAACAAACACTCTGTGAGGTGAGTGAGGCTGAGAGAGGTCTTTTCCGCCTTCAAACCATATACAGTGGGACCTCGGGTTACATACGCTTCAGGTTACATACACTTAATGTTACAGACTCCACTAACCCAGAATTAGTACATCGGGTTAAGAACTTTGCTTCAGGATGAGAACAGAAATCGCGCGGCGGCAGCAGCAGCAGCGGGAGGCCCCATTAGCTAAAATGGTGCTTCAGGTTAAGAACAGTTTCAGGTTAAGAACAGACCTCCAGAACAAATTAAGTTCTTAACCCAAGGTACCACTGTATATGGCCTAGCTGATCAGTGGGGTCTCTTCCCATTCTACAGTACTCTAATTCTATGAAGACGCTAATTTTAGTACAGGACTCTTTGCACCCATCTTTACATCCGAGCTTTACTTGGTCTCAAGTTTTAGAAAAGCACCGTTCCTGCTCACAGTGGCAAGATGTTTCCTGATCACATGGGCATTTTAGGAAGCATTGCCGACATGTAAGCATTTGTTTGTAGAAAGAGACCCACATCTCAGCGAGCTTGAAATAAGTTTGAAGTGGGGGAGGGAAAGACTCATTGACCACTATAACTTGAGGGCAACACTATAAAATGTCTTCAACATGTTCACTGGCCTCTTTGTAGGTCATTTCAGTATATCCCCACCCAGTGCTTTCCCCCCCTAAAAAACATGTTCAGGGGTACTCTCATTTTCCTACTCATGTTGAAATACTGCCCCTCAATGAGGCAAAACTTAGATTCACAAAATGTTTAGGGGGTATGCGTTGTTAGGATATTTCCGTTCCTCCTTAAAAAGGGAACAGGCTGTTGTGTGTCACAAGCCTGCTCACAGGGAGTTTCCGTTTTTTGTATATAGCTTTTGTTGCTGGCTGTTTCCTCCACATGAAGCAAGCAGTCATGTTTTTCCTTTGTTCTGACCAATGCTGAATAAAGCTGTAAATATGCTCTTCTGGGTGCATCTTCTGTTGTGGAAACACTGCAGAAAGGGGGTGCATGAGTCTTGGAACGTGTCTGAGGCGCGTGTCGCTCGTGTCGCTAATTGACTGATGCTGTTCTCCCCCTGCGTCCCCCCAGAAAAAAAGCACTGACCCCACAAATTTCCTAAAAGGAGGGCTTAAAAGCTCCAGTGAATACTGTTGATGTGGCACAGAAAACAAGAGGGCAATTTTAAAATAAAAAATATATTAGGGAAGCTATGTTGACTGAAATATTTTAGTCAACAAAGCATCCTGCACAGTTTTACAGGACTTAACATCTGTTTCTGGCCCCCACCCCCATCTGAGTACCTTGTAAATATGGTATGCCTCCTTAAAGCCAGAAGAATGTGCCCTGCCATTATCAACCTCCGTAAGGAAAAAAGAGAGATGTCATGTAGAATTTGCCGGGACTCAAAGCAATCAAAAACATACATGAATTGATAGGGACGGATCTTAGCAACAAGCTGTGGAGACTAGGAAGTCTCACTAGCAGAATGTAGTAGGTGATTTGATAGGCTCTCGTTTGGTATCCATTTTGCATTAACAACTCAGAGGCAGCTTGGATTTGACAGCTCTTTTGTAGCCTCTTAATGCAGCTGCGAAAACCCAAATGCAGCTCTGTGTCTTGAATATTAACCAGACACAACTATGTTCAGAAATGAAAACATTTACTTATTACAGGAAATGCCTCTTTCCTAGCTACAGTGCCACTACCCTGGAACTAGTAGTACTGGCCATATTTTGAAAAGAATAATATAGCTGTAACTGACTGAAGCAGCACTAAAGATTTAGGGTTATCTGTTTGAGCAGCCACAGAAAGGGACAGGAGCAGAAATAATCATATTTATTTAAACCACTAGTTTAGTAGAATTGCAAAAAACATGCTGATAATGAAATTAAATTCTAAACTATTATAATAAATTATTGGAGAATCAGAATCAGAGCAGTGGTTTTTTTGGGGGGGGAGGGATTGTTTAACCCTCTCTTCCATGAGATATTTCCTGATCCACCTCTCACCTCCAAAGAAACTGCTATAAGAATCACAGGGGAAAAGATGAATGGGCATAGCCAGGATTTTTGTTGGGGGGGGGGGCAGAACCTCAGTTTGCTATGTATTTTTAATTTATTTTTATTTATTTTGAGTGCAACTGCCCCCCTGCCCCCCCCGGCTACACCCACAGAAAGATACACATGTACCTACATTTCCCCCTCCAAATGATCAGAAACATGTGCTTGAAGTTAACCATTACTCACTTCTTCAGTTGGTTTTAATGCAACATTTATCGTTTGAGTTGGCTTCAGGCCATGATCTTTAGCATGCATGTCATTTTAAAGGAACAAGGAATATGTTATCACAGTTATGTACTTTGGATTCTACGCTCGCCCATGCCACTTAAAACATTATATTCAAAGTCTCAAGGTGAGATGGTAAGCAGGCCTGATATGTGATGCTGATTCTATTGTAGCACCCTGCTTGTGGTTAACGCTTAGCTGGAATGAAATATTCAACGCAGCAATAGAGAAATTAAAATAATTATTTATTTGTCAGACAAATAAATGAGAGGCACAGTGGTATATGGTTACCAAGCTCTGGCCTGGCCTCCTGCCATTATGGCCAGCACTTATATTCCCTTAATCCAGCCCCCTTTGCTCCTCCTTGGGCTGCCTCTGTCCAATCAGCCTGGTTGGATTTCCTATTGGCTGATTGCTAGAACCAATCACAAAAAGATACACCCATATCCTCCTGTCCTTATATGGAGGACAAAGAGCTATATATAAATGACAAATAAGTAATAATATATCTTACATGGAATCTTAATTACCAGCTCACCTCTTGCCCTCCTTGCCCTATTGCCTTCTAAAACAAATGGTTAATCTTAAATTTTTATCTTAAACATATGTCAAGGATCTTGAGTTTCACATCAACATTGAAAGATCTACTTCATTTGAAGGTTTCTAAACAAATGTCTGACAGCTATATATCAAGACTGCTTGGATGGCGTCTTCTTGTCTGGCAGGGGGCTGGGCTCAATGGCCCCTGTGGTCTATTCCAACTCTAGGACTCTATGATTCTATGAAATAAGAATCTAACATCTAAATTTGTTACTTTCTAAATCCTTTGCATAGTTACATTTAAGCCAATATATTTAAGCTAATATATTTCATACATTATCATAGGTAACCTTTTAAAAGAATAAAGCTTCTCAAAGTAGAAAGGAAGGAACTCAGTAAAAAAACAGTTTTTAAAGAAGGCTCTTTAGTTTACACCTCCCCCTTTCACCCTCCTTTCCAGCCTCAAAATAAAATAGGAAGAAGCTTCTTTTTCCCCAGCCAAGCCAGTTGCCTTTTCTCTCAGTTTAAGAAAGAAACAGTTTTTAGAAGATTTCCTAAAAATGCTCTCTTTTTCTGTCAGCTAGATGCTTCTCCCCATTTGCCTCTGGCCTTAGAAAATACAGCTCAAGGTTTAAGAGAGGCCCATGGTATCATTTTACTATTTGCCCATTCCTAATTATATTTATCTCTGCCTTTGTTATCTTCTGTAACATGTAGGGTCAATGTCCTGCTCTTAGTCTGTATTTTCAGCTTTTACGACTTTGAGAATTGTTTTCTGCTATCAATCAAGGGGGGGCCCCTTGTCTTAGGAGAATGGCCAAGGTTTTCTCTGCCTGGCATGAAACATTTGAAAATCTAAGCCCTCTCTTTAATATACAAGCCCTGATCAAACATTAATAAAATGCAGGCTTATGCCTGATGCCTCACTATCCCACTTCCTTTCATATTCTTACTGCAAACACGCAGGCTGATCATAACCGTAGCACGGGAGTGGGGGGGGGGTAACACTTTCCACATCACAGTTTTCCAAATCACCTGCCTCCACCCCCACCCCCCAGTTTTATCCACAGGAGAAAACTAGTACGTATTCCTTGTTTCAAGGCCTCCTATGTTTCCGTTGGCCTGCTCCCTGGCTTTGATCCTTGCTTGTTTCCTGGCTCATCTCAGACAGCCGCCTACAGTTCAGCCCCTAGACTCTCACAAATGAAATGATGAATGGTCAAGTTAACCAAAGGTCTCATTTCCCTTGGCCAAGGCGCAATCATAGGGCCACCATACGCCCCAGACATTACACTTTTGGGGTGTCCTGGTTTTTATTTTTTGAACTATGGCAACCCTTTTTTCACCTTTCCTCATTTCCAGCTGCACCTGGGGAAGATATAGATCATGGATTATTTAATTTCCATACCGCTTAATATATTTAAAATATTGCTAAGTAGTATGGACAGGGGAAAAAGAGGGCAGGGCTTCTGAAGGTTTAATAATTGTTTCAGGAGGCGTAATTTGTAAACGTTCCCTTTCCCACACACCCGTAAAAACCGTAAGACTCCTGTTTTCTTTTTTGCCTGGCTACCCTAATGGATATGCTAGTGATTTTGTTTCTCTGCTGTGCACAGTGTTTGAGGCTACTGATGTTTTACATACCATGTGTGCCAACTTATGAAAGCGTACTTCTAATTTGACCCAATGAATTCTTAAATGCTGGAAGGCAGGCCTGTATCCGATAAAACTTGCCAGCCCTTTGATGCTCCCAAATATGCCATGTTCTTGGCCTTCTAAATTACCCATCACTGGATGATCAGATCGGAAAGTAAATGCACATTTGCAGCACCGAGCAGACATTTTAATAGCCAAGCAGCCTAGGTATGGATGACTGCCCAAAACAACACATTGTTAATGCAATGCAAGGGGAACCAAAACGGGGGGGGGGGAGGGGGATATTAAGATCTTGGCACTGGGGCCTGTAGGTAAGAAATGAGGATGAAGAGCACCACAACAGACTGTATTTGGCTTTTCCAGAACAGCCTTAATTCCAAGAAGTGGTGTGTAATGATGGGAATCTGAGAGATGATTCATGTTTGTTTTATGAGATGCTGTTTACTGCAGCATGCAGTCTGGGTCATAACACTGTATCTTTATTACGCAGTTAGAGCGATTGGATGGCTAGATCTGGCAGAATGCTGTACTCACAGCCCACTGCTCTTCACCCAAGTCCAGGATTTAGTGTTGCTGGGAGGAGCAGGGGCTTGCCTGTTTGGAGATAGGGAGCAGCAGTGCAGAGTGCAAGCTGGTCCCTTGAGGAGTGGCAGGAAAGAAGAAAGGCCTGGGGCATGACAGATTGCAGAGCTGGGACATCCTCTCGATGTCAGAAAGCAAATCCCAAAAGAGGAAAGGGGTGGGTTGAAAGCAAGGAAGGTACATCCAAGAAAAAAATTCTCATAATATCCAGGGGAGCAGGGAAAGGAGAGGAATGTCAGGTACAGTGGTACCTTGGGTTAAGTACTTAATTCATTCCAGAGGTCCGTTCTTAACCTGAAACTGTTCTTAACCTGAAGCACCACTTTAGCTAATGGGGCCTCCTGCTGCTGCCGTGCCACCAGAGTCCGATTTTTGTTCTCATCCTGAAGCAAGGTTCTCAACCTGAAGCACTATTTCTGGGTTAGCGGAGTCTGTAACCTGAAGCGTATGTAACCCGAGGTACCACTGAATGGGAAGAAGTGGGGTCCCTTCCTTTCTGTTCTGATCCCAAAAGTTTCACACCCACATGGTTTTGGCTTGCTTTTACATTTATCTGCTCTAACGGTCCCAGCCACTTCTTCATTCGAGCTCGTGCAGATGCAACATGGCAAACAACAAGCCAGAGGAAAAGCATTCACCTGAAATTACTGCCTTTGTAAGCAGCGAAGCATATATAAGTGGCTTACGGAATGAAAGCATGTTTGAAAGCCAAAATACCGAGTTACTGTTGGGCAATGAAAGATTTGTGTGTGTTCCCCACCCCCGATTCTGAACACACACTTGTCTGTGCGTACAAAATGGCTGGACCTCTACCAATGTTGCATTTATTTACTATCGAAATGCAGCTGCGCTGTGGGAAGGCAGGTCTGGCCGAGAAACAGAACCGACGTTGCAGTGTGGATTTGAGTTGTTTGCAATTTCATCTGCTGAGAAGGCAAGATGAGGGAAACACACCCAAGAATATTCTCAGGAAGGCAGGAGACCGCCCCCCCCCCAAAAAAAAACCACCCTTAGCAAAGGAACAAATGGGTTGAGGAGGATTAGTTCCTTTAGCCCAAGCTATGCAGTTACCCTGTACAGTGGTACCTCGGGTTAAGTACTTAATTCGTTCCAGTGGTCCGTTCTTAACCTGAAACTGTTCTTAACCTAAAGCACCACTTTAGCTAATGGGGCCTCCTGCTGCCGCCGCGCTGCCAGAGCACGATTTCTGTTCTCATCCTGAAGCAAAGTTCTTAACCTGAAGCACTATTTCTGGGTTAGCGGAGTCTGTCACCTGAAGCGTCTGTAACCCGAGGTACCACTGTACAATAAATATATTTGGGGGCTCATGCCCATATATGGGCATGGGGGTATGAGAAGGGGTACCTGGTCCACACACCCTTGTCCCCTCTTCAAAGGTGCCCTTCCATAAAACAAAGCATGGACCCAAATCTCAAGCACCAGAGATCTCTCCATCTGTACAAGCAGGGGAGCTTACCAGACATGATTGCTTTTTGCCTTATTGCTGAAATCCCTCTCTTGGCGGGCAAAGAGAAAACAAAACAATCTGAGCTAATGGATTCGTAACAGATATCAACAGCAAACCACTTGGTCATTCCATTTTCTTCCTTTCACTCTCAAGAGGATCCGAAATGGGGAAATGCTAGCATCAGTCGGCAAGCTATTCTTAATGAAAATGGAGGCACTTTTGTCTAGAGGTTTCCAGGAAGTGGATGCTAAAAGAATCCTAGGCTGCATCTCCACCCCACCCCCAAAAAGGAAAGAAACCTGGGAACTGTAGTCTGTTTAGGGTGCAGGGGACTAGTTTTTTGAGGGGTAAACTACAGTTCCCAGGATTTGAGTGCTGTGTGTGTGTGTGTGTGTCTGTGCATGCGTGTGTGCCCAGACACAATGGAACAAACCACCTAGAGTCATCTAACCAAGAGCTTCCTTCTCTTGGAAGGCAAAACAGAGCAAATGAGAAGCAGGCTTTGTGAGGGTGTTTTGTACTGCAAATATTGTAGCTGTCTTGCAGAAGGCTTGCCACTGTTTTGTCTTTTTAATAGAAAGTAGCTCTGACCCCAGCAAAAATCCCTCCCCTGTTGCAAAATAAATTATTATGATTATTATTAATTGAATTTATACACCGCCCTATACCTGGAGGTCTCAGGGTGGTTCACAGAATCAAATCAAAATAGAAAACCATAAAATACATAATCAAAATAAAAGCAACAACCCAATAGCCCACAAAAAATTATAAGCTCACTGGGCAGAGACCTAGGTGGCTGGTCTGTTGTTTATTAACATGGATAGTACTATTAAAAATAATCAGGGCTTTTTTTCTGCCAGAACTTGCCAGAACTCAGTTCCGGCACCTCTCAAGAGGGTGCCATTGCCATTCTAAGAGAACGAAGGAGGTGTTCATGTTAAGTTCCGACACCTCTGTTTCTACAAAAATAGCACTAATTAGAATTATAATAAATTCTTTTTTCTAAAAAAATAAATAAATGTTTAGGGGTACTCTCATTTTCCTACTCATATTGAAATACTGCCCCTCAATGAGGCCAAACTTAGATTCACAAAATGTTTAGGGGTATGCGTCCCCCTGCGTCCCCCCAGGAAGAAAAGCACTGATTATAATATGATTTCAAGGTAGCAAAAGATCTGAGCGCCATCCTTTTGGGAAATCTCAAGCAGCTATCATTTGTGCAATTCTAAGCAGGAACAGCACAAAACAAATGACCTAATCCAAAAGCAGACCACATGCAGTGAATTAACATTAAGAAGCAACAGCAGTGAGGTAACCTTCAGTGCAGACATACTTTAGTTCACTTCCAAAGTACTGTCTGAAGCGCCTTTCAGATGTTTGAATAAAGCAGGATCAATATGGTGGGTGGGTGGCGGCGGAGAGGGACGAGGGAAGGTGTCATCACAACATCAAACTCTGTATGTTAATCTCCCAGTCTGAAACAAGCCTTTGTGTACATACTTCCACCTCTACAATTCTATGATTCTATAACTACGCAAGCATATAACTTCTGCATGCAGTGGAGAGAGTCTTAGTACTAAGAAAATTTAAGGGCAGGAGGAGTTAGCAGTGCACACATTGTGGTAGTAACAGGTGGGTGGGTGTGTATGTATGAGCTTTGTGCTGTTCCAAAAGCCAGGCTTCTGTAAATAACCCCACCAAAGGTTTTAGGGAGGATTAAATTTTTGGGTTAATACTAGGTCAAACATCTCATCCAGTGACCAAGATAAGGAAATGACATTGTTCTAAAACTAATCACATCACTCTGCACCCTCCCCTAGTTCTGTACGCAGCCGCTGACTCTGGCTTTTTCTCTTTATCTCAAGCCTCTGGGTGGCTGCAGGGTTTCCACTATCAGAGATGATAAGCAGGAAGAAAACAGCTGAGATTGTTTAGACGTCATTGTGTGGTGGGGCTCCCCCCCCGCCCCGCCCTCCATATATTCACTGGAATCTGTAGTTCAGAATGAAAAACTGCACATTCGTAGATGAGTTCAGGGCCCAATTGTGTAATGTCTTGGTTTTAATTTTTAACAGGTGGTGATCAGGGTTGGGATCACAACATGTGGAGAGGGGGCTTAAACCTTCTCCCTTGTATCTTGGTGCTGGTGAAAATCTCTCCCCACTCCTGCAGCCATTTCCAATAGCGGAGGTTCACTGCCATGGTTCCAGTGAGAGTCCCCTCTCTCTTGTGGAAATAGCAGCTGGGGAGGGGGCATATTTTCACTGAGGCTGTGATCATCGCTCACAGTTGCATAAATACTTCTCCCCCTCTCCATTTTATCCCCACAACAACCCTGTGATGTAGGTTAGACTGCGAGAGTGATTGGCCCAAGTGAGCTTCATGGCTGCGTCGGGATTTGAACCCTGTTCTCCCATATCTTGGACCAATATTCCAACCGCTACACTACACTAGTTCTCATTAAAAACCAACTGTCCATGTGTCATGGTCCTGATTTTATCTCCCCCCCCCCCCACAAACCCTGTTATTCTTTTTTTTATTAAAAAAAATGTTTATTGGGTTTTTCAGATTAAAATTTTACAGTCACGTGTCCAACATACAACATAAAAACCAGATTCCAAAGAATCTCTTGGACTTCCCTCCTCCCCTTTGTGGGTCCTGTTGTTAATCATTTCCTCCTGCATCTTTTATAATAATCCTATTTTTTTATCTCTCCATTGTATCCAAAATTCATCATTAAAACTACAAGTGATATTCCAATCCTACTAATGATTTTAACCATTTACAATGGTTTTTAAGATAACTTATAAATTTTCCCCATTCCATATTTAAAATTTGGTCTTCCAGATTTCTGATTCTTCTGGTCATTATAGTCATTTCGGCATAATCCATCAATTTGATCTGCTATTCTTCTCTGGTAGCGACTTTATCTTCTTTCTATCTCTGGGTCAATAATATCCACACAACCCTGGTTGCATACATAAATATTCTTTTCTGCTCTCTTGGGATTTCGGCACCTCAAAACTGTTATTCTTAAAATAAAAAGCACACATGTGAAATGCATGTATCTCTTTAACCCAGAGCTTTCCAAACTCTGTGTCGCGACACGGTGTGTCGGCTGCAGTGTGTAGGTGTGTCACAAGAACACTCCCCGCTCTCCTCCCAGGGCTGGAAACGGGCTAGTTTAACCTTGAGTTTGCTAGTATAACTGAATTACCATATCACAAAATGATGTATGTCTAAAAAGCGTGTCACCAACATGAAAAGTTTGGAAAGCTCTGCTTAAACATGTCATCCAGTTTGGCTATCCGCCCAGTAGGGTGTTAGGTTGTGTTGGCTTTGCAAGAATCAAGCAGAGCAACTATATACGAGGCAGAATCAGGCCAGACATAGCAAGTCAGCAGCAAGTAACTCTATGTTACTTTATTTTCTGAAATGCCAGTCCCTCAAAGTCCATTGTTGTGACCCGACAATAAAATAATGTCAAAGCACCTACCGTATTTTTCGCTCTATAGGATGCACCAGACGATAAGACGCAGCTAGTTGGGGGGGGGGGGAGGAAACAAGAATAAAAAAATTCTGAATCCCAGAAGCCAGAACAGCAAGAGGGATCTGGCTTCTGGGATAGCCTCTTGCTGTTCTGGCTTATGGGATAGCCACTGAAGCCTCTCCCAGGCAACGGGATGAAGGCTTCCCCTGCCCGGAAGAGGCTGTGCATGGGTAAGCTGCCCTCTGTACCTTCCCCCATCTCCCGCAAGAACCGTGCGCTCTTTTAAAGGGAACGCGGTTCTTGGGGGCTTTTCTGGGATGTGGGGGGAAGGGACAGAGTCGTGCGCTCTGTCCCTTCCCCCAGGAGCCGTGTGAAGCCCTGTGGAGGCTTCGCGGGGCTAGCCAAAAACCAAAATAGCTGAAGGGAGCACTGTGCAGCACTCTCTAGCTGGTCTAGCTTTGTGGAAAGCCTCCGCAGGGCACTGGGAGCCTTCATCCCGCTGCCCTGCAGAGGCTTTGCGCAGCTAAGCCAGAAGCTAAAACAGCAAGACGGAGCGCTGCGCAGCACTCCCTCTCCCTGTTCTGGCTTCTGGCTTAGCCGCGCAGCCTGCATTCACTCCGTAAGATGCACACACATTTTCCCTTACTTTTTAGGAGGGAAAAAGTGTGTCTTATAGAGCGAAAAATACAGTATGTTTGCATAGAGAGCAGCATGGGAAATGCTGGTTGCTGGCCTTGAGCATGGGTAGATTCACTATTAAGGCTGCAATCCTGTACAGACTTACCTGGGACTAAACTGAGTAGGGCTTGCTTCCAAGTAGACATATACAGAATTGCATTATAAGACACCAACTGCAACAAAGCTATATTTGGCCTGATCGCACCCCTACAGATATATGACTCCATTCTGTTAGAACCCATTCTAGTTCTGTGGCTACAAGTTCTCTCCATTAATATGTGAAGCTGGCAGATAATGAAACAGAACTTTATAGATTTTTCCTCCAGGGCCAATTTACACATTATTAGCTGTTTGATTTGGGGGATTGATTGTTAAACCAATCTAGAAATTATAGCTCTGTGAGGGGAACAGGGGGTCTCCTAATAAATTACAGTTTCCTGGAGTCTTTAGGAGAAACCATGACTATTTGACGTGGTGTGATACTGCTTTAAATTGGTTATTTCAACAAGCCTTCTTACGAAAATGATTCCTTGTTTTTATAAACTTATCTGACGACCCATTTCTGTATTTCTGTTTCTCTGGTGTATTCTGCTTGATTCTACCTGCTATGTTGTTTGTATCAATGTATATATTTTGGTACACTTAAACTGTCAAAAACAGCAGCGCAGTATTCAGTAAAGCACAAAACCTGATTGATAAGCCTGTCTGAGCCACATGTTAAGTCAAAGAGGTGCAGACTGGGGTACTTCATACTGGAATTAATAAATATCACATTTCTCAAGCAACCTAAAGCAACATTCCAGGTCATTGTGTGACATTGTCAAAACACTGTAAAGTCACGACACATTGTAGTTGCATTATTGAATGCTGACCACTAGCTTTCTGGTGTAGTAATTTATGACAGCCCATAATACATGAGTCATATATATTCAGAATAAAATGTCTTTCAAAGTTCATGACATTAATCATTAGCTGGTTATTTAATTTAGCATTGACTGCAATGTGATTTGTAATTACAAAATTCCTGCTCTAAGTCATGAAATGCAGAGAGAGGGGAAAATGTACAGTGGTACCTCAGGTTACATACGCTTCAGGTTACAGACTCCGCTAACCCAGAAATAGTGCTTCAGGTTAAGAACTTTGCTTCAGGATGAGAACAGAAATCGTGCTCCGGCAGCGCAGCGGCAGCAGCAGGAGGCCCCATTAGCTAAAGTGGTGCTTCAGGTTAAGAACAGTTTCAGGTTAAGAACGGACCTCCAGAACGAATTAAGTACTTAACCCGAGTTACCACTGTATTAACAAAGGCAGAATATTTCATCTTACATACACAGAGTGTTTACTCCAGCACTGTTACAATCTCCCTGCCCAGAAGTATATGCCTAAGACGGATGGATATTTTTGATACGTACAGATGAACTGCTCTAATTATATCCCCTGCCTGCCTTTGCTGGTTTAGATCTTAAAATTACTGAGCATGTGTCTAACGATCAATGGCGTGCTTGACAGCTACTCCATGTCATAGATCATGGAGTAAATCCAATCTGGAAAATCTCTATTATATTGGCATAAACATCATGGTATCGAAGTGACTGAAAAGAATGTTTTCAGAAAAGGACTTGCGGAGGCAGAGGGGGGTGGGGGAGAAAGAAAGAAAGAAAGAAAGAAAGAAAGAAAGAAAGAAAGGAAGGAAGGAAGGAAGGAAGGAAGGAAGGAAGGAAGGAAGGAAGGAGCCATGCTTTTATTATAGTTCAAACAGTAGGATTTTCAAAATCTGGGCATTTATAATATACACTATAGCTGTAGATATCCACTGCCTTGCAGGACATCTTTGGAAGGAGAAAAGGCTAAGGAGTAAACCCTACAGAAATCCACAGTGGATTCCCTAAGACAGTTGGATGGCGCCTTGTATGCCTCCTTCCAGCAACTCCTGCAGCCAAGCTGATGCCAAATGTATCACTCTGCTTTCCTTTGGACCACATCAGCGAGGTTAAGAGAGGGGTTTTGTCATCTGGGCAGCCAAGGATTCCCAGACGCACTGCCCAGGAGAGGTCAGTGCGGGAGGCAGTTATGAGCTGCAGGTCTCTGCAGCCACAGCGGGCGCTGTGATTCTCCAGCAATTTGACTTTATTCCTGGAGGTGCTCTCCATTGTTTCTTGAGACAGATGGATGCCAACAAGAGCCATAGAACAGCTCCTACTATGTGATGAGCTAGATTAAGGTCAGGATCCAGCCCCTCATCTGTGTAGTGCTCATTTCAGGAATCAAATATGTAAGGCCATCCTATTAGGCTTGTCATGTGTCCAGCAAATTCTGGACATGCCAGGAAATCGGATGCCTAAAATGGTGTCCTGGGAAAATTTTTGAATTTTAAGAGATGCCCAGAATTTCCCGTACGTATGGCAATCCGGGGGGTGTTTCCTGAGGCTCCAATACTTTGGCCACCTCATGAAAAGAGAAGACTCCCTGGAAAAGACCCTGATGTTGAGAAGGATGGAGGGCACAAGGAGAAGGGGACGACAGAGGACGAGATGGTTGGACAGTGTTCTCAAAGCTACGAACATGAATTTGACCAAACTGCGGGAGGCAGTGGAAGACAGAAGTGCCTGGCGTGCTCTGGTCCATGGGGTCACAAAGAGTCGGACACGACTAAACGACTAAACAACAACAACAACTAGATGGGATCCCCTGCTTCAATCAGCACCAGCAGCCGAAATCCAAGAAGCAGGGCACAAAGACAAGATGCCTTATCTTCTGGACAGCTCCTCTTCTGCTCAGCACCAGACACTCCCCACCAACCGGCTGACACTGCTGGACAGCTCCCCAGGCACCAGCCAGACAAGGCCAAGCAAAACTGAAGCCTGGCCCATTCTCAACAGCCCTGCCAAGTCTCAGATCAGGGGAAACAAATGGGCTGCCTCAGAGGGCAGAGCCACCCTTGTGCCCCTGGGACACTCTTTAGACTTTGGCCCTTGCAGTTCTCAAGGGTCCTAAAAGCTTCATTTGTTGTTGTGTTGTTTAGTCGTTTATTCCATTATTCCTGATGTAAATATATCTCTGAGTGAGCAGAGGTTGTTGTTGTTTAGTCATTTAGTCATGTCCGACTCTTCGTCACTCCATGGACCAGAGCACGCCAGGCACTCCTGTCTTCCACTGCCTCCCGCAGTTTGGTCAGACTCATGTTGGTAGCTTCGAGAACACTGTCCAACCATCTTGTCCTCTGTCATCCCCTTCTCCTTGTGCCCTCCATCTTTCCCAACATCAGGGTCTTTTCCAGGGAGTCTTCTCTTCTCATGAGGTGGCCAAAGTATTGGAGCCTCAGCTTCACGATCTGTCCTTCCAGTGAGCACTCCGTGCTGATATCCTTAAGAATGGATAGGTTTGATCTTCTTGCAGTCCATGGGACTCTCAAGAGTCTCCTCCAGCACCATAATTCAAAAGTATCAATTCTTTGGTGATCAGCCTTCTTTATGGTCCAGCTCTCACTTCCATACATCACTACTGGGAAAACCATAGCTTTAACTATACGGACCTTTGTTGGCAAGGTGATGTCTCTGCTTTTTAAGATGCTGTCTAGGTTGGTCATTGCTTTTCTCCCAAGAAGCAGGCATCTTTTAATTTCGTGACTGCTGTCACCATCTGCAGTGATCATGGAGCCCAAGAAAGTAAAATCTCTCACTGCCTCCATTTCTTCCCCTTCTAAAGCTTCATACATTATCCTCTTAATGGTGTGCACATCTATGCATGTAGTATCTTGTTTAAAGGCCAAGGTGCAAAACAACCTTCAGTCATAAGGTTCTAGCTGACAACAATAGCTGCTATACCTTGAAATCTGCAGACAGAATCACACGTAGAAAGGCCATTATCTGGCATGGCTGTCTTGGAGTGATAGATCACTGCTGCACAAGGACCAGGGGCTTGTGGACTACAACCAAAATGATCTGAGCAGCAGATCCAAGAGTCCATGAAGAGCAGTTGGGATTAAGGTGATGTTTCTGCTACAGAGGAATACAACTACTGCAAGTAAGAATTATTTTATTTTTTTACAGCAAAATAGGGAACAAGGACAACTTCACAAAGGCTAAGGGTGGATGTGCCCCCAAGCCAACAATAAGTAATGGTCATTTCTTCTTCTTCCTCCTTGTCTAATCCCCAAACAGCAGTTACCTGCCCCCCTGGTGATTTGGAAGATTTGCTGAGACAAGTTCAAAGTGGTTGAGGAAGGAGCTGACTTATGGAAGAGATGGGACAAAAATATGAAGGGGGGGGGGAAGAAATTTAAGCTAAGCAAACCTCACCATCTGTCTCGTAATTCTGTGCATTATGTGACTGACAGAAAAACTCCACTGATGCACAGTATGATTCATGTGGGAATAAAGCAATGGCAGATTTCCAGATCTTCTGCATCTGGAAACCCTCTACATTGTTATTAAAATATTTAATATACATCCAGACATATTTAGGGAACAAAACTTTTGAGGGTACATTTTACATTTATCTTACTACTCACTAGATGTTTTATGAGTTCTGAAGGTCATTGGAAGGTGTGAGTGCCCCTGAGGGCAATGAATAGAAGATTCTGGTCTAGCCTTGCATGGTAACATTACAAATAGTGATGGGAATTAAGTTTCTAAATCCTATGTTTTGCCTTTGATATACTTAGGTGGCCAGATTGCTGCACGAAAGTCAGGTATAGCTTCCAGGCCACTCTCAAGTCTGGCTCTTGAATGAGATTGATGTTTCTTCATTCCTTTAAAAACCTTTATATTTTGCCTTTCCAAATAAAAATTCCTCCACGGCTGCTTGCATATTAAGATCAACTGTAACGGGATAAAATAGCCCCCAGCCTGAAACTTCCAATTTCAAATAACTGATTCCATAAAAGAGTTAATAAAACCAGCAGTAAAAGATCCCCAGAGTTGAATAGCATGCCCTATCTGAAAGCCTCCAGAAATAGCCTTCCAAAAATAGTGGAATGAGGTGGACGTCTGGCTGTCAGCTGGTAAGAAGTTCCAGAAGTGTGGGGACACCACAGAAAAAGCCTTCTCTCTTCTGGGCCTGTGAACATGTCTTCAAGACTGTTATTCACTGCATCTTCCTGAATGTCATGGTCAGGAGAGGGGCTGGAAGAAAACAGACTGTTTTGAGGAACTTTGCTTGTTGCAAAAAGTCTGGACGGGGGGGGGGGAGTGGATTTGTTGTGGAAGAGCTCCGAATCAGCTTTAATTGTACAACCTGATTTTGCCCATGTGTGATTGAATCCCACCTGAAAACAGCAACACTCTGGAAGCAACCACAGATAGCAATTCCCATGGGTGGGAATGTGTTTGAAAAGGCAACCATAGAGGCTGGCTAGAGTGGCAGTCCCAGCTGCCCTTTCCTGTTCTTCTTTAGTTTTGCCCAACTTTCTTGCCCTATGCACCTACTTCTTATATATTTGTCTCGTTTCCCCTGCTGCCCCCGCCCCCGGCAGGGCTAGTGATTTCTGGCAAATTTTAGCACAGGTGGGAAAATGCTTCAGCTATCAAAAGCATGGGAAACACATGTAGTGAGCTAACAACCAGAGCGTAAATGGAAAAAAAGAGGTGTTATATAGCTGTTATAGGAACTATACTGAAAGACTGATTGTGGGTTGCAGCCAATGCTGTTTCATCTTTGTATCTTCGGTCTGTAAGAACATTTGTTGTCCCATTCCTTTCTAGTGTGCCATTTTAGTGCCGAAATATTTGAAATTGACAGTAACTTTCTCATCGACCCTCTCTGTTCTTTTCTTCCCCAGCCTAATTACACGCTTTTAACGTTACTGAGCAATTACCTTCATGGAAAATTGGGTGCACTTTTTGATGATATCTGCGCTACTCATTGAACATTAGGTAACTTCATGTTGCAATTAGGATCACTTCCACTCTACTCAGACTGAAATTCCATCATCTCTCCTCAAGCTTGTGTTATCTACACTTGAAACAAAAACTGGGTTGTGTGTCTCTGACCTCAAGAAGAGAAGCCAAAATCACATCCTCAGTCCAGGTATCCAGTAGCAGTTGATGGTAGTGATTCATTAATTTATTATTGGGACTATAGGATAAACTAAGGGATTGTGTTTGTTTTTCTGTTTAGTGGGCCTAGTTTTTGTTCCGTGTTAGTCAGTATGGACAATGCTGCACTAAGTGAAGCAACAAGGCAGGGATAAGAGCGATAAGGAGAAGCAATGGTCTGATTTGGGATAAGGCAGGGATGGGAGATCTCAGCCCACCAGGGGTTCCACTTTGGCCCATGGGGTCTTTTTATTTTTTAACCACACTTACCTGTCAATCAGAGGGACGCAGGTGGCGCTGTGGGTTAAACCACAGAGCCTAGGACTTGCTGATCAGAAGGTCGCGGTTCAAATCCCCACAACGGGGTGAGCTCCCGTTGCTGGGTCTCTGCTCCTGCCAACCTAGGAGTTCGAAAGCATGTCAAAGTGCAAGTAGATAAATAAGTGCCGCTCCGGCGGGAAGGTAAACGGTGTCTCTGTGCGCTGATCTGGTTCACCAGAAGCGGCTTAGTCATGCTGGCCACATGATCTGGAAGCTGTATGCCAGCTCCCTCGGTCAATAAAGTGAGATGAGCGCCGCAACCCAAGAGTCGGTCACGACTGGACCTAATGGTCAGGGGTCCCTTTACCTTTACCTTCTACCTGTCAATCAACTGACACCAATAGATGGGCAAGAGGCAGAGTTCAGTTCTGCTGAGTTTAGGTGTGCTGTTGATCCCTGCAGAAAGCAGGATTTAACCCACCTACTCATCAGCTGATTGTGAGAGTGGGGTTAAATCCTGCCAGGTTGGCTGCATGAGCTAGTTCTCCGCCGTGAACTCCCACCCATATTGCAGTAAGCAGGATTTAACCCCCTGCCCTTCAGCTCATGAGAGGAAGTTCAAATCCTTCTCCAGAGCTAGCTCCCCAATTTTGCCAGGTGGGTGGGACCACCCACCTGTCAATCATCTGATGCCATCATTTCTGGGGGGAGAAAATGATCTACTTCCCCGTGCCCAAAGGGTTCTCTGCTCCAGGTAGAAAGCCACTTCTTTTGTTCCACTGGAATGGAAGTACCTGAACAATGGGGCCCATTTCCATAGTTTTGACATTTCCAAAATGGTTGCTTTAAAGCAGCAATGGCCAAATTTGGCCCTCTAGCTGTTTTTGGACTACAACTCCCATTATGCCTAGCTAACAGGACCAGTGGTCAGGGATGATGGGAACTGTAGTCCCCAAACAGCTGGAGGGCCAAGTTTGGCCACCACTGCTTTAGAGGAAACTATAGGAAAGTGGTTCCCACATAATAATGCAAGGAATGAAGAGGTTCTGTATACCTGTACACTATCCACAAAATACGTGTGTGTGCAGAATGAATTCCAAACAAAGCAAGATGTTCATAACCTTTGGTCTATACAGTACAGCTCAGTACTGACTCTCCAGGTTTTTAGGTAGGGGGCATTACCAGCCCTAACAGGAGATGCCAGGGACTGAACTTACCATCTTCTGCATGAAAATCAGATACTTCACCCCAAGCTAAAGCCCAAGCAGCAGTTATTGGGACATAGATACGGACACAATGTATTTCTACGTGTTCTTTTCAAATACAAAATGGGTTCTCTCTTGTTTTTTCCCACACAAGCACTCTCTTTGCTCGCAGCTTTGCAATAAAGTTAATTGCAATTTATGCAGAGTGCAGCCCAAAGCAGCAGTATCCAACAATATTTTGTAGATCTAATGGCTAAGAAGAAAGTTACTGTATATTGAAATACCCAGTAATCTTGGTGTTGATTTATGCACACTTGTCTTTGGTACATATATGGAAAACACCACCATACAGAATACTGCTATTTTGGAAAAAGAGATACTCCATATTCAAATATTGCAAGGCACAGCTACGCCACATAGGCGCCGACTCCATGGGGCCAGAGGGGGCCCGAGCCCCCTCAAAAATTCGTTTGGGGGGGCTCAGCCCCCCCAATAATCTCGGGCGGCGGTGGGCGCGTCCGCGGCTTTTATAGGGCGCCCGGCGCGCACCAGCTCGATAACGGGCACCGGTGCGGCGGGGGGCGCCGGGCCGGGGGAGGGGGGCGGCCGGCCTGTCTCCTTGGCAACCCCATTGAGCAGCGCCGGCTCCCCCGGGAGGGCCATCCCCCCCGCGCCGCCGATCGCCAACACCGCCGACACTGTGGCTGCCCGAGCCCGAGCCCGAGCCCGAGCCCTACCCGAAGCCCGAGCCTGAGCCCGAGCCCAAGCCCGTCAGTCAGTCAGTCAGTCAGTCAGGAACGAAGGAGAGAGAAATGGGGAGGGAGACGAGGGAGGGAAATTGCGCGCAGGGTGAAGAAAGGAGAAGGGCGAATGAGACGAGCTTCCAACCCAAAAAAGGGCTGGAAGACTGGGAGGATGAAGGATCGGGAAAGAAAGCGACGCCTTCCCCGCCCGCGACGTCGCCCGCTTGTCATTGGCAGCGCAGCGGGCGCCCAGAGGGGCTGGGCACCGGCGCAGGGCCGCTCCACAGCCGCGGAGGACAGCTGCGCGGCTAGCAAGGTGCGCCGCGTAGAGCGCAGCCCTTGTGTGGCCCGGTGGCCAGGCAAGCTCGGGCGGGGACCCCCATGCGAATCTAAGACGGGAGAAGAGGGCAGAGCAAAGGGGGTCCCTTCCCCAACCTCCGGCTCTGAGACTTCCCTGCGCCCCAGAAAAGCGAAAGGATTTTCTCTTCTTCTTTTTTTTATAAATATTTTATTAAGTTTTCAAATACAAAGTTAGAAACATACACTGAAGAAAAAAGTAAAAGAACAAGAAAAAGAAAAAAAGAAAAAGAAGAAAAGAAAACCAACCATTCAACACATTTTTTATATAACTAACTGGACTTCCTCGCATCTCCCTTACCCTGCATTCTTTATAATAAAGATATCAGCAAATTATTACCTTGATTCGTACCTTATTTTGTACTTTTCAAATACTATACCTCTAAATTTAACATACTTTTCATCAGTTACTTATATCTTAAATTAAACATAGTATTACCTTAGATTTTGACCTTTTCTTACTTAAAATATAATTTCCTGTTTCCCAAATCTAATTGCTGAAGCTATAGTTTCCGAATCGTGTAAATTTTTAACATTCATACAACTTATATTGTTTTTGTAAATAGTCCTTAAATTTTTTCCAGTCCTCTTCTGTTGTTTCTTCTCCCAAATCTCAGATTCTGCCAGTCATTTCAGCCAGTTCCATGTAGTCCATCAATTGCGTCTGCCACTCTTCCAGTGTGGGCAAATCTTGTGTCTTCCAATATTTTGCGATAAGTATTCTTGCTGCTGTAGTTGCATACATAAAGAAAGTTCTATCCTTCTTTAACACTTTCTGGCCAACAATGCCCAAGAGGAAGGCCTCTGGTTTCTTGGGAAAGGTATACTTAAATACCTTTTTTAACTCATTATAGATCATTTCCCAGAAGGCCTTCACTTTTGGACAAGTCCACCAGAGGTGAAAGAATGTCCCTTCAGCCTCCTTACATTTCCAACATTTATTATCAGACAGGTGATATATTTTTGCAAGCTTGACTGGGGTCATGTACCACCTATAAATCATTTTCATAATATTTTCCTTCAAGGCATTACATGCCGTGAATTTCATTCCGGTGGTCCATAACCTTTCCCAGTCCTCAAACATGATGTTATACCCAATATCCTGAGCCCATTTTATCATGGCTGATTTGACTGTCTCATCCCGAGTGATTTTCTCTTCAACCTGCCCTCCATCCTCTTGCAGAAAACTCTTTGCCTGCCCTGCCCGTATCTCGTTTTTTGCTTTTTAATTCCACACATGCACCCTTCGGACTTCGTGGCAATTGGGCGCACGGGTGCGTTTCCTAAGAGAGTGAGGACCCCCGCCTCCTCCCCACCTGCTCCCTCGCCAGCCAGCCAGCCGCGCGCCCTAGCCGGAGAGCCCCGGCCGTCCCCGTCGGATCTCCGGCTGGATCTCCCTTCAGCAGGCCGTGCTCACAACTCGGCCCAGGGACCCCCAGCAGCGGATCTCCGGCTCAGCTGAAGAATCCGGCAACAAGCCCCCTCCTCCCCAATCGCTCCGCCGAAATACGCTCCAAAACCCCCCAGATAGGCCGCCGGCCGCCAAGTCTAGTGGCGCCCTGAGCGAGGGTCTCTCCCCAACACCGCCACCTCGAACTGCGTTCTCCCGGCTACCCGAGCAAACCAGCGGCAGGACCCCGGTATGGGCCCCCCCAATATTTTTTATAAGTCGGCGCCCCTGCTACGCCAGATATTTTATATATATTTTTATTTTCAGGAATGAATACCACTTGTAACAACTTACACCAGCTTCCCATGTGAACTGGAATTCTTGATTTATTGTATTGTGTGGCAAAAGAAAAGTTATGTGATTTGTCCCAATGGTTCCTTATTCTCTCTCCCCCCCACCTTTGTAATACATTTTTCTTACATTAAAATCAATTTATTTAAAATTAAGAAAATACTATATTCCTAACTGAGCAGGGAATAATAAACAGAAACATTTGCAAAAATAAGCAGTAGATTTTAATACAATTAGCTGCCTTAACAGCAAACTGTAAAGACAATTTGCATAGCAAGACCATTTTCAGAATATCTACATGCCTCATCGTTCTGCGCTTCTCATTAAGCGGAAATGCAGTTTCAATCTAAAGTGTTTATTAATAATACTCATATTGTGGAGCAAAACACACCATAGGACAAATATTAAAAGAAAACCATTTGCTTTTCGCTTCCTTGCTTGAAAGAGTTAGCCTTTAACAGCTTGCCCTCTGCTGGCTGCTGAGCGAAATGAGCTGGAGCAGCAACAATAAATGAAGAACGGGAATGGTTGGAAAGCTGAAAAGAAGAAAATAACGATCTGCAAAACTGTCCCAAAGTGAAATGGAAAAGCCAACAAGCAACCCAAGTCTGGTGGATGTTGATTAGGGAGGGGCCATAGCTCAGTGGAAGAACATCGGCTTTGCATCCAGAAGATCCTGGGTTCAAGTCCTGCTATCTCCAGGGTGGGTTGGCAGAGATGCCTGCAAGGAGCCCTAGAAAGCCAGAGCCAATCACTGCAGACAATACTGGCCTAGACAAGCCAATGGTTTGGCTCATTGTAAGGCAGCCCCCTATGTTCTTATTCCACCTTCCATATCTTCTTTCAGAGAGCCAGTATGATGTAGTAATACAAAGGGGAAATATAGCTGAACAGAAATTTTGATCCAGGCCTCACTGGTGCAAGTTGGGGCACAATAGCTCAGTTGGTGAGAGTGTGGTGCTGATAACATCAAGGTTGCAGGTTTGATTCCCATATGGGACAGCTGCATATTCCTGTGTTTCAGAGGGTTGGGCTATGTTATGTACTGAGTTGAATAGGATCCAAAAGGCAGCTGTTATGTAGTGTAGTTTCACCCTGGGCCAACAGGGGGATACTGTATATAGTTTTCACTCAGGTCTGTAGATAGTTTTCACTCAGGTCCGCGGCAGTTATTTTAGGCGGGAACTCTGGGCTGTTGTGGTTACAATGTTGACAGCCGGCTGCCTATAAATACAGGCCGGCTGAGCTGTTTGCAGTTAGTTCTATTTCAGCTTACCATAATAAAGAGCTACTTGAAGAAATCGCTGTGCCGGCTGCTATGTCAACCCACGACTTAACACTGGCGACGAGGATGGGATTGATGGACATCAGAGCACAGCCAGATGCGGCCAGCCTCTGAACTGAGCTGAATCACTGAGCTGAATCACAGAGCGAAATCACTGAGCGAAATCACTGGGCAGAACCAATTCAGAGCTGACTGTTCTGGCTAGAGCACTGTGTTCCATCCATCGCCCTTCACGCCGGCATCGGAATCATGGCTTCACTTGTGCCTCTACCGCCGTTTGCGCCAGCCTCTGAATCATGGGACTCCTACCTCGCTCGGTTCGACTGCTACCTCCAAGCCAACGAGCTGACAGCAGTATCAAAGGATCGGAAGCGGGGCCTATTCCTCAGCCTCTGTGGGCCTGAGGTGTTTGAGACGGCCCGAGCGTTGGTTGCGCCTGAAGCAGTCCAGGCAACACCATGGGACACGATCCAAGAGAAGCTCCGCAACCACTACGCACCAAAGCCGTCCAAGATTGCTGCCCGCCATGCGTTCTACCACCGGAACCAGGCAGAGGGGGAGTCAATCAACAACTACACCACCACCCTGCGACAGGCTGCAATGCACTGTGAGTTCCGAGACTTAGACGGTGCCCTGATGGATCGAATCGTCTGCGGGGTCCGGGACATCCATCTGCAACGGCGCCTCCTAGCCAAGCCAGACCTCACGCTACAGAAAGCCATTGAGGAGGCTGTGGCCTCAGAAGCTGCTGAACGCTCCGCCCAGGAGATCCGCAAGTCCAGCAGCCCGCGTCTTGCTAGGGAGCCAGTTCCGGTGCATCATGAAGAGGCCAGCAGTGAGGAGGCATCCTCCAGTGAAGACGATGACGTGCACCAGACAAAGCGGGAGCGCAGGAAGTTCCAACAGAAGTCCAAGGGCCAACCGGAATGTGCTGGCTGCGGAGGCAACCATTCCCGTGCCAAGTGTCGATTCAGAGACGCCATCTGTAGGAAGTGTTCCAGAAGGGGCCACATCGCTAAGGTCTGCCGATCGGCTCCGTCTGACACCCCCCCTTCATCGACTCGCAAGTCCAAGTCTTCACTCCAGTCTGCCAAGGAAAGTTGTTTCGCTCTCACCAACTGCCGCTGCCCGTCTGGAACCACGATTGGCCAAACCGACTCGCCTACGCGACGCAAGCTGAACGTCACAGTGCTCATTGAAGGAGCTCCATGTGACATGGAGATCGACACCGGGTCTGCCCTGTCCATCGTGTCATGGAGCACCATCAAAAGACTGGTACCCAGAGTGTCCAAAAGGCAACTCGACTCTCACCGCGTACACCTGAGAGACTACCAGGGAAACGACATTCCCGTGGTAGGCGTTGGCCGGTTCCGGATCGCCTTCAAGGATTTTTCGGGCCTGCTCCGGTTGGTGGTGGTCGAAGGTCAGCGGCCAAGCCTCCTAGGGCTAGACTGGTTTGATGCCCTCGGCCTGGAAGTCGCCGGCATCAACTGCATCTCTAACGCAGAGACTGAGGGTCTGGTCAAAGACTTTGCCGAGGTTTTTGACGGCACCTTGGGCCAATATACAGGTACGCCCATCTCCTTTAGCCTTGATCCACAAGTCGCCCCCATCAAGCTAAAGCCACGCCGGGTTCCCTTTGCTCTCAAGGCTAAGGTGGACGAACAACTGGACAAACTGATCGCCCAAGGAGTTTTGGAGCCGGTTGACCACGCAAAGTGGGAAACCCCCATCGTCACGCCTGTCAAGCCAGATGGGTCGGTGAGAATCTGCGCTGACTACAAGTGCACGATCAACAAGGCACTTCAGCAGCACGCTTATCCGGTTCCTGTTGTCCAACACCTGCTGCATTCCCTGGGTGAGGGTAAGGTCTTCGCTAAGCTGGACCTTGCCCAAGCCTATCAACAACTGCCAGTCGATGATGCCACTGCTGAAGCCCAGACGATCGTCACCCACCGGGGGGCATTCCGTTGCCGCCGGTTGCAGTTCGGGGTGAGTGTGGCTCCTGGCATTTTCCAAAGCCTTATGGAGCGTCTCCTGCAAGGGCTTCCGGGCGTGGTACCATATTTTGATGACGTCTTGGTGTCTGCAGACTCACACCAGCAGCTGTTCGAGCGCCTCCGTGCCGTGCTGACCAGGTTCCAGGAGGCCGGGCTCAAGGTAAAGAGGGAGAAGTGCCAGATCGCCGTTCCACAGGTAGAGTTCCTGGGCTATCTTATCGATGCCTCTGGTCTTCATCCAACCACATCCAAGATCCGCGCTATCCAGCAGGCCCCCACCCCAAAGAACAAAACGGAGTTGCAGGCATTCCTGGGGCTGCTGAACTTTTATAACATGTTCCTGCCCCACAAAGCCACAGTGGCTGAGCCTCTTCACCGACTCCTTAGCACTAAGACGCCTTGGGCCTGGGGTCATCGGGAGACGGCGGCCTTCAACGCGGTCAAGGCTCTCCTTTCTTCAGACAGTGTGCTGGTACAGTACAGTGAATCCAGGCCGCTGGTCCTTGCCTGCGACGCCTCACCTTTTGGCATCGGTGCTGTCCTTAGTCACCGTTTTCCAGATGGAAGAGAAGCACCGCTCGCCTACTTTTCCAGGACACTATCTCCGACGGAACGGAATTACAGCCAGCTCGACAAGGAGGCATTGGCACTTGTGGCTGGAGTGAAGAGGTTCCATGAATACCTCTATGGCAGGACTTTTGACCTCATCACTGACCACAAGCCACTCCTGGGCCTCCTCGCCGGTGATCGTCCAACTCCACCGGTCCTCTCACCACGCATGCTGCGATGGACTGTTTTCCTGGCTGCCTACCACTACCGGCTCATCCATCGCCCGGGGAAATCGATGGGCCATGCCGACGCCCTCAGCCGTTGCCCTCTTCCAGCATTTGTGGAAGACCCGGCTCCAGCTTCATCGCTCCTTCTGATTGAGGATCTTCCGGCAGCGCCTGTATCGGCTGCCACTGTGGCCTCCGCATCTGCCCAGGATCGCACCATCAGCCGGGTGCTCAACTGGGTGTGGAGGGGGTGGCCACAAGGGCCTTTTGCATCGGAGTTCCAGCCCTTCGCAACCAGACAACATGAACTCTCAGCTCATCGCGGCTGCCTGCTGTGGGGAGACCGCGTCGTGATTCCCCAGGGGCTCCGTCAGCGCGTCCTGGAGGCTCTGCACGTTGGCCACCCGGGAATTGTCAAAATGAAGGCGTTGGCTCGGTGTTACGTCTGGTGGCCTAATATGGACGATGCCATCACTGCCTGGGTGTCCGCCTGTCAAGCGTGCCAGGAGTCGAGGCCTGCACCACCGGCAGCTAAGGGACACACCTGGGAGACGCCAAAGACACCCTGGTCGAGGGTGCACATCGATCTGGCTGGCCCCTTTCACGGCCGGACCTTTATGGTAGTGGTGGACGCCTATTCCAAATGGCTGGAGGTCGCCCTGATGCCCTCCACCACTACCGAAGCTGTCATCCGGGTGCTGCGAGGCCTGTTTGCAACGCATGGGTGTCCTGATGTCCTTGTCTCTGACAACGGACCACAGTTCACGTAAGGCACGTTTGAGCGGTATCTTTTGGGACTGGGCATCCGCCATGCTCTAACGGCACCCTTTCATCCATCCAGCAACGGGCAAGCGGAAAGAATGGTGCGCTCGACAAAAGAGGCACTGGCGCGCCTGGACCGGGGAGACTGGCATGAGCGGGTCGCCGAATACTTGTTTGTGCAACACATCACCCCTCATGCGGCCACAGGGAGGAGTCCTGCTGAACTGCTTATGGGCCGCCGCCTCAGGTCACCGCTCGACCGGCTACACCCAGACTTTGCCGTGGCTGAACCCCCAGGCTGTGCCAACGCACCACGGTCATTTGTCCCAGGAAACCAGGTCTTTGCCCGGAACTATGTGGGGGACATTCCTTGGGTGCCAGCCACAGTAGTGGGAGTCACTGGACCTTGCTCGTACCAGGTGGCACTCGAAGACGGACGCTTGTGGCGACGGCACATAGACCAGCTTAGGCGCAGGGTTGGGGACTTGGACACTACCGAGGTGCCCCCAACTGCGCTTGCGGCTCCAGAAGAGACACGTACAGATGGCGAGACCCCACCTACACCTCCCTCGCAAACTGCCAGCGTGGAGCCGAACCAAGCCGTTTCAGAACAGACTCAGACCACTCCACTTGCGGAGGCTCCACCCACGGCAGCGGATCCAGGGGAGTTGGTTCCAACGCCACCTAGGGTCGCACCACAGCCTCAGCGAGAACTGTGTGGCCCTCCGGACTTGGCTTCCAGTCCCCGGCGGTCTGGCAGAGTTTCCAAGCGCCCAACTCATTTAAAGGACTATGTTGTTGGACAGGTATCACTGTTGGTCTAAGTAGGGGAAATGTAACCGATATGCTTTTGTGCTTAATGGAACCATTACGCGTAGTGCTGTATATAAGGAAACCATTACGATTGTAACTAACGCCTTATCTCGGTGGGGAGGGGTGTTATGTAGTGTAGTTTCACCCTGGGCCAACAGGGGGATACTGTATATAGTTTTCACTCAGGTCTGTAGATAGTTTTCACTCAGGTCCGCGGCAGTTATTTTAGGCGGGAACTCTGGGCTGTTGTGGTTACAATGTTGACAGCCGGCTGCCTATAAATACAGGCCGGCTGAGCTGTTTGCAGTTAGTTCTATTTCAGTTTACCATAATAAAGAGCTACTTGAGACTTCCGGGTTGACGCGATCTGGAAATGGCGGATTCCCTCCGAGCTCCGGAGGGAATCGGCTCCACTGAGGATGGGTCTTTGCCGCGCCGGCGACGCGGGGACCCTTAAAAACCGCAGGCGCGGAAGCCTGCGGACTGAAGACTCGGCGGGTGCCTTAAGCGCCCCCCCTGATTCGCAAAGAGCCTTTTTAAAGGCTGCGGAGGGGATACGGGGGTGGCGTGGCACTGAGAGTCGATCGCTACCTCGGTGGAGCGAAGCCGCGAGCCATGACCGGAGAGCGCTGACTTCCTTCCTTGAAAATTTGGACTGAAAGAATCACCCGTGAGTAAGACGGATTGGGACTTTATAAAAATTTTACCTTCAATTGGAGACGACCGGGGGGTGTGCTAAAAGGAAGTCCGCACCCCCCCTCTTGCAGACCATCTAAGCAACGACACAAGAGATAAGCTGGAGAGCCTACCCTTGGCGGGGTGAGTTAAAAAGGACACTAACTTTCAAGATTTTATTAAAGGAAATTTTGTGCAGGAGAGTGGAGTTTTGGAAACCTTCCTTTTGTTTTAAACAACCCCCCCTCCCGGGCTCGGGAACGTCCTGCCTTTGTGCCTGCGTTAGAGCTGCAGAGTTTGACAGCTGTCAAAGCTGCCAAACGGGCGGTTTAAAGTGAGAAATTGCCATTTAAGATTCCTATGGACTAAGACGAGTCATAATTGAGATGAAACTGTTGGAAACAAAGTAATAATAATCAGTTAAAGGATTGTTGGTGAAAAGGCAAATAAGTAACCAGATTCCCCCTAGGGGGAACTCTGTGAAACTACAATGGATACAATGGCTGTGGAAGGAAAGTTACTAGTGGAAATCGAAAGGATGTTTCAATTGGTGGGAATCTTACAGGAGCAGAGCTTGGCCATGAACAAACAACTTGAGACTATGACCTTGGGAACAGGCAACTCTGCTCTTTGTATTGAGGACCTTAATGAGAAAGAATCCACAGCTGATTGGGAAACAATATCTACAGAGCTGGAAGAGACTAAACAACAAGAAAAAGAAGAAGTAATCCTGGGAAGCAACAACCAAAAGTTGACATCTGTGGAATACAAGCAAGGAGACGCTGGGAACATATCTACCACAAGTCTGCGAGAGATACAGAAGAAGAAGGAGGAGGCCCCAAGACAAAATGGAGTACAGGAATTTAAAATAAAGAAATATGATTGGGGCCTCCGTTTGGACTTAGACTTGGAAGAGATAGACTTTGTGGAAATACTTCAGCAGCTACCTTTGAATCTTCTTGTCGGAAGAGGACATACTTTGATGGTGAAAGAACTTTTCCCAGATCTGACGACTGTTATAAAGGACTACCAACAGGACAGGCGGAGAGGAACGGAAATAGATTTGAAAGCCTCGGACGTGAGGAACCCAGGCTGAGAACTTCGAATTTGGATTTTTATTGGGAAGGGACAAAAACCGGGGATGGGAGGGAGGGAAGAAGAGACTCTTAAAAACTCTTAAGACTTTTAGGTTTGGTTAAGATGACTTTTAATTAAGATAAAATGAAAATCGATGGAAGAGAACTTAAGTCCAACTTATGAAAATTAATTTTTATTATAAAAAAAGGAAATAAGATGAATAAGATAGTTAAGAGGAGAAATATCAACTTGCTGACATAATCTTGAAACTGGGATGCATGAGGGGGGGTGGGGGGAAGTCAGGGAACAAGGCTATGAAATGGGGATTTGCTGATTTTATACATGTTTTTGTCTTTTGTTTTTTCTTTGTGTATGTTTTGTCTTTATAAAAGCAGAAAACCAAATAAAAATTTTATAAAAAAATAAAAAATAAAGAGCTACTTGAAGAAATCGCTGTGCCGGCTGCTATGTCAACCCACGACTTAACAGCAGCAGTCTGATTGGTCCTAGAACAATGCAGCAGTATGATTGGTCCACAGGAGCCACCCAGTCCAGCTCTAGGTGAAAGTGAATCCGCAACCTGATTGGCCCACAGGAGAATCCCGGAATTAGCCAATCACGTGCAGCCCATTGTGTAAATAATGTATATAAAGCAGATATTTTGGGGGAACTTTCATTCCTCACTACTATGAGCTGAACAAAGAGCATGAAATCCACACTCGACTCAGAGTATATTTCAGACTAGATGATCCTCAGTGTCACCTCCAACTCTACAATTCTATGATTTGAAGTTCATTTACTTTAGCAAAAGTTCACTTCGCCACATTGCTTCTCCATGTGGGTTTCACAAAGCAAAACAAAGGTGTGCAAGTTATAGCCAATTTGGAAATTTGCTGTTGACTCTCTGTTGCGGCTAACTAGCTTTGGAGCTCTTAGAAAATCCACAATTAGTAAGTCTTTGAAACAGGTTTGAGTGGACCTAGCCACTCCTGTGGAGAACTTGGGTTTTTAAGAATATGAAACTTTGAAGCAGTTCCCGTTTCAGAGCAAGTGGAGCATCGAACCTGGAAGCCTGTACAGCGCTTGGAATTTAGGGCAGCTGCAAGCTATAGAGTTGTTTTTCTTTGTAAGCCAGCACTCTGATAGTGTACTAATTATTGTTCGATTGTTTTACTGGCACAGATTTTCATAGTTTGTTTTCTATGCAGTATCTACTTTGTATACTTTGCTTTCTATACAGTATCTATTACAATGAATAGGCCCCTCACTCCATACTTTTCATAAGCCCATGTCTGATGCCATAATATCCCATACCTTATCTGCCAGTTTGTGATATTTATTTTGGTGAATATCGTATCACTCCTCAGCAGAGGCTCTCCCTGAACAATCTTCAGCAAGTTTCTCTCGCTCTCTCTGGGCAACCTTTCTGCACAACTGTGATGGGTCTGGAAGCCTTTTGCAAGGAATACCTCTGCTCACTCAGAGATTTATTTACAGTCTTTATTTACATACATATGTACAAGGTACAAAACATAGCTTCATGCGTCCGAATCCTCGGTAGCAGATCCAGGAAGTGGGAGCTTTCTGCTCCTCTTCCAGCAGGGGAGCTTGGGAAGCCCCAAGTGTCTCCTTTGTTCCCTACATTTTAACCCCCTCCTGTCCTGTGCTGAAGGAATGGGCACTGAATCTCCCTCTGTCTCGGAACTAGTCGAGTGCTGTTGCTGCTCTCCAGCATCTGGGAGTGTCCTTGCCATTTGAGTTCCTTCTGCTTGCTTGTCCTCCTCTCCCTCTCCTGTCTTTTCTAAAGGCTCCTGTTCTTTCCCCTCCCTCAGCTCTGGGGCATTCCCTGGCAGCCCCGTGACAACAACTTGGCCAACTCAAGATTGCTGCCTGAAACAAAAGAGAAGATTACCTGCTCCATTCCACATACAACCAGGGTCCCTTCCGATTCTACAATATCCTATGATTTTGAAGTCCCAGTCAGGCAAAAATCTGGGCTGCATCAATAGGAATATAGCATCTAGATCAAGGGAAGTAATAGTGCCACTGTATTCTGCTCTGGTCAGACCTCACCTGGAGTACTGTGTCCAGTTCTGGGCACCACAATTCAAGAAGGACACTGACAAACTGGAACGTGTCCAGAGGAGGGCAACCAAAATGGTCAAAGGCCTGGAAACGATGCCTTATGAGGAACGGCTAAGGGAGCTGGGCATGTTTAGCCTGGAGAAGAGGAGGTTAAGGGGTGATATGATAGCCATGTTCAAATATATAAAAGGATGTCACATAGAGGAGGGAGAAAGGTTGTTTTCTGCTGTTCCAGAGAAGCGGACACGGAGCAATGGATCCAAACTACAAGAAAGAAGATTCTACCTAAACATTAGGAAGAACTTCCTGACAGTAAGAGCTGTTTGACAGTGGAATTTGCTGCCAAGGAGTGTGGTGGAGTCTCCTTCTTTGGAGGTCTTTAAGCAGAGGCTTGACAACCATATGTCAGGAGTGCTCTGATGGTGTTTCCTGCTTGGCAGGGGGTTGGACTCGATGGCCCTTGTGGTCTCTTCCAACTCTATGATTCTATGATTCTAAGAGAAACATGGAGGGCTGTTGACCCTTGGGCTGGGCCGCCATCTGTCATTAAAATTCTACTCAATATTGATCCAGAGTAGATTCCAATATATAGTTAGAGTAAAAACTTACACACGTTGCAGGATTCCCAAAAATAGACCAGAGGCAATGAATATTTCATCCAGCAGAGCTTTACTGCTACTGAAGGCAATGAGCCTAATGGTCACAAATCCAATACATTCAGGATTGGCCCTGTCCATAAGAAATCCAGTTGCAGCAGACTTAACTTAAACTTACAATAACTTATAATAAGTCTAAAATTTAACACTAAGCATACTATGTACAGAACAGCACATCAGAAGGAAGAGATAGAAAGAGAAAGTGAAACCAATGCTTCTCCTGACCTATTTTTATAGTCAACTTGACCTTGACAGAATATAACAGAACCAGTTCAAGCCAGCTGTACTCAGCTTCTCTGAAGGAATAATAACCCAAACATCATGAACCTTCCTGTTGTTTCTTTCACACAGAGAAGCTTCCAGAACCCTCTTGAATTAATTAGAATAGGAAAGATCTCGACACATCAGATCAATACTTTCCACACCAAGAAATGCAAACTGTGGGTAAAGGGGTAAATTTAAGGCTAAAATGTGTTAAGATAAATTATGGAACTAAATTTGAGAAAGAGGGAAAGAACTTGCTGGAATAATTAATTGAACTAGAATACAAAAAAGGAGGTGTGAGGAAGTCGAGGAAATAAGCAAATGAAAGATAAGGATATGAAAATACGGGGTTCTTTTTATTTTTGTTTGTTCTTTTTTGGGTTTCTTAAATGTTTTTCTTTTTTTCTTTTTGCCTTTTTTGTATTGTTGATGTTTTGTATTACTGTATTTATTTTGTTTTTGAGGTTTTGTAATTGTTTATTGCTTGTATTTCTCTTTTGTTTCTCTTTTCTTTTTTTTCTCTCTGTAATGTTTAAACTTTAATAAATATCTTATAAAAAAAAAGAAACGCAAACTGACACCATCTGTGGCAGGTGAGCTGTGTCCATTTTGCTGCTTCCCAAGTTGATGCAGAATATGCACATCACAACACTGAGCTGTCTTCCTCTCCCTATTTATTGAGGCCTATGGCTCTACAACATTTTGGCTCCCCCGGTGGCCTATTAAAGGAGATAAAATATATATACATCACATAAGATCAGCCAGTAAGTTGCTGTCCTTGGCAGATTCGGCCAGCAAAAGATGGAGGCGGGATGGCTGGGAGTGAAGCTATTCGTATCTGCCCTGAGAACTTTATTATTGGAGCCTTTTTCCAGCAAGTCATAAAGAGAAAAATATTTTCTTGAGCTAAGCAATAACACACATGGCCTTGTTAGAGCTAGAGTGAGATGGGCACTGCAGCTTAGGTTTTCCAGATGTGTCGAATGAAAAAGAACTCGTTTCCACATGCACGCGCTTGAGCCCTGACTGGGAATCCAAAAGTCCTTAACTGAGAAGATCCCTTCTCCGTCCATCATAGACTATGTGGGTCATCATAATCATCACTCACAAACAAGAGCTAATCCCTTTTCAGTGACCTCAAAAAGAAAAAAAACACCATGCATGACCTCAGCAAATAAAGCCATCTTAGTGTCCCCTGTCCTTTTAACAACCGTCAATCACAGAGATAACTAAAAATGGCAAAGTATGTATTATTTCATTGGTCACTAAAACTCCAGGTGGAAGAAAAAGTTTCAAATGTAGTTCCTCTTTAATTTGGTGGGGCCTGTTAATATACCTCAATGACTGCAGGTGCTGTGCGTTTGTTTAGGATGCAATTTTGCAGTGAAAGCTCAATAGCAAAGAGAAAAGAGAAGCCCCTTTTTATTGTTGCTTATTAAAAACAACAATAACCTCTTTCCATTTCAGCAGCTTTGCATCTGGAGATTATCTATTAAAACACACACATGACAAAAATCATGGGTTTTGATAAGCATTACCAGGAAAGAGATTAACAATATTATCCAGCTGAATTCAGGGAGCTCAATGAGGCTTTAACCTTCTGATTTTGTTACACTTGTGGAACTCAAGCAAATCTAATGAGTAAAAGTAAATGTCAAACATTTCTCTAATGCGGAGGAGCTCTTTGCTCCTAGATTCCTGTGACAGCTGGCTGAACAAGAATGAGAGATGTAGCCATCTTTCATTTTATTCCTTAACTCAGGGGTCTGCAACCCGCGGCTCCGGAGCCGCATGTGGCTCTTTTACACCTTTGCCGCGGCTCCGGGGCGGATACTAGCAAGGGGAGGAGGCGCATTGTGCGCCCCGACACTCCCCACTGTAGCGGGCGCTGTACTGGCTGTGACGTCGCATGGGGGCGGTGCGTGCGTTAGTCACGCACCGTCCCGATGTCACCTTCCTACCCGCTGTCAGATCGCGGCTCTGGAGATATATTTGTTTTAAATGTCGCAATGGTTTTGTGGCTCCCAGTTTTTTTTTCTTCGGAAACGGGTCCAAGTGGCTCTTTTTGTCTTAAAGGTTGCAGACCCCTGCCTTAACTGAATATACAAAATATTGAACAAATGGGTATTCTTCCCAACCTGGACTACTCCATTTAGAGTCTTAACCTGATTTTTAAATAGGCAGAGCAAGAAAAGTGTCTACGAAGTCACAACTTTTGAGCTTAGCTGCATCTCAGTTTTTTTAAAAAGCCTAAATCTGTGAAGGGTTTTTGTTTCACTGCACTTTCAAATGTCTTTGATTTAGGATTTCATACTCCACTTTTCTAACAGCAACGTTGATCTCTCAATTATAATAGCTTTAAAAATCAGCAAACATCGCAACCCCTATCATCATATCGAGAACACAATAGCATATAAATAAGGTTTTTAAAAAATCAGCAAACAATTAATACAATTCTGTACAAACTCATAATGGCAACAATTCTAGGATGGCCGGGGATCACTGCTGCTGTTGCTGGCATCCATCTGTCTCGAGAGACAATGGAGTACGCCACCAGGGGTGAAGTCAAACTGCTGCGTTAGCAACACCCAAGTGACCTCCCTGGGGCACAAGCCTAGGCAGCGTGTATGGAAGTCCTGGGCTGCCCAGGACGTTATAGATACCAAGGAGTGAACCTGGGGCTTGAAGTACAACAACAGGAAATTTCAGTTAGTAACCCATAGGTTAATTCTATTGACAGTTAACCAACAAAGAGGTGGTCAGGGCGGTGTTACCTAGCAACCAGTCTGAATGGCATCATCCTTGCCATTCTGGTCCATGCTCTGATTGGCTGTGCAGTTCTGAGGGAGTTTCCCCCTGTATGTTTCATTGTTGGATATCCTCCTGCAATGAACTACGTAGGTCTGAACAATGTGAAAAAAGGGGGAGAAGAGAACACACCCCTCTGTTTATTTCTCCTCTTTTCCCCAAGTTATTTGTTCACTTTACCCTGCAAAGTATTATCGCTTTCTTTCTGTGTTATTTAAGAGAAACTTCTAACACTGGGGAACTTCTGCAAACAAAGGAATATTCTTCTTTACTGAGCTGGGCAGAAAAAACAGCTGTTGCCACCACATCTATCTGACTCTGATGTGATAGCACAAGCATTTGTGACCACATGTCTGCCCAATGGCAATAGCATGGCATTAACTGTTGTGCTGTCCGCTTCCAACTTGTGGCTGTAAGACGCTGGACACACCTTGGAAGACTGCCACAGACATTACATCCTGGTCCTTCCGGCCCTCTCCTCTGTGCATCAGCATAGTGACTGACGCCTTGCCTCTCCTTAAGTGCTCTGCCTGTTTCCTCATTCCCAGCAACCAGAGAACCCTGATCTCCGAATGTCACGAGCGTGTTGCTATTTGACTACCAGGCAGACAACTTAATTGAATAATCACTAATATGAATAGAACCAGGGCACTTCCAATGTACATCTCAGAAGCAAGCAATCAGTTTAAGCTAAAGGACTAATGAAGACCTTGGGGAGAAGGAAATATAATACTGGGGTTGAGAGAGAATTAATCTTGAGACTCAGGTAGCTTGCTGAGTATTACTGCAGGCAGTAGGGACAAGTCAGGGGGCTGTCACATTCTGTGAAGAGATAATTGGAAACCATTTTTTTCCCCCAAAGAGAGTTTCAGGGAAATAAATTGGTGGTATTGAAATGCACTTGAGCTGTTAAATGGAGGAGGTCATCTGAAGGGCAAGCAATGGCATCGATGGGGTAATGGAGACACTGAGCTTGAGAAATGCAGATTGGGTTGGACATAATGAAGCAATCTGTCAACCTCTTGCCTTTCTCTTGACAACCCTACCACCACTACTTCGTGCATTAACTAGCATTAAACATGCAGGTTATATGTAGCTGAATCCAACAAAATCTGAAGGGCGCCGCTTAGGAAAATCCAGTGTAGAGACTGAGTCAGTCTTGTTGCAGTCAGGTCCACTTCACAGCAAACATGCACTGAACTGGGTTGCATGGTCCACCAAAACCAGTGCAATTGAATTCTGTGTTGGATTTTGGTCCTGAAGTTCTCCACCCCTCCTTCTGTTCCTTGGTGCAGGATACAAGATACAAATGGAGAAAGAGTGCTACAAAAAGGTGTCTGCTTCTTGAACTAAACAAAGCTAAAATAACATAGCAAAGATTTCCTGTTTGGATGGTCTTCCTTTCTTCTTCATGCATAATGTCCAATAATTTTAAAAAGGGAAAAAACAGTAGGTACTTATTTTTACAGTTTTTATTTGCAAAAGGTAAGCAACGGCTCAGGCATGAATATTTCCTTGTGATTCTTCCCTGCTTACTTAAATCAAGTCAGGCTATGTTTCTATTTTCTGAATGCATAAGTTCTCTAGGCAAGAATACATACCTGTTCCATGAACTGTGAAACAGCATGCTCAGGTTTGCAGCTTCCAGAAAGGTAACTCTTGACTGAGGTGCTGAAGCCAGTGCTGCTGCTTCACAGATACCAGTATTATTTGTGTGTTCCCATGCAAAATGTGGATATCAGGCCCCCAAAGGTAACCAAGAATTGTGGCCGATCTAAGACCTTTAGTTGCCTAAGGAAAAGATGGTGCCCACACCCCAGTTCTACATACAGAATGTAGCCAGCCAGAATGTGTACTGTCAAAAAAGAAAAAACGCCTCCTATGAGATCTGGAAGAAACTAAGGCTGCCACCCTATGCATATTTTCCTAGGAGTCAGTCTCCAATGAACATGGTGCGACTTTTGAGTAAACATACACAGCTGGCAGCGTTCGAAACTCCCATTGTTCTAGGTGAATTTCATTAGCGCAAGCAGTTTCTGGGCTCTGGGCTCAGTACTGCGCCTAAGATTTCAGATTAAAACTGCAGAGTGGAAGGAAAGGAGGACCTTTTTCTGCCTCCCCACTTCCAGCCACTATCTGAAGACTATAGAAGAGACACTCTTAAGAATATTAGGGGGGTGGGCAGGGGAAGCATGGCTTTGTTTTTTGCAGTCTTCAGATGAGGACTAGAGTCGGACCAGGGGTCAGCAAACTTTTTCATCAGGGGGCTGGTTCACTGTCCCTCAGACCTCGTGGGGGGGCCGGACTATATTTTGAAGGAAAAAAATGAACAAATTCCTATGCCCCACAAATAACACAGAGATGCATTTTAAATAAAAGGACACATTCTACTCATGTAAAAACACGCTGATTCCTGAACCATCCACGGGCCGCACTGAGAAGGCGATTGGGCCACATCCGGCCCCCAGGCCTTAGTTTGCCTATACATGGACTAGACCACGTGAAAAACGAACATAAGATTTTAGCTGCAGTTCATTCATTTTTAGCTTTGTATTCTCGTTATAAAAAAGTGCACCTAGACACTCCGTTATTGCGCTCATAACCTAGGTTAAAGGTGCCATTTAGCTCCTAGCTTTCATATCTCAGTTTCTAACACTGACAGCTAGTGATTATGGGATTTGTAGTCCAAAACATCTAGAAGGCACCAGGTTGGGGAAAGATTATACTGTTGGTGAATCAAAGGAACTCGGGGTCTGAACTTTTGACTGGTGGAGCTCAGGCTGTACTGTAAGAGATTCAGTGACATATTTGCTATGCGTCTCATATTTCTTCTTAATTAGCAGAAAACATCCCTTCTGCAGCTTTTGTTTGGTGTAGGGAAGCAAAACCCTTAGCGCTAAATGAATTGCCCCAGGTTGCACTTCATAATAATACCCAATAGAGCACAGATAGATCAAGAAGCCTTTCCCCCCCCCCCATTTTTTTAACGGGAGACCAGTTTATTAGTGCCTGGCTTTGATCAAGGCACCCTGCAGAGAAATAACTAGAGGCTCATTTACTGGGACCTCATTAAAGAGATGCTCGTTCCCAAAGGCCAAACCAAATAATCTCCCTTTAGTGTTTCCTCTGTCCTCCCCCCAACCTGCCTGCTTAAAGGGGCATTACACAAACGGTGCATAGGATACATTTTAAGCATTTGATAAACAGGGCTCATGTTGGCTGGAAACAAATTTTTTTTTTAAGAAGTAAAGATGTTTGAACCATCACCTAAAAACTGTAAAGCAGTTGTTGGGGAACCCCAGGGCAAGGGCCCACCTGCAATGTGGCCCTCTATGCCTCTCTTTCCAGCTCTTGAGACTGTCCTCCGGCCATGGCCCTCACTGGGGCTCATTTGCATCCTGAATGTTTCTGTGCGGCTGTAATGTGTCCCTGAACTCTAAACATGCCTCTTGCTCAGTGGTTCTCAAAGGGTGTGGCCGGAGAGGATGGCATGTGTGGCAGGAAGGTTCAAAGACAATCAAGGAAACATTTAAGTAGCTGCTGGTTGGGAAAGCAGTCTGTGTATGCTCAGAGGTACTCTGAAAAAAGGCTCCAGAGCTGTGGTGACTAACCATACACTCCATCACTCCTGACCATTAGCTGTCGAACTCAGAATTGTCTATACAATGGTCTTCCTCCCCCCAAAAACTCAACAACTTTGGCTCCCCAAAATAAGCTCAAAAACCTTTGTGAAGCCCCCCCCCAAGCTCTACAACTTTGTTGAAGGCTCCCCCCAAAATGCTGAACAACTTTGGCTCCCTAAAATAAGCTCAATAACTTTGGCGAAGGCTCCCCTAAAAGTTCTACAACTTTGTTGAAGGCTCCCAAAAAAACTCAACAACTTTGGCTCTCCAAAATAAGCTCAACAACTTTGTTGAAAGCTCCTCCAAAAACACTCAACAACTTTGGCTCCGCCCCAAAAGTTCAAAAATTTTGGTGAAGGCTCCTCCCAAAAAGCTCAACAATATTGGTCAATCCAATGGGCAGATCACTGCCAGTTGTTTTTATAGTGGGAGTAGATCGCAGTGTCTTGGGAGCTGGACATGCCTGGTCTATACTCACTGGCAGGAACTATCCACAGTTTCAAACAGGAATGTCTCTTAGCCCTTCTTAGAGATGTCAGTGTCAGGAACGTATCCCCCCCCCCCAAGCACAGGGGATGAGTTAGACTCAGAGTTTAAACTAGGGACTGACTGCAGATGAGAACTGCCTGTCAGAATCGAGAAAGGGCAGTTTGACCACCACCACCTCCCTTTCTGGAGAGGATTCTCTTAGCTCTCAAGGAGAGGAAGAATTGGAAGGCAGCCAAAGTGTTGCTAGGCAATCAGCAGATAAGCAGAGGTCGGAGTCTGGGTTAAGTGGGAGGGAGGAGGTCAGCCTCTCAGTCCCAAATCCAGGCATTTGGATAAAATCAAAAGGCAATGTAAGGCAGGAGGGGAAAGGCGGGAGTTTGGCGTCCTTCCTGTTGTGGGAGGAGCAAAACTTCAGACTGACCAACAAACGTAATTGCAAGCAGGTGTGAAGCTGGGCTCTGGATGTGTCCTTTTGTAAATAAACCTACATCAAAACTGCCGGAGAGTCAATTACTTCTTATCAGAGCTTGCTTGTCTGCTAGAGATCATTACAGTCAGAGATTGGACCAAGGATCTTCAGCATGCAAAACAGATGGCTTACCAGGGAGCTACCGCCCTTCCGTGGAACTGCAGCTTCACTTCCTACTACTACTACAGTTGTGGTTGTTGTACCACCGTATACCTGCAGGTCTCAGAGTGCTTCACAAAATAAAATCACAATTACCAACAATACGTACGGAAATTTCAGAAGCCAGCTGGTTGGCTGGACAATATTTCTTTCGAGTGGCTATAGACAGGATTTCAGTACCTTCCAGAGCTCTGTGCCTTTCCCATAATAGGCATAGCCAGAATAATATATGAAATGTAATAATTAAGCAAAATAAGAGAGTTCCTGCAAAACCCACCTTTTTCTTATCCCAGTTTTTTAGACATAGAATATACTGTCGGAGTTCTATGTTTGACCCTGTTTTTCTAGAAACCTGAATGTTCCTTTAGAGCTGGCATCCCTTTGAGTTGCCCCATTTGTTTGAAGCTGAGCCATTTGGGACCGTCCATGAAGTATGTCACACTTTGAAATTTGCTTCTAAACAGACACACACAACCCTTGTAGGGATGGGGAGGAGACTTGGCTCAGTGTACATTTTCATGGATCTATTTGCAGTTCCCCAAATGATGCGCAAATTGAAACCAATCTGCACTTCTCTGAATTTTGTGATATAGTTCTTCAACTGACAACAACAAAAACAACAATAATAGGAGGAAATAATAGGAGGAAATGCCCCTATTATTAATAATGATATTAGGAATGAGTTATTAATCACCTTCTAAACCACCCTCTCAAGGAAATTTACATACATTCAAATTAGGGAAAACTGCTTGCAAAAATGGACATCTAGGCAAAAATGGGCACTAAAATGCTCATTAATTTTTTGGGGGAGGCAAGAAAAATTGCCAAACTGATGCAGAAATGTGAGTGACTGACTGGGAAACGGAGAAAATGAGATAACCTGAAATGGGGCAGATTTGTCTATGCCTAAGCCCTTGTTGCTCAGTTTTAGCCTGTACCAGCCCTTCATCCCCTCCTTACCACATTTTTGCTGTTCCCTCCCCATCTCAACACATGCCATACTTTGTGGGCTGCCCCTTCTTGGATGTTTCTCAGTCCCACTGAATAAACAAGTGAGGGAAGGGATGAATTCTAATCGCTTGACTTACAGCCTTGCAATCCAGGCATTGTGATTTAAACTCTGTACAGCTGGTTAGGAAGGGATTTTCATCCTTTATGGACTGACTGCTGGCTGGCATGACATCAGGGACTAGCATGCTGGTGCCTCATTTTTTTAAAAAATAAACAAAAATAAAAGATACTATTTAGTTTTATAAGCACTGGTGACAGGTCATTGTAAAAATAAACTGCATGTCAGCATCAAATCCTCCATTTCCCCAATTCTTTGGCTATTATCCTCTTGAGCGAAGGGGAGCCAGGAGCCAGTGTAATTCAAGACAGGACATTTGGGTCACCATATGTCACACACACAAATTCCCAAGGGGCAGCAGGGATAATGTGTATTATTTAGCCCTTTCTCTGTTTCCCTGATTGGGCTGTTAAAATGGGGAAAGAACCAACAGACACTGATGTAATGTAGAACAGAAGATGGTCCAAACGTGATTTTTGAAATGCTTCTACGACCACAGGGGCTGCGCAGAGAAGTTGGAGCCATTCTCCATCAGCAACTGCTCCCTCACTTTTCATTTTAAGTCTTTGGTTTGTTCCCCTAGATCTTCAGTATATCAGGTTTCTCTTTCTCCCCTTCCTTAAAAGGTGGCTGATGGATAGATCTCCTAAGCTGCCCTAACCATGGAAAGCCAAGCCTTTCCCCTCTTTTCCTAATTGATTTTCTTTTGGGGAGGGGGGAATCAATAAGTCAATTGAGGGGACAGCTATCCCTTGACCCTGGCTTCTGTCTCTTCCCCCCAACCTCTGTCTACTAAAAAATCAAAGCCTTCCCCTGAGTCTCCGCAATTCCACTAATTTATACCCCTGAGTGGTAATCATTCTTGCTAGCCTTTCATCTGTGCTCTACCGCAGCTTCTGACAGTACTTAACGCTTGTTGCTGGGTGATTAGGCTGCCTTGTGTGGAGCATCCAAAAAAAGGCACTTTATGACACATTTGTGTAAATTACAGGGGGGTGGAATTTCCTGTACAATTGTATACGGGTGAAACGTTACACTTTTATGAGGATACAGTTTTAATATATTTCCCCCGCATGGCCGCAATTGAATATACATTTTTTTTGCTATTATTACAGTTGCCTATACTAAAACAGCTGCTGAATTGTTATTGTTCCTTGAGGGCAATATATATATATATTTATATACAATGCTTGCTGTATATTCCAGCATAAAGGTTTTAAAGCATTAATAATAATTATTGTAAAATTAGAGTGCTGTCTTGCTGTTAATGTATTTTATGTTGGGTTTGGTGGGGGGATGCTTCATAACAGAAAGAAAAGGCCTATTTCCTGGTGAATGCATATAATTTAGTGTCCCTAACCAATTGTAGGGGGGGGGGTGAGTAAACTGTATGCCAGGCCCCTTCTAACCCCTGGATCCAGCAAATGTTAAGATATAAGTCAGGCTAGCTTGCTGTTGAGGTGTTTGCCTGGGTGATGAGCCATTAAGGGGAACAAAGGAAAGGGGCTCTCTGAGAGATGGCAAATGGGTGCACCCCCTCATCCAACTCATGGTTAGTTAGAAGGACAAAGCCAGAATTGAGGGCAGAGAGCTTGCTGTGGTGGGAGCTAGAAGAAAAAGCAGCAAGCTGGAGAGAAAGCCAGAGCAATGTTTATTTTCATTTTGAATCCAAGGCTGTGGATATGGGAGAAACCAAACCTCCTTCAGGTGTTGTTGCCAGAAGCCCCTCCATCGTAGGCTCTGGTTGTATATATGTGTAAATAAACCATATATCATAAAGGCACCACAGTCTCCGCTGTGCTTCATGCCGTGCTCCTTCCGGTGTGGTTTGCCCACCTTTGGTCCCCATTCTGTACCCAGCTCTTGCCTGTGGCTCCTAGAGCCTGTCAGCATGCAACAGTGGCCACACCCTGGGAATAGTAGCCGATGGGTCTCAAACCCTCTGTGAGTTATGGATTTCTACTGCATGCTTGGGTGGATTGAGCAGACAAGACCAATAGTGGCTCCAACGGTCAAGAAGGCAGTGACTGCACATGCTGTAGTGGGAAATGAGGGGCAGATGAGGCTTGCCAAGCTGGGAAGGTAGTCCATCTAGGAGGAAAACTCTCATCCTAAACCTCCACTGCCTTGTACGATATCTTTGGGAGAAAGAAAGAAGTTAACCCTAAAGTAATCTGTAGTGGAGTGGAGTCTCTAAGATAGTTTTATGGCCCCTTGCATGCCTCTTTCTGGTAACTCCTGCAGCCACGCTGGTACCAAACGTCTTGCTCTGCTTTCCTTCATACCACATCAACAAGGCCAAGACGGGGGTCTTGTCGTCTGGGCAGCCCAGGACCTCCATATATGCTGCCCAGGCTTGTACCCTAGGGAGGTAGCCTCAGTGGTGCTAATATAGTGGTTTGATATCACCCCTGGAGGCGTACTCTATTGTCTCTCGAGACAGACAGATGCCAGCAACTTGGAAGCCGTTCCACAGATATTCTAGTGAGTCCACAGATATTTCCCAGAAAGCTCTGCCTCCCCACTCCCTGGAATGTCGGAAGTGCCCAACGATTGGTTCCTGGCACTTTGCAACACTCCATCAGGTGCCTCGCCATTGGCTTCTCCTGCTCTGTATAGTACTAACAGGAAGTACTAATTGGGCTGTCAATGGCCCATTTCATGCTGTGATTCAAAGGTGAAGTTTAGCAGAGACAACTGCCAGACGAGTCATAAAAGTAAATGAGCTTGTTGGAGGGGATATATCTTGAATGTCAGTCGGCACCAGAGCTAATCTAATATCAGAAACGGGGCTTAAGGTAGATTGACTTCAGCGTGTCTGCAGCTGTGTCAGCAAAGGGGAGGATATTAGTTAGGCCAGCATATCTTCATAGCTGGGCTCCCTTCCTCAGTGAATATCTGTATGCAAGAAAATGGAAATTCAGAGGATCATAGAGGGAAAGAGCCTTGAAGCCCATCCAGTCTAACTTCTTGCAGACATGGTTCTCCTCCGCCCCATTATATCCTCACAGCCCCCCAGTGAGGTAGCTTAGGCTGAGAGACAGTGACTGTCCCAAAGTTACCGAGGGAGCTTTGTGGCTATTTGCACCCTGGTCTACCAGGTCCCAATAAAAAACACAAACCACTACACCACACTGCTTTTGAGAGCACCCCCAGCAGATGGCCATTAGTAAAGGGCACTTACTCACTTCTGTATTTTGTTTTTTAATTTTTAAATAAAATTCTAAATAACTATCTCTTGGAGGTGGGTTTCTTGGCTTTTCTACAACTGATCAGGATAAACTTGATTCACCTCCAAATGTGAAGAACAAAGTGTGTGGCATGAGATGAAAGTTCTGCCCTTGGTGTTATAATAGGTGGCAGCTCTGTTTATAAATGCAAGCAGGACCTAAAACAAAAAGTGTGGAAGGTTCTAGTCAGGCAGCCATGTTTTTTTCTAGGATACTCCATTCCATTTGCTTCCCCTTCATTCCCCTGGCCCCCCGCATTCCATTTCCTTTGAGCATGTACAGCCTTTGTTCCTGTTCTCTTTCTCTTTCTCTCTCACACACCACCCTTAGGATTTTTCCCCCCAGAAATGTTTTCTTCTTTTTTGTAGTACTTCTACAAAGTTGCTGATACCTCTCTCTTGTGACTAGGTGGTGCTATTTTGGGTGCAAAAGGAACAGTGTTACCTCTCCAGAGGGATTTCCTGGCATATATCCAAAGCCCCATCTTTGAAGTCCCCAACAGTCCCTTATTTCTCCCTCCCCCATCACACAAATGGTCAGTTTTACAAAAGAGCTTGTTAAATTCAACACAATGCAACTTGAAGAAGAAGACAAGCAGAACTATTACAACCACAGTGTGTTCACAAACCCAATTGCCAATTCTCACTATTGTTGGAGTTTTAGTTGTGCGCTGGAGCTACAGCAAAGGTTTCTAATCCTCCTGGAAATAATAATATGCATGTCAAAAGCATTTTTAGATATTAATCTTTAGGAGGGGATTGGATTTTACAGGATTAGGTTAGGCTCTTTTAAAAATTCTATTTATGGTTTTTGTTTTTAAGGGCTGAGCATGAGCAACAGAAACAAACCCCTCTAAAAATTTCAGTGCTGGTTGATATCAGGAACATCAACAGCATAAGAGACCAGGGATTAGCCAAAATCTGCACTGTGAAACAATATGTGTCTGTGAATGCTCTAACAAAAACTTGATAGTGTTTTTGTTTTGTTTTTTTACCAAACCATGGTAGCTGGCCATAATGAAAAAAACTTGCTTGTTTGCTTAAGATCATGGAAGGATTCGTTTCCAGTGAATTTGTCACAAATACAATCAAAACCTCTTGAATAAATTTTGTGTGTTTTATGGAAGCAGTGGGTTTTGTTGTTTGTTGCTTTTTTAAAAAAAACACACATCTCCTTTTAACAACCCTTACAGATATTTTACTGCAACAGAACCCTTCGAAATCTCCTTGATTTTTAGGAGCTAACTGCATGTAAAAACCAGATGCATGGCAGAGAACCTGAACGCTCTTTAAAATTGTCACAAGAAAGGTTCATCTCAAGCAGAGAAGTGAGAGGCAGAATAGATGCTTATCCCATTTTCCATGGATCCTCCGCTCCAAGCCCTGCTCCACTCACAGCTTTTCCATCTATGGGCTCCAATCCTGGGACTGAAAAGGAAAATACATGACTGGAACCTCTGATATGAGGACGTTGGTTGGGCGGCTTAAGCACTCCCTTCCTCCCCCCCACAGTGGCTCCTTATATTAAAAACAGTGTCCAGGCTCTCTTATACAAGCAGGTGTGTAATATGTAGTTAGCCAGCTACCTTAGGTGAAATTTGGCGGACCTTCTGCTTTTGGAGATGTGCAGAACCCCCGCCCCCCAAATTTGCTGTGACTTTTATGAAAAACTGTTTTGTACTTTCCTTTCTTTTGCTCAAGAAGCAGCACACCCACCCCATTTTATCCTGACATTTAAGTGCAGTTTGGTGCCAAATCACTCGCCAGGTGGAGAAATGTCTTCTCCTACTGGAATCCCAATACATGTGCATCTAATGGTAGTGTGGGGGGGGGGGAATAGGTGACACCCCTCAGTGTTGCTCAAACTTGGGTCCCCAGCTGTTGTCAGACTACAACTTGCATCATCCCTGACCACTGGTCCTGCTAGCTAGGGATGCTGGCAGTTGTAGTCCCCACAACAGCTGGGGACCCAAGTTTGAGAAACAAATAATTTGACCCATATTAACAGTGGACATAGGTTTCAGATAGGTTTGTGGTGCATCTCCCTAAGAAATGTTGCCTCTGGAAACTCCTTTAGCTTCTCTCAAAATTCCTGAGACCCTTTGCTCAAGATGGAAACTCCAACTTTTCACTCAAAACATTGTTGTGAGAAGGGGTAGACAGCATGGTGCCCCCTGGATGCTGTTGGACTACAACTCCCATCATCCCTGACCATGAGCCATGCTGATAGGGGCTTATGGGAGCTGTAGTTCAACAGCATGTGAGGTGCAATGCTGGCTACTTCTGGTGTAAGAGACCTAGTGACAATGGTAGACCATACAATTTAAAAACAAATTCCTTGAGACAAATTGAATTTATGGCATTTGTTGTATTTATAGATTGCCTTAATGTCAATGCGCACAAGGTGATTTAAATTATGAAGTACTAAGCACAAGCAAACCAAGAGATGTTTTGCTGCTCGTGCTGATTACAAAATATAGAATGCCAGAGATTAGTTCAGGAACTGAAAATACCCCCTGGGCCAAGTTCATGGCCAATGTGAAATCTGAATTGTGGACTCCCCCCCCCCACCCCTAAAAAACTGCATGGTGTAATTCACAATGTCTTCAGCACAAACCTTGACCAAATCCATCCATTTTCTTCATTCTCCAAAGTGTCAGCCACCATCTGGCTACAATTTTTTCCACATGCTTCCTTTCGACTGATACAGGAGGGAGGGGAATAAGATCACGATTGCTCCTTCATCTGATTTCCCCAGATACTATTCCCCCATTCCATTTTTCTTTGGTATGTGATTAGAGATTATGCTCGCTCAGAATCATGTGTCTTCAAAACGGGACCTATCTCTTCACCTAAATTTCTATCAGCATCTTTTTCAAAAGATGTTTATGACCGCAGGGTTAATTCTTATCAGTTTATCTACAATACAATTCTTTGCTGGGAGCACTGAAATATCAATACAGAAATTCGCCCAGTTCAAGAGACGCATGACTACCATCCCCAAGTCCTTTCACTTTTTGCCAAATTCCTACTGTAGTTCGAATTAGCTTTGAATATCATTTTAGATATTAAAATGATAGAAGACAGGAGTCTTTCGAAGACAGGAGTGCCTGGCGTGCTCTGGTCCATGGGGTCACGAAGAGTCGGTCACGACTAAACGACTAAACAACAACAACATCATTTTAGATCCCATTTGGGGGCCATGTCGAGAAAAGGAAACGCAAGAAACTGAATCCATTCTTACCAAAATAATTTTAACTTCCATTGAATTTCCTACAGACATTTCACGTGGGTTGGAACCTGAAAATTCATCCTAAAGTTATGCTCGAAGTGAAATGTTGAATCAGTTCCATTATAGCATACAGTTGGCTAACTATGGGGTTAGCAAAACAAAACAAGTAGAAATCTGATCCTGCCTTTTAGCTTATGTAAATGATGGTGGCTAACCAAGTGCCCTTCAGACTCCAACTCCCATCCACCCCAGCCAGCATGACCAACACTCAAGGATCATGGGAGGTGTAGTCTAGCATCTTTTGGAAGGCCACAAGTTAGCCACTCCTGATATAAATGAAAGAGTCAGACTTCCAGCAGACCAAGCATTATTCAGGAAAGATTTGTGGTCTTGAAGGTGACACTACAATATCTTAGACAAGAATCCTGAGCAGGTGAATTCATCACACCATGTGTCTTGGTTGTAACAGCAACTCATTATACTTAAGTTTTCTTAATGCTGCTAGATGCTGCTGGAAAGTTAGGTGAAGAGATAGGTCCTGTTTCGAAGACACATGATTCTGAGCGCGCATAATCTCTAATCACACACCGAAGAAAAATGAGAGCCAGTGTGGTATAGTGGTTCAGAGCGGTAGACTCGTAATCTGGTGAACCGGGTTCGCTTCCCCGCTCCTCCACATGCAGCTGCTGGGTGACCTTGGGCTAGTCACACTTCTTTGAAGTCTCTCAGCCCCACTCACCTCACAGAGTGTTTGTTGTGGGGGAGGAAGGGAAAGGAGAATGTTAGACGCTTTGAGACTCCTTCGGGTAGTGATAAAGTGGGATATCAAATCCAATCCAAACTCTTCTTTAGATGTGTCTATTGTTATCACAGAGATCACAATAAAACAAAAATGACAACATGGGAGGCTGTGGAACATGGGGGGGGCTCACAAAGTTAAGCTTCTCTCTCAAGTTCTATGCTATTTGAATGAGCTACAGATTTTAATTTAGTAGTGAATATTTATTTCAGTCATATTTACGTGAATCTATGAAAACGCTATCAGTCAACACAGAAAATTGAAACTGGGTAAGCAATTGCATAGTAAAGTAGATTACAGGGCTGTAGGGAGCAAACTCCACTGTTTTCACACTTCTTAATGGACGACAAATAGGTTTTAAGTGGAGAAGATTCCATTTCTTGGCAAGTTGCTCAAAACCCTTCTACCCTTAATTCTTTTCTTTAGCTCCGAGCCTGCAAAATAGGCTTAACAGTTTCCTGGCTTTTGCAAAACCAAGAAAGTGATAATGCACGTCTTGCAATTAGAAGAGGTGGCAAAATCATCAGCATCTGTTAGATGTAAGGCTAACATATTCATTAAATTCCTACAATCAAATGCTGTTGTTTACATGTCTCTCCTGAGGGAATGGAAAGAAAGAAAAGGAATAGCAGCCACCTAACCTCCATGCGGTATAAAATATTCATAGTGGCATGGAGCGTCTGAACCCTCATGCTTAAAGAAATATATAGGGCAGGGGCAGCAAATGTAATTGGATTTCTTGCAATCTAATCACTTTGCCCCATATGCGGACCCCAATCTGTTTAGGATTGTTAAAATTCCAAGGTATTGTATCTTGCCTTCCCTGGAGAATGCTGGGAAGAATTACAGACAGTGTCTGGAACAGATGGGATGTCAGGGACAGAAAGGCAGCAAAATTTGAAAAAGGGGGGAAAGGGGGAGGAAAGAGAGGACCGTTATTAACACCTTCCCTGCCTGCCACCCTTAGAAGGGGTCATATAGGGAAGCGACCAAATGTAATCACTGGAGCTTCTTGGAGCACTGTCAAACATGCATAAACCAAGAAGGAAAATGATTAGAAAGTGGCTCAGCCCTATATTTTCAAAAGTAATTTTATCGGTTTTCATAGGTGTATATCGAAATATAGCTACAGAACAAAACCTGGTCATAACACCCCTCCCTCCCTCCCTCCAAATCGTCAGCAACAAGGCAAGTATTTGTCTTTATAATATCCGTTCTACTGTTAGTTTTTCTACAAAGTTTCTCCTATGCGATTCTGCATATTTTTGAGAATCAGGGGAAGTTAGAAAGATCACCCAAGCAGCTGAGTGCAAAGTTTTAATGAGGCATGCAAGGGAGTCATTGCTGCGAAAAAGAGAAAGATTTACGAAACAATAGGTGACACAAGAGTTCCTGCTACTTTCTTATTAGTACATGTCACCTATCTCGACATGTGGAAGCTGAGACTGCAAACGTGTGTCTTTTTCGCCTATGGTTGACAGGAATGACCTTTGGAATGTTGTTAAACAGCTGTTTCTCAGTCTCTTATGGATAACTTTAATGTTCTAGATATTTCTTTATACAGTGGTACCTCTGGTTACGTACTTAATTTGTTCCGGAGGTCTGTTCTTAACCTGAAACTGTTCTTAACCTGAAGCACCACTTCAGCTAATGGGGCCTCCTGCTGCCGCCGCGCCACCGGAGCACGATTTCTGTTCTCATCCTGAAGCAAAGTTCTTAACCCGAGGTACTATTTCTGGGTTAGCGGAGTCTGTAACCTGAAGCGTATGTAACCTGAAGTGTATGTAACCCGAGGTACCACTGTATACTGTTAACCGCATAGAAGCTGTATTATCATTGAGCAGTCTATATGCTTTGTTAAAGAAATACAAATAAAATAAATCTCAAACGGGTGGGGGACTCTAACAAACAGCAGAGAGGCTGGCTGTGTGTCATGCGCCCCTTAAAGGCCCCTCCTGTCCTCAGGTCCTGTTGCTGGTATTGAAATAAGGTGCAGTCAACTTCTGAACATGGAAGGGAGGGGAAAACTTCTGCCCTTTGTCAAAGGCTGCAAAACAAATTCAAATGCATAACTCTCTGCACTGCCAGAATGTCATAGAAAGAAGGCTAGTCTGGCCTAGTGTCTGCTATGCTTTGGAGCCCCCAGTGCATCTGGCCAGACAGAGGTACTGCAGCTACTGGTATGTGTCAGGTGACACACAGGGCCAATGGGAAACTACTTGGCCAAAGAGAGAGCCTCTGGCTTTGGCTTGGCTCCTCAAACTGAGAGCAACTGGCCCTTAGTGTGAATGTCGTGGTGTATTAGATTGCCACTCCTTACTTGTCATGGGAGCAGGTGGTGCTATGGTCTAAATCACTGAGCCTCTTGGGCTTACTGATCGGAAGGTTGGCAGTTCGAATCCCCGTGACGGGGTGAGCTCCCATTGCTCTGTCCCAGTTTCTGCCAACCTAGCAGTTCACACGCATACCAGTACAAGTAGATAAATAGGTACCGCTGCGACGGGAAGGTAAACAGCATTTCCATGTGCTCTGGCACTCGTCACAGTGTTCTGTTGTGCCAGAAGCACTTTAATCATGCTGGCCATATGACCTGGAAAGCTGTCTGCAGACAAACGCCAGCTCCCTCAGCGTGAAAACAAGATGAGCGCCACACTCCATAGTCTCCTTTGACTGGACTTAGCCGTCCAGGGGTCCTTTACCTTTACCCCTGCTTGTCAACTCAACTGGGCTACTTGCCCATTGCTGGTCTTGCTTTGTCTCCTCCTGCCTGGCCACCTGGCAATGGCTGCAGCTCTGCTTGCCCAGCTCTGAAAGAGCCTTGTCTGCAGATCACCAGGTTAGCTTTAAATGTTTAATGTTTTATTATGTTTTTGTACATGCTGGAAGCTGCCCAGAGTGGCTGGGGCAATACAGTCAGATAGGCAGGGAAGAAGAAGAAGAAGAAGAAGAAGAAGAAGAAGAAGAAGAAGAAGAAGAAGAAGAAGTCATTAATAGTAGCATTTATTTTTTTATTTAAAAAATCGACATGATGTACCGTATTTTTCGCTCTATTAGACGCACTGAATGATAAGACGCACCTAGTTTTTAGGGGAGGAAAACAAGAAAGAAGAAAGCAACGCAAAGCATCCTGAGCTAAGAGGGATCCATCTTCACTCAGGAGGCTTTGTGAGGCTATCCTTGAAGCCAGGAGAGCAAGCGGGATCGGTGCGCTCCTGGCTTCAGCAAAAGCAAGCCTACTAGCTTTCCTCCCACAAGAGCCGCACGCTCTTTAAAGGGATTGCGGCTCTTGGGGGCTTTTCTGGGAGGTGGGGGAAGGGACAGAGCCGCACGCTCTGTCCCTTCCCCCACCTCCTGCAAAAGCCAGGGATAGCCGCACAAAGCCTCCGCGGGGCAGCGGGGTGAAGGCTCCCTGCTGCCCTGCGAAGGCTTCGCGTGAAGCTAGAACAGCTAGAGGGAGCACTGCGCAGCGCTCCCTCTAGCTGTTCTGGCTTCTGGGGTAGCCCACGAAGCCTCCACAGGGGAGCAGGATGAAGGCTCTCCTCTCCCCTGCAGAGGCTTCGCACGGCAAAGCTAGAACAGCTAGAGGGAGTGCTGCACAGAGCCTCCCGCCTGCATTCGCTCCATAAGATGCACACACATTTCCCCTTACTTTTTAGGAGCGGAAAAGTGTGTCTTATAGAGGGAAAAATACGGTAAATAGATACAAGCTCATGGATATTGCCTCATGGTAAGCTGTGTAAGCTATATCAGGATCACACACATTTCTCCCATGGGGGAGAGATACTAACTGCCCTTTTCAAAGGCCCTAGAACATGCAAAAGTCACTTTATCATCCTCTAGCTGCCATGCATCATCTCCCTGCCCCCCATCAATTGTTTGTAGCCAATGGCCATTACACATTACAATACAATGTGCACACAAATCGCACAGCTGCAAAACAGAAAAAAAGCATACATCATCTGCAAAGCAGCACTTGGCAAGCCTATATTCAATTTATACATTTGGTTTTTTAAATCCCCTGCTTTTGGGTAGTAATTAAAAGGACTTAACATTGTTGTTCAAGTGGTATATCGAATGCATTAGCGTTGATCTTTAAGTGCATGCATTTATTGAAGGGTGGGGCGAAGGATTAGTTATGTTTGTGTTAGTTTAATCCATTTGCATGTACGACAGCAACACTGTAGCTCAGAAGCAAAAAATAGGATCACCCTGTTAAGACGATGCACAGATTACTGGGTAACGCACAGTGATGTGCGATCTTTTGCAATTTTCAGGAGGAGGTTGGGGAATGCATGATCTCGCAGGGGTGAGACAAAGGCAGCAGCCCTAAGAATTAACGTTAGCCAGAAGTAAAGTTCTACTCGAATACAATGAGAGTTACGTGGATATAAACACAGCTACACTCCAGAAAGCAAAAAAAGGGGTTGCAGCTTTCTGCTGATACTGAGCAATGCTTATAGGCACAAGCTAATGTACAAGTTAAGGTACAAGACACAAGTTAATGTATACTCTAAGCCAGTGTTTCCCAACCTTTTTTGGGCAAAGGCACACTTGTTTGATGAAAAAAATCTCGAGGCACACCACCATTACAGCCCCGTGACGTCAGCGCGCAGCGTCCCGCCGGGAGGGACGCACGAAAGTGTAAGTTTCAATTTTTTCCCCTCCCCCTTGCCGGGGAACCTCTAAGCTTTGGGGGTGGGGGGGAGGAGGCAGCAAAGCGAGGGACTGAGGGACTCCTCCAACGACAAGGGTTGGGGAAGAAGAGAAAGGGCTATTCCGCTCCAGTCACGGGAGGGGAATATGTACTGGCCCAACTGGTGTGCGGTCTTCGGAAAGTGGGGTGCGGGAAGGAAGCCTAGGCTCGGGGTCCACCGACCTCGGCGGAGGAAGGCAACAACCAAAGCCTCCCGACGGGTGGAGCAGGAGGGCGGCCGAGGCCGGTGAGGGAGTAGGGTTGCCCGGGGCTTGAGGAGCCGTCGCCGGGAGTTGCTGCTGCTGTTGTTGCTGCTGCTGCCCGGACATGCCAGCCGCCTCCTCGTCCGCTGTCCCAAGTGAACTGAGAGGAGGCTTGAAAGAGGTGTAGTATAATATAAAACAGGAAGAGGAAGCCCCAAACCGGAGTGAGACCCGGGGAAGAAGGAAGAGGCGGCAAAGAGAGGCTCCGCTTCTTCGGCTGAGGGACCTGACTGAGCTCGCGCGAAGGCGAGCAGGGGGGTTGGAAACAGACGGAGCCGATGATGAGCCAGCGCGTGCGTGCAGCGGCTGGCCTCGTAGGGAGCCGAGGGGCGGGGCTTCCTTTCTGAAGGAGCTGAGGGTGGGGGTCCTCCGGCGCCTTCGGCGAAACGGCGCCGGCTCAGAGCGCTTCTAGGAGGCTGCCTTTGTGCGCGACGTTAAGCCCTCTTTCCCTCCCTCCAGCCCCGTGTCACCTGTGGAAAAGGGGGCTGGATCCAGTGACGCAACTCGGAAAACTGTTAGGGAAGCCAGAGCAGGAAAGTGAGTGGGGGGCGGCGTCGCCGCTTTAACCCACGTTTCCTTTTTGAAAGAGAAACTTAAGTCAGTGTTTCCCAACCTTTTTTGGACTCGCCCGCCTCCCTCCAGGCAACATCTCGCGGCACACCAGGCAACATCTCGCGGCACACTAGTGTGCTGCGGAACACTGGTTGGGAAACACTGCTCTAAGCAGCTCAAAGCTTGGCTAGGGTATATGTGTGCATACATACACACACATGGCAAGAGGGAAGTAAAACAAAAATGGCTATCAATGCATTTCAAGATGCCTGATTCACATAGGAACTACGCTTCATATTCTAGTTCAGAACAAACTTGGCTAAGGTTTACCCACCCCAATCCAATCCCCCTTGCTGCATCATCTCAACACTAGTTAAGAAGTGGTTCTGTCATAAAAGCAAGGAATTTCCTCATTAAATGTGATACATCATATAGATGCAATCTTCCATCAGTTCAGGGCTGCACTTCTTAAAGTGTTCTTATGTTCTTATAGTAACCCTTTCTTTCCCAAATTTTTGGGACAGAACAATATCAAATGTGTCGTGCAGCAGAAATATGGGGCTGGAGAAATAAGATCAAGTTACAGTTTGCATATTTGCCAGCATTTTTAGTGCGGGATGTTGCTCAGATCTGCATCCACCGTAGTTCCTCCAAGGAACCTGTTTTTGCAATCAGTTGCTATCACTAACTGAACAAATAATCTTGTAGCATCCCCAAAACTAGCAAATTCCTCTGTCTCATGTAGCTTGCGAAGGCACATTTAATATTTAATGTATTTACGGAAATAATTTATACTTCTGGATGTTTATAGGTAAATGTTCCTCCCAGTTCTATTAAATTTAATAGGTTTTTGAAGCACACTTGGCACTTGAATATTGACTGCGAGTAAGGAGAAACTTACGTAGATAAAATGAAGTTGGTTATATTATTTATCATTAATAAAAAAAAAATACGTTTGTGTGAGTAACTTACTGATTTGCTTATATGCTATTAATATTTCTCATGTGCTGTATGAGGTACTTATGTGTGTTAGGATGTGTTTAAGCACAATACTAGTATTCACTTTAAAATGAATTATTTGTAAAGGGAGGGTTGGTGTTTTTTTAAGACAGGAATAGTTGTACCCAAAAAGACAGAAGATTGTGCCATTCAAAGATATCCAATATCCTTTAGGCATTATAACACATACAGTACAGCACACATATAATGGGGGGGGGGAGTACATTAACCTCCAACCCCTCTGTCAGTGTCAATGTTGTCCTCCGTGGACTGGAGGACCTTCTGAAATGGAGAGCATCTCCTACTTTGGGGCTCTAATGTTCCAGGGTTCTAAAATACCGAGGGAAACAGACGGAGCCGGATCAAATCATACAGATCATGAAGTGCTTTGGGATGAGGCTGTCTGTTTTTACAAAGCAGCAAAGCTGGATCCAAATGAAATCTGATGGCCATTACATGTGCCTAGCTTCAATGTCCCCAGCAGCATCACCACTTATTTTAACCTTGGTTTCCAGCTGCAGTATGTTGGGAGGCCAAAATACACTTAACTAAATAGGAGCATCAATATGGGGTGTTTAATCCTGGTTTAATGCAGATCATCAATGCCATATTGAAGGAGCAGGGCATCCATTGAGGTGCTGTTTTTCGTAGGTCAGCCAGAAGGTCAACCAGCTTTTGGTACCCCTCCGAAGCTGTCTCGACCTGACTGCCACAAATTCTACATATATGAATAGGGTCACAACTGATAATTGAGATGTAACTAGACAAGATTCATTGGGGGGGGGGGAGTGCATTAATTTCTGCAGCGAGCAACCTAAAAACAAGGTCCACAACATAATGGTGCAGAGGAAGAAGGCAACATGGAAGATACACTAAAGGACGCAAGGCAAAGATACCCACAACTGAAGCTCAATCCAGATAAGGCTTGGGCACTGTTAGTGGCTGGCTCTCTAGACCAGATGGATGGGAGGTTACCTGCTCTTGATGGGATTACACTCCCTCTGAAGGAGCAGGTACATAGCTTGTGGGTCCTCCTAGATCCTTTGCTGTCACTTGAGGCTCAGGTGGCCTCTGTGGTGTGGAGTGCCTTTCATCAGCTTCAGCTGGTGGCCCAGCTATGCCCCTATCTGGACAGGGACAGCCTAATGTCTGTTGACTATGTTCTGGTAATCTCCAGCTTAGTTTACTGCAACACATTATACTTGGGGCTGCCTCTGAAGATGGTTTGGAAACGTCAGTTGGTGCATAATTTGGTGGCCAGGTTGCTCACCAAGGCAAGACAGTTTGAGCATATAATCTTAATCCTGGCCCAACTGTACTGGCGGCAAATTTGTTTCTGGCCCCAATTCAAAGTGCTGGTTTTGACCCATTAATCCTTATATGGCTAAAGACCACAATACCTCAAGGTACCACCTCTCCCCTCAGGAACTGCTCCCAGACTTTGCAAGCATCATCTGAGGTCCTTCTTTGTGTGCCCTCTCCACAAGAGATCTGGAGGGTGGCCACATGAGAATGGTCCTTTTCTGAAGTGGCTTCCCATTTGTGGAATGCTCTCCCCAGGGAAGCTCACCTGAAACACTCATGACATATTTTTAGGCACCAACAAAAATGTTGGCCTTTTAAATGTGTTGATGGGGGCGGGGGGGGTGGTTGGTTGGTTTGTGTTTGTTTTATTATGTATCTTGCGTTCTCATTTTGGAATTTTATGTTGTCAATTGCCCTATGATCTTCAGCTGAAATTTAATTAATTAATAAAAATAATAATATGTGTACTTATTTGGAAGTAAGTCCCATTGAACAAATGGGTCTTACATGCTTAGAATCCAGCTGCAAATTACTTTAACTTTTAATTAAATATAATTCCTACAGGTCTGATAAACCCATTTTATTATTATTGAAGCTATCACAATATACTTTTAGGAGTGTCATTGCTCTGAATCATGGGGGTTGAAACCTCCCCCCCCCCCCAATATGATAGTTTTGTCTCACCAGGGTCTTCTTAATTTCCAGCTGATTCTCCATCCTATGTGCCCATTCTACAAACCTTAGGCTTGGGCTTAGATGTATACAACAGGTGTGTGTGTTGTTGTTTTTAATCCACCCATTTATTCACGTTTGTTGATATTTAATGTCAAAGAACAGTGAGTTCTCCAGTTCCAAATGACTCTGATGCAATTCTGATAGCAGAACACTTTAGAAGTAGGAAAGGTCCCTGCCCATCCAATTGAAATTATGCGGGGACATAACCAGGCTGTAGGCTACCTAGTACTACAAAAGGGTTAAATGAGCACACACACCTCCCACACAGACACGCTTTTGCATTTCTGTCAAAGACCCACTCTCTAAGCAGCCACCCGTGGGGCATGGCGCTCCTTTCTAGCTGAGCTGCCTGCCTGCCACTTTCCACAAGGAAGAAGAAGAAATTTGCTCTCAAAATACAAAGTTGTAATATATTTGAACAAGAGGTATAAGGGGACTGTTTGGTTTTGCAGAGGCTTAAAGAAAAACAAAAGAACTTTTCTCTCTTCGCCTATAAAACTAAAAGCTTTTATTTTTTTTAATCCTCCTGCTTGAAACATATGGAAAAGTCAGTTCGGTCCTATAAAAACAGGTTTCCCAGTTGTGTCTTTATCTGCCAGCGAAGATCCCAAAAAGTCTGGGTCAGAGTGTTTCATCAGGATTTCTGCACAGAGAGAAAGTTGCCAGGATAGCATCTGTCTAAAGGTAAGTGCAGTAAAATGGTTGGGTTCCCCCCTCTCGATTTATTTTGCATTTATTTATTTATTTTCACTGCCAAGAATCTGTTTATAGGTTTGTAGGTTTATGGGGATGGTATTCTATTTTGGGTCAGCCTACAATATCTGTCTTTACCAGGCAAGAAGGCTTGGGGATCAATGCAATCTGTGACTGCTGTTTACCTTTAAAGTATGGAAAACCTAAAGTTCATGTCGATTTAGAAGTTTGAGTATTTATGTTGACTTTATAAGATATGGTTTGAGCAAACAAACTGCCAAAGGAATATAGCAGTACATAGTGAGAATGTTAATATACTGTTATTCTTATTGAGGTGACTGAGATGCAAAAGAATTTGGCAAGCATCATTCATTCATATTTGGACAGGGGTTTTTTTATATGTATGAACCATTTACTTCCCTGCTTCACATTTTATGAAGGCATCCTAAATCCTGAAGGCAACATAAATGCTATCGCTTTTGAGGTGTAGGACAGAATGTGATGCCACATTTTGTGGCTGATGAAAATTGCCTGTTCTTACGATACATCACTGACAAGGATCAGACTTACAAATTCAGATGTACTGTAGTGCAGTGATACTACTGCAGACTCAAGACATAAATATTAACCAGAATTCTAACAGCTAGTGGATTTGATCTACTGATCTTTAAAAAACAAAACTGCTAAATAATAAACGTCGTTTCTTTGTTCTTCTGTATTTATGGCTTATTCTCTCTCCTACCATGGTTAGTGAATCAAATTTGCTAATTTATTGACTGTGTGTTACAGTTCAGTTTAAGGAGGCTTTCTCCCAAAATTGATACTGTTCTAAGAGCACCCCCTACCTACCGACACTTTGCTCTGCAGCTACAATAGTTGTCAGAAGTTGGCAGTTTTCCCCACTCTGACCCATACGCTGCTCTATTTTCTCTCTCTCTTAATCAATTAAAGCAATGGTCTTTCCAGGTGACCAGTTTATGTTGTGACAAACATGCTGCCATTTGCTTCTTCGTTATATAACATCCAGACATCACAAATTCCCAGCACTCTGCCATAGAAAATGCAGCTCTTTTCCATGGCAAGTGGGACCGGTTGTGATTGAATGTGTTGCCTGGGATGTGTCTGCAGGAGTGCCTATTGAACAGTGCCTGTGACGTCACTCGCGCTAGGCAATAATAATAATAATAATTTATTTGTACCCCGCCCACTCTGGGCAGCTTCCAACAAAGATTAAAAATACTTTAAAATGTCACACATCAAAAACTTCCCTAAACAGGGCTGCCTTCAGATGTCTTCTAACTGTCAGGTAGTTGTTTATCTCTTTGACATCTGATGGGAGGGCCTTCCACAGGGCGGGCGCCACTACCGAGAAGGCCCTCTGCCTGGTTTCCTGACAGCAACACACACAACCATAATTTAACCTTATCACCAGTGCTCTTCTATCTACCTTGGGACACATCCAGACAATTAGTTCAAAACATTCCCAAACCAAGTTCCATTCAAAGACAATGATGTAAAACCCACTGCACCCAGTCTGCAAGGGAATGGGGCCCACAGGCTGAAAAATATTTAGCACCTCTACGAACCAATAACAGCTCAGGGCCAAAATACCTCAAGGACCTCCTCCCTCCATATAAACTTACCCAAACCCTGCAATCTGAAGCCTTTCTTCATGTGCTTCTTCCATGAGAGGGTGACAACACAAGAACAGGCCTTTTCTGCAGTGGCTCCGTTTGTGGAATGCTCTCCCCAGGGAGGCTCAGTTGGTTCATCATACGCAAAGGTGCCAGGCAAACACATTCCTCTTTAACCAGGCCCTTGGCTGATTGACATCCAATGCCCTTTTAAAATGTGTTGGGGACAGGGGTGGGGTTTATTGGGCTGTTTTTGTTTGTATTTTTATCATGTATTTTGTGTTTTTATACAGTGGTACCTCAGGTTAAGTACTTAATTCGTTCCGGAGGTCCGTTCTTAACCTGAAACTGTTCTTAACCTGAAGCACCGCTTTAGCTAATGGGGCCTCCTGCTGCTCCCGCGCCGCTGGAGCCCAATTTCTGTTCTTATCCTGAAGCAAAGTTCTTAACCTGAAGCACTATTTCTGGGTTAGTGGAGTGTGTAACCTAAAGCGTATGTAACCTGAAGCATATGTAACCCGAGGTACCACTGTATTGTGATCTTTTTTTATAACCACCCTGAGACCTGCAGGTATAGGGAGGTATATACATTTTAATCATCATCATCAGGGTATGAATATTGTTTTCCTTCTTTCAAAAGATTGGCATATTGCCCCACATTCAAATAATACCAAGGTGATGTACAATAAGGCAATTTCCTATAAACCAGTCTTTATATCATATGTGTGCTGTATATGTGTATACATGCCACACCCTCCAACATTTCTCCAATGAAAATAGGGACTTCCTAAAGAAAAGCGGGACATTCCAGGATCAAATCAGAAACTGGGATGGCTTCTCTAATTCAGGGACTGCTCCCTGGAAAATAGGGACACTTGGAGGGTCTGGCATGCATATGCACACACAGACACAATAATCCAATAAAAACAACATGTCAAAACAGCATTAGTTAGAAACCATTCAAGTGGGATCACAGGCCATGGAAAGCTTTAATAAATAAGTATGTTTGAACAGCCAGAGGAGGCATCACATAGTAGGTGTCCTGCTGTATGTTTAGATATGAAACTCAACTCAAATAGGGTCTGGCTGAGCTATTTGTCATCTGTGATCTGTCGTTTCTCAATAGCATGGTATAGAATTTAAGAAATCTTCTCCAGCCTTGTTAATGTGTCCCCTGCTTGTTGCAGCACTCACGATGTCTGGGTCCCAGGCTTGCCTGCCCCCAGTGCTCCTCTTGGCCATGTACTTCTGCCATTCAACAGAGGTAGCACACAGCATACAGCAAAGCTTCAAGAGTGAGCTCCTCAACTTTTATCATACATTCATCCTCGCAGATGGCAAGGAAACCACAGTGCACCTCTTGGAAGATATACCCAAAAGGTAAAGAGAGCCTTATATATCCTTTCATTTCATCCGAATTCTTGCAGCCACACCACACCCTAAACCTCCTCTGGCTTGCAGGACATCTTCAGGAGAAGAAAAGGATGAGGAGTAACACCCAGCACAAATCCAGAGTGGATTCCCTAAGATGGTTGCATGGCGCTTTGAACGCCTCCTTCCAGCGACTCCTGCAGCCAAGCTGGTGCCAAACATATTCCTCTGCTTTTCTTTAGAAAAGGAAAGAGCCTCTAACCATCGGGGGGGGGGGTGAGAGAGAGAAAGCACTTGTTTACAAAAATCCGCTAACCACACAGGACGTCATCTAATGCACAACCCTGAAATACCAGGGAGAGCACATCCTTTTGTTGCATCCGGGTAAAATATGAAATCTGCAACAAGCAACACACCCCATCTAAGATCAAAATTATACACTGCTGCTCTACAGCAGTCAGAAGAGCAAGCTTAAACAACTAACAAAATAGCTCCATTGTGTGCATACCCTGCAGAAATAAGTACTGTATTTTTCTGTGTATAAGATGACGCTTTTTGCTTAAAAAAAAAAAAAAGGCAAAAATTGGGTGTCGTCTTATACACAGATAGTGAATGCAGAGGGGGGACATGAGATTAATGGCAGCAGCAAGCAGGAGATTGGCAGCAGCGATTGGGTGGGTGATTGGTGGCTGCGGCAAGGCCTGCTGGCGATTGGCTGTGGCTGCGGCAATTGGGAAAGCGACTGGCGGCTGTGGCAAGGTGGGCAGACAGCTGGTGGCTGCGGTGAAGTGTGCAATTGGCAGTGGCTGTGGCAAGCGATTGGCAGTGGCAGGCAGGCGGGTGAGCGATTGCTAGAAGTGACCTCCCCCACCCCCCCAAAAACCCTAAACAACTTAATTTCTTAATTTTGGGTAAAGAAAATAGGAGTCTTCTTATATATGGGGGTGTCTTTTACATGGAAAAATATGGTACCACCACATTCCTTACCAGCAGACTCCATCTCTTCCAGTTGGTGGGATGATGGACAAAGTTCTTCATTATTTATCTCCAGAAATGAAAGTGATCTGTGCTCTTTACGTATGCTTGCCTCAAGAATAGATAAGCAGACACACATCTGACAAAATGCTAGCTCTATTTGTACTGGGGGTGAGGGAATCATTCCTGTGAATGCAGAACTTAAGGGAGCCAAATCTTAATTGGAGCCAAGTCTAGAGGGACGTATTTCTGAGGAATGCAGTGATGCCAAACACAAACAATGCAAATGTTAGCTTCCTCAGTTATCTCACAGGAGCCACAGAAAACTGAGTGAGAGTTGGGAAAGAAAAACAAGCAGAGAGAAGAAACTGGCTTGCATGAGCTCCTAACAACTTATAATATCCTGAAGGAAAGTTTGGCCGACTGGCTGCAATCCTCAACTGGAACCCTCCCATTGTGGGTTACAATGCAGGGATGACAGAGATCTCATTTGAAGAAATATATGGTTTTTTCATGATATTTCTATTATATATTGCTTCTACAAGTAACAGTATTATGCACCAGAATGTGAAGTTCTCTATTATCACCATTTTTGCAAGGAGGTTCTCTGCTCTGTCACCAGTAGTTCTCTGCTATTCCCCCGAGACACCAATTCATCACATTAGCACCTGTAAATCTGATGCATATTCATACATGAAAGCCAGCTGCTTCACTTCAGACACAGGCACTGCAGAGAATGGGAGAGGAGCAAGGCCATGTAAATGCTACCAGGTTACATAATGTATAGCATGACCGCAAGAGCACATAGAAGAACTCTTGGAGGGGCAGTAAAAGTGAAAAGAATAAATTGGGATAATTGGTTGTGGTTTTAAAATATGGCATCTATCCTCAGTTGAAGCAACGGGTTGAGTTTTAAAATATTTGTTCCAAATGGACTTACAAAATCCATTTTATAAGTATCCTTGCTAAAAACTGGGGTTCGCATTAAAAACAACACCTTATTAATCACATAGATATCACTCATCCAAAGCATTTGAAAACAAATTCTACCTTCACAAAGTCCGGATGTGAGGCATGCGACTACGTGATCAGATGATGTTACAAATCTCCCAGAGGGTCTCAGCAGTCACAAAATAAAAGACTTGTGCATGTGTGGCAGTAGTTTGCAAGAACCCCTCTACTGGGATTGTGGCTGCTGTGAGTTTTATGAAGTTGTCTGCAGATTTGAGCTGAGATGTTACCTGGTGGTCAGGTGAGTGGCACAGCCCCACCTCAGTATCCACTGCTGTAGTTCCCAGACTTGTGAATGGGAAGAGCTCATTGATGCTGTATGCATCTTCTCGGACTTGCTAGGGATGTCCCTTCTAGTGGAAGCCTACAGTGTACAATGACTCTCAAGGACTCTTCTTCTCCCTTCTTTCCAAGGTACTATTTTGTTTTAGAGAAAGGCAGGACCTCTGCACCGTTCACTGTGAGAGTGACTCCGTGCGATGTCCCCATTGAGTGGAGCATCCGGGTCCATAAGACTTCAGCAAACTACCTTGGGAAAGCAGCACGTGGTAAGAGATGCATGCAAGGCCATGGATTAGGAGGGTCATCAATGTTAGCTAGCCATTCATAATGGTTGATTCATCCCTCGGCTCTATTTTTCCTTCCTGACAGCAGAAAAAAATACTGGTATATTTGTCCCAAGTGAATCTCCACCCCACCCCCTGTCTCTCCCACTTCCTCATTCGTCACTCTCATTGTCTCTCCTATGGGTACTGCTATGTGCCCTCTGTCTTTGAGCTCTTTGCTCTCCTACTTTCAAGGCTCGCCGGGTTCTGGGAGGGGGAGTATGGAATGCTTTCTAAAGACACTGTGTCCATCAGCTGTCATCCCCTTGGTGTTTCTTTTTTTCTCCTCCTCCCCCTCCTCCTCCTTTTCTCCCATTATTTCTCAACTTTCCCCCTCATCTGCCTCTGAAATATGACCTCCCTCAAACCCCTGTTGTAAATCTAAACTGCCTTCCTCTTCCTCCTCCCTGGAAGGGTCAAGCTGGGGAGGCGGTCTCCACCATTCCTCCTCTGCCCAGTCCCTGACACCCAGAAGGGAACAAGGCCTTCAGTCTGAAAAATGTTCTCCAAACCTAGCTGAACATTTCTGCCCATCCCCCAAAGAAGCGTGACTTAAAATATTTTTGCATTTCCATATGTCATTGACAGATGATTTGGACGTTCAGGAAGCCTTAAAGTTTCCAAAGACCATGAAGACCGTGTCTACTCTCTTCAGCTACAGAGGCAATTCTGTGGAGACATACATGGGGACATCTTACTATTCCGCTGTCTACGTGCTGGAATTCCTGTCCATTGAAAGAGACACCCAAATCACGGTGTATCTAACGACAGACACAACTTCTGAGCACCTGTATCCGGAACTCCCAACGGATCCACGCATAGATGTCGTCGGCATTGGCCACACCACGGTAACCCTGGCTTGGAAGCAGAGTTCAACAGCCCTGCAGCACAAAGAAAATGTCCAGTATTGTCTTCTGGTAAATGAAAGGCATAACTACAAGAGCTTATGCGCAGCAGAAACAGCCCTAAGACCTTCTGGAGTGACGTCGCAGGAAGCATTAGCGCTCTCACTGTCTCCGTATGTCCTGGACCCTCAGCAAGTGATGATCACGCCCAATGGCGAACTGAGCCTTGTTAGCAAAGCTGGCAATGGGGAGGTGAGGCAGATATGTGTTGGCACCAAGAAGACCTACACAGTCACCAACCTGAGACCCAGCACTCAGTATTACTTTGATGTGTTTGTGGTCAACTTCCTCACCAACGCCAGTGCTGCCTACACTGGAACCTTTGCCCGAACCCTCGAGGAACCGGAGCCCAAAGTCACCATCCTAAAGGATGGGAAGGTGATTCAACTCACCCTGGATGGGAGGAAGCAAGTTCTCCATGATCTGCAGTACCAGGCTGTGCAAAAGCAGGTTCAGTTTGCTTTTCAGTCTTGCAGTGGTCAAATACGGGTTGAGATAGCCAGAGGTGGGAAAGTGCTCATGTCAGAGAGCTTTGCCGGCCTGAGGCACTTCATGCTGAAGGGAAGGCCGGGAGATCTTTACCTGGTGCACTTGGGTTCCACAGAACCTTCAAACGCATCTGTGAAGGTACAGGTGTCCTCTCTCTTCCACAGGCCTTTCTTCCCAGTCTTGCCAGAGAGTTTGAAAATCAAGTCATTCAGCAAGCTGAGGACTTGCAATTCGGTCACCATCGCCTGGCTGGGCACACAGCAGATGAGCAAGTACTGCGTCTACAAGAAACAGATCGAGGAGGACCAGGTGTGGATGGAAACCAGGAACGCCGACAGGTGCTCAGGGCCAGAGTCAAGGCAAAAAGGTGACAAAGTGCTATGCAAATACTTCCACGATCTCAATCTCCGGCGAGCCGTGACGACCGAAACCATCAGCGGGCTTGAAGCAGGCACAGTCTACTTATTCGATGTTTACCTGATTGGGCCTTCTGGGATTCCTGTCAGATATTACAGTAAAGTGGTAAAGACGCAGAAGAAATGTTGAAGTTCTCCTTCAAAGATGGGTTCCTGAGGAATGACAAAGTTGGAGGAATTCCATGCACGGGCAGCATTTGTGACCCACGCCGCTCAAAACGTGCTCAGAGTGGGACAGAAAACAGTGTTTTACGTTGCAAGATTTGAGAGGTGGAATCTCTGTGTAGAAAAGTAGACTTGCTCCCAGGACCTTTCCCCCTGCAATTCTATCTCGCTCTTATCTGCAATTTCATTGAAAGGGCTTAAAACAGAAGGGTGGTATCCAACTAACTTTTACTCAGAGCAGACCCACTGAAATTAGCATGTCTAACTCGGCCGTGTTCATTCTGTTGTGCTCTGGAACACAGGAAGCTTCCTTATCCCAAGTCAGACCACTGTCCTATCAAGCTCAGTACTGTCTACACTGATTGGTGGCAGTTTCCTGGGTTTCAGACAGCCCTATCTGGAGAAGCCTGGGACCTTCTGCATGCAAAGCAGATGCTCTAATATTGAGCTACAGTCCAGACTACAGAGGCTGCTTCCTCATGGCTAAATTCCATGCAGTAGCAGTGTAATAGATAGGCCCGCTATCTGGCTGTTCTCCCAGAGAGGGGCACAGAGAGGGTAAATCTTAGTTGAACACCACCCAAAGCATTTATCTTCAAAACCTACAAAATCCAAAACTGGCGTGAGGGAGAGGATAATTTTAATGGACCTAAAGGAAACATACTTTGTAATATATCTCTCCAATGAGAATTCAGTTCCTGGAATCCACTCCCTCTGCCTTTGGCAAAGTGCAGGTAACCTCAGCAGAGTCTGAGAGGAATATTGCAGTGCAGACTGAAAAAGTGACCCACAAGAACTTTGCCTCGCTGTCTGACAGTTGGGTATTCAGTGGGGGTGAACTGTTACTCTTTTTTCCACTGTAGTAGTTTCTAATTTATCCCATACATAAAGCTTGGGAGAGCTAAAGGAAAGAAAGATGGTTTAAATTCAGCCAATTCCATTACTACTCCACCTTGCAGAGACAACTTGTGGGGGTTTCTGTACCCCATAGCTCCCATGTTGTGAGGCACCCACACCCACACCCCAATGTGGGTCTCATAATGCGTTAGCTGTCCAGTGATTTGCAAGGCTGAATATACCTAGAATCATGTGCCAACAGCCCTATTCAGACATTGCTCCTTCTCCTGAGGAGACATTAAGGAGAGATTAATGTCAGCCGTGGGGAGCCAGCTCTTCTCATGGAGTCTCGCTGTGTAATGAAGAACTCTACTTGCACAGGGTTCTGAATGGAGTAGGGCTGGCTCCCTGCTGCAGATATTTCACCCCAAAGCATGGAGACTGTAGGGACCAGACCATCAGGAATATGTTGGGGAGGGTGGAGCCAGCAAGCACCCACTTGCTCACCACTTTTTTGCAATGAGAAATGTGTGAGCAAGAGAACCTAGGCCTAAAGAAACAAAGGCCTGAAGAATAGTGGTGACAGATAAACAAAGGAATAAGCAAACAGATATATAAACTTTCCCAAGAGGGTTTATAGAAGATCCCCATTGCATAATACTTCCCAGTTAGAGAAAATGCCATTTCCTTAGCCGAACCAGCGATTGATCTGCTAACCACGTCACTTTTTGGATTTGAGATATTTGAAATACAAGAATGCAAATTCAGGGCTGGCAGTGGGAAATAATTTGATGGGTCCGGATGTTTTCTGGAGTTGAGATCTGGAGTACCAAGATGGGTTAAAGACGTTATTAACCTGCATCAGTGACACACAGGTTATTTATGCATTACCGACTTAAATCACCGCTAGGGCATTCTTGTTCTCAACTTGGATTGAAGCAAGTTTGACTATTTCATAAGAAACAACAGGATAGAGATGGATTGTGGCTGATGTTGTGTGTATACCGCTTCTCGAACCAGTGGTGGGAGCAGTCCTGGCAGTCCCATTGCCTGCAGATATCGGAATCCAGCATCTAAACTTGTGTTTTCCAGATTTGGGTAGCATTTCTCTGCATTACACTAACTGATGAGACAGATTAGCTTTCTGCCACCTCGTCCTTCCAAAACACACACCAAAGTAGAAGTAAATTGGGAAAGAGGGTAGAGTTCACTCTTTCCTTAAACAATTGCTGGTGCTTTCCGAGGGAGGTCTTGGCAGGTATCACGGTATGAGAACTCTATTTCTATTACAGTTAAGACCTAAAAGCCACAAACCTTTGTTCTCTAAGTCTTCTGATCTCATACACTCTGAGCCTCATAAACAGCAGGTTAGGGAACTGGTCCAATCTCAACTGTCTCCATTTTGAAAGTTCATCACCTCCTGCCCCAGCCCAAACACTCACCTGTATAGAATTCCTGGTGATCTTTACCTACCAGGCTAGTGCTTAAATGCAAGGTTAGGCTAGCATGCTTATATCTACATTTTAAACCTTGTTTTTATTTAAAAGAAAATATCAACCTACATTTGATTTAAAAATAAAAACAGAAACCTGGTTTTTATTTTTTTAATTGTCAACTTTCATTCACTCAGTTCCTTTGTATTCTCATCTCTCGTGTTTATAATGGAATAAGCTGTATCCTGCACTTGACTCATTGAAAGACTACTTTGCTTTTCCACTGTGCCACTCTTCTTTAGTAATTCAATAGTCTGAGTAGAACATGTCAGTAGTAAACGGTTATGGACAACTGTTGTTTATAGTTTGTTTCTTGAAGTCATGGCTCCCAAACAGGGTTGTTGCTTTTTAGTAAAAGTGAAGAATGTTGGGAAGGGAAGGGAGTGGCAGGAACTGGGCAGAGGATGAATGGTGGAGACCGCCTCCCCATCCTGACCCTTCCATGGAGGAGAAAGAGGAAGGCAGTATAGATTTCCAACAGGGGGTTGAGGGAGGTCACAGCTCAGAGTCAGATGAGGGGGAAAGTTGGGAAATCATGGGAGAGGAGGAGGCAGAACCGGAGCGGCAGCTGGCTTACACAGTGTATTAGAAACCAGCCCAGAACCTTCCATCTCCCAGAACCTGGCGAGCCTTAAAAATAGGAGAGCAAAGAGCTCAAAGACAGAGGGTATGTAGCAGCACCCATACAAATGACGAATGAGGAAGTGGGAGAGTCGGGGAGTGGGGTGGAGATTCACTCAGGACAAATGCCATTATCCAAGAGCCTCTCTCTGTAAATATTGAAATAAAAAAGGATGGTAAGAAACTTTTCCTTGTCTTTGTATGTTCCTGGGCAATCATCTGGGAGCCGCTGACAGCATCCTGACAGAGAGGAAGGGAGAGATCAGCTTTGTGTTTAACTATTTGCCTGGTATTCGTAGGAGATCAGGAATTCCATATAGGCGAGTGATCAGGGTGAGAGAAGAGGAACGGATGTCTCATCTCCTCCCCCTCCTCCAACCAGCTTGGTTTCCAAGTAGGCTGCAAAAAATAAAAAGGAAAGTCTCTTCCTTTGTAGCAGGGAGGGGCTGTTAAAAATATTGGCTTTCCACAGATGGGTTGGACACACTACTGGGTCACAACCTGATCTAAGTTGAGGCCCAGCAGCAGCCAGGACTAGCTCGACCATGAGGTAATGTGAGGTGGTCGCCTCAGGCAGTAGATCTGGGCTTGAGGAGTATGCTACTCACCACCAATACCATACCTCCACTCCCACTCTGCTGCTGTGGGCAACCACTACTGCCACCACCACAAGCGCACCACACCCCTGCCATGGGAGCATCCCTGCAGCCTCCCCAGGTGCTCATGCATTGATCAAAGCTCCAGGTCTCTCCCGGTCCTGCTTGGAAATCCTAGGGGTTGAAGCTGGGGCCTTCTGCATTGCTCTAGCACTGAGTAATGTCCCTTAGGTCTAACTCCTCCCATGCAGGCTTTTTCTGATCAGGAATGTTTACTGGAAAGAAAAAATGCCCACATAATCTTTGGCCATCTCTCAGCCATAAGGCAAACTCCAAACCTCTAAAGAGAGGAGACAGAAAAATTGAAACCTCTTTCTTGGGGGAAGAAAACTTTTGCCACCTGAAGGGTGTATTTCAGCACAGCACTAATTTCAGAGATCCTTTGTGCTAGTGCCACTTCGCAGGGGCATTAAGGAAGGGTGCACATCGCCAAGGGCTGCAGAGGTGAAGGTCACACAATGATCGGAAATAGCCAGATGAATCTTTTGGCTGTGTGTCTCTCACTTATATTGCATTGGCATGGCAAACCTGAAAGAAAAATAGACTTGAAAAACAGCTCAGAAGCTGAACGGAGCCCATACACAAAATTGACTGTCTTGATGAGTGTTAGGAGACAGGAGGCAGATGTCCAAATCCTTTTGGGCCTGATCTGGCATTTTAGAGAGTTCCTTTCCAATTGTTTTCAGATCATCATGCTTCTTAGTAGCCTGAGAGAATAGCAATTGCTGTCTTGGAGTGCACAGATTTTGCCTCAGCACAGTGATTAAATTGAATTATATGTACTGATATATTTTCTTTTGTTCAAGGAAGAATGTCAGACCCAGTCAGTATGATGAACTGTCAGAACAGGAACTCATTCCCAAAAGCTCAGCGGCCAATCTTCAGATGTTATTCTGTGGCTTAATATTTTGAACGCGGAGGCTGTCTCCAGAACAATTTGATACCAGGCTTTGTTGCTTCTTTGGAAATTTGTTCTGAAGGATAACCTCTTTGCTGGACTCTTATGCAAAAGGTTGCTCCCGTTGCAGCTGGAACAGGAACAAAATGGATCTCAGAGTTTGGGGTTAATGGAGACACATAACATAATCATTAGGAAGGGAAGGGGGGCACTGTTCTAGTGGCATGTCCATAGCAAATGTAATATGAGCCATGGCCTTGGAGTGCAATAAAGTACGGTTGTCAATCAAGGACACCATCTTGTGCCCAAGATTTGAGGGGCCCAAGTGTGTGCGTCACATGTGTGTGATGTCATTGCAACGTGCATTGCAAGCACAACACCACATCATTGGGATGAGACTGAGAGCACTACCTAATACAGCACAGATTCTTCTCTCATGCTCAGGAAGAGCCAGCCACACCACATTTTGCTCCAAATTCAGCCTCCTCTGCCCTCTCAATATTGATCACAATATAATAATTTAATAATAATTTATTATTTCTACCCCACCCATCTCGCTGGGTAGCTTTCAACAGAACCGTAAAAACAGAATAAAACTTCAAATATTAAAAACTTCCCTAACCAGGGCTGCCTTCAGATGTCTTCTAAAAGTCAGATAGTTGTTTATTTCCTTCATATCTGATGGGAGGGCATTCCACAGGGCAGGTGCCACTACCGAGAAGGCCCTCTGCCTGGTTCCCCGTAACCTCACTTCTCGTAGGGAGGGAACCACCAGAAGGTCTTTGGAGCTGGACCTCAGTGTCCAGGCTGAACGATGGGGGTGGAGATGCTCCTTCAGGTATACTGAGCCGAGGTCATTTGGGGCTTTAAAGGTCAGCACCAACACTTTGAATTGTGCTCGTAAACATATTGAGGTCACCTGCCAGCAGATATTGAGGTCACACCTGCACATACCTTTATATGCAACTGCTTGAAATATAATTGAAATATCATGATGTATGTTGAAGTTCATTTTCAAGGTGGAATTAGTGCCACATTATGCTCAGAAGGAAGTCCCATGGCATTCAAGAGGGCTCACTCCCAACATTTTAAAGGATAGAGGTTGGGTTGCAACCTGTTATTGTAAACTCTGAGATGTTTTGAGCAGAGAAATCAAGAAGCAGCATATATAAAGTGGGGGATGGGATGCATATGTTGTGTGTGTCGCTTTCATCTGCGGCTGCTACACACCTGAGAAAAGATTAAAGAAGCCATTTTAAGTGGAAATATATTTTGCCATATTCTGCACACCTCTTTGCACATCCCGACATTTCAGTGAAGTGAAGTTCTGTGTGCCTAATACCAGTGAAGAATGTTGTCTAGGAAATATAAATTAATACTTAGGACCACTAGAGGGCAGAGCAATATTAAGAAAGTGAAGAAAGAGTGACTGTTTTGGTTTATGGAGAAACAGAAGGGATTCAGCCAACTCCAAATAAGACTATTAAGGTACATATAGTCAGTATCCAAATAAAATCTTCACTGACTGTATACAACCCAGAAAAATCTTACAGCAGGCCCACTCCAAGCTAGTGCTGTAGAGAAATATTGTTCAAGAAATAGTGTGGTCCCGAGATAGCAAGGGTTCAAATCTCACTTCTACTGTAGGCTCATTGTTTGCCTTTGTCTCTCATTTTCAGTCCACTGTCTGTGAAATGGGACTAAATTGCTTGTTCAACAGGGTTACTGTGATGGCAAAGGCTTTGGGTTGGATCTAGATTCAGTCATGACTAAACCAGTCACGGTTTGAAGGCCCATGATATGATTTCCTGGCGAAAAACTAAATGGCTGTGGGTGTGCTCATTCCCTGGGTGGTTCCTTGTATGCTGCCTTGGGTGGAAGATGGAAGCTAGTCAGTGTATAGATGTAAGCCAGCCCTCCCCAACATGGTGCCTTCCAGATATTTTGGACTCCCGTTAGCCCCAGCCAGCATGGCCAATGGTCAGAGATGATGGAGTCCAGCAGGAGAGGCTCATCTACTAGGGCGAGTAGAGCAGTGCTCTGCCAAGTGTAGTCTGCCCCCAGCCAGCCCTCACCTGCCTATCTCCTTCCTTGCTTCCTAAATTTTACTCAGAGCAGACACAGTGAAATGAATGGCTGTGACTAAGTTAGAGCCGTAAATTTCGAAGGGTTTTGTCTGGGTAAACCTTGCAACTAATTTAGCGGGTGGCCCTGGTTGTCATGGTCCTCCTCCTTATTCTCCATTGTAGAACTCAGCAGGGAGGAGGGCTGAACCAGAACTAGTTGACTCTGCCCATCATTTGCTCCGGCGCCACCTACTGCTGACCTCCCTGCCTTCTGCCCTACCAGTTCCAATGGGCACTGACCTTCACAAGAGCCCAGCAACATCTGGAAGACCTCAGGTTCCCCTCCCGGCTTGACTCCATCTCTTTCAAGCTTCATATCTGTGACTAACTAAGACCGCTTTATTCTATCCAGTTGTTATTGTGGCTTAATGTTTCTATCACCCTGATTTAGAACTTGTTTTAACCTACTCCTAATTACATTATACTGTTTTCAGTGACTTTGGGGTGGCTGTTGTTGTTGTTTTATTGGTGAACTTGTCGTTTTGATGTGTGTGCAATTATGTACGCCACTTTCAATTTATTTATAAAGAGAAGCAGAGTGGAAATGTCTACATAAATCGCTGGCACCATTCATGAAATAAGACCTCTTGCTGGCAGGGGAGCTGAGTTCTGAAAGATCAGCTCCAGCTAAACACTGAAATTTAAAGGGCCTTGTGTGGCACTCTAGGAGGTCTCAAGATAGGCTTTGCACTTTACTCTTATGCTACCATAGCAGCATGCCAGAAGAAGCCAGTGTTGGCCTGCTGTGCTTAGGCTCCTCTACTGCCCCAGATGGACAGGAGGCAGTACTGCAACTGCTAGTCAAGTAGGGATCAGGTCACACCAAAGGACTTTTAAAATATTTTCACACTGATTGCTTTTTTAAAAAAAAATTAATAGTTGCCAGGCACACAGTAGACAACTTCCTCACTTTCCCATGCTTTTAGAAAAGCCCAGCTGAGGGTGTCATGGTTACTGATGTAACTTGCACTGTCATCTTGCTTCGTTTATTTTTCATGAATTATTGAGCCCATCCCACTTTGCATCTCGTTCTCCTTATTAATTTTGATTCTCTTTCATAAGATTTTGTAGTTGGTTTCAAAAATTTCTCTGTGGGTTCTGCAACACAAATTCCAACCATGTAATCAATAACACATTTGGGTTTATGGGATTTCACCTAACTTTACTACAGGCATGCAACATGTGTGTATGTGGAAAGGGGATTGCTTATATAAAATGAAGCAGGATTTATTAATACAAAAAATTGATTTTTTTAATTAAAAAAATTAATATGCTCCAGGGCATCTTAATCCCACAAACACTCGTGGAGTTGTGCTCCATGTGGGCTCACTACAATGAGAGCACAAAACAGCAAATTGTGTGATGTTTGGTAAGCAATTTTGAAAGATGCAAACTTGGTTCGCATCCCAGTTCAAGGCACCCAGGAGGGCTGAAGGAGAGATCAGTTGTAAAAGAAAAGAAAGGACACTCACAAACACCCCTTGGGCACCTCAAGAGTAAAGTAAGCACAAAAAGAAGCTCTGGACCCCATGCATGATAATTTCACTGAATCCCCCCCCCATTCATAATTCCTGAACGCAGGCATCTGATTGGATATAGCCTGTTCCATCAGATTGACACGTCTCTTCCCCCACTGCACTGCAGCTGAAACAGACGAGGCTGAAAGCAAACTCTGGAGATGCTTCATGTCAGTTTCACCACCTGCAGCGAGTCTTCACACTTTACCATGCAACTCACTACCAAGGGAAAACCCCAAAGCTTTGCTGGAAACTGACCAGTTTCTGCTCTCAGTTCTCACTTTGCGGGATGAATGCTTCCCCACTCATGCACTGGACCAGGAGTGCTTTGGTCACATGGCACTCTGAGCGACGCAGGTGGCGCTGTGGCCTAACCACTGAGCCTATTGGGCTTGCCAATCAGAAGGCCGGCGGTTCGAATCCCAGCAATGCGGTGAGCTCCCGTTGCTCTGTCCCAGCTCCTGCCAACCTAGCAGTTCAAAAGCATCCCAGTGCTAGTAGATAAATAGGTACCGCTGTGGTGGGAAGGTAAAGAGCATTTCCGCATGCTCTAGTTTCTGTCACAGTGTTCCGTTGCACCAGAAGTGGTTTAGACATACTGGCCATATGACCCGGAAAGCTGTCTGTGGACAAACGCTGGCCCCCTCAGCCTGAAGCAAGATGAGCGCGCAACCCCACAGTCGCCTTTGACTGGACGTAACCGTCCAGGGTCCTTTACCTTTTACCTTACTCTGAGCAAGGACAAAATGTTGCACCCCCACAACTTTGAGTAGGTACCCGTATAAATATAGGTGGTATTATTATTATTATTATTATTATTATTATTATTATTATTATTATTTTATTTTGTGCCCCCCAGCTAAGCGCTCTGTACAATAGAACCACCTGCACTGCCCTAAATCCAGTGCTGACTCGTCATCTAACCTTCTTTTAAAAAATGGATACTATGATTGTAACTTTGGAGGTGGGTGAGATTTTAAACAGATTTGGGTGGTACTGACCTGATCAAACTTTGCTTGGTCAGATGACCGCTTGCATTGAGTGCTAGCTTATGGCTGAGACACTTTTACACCATTGGTGGGTTGCTGTTGTGTTAGTTTTAAAAAAACTAACTAATTAGATGTAAAATTATAGGCCAACCTTAATTAGCTACAGCGCCCAGAATTCTTTGAGGGGAATAATGTGCTTTGAGCAGTATATTATATGCACAGCCTGAGCTGCAAACTCAGAGATTTGTGCTTGGAATTTTGCCTCCATCATGAGTTCTCTAGGTAGCCGAATGCCAACCAACCTCAACTCCCCACCCCACCCCAAGAATATCTCAACAAGGGGATAATAAAACTGGCCTGCCTTACAGGGCCATTGTAAGGATTTCATGAGGCAACATATGATAATTACTTTGAATACTCCAAAGAGTGATATGCATGCTAAGTTTTTTTGTGTGTTTTTTTTTAATCTAAATAAACCCAGAGGCTCCACCACAAGCTGTGAAGAAAGCTACAGGACTCAGGACTTTAAATCTGTATAGCTACTTCTAAAATTTGAGGCTGAGTGCACACCATACATTTAAAGCTCATAACTTTCCCCAAAGAATCCTGGGAACCAAAGTTTGTGAAGGATGCTTGGAGTTCAAGCTCTGTGAGGGTTAAATTAAAATTCCTAGAATTGTTTGCAGTGGGGACATGGGCTTTAAATGTATGGTGTGATACTAAGACATTCGTGGTGTTATGTACTGAGTTGAATAGGATCCAAACTGAAGCAGTCTGATTGGTCCTAGAACAATAGGATCCAAATTGCAGCAGTCTGATTAGTCCTAGAACAATAGGATTGAGAATGCAGCAGTCTGATTGGTCCTAGAACAATGCAGCAGTATGATTGGTTGGCAGGAACCACCCAATCCTGCTCCAGATAGAAGTGAATCCACAACCTGATTGGCTTACAGTAGAATTCCGGAATTAGCCAATCATGTGCAGCCCATTGTGTAAATAATGTATATAAAGCAGATACTTTGAGGGGACATTCATTCATTCCTCCTCACCACTATGAGCTGAATAAAGAGCATGAAATCACTTTGCGACTCTGAGTATATTTCACTGGCGACGAGGATGGGATCCCGCTGAGCTGACTGCCACACACAGCACCGCAGCACCGCCGCCTGCCGCACCGCTGCCTCGCACCGTGGATCCAGGCTTCAGCTCCGGGACACAAGGAACTCAGAATGGCAGCCAACAGCAGCTTCTCGCCATTCAACCCAGCATCTGAAGACTGGGAAGCGTATGCCTCCCGTTTCACCTTCCTCCTAGAAGCCAAAGGGGTCACCGACGAAGAAGACGCCAAGAAGAGGGCGATATTCTTCAGCGTCTGCGGAGAGGAGACGTTTGAAATCGCCCGGGCTCTCCTTGCGCCTGAAGACGTCGCTACTGTTCCATACAAAACAATAATGGAACAGCTGAAGGGGCACTTTTCACCGCAGCCCTCAGTGGTGGCTCGTCGAAATGCCTTCTACGCAAAGCGGCAAGCCCCTGGGGAAACCATAACTGGGTTTGTGACCTCTCTCCGCCAAGCCGCCCGGTTCTGCAACTTCTCAGAGCTGGAGAACATGCTTCGTGACCGCCTCGTCGGTGGCCTGAAGGATGAGAAGCTGCAACGTCGCCTCTACGCCAAGAAGGACCTAACATTCCAGGTCGCTCTGGAGGAGGCCCTGGCAACGGAAGCTGCCGAGAGGTCGACGCAAGAGGCACGGCCGAGCCTGCCATCCCAACCGAGGGTCCACCACGAAGACCTCACCGACGACTCAGGATCCGACAGGGAGGAGGTGCACCGAGTACAGCAGCGCACTCAAGCAGCGCACAGACCACAGCTGCCTCGACGAGAAGGAGGAAACTGCGCAAGCTGCGGGGAGAGTCACGAGAGGAGGACCTGCCGTTTCCGCAACGCAGAGTGCAGGCAGTGCAGAAAATTGGGACACATCGCCCGGGTGTGTCGGGCTCGGCCCACCCGACACCAGGCATCAGATGACCAACCCAAGACCCCCAGGTCCCGGGGCCCAACGCACCAAGGCAACTCGACGGAGCTCACGGACTGCCAGGTATACCAGTTGCCCCACCCCAACGTAGAGAAAATTTATGTAGAGGTACAGATAGAGGGGGCCCCATGCCGCATGGAGCTTGACACGGGTTCAACTCTATCCATAATCTCGGCAAGGACCTTAAGGAAACTGTGTCCTACTGGGGGTCCCAAACTCAGGCCGGCCCCATTCACCCTACGGGACTTCCAGAAACGTAAGGTCCCCACAATGGGGGTGGGGACCTTCAGGGTGCAATACCGAGGGCGGACGCGGCAACTGGACTTGCTTGTGGTCAAGGGCCCCTACATTAGCTTACTGGGATTGGCATGGTTTGGACCATTGGGGCTAGCTGTCACGGGGGTGAACCACACTAGCTTACAAGTGGACGTGGATGCCATATGCAAGGAATTTCCAGGGGTTTTCGACGGGAAATTGGGACAGTATACGGGCCCCCCCATTGCGCTACAGCTTGACCCCGCAGTACGACCGGTCAGGCTCAAGGCCCGCCGGGTCCCGTTCGCCTTGAAACCCCGTATAGACGAGGAATTGGACCGACTCGTGGAGCAAGGAGTGCTGGAGCCGGTGCCTAATGCCCCCTGGGAAACCCCAATCGTCACACCCGTCAAGCCTAATGGTTCGGTCCGCATCTGCGCAGACTACAAATGTACCATAAACAAGGCCCTCACGGCCCACGCATACCCAGTGCCAGTGGTCAGCCATGTCCTTGCCACCCTGGCTGGGTCGAAAATTTTTGGCAAGCTGGACTTGGCCCAAGCATATCAACAGCTGCCAGTAGATGAGGCCACAGCAGAGGCACAGACGATTGTGACGCACAGAGGAGCGTTCAGGGTAAAGCGGCTGCAATTCGGGGTCAGCGTGGCACCAGGCATATTCCAGAATCTAATGGACTCTCTCCTCAAAGGGATTCCTGGCGTCACCCCCTTCTTCGATGATGTGTTGATTGCCGGGCCCACACCAGAGGAGTTTGAGGACCGCCTCCGCACAGTTCTGCACCGTTTCCAGACGGCGGGTCTCAAGGTGAAGCGGGAAAAATGTCTACTAGGAGTGCCTCAGGTGGACTTTCTGGGATTTATGGTGGACGCAGAAGGGGTCCACCCGACTGGGGACAAGGTACGGGCCATTTGTGATGCCCCAGCACCCAAGAGCAAGACTGAACTTCAGGCCTTCTTGGGACTATTGAACTTTTACCATTCCTTCCTTCCCCACAAGGCGGCGGTAGCGGAGCCCCTACACAGACTCCTGGACAAGCGGGCCCCTTGGGTGTGGGGCCAGCGCCAGGAGGCCGCATTCCAGGCAGTCAAGGACTTGCTTGTCTCAAACTCTGTCTTGGCACACTTCGACGAGAGGCTGCCGGTGGTGCTAGCATGCGACGCCTCACCCTATGGCATTGGCGCTGTCCTGGGGCACCAACTCCCGGATGGAAGAGAGGTACCGGTGGCGTACTTTTCACAGACACTCAACGCAACCGAGCGGAACTATTCGCAAATCGACAAGGAGGGTCTGGCAATCGTGAAGGGAGTAAAAAAATTCCATGATTTCTTGTACGGGCGGCCCTTCACCGTGGTGACTGACCACAAGCCGTTGCTTGGCTTGTTTGCTCCCGAAAAGCAGACCCCCCAAGTGCTGTCTCCTCGCGTCCTCAGGTGGTCAATTTTCCTTGCCAGCTACCAGTATGCACTGATTCACCGACCTGGGAAGGCGATGGGCCATGCGGACGCCCTCAGCAGGCTACCACTACCGGAAACAGGCCCCGACCCAGCACCTGCACAAGAGGTTATGACCCTGGAGCTGCTTCCCGACCGCCCCATTCAGGCACAAGAAGTTGCACACCATTCCAAGAAAGATAGGGTCATCTCCCGGGTCCTGGACTGGGTGTGGAGGGGATGGCCCAGCAGCAGCCCCGGGCCAGAATTCGCCGGCTACACAACCCGCAAACATGAACTGTCGGCCCACAAGGGGTGCCTGTTATGGGGAAGCAGGGTCGTTGTTCCCCAGCCCCTCCGCAAAAGGGTCCTCACAGCCCTACACGAGACACATCCAGGGGTAGTAAGAATGAAGGCCCTGGCCAGGAGTTATGTGTGGTGGCCGGGGATCGATGGAGAGATAGAGGCCTGGGTCAAACGCTGCCAGGCCTGCCAAGAATCCCGCCCAGATCCCCCTAGGGCCCCAGTCCAGTCCTGGGAGTCCGCCCGAGCACCATGGTCACGCCTGCATGTGGATTTCGCTGGCCCCTTTCAGGGGAAAACATTCTTCATAGTGGTGGACTCCTACACCAAATGGCTGGAAGTCGCACTGGTACCGTCCACTTCCACGTCCGCAGCCATCCGGGTACTACGCAGGCTGTTTGCAACCCACGGGCTCCCTGACACTCTCGTCTCAGACAACGGGACTGCATTTACGTCAGGAGAATTCCAAACCTTCACAGCACAGAACGCCATCCGCCACATCCGTTCGGCGCCGTTCCACCCTGCCACCAATGGCCAAGCAGAACGCATGGTGCGGACCACCAAGGACACCCTCCGCCGCATGACACAAGGGGACTGGGAGTACCGCCTTGCCACATTCCTTCTAGCACAGCACAGCACCCCCAGCTCAACGACTGGCCGGAGCCCCGCTGAACTACTAATGGGTCGGCGCCTTGCAATCAGATTGGACCGCCTTCACCCCGATAGAGCTCAGGATGAAGTAGTGGTGGGGGAAGGCAGGAACCCCCGGACCTTCAAGGCCCAGGACCCAGTGTACGCAAAGAATTTTGGGGCAGGCCCAGCATGGGTACCCGCCACAGTCACCAGGGTCACTGGCCCAGTGTCGTACGAGGTGCTAACGGATGGGGGGCAATGCTGGCGCCGCCACTGCGACCAGATACGGCGACGATTCCTGGGAGAAACCCAGGAGGACAGGTCAGAGGAGTCCCAAGGGAACAGCGGGGCAGTGAGGCCCATAGAGCAGGAGGGGCCAGCAGGAGAGGCAGAATCAGTAAATACAGAGAGGACCCGTGAGGCCGGAAGGACACCGGAACCAGAACCACGACTGAGCGAGCCGGTTGCACCAGACCAACCAGCCCCATCACAGCCAGTATCCTTGGAACACGAGCCAGAACCTGGAGCCCGGACCAGGGAACACCCCAGGCCGCAACGCACACGTAGGCCGCCAGCATACCTTGAGGACTATGAATGCGACCTCCCGGGCAGGACTGGAACTTAGAGGGGAGGAGTGTTATGTACTGAGTTGAATAGGATCCAAACTGAAGCAGTCTGATTGGTCCTAGAACAATAGGATCCAAATTGCAGCAGTCTGATTAGTCCTAGAACAATAGGATTGAGAATGCAGCAGTCTGATTGGTCCTAGAACAATGCAGCAGTATGATTGGTTGGCAGGAACCACCCAATCCTGCTCCAGATAGAAGTGAATCCACAACCTGATTGGCTTACAGTAGAATTCCGGAATTAGCCAATCATGTGCAGCCCATTGTGTAAATAATGTATATAAAGCAGATACTTTGAGGGGACATTCATTCATTCCTCCTCACCACTATGAGCTGAATAAAGAGCATGAAATCACTTTGCGACTCTGAGTATATTTCACGTGGAGTGCTCCCTCTATGTGTTTTTTTAAAACACCATACAGTCATACCTTGGGTTACAGACGCTTTGGGTTGTGCAATTTCGGGTTGCGCACCACACCAAACCCAGAAGTATTGGAACTGGTTACTTCCAGGTTTCGGAGCTTGCGCATGTGCAGAAGCGCTGAATCGCAACCTGTGTGTGTGCACATGTGGTACTGTGGGTTGTGAACGCTGCAGGTTGCAAACGCTGCAGCTTGCGAATGTGCTTCCTGCATGGATCACGTTCACAACCCAAGCGTACACTGTAAATTGTGGTTAATACAAGCTTTAATTATTTACATTGATCTAAATTATAACCAATTAACAGAGGAGTGGAATCATAGAATCATATAACTGTAGTGTTGGGAGGGACACTGAGAGACATCTAGTCCAACCACCTGCAATGCAGGAATCTCAAGTAGGAAGCCTGTTACTATTTCAGTGGGCTGGGCCAGCTAATATTTTGCTCATACTGTGAAAATGGTTGCATTTAATGATTTATTTCAGATTTATTTCTCGCCTGTATTTTAGGCACCCAAAGGAAGCTGATAAATGAGACTGTCCACCTGCTATCGTTGTCTGCCTCATAGCCTTGAGTCAGAAGTTAAAATATACCAGCTATTTGAAAAAGTCTTTCATCACCTCTAGGATACTGCCATTTTTATTTTTATTTTTTTGGCTCAGATGTTTCAAACTCCCGATTAAGAAAGGTATTCATAAAATGTGTGATAATAGAATGGATCAATCAAAACATACTGAACATTCTTTTTCAAATTAGATTGAGAAACAGCGGTTGGGTTTTTTTGAAGCTTCTTTTGCAACATCTCCAAGCTCCTCCATCCCTCCCACGACCTTAGAACAGGACCAGGAACGTTTGTGTGGTTTTGCAAATCTCTTGTGGGGTCCACTAATAAACACACATGTAAACAGAGGCTGCTACTGGAAAGGGCTTTAGCTCAGTGGTAGAAGATCTGCTTTACATGCAGAGGAACCAGGTTCAATCCCCAGATGGGTCAGGAAGAAACCTGCACCTGAAACTCTGGAGAGCTGCTGGCACTCAGTGCAGACAGTACTCAAGATGGGCCAACAATTTGGGATAAAGCAGCTTGCTATGTACCCATCCTAGGGTATGGTTACCAGATTATTTTCAATGAATCCAGGGACACTTCCCCCCTTTTTTTGAAGCTGAGTAGCAACAGGGTGTCAGTAGTGGGGATGGTGAGGCAAAAGACCCTGGGCCCAAGCACACATGCATATTGTATAAACATGCAAAGCCCTTCTTTCGCACCCTGTGAAACATAAATGCGCAGAGTTTTTTTAAAAAAACTGGGCTGCCCAACCGCAACTCCCGAGCCTCCCCCGATCAGTCAAAACAAAGAGGGAAGGGGGCAGGTGATCTGTACCGCCGGGTGTCCCTGGTTCCCCTTCGACAGTGGCAGCAGCAGCGGCAGTCAGCAGCCCAGAGCCAGCTTGGTAGCACAGTTGGCTCTGGCTGGCTTCGGGAGCTGCTTGCTGCTCGCTGCCTTGGCACCCGCCATTTTTCCTCTCCGGAAGTCCCCTTATGATGTGTTGCGCACAAGACACATCATATGGGGACTTCTGGAGAGGAAAAAAGGCGGGTGCCACGGCAGTGAGCCGCTCCTGAAGCCAGCCAGAGCCAACTGCACTACCAGGCTAACTCCGGGCTGCTGAGGCTGCCGCTGCCACATTTCCCAGGGACAGATTTGCAAATCTGGGGACATTCCGGGGATATATTTTGTCCGGGGACAGATTTGCAAATCCGGGGACTGTCCCCAGAAACTGGGGACGTCTGGTAACTCTATGCTAGGGGTTTCTTCAAGCACACTGATCTTAGCAAAGTGCTCCCCAATTGTCAGACTGCTACCAGTTTCCCGGCCGGTTTCCCCGGGACATACAAAGACAAGGAAATGTTTCTTACCATCCGTTTTTTATTCAGTATTTACATAGAGAGGTTATAGAACCCAGCCTCTGGGATAATGGCATTGACCCGAGTGAATCTCCACCACCCGTCTCTCCCACTTCCTCATTTGTCACTTCTACAGGTGCTTATATGTTCCCTCTGTCTTTCAGCTTCTTGCTCTTCTACTTTCAAGGCTTGCTGGGTTCTGGGAGAGAGGGAGTCTAGAATGCTTTCTAAAGACACTGTGACTGTCAGCTGTCACCTCCCCTGGGGCTTCCTCCTCCTTTTCTCCCATTATTTCCCAACTTTCTCCCTCATCTGCCTCTGAGCTGTGACCTCCTTCATACCCCTGTTGTAAATCCAAACTGTCTTCCTCCTCCTCCTCCTCCTCCTTGGAAGGGTCAAGCTTGGGAGGCCGTCTTCACCATTCCTCCTTTGCCCAGTCCCTAACATCAATGTTTGGTCCTTCAAAAAAGGAGAGATTGTTGTTGCTCAAATGTGCAGCTGGTTTCCTGCTCCTCAAACCACATTGGTGCTTCAGTAGGTCCAGGAAGGAGAAAGGGTGATTGTGTATGTTTCTATGAGGTGAGATGCAGCGATAACAGCAAGAGACTTTATTGAGCCAATGTCTAACAGAACAGAACAGTCAAACAGGGGCAAAGCAACTGCTTATGTGTATTTCTGAAGGCCTGGGCCACTCCCACTCTCAACGTGATTGGCTGTCTAAAGCCCCAAGCTGCAAATTGTAACCCAGAGCTTAAGAGCAAATGCCAGTAGCCCAAACCCTGACAATGCTACATGATTGGATATCATGTATCGAAATAAAACACACGGCAAGCTCAAGGAAACACAGAGCGCTGCATACATAATATAGCATCAGGACTACATTCAGAGATGCCTTCCTGAAATATACTCAGAGTCTAGAGTGGATGTCTGGAGCTGGATTGGGTGGCTCCTGCAGACCAATCATACTGCTGCATTGTTCTAGGACCAATCAGACTGCTGCATTCTGAATCCTATTATTCTAGGACCAATCAGACTGCTGCATTTTGGATCCTATTCAACTCAGTACATAACATTCCCACATTCTTGGCCTGACTTTGTTTGCTGCTAGCGTGAATGGGCGTCCATGATATCATCACATCCAACGATGATGGCATTAACAGCTTCATGTGGGGCGTGGTAGAATAAAAACAGATTGAATGGCAATGAGGCAAATGAATCACAAGCCAGGTGGAGTGGTTGAATTAGACCAGGGGGAAATCCAAGTTCAAATCCCCACTGAGCCATTCGTTACAGTCTTTTAGCCTAATGTACCTCACAGGGTTGTTGGGAGCATAAAATGCGTAGACCATTTGAGTGGGAACGAATGATGCTAGGCGGAAGTGTATTAGAAAAAAATACACAACTAAATACAGTGAGTGTCAAAAAGTCACATCCAAATCATACATGTAAAATGCATTTATACCACTTTAACCATCATGGCTTCCCTCAAAGCATCATGGGAACTGTAGTTTACGCCTCAAACACCTACAGTTCCTGTCAGTTTCCACAAACTACAGTTCCTTTAAGCTTTCAATGTGCTTTTAATGTATGGTGTGGAGGTGACCAACAGAAGGTGGTATCCTTTTCTTTTCTTTTTAAACATTCGTGGAAATATAAAACTGCTTTTGATTCTGTCCTAATTATTATCATGTATTATCCAACCTGGGACACAGGTGGTGTTGTGGGTTAAACCACAGAGCCTAGGACTTGCTGATCAGAAGGTTGGTGGTTCAAATCACTGCGATAGGGTGAGCTCCCATTGCTCGGTCCCTGCTCCTGCCAACCTAGCAGTTCGAAAGCATGTCAAAGTGCAAGTAGATAAATAGGTACCGCTCTGGCGGGAAGGTAAACGGTGCTTCCGTGTGCTGCTTTGGTTCGTCAGAAGCGGCTTAGTCATGCTGGTCACATGACCCAGACCCTGTCTACGGACGAACGCTGGCTCCCTCGGCCTGAAAGTGAGATGAGCGCTGCAACCCCAGAGTCGGTCACGACTGGACCTAATGGTCAGGGGTCCCTTTACCTTTTTATTATCCAACCTGTTGTGAAGAATCCAACTTGTTGGCCTTCATAATTCACACCTTTACTGCTGGTGGTTTTCGGGCCTCGTCCAAAGCATCATGCCCACACAATCATTTCCCTACATGGTTTCACATTTCTGTGAGAGAGGGGGGAAATGGCTTTGCGGCATTCGTCTGTTTGCCTTACTGCTGAGAAAGAAATTCATCCGAGCTCGTTCATTTCTAAATGTAGCCTAATAAAATAAAGTCAGTTCTTTCCCCCTCTCCAGTAATCCTTGAGTGTATGTGGTTCTTTTCCAGCTAGATCCTGCGAATAATTTGCCAGCTAATGACCTCCTTTCTCTGTTTATGAAATAATACTCTTAAGAATAGTAAGGCAAGACGCAAGCGGGAGGCATATGTTTCTTCTCGAATTCCTGCTCGACAAATGACCTGAAAATTGCTGTTGCAAGAACTTCTAAAACATATGGCTGTGCAAAGGGAATTTTAACTTCTTGTGCTGGATCCAAAAACTTTCCAATTATCAACAAAAGATGGCATACCAGCTCAATTACTCCTGAAAGATTCCAGTCCAGACGGAGACCGAGTAACCATAGTTGTGTGGGCGTAGGCAGCTTGAAATGACAGGAATCGCAGCGAATTTCAAGGGCAAATAAAGTGCGGAGGCCATTTATATATATCTCGCACGTCCAGACAAATGCGTCCCACTGTGCCGAATGTGCTTTCGAGAGGAAGTCGGAATTCTTCGGCATCCGACCAATGCTGATCTCAAGCCATCATAAACTATGAGAGGTAGCGTTCGTTCTCCAGTGTCACAAAATGCCTGCAACAGCTTTTTCACTTCATTTGTCAACAGCGTCGGACAAAGAACAAGGGCCAAGTGCTTATATAAGAAGAGAAAAATGCCCTGAATGACTATCAGGGATGTTGATTCTCAGCGGGATTAATTATTAGAGGGGCAAAGAGAGAGAAAGAGAGAAAGAGAAATCTTTGATGAACATCCTTTTGGCTACTGCATGATATAAAGTTTACATTAGAAACATGTTAGAAAATGGTAATGTGGTATGGAAGGGGGTTAAGCTACAAAGGTGATTTTCTGCTTTCTGGGAGCCCTTGGAGATAGGGCCCTGAATACATAAACATCCAGATTTGATCCCTGGCATCTCCAGCTAAAGGACTGGGGAAAGCTTCTGCCTGAAAGCTTTAAGAGCTATAGCCATGCTAGATTGGACAGCATTCTACAGACACCATTTACAGCAGCTTCCTGTGGCTAATATCCAATGTCAGTATCCATGGAAATTTAACGTGAGGATAAGCAACATTTTCTCTCTCTCTATGGATCATATCATTCAGAGTTCTGGAGTCAGACTGATGTGCTCTCGATGGAGCAAGCTGCCTCTAACCACACAAATACCAGAGATTCCTGAGAACTGCCCAGGGGGTATTAGTATCACTATCTCAAAGAAAAACTCGAGATGGATGGAACCGAGAGGTTCTGCTCTGGGAGGGGGGGAAAAGTGTTTGGCAGGCTCAGATTCTCCATCCAGCTTTTCTAACTTCTGTTCCCACTCAGAATCAATGTTGCCGTTTGAGGGGAAACCCTAGAATTTGTGGGGTCCATCAGATCATGGTGGCTCAGGAAGAAAGCTAACACTCTTCTTGGCTGCATCAGAAGCATAGTGTCCAGATCAAGGGAAGTAATACTACCGCTCTATTCTGCCTTGGTCAGACCACACCTAAAGCACTATGTCTGTTTCTGGGCACAATCATTTATAAAGGATATTGTCAGGGAACTGCCATCAGAGGGAAGAGGAGAGGAAAGTCGCTCCAGTGATGCAGGGGAGGGAAATAGCAAGGAGAGAGAGAGGGCTTCCACGGGGAAAAGAAATCCAGGGGACACCAGGGAGAAAGTGGAAGCTGAGAGTAAGGCGGAGGGGAGGCTCAGAGACTCTTCCAGTGAGATCAGCGGAGAGAGCACAGGACCTCCGCTTGGCACGCCCACGCTGCGCAGAAGGCTTCCACGCAGGGAATCTAGGAGGAGACTTGGAGTCAAGCAACTTTTATGTTGGAGGAAATTTAGGTCCCGCCCACTGACGGATTCTGCCAGTGACTAAGACAGTCGCTTTTCAAGGGCTGTCAACCAGGGAAGGTTTTAGCTATACGGCTAGCTTGGAGCAGTTTGCAGTTTATGCACAAGCAACCCCAATTCCCATTACAGATATTGACAAAGCTAGAGTGTGCGCAGAGGAGGGTGACCAAGATGATCAAGGGTCTGGAAACCAAGCCTTATGAGGAATGGTTGAGGGAGTTGGGTATGTTTAGCTTGGATAAGAGGGGACTGAGAGAAGATATGATAGCCATCTTCAAATATCTAAAGGGCTGTCACTTGGAAGATGGAGCATGCTTGTTTTCTCCTGGGTAGGACCTGAACTAATGACTTCAAGTTACAAGAAAGGAGATTCCAACTAAAAACCAGAAATAATTTTCTGGCAGTAAGAGTCATTTGGCAGTGGAACAGACTCCCACAAGAGGTGATGGACTCTCCTTCCTTGGAGGTTTTTCAGCAGAGGTTGGATGGCCACCTCTCATGGATGATCTAGTTGAGGTTCCGGCATAGCAGGGGGTTGGACTAGATGACCCTTGGTGTCCCTTCCAACTCTACAATTCTATGGTGCAGAGACCTGGCTATACATGCTTGATGCTCCCCTGCACTATGTGATTACACTTATGCCATGGGGGAGGGGAGCAGAGGTCAATGCACATGCACAGCTGGCCTATGGTATCATAGAAGCCTTCTGGAACTGAGCAAAGTACGCTAGATTCCAGCGAATCCTTAATCTGGCTTAAGGTGCTTCCACCACAAGTGAAACTGCAGTTCAGTTGCCAAACTTCATTAAACTGATGCAAATTTCTGTGGCATTTTGACTAGGGGGGGAAATAACCATGTTCTCTCCAACAAAGACAGATGGCCCTCCTCTCTTCTGTAATTGGCCCATGTCACAGACAATCACACGTTGCAAGCCCAGAGCCTGTTTGTTCATCATGATTTAATGGTAACTGGAAGTTTTAATCTCTGAAAAACAACTCCGAGCTGTCTCTCCACGGCAGCCAGTTTCGCTAAATCATTGAGGCCCAGAGTCGTTTCAGCTATGTCATCTCGTTGTTTAATTAATATGGTGAAACTGTATTTGTCCAGATCTATACAGCACACACTCCCCAACCCAAAACAGCATGTTTCAGTGGATGCATCCAAAAAGTATTCTTTAAATACTTTAAAGACTAAGATATGAAAGATGCCAAGAATCACAAACCATGACCACTGTTTGAACAAGACAGCTGCGGGGTGACGTTTCTGAAACTCTTTCTATTTTCTATTTATCGTCTGACGGCATGTGCCAGTGATGGCTGACAATTCTTTGGCATACTAACTACATGCCAAAGAGTACAAGAAGGCACATGTTTGCCTGCCCTGTATCCTTAACAGGGACTCCCAGATGTTGTGGGACTCCAGTGAAGGCGGGTACCCATTAGGACTGACAGGCAGTGGCGTAGCATGGGTTGTCAGCACCCGGGGCAAGGCAAGTAATTTGTGCCCCCTAACCCGTGGATTTGCGCCCCCTAACCCTAACCCCCAGATGTTGCGCCCGGTGCGGCCGGCCCCCCCTGCACCCCCCACGCTACGCCACTGCTGACAGGGCAAAGGTAGAGAGGTCAACAGGAGGTGGAGCCAAAGCCAATGACACGTGCAACCAGCTAGCTCTTGTTTCGTCCCAACTAAGTTCTACAAGAGTGACAGCAATGAGAAGGAAGCTGACAGCTAGGACTACACTGAGATGTGTGTCTCTGCTCGTAACCACTTATTCTGAAACCTCATCTGAATGCAACAATAAACTATGGGCTAAACTTGGGATTGTCATCATGAAATTGGAAGCTTTCACTTCCATTTTAAATGTACCACAGTGCTATGCCTGAACCCCAAACTGTGGTTAATCTTAAGTATGATCTGTTTCAGGGGGGTGGGAACCCATCTTCATAAACTGCAGTTTGTGCTTGTCCTGCTAGGGAAAAAACCACTGTAAATGAACTCTAGTTTGTCTGAGTTTTGGCAAAACACTCAACCCTGGACTCTTTTTGTACTGGCTATGCAAACATACATGTCTCTGACTTCAAATATTATTTATTTTTATGCGAAATGCTGAAAATAATTTCAGAGGTTGCTTTCAGTTTAGAAATTGGCCACATGAAGATTGCTTCCTTCACATGAAAATAGCAATGACAGGTGATAAACAAGCGGATGAAAAACAGCCGTGATGTATTCCTCCCGAACAGGAGATAAAGGCAAAAGTATTGCCCCCTTATCAGAACAAACAGCGATATCGTGCAACCTCCACTGGAATTTCCAATATTAACCTACCTGCAAACCAAGGGAAACATTTTCTCATAGCTCAGGAATTACATTAGCATAGTAGTTTGCTTTATGTGATAAGGAATGTAGCTTGTCGGAATTCTGCCTAACTGCAGCTGTGAAGGAATGAGGGCAATGAGAAGAAAGAGGGCCCAGGGTGGTTACTTATTGCTCCGACTCTTCCATCCTTGGTGGTTGCTTTTGAAAAGTCTGCCAAAATATTTCATTGAGAAATCAAAAGTCTTAGCTATTCCATTTGGTGCATTTATTTATTTTTTACATGCACCTGTTTAGTCCTGCCCATCATCAGGAGGGTGAATGTGTGATCCATAATAAAGGGCATCTTATAGATTAAGCCAGTGTTTCCCAAACGTTTTTGGGCAACGGCACACCTGTTTACCGGGGAAAAATCTCGCGGCACACCACCATTAAAGCCCCGCACCGTGACGTCAGCGCGCAGCGTCACGCCGGGAGGGACGCACAAAAGTGAAAGTTTTTTCCCTTCCCCTTGCCGGGGTGGGAGGAGGCAGCAGAGCGAGGGATTGAGGGACGGCGGCAGCTGAGGCGGCGGCGGCTGTTGTGGTGGTGGCGGCGATAGCGGGCGGAGGAGGAGCCGTCGCCGGGAGTTGCTGCTGCTGCTGTTGCTGCTGCTGCCCGGACATGCCGGCCTCCTCCTCCTCCGCTGTCTCGCGCTCCTCCCTTTTGCGCGCGCTGCCCCGCCGCTCGGCACCAGCACCGCGGAGCCGCCCCCGGCTCGACGCGGATCCTCGCCGCCGCCGCCTCTCGCCGCCCGACTCACCCGCCTCCCTCCCACGGCACACCAGCCGGTGTCTCACGGCACACTAGTGTGCCGCGGAACACCGGTTGGGAAACACTGGATTAAGCTAAAGCACGCCTGTTGGTCACTAAACTCATTAATCTGAGTGCATGTTGAGATGTATTTTTTTATTTATTTAAGCACTTAATTACCAGAGCTTTTAAGTGGTATACGTAAAATGCAGCAGTGGAGCCATTCTGTGTTCCCAGGTTTTTTTAATGAGATCATTCAGCGAAGGGTAGAGTTATAAATGAATATATGTATCCTGACATGGTAAAAGCCTGACATGGCAAAAGCTAGTATTTGCTGCACTTTCCCTAGTTCAGCTTGTGTGTTTCTAAAACAACAGCAACAACCTAGATATGATAGTGACGCCCAAAATCTCTAACACAATCTCTGTACAGGGAAACTGATGTTGTAAAAGGCTCCTGTGGAATATCCTGCTGTTTAAAAAAGGGGAGGGCACAAAACGTGATCCTGTAGCAATTTGCTCCTGTCAATATAATGATGTAAGGCAAAATAGTTTAAAAGGTTACTGTCTCACCGAATTCTTGTGACATCATTTGGCGGGGGGGAGATTAAATAAGTAACTACACTTGGTTGGCTGTTGGGAAAGGCCTTCTAATAATTAACGGAAGGAGCGAGAGAATGTTCTGCTGCTTCTGTTCAAAGAAAAAGAAGGGCAATTGTATTTAATTAATCTTTGTGTTTTGACATCATAGGATTCATATGGGGTTCATCAGTCTCTGCTGTTTATCCGGAGACCAGGGCTGTGCAACTTGCCAGCTACCCAGCCAAACACAGCCCCACAGCCAGGCATGGCAGGTCATCAGTGGGTTTGCTGCCTGCTGGGAACTGCAGACATATGGAAGGCTGACAGTCTCCTGGCAGGGCACAATATGTGATGGGTGGATATATGGTGTTGCATCAAGTAAGCATTCTCCTGTACTTTCCAAGGCATTTTCCTGTTGTTTTTCTTATTGAAAAAAGTCTGCTGGGGGGGGGGTGCTTTTGTTGTCCAAGATCGCCAAATCCACTTGACTTGTGGATTCATAACCGGAATATGCTGGAAATGGTGACAGTCTGGAAGTGCCTTTGCTCTCTGTGATCCTTCCCACTGGAGAGGCTAGGGACTGAATTGGAGACCTTCCAGATTCAAAGCATTTGCTTTGTCACTGAGCTATGGTCCATTGTTACCTTTAGAACTGGATCTGAGTATAGCCATCATGGTGAGCAAGATGGCTGGCTTCCAACTTCACTCACTCATTGGGGGGCTCTGGGAAAAGGGAGGGAGCAGGGAGGTCCTGCTACAGTGCATTTGCCTAGGTTAGAACTTGCCATTGACTGCTACTTCTTCTTGGAGCAACAATAATAATGACCTATTCGCAGTGCACTCCTCACCATACCATGGTTTGTCATCTGCCTGCAGTGATGCTGCCCACGGCTCCTACTTTAATCTCCCTGAAGACGCAGGCCTAGCAAGGAGGGATGACCTCCAGTTCAATGCTACATATCAGCCTCCTATCATCAGAGCTGGGACAGGCCTCAGCATCATTACCCTGTGTTGGACCTCTCATCTACACCTCCAGCAGTAACAGTTCATTGGCCAAGTTGATCTCAGAGATAGTGCACTGGGTGGTATAAAAACTGGGTTGCTCTCATAATCTTGCACGTACTAATTGCATAAACACAACCACACCTAGATGGACAAGCTTCTCTAGTTCATGGCAAACTGCAGACCAATGAGATGGTGAAGGGAAAGGAGAACTCTTTTTTTTCTAGAAAGAAAGTACAATTGAAAGCATAGCTTCCCCTATGTGATTATGTCTGAAGAAATTCTACTCATGGCACCCACTGCACCCTACAGGGCAGTGATCAGGAAACAAGCTGCTTCTCCTTCTCCTTCTCCTTTTAATAAAAGTGACTGTTCCTGGCTTAGTATATTTTTCTATGTAAAACTGTAATAAAATGCAAATTCAGCAATGTGTGGAGGTAGCACAAGGGAGCAGAGGATTGCACTGAGTTTGAAGGGAATACCTTCGGTGGAAGATAATGCAGAAATGGCTTGGACAAGGATGTGCATTTCATTCAGATTCAAGATTTGTCTGAGAGCCCTTCCCCAAAGGAAATCCATTTCATCTTCTTTTCGCCATGAAAATGGATGCACCTTGTTCAGAGCTTTTGTGCACCCCAAAAATCATATATCCAGGGCTGCCTCATCTTTGATGGAATGTTCTTTGATCCATCAGAGGCTCCTGTCAGTGAAATAACAAAAGAGACCTTTTAGCGCGCGCGCGCGCGTGTGTGTATGTGTTTTATGCTTTCCCAGGCCACCTCATGGTGCCACCTCCCAGGGTGGACTGAAAAATCCCTGAGTCCTCTGGAGCTGATTGTGGATGGAATGGAGAGGGTGAATATATCACAATAACCTTATTTTTCTGTTCTGCTGAAAGAAGCCTCCATTGGCTCCAAGAGCCTTCTGTCTGCAGCATGTGAGAAAACACTGGATGCAATCCTTAAGAGCCTCATGCTGCTGCTGCTGCTGCTGCCGCTGTTGTTGTTACCCATCTCAACAACCAGATTCATCCAACAGAACAAAATCAAGAAGGCTCGGTGGTCAGTTTTAGTTGCAAGGGTTTACATTTCAAGCTGCCTCCTTGCCCTGGGCATGCCCACCCACACAAGGTTTGGGGGGGGGGAGACCCATATGCCTTACATTTAATGAGGTCCAGATTATATGGTAGAATGTCTAAGCCAGAGAAAATATTTCCAAACTCCCTCACAGCGAAATAGACAGCTATTGTACACATTTCAGTTAAAATGAACAAATTAAACTCAAATAATCTACGAATAGCTATTCATTTCATTTTACCAGAGTGGTATGTTAATTCATATTTATATGTTCTGAACCAAAAGGCCTAATTATTATTACTGTTATTTCATTGTGTAGAGAGCCAGTCATTTGCAACTCAGAAGTAAGTTTCATTGAGTTGAACTTCCAGGGAACTCTACATTAAAATGTCAGCCTTCATTTTAGAACTAACCTAGATAGGAAGGAATAATATTAATAATGGGTGAGCCCCCTACTCCAACACCTCAATCCAGAATGGATTTAGAGACAATAATTGATTTGGGTTTGTTTGGTGTGTGTTTTTAAAGATTCCTGGCCCTGAGACCACTTGGAACTCCACACCCCAGAAGCCTCCTTTTCCACAACCCTCCCCAGTCAATCTCTCCCTTCCCCCCCATAAAACTCAACAAACAACATGTGTGGTAGTGCCTCCACCTCATCATAATTACAGTTTCCAAGGTGGAAAGACCATACTAGACCCCGCTTAGTTATGCAAATGTGCTAGCAGTTTTATTGCAGCACCACTGGTATCAGGAACCATAAGGAATATAGATCCCATGGTTCTTACATCCCTATTCAGAAGCATGGGAGAATTACATTTCCCATGATTCCTGATGCTGCAATGCTAGTGATGACATTCCAAAAACCAGAAACCATGGGAAATGTGATGTTCCTAGTAGGATTGAAGGAATTATGGGTTGTACCCAAAGTAGCACTAATTGACTGTTCCATCGTTGTAAGGATGTCTGCTTGTGCAGCTGAATTTGGGGAGAAGAGGAGTTCCATTGAACAAGTGGAAATCCTTGCTTTTATGGAACAAGTTAGCTGGGTGGCATCCTATATATTCCTCTTGGTTCTTGACTCCTGGAAGCTCCCATTGCCAACCCTCTACTATGTTGCTGTCACAACTGTCAGATATGTTTGGGTGGTGAAGGCACATGGGCAGGGCTATCTGTGAAGCAAGCTGGTTAGGAAACTGGACCAGAACCTCTCTGGCATTTGGAATCAATTTGATTGAGGGCTTGAGGGAGGAAGTCCCACCTTCCTCACCCACTATTGCTGAAGAATATTGGTTGGGAACATTCAGGTAGTGATGCAAAGGGTCCCACTTCACAATAAATGCACAGGGGTGAAACACAGTTGTTTTCCTTCTTGGAGAAATGAACTGTTTGAAGTTCTGGCTGCTTGAGGCCTCAGCCTCGAAGTTCATTAGTGCCTCTTTGGAGGTCAAGACTCAGAAAGGAATTCTATTTTCCCCATTCCCCATTATGGCTGGCCACATAGTGAAGGAATTTGAGGCAGGGTCGATTATTGCTAATGTGCTAATAAAATTCCCTCTTTTTAAAGGAGACTTGGGTAAATTTTGCTTCCCTGCTCCTACATCAACAGCAGTGGCTCCAGTACAAGGTATCATTTTACCAATTCTGTGTTGCATATTTGGGGCTGGTAAGAAATTTGTCCTTCATTCAATTTGGGGTTCCGAGGCCACAAAGGAGCCTGAGAGTCATTACAGGAATCATTATAAAGGGATATAACAGAATGAAAAAGCTCTTGTTATTCTTTGCTTTGATCAAAACTACTAGCCACACACAAAAAAGTATGGAGTTACACATGCCAAAGTCAACCCCAACCAATATTCTCTCTAAGCACTGGAGCTGCTATCTGCCAACTTCTCCTTATTTTCTCCAGTCGTCTGCCCATGTCATGTTGTTCTAACAATTAAGAATGTGGCTTTCAGTTTCATTTAAGGGTAACTTAAACTAAATCAAGCACTTGGCATTTTAGGCCTTCCTTGGAATACGTGGGAGAAACACTCCATATTGCTTGCAACACATGCTATATGATGTGATGGATTGATTTACAAAGGCTTTGAGGGGGCATACAGGAGATAGGGCAATGATGGCATCCAGGCTGTGGTGTGGCTCCACAAGCAGTCTCTGGAGTCAGTATCATGGCTCTTTCTGGGCCAGATGTTGGCACAGGATTTTGATAAATGGCCCAACAGGAGATTCTATAGCAGGAATAACTAACATGGGCCCTCCAGATGTTTTTGGGCTACAATTCCTATCATACCTGATTGTTGGCCATGCTAGCTGGGACTGATGGGAGATTTAGTATATATTTATTTAATGCCATAATGGTAAAGGTAAAGGGACCCCTGACCATTAGGTCCAGTCGTGCCCGACTCTGGGGTTGCGCGCTCATCTTGCTCTATAGGCCGAGGGAGCCGGCATTTGTCTGCAGACAGCTTCCGGGTCATGTGGCCAGCATGACTAAGCCGCTTCTGGCGAACCAGAGCAGCACACGGAAACACCATTTACCTTCCCGCCGGAGCGGTTCCTATTTATCTACTTGCACATGACGTGCTTTCGAACTGCTAGGTTGGCAGGAGCAGGGACCGAGCAACGGGAGCTCACCCCGTCACGGGGATTCAAACCGCCGACCTTCTGATCAGCAAGTCCTAGGCTCTGTGGTTTAACCCACAGCGCCACCCGCGTCCTGATTTAATGCCATACCTTTCTCCTAATACATGACCCAAGGCAGCTCACAGCATGAATTAGCTACAGCTAAAAACCCTGAATGTGTATGTGTGCATACACACATAGTGATATATATACAATGGTATCAGAAAGCCACCGAGAGGTCCAGCAGAACCAACAGGGATACCCTCTGTCTCCAACTCCTGGCAAAGGTTATCTACTAAGGCAACCAAAGCTGTTTCTGTTCCTTAATCAGGGCTGAAGTCATACTGGAATGGATACAGGTCATCCAGGAACTCCTGAAGCTGAGAAGCTACCGCATGCCCCAGCACGTAGCTCAGTAATGGAATATTGGAGACCAGAGTTCAGCAACATCTGGAGGTCACCAAGTTGACTACCCCCGTTTCACAGAAGTGAAGAGAAGTGGGAAGATGGTGGGGGTAGCTGAAAAGAAGGTGCATTAGAAGAAGCCCAGGAAAAAAGGCAGATGGTGGAGGATGAGTGGTATAAGCAGAAGATTTCTCTAGTGAGCACTGTTGGTTTTGTAGTCCCACTCCTCTCTTTCAAGCACACCCAAGCCATGTCCTTTCTTTCAGGAAATGGGTCTGGTGTGATAATATATAATAAAGGAAAATATATCCAAACATGTACAGGCTGCCTATTCATCAGCAATGAACAACTGCAGCATTTCCTACACACATTGAGAATTAAGAAGTATGGCTTCCATCCAGGGCAAATGACCGAGCTCTTATAGACGCCTGAACCCTGTGCATCTGTTGCATGGTTTCATCACAGGAGGAGAACCGGGAGAGATTGTGATCCCTGGTCTTCTCTGTACATAGATCCCGTGGGACCTGAAGTAGGAGGAAAGGAAGGCACAATAGAGAAAGTTTTAAGTACCTATCATCCTCTTCCCAGATACATACCATATTTTTCCCTGTGTATAAGATGCCCCCTATTTTGGAGGACTAAAATTAAGAAAATGGGGGGAGATTGCCCCATGTATAAGACTACCCCCCTTTTTAACATTATTTTTTAGTAAAAAAAAAACAAACCTAGTCTTATACACGGAAAAGTATGGTAATTGCTAAAGCAGAGTAACAGAAAACGGATATAATAGGATAAATATAATGTGTATAATCAATACAATAATTGCATACAAACTTCTGCTTAAAAATGCCGAGCCTTTTCTTTTAACTGGAAAGTAAAGGTAAAGGTACCCCTGCCTGTACGGGCCAGTCTTGACAGACTCTAGGGTTGTGCGCTCATCTCACTCTATAGGCCAGGAGCCAGCGCTGTCCGCAGACACTTCCGGGTCATGTGGCCAGCATGACAAGCTGCATCTGGCGAGCCAGCACAGGACACGGAAATGCCGTTTACCTTCCCGCTAGTAAGCGGTTCCTATTTATCTACTTGCACCCGGGGGTGCTTTCGAACTGCTAGGTTGGCAGGCGCTGGGACCGAGCAACAGGAGCGCACCCCGCTGCGGGGATTCGAACCACCGACCTGACGATCAGCAAGGAGCGCACCCCGCTGCGGGGATTCGAACCACCGACCTGACGATCAGCAAGTTCTAGGCGCTGAGGTTTTACCCACAGCGCCACCCGCGTCCCATAACTGGAATGTAAGACCCCTTATTAAAGGGTGTATTTCCATGGTAAAAGAAATACATATAACTGCAAGGGATATATAGATGCTTTAGACTGTCATGAAATTCTACTCAATATTGATCCAGAGCAGATTCTAATGTATAGTTAGCAGAGTGAAAACTGAAACACGTTGCAGGATTCCCAACAAATAGACCAGAGGCAATTATATTTCATCCAGCAGAGCTTTACTGCTACGGAAGGCAAATGAGAATAAGGGTTACAAATCCAATACATTCAGGATTGGCCCTGTCCAGAAGAAATCCAGTTGCAGCAGACTTAACTTAAACTTACAATAAGCATATGGATATAACACCTATGTACACAACACCTCGCCAGAAGAAAAAGAGATAGAAATAGAAAAGTGAAACCTAGGCTCCTTCTGGCCCTACTTTTATGGTCAGCAACACCTTGACAGAAAAAGGTAACAGAACCAGTTTAAGCCAGCTGTACTCAGCTTCTCTGAAGGAATAACCATCATGAACGTTCTACTTGTTTCTTTCACATACAGAAGCCTCCAGAACCCTCTTGAATCAATTAGAATAGGAAAGATCTCTACACATCAGATCAATACTTTCTGTACTAAGAAATGCAAACTGACATAGGATGAGGATAGCAAGAATGCAAACAGGATTTTCTGGGCCCAGTACACTGTATGTGGATTGGGCTCTCTGAACCACTCACCCAAGAGGACACAGATTTGCATAAAATTGCATCCTTTTTGCAGTTGGAGTTAAGGACACAAGATTAAATCAGTGGCCACACACATAATAAGATGTTTGACAGGCAGAATATGAAGCTTTCCCCATAATTTTATTGGGAAGAGGGGGCTTAGCTTCTTGAATTTCTGTATGCTACAGAGTTGTTAAAGCCACAAGAACCCTGCTTTCCCCCAAAGCCTAGGTTGTAATCCTGTCTTCACTTAAAACACAAAGTTCTTACTACTGAGCAGTCACTCACACCATTGTACTGCAAGTGAAATATACAGTGCCTGGTTTAGCTCCTCCCTAGCAGAAGACACTCCGAATTCTCTTCGCAAAGTTTTCATATTTTGCATTTGCCACCAGTGCAGAGCAGGGGTGCTGTTTAATATCCATATGCACTTATTGTGTAGTAGTATTTGCAAAAACAAAAAAAGTAGGGAGTACCATCTCTCAGATGAATCTACCCCTCAGGAAAGATGCATCTTCATTGCCAGTAGAAAAGGGGCAAGCTATAGAGATTCAAAGGACTACATAAGCAGGAAAAGTGCACCCAAGCGGGGGTGGGGGTGGGTGGTGGGGAGCAGTTCTTAGGACCACAGGGATTCCTGTCGACTCATCAATCACAGCTCTGACTTTCCTCATTGGTTTAAAACAATGAAATGTGGGAGCAGTCAGGTTGGTTCATCTCACAGAAATGGCTTGGAAGGGTTCCTTCACTTTTGCTTCATAACTATCTTTTTGGAGGGCTAGAGATTTACTACTCCCCCCTTTTTTTCTTTTTAAATTAAGTGCCATGTTTGGGCGCCAGTACGTCAGCAACCCCTCTGGTTAATTTGTAATATCTCTCCTTGTTTCCTCTTTCTTCAAAGCAAAAGGCTTTGTGCTGATCCCAAAGACTGTACAATGGCAATAACCATTCCTTGTTCCCTACTACTGGACAGTCAGAGGTATACACTTCCTCTGAACATGGGGGTTTCATTTCTTTCAATAGTAGGGTTGCCATATTTCAAAAAGTGAAAATCTGGAAATAAAAGTTGTTGAGGTTTTAAAAAAAAAGTTTTAAAGCTATGTTTTGGTAAATTCTACGCTTCCAACATGACATTTAAGTGATTTCCTTCCAGACACTGTTTCCAACAGCTATGTCCGGGAAGTTCTAGATGTATGGCAATCCTATTCAAGAGTCATTCTTAGACACACCCTTCATCAATTTGGCTGAATACTTGAAATGTCACGTTGCAGCTAGTGGTCATTACAACACCCTGGGCCTGCAATGAATTAATTTCTACAAAGGGAAGTAGGGCTATCTGACCTGGCTGCATTCCTTGCCTAACCCCAGGTTTGACTGCTCATTTTTAAAGGGGGAGAGCTTCTCCGGGGAAAACACTTATCCCTATCCACCATTGCCTCCAAACACTATTGGCATTTCTGGAAAATATACAATCCTTCAATTACTGTCAGTAAAGTTCAAAACACATTTTGTATGGAATTAGTTGAGCTCTCTCACACAGCCTGAAGTCTGAATAGGTAAAGGGCACATAGTCAAAGACTTCTTAGCCTTTTGTCCCCTATTGATTTTGCAGCTCAAAATAACCATTGCTTTTCCACCTATTGTGGGAAGGCTACAGTGTATCTGTCTCTCTTGCAGCCCCTCCTTCTCACTGAAAGCAATTTTGAGTGGGAAAATGCCTGGGATGGGTAGGTGCGGGAAGTGCTTAGCAACCTATCCCAGCGCCAAATCCACCCCGGCCCGACTTCTGAGAAGTCGCTGCAGCGTCTGGACCACAGAAACCCAGCAGGGCGGGGTGAGGAGGCCGCTACTTATAGCTTTGGGCGGAGCCTCTGGCGCCTCGCGCGAGCGCAGCCTCCGCCGGCTCTATTTATGCGGCGCCCTCGCGCGCCGCCCCGCCCCTTTTCTCCCCTCGGATATCCCTCCCTCCCCGTCGGCGCGCGCCTCTCGCCGCTCCATGGAGGAGGCGGGGATGCTGTGCGGACTGCGCGCGGGATGGGGGCGCAGCCGAGCTGCAGCCGGCCCGGGACAAGCGCTGTGCAAGGCGAGCGGCTGCAGCAGCAGCAGCAGCAGCAAGAGGGACAGCCGCGCGCTCGGCGGGGAGCCTGAGCTGGAGGCTGAGGAGGCAGGCGCCACCGCCGCCGCCGCCGGGACCAGCGAGGCTCTGGCGGGCTGGGATGAAGCGGGCGGCGGGCGGCTGTGGGGCCAAATAGCTTCCCGCGGCGGCGGCCGGAGAGGCGACGACGGCGGCTGCTGCTATTGCTGCTGCGGGCAGGAGGCTGAGGGCAGCGGGGCGGCCGCCGCCGCCGCCTCAGCGTCCTCCGCCGCTGCTGAGTGGGGCGCGGGGATGGCGGCTCCTCCTCACGGCTACCCGCTCTCGGACCCGGGCTCCAACAGCGAGCGCAGCGCCGACTCGCCGCTGCCCGACGACGACGGCGGCTCCTCGGCGGCCGGCCCCGCCCGAGCCCCCTCGGCCAGCCCCGAGTGGGGCGAGGAGAGGTTCCGCGTGGACAGGAAGAAGCTGGAGGCCATGCTGCAAGGTGAGGAGCCCGCGGCGGGAGGGAAAGGCGAGCGGGCGGGCGGGCGACGCCGAGGGACTCCAGGGAGCCGGGAGGGAGACGCGGCCGCGCGGCGCCTGCGCAACTCGGCCCGAGCATTCCGCTTTGCCTCCCTCGCCGCTATTTGCTGCCCGTTAGACGCGCGGTGGGGAACGTCCTCCTCACCACGTGGCAGAGAGGACCACGCAGCCAGCGTCTCGTGAGGAAGCCCCCTCCCCGGGCTCGCCTGCGTGTCCAGCCTAGAAGGAAGGGGGCGCCTTTGCCTTGCTGGGCTTTAGGGAAAGCATCCCCGCCCCCCCCCTACTACTTCGTGTATTTCTCCACGAACTTTTTGTGAAATCCAGACATTGATCTTTTGTCTTTTCCCATCTCGTCGACTCCCTTTGCACAGTTCTTCCCCCAGGAGGAAGAATAGTTGGCTTATGCAATCTGTGGGATCTAGTTGAGATGCTTGCATTGTAAGGGGCTGGACTGGATGACCCTTGGAGTCCCTTCCCATTCAGGGATTCTATATTGAATCCCTATTCTTCACACAACCATCCAGTTTTCCCCTCCCTCCTTTTGGGGACTGAAACTGCAGTCTGGAGTGTCTCCAAGGAGGAGGACAGAATAGCCCATTCTGCCACACTTCTGCATCCTAACTTGTGTGGTAAAATCCTCCTCTCTGCTTGGCCACAGAACCATAGAATTGGAAGGGACCCTGGAGTCATCTAGTCCAGCCCCCTGCAATGCAAAAATGTGCAGCTGTCCCATATGGGAGTTGAACCTGCAACCTTGGTGTTATCAGCATCACTGGAAAACATTTTATTTGTTTTAAAGCCATGCATCCCTCCAGAAAAGAGTTCATTCCCCAGGTAGTTTGCTTTACACAGCATGGCCTTAATAAATTAACAGAGAAGTGGTCCCAGCACCATGTGGGGTCTTCAAGGCCAGTGCCCGTGTGGGCATTGCTGTTGAGGGTAAAGCAGGAAAGGTGCTCAGCACCAGCTATTGGGGAAAACCTCACCCCCAGTTTTGAGGAGCACCTCTTCCCCCTCTGTCAGCATTTAGAAGTTGCTGGCGGTGTCCGTCTCCTTCTCCCTCCCTTTGTGGTCTTTTGGGAAGATAGCTTTCAAGGGCTTGTGTGTTGCATAGCCAGGAGGAGCAGTTCACCCCTTTTGATTGAAAAGATTTCATTAACAGAGCTTTAGTGGTGGTGGGAGGATGGAGAGGGGGCTGTCAGGAGTCAAGGCGCTGGCCTTGACACATGGAGAGAATTGGGGGCTAGAGGCACCCTTAGTGCGCAGAGATCTTTAGCAAAGCTGGAGAAATGGACCCTTTTCTGTGTGTGAATTTCCATTTTTACCCTGTTTCAAAGCAGGATGTCATTTCTTCCATTCTAGGAATAGTGGCTGCTGTAATTTGGTGTTTCTGGGATGCTCCAAGTTCAGTCTCTGCACACTCCCCCCCCCCCAACCTTCCTACTCCAGTGTGCCATCTAAAATGCAAGGCTAGAAATAGTTTGCAGAGCACACACTGAAATATGCTGTCTCCAAACTTCGCTGGCTGTTTTGTTTTCTCCTCCCTCCTCTCAACTTTCCTTCCCGTTTGTTTCCCAAACACATCAGGTCCCAGATGTGGATAAACTCTCCTCTCTACAGATGTCAGTGCTTATGGCCTCTGCTGTTTTTCAGAGGCTGGAAGTGTTTGTTTCTCTAAGCTGAGGAGTCCACTTTTGTCGAGAAATTAGAGTTTTTAGGGGCTTGGTGCAAAGTGAATCTCAATAGCTTCTATGTGTTTTGTTTTGTTTTTAAAAAACTTAATCATTAACACAGGCCCAAAGTTCTGCTTCACAGCATCTCAGAGATGTAGGTTTTCCAGGCAACTTCTTAGCTCTGCTTAATTAACATATGCATTCTGAAATGAATACTCTGTTGCATAGTGTGAGTGACTGTCAAAGTGGTAAGATAATTTTGTAGCCAATTTATGGACAACCCCTTTAGAAGGGAAAACATTAAGGAAATTGAACACTATAAAATGAACATCTGTAATATAGGAGGCTTTTTGGAAATTATCCAAAGCCAGGCTTTTAAAAATATTTGCAGCTGGTATAATCTGACATGCATTATTTCCTTATACAGCTCCAAATACAGCAGTAAACTTGTTCTTCACTTTCTAAATTACTTGAGTTCAGACTTCCCCAGGATCCTTTTTATAAGGCTGACATTGCAAAGGATTCTGGGTAACTTTGTAGGACATTGGTGCTGTTTGGTTCTCCTGAGTCCAAATTGTTGCTGCTGTCTTTTTTCTTTTTCTGCAGTCTTTTAAGTAGGTGCTACAACAATACCCTAATTTGTGGTGTGTATACTCATTTTATATTGCCCCATTTAGTATCTGGTTACAATGGATTTTGCATGTTTTTCCAGCACTTGGAAATGTGGGTGAGTGTGACCAGGTATCATGGGGCAGAAATGCATGGCATGGACATTAATAACCCTATCATACAATTTCTTACGTATTTTCAGTAAGATGAACCCAACTATCTCCTGCGGTTTTGGGTTGCAGGGAAAGATTGGAAGTAGTCTACAAAAGAGTGCTTTAGGCAGCATATCCACCATTACTTATCTTCTCATCATGGAATCCATAAATGATTGCAGTATCCTAGAGTTCTGCAGTTTGGAAACCATTGTTCCATGAATGAAAACTCAGTAGTACTGAGACAATTTACATAGTATTGTTGAACTCCTATAATGTGGAAGGTAGGCTAGAAATTAACTGCATCAGTTTACTAACAAAAATGCAAATGTTTAAGAGTGCACTGTGTAGAGGAGAACCGAGTGTTTTCTGTTGCCTGTTTATTATGATGGGTTGCCTTAAAAATTTGTTCTGTTTTGAATTGCGTTACCCTTGCTGGAACTTAAGTAGACAGTTTTTGATAAAACATTTACGAGGGCTGGTTATGAAGGCAGATGTGTAGATTAGAAATGGTTGGAAATCCTCAGCATTTGTGTACCTAATTGAGCTTTTAATGGTCCCTGTGCTTTAGTGGTGGAGATCAGAAATTATCCAGAAACCTTTCCTTTGATCAAAGCAAATAACTCCATTTTATTGCTTTGCAGTTTAGTATGCTGATTATGTTGTGAACCACCTGTAGCATTTTTTAAAGTGGAAAAGCAGGATTACAATAATTTTATGAACTCTGTACATAAGCCCTTCTAAAACATCCCACTATATGTCTATGCTTGGTGTAGGGTGGCTAGACTAGGTGGGTCTTTGATCATAACATGGCTCATATTATAATGTATGCAGATCAGAGATGGAGAAACTCTGCTCCCCTCATACGTTGTTGGCCTACAACTCCTGCAATGGTTCAACAGCTGGCAACATGTAGTGGCAAGATAAATTGATGAGCTATGTGGAATTGGATAAGTTGACATACAAACTGTGTAACAAGGACAACCATGACTTCAAGGAAGAATGGGACCTTTTTACAAATTATCTAAAAAGACAACAAACTGATTTAGACTCCTTGGCAGGTTTTGAATAAACATCCACAAAGTTATCAGTTGAATATATGATAGAAAAGGCAACAATATGTACAATTTTATAATATGCAGAGAATAATATGTGTAAATAAACCAGGGAGGGGAGCTGAGGGAAGCCCTTGGGGGAGAGAGGGAAGGCGGGAATGTAAATGGTTATGTTGATTGATAATTTGTTTGCTAAAATTGTTCAATAAAATATATTTAAAAAAACAAACAAGCTGGCAACATGTACAGCACTCTGCAACATTCATGTGGCTAACTTACACTTATAATCAAGGCTTTGCAAGTGAGCACTATATACTTGTTTCCTTCATGCCTTCACAATTGCAAAGCACCGGGACTGAACTCTCCAAAGCACCTTTCCAAATATTCTGTAGCTTTTCTAGGTCTCTACAACACACAAATAAATTATGTTGCTGCTGATCCACATTTTAAAGAACTCCTTTTCCCTATTTTGCTGCTGCAAAATAGGAAGTAGTGTTTACTTCTTGCAAGATATCCCCGTAGCTGTGTTGCCTCTGTGTTCAGTTCTGAATGTCCTATTCAGATGGTTATAGCATAGCTTTTGATCATCAGATCAGTGAAATGTGGGTAGTAGAAAAGCAGTCAGTATGACTGACTATAATGTTTGGAATTTGTTTCAAATTAGATTCAGTCTCCTGGGGGTAGGTTAATCTTTAAGCAGTTAATATTTTGTTTTGCTGATAGAGGGATTTTTGGTATGCAACTGAGCAGAGATCACAGTATTTACTGTAATGACTATAATTTAACTTTAAAATTTGAGGAGGCCTTTAAACCCTAAAGGCATGGTATAATCATTGGAAAGAAGTTTGTGTGAGAGATCGTACTGCTAGCTGATCAGAGCTGAGTAGTGGAACATATGGCAGATAAAGCCATGAGGTTTTACCTGACGTGGAATATAATTCTAGCTCTCGACCCCCCCCCCCAAATTCCTCCAAGCAGCTCAAGGAGGTATTATGACCCCCTCTTAGTTCTTACACAGGCTGAGACATAGCATTTAGCCCAGTGTTACTCAGGAAGCTTTGCAGCTCAGAGGAGGTTTGAGAGTTGAACACCCTAACCTCTGTACCACACTGGCCAAATCACGTTACCACTGGGCAAGAGGGCAGCCCATATACATAATTTTCATCTCTTGCTAGGCAGAGGGACAGTTAAGGCTATCTGTCTTTGGAGGTGTTTGCTCATCTATGTACCTGGCTCAGGAACACAGATTTAATAAGTGGTCACAACAGGCACACATTGATAAATTACTATTTGGTCGATGATTGTGAGCACTCTCCCACAGAAGTCTCCCAGTTACAGGAGGTGCTCATGTGCTTTCTGTTCACTAGAAAACACTTTTTTAAAAGATTAGTTTATTTTCTTGTCGTACTTGTCTTCATATATACTAAAAAGACGTAGTGTAACTTACACAATATGTACCTCCTTCTGGATCTGCTTATATTGTTACTGCTCTTTTTATAGTTCCACTTGACTCTGCTTGCTTCCACTAATCTGTCTTGCATGATTTTATCTGCTTGGGTATATATTGCCTTATACAAAGTATGCAGAAAAGCCATAACAGAGAGCAGGGATTAGCTGGAGCGATGCAACTTCCCATCAGTGCACCATGCTTATTTTGTCCTTATGCTGTATTTAATTTTTCAGCTGCTTCAGGCAAGAGTACTTCCTTGTTCACCTTATGAAGCTGATCAGCAGCTGTGGAACAGATGCCTAATTGAAGCATGTACTGGAGCAGCATAGTTGATACTTTGGTAATACCTGTAGAGAAGACCTGCACAGGTCACTGAATGATGCTCTATCTCATGCCTGCATTCCACCCACTCTCAGACTGGTGGTGCCTAAGCCACACTGTTCTTCTCTACAAACATTATCAGAGAGGAATTTAACCAGTCCACAATAAAGTGATTTTTACTAATTCTTTAAATTAAGTCTGTACCTTCATTCAGGTAAAAAAATTCTAATCCATTTTACAGTAGCTTCTAAAACACAATTAATAATTGTAGCTGGAGGCAGGGAGGACATCAGATACTACAAACCTGAGTGTTCTTTTTAAAAAACAAACAAACACCTAAACCCTAAAATACATTGATGCGGTCACCAGGTTAGTCTCCTTGAAGAAAAGTCCCACAAGTAGACTACCACTACTGAAAAGGCCCCTTTCCCTATTGCTCCCTCACCTTGCTCCACTTTTTATTTTTATTTTTTGGTGGGTGGGAGCACTGAGCTAAGCCATAGTTCTGTTTAACATGTCATCCCAACCCAGGTTCATGGCTTATCTCTCCCAAACAAACCATGAGCTGTAAACTATAGGACAAAGCTTGGTTACAGCTCATGGTTTCTCTGGAAAGTTCTAAACCATAAGCCTGAGTTCTGACAACAAGCTAAACCACAGCTCAGCTCCTTGCAGCAGCAAAATTATGAATGAGGAGCAAAGCGACCACAATCTCGTCTCCAGGAGCCCACCCTTTTCATCATGCGAACCAGGCCAGCACTTAGACTCCAGGGATTCTGTTACAAATAGCTTGTGAGTTTGGAGGGCCATGACTGACTTGAATTGCTGCATAATATATAATAAATCTGAATATCGCTTCCCAAACACGACAGATTCTAAGCTGTCAGGAAAGTAATTGGCATTAATTCTAGACGAGAGTTGCTGTTAGAAGTATTGGATGAGAATGATCCCAAACAAGTGATGTGTTCATTGGAAATGTTGCTTTGTACTTATAGAAACACTCTATTTTAAAACACAATGATTTTAAGTTTCTGTGTACTAATAACCTAGCTTCATTGAAGGCTGGAGATCAAACAATCATCAGAAATCTGAGCTGGGTCCCTTGGACATGACATGCAGCCCATGCCCCCTTTCGTGCTTGCCCATATGTTACTGAATGTGAAGAACAACTGTGTTTGGGTACTATTGTGCTGGTAATGCAGTGCTAGCTTATTTCAGGACTTCACCCAAAGCTTGTGGGGCTTGGAGTTCGTCAGCTGCAATTTGCTGCTAAATTGCTTTGGGGAAATGCAGTAGTAATTTATTGCACCTTGCCTAGCATACTTATAAGAGGCAGAATAGATCGTTTGGGGCTAGCATGGAACACAACCTTGCAAATCCCACAAAAGTTAGTAGTGTACAACAGTCTTTACTAACCTGCCTGCCCACATGTATCTGTGTTAGTCATCTGTGGCGTATTGGTGGCCTGAAATGGAAGGAAAATGCTACTTAACATTCTAGTTTTCTGCTTACCTGGCCATTACTCTGGTGCAGGGGTCTGCAACTTTTAAGACAAAAAGAGCCACTTGGACCCGTTTCCGAAGGAAAAAAACAACTGGGAGCCGCAAAACTATTGCGACATTTAAAACAAATATAACACTGCATATATTGTTTCTTACCTTAATGTCCGATCTGACAGCGGGCGGGAAGGTGATGTCGGGACGGTGCGTGACTAACGCACGCACCGCCCCCATGCGACGTCACAGCCAGTACAGCGCCCGCCACAGTGGGGAGTGTCGGGGCGCACAATGTGCCTCCTCCCCTCGCTAGTATCCGCCCCGGAGCCGCGGCAAAGGTGTAAAAGAGCCACATGTGGCTCCGGAGCCGCAGGTTGCAGACCCCTGCTCTGGTGTAATGTTTCTCTCCTAGAAAGAAATAAGTGTCTTTGTAAAATGCAAGTCATTTCAGTGCTGCTTTATTCAGTGCAAGGAGATAGACCCAGTACTGAAAAATGGTAGCTGAGAGAGCAGCAAAAATATTATCCCCACTGTAGTGCAGAAGGCAAGTCAGTGCTCTGATAGAGAAAGGGCAGTGATGGAAAGTAGCAATATCATTTTCAAAGAACTTCAGCAAAATAATGGTGTCTTGGCTACAGACATGAAAATTGGCACTAAAGGTTACATAAAAGCAAGGATTCTGCTGTGTCTACTTGTATCAATTCTGCTTACCTCCACTGCAGAAATCTGTGGATCTTGCAAAGGGAGCAAGCTAACATTTTCTTTGTGTTACTGGGAAAAAAATCTCATAGCAGTAGCTGCGTATGTAGTTAAGGCAAACCAGAGATTCTGGCTAAAGACGACATTCTCAAACTTCCTTTCAGCAGATGTGCTGGTAACGTTGAATACCTGTTGTCAGGACGGGCTCCATGCCAGGGAGGGTTTCCTGCAAATGAGCATCAAAAAAGACTGCTGGGACATGTAAAATGCTTTAAAAACTTTCTTTTCTCTTAAACTTAAGGCTTTGGCAGCAAGTTCACTTTTTATTCATACTCTCTCCCCATCTCCAACCCCCAGTTGATCATATTAAAATTGGGCAGTTTGTATTTGAGATTTTTTATTTAGCAAAGCTCAAGCATGTCAAGTATTGCTTCAGTGGTGAGAAGCAGAATTTGCCCCGTGTGTGTTCGAGCTTCAGAACTGTCAAGGGGAGGGTTCTTTGTATGTGTGTAAACTTCTTTTATTTATGCAACTTTGTGAATGTCTCACACAGTGTGCTACAGTGTTTACATCCAATGCACTTGTGTTACATTTAATAGCATTTTGGTTATTTTTGCAATAGGTGTATACAGAAATCTCTTTGTATCCTCCTATAAGTTGCTGGTCAACTTGGTGAATTTTCTTCAGTGTTGTTATGCAGATATTTAACTTTCTTGGTTTTTTTCAAGTGGCAGAGTGATGCATTGTACTGTATACCCACAACTTGTGTGGGGGTGGGTTATATTCCGGGGATTTGAGCCTAAACCAAAATTGTGTATAGGGAAAACTGTGAATCTGGTCTGGGACCGTAATAAATTTCATTTCATTGTATAGGGAAAACTTTGGGTTCAGTGGCAGATGGGATTGCCAAAGTCGTCGTCTGCAGACTTCTGCCCCCTTTTCATTTGTTTTTTAATTTTTTTGCCAAGTGAGTAAAGTGGAATGTGCACAAATTAAATTCACATAAGTTGCAGGCTTGCTGCAATTTATGGCATAATTTAGAATCGTAGCTGGTTATAATCTGCATTTCATCCTAGACATTAATAGGGATGGAGGTCTGTTCATGTAAGGAACCCCTTTCTTGTTGAATTATTCCTGAGTAAGTGCAACACAGGGACGCGGGTGGCGCTGTGGGTTAAACCACAGAGCCTAGGACTTGCCGATCAGAAGGTCGGTGGTTTGAATCCCCATGATGGGGTGAGCTCCCGTTGCTCGGTCCTTGCTCCTGCCAACCTAGCAGTTCGAAAGCACGTCAAAGTGCAAGTAGATAAATAGGTACCGCTCCGGCGGGAAGGGAAACGGTGTTTCCGTGCGCTGCTCTGGTTCGCCAGAAGCGGCTTACTCATGCTGGCCACATGACCCGGAAACTGTATGCCGGCTCCCTTGGCCAGTTAAGCGAGATGAGCACCACAACCCCAGAGTTGGTCATGACTGGACCTAATGGTCAGGGGTCCCTTTACCTTTAAGTTCAACACAGTCATTAAATAACAAGGAGGGACTATGGCACAGTTTGGAATCTCTGCCATTGTTCAGCACTGTATGGATTGTAGCTCAAGGAATTGTAGCAGGCCGTGCCCTAGAGCATTATACTAGTGATGCCTTTTTTTAACAGTGCAAAACAGCGTTCCCCAATCTGGTGCCCTCCAGAAGTTATTGAACTGTAGCTCCCATTAAGTTCAGCCAGCATGGCCAATAGCCAAGGATGATGGCATTTGTAGTCCAATAACCTCTGGAGAGTACCTGGTTGGGGAAGCCTGGTATAGAAACTTGCATCAGGTAACAGAGATGTCTCTATGTAAGAAGGAAGCAATGTGAAAGTTTTTAGATTTACAGATAAAATGCATCTTTAAAGCTCTATTGATATATTGACGTGGAAGTGGCTTTGACCATTCCTGAGTTTTCAGTCTTGAATGTGTTTTTGTGAAAAGCTGCGATTAACATTGCCAGTTAGAAAATCTGCAGCAAGAGCTGGATTGCAATTCTCTGTGTACTTGCTTGGTATTAACTGTCATGATAAAAGTTGCGTGAGTGGTTTGTCATAGATGTAAAACCATTTCTAACACTTGAAATGAAAGTGGTATCTGAAGAAGTGTGCATGCACACGAAAGCTGAAGAAGTGTGCATGCACACGAAAGCTCATACCAAGAACTAACTTAGTTGGTCTTTAAGGTGCTACTGGAAGGAATTTTTTTTACTTGAAATGAAGTCAGTGTTCTGAATAAGAATCAAGTTCTTGCTCTTCTGGAATAGGTAGATATGCAATGCAGGAAGTTCATTCTTTCCTATATAAATATTTCTTAGTAATAATAAACCGCTAAAAGGTTCCAAGCCTCTTCCTCCCTGTGTCTAGGTTTTTAATGAACCACTGCAATACTTTGCTTAGAAAACCAAAATACTGAGGTTTCAGGTTAGCAGTCTAGATTCTGTAGTAACTGGAACATCTTTAATAGCGTTTACATTTTGTTTCATGTGTGCATAGCAGGAAAGGCTTCAGTTACTATTTTTGCTTTCATGTGCCAATTCTGCTGATTAGGCTTTCCTATAGAAAAATAAATATATGAAACGGATTTGTGGGAGTTGTAGTCTTTAAAACATTTTTACATTCCTTTGTTAACTATTGTAATAATACCACTTTCTCAAATTTCAGTGTTTCCTTAGTAGTATAACAGGCTATCTTGGTTTGGCATGAATGCCTTGGTTAAGTATTGCTGGCTTGCACATTCCTGTTGGTTACATTGCAATCTTTACCTATCATTGGAAAATATGCCCTGTTAACTGCTCATTGTGGACAGCCTGATTAAAAACCTGCCTATTTAGTGAATAAACATGCCAGTGTTTATCCCTTATACAAGCTAGAAAACTGTCTTCATAATTCTGCATATTTCACTTTACGTAAGGGGAAATGGTGACCCTCTGTATGCTGTGCCAAGAAAATGCAAACTCTGTAGGTGGAATAATTTGTATAAATGTGCATGCCATTTGCATAGTGTCCCACCACCTTCCCAAGAGATTTGCTAACTTGCTTGTATGGAATGAGATGAAGAGACTATGGGGTGGGGGAGGCAGCTGACTACTAAGCATGGTCAAAAGGAGTAGTCAGCAATTTGGGCTGAACACCACGTACTTTCAGACCTTAGTAGGCTCATTTTTGGCTAGGAAGGGCAAGGAGGCACATCCTCCTTGTTTGATGGCACCTAGCTGGGCACTTTCACAGATAGACTCAAGTGTACACCACCATGGTCATTTAATGACTTAATTAATGCATGCAAATAAGGGAAGGTCTTTCCTCTTTCTGCAGCTGCATTTTGGTATGTAATAGCCAAGGGTGGATGGAGGAGAATCGACATTGAAATGGTGGGTAGGAAAGTTGTCATGAAATGCACACAATTCCCCCCCTCTTCACCCCTTTTTGCTTTCATCTTACTTCCACAACTGTGTTGGTAAAGTTCACTGAAACATTTTTCATAGCCCCAGTACAAATAGCAAGCTGAAGGAGAGCTGTTTAGGGCAATTTGATAATTGGATTAGGTTTTAATCAAGCCTTTCTCTAGTTCTGGGTTTCCCCAAACTTGGGCCTGCAGCTGTTTTTGGACTACAATTCCCACCATCCCTGACCACTGGTCCTGCTAACTATGGATAATTGGAGTTGTAGTCCCAGAACCACTTGAGACTCAAGTTTTGCAAACCCTTCTCTCTGTGTAAGTTCCAATTTATGCCTAATTCTATGAATTTTGGTGACTTGTGTTCAAAACCTTTCCTTCTCATGCTTCTGTGCAGACAATAAATTCACCAACATCTTGTCATATACAGGGAAAGCATTGTAGGTCAGATTGGAGTCAATGAACACCTGAAATAGAGCCAGGATTTCCCTCTTAGTTCTTCAACTATCTTTTTCTGTCACATTTGGTGCGCCACTCTTTTCAGGACTTCAGAGTGATGCACCTACGTGGTTTTACTTGCAACAGCCTAAGAAGTAAGCTGCATAACCTTGCCCAGTCACCCCCAATACTCCTGTCCAGTGTGTCACACTAGATTTGGATAACCGATGTTGCCAAAACTCATAACTAGCTGTTCCAGTAAATGAACTTGTCTAGCCTGTCCTGCTAATCTACATTATGAATTGAGCAATATTTCCCCAAGAAACCTCTCTCAATGAGATTCTGAGGAGAAACTTGGCAGATGAGATGATGAAAGGCAGCTGCTTTGTAAATGCATATGCATTGGTTCCTCAGTGTTAATCTCCTACCCTTGATGGAAACCCATGAATTGTGGGTGATATTCAGCTAGGTATTACTTAGAGTAGACCCATTGACATTAATGGGCCTGGTTTAGTCATGTTCATCCATTTCTCTAGATCTCATCTGAGAACAGCTTGGTCGAATACTGCCCTGTGAGACCAGGCCACCGGGACAAAGTGTGTGTGTGTGGGGGGGGGTATTTTCTCTTATAGAGCAATGTCTTCATGTAATGTTTATGTGGTAGATATTTCACTCTCCAGTTCTAAACATCTCTCTGGTTCCCTGATATGTCCATTAGGATAAGAGGAGCAGGTGAGTTTCCAGGCAGCCCTCTGCCATTGCTGGCATGATGGGTGTGATGCAGGTGAGACCACAAACTACAACATCAAGAGGCCAATGTAATGTTTGTATAGCAGCATCAGCACACAGGTTTATGAGTTGAGGGATAACTTGCAGAATGTAAACGAACTCATTGCACATGCTTACCAAAGCTGCTTGTGTGAGTACTAAACTGATTTGATTGGAGTGAAGTGGAGTTTGCCCACTACTACTCTAGACATGGTGTAAGAGACAGGGATGAGAAGGGGAAGCATGGTATCTGCAACAGCTGTCTCTTTCCATGAAGCTTTATTGACATTAGCTTTCAGATCTTGGTCTATGAGACAGCAGAGAGCTGCAGCCTCCAAGGTGCAGCTGCTTTTTGCTTCTGGTACAAAATGTGCTTGAAAGAGTGTGGACAATACCTGGCAGTAGCTTGGAAGCTGGATGGGTTAGCAGATGACTGTATTGTGAAAACTGCAGAGCATCTCTGTCTCTCCATCCCTGCAGCAATGCCTAAGAGCACCCTGGACATTATGGCAAAGATGGAAGAGAATATGCTATGTGGATAGGATCCCTGATGTAGATGCAGTGAGTACCCCAATTCTTAAAAGTTGCAGTAGTCAAAAGGCAGGGCTATAGTATTCCAGTGTTCATTTTGTTCCGGGATGTTCATAACACTGCATTCATAAAGCTGTCAGCTGTCGTCCAAAGAGTTTCTTTCAAGCTCCAAGCAGAATGTAGCTTCTGGTAATCAAAGTTTGAATCTTTATTGAACTGAAACATATGCCTCTTAAAAAAAATAAATACAGATAGGGGTGAGCTGCAGGAGGAGTGTTCCCAAGTGCTGTTGGCAGTGCTTTGCAGTTATTTTGTGAGTGATTGCTGCAAAAGGCCTTAAGTATTATTATTTTTGGAGGTGGTTTTTTTTTGCCCATTTAGAAAGCACTTTCCTCACTCTGAATTCCCTTAGTGCCGTTGGACAAATACTATTTGTTATGCAACCTCATGACATCACATTAAGTACACGAACCCTGATTAGAATTGTCTGTGTGGCCATTGCCAGGAATTAGTAAACTTAGTTAGAAGAGGTGGTGGAGGAGGAGGAAACAGAAACAGCAGGAGCAATGACAGACAGCAGGGTCAAAACTCACATACATATACCCAACTATAAAGCATTTTCAGAAAATTTGTTCCCTGAAAGCATTAGTTTCAACCTCAACTTCAAAACAGGCAAGCATTTGTCCCTCTCGCTAGCTATGTATTAGAGCTCTTGCCTTTCATTCGCTTCTTGATATCTTAAGATAAAAATGGTCCAAATTAAATGCAACGCCCGACTATGGTGCACTGAAGCACTTCACATTATGGCAAAATGTTCAGTGCACTGGGAGATATTCTGAAGATAGTGTGTACTGGCTGGAATGTTAGGGCAATTTACATCTCAGATGGGGACTAAATAAGGACTCAGTGAAACTGTCTTGCGTACAGAAGTCCTGAGGGTAATTAAAATCACATAGTGTGGAAAATATTCGTGTTAAGATTTTATGGATATATATTTTATATATAAATAATATATGCAAGTATCAGGATGGGTGCACCAGCCCAATAAGTTTGGCTCTGATCCAATAAGCAGTCATGGATCATGGGACTGAAGTGGCCTTATCTAGGCTGCTCTGTGCATTTCCTCTTCCAACTGTGCCATGGCCCTGTCCCCTACTCTTGACACTACAATTGTTGTGGAATGACCACAAGCACCTGTGTGGTGCTTCTGGTTTGTCTACCTAAGCTTGATACGCAGATGGGGAGTTATAATAGAAAACAAAATTGCTGATACCATAATACCAGTATACACATGTATGGTACGCTTGCAACTGGAAATACTGGTCAGTTCACCTTAAAATGAACATTGTAGAGTTAGAAAAGGTTCAGAGAAGGGCAACCAAAATTATCAAGGGAATGAAGCAACTCACCAATGAGAAAATGTTGCAGCATTTGGGACTTTTTGGTTTAGAGAAAAGACAAGTATTATTATTATTATTATTATTATTATTATTATTATTATTATTATTAATTTTATTATTATTTTATTACATGGTTGCCCTGGCTAGTCCAAGCACCTTGTGCACATCTTCTAGCCTTTCTAACAGAAACTCACCCACCACAACAGGACTAGACAGTGTTCTGCCTAGAAGCGAAATGATGGAAGTGTATCAAGTTATGGAGACAGTGGATAAAGAAATTGCCTTAGTAGGTGCTCTTCAGCCCTTTCCTTTCTTAGGTAAGATCAGTTAGAGGTGAGCTGTGCTTTGGAACAGAAACCCGCTAAACTATTTTCTTCTTCCTTTCCTTACACAATTTGAATTAAGACCTACTGGTGCACTAAGGCTCTTAGCTTGACTTGCTGCTATCACAATTTTGTTTTTAAGATACTGAATTTTAACTGTTTGTTTTTTATCGTGTATTCTGAATCTTGTACTCTGCTTTGGACAACTTGTTGGGACAACAGATTATAAACTTGATAAATATACAGCAAGGATCTTTAGAAAGAAGCACTTTCCTGGCCATCTCCAGCCTTCTGCTAGATCACACCATTCAAATGATTTCGGGCTGTTTCTAGGATGAAGTTTGAAAATGCATATTGGTAATTCCCTCTGCTATTTCTGTAAAACAATGACTTAATATTTAAAATATCTACATGGTATAGAAAAATAGCATAAAAACAATATAATAAAAAGGTACAACCTAAATAGTAAAATAAAAAATATATAACTTCAGTAATAACAGGGTCCAACCCTACAGGTCAGGAAAAGCCTGGACAAATGAAATTTATGAGATTTCTGAAGTGATTGATGGATCTCGATTATCTCAATTTGTCATGCAGAAAGAACACTGAGTAGTTCTATCACTGCTGCTGTTGCTAACAGACATTTAGCTAAATCTAAAGTTAATGATGCACTTTGTAGTAGCAGAAAATTGGAACTCTGTTCCCATCAGAATATTCACATATAAATATGTATTTAATTGAAAATTCCTTTTGGGTGACTTTCTCTGTCTAGTCTTAGTTGAGAAATGTGGGTACTTTTTGAACTGGCTAATGAGTGCAAGAAGTTGAGAGAATGAGTAAGTGTGGAAAGTTTGAGATTTCTGTTTACCCCAAGCAATGAGAACCATGTAGTCTTCATATTCTAAAGCATAAGGATAGTATTAAACTTGTTAGCATTAACTTCAGTTTTTTCTCATTTTGGGGGTTTGGTCTCTTATCTCTAGCTATGTTGTTTTGGGTGCATACTCTTCCCCACCCCCAGTTTCAGGATTATCTGAGATCTTGCATTGAATTAATTTACTTTAGTATAATGTGTCGTCGGCGCCCCCCCCCCCAAAAAACCCTCATAAGGCACAGTCTTTTATTTTTGGGACCTGCTTGCATGTCACTGAAACCCTATCCATTGCCTGAGCCATATGGATCATCCAGTTGTTGAGCCTCCTATAATCCATTTGTTGGTCACAGTCTTTGTGTTGAAACATTTCACTCACCTTCTTGCATAGTTTGAGCCCCCAAGTTATGCTAGCGTAGTATGAAGAACGCTTGCGTAGTCTTACTGAACAGCTTTACAAACTACTCCACAAAAACATTAGATAGCCCCAGTGTAATTTGCAACTTATGTAAAACTGGAGAGAGCCCTGCTCAGGGAAGACCTATTGAAATTAGTGGACTAACTTAGATTAATTTGTTTCAGTGGGTCTCCCCTGAGTATTATTGAGTTGGACTGCAAATCTTATTATCCCTGACCATTGTTTACGCTGGCTAGGGCTTCTAGGTATTGTGTTCCACCATATGTTGTAGACCAGGGGTTCTCAAATTGTGATCTGTGTACCACCAATAGTCCACAAGCTTTATTCAGTTGGTCTGCAGCATGCCTGTGGATCTGTGGTTGAAGACAGAAGATGGCACATGCATCACATTACACATTCATATTGCTTTTAATTGCATTTTAATTTTTTTTTCTTACATTGGACTTTTAATTATGTTACAATTTTAATTCTTTGGAATTAAAATTGTAATATAATGAAATGCATTGTATAAGAAATAACAGAAGCAATTAAATGCAATTAAAACCATTCAGCATCTAACACAAAACATTACAATTAATACAATAGACAGAAACATCATGAAGTGGTCCACCAAGACTCTCAGCTATTTTCAAGAAATCCCTGGGGACACAGGGAGTTGAATAAACACTATTGTAAACTATAGGTTGCCCACTCATTGCTGTGAAGCAAAACCCACCCAAACTGTTGTAAAAGTTTCTTTTTTGGTCCCTTGGAATGTTATGCTTTCCACAAGTGAGCAGGCAATTGGCTGTCAACAAGCCTATAGCTGCATTGTGTGAGATCTAATGCACAGTTTAGTAGTCAGTGTGAAAAGTCTAACTGATCCTTGTCAGTAAAAATCTAAGCATAAAACAGAAGAACAGAGGTGGGGATGGTAGGGCTTGTTCAAGTCAATATACAATGGTACCTCTAGTTACGGACTCCATGCATTCCGGGGTGCTGTTCGCACCCAAAAGGTCCGCAACTAGAGCACCGCACCACTTCTGCATATGTGCGAAGCACGCAGAATGCTTTTGCACACGCACACGTGGTGAAACCCAGAAGAGTTGGACAGTTTGCATTTTTAGTGGGTGTGAGTGTTGTTTAATATGCTGTTGAAAGTTTCTCTAAGGAGGCTATAGTTTGTTTCCAGGGCCTTAAAAACAAAGTAATGAGCAACAGTGGCTTGTATGTAGATTGAGAAATGTGTTCCCAAGAATTGCAAATTTCATATGTCTGAGGTTACCTGACTCATTCAGCCAGTTATTCTAGCAAGTATGTTCCCCGTTAGCACTGGCTGATTTGAACCTCATAGAAGTTCATGGTTATGCAAACTAGGAAAGCGGGAGGGAATGTGTGTGAGAGGCAGTCTGAATTCTGCAACATATGTAAATCATGCAAATTGAGCCGTTTTGCACTCTCTTCCATGGCATTGTTCTGATTTTACTAGTCAAGGGAACTGAATCCCTTCTCTTAGCTAAAATTCAGCCATCTTCCTGGTTTCTGAGATTTCAGCAGGCATTGCTCACCTGCCTTCCAATGCAACTGCACAGCCACAAAAGCTGGAAGCTTGCTCTCTTGTTCTGAAGGAACTTCAAGATCGGCAAGACTCTGAATTCTGTGCCTGTTAGCCGGCCTGTGTTTTTCCTTCTTACTCTGAAATTGCATGTGTATATGTAACACAGCCATTAATAAAAATAGGATATACAATTATCTATCCTCATTCCGCAGGCTACTATAGTTACAGCAGCCATAGTGGCTTATTCCTCAAGGCTTTGTTGGTTTTTGCTCTTTGAGTGTACTGATGCTATTAAATTGGTTACAGTTTGGACAACTGCAATTGCATCAGCAGGATACAGAAGAGATCACATCAGCAGAAGGCTCTGGACAGAGAAACATGGCTCTTGTTTCTCATGCAGAAGCTCTCTGCAACCAGTCATAAATATCCACGACCCAAATAGCAGAACAGGGGTTTGGAGAATTTGTGGTCCTCTGGGTGTTTTGCATCATCCTTAACCATTGATAAATGCTAGCTGAGGCTGATGGCAATCTGGGGCCCTACATGTACTGATAGACACTAAATTGCATCAGCAAGCATTCCCAATAGTAAGTGAAGGATGGGAGTTGTAGTTCATCAACATTTCCAGGACTACAGGTTCCCCACTACTGTGTTGAGCCTTTTGCTGTTGAATAATGATTTCTGTTGTTATCTTGGCTTTGCCCTCTCCCTGTAGGCTTTTTTTGGGGGGTGGGATTAGCATGGTCTGTGTTTAATTATGCACAGAATGAGTTGTCAGTTTGGCTTTGAACTGTGCAGACAGTTTTAGTTTGTGACTATTTTCTGCAGAACTTATTGAATGTAATATTGTACTTGAGAAGAGAGGGGGTGGGGAGAATGACTTTGCTTATTAGTTTTGCATTTGGTGTATTGTCTTGCTTGACATCCATTGGTTCTTAGAGCATAATAATTCTATAATAATAACAATGGGGTGCAGCGCTCATCTCGCTTCAGGCCGAGGGAGCCGGCATTTGTCCACAGACAGCTTTCCGGGCCAGCAAGACTAAACCGCTTCTGGCTCAACGGAACACCGTGACGGAAGCCAGAGCACACTAACAACCTGATGATTCTCAAAAGAAGACACACATAACCACGTACAGAGAAGACCAGTCAAGATACCCAGGTGTTCTTCAGAGAATCTTGAAAAGGGACAGTTCGCTAATTGGAGGCGGGGGTGAGGGTTAGACATTCCCATAGCAAAATCTAAGGGTAATCGAGGCAGGTGGAGGTACCGCCATTAAGCTGCCAGAGGTGATAATCGCCCGCCCGCCCCCCCCCCATTGGTGGCTCCTTTGAAAAGAACAAAATGATAACAAGCCAGGGAGCCCTTCTCTTTCTAGGTACTTCACCTGTGTTTCACCAATTTGGTTTCTTTGTTGGAACCAAGGGATCTTTCCTACTTTTAATTCATTTAGCCCACTCTGGAAATACTTTAGCTTGTTTTCAGACTGAGAAAAATCTAGGTGCCCACTGAACTTAGCTGTGCAATCCTAACCATGTCTGCTTGGAAATCAGTCCTAATGAAGTCATTGGGCTTTCTTTCAGGTTAGGTAGGTTAGGGTTGCAGCCTTGTCTCACTTTTGAGGAACTTAACCACATACACACCCCACCAAAGATTCATTGTGGAACTTGCAGCCACTCACACTGGTTCCAATTCAGTATAACTCCCCCCCCCCCCATGCTACTGACATTTTGTAAGTGTGCTAAGGTTTAAGCGTTTTAGTTTGGAACTCCTTTTCAGTCAACCTGGCTCTCATATCTAACCCTTTAAAGTGCCACATTAACCTTTTATATGCCCATAGAAATTTAGCAACACTTCACCTTTGTAAAATTCACTACGTCTGCAGGATGAAGTCACAGGAAGTCTGCAGAAAGTATGATCGGTCATCGTTTTAGCTTCATCATTTAGGATCAAGTAAAGGGCACGAGGGAATATGAAGCAGCATGGACAGTGGTCCAGTTACCCATTTTTCCTGCTGTATTTGTAGTACTGGTTTACTAATTACATGACTATTTCATTTCAAGTTTCATATCACTGCTACAACTGTAATCACAGAGACTTTTCTAGATGCCCATATAACCTCTCAGTGTGAAGCTCCATCTGGTTGTCTTTGACATGTATCACCTGTGTGTTTGTATTAATCGCATGTGAGTAAACACATATGTGCCTCTCGCTTTCCCCGAACCCTTCTTAAATAGAGACTTCACATTCCGAGTCCTACAAACAACATTCCATAGGCTCCCTTCCCAACTCTCTTGCAGGTCCCCTTCTAACTTTTCTGGATTTTATAACCATAGTTTGCTGAGACATTTGAATCTAGCAAGGTGTGGCTATTGCTAATCAAGAATTGCCTCCAAATTTTGGCTTGTGGTTTTGCAATCCATGCTTGGAAGCTAAGGTACATTATCATACCTTGTTCTTTTTAGGTATGCATAGAATTACATCAGGTAGCAGTGGGAGAATCTAGGCCCAGGGATGGCCACCCATATGGTGCCTTCCAAATATTGCAGGATTCCTAACTCCCTGTAGCCCAATGCAGCATGGCCAATGGCCAGGGATTGTGGGAATTGAAATCTAACAGGAAATGGTGGTGGCCCCTGAGCTGCTCAGTGGTTTAACTGGAAGGGAACAAGGCAGAGGGAAAGTCTGCATCAAGGTTGTACAACACTGTATTTCTGCTGTCAGTTGGCCCCATGATGCAATAGAAAAGACTGCCTGCCACTTACATAGACGTCTTTGACATCAAGGAGTGTCTGGCAACTTTGGTCTTACAGGCTCTCAAATTACTGAGACACACAGATTGAGTGATCTCTAAGATTCTCTGAAAGGAAACCAACTGCGCAATGCAGGATGTGAATGATGTTAATATGGAACTTGAATGCACGTAAGCTGTAATCTACTGGTTGTTTCATTGCCTCAAGCGATGCTTATTTCTGGAGTGTGGTAGAAAAGAGAAGCTTGATTGTCTGATGGATACAAAAACTGAGCCGGCCAAAATCATTTTTCTGACGAGAATGGCCATCTTACAACTGATGCGGGTTTTAACTTGCCTTCAAGATTGAAAGTGGCGTATACATGAAAAATAGCAGAATTCATTATTTGGAATGTCTTCCAAGTCTTCTGGTTTCTTAAAATAGCTGGGGATGGGGAGAGCTGAAGTGTTTTTGAGAACATGCAGAACCACCAGCAATGCATGAAGGAAAGAAGAAGCCAATGCTGTTGAGGATAGTAGCACAGATAACATCTTTTGGAATTAACCTCGGCTGTTCCACCTTTTGAATGAAACAGAGCAATTTATAACAGTGCAAAACACTTGCATTGCCGGCACTCAGTGAATGCAAAACCTCTTACATTTCTTCTCCCTTCCTGCGGTGTCAGGATGTGAAATTTACAGAAAAGTACAAGATAGCTCCGGCCTGAATGGCAGGGACAAAATTAAATTTAGTAATTCAGTTCACTGTCTTGTTGCTAGTTGCAGTCAAAAATAGAATTGATTGCCACTAGTGGTCAGTAAAGATCCTTTGACTCCTTTCCTGACAGTTAAATATTCCACTATTTTGAACTTCTTCACTGCCACTGTTTGCTGTAAAGAGAAAATGCCTAAGTTTCCAAAGTGTGTAAATGTTGCTGATGTGTTAAAACCTCTGCCCCATATACAAATATAAAAAATGGGGATTAAAAAGCTGGGTATATCATTCTTAAAATGAATGTTACACACATGTGTATAATTTTGAAATCTTACGCAAATTTAGATTCCTCTAACAGGATTGATTCCAAAAATATGGTTAAAACAGGTTTTCAATACAGTGGTACCTCAGGTTAAGTACTGAATTCGTTCTGGAGGTCCATTCTTAACCTGAAACTGTTCTTAACCTGAAGCACCACTTTATCTAATGGGGCCTCCTGCTGCTGCCGCACTACCGGAGCAAGATTTCTGTTCTTATCCTGAAGCAAAGTTCTTAACCCGAGGTACTATTTCTGGGTTAGCGGAGTTTGCAACCTGAAGCATATGTAACCCGAGGTACCACTGTACTTAATTTACATGGAATTTAGGATATTAGGAATAGTACTAATCCAGGATTTTACAAGCAGCCTAATGGCGTAAAACCAACTTTAAAATCCTTGGCAATTGATTGCTTGGCTTTGAGGGATGAAGAGCAAATTAAATGCCATTATTTCACATCCTCTTTGACATTTTTGGCATGTGTTTACTCATTTGTCATTTATTTGACAGTGAGCTCGGAACAAGCCAGTTAAAGAGCAGTTTTGCAGTGTTGTTTCTGTTTATGTTCCTGTGAAATTTTGTTTTGGTTTTTCTTGCTTTTTCATTTCCATGTAATCCAGTGAAAATCTTTGTCAATCGACCTCCTGGAAAAAATAAATGGATAGATTCGTACTGCTTTTGTACCAGAACCAGTGGGGTTCAGTCATCCTTGGAGAATTGTTGCCACGCTCCTTTGCCTTTAGTTAAGTGCCTCTGATACATTATGGTCCAATTTCATACCATTCAGTGCCTCTCATTCTGCATATTGGGGGTGGGGGGAGAGATAGCATTTCTGTGGCTCATCTAGGGCAGAGCCATTGTGTACCTTCTAAGATCAGTAGTGCTAGCAACCTTAATCAAAAGTGAAGCTCCCCCCCCAACTTTACCTATGAAATTTTTAATAGCTTCATTGAGTTCCTTCATCACAGTGGAGAATATTACATGGCAATATTTATTTAGGTTACAGTGGTACCTCGGTTTAAGTACTTAATTCATTCTGGAGGTCCGTTCTTAACTTGAAACTGTTCTTAACCTGAGGTACCACTTAAGCTAATAGGGCCTCCCGCTGCTGCTGCACCGCCAGTGCACGATTTCTGAAGCAAAGTTCTTAACCTAAGGTACTATTTCTGGGTCTGTTACCTGAAGCATCTGTAACCCGAGGTACCACTGTATTTGTACCATGCTCAGGGCCGTCTTAAGCATATCTGACACCATGGTGCAAAGATCCCTCTGGCGGCGCCGCCCCCCCCCCCCATTTCACAGAGTTGTCGACCTTTTTTTTAGTTAGGGAGCTCACACCACACTTACACATTATCTCTGCTTGGGAAAAGAAAGCAGGAAACATAAACAGAGAACCAGTAAACAGTTAGGATGCAGCTTAACTGTATCAGAAAGGCACCCAGCCAATTTGGTTGCCAATCATTCTGGGTAACACTGTAACTGGTAGAATAAAGCCTCAATTTAAAACACATACAGTAAAAATGTAACAATAATGTAACACTAATCCAAACCATGGCTTAGCATGAATGTGCAGGAAAGAAAGATTGCAGCTGCACTGCTCTTCCCCCAGTTCTGGCTAAGCCATGCGCTGAATTCAAACCTGGGCTTGTGGCTTGTTTTCACCAGACAAACCATAAGCGCCAAAAAGAACAAACCATGACTACGGCTCAGTGTTTGCCTGGAGTGCTGCAGCCATGATCTTCACTTTGGCTTCCCCATTTGCACTGAGTTATGATTTAGCTTAACGTTATGTGTAAACTTGAGTTATAGCTAAGCTTTCACCCGGCACCTGAATGTCAGGTATGTGGGTGCTAATCACATTTTAGGGAAAGGGCATTTTCAGAGCTGGAGTACCTACCAGCCTGCTCTCCTGTCCCCTCTGAGCATGCAGTTGCCAGTGGCAAGATGTAGGGGCCTCCTAGGCAGAGCTTGATGTTGATTAGATATAATGTAGACACTAAGTGGTGTAAATATTATTGATTAATTAATAAACTCAATTGTAAGCACAGAGAGATTTTGCACATGGCAACTCTTCACTTGAAGAGGGTTTGGAAGCAGTTGGCACAATGAGGTATAGCTTCTTAATTTCCATTTTCTTGCACTGTGAATGTACAGATGTGACCATAGTTGTGTTTTCCTATGGTCTTTCTCTACAAATACATTTAAGGTGGTGACATTGCATTTCAGTTAGACTTTGGCAGCACAGTGGGCATTTCCAATGTCAAGTTTGCTTCTGACGTGCCAAGGGGTGATATTTGAATGGAAAATTGACTGGTGGAGGGGCAGTGTTTATGGGTTATCTGGGTTCCAGTGTGATACCTGCAACCACCAGTTGCTCCTATGATGCCCAGGAAAGGTCTCTGCATATATCCCCACAAAGCATGGTTTGCTCTTCATGCTCTGTTTGCACTAGCTTAGCCTTTCCTTCAGCAGACATGCCCCCTTGAGCTTCACTTCACTGGATGCCAGAAGTGGACACTCACTTTCCATTCAGAGTGGAAGAGAGGTGGTGGCTGATGTACGTGCCTTTTTCTACAGATTAGTGGGCATTCTCATGCCTTTTTGTCTTGTCTCTTTCTCTGCCCTCTTTGGGCAGAGTGTTTCCACCCCCATTGTTCTACCCAGACACTGAGGTCCAGCGTCGAGGGCCTTCTGGCGGTTCCCTCACTGCGAGAAGCCAAGTTACAGGGAACCAGGCAGAGGGCTTTCCTGGTAGTGGCACCCGCCCTGTGTAACGCCCTCCCACCAGATGTCAAAGAGTAAAACAACTACCAGACTTTTAGAAGACATCTTCTAAACAGCCCTGTTTAGGGAAGCTTTTAATGTTTGGACTACTGTATTTTAATATTTTGTTGGAAGCCACCCAGAGTGGCTGGGGAAACCCAGCCAGATTGGTGGGGTATGAATAATAAATTATTATTTGCTGTGGACAGCCATTTTGTGTCACGTCATGCCCTTGACAGCCATTTTGAGTTGAACCCAGCTATTTGTGAATAAGAGCAGTCAAAATTATAATGTGCCTACTGGCCCGAAAAGGTTGTCAGTCCTGGCTTTCCATTTATCTTGCCTATTGCTTTTCTTGAACTCCAACCTCTGTAGCTTTCTCCCAACCTGTTCATTGCTGGCAATCTCCTTTGAAAAAGACAGTCAGTGGAAGAGAATATGCTAGCATGACCCTTTTGAATAGTGCAAGCTACACCAGCCATTATTTCTTTACTTATTTAAACCATATTTATTCTGTTCTTTAGTGGGGCATTTCCTTTTGTCCCTGACAAACTACCTGCAGCCTTGGAGCTGGGAACCTTACTACGCAAAAAGTAGAGTAAATTGATTGCCAAAATGTGTTCTTTTTGCTGGAATGCTTCTGGTAACATGGTCAATACAGGTATTGTTTCCAGCTGTTGGAAATTCCACCAGTGCCAAGCTTTTTGAGAAGAAGAGATGCTGACTGTTTTCTAAGGATCTAGAAAATTGTGGATGTTTCCAATTAAGCCTCTCATGCCTTTCTAAAGATAGTTCAGCTCCTAATATAATATTGGACCATCTGCCTGCGTTAGATCCATGTTGCTTTTCCAAGCCCCATTCAACTGTAAGCTTTGACATACAAACCCCAAAATAATGGCGTTTCTGTGCCTTATCTGGCAAAGGCCTTGTGCATCCTTCAAGGACCAGTAGTACTAGCAAGCTGAGTCAGATTTAGAATTTTCTTTCTTTTTTTGCAATTTTAGCAACTTCATTGAGGACCCCAACAACAGAGAATATTAGATTAAAATTCTACTTGTGAGCAAGACGCTGAACTCTGCATACCCAGGGTCATAATCAGTTGTGCCACCATTTGCAGAAATAGCAACTGGATTTTGTTTTTTGTTTTTTTTTGTTTTTTTTAATGGAAATGGGTATGGGATGCCTTCTGTTGTGGTGCTCAGCAAGAATGAGAGGCCCTATGCCTGCTTTGGGCATAGGAAAGAAAATGCCTGTTCACTCCATTGGAAGCTAATTGCATTTAGTTTGGCCATAGAGAGATTGGTTTGTCCTGTGCATCTTGTCAAAGAAACATTGTTCCCTTCACCATCCCATTAGAGTGTATGGAACAGAGGAATTAGAGTTTTGTCTTGGTGGCAATTAATTGTGTCCACTGTCCTTTATTTTGTTTCCTGCTTGGCAGGGGGTTGGACTCGATGGCCCTTGTGGTCTCTTCCAACTCTATGATTCTATGATTTGTCCAGTGCACAGATACCTCTGCTATGGGACAAGGTCAGGCAGCTCCTTCAGCTATCAAACACTGGGGGACCATTTAAGGGTGGCAGAGTAGGCTCTGTTCTGTTCTAACCTTTAGGCACAATTGACTATAGGAGTTCCCCCATGTACACATCACTTAAAGCTTTGTGTCACTCTTGTCAATTTCAATAAGACTTGCTTGAGAAAACTTTCAGGTAGATTATGCTTGATGTGAAGAAGGGGCTTTCTGCCTTGGGTACCCTGATGTCCCTGCTGACCTTTGTCTAGGATGAGTAGCTGACATTTGGGATTTGGAGAGTATAAAGGAGGGCAGATGGAATTAAGTTCATATTAGGGACCTTATCAGTTTCTTCATGTCTTGGTTTTAAAAATATTACTCATTGCCTCTGCAAATGTGAGTGTCTTTAGCACCTGCATATTTTTGAAAGAGAGAGGGCATTGAAATACACAGCTGGCAATGAATATGGAAGGGCACTTAATTCAAATGCACAGAGCTGGTTTTACTTAACTGATTTGTCTAAAGAATGCACACTGGCAACAGGCATGTATAGCAATATCCAGGGTGGTAAAAAAAGTAGTGTTGGCTTTTCCTGTTGGGTCCCTGACATTCCTTCCAAATTAGTGCAATTCCTACGTCTCCTTAAAAAGAACAGGCCATTTGGCAGGAGGTTTTGAGCAAAGCACAGAAACACATGGAGAGTATTTTGCTAGAGGGATATTTAGTAGGAAATTTAAGACTGGCTGCATCTGAAGTCACATGCTATGCTATCTCATCCTCTAAACATCTGACACACCATGAAAAGTTTACAGTCTGCGAGGGGAGATGATGCATGTAAGATGTGTTTGAAAGTACTAGATATTTTGTTGTGCTGCTAAACACACACACAAAAAACTCTGTCTGACAAACTGCACCGAAGTGACCCTTGTTAAAAACACGCAACTTACTCTAGCAAACACTCGTGACAGACCTTTAGTATGCATGGATGTATGTGAGCATCTCTGGGACACTTAGGCGTGCTTAGTTACGTACACTGCTTTTTGGTGAACATGCCTGCTTTCATCATCGTTTAAATGAAAGTGCACATCTCTGTCATCTGCTGCTAGCTGTGTGCAGCACTTTCTACTGTGTAGTTCAAGTAGGATCTACTCTTTCCCCCCAATCTCTGCTTTATGTAGTGGTTTTCTTATATCTAGTTCCCAGATCCCAGTTTCTATGCAGTTTGCTGTAGCTGAAACTATTTGCTTGCATAAGGTGAATCTATGGACAGGGTCCATAGCAGGTCCATAGCAAGAGTGTTGCCCTTGTGGTGTAATGCTGTGATATTCAGTCTTCAGCACAGAGGATCAACAAATGCATTTCTTGATCTGGTGAGAGCATCTGCCTACCGAGTCCCACCAACAAGTTTGGTTCCTTAGTTCAGATGCTCCTCCCCAGTCTACAAGCATCCATTTTAGCATGCTGTGGTTTCAAGCGCAGAATTGGTCCAGGCCGTGACTTATGTTGAGTTGTGTTTGCATCTGAGTTCAGCCAATAACCTCAATGTTTTGTTCAACTGGGAAATAAAGTAGAAGACGTGAACAGTGCCACGTGCAGAACTAGGAAAGTACACAGATGTGCCTATGATGGTTTCGTGCTATTTTAATTTTCTTGACTTGATCTGCTACAGTTCTCGCAGTTAATCATTTGCTGCTCAGTATTTTTTGCTCATGCAGAAATGAAATGTTACTTGGCTTTGGAGTTGCTGTAGAGGAAGTCAGGGGGCAATGTTCCAAACAAGCTTAATTTTTCATTTGTTTCAGGTTTCTTGGAGTGCATGATACTTTGTTTTCTCTTCCATCATTTCATGTACAATTAACATACTGAGTAATAAATATTCAGTTACATTGTGGGGATATTCTGAATATAGGAAATTTGAAAACAAAAGAAAATGTTAAGTTCAATTGCATTTAGCCGTACTCCTTTATATCATTAGAAGGCCACTTCATGCATTGTTCTTTAGGTGTACACCAAAAATAATAAATGCGTAAGGATTATGGCTAGATGATGTGTGTGGAGCACTTTGAGCACATGAAAGCACTATAGAAATGTTGTTTTGCATACTTCAAAGCCTCAGGGACTGAATATGGAGCAATAGTTTAGAATCTGTGTTTTTCCATTATTAAGGCTAGTTACACTTAAGGCCAGATTGGTAAATGGTTTGTTAATACAGGCTATCATCCAAAAAGCTACTTCAGGCTTGCCCAGGGGTGTGGACAGACGCAATGGGATTTTATCCCCCCCCCCTTTTGAACAGCTGGCTCTTGTGCCAGTTTGGGCTGAATTGATGTAGCAGTATCAGTGACCCTTGGTAGGTGGCCGGGCTCTCATCTCTGATGTCCCCTTGAACTTCAGAGATTATCATAAAAGTAGCACAAAGTCTTGCTGCTTCTGTATTCACTGCTGGGGATGAGTTCTTGCCCTCCTTTCTTTAGACTTCGCTCTGATGTTTGTCTGTGATGCTGTGCAGGGCTTTGGAAGCGTTTGGATGTTGCCAGACTTCTCACTGTTTTATGGGTTTCTCCAAAGCCTCACACAATATCTGGGACAAGCCACCACCCCTCTCTCCAGACTAAAAGATACACTGTCCACCGGCCTTTCAGCTCCAGTCTTTGTGAACCCCTGCACTTCAGTTTCGAAAACAATTTGCACCTGAGTGGCAACGAAAGCTTCTGCTTGATAAGCATGGCCCCCAAACCGCATTGATCACATAGAGCAAGATTCTTTGGATCTTGGCCATAAACTTCAGATATTTAGGCAAAGAGCAATATTTAGGAAATGCATAAAAGTCTGGAAAGACTTCAGTCTGGGTATTTAGGCAGCTTTCTGCAAAAGGCTTAGACAGTTAAAATTAATTTTGGTCATTTTCTGGTCAGCAGCAATACATTTGAAAAATGCAGTTCCATGCTCATTCTTGACCATTTAATCTGGCAGCAGTGTATGTTGACAGTACTCCAGCTTTGTTTTCAAACATTGTTCAAATCCCAGTGGTAAACAGATCCTCCTGGAAGAATTATGTTAGCAGATGGACCTAAAATCTGACTTGTGACTTTTGGAAGCTTATATTCCACTGCCACAGTTTGAGCAATATGTAGCAATAAATTAGTTTCCTTATCCAGAGGAGCACAGTATCCCTAAACACTCTGCATATCTGATTTTTCTTGTATGGGGGGAAAATGGAAGAAAATTGGTTAAGTTTACAAACTTTCACTTTTTCAGCACAGACAAAAATTAATTCAGCCATCCATTTGAGAGAAATGAATTTTGATGATAGATTGAGACTCAATAGAGTCGACAGCTCTGTCTCTGAAATATGAGGAAGAACATGAGTCTGTCTCACTTTAGAGAACATGTGGGCAGGTGATTGCTTTCCTGTGTCTCTCCCTCCCTCACCCATTGAACATCCTCTTCCACTGTCACCAAGAACTGGCCACAGGGTGGAGGAAGAAGAGCCAGGTGACACTCCCTCCTTTACCTCGGGATTTGAGGAGAGAGGAAGGAAGGAAAAGAACAAGCTGGCTGGCTGGGTGCCAGAGGAGGATGAAGGTCCCAGATGGAGACGGGGTGGCAGGGATGGTGTGAATGAGTTTGAATGGATGAGGTGGAAAAGGGAAAAGAGAAAATGGATGCCCTTGCCCACTCTGTCTCTGCTGACCAGATGTGTGACGTTACAACTACATTCCCCAGTGGGAATGTGGCCTTCAGACCTGAAAAGATTGCTCACCCCTGCCTTGGCATCTCTAGCCTGACCAAGTTTTAGTTATTTTTACTGATGTGGTAGACAGTTCTCCCACAAGTATCACAAGTATCTAAATTCATACGAAAACAATATGTGACAGGGGATGAGAAACTGATGAGCTAAAGGTTTGACATCTGCCATTCCTAAAAAAATGCTTCAAAACTGATCATTGGAGAAAATGGGAATGCATATAAAAGATAATCTGATATCTTCACAGGAATGAAGCACCATATTTGGTAGCAGTATAAGCAAAAGACGAATACTCTAGGAAAGAATATAAAGATTAATGTTTTTCATTCCCATCTTACGGATCCATATTTTCCTGGGGGGAAATGTGCAGCAAAGGCTTAGAGTTGGCTTACTTCTCACAGTTTAATAACTGTATGTAAATGCTGCAGCCAATTCTGGAAGTCATATGTAGTGGTGAGCTGTCACCTGGAAATATAAAAACATGTTATATCCTTACATATATGCAAACTCCTTGGAACTTTAGCAGTATCTCTTGTATAGCTTATGTGGAATTGAAACTAATTCTTTTACACTGTCTTGGTGATGGTGCTTAACTATACAATAGCATTGCTCGAATGAGCCTAGGAGAACTTTGCTCATCCTCTTCCTCCTGCATGGCTGAAAAGAGCAGTTTAGAAGGATTTGTTTTTGTTTACTGGACACAGCAACCTGCGGTTAAATCCAACCAACTGTGCCTTATTTTGTTCTTTTGAAGCAAGCCAGCTTGAAACCATAGTTAAAGATGTCCAAAGCTAAACCGTGGCTTCAGCTAAATGGAAAGACTCCGCTGGAGGTGGAGAGGAGAGGAAAGGCTTAAAAAATTAAACCATTCTTCAGCAACTGTGTCTGATCCTCTCATAACTTGGCACTTTGCTCTGATTTCCAGAAAGGCCCTGAACTCATAAGCAAGAGCATTCACATTTATTTTGGTGCTGGCTGTTGCTTGATTGAGTTGTCTGATTTCATAAGCAGGACAGAGAAAAATCCTTTGGGCACATTGATCCCTTTGGGCCTTCTCAGTTTTCAGAATACCTTGGCAAGAATGAAATGCTGCAAAAACTAGATCTAATGTGTTAAAAGAAGTGTCCCTGTAAATGTTTGGGCTGCCTCTCAGAACTACCATTATGCTACCAACACCTGCCTGTAGCTTCATATTAAGAGTGTGTAGAGTCATAGTGGAATAATGCTGAGAGTGTGGAACCAAGGCTGGGAAACCCAGATTCAAATCTTAGGCTCACCTTGGCAACTCCCTTTATTTTCTCCCTCTCAGCCTCACTTACCTCCCAGGGTGAATATATGTGGTAGTGTTATGTGAAGTTAAAATGGAGTAGGTGGCAGGGAGAGAAACGTGACCATCCTGGCCTCCTTGGAGGAAAGTTACAATATTAAAAAGTCAAACTTCCCCCATGGATGGATGTTTGGGTCATTGGAATGCTTAGTGGCAACCCCAAGTAGCTCCATTTCCCTTGACCTGTTTTGCCATTCGCTTTAAGATTATTTTATTCCACCAAGCATTTAACCAGATGGGTTGAGTAGACATAGAATATATAGACAAGTCCATCAAAACAACCAACAACAAAGCGGTGTTAGCAGCAGGTAAACATGACTTGATTTGAAAGTTGAGTTCACCTGCTGCATTCTTATTGTTTTGTACATTGCATTTGTTGCATTCTAGATAGTGTGCTTGCAGGGAACATCCATCTTTAACTTTCCTTAAGTTAAAAATAATATGTTTTTTTTAAAAAAAAAACTACACCTGTGTGCCACCTAGTAATTTTAAGTGTGGTATACATAATTATGATAAGAACAAATGCAAGAAATAAGTAAAACATTAACTGATTCATTTCATACCTTATTCACAGCTTATTTGTTCTTCTCATTATAAGACATAAACCTATGATCTCTATTAACAAACAGAACCTCTAGCAAAATGTTGCAGTGTTTGCCTATCCCCTAAGATGATTCCCCTAAGATGATCCCCTAAGATGATTCTATGACTCTTCCCCAACCCCAGTTCTGCATGGAGCTTGTTTCCAAACTATGGAATTCATGCTTGAGCAAGAATTGAGAAGTCACTTTTCTAAATATCTGTATACAAGCAGCTGTGATAATATAACTTTGTTCACCAGTTTCCTATGTGCTTTGATCTTGTCTCAACAATGACTTCATTTCCTTGCTGTCAAAAACAATATTTTGTTGATGTGATGTGATGTGATGTGTTGCTGTGATTGCACTTAGAAAAGTAGCTTTTTAATGCAGTGTGGTGTAGTGGTTAAGAGCGATAGACTCGTAATCTGGGGAACTGGGTTCGCATCTCTGCTCCTCCACATGCAGCTGCTGGGTGACCTTGGGCCAGTTACACTTCTTTGAAGTCTCTTAGCCCCACTCACCTCACAGAGTGTTTGTGTGGGGGAGGAAGGGAAAGGAGAATGTTAGCCACTTTGAGACTCCTTTGGATAGTGATAAAGCGGGATATAAAATCCAAACTCCTCCTCCTCTTCTTCTTCTTCCCATTTAGTTGTCTGTAGTGGTTCTACATGTAAGCTAAGAACCAGTATTGTTGTGTTTCACAGTTCTGAACTCTATTCACTTATGAAATCAATATCTTTCTCGAGGTGACTTACAAGTACAGTGGTGCCTCGCAAGACGAAAAGAATCCGTTCTGTGATTCTCTTCGTCTAGCGGTTTTTCGTCTTGCGAAGCAAGCCCATTGACAGATTAGTGGATTAGCGCTATTAGCGGCTTTTAGTGGCTTATCTGCTGTTTGGATCAGCTGATAAGCGGCTTAGCGGCTTAGAAAAAGGGGGGGAGGAAAAAACCCCACAGGAACTCGCAAGGCATTGTCATCTTGCGAAGCAAGCCCATAGGAGATTCGTTTTGCGAAGCACCTCCAAAACGGAAAACCCTTTCGTCTAGCGGGTTTTCCGTCTTGCGAGGCATTCGTCTTGCGGGGCACCACTGTATATAAAATATGCAGGATTTTAAAAAGGTAGGGCTACATTTGTGCCAAGATAATTGAACATCTGTGGACACCCAACTTTTGGCACGTCTTCCCAATTTGCGCTATACAGTTGCATAATAATAAGTTGTTTATTATTATTTTTCCAAACACTGAACATGGAATGCTTTTTGGAGGGGCTAGTTTCAAATGTGGTCAGTTAGCCATAAACTGAAGACGGCCAATTTAAGGACAATACAGGTCCTATCAATAAGAACTCAACTTATTTTTCTCATAATACAAATAGTTGCAGTGTATCCCAAACCTAGAACAGGAACCTTGTGGCAGTGTTTGGGATTTGCAGGAGAAATGTATTTATTTGGACCCCAGAGCAGTGTACAGAACATAGACAAAAGCAGCTCATATGAAAACAAAACAAGAAAGTTAATGTAGCAACAATTCCAGAATTCTGAAATAGAAAAACCATCAAGCCCAAGATAAAAAATAAAATAAATAAAGTCAAGAAGCAAAAACAATACTCCAGGGGATATGCTTGAACAACAGCTGTTTTAACTTGCTGCCTGTATTCCCAAAGTGAGACATTATAGACCTCCTAGGGCTGTCATGATTTCAGCGCTGGAGACCTCCGATGGAGGGATCCCATTATGACTTGGATAAGCCCCAGATTTTGATTTTTTAAAATCTGAATTGGCCCAATTCATCTATAGACTTGTATTCACCCACTACATACCCCTAGTACTAATCCACATATCTTGGTACAAATCCAGGCTTCTCTCTAAATTTGCTGAGAGTCTTCTGGCCCCAAATACCATTCTGGGTCTATTTTTTCTTAGTAGTAAAGGCTGTGAGGATGAGTGAGAGAAACTCTGTAGAACTCACTACATAGCAACAGCACTTTGTGATCAGTTTCTAGTAATTTCAAATAAATAAAAATGGAAAAATTGGTTAGTAGCTAATTAAAAATTCTTGTATTTATCCTTGGTGTGAGTCAGCTCAGCTAGTGGCCTGGTTTGCATGTCACTTTAAACCATAGTTAAGTTAAAACAGCTGAAATCGTGAGCACTTCATTCCTCTGCTGCTTCTACTGTTTGCAGCTTAGCCACAGGCTGGCTTAGTAGATCATAGATCATAAAATTGTAGAGTTGGAAGGATCATCTAGTCCAGGGGTTGTCAACCTGGTCCCTACCACCCACTAGTGGGCATTTCAGGATTCTAGGTGGGCGGTAGGGGGTTCTACGGCACAAGCTGAATCCTCCTTCTATCGAGCTCTGGTGGGCGGTAAGGAAATTTTACCATCAAGAAAGATGCATTAGTGGGCGGTAGGTATAAAAAGGTTGACTACCCCTGATCTAGTCCAACCCTCTGCAATGCAGGAATAAGCAGCTGCCCCATACGGGGATTGAACTGGCAACCTTAGCATTACCAGCATCATGCTCTAAGCAACTGAGTTATCCAGGCTGTTAACTCCAAACCCAGGCTCATGGCTTGTTCTCCAACAAAGAGCTTTAATCAAGGTTTGTTAGAAATGAAGCCGGTGACTGCACAGAAAAGGGGGATGGAACTATTGACACAAGTCCTAGATGTCCAATAATAAATTCAAAAGCTGCATACAACCTAGGAATACAGTATAGATACTCTAGTACCAGATTTCTATAATGTAAGCTCTATTTACCCACCAGGGGTCATTTGAATGGCAGCCATATTGGCTCAGTACCAGAAGTGCTGATTTAACTGTGTTGGGACTATGACCCCTGGGTGGCTTCTGCAGTTTGTGTCAATACGGATGAAAAAATCCTGGAAAGAAATACATGTCCAAAGATGAATGACACTTTCAAAAGACCTACAACAATTCTAAATTTACACAAAATTTAACTTGGCTTCATAAATCTTCACTCTTTGAAATATACTAGAAGCCGCTGCAGTAGACTAGAATTGAAATAACACTCAAGTAGAATTTCAAGATCATTTATTTAAATTTGATCTCAAGGATTTTCAATAGTACTTTCTCATGGTTAAGTAGACAAAACCTTGAAGTTCATGGATGCCATAATAGTTAACACATGTTTCAACTTTGTCCTGTTAGTTTTGGATAGGCATTTTGCAGCCCCATATTGGCTGAAAATGAGAAGTGTGTGAAATGCAATATTGCATGATAACTGTGGAAGCCGCAAGAGTAAAGCTGAAAATACAAATTGCTTAACGTATATATTTGAATAGAAATAGATAGTTTTCAACACACCTGCCATTTATATACAATAGACTGCTTTCTTAGGAAAAGCCTGATAGTCTTTACAAATGTTGTAACAGAAAAAAATGCAAGGCCTGTTAAATTTCATATGTTAGCAGGAGTCTGTGCGTGGGAGAAAATAGCTTGCTATAAAGGCTTAGGCCAGGGGTTGTCAATTTCTGAATTTTCGTGGTTAGCCTATTCACCAGACAACGGTCCAGAAGTATATTTTCTTACACAAACAAACCCCTTAGGAGTGTGCAGGCTTCATAGCCATGAGCAGAACAAAGTAGAGTTTCTTTATATTATGGGGTGCATATCCATCTCATATAAAACCCAGAGAGATGTAACATGGAATACTGCTCTAACCTAGCTCCATGGTGCAGCAGTAAAACTGCTAGGACATTTGCAAAGCTAAGCAGGGTCTGTTATGGTTTCAAATTGGATGGGGTACATTGTGTTGAGATTCCTGCATTGCAGGGGTTTGGACGAGATGACCATCAGGATCCCTTCCAGCTCTAAGGTCCCATTAATACCATGAATCCCTTAGTTCTTTTGAAAACAAATTCAATTTGCCACAGTAAAGTTTGGCATATTTGGTAGGGACCAGACATAAAACGGGCCTGGAAGACCATATCCTCACGTTTGGAGGGCAATATTTATCCCAAGGACTGCCAGTTGATCACTGTTGGCTTAGGCTAGGCCAGGAATTTGTTTAACTTTAATATAAAAGGGCATAAGTGCTTGATAGATGAAGAGATACATGAATGTGCATCAAAGGGATTAGAAGATAGTTGCGAGTGGCAGTCCCTGCGTATTGTTCTGTTGGGAATGTCTATAATCTTTAGCTATAATCACATGTAAGTGGATGTTGCAATGTGTTTCTGACTAAAGGCAGCAGAAATTTATTCTAATTAAATTGGAAATGTGCATAAAATGAAAGGAAGATAGCTCAAAGCTATACTGAGCCAGTGTATGAGAGAAACTGGTGGGCTCTATTAATTATTATAGGGTTGCCATATTTCAAAAAGTAAAAACCAGGACACCCTGAAAGTTGTTTTGGGTTTACTTGCCAAAGATCCAGAACAAACTGCCACCTTCTGGAAATTCCCACCCTCCCTAGACGCCACATCCACCTTTGAAATCCCAATAATGTCCGGGGAAATCCGTACGTATTGCAGCGCTAATAAATACTTGCCTGTTTTCAGTTGCCCCTGCATGCTCAACTTGGTACAATAGCAAAGAGCTGCTTTCTTCCGAATTCCAATCTCTTTTTGCGATTAGGATGGTAACTTTCCTCTCTTAAATGGCTATCTGCAACAGTGGATCTGAAACTTCAGTTCAGTAGCTACTGAACACTGTTAATGTTCCTCTGCATGGATAAAGTCTTGCCAAAATTCATTATATCTTGCTAGTCTTTGTTGTTATGTGTGGCACGGTAGTATATTTTGAAGAACAACAATAAGCTTTGAGAGGTTCCTGGGTATTCCAGTGTCTAAACTCATGTCTAGAAAACGCAAATATTTTCAGTCCAGCGCTATGCTAGCCTGCCTCCTCCATCCCCTAGCAAGTTTTAAGTTGAAGTTGGCACTGGTACCTGAGATCATGAACTTTTCCTGCTTTGTCTTTTTAGCATATGTACCATGGGTTTCAATGTTATCATAGCATTTGCTAGAAAAACTGGTTTTCCCACTCTGAAGAACAACTAGTTAGTCCTAGTTTGTCATTAAAATAATCACCAATGGTCAGTAACCGCAACTGTTTTATAAAGCATATTGGAATTGTTTGGTAAATTTCATTTTCAAAACAAGATGATCAAAAGGAGCATCTCAGAAAATGTATCTTTGTGGTTAAATAAAGGGGCTAAGCTGTGTGAGTGATGTGTAACAGAATACTTTCAAATGTACAGACACACTTGGTTTGCTCATTGAAGGAAGTTCAAAGACTGGCATATTTTAGATGCAAAAGCCAAAGTAAAACATTAGATTACATCTAGCCCTAGGCTAAGATCCAAAGAACCATACTATAATTTTTGTGCACCCTAGACAGTTTTAGGCTTCAGTTCATTAAATTAAAGCCCTCTGTATAGAAAACCATAGTTGAAACTGAGTGGACCATAGCTGAAAGGCAGCTTCTGTGACACTGCAGTCATTGGAGTATGCTGTTCAAAAAAAGTGGGAAAATACCCTGAGCAAATACTAAGTAACTTTAGGGATTCCCACCCTGGGCTTGAAGAGATGCAGGCTACCTGCCCAGATCTCTATAGGCTCGTGAGTCTGTTAGAGAGCACCAGTTTTAGTGGAATAGAGAAACCAAGCATGTTTCTCAAATTTAAATGACCATATCCGAAAATGTTGAAAATGAGCTGAACTAGCTGTACACAGGGGTATCTATGCCATTGGCTTTATGAAATGAGACTATCCAGTTGCATTTTGGATCTTGATCTCTCCCACCACGACACCCATTTCAATAATCTTTCCCCATTGACAGTGCATCAGTTCTTTGGAAAGGCATTTCCTCCACGTTAAGTACAAGGGAATATGGCAGAAGTCAAAGTTTTTGTTAACCACAAAGCATCCTGTGGTACATTCTCCTTTTCTCCCCAACCATATTTTGCATAAAGGAGGTTGCTAGCATATGTGCAGGATTAATTGCTGTGCAAAACCTCTTCTGCTTCCAGACAGCAGTGGTTCCCATTTTTAGCAGCACTGCCATAGTAGCTTTTTCAAGGAAATTCTCGTGATGGATGGGTTGCCACCCTAGTTAAACTGGGGTCAACAGTGCTTTAAGTATCTTTGTGAAAGCACCCAAGGAGAGACATAACCAGAATTGCCTTAAGCTGAGATAAAATTCATGCATGTAGGAAAATGCTACATGGCATGACAGGTGTTGCATATGTTTAATGGTGTGTCATTTTATTTTCAGCTGCTGCTGAAGGAAAAGGCAAAAGTGGAGAAGACTTTTTTCAGAAGGTAAGCAAAACTGCACTTAGTCATCTCTGTCTAACAATATTACATTTATCACTATAATTGAAGGCATGGTGATTGATATTTTAGGTAAATTATCTCTGGAGCATGGACCATATGACATGTGACTTGGTTATGACCTATTGTATGTGTATGTCTGTGCATTTAGTCTCCAGTGCAATTTTCAGGTGTAGTGAGGAATAGGAATTCGGAACTGGATTAACCAAGCCTAGTATAAATACACTGAGTCTGGCCTTTCTGCCCTTGCTTGGAGAACAGAAGTCATTTCTAGCTGAAGCCTTCACTGTGGCGGCCACAGCTCAACCCAATAAATCTTGGGTTGGAGAATACGTGTTTCAGATCTGGATTAGGATTAGTCAGCCCTTTCAGTTGCTTCCAAAATGTGATGCTGTTAAAAGCTAGTATTTAAACGTTAGAATTGGCCTCTGATATGAATTGTCAGGGAGGGGTAATTTCTGCATTTAAGGGAAGTGGGTTTACATCTTTTTATACTTGTATGGTTTTCTGAAGTATTTGAAAGGCATTCTTTAACACACAGGCAAGGGAATTCTGAGGGTTAATTTTAAAGCACAGCTTTGCAGTTCTGCAGTAGGTAGGTTTAAGAACATTTGTACTGGGGCTCGCAAACTCTGGCTTGACTTACAAGTCAGCCATGATTTGTGGTTTCCACTCACCCTTTCCCCTCTCCCAAAGGGGATCTCTCAAAAAGCTTAACATGAGAACAGCCCCACCCCCTCAATCCATTCATATGAAAAGGGGTTGGTCTTATATTGCAGAGTATTGTTCGTGAGAATGCCTCTCTCCACCTGATAGTATGTTCCAAACACGCTTACAAAAAAAGATTTTCAGAGTTTACACCTTTTATTTCAGTATGTAACATTCATCTACAGTTAAAAACAGAAATGGCAATATTAAACTGTGGCTGTATTGTGGCTGTTTGTTTACTCACTTCTCAGTTATTCAACACATACTTTTCCTAATACAGTGCAGAGACAGCCTTAACACTTCACTAAGTTTGGAACCCTGTTCTTCTTTCATGACATTGCATAGGGCTGGACTAATGATATGCAACAATTTTGTGATGCATCAGTGATCACATTTGGGAAGCCCAATAAAACTTCAGGATTTTCATACGTTACAGATGCACTTGAGGTCAACCTTAAATACCCTAGAGCATTAGTTGAACCATTCTGTTCAGCTGAGATACATTGGGCTGAATCCAGAGTGAACTAGCTGAACTTTGGTTCCATTGAAGTCAATTGCAGACAAGCAGGTCATGAGTGAAACTTCCATTGAAGTTTCCATTGAAATCAGCCAAACCCCCAATATAACACACTCTGAATCCATTCCATTGTCTCCAACATCAGGGACAGTCAGTGCTGTGCAGCAGGTATACTTTTAGGCAGGAGACTCAGGATCCACTTTCTTCTTCCCTTCTTTTCATTATTGGGTATCACCATGATAAACATAGGGATTGCAGGTGACGCTGTGGTGTAAACCACTGAGCCTTGGGCTTGCCGCTCGGAAGGTCACGGTTCGAATCCCCACGACAGGGTGAGCTCCTGTTGCTCGGTCCCTGCTCCTGCCAACCTAGCAGTTTGAAAGCATGTCAAAGTGCAAGTAGATAAATAGGTACCGCTCTGGCGGGAATGTAAACGGCGTTTCCATGCACTGCTCTGGTTTTGCCAGAAGCGGCTTAGTCATGCTGGCCACATCACCTGGAAAAACTGCCTGCGGACAAACATCGGCTCCCTCGGCCAGTAAACCCCAGAGTCATTTGCGACTGGGTGTAACTGTCAGGAGCCCTTTTCCTTTTTTATGATAAACATAATGATAGTGTGAAGACACGTGGTTAATGTTGTAGGTTAGCAAGGAGAGATGTAGGAGATAGCATTTTTTACAGCTGTTTCTTCTATGTTATTTTGCTCATTGAGGTAGGTGGTGATGGTTGAGCTAAAAATTACCTTGGGACCACCCTGGGAGTTTGATAGTGTTCAGTCCTGAACCCATCTCTTCCATGCTCCCAGCTACAAACCTCTCTATCCACTCTTGTCAGCCTCTGTTTATGGATGTTGGTTTTTAAAGCTACTCATATTACATAATACATTCAAACAGATTTTAGAGATCCATTGCTTGTGGTTAGCTGACATTGCTAGGCAAAAATGTTTGTTGTTCATCTGTGGGTTACAGGAAAATACAAATTTGTTCAAGAAGCTTGCATTTTGAAGATTATGAAATGGCAAAGTTTTTGAAGGGAGCACTCGGGTATGAACATCAAGAATTTTAGAACAGTTCTTTGGGTAGTTGCTTGTGGCATTCTTGCTGTCTTGTTTGCAGAGTTTCCTTCAATCTGTTTAACTTCTCATGTGAAATAGTCAATTTTGTGGGGAGAGAAGTTGCACAGAATGGAAAAGTAGTAAGTAGGAAGAAATATGATACAGTGGCTTCAGGCAACAATGCCCAGTTGTTGTTTCCCAAACTGGAAACTCTTTCACAAGGGGCACTTGCTTGGAGATGACTTGTGAAATAGGGAGGGGAGTCTTTGGTTGTTGTGCAATGAAGAAAGAAGTGGAGGCATCATACTCAGTTTTGTTTATTTCTCATGAGGATGGTGGTTGTTCAGTTTGGTTTCCCGTAAGTCTGAGAAAGACACTTCAGAATCTAGAGGAATGGAGGCAGCATAACAAGAAGCCAAAAATAATGGATGCTCACAGATAACTGCATTATTTTCTCATCATTTCTGGTGTTGGGATAAAGCTCTAAAAAACACAATGAGAATATGATAACCAGATGTTTCAGATGTGTATCATACAAGTACATGCACAAGAGCTTTGAGTGGCTGACCACATAGAACACTTGGGGGGGGGCATCCCAGGTTTGTTGCTGTGGCATGTGTGGAAACAGCCCTTGGAATAACATGAATTCAACTGGTACGTTCAGGAAGATGAGTCATCTTGATCTATGCCACCTTCATGCTAGAGTGCTTCCATGTCTTGACTAATTTTGTGGCTTTGTTTCATGAGTATTCACAGGCCCTGCTTTATACCAAGGCACTTCTGTAAGTGTCATGCTGCGTGTTTTGGTGGCCATCACTGCCTCCCAGGGAAGTGAATTCCACAGTTTAGCTACGTGCTGTGTGAAGAAAAACTTTCTTATTGCATTAATGTTTCTGGCTTTAATGCAAGCAATGAGTCATTTTCAGTTTATTTATATATAAAAATTTTTTACTGCTATATAATTAAAAAATGAAGGCAGTTTGCAACAACTATATGCAATAAAATAATGTAAATAATAATAATATAGGAGACCATCAGCTACTATAGAAAGATTGTCTACTTAATTTCTGGTATAATCTTGGTGGCATGGAAAGGTTTTCAGCAAGCCCCTGATTCCAAGTTTGGATGCTTCCAGATAAACCCGCACCTTTGGGGATAATCATGTGACCAGTGTTCAAAATTTGCCAGGCACCAGGTATGTTTTGCACCTGGTTACCAGCCACTTGTGACCAAGTGCCCGGGCGCCTGGATAGTGCCTGACACCACTGCCATCTGGAGGTGAATGTCTGGGGGTCCTTGGATCTTGACTGCTTTCACACACTAGCAACACATCCTGTAGAATTCTACCTGCTATATTTTATCTACACAAGCAGAATGAATTTCAGGAACCAAAAAGTCATATTGAAAAATGCAATTATCAAGCCGTCTAGCCTAAAAATGGCAACTAGGCATTCCGTTTTGGCGACTGTAACTCTGGTTTAAGAAGCCATTTGATACCTAGCTTATATATCTGAGTTTCTAACACAGTGTGTAACACAGTTACAGATAGGTAGCCGTGTTGGTCTGCCATAGTCAAAATAAAAAATTCCTTCCAGTAGCACCTTAAAGACCAACTAAGTTAGTTCTTGGTATGAGCTTTCGTGTGCATGCACACTTCTTCAGATACACTGAAACAGAAGTTGCACACTCACACAGCATAGGGGTGAATAGGGTCCAGTTTCCCAGGCAACAACAGAGAGCATCAGATGTCTCAAGCACACCACAAGAGCAAGGAAAACAGCCTTCATGGAGGGAGGAACGATAATTAGGCTGCATTTACTTTGATATTTTATTTAAGGCCAACTTGTTTCTAACATCTAATTTATTGATACTTTTAGTGTTTATGTAAACCGCTTAGGGGGTTTGATGCTAAAATGGTATATAAATCTAGTTCAATAATGTTACTTATTCTCAGACCTGACCTATCAGCTTCCTCTAACTTTTTTATGCTATTGGTGGTCAGTGGTCAGCTTTCCTGATTAGAAATTGAGTGAATTAGGTTGGGCACGTTGCACCATCTAGAGCCACTTCACAACAAAACTCCATCAGAGTGAGTCTCACAGTTGCATGGAAAATGTGTTGCATGAATTGGCACATATGCACACACATGAAGAAAGAAATGTGTTTATGTGTGGTTTCATTCAGACAGCAGGTTTTCCCCAACATTTCTCTGATGCTTCTATAACTGTTAATTTCTACATGAGTTGAACTTTCACATGACGTAAGGGCCACTTCAGGAAAATGAACAGAATATAGTGCGTGTTCAGTGCTCATTTCCATGTTACTTGTTCCCAGGAAAAAAAGGGGGGGACCATTTGCTGTCCCCTTAACCCAAAAAACTATTGGAGCAAAGTAATGAAATTTGGGTGCCATACCAGTTCTTTCATGCAGTTTTCATGATGGAACAGAAACATGCATGTGCGTAAAGGGTGTGGGAGTAGCGACATTGTACAGTGGCAGTTGTTGTGTCATAACTCACCCACTGGTGTGAATGAAATTTAGTGTGACATGCTGGTATATCGCTCAAAAAGCCAAAGTTCCATAACACACCAGGCACTTCAGTGTGAAAGGAACATTAGGAAATGGGACAGAAGCACTAGCTTCATCAGGAATGCTAATGCAATATTCCCCATGTCTGAATGTTGCCCTGTGTCTGCCCAAGCAATCTGTCTGCAATAAAAATGAGGATGAATTGAGTGAGCAGGAATAGTTCTCTCTCTCTCTCTCTCTCTCTCTCTCTCTCTCTCACACACACACACACACACACACACACCCCAATGTAGTGGCTGACAAGGATTTTCATGAGCCTGATCATTCAGTGTATTCATTTCTGCGGCCTGCGTAACAATATACAGCATTTTTAGTAGATATTCGGGAATCATTTTAATGTGCAAAGCTCCTTTGTATCTAACTTGCCTAGATATTCTAGTGGATTTTATATGTAGGGATGTAGATTAAGCCAGACGTCTGAATCACTTTGTTTAGTAGCAATCATTTGGTTTTGTTTAAGTTTATAAAGCTTAAGCTGCTTAAAATAATGTGTTGAAATGATTGTAGTGGATGGAAATCTGACTGGCTGAATGCTGAGCAGGCATGCTGCTTCACAAGAGCCGCTAATGACTCCTTTCAGAGCTAAATTAAATGCTAATCTGGTTCATAATATACTGTGCCAAACCCAGGCTACTAAAACTATGAATTAGGAGCTCTCTTGGATATGAGAACTCTGTAACTTACCCAACCGGCTTAAACCCTGTTTATGTAGTTGCCTTAAATAGTCTTCTATATGGAATGTGCTCTGCCCTGGCTTCCAAAACAGTTCGCTGCAGAGGTGTTGTGTAGCATTACCTGGAATAGGATTTGGCAGCGAGTCCGGAGGATTGCATGTTTCCACCTGTCATCCTCATGTGCAAATGCTCATTGCAACTGGTCTCCCAGGTCCAATCCAACACTGTTAACCACTGCACCACCTCTAAATCTCACCACTTCCAGGCCTGCTAGCCAAGATCAGGTTCCCAACTTACTTGCAAGCAAGAGCGTAAATGTGAGTTAAACTTCCCCTCAGACTCTTCCAGTTTAAAAAAAAAAAGGTTGCATCCTGTAAAGGTCAAACACAGAGTATCTTGGCCAATTTAAGTACACCCAAAGGTTTTACGTGATGAAAAATAATGAAGTAATCTAGTTTAACCCACTTTCTGTACAACACTGATTTGTTGTTCCTTGATTCAAAGTAAGTGTGATCCACTCCCATCTGTGCATTGGAAATGTGCCTGTGTTAGCATTGGCTCTTTGTTAAAAACCTTTCAAGATACCCGTTTAAACTTTTAAAATCTCGACTCTGATTTCATTTCTCCAAGTGCATCGCTCTCGTTTGCAGCTAACTGTCGTCTTCAACATGTTTGGGAATGGTAGACAAACACGTTGGCAGTGTAGTAGCTGTTCCATGCTTACGCAACCACTGACTAACGTGAAGACAGTTTTAGAGCATGTGGTGATATTGCACTTGCATCCATGAAGATGTGTATTTAAAAATGACTTTATAACATGCACGTTTGTTCAAAGTTTAAACTTGTTCATAGCCACTGAAAATTACCCATGTAATTCCCTCATGTACTCTTAAGCTCAGGAACAAAGGAATGCTGCCACAAAGGAATATCTAGGTGCCATTTTTTCCTCCATGGAGTTTTTATTATTGTTATTTCTTTTCATTTCATTAGTATACTGCCTTATATTTTAAAGAAAAAAATCTCAGAGCGGTTTACAACACATTAAAACATCAAATAAAACAATCTAGAATAAAGCAAATTCAAGCACCAAGGAAAATATTTCAGATCTTTCTCCAGGTGACATTTTGCTTTCCCCATATTTATTTTCCTACCTAGTTTATAGAAGTACCATAGCAGAAGTACTCTAGGTAGCCGGTGTGGTGTAGTGGTTAGATGTCAGACTAGGACCTGGGAGATCAGTCGTGAAGCTCACTGGGTGGGTGACTTTGGGGCAGTCACAGCCTCTTAACCTACCTCACAGGGTTATTGTAGGGATTAACCTGAGAAGGGGGTGAACCATCTACTCATTGGAGAAGAAACTGGGATATAAATGCAGTGAATAAACTCTTCTGCTTGCCTGCTTAAGAAAGCTGGAGGGGCCAGCCAGATGGAGATGTCAGTCGTCAACCTGGCATCTGGAGAATCTCCCATTGTGGCTGCACCTGGATCTGTGCCAGTAGCAAAAAGTACCTAGCTAATTTCTAACACCGATTTCAATTGCTTTCATCCCTGACCATTGGCCGTGTTGACTTAGAACTGATGTGGCTGGAGTCCATGTGAAGGGCCTTAGGCTAGCCAGCCTGCTGATGTAAAAGGTTTCTGCTCACATAGATCCTCTCCGACAGCATATTTTAGCACGCCGTAAAATGGTGCCCAACTTCTTGGGGGTTGTCAAATGTGATATACTAAACATGCTGCTAGAAAACCTTTGTGTGGACCCAGCTGGCAGGGAAGTAACCACTGAGAAGGTCGCATTTATGCCAGTTGGGCAGATAGGAAGTATTGCTCTGCCAGCCTATTTATTTCAAACAGTTTAAAATTTTGGAAGTCAGGACCTGTGCATGCTTCCATCTCTTGTCTGTCAGCTGAAATCCCACAGAGACCTGAAGGACTTAGCATTCTAACTTAATTCCACTGGATTTCTTATTTCACATCTGGGTTTGGGAATTCTCAGGAATAGGAAGCGTGTCATGGTAGAATTTCACTCGTTTGGAAATGGTCTTCCATCTGCAATTTATTATCCCATGGCAGCTGAAATCCATACAAAGCAAAGTGTACTAAGCCTTGGCTGACATTTCTCCTTTTTTCCACATGGCACCCTGCTCTGGAAATAGTGGCTTTAAAGAATTCTATTGATATAGGCAGTAGAAATAAACACGGACTACGGGATTTTTAGGAGTATGTGTTTAAAAGCTTTTGCTCTAATGGGCCAGCAAAGGATGCACCTGAAATTTCTTTAATTGTAACTACAGTTACTAGATTTTTTTTTTTAGGTCAGCATTCCCAAATTCAAACAGCTGAGGCACACATAAGAATGTAAGAAGAGTCCTGTTGGATCAGGCCAAAGGACTTAATCCTGCTCTCACAGTATTCAACCAGATGCCTATGGAAGGGCATCTGTAAACTAGACCCGAATGCAACAGTGTTTTCCCCACTATGAGAACTAGAAATATTTAAAGTAAACAAAGCTCTTTAGTATTGTAAAGGAGCCTGCAAGTTTGAGTCTTCCCTGCTGTTTTTTTAAAAGTAGGAGGATTGGGTCTCTGCAAATACAGAAAACAAATATTGTAATGGGGATGGGGGGGGGCAACTGGAATTGGTTTGTCATAATTTCCATTGAAGCTACATTTGGTTAATCTTCAAGCATCTGATTATCTTGGTATTCCTTGGTAACATGTTAGCAGTTCAAAACTACCAGATATTGCTCCCGTCAGCAGTAAAGTACAAAAGGTAACGTATTTTAAACTGAATTTTTTGTTGTCCTTTTAACAGATTATGGAAGAAACAAACACTCAGATTGCTTGGCCATCCAAGCTGAAGATTGGTGCAAAATCAAAGAAAGGTAAAATATTTTGTAAGATTATTGTAATTTGGATGCACATTCTATGAGTCACAACAAAACCAATCTACATAAGTATGTAAATGTGTGCTGAATTTCTTGTATCTAAAAAGTATACTCTGCCTGTTACCTGTTTGGTTGCATTTCCAGATTTGCCAGCACCTATTCTAGAGCCTGTAAATGCTGCAAATTCAGCTTCATGTGTATGGCCTAATTCTCCAAGGCATTTTAGTACTTATAAGCATCAGTTTGTAAAAACTGGTTGCTAACTTCTCCACCTAGTGATGCTATTGACAAAGGTGTTGAATACCTGAGAGCTGAATACACAGAAAAGCTGAACCTTTTTAGTAGTACCTCAAGGTTGTTAACATGCTATAGCGACTACTGAGATGTTGAAACTTTCATAATAATATCAAACATTAGAATTGTCTACTGTGTTCTAGTGATCTAAGACGCCAAACCTCTTAATGCTAGAAAGTAGGGTGTGTGGGTGAGTGAAGCACAAGATTGTGCCATAGCTGGCTCCTGCCAGTGCTTCATGATTAAATACCACATTATGAGCAAGCTTTTGGTCCTGATCAGACAGTACTTTCCAAGAACAGGAATCAGATTTTTAAATCCAGCTATTATTCTGTGGCCTGAGTGGTAGTGTCTTTTCAGCTGCAAGCTTGCAGACGTGTTTTTATAGTTGAATGCAGACAGATGTGCACACCAACCTTTTCAGTAACCTCGGGGATTACACTGCACTGACAGGACGTAAGGGGCAGTATTCAACTAAATAGTTGCATTAGTGCAGGGATTAGCATGAATGCAGTGGTATTCCCGCCCCTGGCTCCACAAACTACTCTGCAGGATTGGGGGGTCCCTGAGGGTATATTTAGGGGCATGTGAGCAGGAGGAGGAGAGAATGTTCTGTTGTGCAGAAATACAGCCCATATATTTTCCTGTAAAGATGTATTCACATGAGTTTTTGTAGAGAGAGAATGAAGATGCAGTGATGGGCCATTCTAAGAAAATAACATCTTTTGCTGTTCAGACTTGAATAAAAATGGTTACTCTACCCCATTTTATTTTATTTTATTTGCAAAAAAAGTACTTAAATCAATGCCATGTTTGAAATCAGTGTAGTTCCATGTCTCCATGTGCTGTAAATTAACCAGTATGTTTTTGGGGAAACTGGGCAAGAACAAAGTATTATTACTATTATTATTTATTTTATTTTAAATCAAATTTGAGTAAACTATAACATTGCCTATGTGCAAGCTGCTTATTTGCTTTATACATAGAAAAGGTGTGTTAGGTTGAAAACGAAATGGCTCAATCTGATCTTTCAGTAGCATCCGGGAAATCACAGACAACATTCATATTTTGACTTTTTTATTTTGAAAACTTATGTCCAGCATTTCATCACTAGCAAATAACAGAGCAGCTAACAGTATAGAAACAGTTGGAGCAGCACCAGAATGGCAATATAAAATGCTATAACAAAATCAGCTGTCACAGCAGATCATGCCAGAAAATTCAGTTAATCAGCAGTAAAACAGAAACAAAAAGCAAAATTTCTGTCCAGCTTCTGCAAGGCATCTCTTTAAAGCAGGGTTTCTCAAACTTGGGTCTCCAGTTGTTGTTGGACTACAACTCTCATCATCCCTGGCTAGCAGGAACAGTGGTCAGGGATGGTGGGAACTATAGTCCAAATGCAGTTGGAGAATCAAGTTTGGGAAACCCTTCTTTAAAGGAATCAGAATCTTCACTTGGGGTTGAAAGCTGGTGGTGATGGGGCCATGTGGGCATCCCTAGGGAAAGCATTTGGAATATAGGGATCTGCCTTAGACCACTGGTCTATCCAGTTTAGTATTGGCTGCACTAACTGGCAGTGGCTTTGCAGCATTTCTGGCAGTTGTTCCCAGCCCTGCCTGAAAGCACTCAAGGATTAAACTTTAGATCTTTCGCATGCAAAGCTCTGCCACTGAACATCACTGCTACAGTCGATAACACTCTGTTCCTCATGTCCTCCTGTGAAACCTAAGAAGCTGGGGACAATTAGAACAGTTGTTGAAAGCACATTATGAGAGAGCACATTATGGTAGAAGGTCCATTTTGGGCTTAAAGGTGACCAGCACCTTGATTGAATCTGGAAATGAACAGGAAACCAATGGAGGTTATAGACAATGGGAGTGATGCACTCTATTTGGATTCACCGTTTTGGACCAATTGACAGTACTGGGCTCTTTTTCAAGATTATCCCCACCCAGAGAGTGTTGCAGTAGTCCAGTTGGAGGTTACTGAAGTATGAATTGGCCATCCTGTTGTTGTTCTTCTGTCAGTCTTTTTGGTTTATTGTGTTTAGTGAACAGCCATTACACACACAACAACAACAACAACAACAACAACAACAACAACAACAATACTAATAATAATGGTTTACATTTCTGCTCCCCGACTTTAGTGGATAAATCATTTTCCATTCCCCCTTTAACTTTTATTATGTAAATCTGTAAAGCCTTGGCAAGAAATTGGGATGTTCTAAAAGATACGTACCTCTCCACATCAGACAACAAAAAACAGGTCTTTGCAAGAGACGACCTTCCCTTCTGCGATCTTAACCATGGATGGATGTAATTGTTTGGAAGATTGTTATAAAAAGGGACTTCAAGGAGCACATGAGTTAGGTCTTCTACTGTTATTCTTCTGTATGAAGCCTCTTGTATTCCATGTCCATTTGGTGGGAAGTAGTTATTGTCATCCAGTTTGATGAGAAAGTGAAAGATTAGTTGGTAACTGCATTAATAAATTATTGCAGCGCTTCTCTTTTATAACAACCAGATGTGCATGTGTCACAGAAGAGTGTCCTGTACTGGGGTCAGTTTAAGGACACTCACATATAAGATGCATAAGTGAATAGTGGTGACATCTGTGGGAATTATATAGTTTGGAATTTTACATACAGGGCAGCTAGTGCTGGGCTTGCATGTTGACTAAGTCGTTGAAATTCAGGCTGGGGATATTTTAGGCCTGTAATGTTCATCAGCTAGTCTATAAAGCGTCTTAACAGTTAATGTCTGCATAAAGACCTCCCCACCTGTTAAGAGAGAACCCATAAGTTTAAAGCCAATTTATTGTTTTGTGTCTTTTTTGTAGTGTCTTCTTGTAGCAAATACCTTTTTCTTAAGGTTAGACAGTTGGGTGAGAATCTCTGAAACAAGCAATTTTAGTTGTTTTTGCAATCAGTCATCTATTTTAAAGAGTTGTATGCTATTTATCTCTAGGTGTGTTTTTTAACATGAGCCTTTCTGTTGGATCATTCTTTATTTCTAAATGTGAAAAGACTTCGTCTACCCTAGGGGACTAACATATACAGAATCCAGTTCTGTAAAATGATTCTTTCCAAAGAATTTGGCAGCTTGAGCACAGTTAAGTGAAGGGTTTTTTTTCTTTTCTTTTTTTTCTTTGTAAGGAAATAGCTTGATGGGCTTAACCAGTGAATTTGCTTTCAGTATGGTTCATGGCACTGAACTCACACTGTAAATACGTGAAAGTATGGTGATGCTGCAACATGGTCTTCACAGCATAATGTAGTGTTTGGAAATATATATGTGTGTGTGAACAGAACACACAGGTTGCGTCGTGTTATGAAAACCACTTTGCATTTGAAAACGTTTGTGCCACCAGCCTTGGATAGAAATCGGGGTCTGTGATGGTCAAAGCTGGATGGACCAGAGGAGGGATGATTGTGAACCATACTTGCCTCAAATCCAGTTTTCATTCTTAGATCCAGTCAGATTACTATTTCCCTAACAGCCTAACTTGCTTCAGAACAGAAAACTCTTCCCCGATGCACATCCTCACATTGACTTTCTTATCCTCTCTTGGCCAACTCTCAACACTTTAAAAATCCATTTCATGGCTGTGTGTTAGAGAAGGCAGAAGTTTGCTGTCCCTAGAGGGGCATGTTACTTAGCAGTTTCTCCCTTTCCACCCCATCCCTTCTAAATACAACCACAATGAAAATATTCCAGTGATACTTATCTCATCTGTAATTCTTAACAAAGTTGTCTACACAGTTTAAGGAATGGTGAGAAGATGGGTTGCATAAGTGAAGTCTGAACATTAAACATGTCAATGGGGAAATGATTTAAAGGGTTTTGCTCTTTATGGCAAATAGAAATAGAAATAATAATTAGCTGTAGCTAAAGGCTGTTGCTTAAGACTCTGAAATATGAGTTTGAATTTGTACATTTCATTTATTTTGGCTTGAATTTCCTCTATTGTTTCCTGTATCGTACTAAGTGCATAGTAAAGTATAACACTTCTACTAAACAATTAGTTTCCTTTTTTTCACTGTTGGTGAGGTTGACTGCTAGAGGCAGTTGTGGCTGCTTTTCATCACTAGATCAACTTGCCATCAGGCTGCTTTTTAAGCCTCCCTAGTGCCTTGTTAGGGACGTGGATGGTGTTGTGGGTTAAACCACAGAGCTTAGGCTTGCCGATCAGAAGGTCGGCGGTTTGAATCCCCGCAACCGGGTGAGCTCCCGTTGCTTGGTCCCTGCTCCTGCCAACCTAGCAGCTCAAAGTGCAAGTAGATAAATAGGTACCGCTCTGGCGGGAAGGTAAATGGCGTTTCCGTGCGCTACTCTGGTTCGCCAGAAGTGGCTTGTCATGCTGGCCACATGGCTCGGAAGCTGTACACCGGCTCCCTCGGCCACTAAAGCAAGATGAGTGCCGCAACCCCAGAGTCGTCTGCGACTGGACCTAATGGTCACGGGTCCCTTTACCTTTAGTGCCTTGTTGATAAGCTTGGAAAACAACAAAACCCACTCCTAATAAAATGCCCTACTTTAAAAATACATGCTTGTAAATACTTTACCTTTACAAATACTGTGTTTGGTTTTCTCCTGTCCTGCAATAATGCTTAGCAAGATAAAGGAGATGTCAACCGTACATACGAAGATCAGCTTGGACATTGGCAGTGGGGAACTGAGTGGTTAGTGTAATATTCAAGTCATTGCCTGTTGGGCATTTGAACTTACAAGATCATAGGCATTAGGTTAATTGCTTGTATCCTTAACTCTGTACTATTTCTGTTGCAAATGACAGCATTCTTTTTGCACCTGTGCTGCAGATTTATGGGATTTTATCTGTCCTCCAGAATAGCATATTTGCATGGGGTGGGGTGGGAGTCAGATAAAAATAAAATGCCACAATTGTTACCACTCATAGCAGCCACCCTCAGAGTGACTTCCAGATAATGAAAGAATTCTGGAATACTCTTAGATTTCAGGCGGTGGTCTGATAATTTTGGGTCTAATCGTGGCAGGAAACTGGTCCCCATTGTCTAATATGGAGATTGTCTGAAGAATGAGCTGGTGTATTTAGTTTATTAGTTCAAATATTCCTATACTGTCATTTCGGGGTGGGGGTGTACCCAGGGTGGCTTATAATGTTAAAACAGAAAAAAAGGAAATCCAACAAATGCAATAAATTGCAGAAGCAGCAGGACATGACAATTCTGTATAGTTGAGCAGAGCAGTAAAGCAGCAACTTAAATAAGCTAGGAAACATGAAGGAAAAACCAGCCAGACCCATGAAAAAGTATTTGATGACTAAAGGGGGTGGGGAGGCAATCAAATTAGGGACTCAGTTATACAACTGGAAATAAAATGTTTTAAGTGTGTTTTAAGTACAATATACAATGTGACACTAAATGGCGATGGTGAGCCTTATAGAAAATTAATTGCATTTTAAAAAACACTTTTAAAAAAGCATTTTCAGAACATTTTTTATATGTGTGTAGATTTCACCTTGGTGCCAAGTGAGCTTTTCTTGTGAGGGTGTTCCAGATATGGGTGTCTCTGCCCAGTTATTGCCTGGCTTGCTTCAGATGACTAAGGAACTCAAGAGGTCTCTATTGAAAAATGTAGAGTTTGGGCAACTTCGTGTGGCAGAGGGCAGATCTTCATGTACCCAGATCCCTAGGCAATTCTTTAAAAAATGCCTTCAAGATTAGTAGACTAAACATGTGATGTGGTGTGTGGTAGTGTGTGTGTGGTAGTGTAGAGATTGTGGAAGGGTAACCTTCCAAGGAGTTAGTTTTTCTGCTCTCCACATTAAATGGGAACTAACGCTTATAGTGAGATAATATCACATGAGCTCAACAAGCAGGTTTTGAGTTTCCCTACATCCGAGATGATCTCATTATTTTGTGTTTATGAATGTTTATCCTCCTTTGTGTTTAGGCTGTATATTTTCCAAGCCCCTTAAAAAGGAAGGGCATTGCTTATTACTTTGACCAGAAATGAAATATAACAAGGCAACGGCAGCTGTGAAAACAGTCTAAACTGCGCGTCTGTAGTCTTATCTCCCGTGCTTTTACTGCATGCTTACCATGTGTCTCTTAGTTTCCATAGCTACTTGCTAAGCAGCTCGGTCCTCTTGCTTGGTATGCCCTGGTGTCAGGCAGAACCCTCTGATGGAAGGAGAATTTGAGATGAGTTGCTTTGTTGAGGCCTGTGTGCTTTTGTCAGCAAGAGCTTTATTTAAAGAGTTTTCTTAAGTTTTCCGTTCCCAAGATATAAAGTATAGGTCCGATTTTTATTATTTTTTTAATAGCCGTTCACCAAGGCGTGTGTGTATGTGTGAATCTTGGCATTTAGATGTTGTTTCCTCACTGGTCCCCATGGCGACTGAACTACTCATAGCTATTCCGTCAGCTTTGCTTCAGGATTATGTATCAAGCAGCATTCCATCATGGCTCTTGTTTGGACCTCCACTCGCCCAAAGGAGGGGGTGGGGAATCAATGAAAAGGTTATGCGGTTCCATTGTGTGCATTCCTTGTTGGCTGGGAGGGGCCTCTAAAGTCATGATGTATGCAGATGTTTAAAAGAGCAGCATAGTGTTTGGCATTGTAAAGTTGTTTTAAAGACATTAAGGGCTGGAATCTGCTTATTTGGTGTCAACTTGGTTTCCATGCTTTAACATACAGTTTAGCATATGGTTTGTTACGGCAGGAATAAGCCATGGCCAACCTTGGGCTCCAGCACTCCCTGCTTCTCCTCTTGGATGGCCACAAGGGGGAGACATGATGCTTTTGTTTCCTTCTTTTTAAAATTTTCATTGGCCAGGTTCCAGCATCGTGGAAAGACAAACCATGGCTTGGCTTGGGAGTCCACACGCTCCAGGATACTGTTTTTGCTTGTTCTTTCTAATTTTCTACACTCAGATTTTAAAAAAACAACAACAAGAAACAGTTGTAGAACAAAGCCCCTGCCTTTCTGAAGATGAGGGGTTGGACTACAATGGAGTTTATGACCGTTCTTTCACTTGTGTGTCATTTCCCACTACCACATGCACTTTTGCACTGTGCATAACAAATGTATATCATTCCACTGAAAATGGAATTCCCTTTGCTATTTTTAGTTTAGTGGTTACTATAAGTTAGTGGTTAATTTTTCAATCAGTACTAATTGCCAGAGTTTTTTTAAATATCATGTTGTCAATATCAGACCCTCTAAGAGGTTTATTTATTACTAGCCAGGCTGCTATTGAAAAGCTGCCCAATAAAGGTGCTTAAAATACAGATTAATATTAACCCCTAGGTAAAGACTAAGTGGCGCTGTGGTCTAAACCACAGAGCCTAGGGCTTGCCGATCAGAAGGTTGGTGGTTCGAATCGCCGTGATGGGGTGAGCTCCCATTGCTCGGTCCCTGCTCCTGCCAACCTAGCAGTTCGAAAGAACATCAAAATGCAGGCAGTAAAGCGAGATGAGTGCCGCAACCCCAGAGTTGTCCATGACTGGACCCTAACGGCCAGGAGTCCCTTTACCTTTAAAGACCAAGTAAGTTGTATTTGTGATGCATCCCTTCATTCTGTTTTTATTTCATTTTTAGGGAGTGTTGTATTTTTGCTTAAATTTTCATTGTATTAAGCAGCATGAAATTTATAAACAAACAAACAAAACTGTCCTGCCCAAGTATTTTTTGTTGGGCTTGTTCTTCCTCAGGCTTTACACTGTGTACATGTCTGTCAGTCAGAAGCGTAGCATCAATTGTACAGGGTATGTGACACACCTCATCATACAGGAATATAACCTTTCTAACTGAGATAGCATTAATCCTAAGCACCCAAAGTGGGACTGCCTCAGCCTCAAGGCTGCCATGCTCCACTTCTTAGCACTTCTTGCTTCCCAAACTGCCTCTTAACTTTGGGTTTTAACAGCCTTTTAACATCAGCAAAAAGGAATAGCACCCCAGTGCTTTAATTATGAGAGTTTTCAAACCTCCAGAATCTTGTTTTAAGCAATGCAAACTTGTTTTTCAAACACCTTTTCGCTCACTGTTTGCCTAAGACTAGCCATAGGATGAGCTACTCTGGTAAAGTCAGCCAAAAAGTGGAACTAAATCCATAGTCCCAAGCAGGATGATCGCAAGCAGATGTTTCTTTGTAAGGGAATGACTCATATATCTTTTTTCTATAAATGGGCTTTGCTAGATCTGATATAACCTGCATTTTTGTGTGTCTGCATGTTGGCTGGAGAAGTGTGGTTTGGCCAGTAAAGGAGCTTGGAGCATTACAGTCTGTACCCAAGCTCAAGCAGTGGGAGTGAAAGGAAGGCCTGGCCCCTGTGGAGCTGCACTTATGCCGGAAGGGAAAATAGGATTGGTAGGGCAAGCAAGATACAAAAAAAAAGGCAAGCAAGGAGAGAATGGACACGGGGTGGGAATGGTTTCTTTTGAAAATATAATGAAAAGCAGACAATGCCTTTGAAATAGAAATGGGAGCGACTTTATGGCCTATTAACCCCACTCCTTTGGCAGAATCAGGAATCCTCTTTAAAGGTATCCTTGTTTCAGTGCTCTATTGCTCCAAACAGTTACATTCTTCATAAGAATGCTGCAGTCTCAAGACTATTACAGGCTGTGACAATTATTCATTGTGTCTCTCGCAGTGGAGCAGGAAAGGAACACATCCCTGTAATTTGTTGATGTTGTTTGATTGGGGGTCGTCTGGATTTAATTTGTATTATGTACGCTCTTATTTATGTTTTATGTTTTTTAAAATTGTAAGTTGCTTGGATACATTTTTGTGCAGCAAGGGACTACTAAATTTATCTTAATTAAATAATAATCGCTATACCCTTCAGGCTGTATTACATTTCATGATTGAGAAGTTGACAGTATTATCCTAGGCATGGAAGTGAGCCACCTGAATTCAGCAGGGCTTGTTTACATAAACATGTGCATAGGATTGCAGGATCAGTGTCTCTAAGGCTGCTACAATGGTAGATGTTTGCTATGGCAAGTACACATTGTGAATGGCATAATGAACTGTCAGTCTCACAGGTTGACTTCATAATCACCATCACGTGTTTTAAAAGTAGTATAATTGGAACTGTGGTTTTTAATGATTGTGCATGCCACTCTGAAATATTTTGACGTTAGGTTATAAATTGTTTAATTATAATAATATTTAGCTGACCTGAACTAATCATATTTCTCAAGCCCATATGTTGTGAACCACCCCGAGAGCTACGGGTGAATGAGAGTATACTAAACAAGCAAACAAATCTGTCCAGACATTTTATTTCTCTGACCTTTGTCATGCAGTTTTCCAACTAATGCTACAACTGAAATAGTCAAAGGTAATAAACAACCCATAGGAGTTGAACTAAACCATTTGAAAGTTCACTTCTCAGCAAATGGTTGGTCCAGGTATTTCAATGACTTTCTCATTTTCATAGAGTTGTAACCCATGTGTCTGAGGTAGGTTACAATGTAAGAAAACATGGAAATCAACAAACATATTTTAAGTCACGAAGCATGTTAAAATAAAATAAAAAACAGGAGAGAGAAAAAGCCAGAATGGAAAGGTTCTAGTAGCCTTGAAGACAAAACCCTGGAATAATAAAAAAGTGTTTAAAGCTATTTCAGTTGAGTGAGTGGAGCGGATCTGTTGGATTCCTTGGGAAGAAACACCATGAATATGGTTTCTGCCACCAGAAAAGCTTATTTTAGCATTCTCTTTTTTCAATACAGATAGCACCTGAAAAAAGGACATGTGGTTGGGTAGGGTCATATATAGAAGTTGCTCCTTATATCATAGTGCTAGCTCGGCTAGTGCGGATTGGCAGCAAAATGGAATCTGCACCACTCATGCCTAAGTTGCCCATGTAGCTGGGAGAGCAGAGGTTGTATTAAGTCAAAAGCAGCAAGCATGCACTTCCAAGTTCAGGGGTGATGGGAGGAAATTGTTGGTAATAACGCAGGCTGTAGATCTAGGAGTGCATATCATTAATTTTGTGGAAGAGGTGCATTTTCAGTTACTGTAATGCTACTGCAAAAAGTCTCAAATGTGTCATGCTGTGAAACGGTACGCAATCTTTTCCAGTATTCATTCCCAGCACTGACTTCGAAGCTTCCTCCCCATCATATTCTTAGAGGTTTCTTGTTTTCTGGCTATTTTTGTATTTTATCCTATCTTCCAGTTTAGCAGTTTCTCTCCCCTAATAAATGAAATAATTCAGATGATTGACCATATCAATAAGCAGCATGGAGGGCTGATATACTGTACGTGCAACCATAAGGGTACAAGCCATGACCACAGAAACGTGGAACATGCTACAGTTCAGTATGGGAACATTAAAAAAAAAAAAACTTATGACAATTTTTACATAAAAAAAGAAAGCAGCTTTTATTTACATGCATTAACTTACCCTTGTGCCTAAATGCTGGTCCAAAAAGGATTTATGTGTCCTTCAGAAAACATACCTTAAGAGAAAATGAGATATGATTATTTATTTGTTTGTGTTTACAGTCTGCCCTTCATCCCTTAGCATTCCAGGGCAGTGATCACTACAGAATAAAATAGGTATGAACAGTAATATAGGCCTTCTATAGAGGTAGCTATAGCTTGGATACTTGCTTTTGCATTAAATCCTTACTCTTGTATTTATTTATTCTTTTAAAAACCCACGGCAAGACCATCCTTTCTCCCAACCATCCCTTATTTAGCCAATGCACAAAAATTATTTTTTGCAGCAGAGAGTCTTTATGACTTATCACTAATCCACATGTGTCAGCTATCAGGTGATAATGGAGGTTGTATCCCTCTGATATTTTCAAACCACACACTGTGCTTAATGTGTAGCATGCAGCCATATCCCACCCGCAACCTTAAATTACAGACTTTGTGGGAGAGTGATCTGTTGTTGACCCCCAGTTGCATCTCCCTGAAATCCCCGCTTAATACATCTATGAGGCTGGGTTAAAACAAAGGAAAGTTTTTCCCCTCAAGCCTCATAGTCATAGTGGGCGGGAGAAGGGGCACAATTGAGGGAGCTCATAGCTGGGGACAGAAGGAATAAACCTACAGTCCTTGAATACTGTGATTCTGACAACAATTAGACCTTTCCATTGCATGTGGAATTAAAAAAATAAGCATGACTGTATGCTATGTGTAGTTTGATCTAGACAGTGTCTTCCTTTGCCTTGCCCAGCCTCCCCTAAATGCAGAGCTCTCTGCATGCATGGTGAGTTCTACAACACATTGTATAAATGGTTGCATGGCTTCTTAGCAGTTGATAAGAAAAATTAACGTTTGGCATGCTCATAGGCTCTAAAGAGTATCACTGAGCTCTGCTTCACTTGGGACCACATAACTGAGGCTAATAGTTTCCATATGTTTCTCCCCATAAAGCAAGAGATTTTAACCGTTCCATGCACATGAAAAATGGCACTGAATGCTGAGCAGTATTGCATTTCATATTTCAGATGCCTCTTCTATGCTACTTCTGCTGGTGTCACTCTTCTTGATTGTGGTACATGATTTGATATCATTGCCAGGCTCTATGTTGGTCCTCTTCCAAATACTTAAGCCTTTTATTTATTGAGCAGGTGAGAGACTGTTAGGAATGAAGCTCTTTGTGTGGATGTCAGATGATAGAACTATAAAAGCCATGCATATTGGATAACTGGATATTGACTATTTATAGAAAACAGCAGGATTTGTCCACTTAGGATAATGGTACTGAGTGCTGTAATTCAGTAAACCTTGTATCTGCATACATTTGAAAGGAGCAGTGCCGGATTTATGTATAAGCTAAACAAGCTATCACTTAGGGCCCCACTGTCTTGCGGGGCCCCAAAAAATTTAAAGGAAAAAAAGAAACTTGGTGTACATTTCCAAAGTATTTTGTTATGTGCAAATGGCTTTAGATACCTATTAGGTCCATAAATTACCATATAGCATTTATTCAACACAAAAAAACGACAATTTATTGTTGACAAAGGACAGCTGAACATATAAAGGGCCCCATTACCTTCAGTAGCTTAGGGCCTCATCAAACCTAAATCCAGCCCGGGTGACGAGGAGTCAAGTTGATCTGAAAGCTGATGTTTGGCATGGAGGCAGAGAGAGGGGAGTGGAGGTTGAGAGTGGAAAGGTTGAGCCTTGAACTGTGAGAACTAGGCTGTGTCTCCCCCACCATCTGATTTGGTCTGTTGGCCTATTGAAGGAACAGCCCCTCCCCAAGATCTTCACTGTCAGGCCACCCCAATTCTAGCAGAGACCTCCACATCCACTAGAGGCCTCCCCTGGGTCCTTGACAAACCCTCCAGCTGCATCACCCTGATTTGACCAGCCTATAATAGCATCATATTATTATTATTGATTTATTAATTGCCTTCTAAACAACCATTTCAAGGCAATGTACACTGAGGATGGGAAGCGGGTGGCGCTGTGGGTTAAACCACAGAGCCTAGGACTTGCCGATCAGAAGGTTGGCGGTTCGAATCCCAGCGATGGGGTGAGCTCCCATTGTCCAGTCCCTGCTCCTGCCAACCTAGCAGTTCGAAAGCACTTCAAAGTGCAAGTAGATAAATAGGTACTGCTCTGGCGGGAGGGTAAATGGCGTTTCCGTGCACTGCTCTGATTCGCCAGAAGCGGCTTAGTCATGCTGGCCACATGACCTGGAAGCTGTACGCTGACTCCCTTAGCCAGTAAAGCGAGAGATGAGCACTGCAACCCCAGAGTCAGCCACGACTGGACCTAATGGTCAGGGGTCCCTTTACTTTTACCTTACATTGTGGATAATTAAAAACAGTTAAAACCACAAAAACTGCAAATGCATTTAAAACATAACTGAAAACATACAAAATGGTAAAGACTCTTCTATCCTGCTGGGAAAACCTCTATTGGAACAAAAATGTCTTGTTTCCAGAAAGTGCATATAGTAGGCACTCAGATACGAGATCTTTGCTGCACCTCTGAGTCTTCATTTGCTGGACCTTCTTTAGTTATCTGACTTGGTAGTGTAGTGCACAGTTGCACTCCCGTTGCTTATTTCCTTGCAAGTAGACAAAAGGGAGGACCATTTTGACCACTTCTCCGCTCTTTGCTTTTGATACAACAAACTGCTTTGGTTTCGAGGAATTCTTCCGCTTTCTCAGAACTGAGATTATTCTGTTGATGCATAATAAACTGTCTTCTGGGGGTGTATAAGGAGCTGGCCTCCAGCTCCACCTATTAGACTAAAGACCATTTGGAGTAGTATGTGCTTATGGGCCTACTATAGATATTAGAGAATGTGCATGTCCTAGGAGGTAAGGAATGGCTGCCTATTTTAATTAATGAAACCCTACAACCATACCATGTAGGGGTAGGCAGAAATAACATGCTCCTTCTTCGTGTGTATGTTTGTGTAACATATTTCATAATGTTACTGGAACAATTTACCTTAAGGAAATGCCAGTTGCATTTGCTAACTACCAACTGCGTTTTTTAAAAAAAATGACTTTCCTTTGAATAGAAAGCAACTAAAACAACCCACAAATTTATTATAAGGTGTGAACTTATAGAAACCTTTTAAAACATACTTGGGAATGAGATTTTTAATATAAGCTTCTTGATAACTTATTTTTAAAAACTCCTAAATCGTTCTGGACTTTAAAAAAAAATGAGTTTGAGCTTATAGTCAGTCACTGTATATTTTTAAAACACACACACATACAGAGTTAGATCATGGAATGTGCTTCCCAGCTAAACTAATACCCCCATGTTCTTCCATAAACTGGGTAATAGTGTTCAATATATCCAAGGAAGTGAAACCCGATGAAGTTGTCTAGATTGGTCTTGTTTCTCTGTCAAATACGTAATGCTGACTTGTGTTTTCTGTCATCTCTCTGAAGCATCAGATCTCCCGTATTTCTTCCTCTCTCTCTTTTTTTACTTGTAACTTGCCAGTAGTGGATGACTCTACTTAATGTTTACCCTGAACTGCTGGAAACAAGAACCACCTCCCTTGAATGGGTGGTCGCTCATTTCAAGATTGCAGCATAATCCCTGGATACACATATTTTTAAATGTGGTTTTTATTTGATTATTGGCTTTGTGGGTAAACAGAAGGAATCTGCACTCCAGTCATTGTGGCTCCAAGCAGTTGCTTTCCACATATTTCGCTTGTTGTTGTTGTTTTAAAATCAGCCTGCATGTATCACAGTATTTTTAAATTGCTGCTTCTTAAGTGCCCCTTGTAAATCTGAAATATTTGACTTAAAAGTGTCATTAAAGCCATTAGTATTTATCTTTGCTCAGATCAAGATTTGTAGAGCATGTTTTGCTAATGACATGTTTATTGTTTAGAATGCCACATGACTTACGATATGCTTTGGACCTTTACGTTGTAAGCTACATCTGCTTTTTGTTAAGAGTGTTCCTCGTAATTGTACAATGTGTGTCCGTGAGAGAAATGGCTATTTTTTTGTTTTATGTTTTGAAAAATGCTTTCATGCTTGCAGTGTTTTGTGCTTGGACTCTCGTGCATGGGATCTCCCTAGTTTATCAGTCCCTCTCAAAAACCATAGGCGAGCGTGATAAGCATCACATCAGTCCAAGGCTTCACTTGGAAGCTTGTCACACCCACTATAGAATGTCTTGTTGGAAGCTTACATAAGAAGACTTGCATTATTATGATGATGACAGTAGTACCTCAGGTTACATTCGGTTCAGGTTACATACGCTTCAGGTTACAGACTCTGCTAACCCAGAAATAGTACCTTGGATTAAGAACTTTGCTTCAGGATAAGAACAGAAATCGTGCTCCGGCGGCAGCGGGAGGCCCCATTAGCTAAAGTGGTGCTTCAGGTTAAGAACAGTTTCAGGTTAAGAACGGACCTCTGGAATGAATTAAGTACTTAACCCGAGGTACCACTGTATTATTATTACTAATAACACCCCCGCCCATCTGAATGGGTTGCTCCAGCCACTCTGGGCAGCTTCCAACATACATAAAAACATAATAAAACACTAAACTTTTTTTAAAACATATGTACAAGTCTCTGGTGCATCCACTTTTAGAATGCTGTGTACAGTTCTGGTTGCCTCGTCTCAAAATAGGTACTGTTTTAGACGGTTCAGAAAAGACCAACCCAAACGACCTAGGGGTTAAAGAAGATCCCCTTTGAGGAAAGATTACAGTATTTGAGACTTCTTAGTTTAGAGGAAGTGCAAGTGGCAAAGTGACAGAAATGTGTAAGAGGCAACGTTATAGGAATGTATAAAATGACGCATGGCATGCAGAAAGTAGGTAGAGAAAATGGTCAGAGGCAGTATGCTTCTGGACACCAGTAGCTGGAAACAGAGTTCTTACAGGAGGAGGAGGAGAGCGAGTTCTTGAGCTCAGGTCCTGCTCACTGGCTTCTCATGAGCATCTGGTTGGACACTGCAAGAGGTCAGGCAGTACCAGTGCCCATGGGAACCCCATCATTTCAACTTTTCAGGGGGTGCACTCCGTGTCTCATCTATGAGTGCCCCTAGATTGGTAGAGGGACAAAGTAAAACCTTCCTTTCTTCACCTCTGCCAAGTGGAGCTCCTGTTCCTGTCACCTAATGCAGTGTTTCCCAACCTTTTTTGGGCAAAGGCACACTTGTTTCATGAAAAAAATCTCGAGGCACACCACCATTACAGCCCCGTGACGTCAGCGCGCAGCGTCACGCCGGGAGGGACATGAATTGCTAGCAAATTACATAATCACCTCCTTGAGGGCTGGCTCATCTTCTCCGAAGGCAGAACCCCATTAATTAACAGCACAGACTCACACCATAGCCAAGACGAGGGGGGAAAACCTCAGTCATGCACAGTCATGCACATGTGGGGGCTAAATGAGGACGAAGACCGGGCAGAGAGCAGGGTTCAAATCACCCCACCTGGCCAGGACAATCCCTGGGTGCTCCCTTGGGCCACTCGCCTGACCCACCTCGCAGGGCTGTTGTTGCGAGGATAACACGGGGAGAACCACGCGCGCCCCCGGGAGCTCCTTGGAGGAGAAAGCGGGCAATGAATGCAATGCACGAAATATATGAGAGGCGACCAGGTTTTGCAGGTGAGGGGCCCCCGCCAGCCTCCACTTCCAACACCCGGCGCAACGACGACGAAGTTTTCCCCCGGGCTCGACTCGGGGAGCAGCGCTGCTCCCCCCCGGCTCCCCTTCGCCCTCCCGGCTCTCTCTGCCACCCACTGGGGACCCCCCTCACCTGCCAAGTCCGGAGCACCGGTGGAAGTTGCATGCATGCATGCAGGGCGCCGCGTTGCCATTGCATTGCACTGCACTCCATGCAACGCCTGCACGCATGCATTGCCTTGCACGCCCGCCAAGGGGTCTCCCCGCGGTCCGATGCGTCCCCTCCGGCGCGGATGCAGCATTGCAAAAATAACCCCCCCCCGACGCAGCCCTACCTGGGGGGCAGCCTCCGCCGCTCTGCCTCCGTGGGGATCCCCGGGCTCCATCCTGCCGCCCGATTTCCGCGGGGGCGCAGGCAGGCTGCGCGGGGTCTGCGCGGAAGAGCCCCTGCCCGCCCAGCCGTCGCCGCTGCGCTCATTCCATGGCCGGGAGAAGAGCGCTTCAAACAAAACGCCCGGCCCACCAGGCCACGCTGGGAAACGTAGTTTGCGCACCCCGCGTGGGCGCGGAGCCCAAGGGCGAGGGGACTACGGATCCTGGCAGCCCCCGCGCCAGGGACGGAGGGGGAGAGGCCGGGTGCAGGGATGGAGGGACGGGTGGGCGAGCGAGTGAGTGAGTGGCAGCCGCCAAGCCTTGGCCGAGAGCCAGGAAGGGCCTCCCCGGAGGAGGAGGAGGAGGAGGGAGGCGCAGAGCGGGAGGGAGGGAGGGAACCCCAGGGGTCATCTAGTGACGGCGCCCCAATCGAAAATTTGACTTTAAAAAAAAGAAAATCTTTCCAATTTTTTAATTTTTCCCGCGGCACACCAGGCAACATCTTGCGGCACACTAGTGTGCCACGGAACAGTGGTTGGGAAACACTGACCTAATGACAGAGCCTGTGAAAGACTTTCCTTTTGCGGCTAGGTTTCAGGCTGATAGTTTACCTTGTTCTTCTGCTGTTTATCATTCCCTCTGATAGTGAAATTAGCTGGTTCTGTGCCAGTGGGGCTGGAGCCAAAAGAGGGCCACTGAGAACCAGGAAGAGAGATATCAACAAGCTTGAGTAACCCCCAAAGTATGTGTAAGTGCAAAGCCCCTTTAAACCCCACAAAGAGGGCAACTCACAAGATAAAAAACAGATTTATGGGGACAGAGTATGATCTGAAGCCTCTAGGAGCCAAAAATGTTATTTGGAAAAGAAAACCAGAAGGTGTGGAGGAAAGTGGATTGAGTCCTATACAATGTATAGGATTGTGGAACCCTGAGCTAGACTTCCTCTATTAGTGAGTTAGCAGCACACAACGCAACATTTTTGTTGCAAACCCCACTTGTAGTTGCATCCTTGTTCTCTTTCTAAAAGTAAGTTGCAAAGTGACTAAATTTTGTATTAATTGTTCAGCTTATGTTTTGATTTTCTCTTATTGGATATTTTGCTACATCTACTTGGAACATAGCTTCTTTAGAAAGGTGGTGAATACTAAAATAAAGATCATCTCATGTTCATGACTATAGGAAAGTGACTTCGATGAAGGAATTTCCTGACTTGTGAAATTAAAGTGTTGATGTTATAATATTCAGGAAAGAAAGTTCAGTTATTTTTTTATCACAATTCTATCTCAGAGGCATTATCCTGTTATATTCCTTCAGCAAACCTATGATGGAAATTAGATTGGAAGATAATGGCCACATCCAGACCTAACAGCAGTCCATAATTTAGTGCAATAAGCCTCAGACTGTTTCCTGAAACATAGAATCATAGACTTGTGGAGCTGGAAGGGACCCTGAGGATCATCTAGTCCAACCCTGCGCAACACAGGGATGTGCAGCTATTCCATACAGGGATAAAACCTGCAACCTTGGTGTTATCAGCACCACGCTGTGACAAACCGAGCTATCCAGGCTGTGAAGAGATGAGACGCATCTGTTTCAGTGTTCTCCTGTTTGCCATGCCATCTCAATCAGGACACTGTGTGGTTAATTTAAACTATGGCTTGTTCTAAGAAGCCAAAATCAAACTGATCCTGGCTTGTTTAGATACATCCAATTAAACTAACCACAGTTCCAGTCCAGACAAAACAGCAAACTATGGTTAGCTGAAAATGGAAGCAGAGGCTTCCAGTTCCTTGACAGACATGCTAGAGGAGAGTGTCTAAGGTTCATTCATAAATTATGGCCTATTGTTGTATCTGAATGTAACCATTATCGGCAACTATTGTTTCCTATCTCCTCACACCAGAGGGAGGGGAAGATGCCGAAGGAAGCTCATGCTTGTGATGCTGTAACACATATACTGTAATATGTTGGTTTAGCATTGCATCGAAAGCAGGTTAATACTCTATGGGATTTGAGCCTGGATGTCCCTGCCCCAAGTCCAACACATCGCCTGTGGTTTTGCAGTTCAATATGAGGGCTGCCCTTTGTGTAAGTGTGACAACCTTTTCAAAACAGAGCATAGTAGGCAATGAATGTGGGGTGCAATGACATCAGCAACAGGTCCTATGAGACTTTGTTTCCTTTCTTCATTTAGAATTGCAGAGTAGCAGATAGCACCTCCTGAGGCATATGGGGGTGTTTACTAGGCTAACCAAGGAATGGGCTACCAACAGGAGTTGAATTGATGAGTCGGGAGTGATCTAACCACTTAACGGGACTTTGGAATCAAGAGAGGCAAGTCTGTGGCTGTTAAGAGAGGAAAGTGTCCACCAGTTTCTTTTTCTCCCTGGATTTGAAGCTGGCACGGCCAATAGAAATCCATATGTCCCTTAAACGCAGTCTAGCAGTATCTTGAACAGTTTGGTATAAGTCTGAGCTGGAGAAATAATATATTGTACTCTCTCAGTATAGTGTGCATGATGAAAAACAAGACTGAATACCAAGCTTCTTGCCAGGATATTTGCTGGATGTCATACTGGAAGTTAAATCATGTATGGTATATTGATGTTTTTCATTGCTTTATGGCACATCTGTTTCTTGTTTGCTGCTTATATTAGTGCCTCCATATTAGAAATACACCCATATCAGGTTATTCTGAGGAAGTGGGCTGCCCTTGAAGGATCTATGGCTTTAGCTGCATTTCCATCTTCCCAAGTCTGCGCCTTTTCCCGTAGAAGTTGCAACTTGCCCATCTATAGTTGTGGATGAAGAGGAACCTGTGAGACACTTGCAGCTTATGAAGTGGACTATTATGGTAAAAGGTAAAGGTACCCCTGCCCGTACGGGCCAGTCGTGTCCGACTCTAGGGTTGCGTGCTCGTCTCGCTCAAGAGGCCGTGAGCCAGCGCCGTCCGAAGACACTTCTGGGTCATGTGGCCAGCGTGACGAAGCTGCAGCTGGCGAGCCAGCACCAGTGCCGCACACGGAAACGCCGTTACCTTCCTGCTATAAAGCGGTACCTATTTATCTACTTGCACTTAAGGGTGCTTTCGAACTGCTAGGTGGGCAGGAGCTGGGACTGAATGATGGGAGCTCACCCCGCTGTGGGGATTCGAACCGCCGACCATGCGATCAGCAAGTCCTAGGCACTGAGGTTTTACCCACAGCGCCACCCGCGTCCCCAGGAAGGGAAAATGCAGTTGTATTCCAGTCCTGCAGTCATGAACATGAAGCTGTAAATCCATGATTAGCAAAATTTATAGAATCATAGAATTGTAGAGTTGGAAGGAACAATGAGGGTCATCTAGCCCAACCCTGTACAATGCGGGAATATTTTGCCCAATGTGGGGCTCAAACCCATGACCCTGGGATTGAGTCTTTTGCTTTATCTTCATTGCAGAGTAGTTATGTGTCCTCTTCAGCCTGATACTGTGCGGGTGGCGTAGTTTCAGCCCTTAACATGGCCATACCCTAGAGGTCACTCTAATTTGCACCGTCCAATGGGTGCACAATGGCAGACATGCTTAGTTAAAAACTTGTTTCTACTACTTAGTGAGTGGAATGAATTAGCAGTTGGTTAGTGGATGGATGTGATGAGCTTCTGAAAACTAATTGTGGGGAGTATTTCTGCTGTTACGCACACAAAATGAGGATATTTTTTTTTAAAAAAAAGCCCCACAAATGTATGCATGATGCAGCTCTGTGTGCAAAAATTATTTAGATATTGTAATGGGTTTAGGGGTTGCTCGTGCGTAAGTTGCCGCCACTCCTGGCTAGGTTACCTGGTTGGACCCTTTCTGACTGTCTCAGTCGCTGGCAGAATCCGTCAGTGGGCGTTTCTTAAACTTTTTCCAGCACAAAAGCTCTTTGACGCCTAGTCTCCGCCTAGTCTCCCTGCGCGGAAGCCTTCTGCGGAGGGAGGGTGTGGGCAGCGGAGGACCCGTACTCTCTCCGCTGGTCTCCGGCGAGGAGTCTTGGAGCCTCCTCTCTGATTCCCCCATCTGCCCCCCTTCTCTACTGGTGTTACGCTGATTTCCTTCCCCAGCGGACGGGCTGCCTCTCTCCCTACTGGGACCCTCTCCGCCATCCCTCTGGAGCCTTCCCTCCGCCTCTAGCTCCGATGGCAGTTCACTGACAGATATACAATGGTACCTTGGGTTACATACGCTTCAGGTTACATACACTTCAAGTTACAGACTCCGTTAACCCAGAAAAAGTGCTTCAGGTTAAGAACTTTGCTTCAGGATGAGAACAGAAATCGTGCTCCGGTGGCCCGGTGGCAGCAGGAGGCCCCATTAGCTAAAGTGGTGCTTCAGGTTAAGAACAGTTTCAGGTTAAGAATGGACCTCCGGAACAAATTAAGTATTTAACCCGAGGTACCATTATACTTCTTGCCAACACCCACAAATTGAGTGTCTTGGCATCAGTTGTGTCCTTTGGCTTCTTAATGTACAGCTGCACTTGGTAGCACATACTTTCAAGAACAAATAATATAAACTTAAAGTTCTTTACACTCTGTTGAAAAAAAAGCTTCAAGGCAAGTTGGAAGTTTAAATTAATCATTGTATAGCAAGGCCCAGTACATCTGGACTAGTAGTCATTCTTCTCTTCTGTATATGTGTGTATGTTTACTTACACACACACACACACACACACACACACACACACACACACACACTTACTCCCGTGTGGCAAGCAATTGGAGTTTCACTCAATTAGTAATACAGATTATATGCAAGTCATCTGAACAATCTATAGCTGGCACTTGGATATGGTGTAGAATTCTAGAGCCATATGTTAATGTGTATTCTGTTACATCTATAAAATATTGTCTGTCTGGAGAAGCCATGTATAACTTAAGGAAGGAGGGGGGACAAACTATCATAGGAAGTGCAGCTTTCATAACCTGTCATAGATCAGTGGTACAATGCTATCCTAAGCTATCTTGCCTTTAAACAAATAATCAGTATTACTGAATGCAAGATAAATATCCCAAGCAATGTAAAATACCATTTTTTAGATGTCACAAATAATATTTAATAGAACTTGCATGTTGCACAATGCATTAATCTAGTAGGTATCCCAGATGAAGATGTGTGGGGAACCAAAGCATTCAGTGGATAGTGCTGCTCTGTATGAGCAGATATTCAGGTTTAAGGTATCAGGTGTGCCAAATTCTACTTTCCTTGCAGGCCAGTGGGGGAAGGCCTGGCTAGGACTCTACCTAATGCTGTGGAACTGCCAGGAACGTGGGAGAGAGGAGCACACTAAAAGAAACTAAGGGACTAAAGTGTTGACCTGTGCTGCACAGGGTCTGGCCAAAGGCCTTGTTTCTGACATTCTTGATCTGAAGCACATGTGCTTTGCTTGGAAGTGATTTCCCCAAGGCGTTAAATAAGCCACTTTGCCAGTTGTAGTCCTAGCAACAAATGTAACTTAACTGCTTGATTCCATTTCGACCAAGTGTGTTTGTAATGCTAATGCAGTATACCATAAGTGAATTCTGGAACTGAATCATATGTTGTATTGATTTGTAGCATTTGCTTCCTATACTTGTGTGTGTGCGTGTGCCAGCTTGGACTGTTGCAGCATTGCTTTTGCAATTAAATATTTGTCTTCTACTTTTTAAAAGAATGTATTGTCATGTTCTATGCTCCATTACTTCCCTTATACAGTGGTACCTTGGGTTACAAACTCCGCTAACCTGGAAGTAGTACCTCGGGTTGCAAACTTTGCCCGAGGATGAGAATGGAAATCGCATGCTGGCGGCGCGGCGGCAGCAGGAGGCCCCATTAGTGAAAGCGCGCCTCAGGTTAAGAACAGTTTCGGGTTAAGAACGGACCTCCAGAACGAATTAAGTTCATAACCCGAGGTACCACTGTATTGTACATGGGCATTGCACTTCAGAGTCCCTTTTGATGTAGCCTGCACACACACACACACACACACACACACACAAACACAAACACACACAAACACACACACACACGAGTTCTGAAGACCTTGTGTTTTTAAACTTACTAGCTCACATGGTTACCAAATTCTGATGTGGGGGGAGATAAACATATGAACAAGGAAGCAAGTAAATCTCACATTCTTTTCAATGCATGATTTCTATTCCCATATTGATTCCTTCTGGCACCCTCACCTCCTCCACTAAGGGCTGGCTCATACTGAGGAATGTTATTGGAAATGTTTAGCTATAATAATTTGGCATCCATTGCAGTCATGCAAATCAGGATCTCTTTAATATAAGTGTTTTTTAAGCAGTATCAAATGAAAAACAGGATGATGTTCTCCCAATAAAGGTCAAAAAACATCAGCCCTGCCTTTCAAGATGGCACATAATCTAAGCATAAAGAAATACAAAAGATAAAACTTTTAAGATTTTGTTTACTTGTGAAGGAAGCTGACTTGATATGCCCCTGCCGTATTGGTTTATCACAATTTTAAAGTTTAATAAAAAGTAAATAAAAGTTTAATATTGCCTACTATTAATTAAGCTAAAGCATGTCTGATAAGGGGTTATATGGTCATAGAGTCCTGCACGAATCCTTGATCCACTAAACTTATTGAATACTGTGCAGCTTCAACCTAGAGGAGTTTGCCAGCCTCTTAAATTCCAGTAAGTAGGGTGCACCATTATTGCAAAAAGTATTGTTTTAAACTGTGGAGTATATACTGGAATTTCACTTGTTTATTAAAATCTAGGGACTCAGCAAAAATCCAGAGGAATGTGTACCTTCAAGTGTTCAACAGAGTATCTCTTATCTCTTTGCATGACCCGTGTCAGGTCTAAAAGTTACAGATTTTGCCGCATCAAAAAAATTACCTGGTTATATTTTCAATGGATATGGCCCATTTTTCCATGAGAGTGCAAAGGAAGCAACCTTTGAAATTACTCTGTTAAATCCAAAGTTAAAGTTGCTGAAGAAGGGTATTTGTGCTACACTCTTAAAAACTCAAATATTGCTTTCCCTGTTGTGACCACAGCAGGGACAATTCAAGATCTTCGTGTGTTCCTCCAATAAATTGTTTTTAACACTAATATATCTTTGTGTGGAAGAAGTTTTGTTTTCATGCCTTGGGGCAACTAACGTAATTGCTGCAGCAGTTCTTGTCATCTGCATTTACTGGACGGTCTTAAACTTATTGAGCCAAAAAGTAATAAACCTCTGGGAACAAAGATGTTAAGGTATTTGGCTGCTAGCTGGTTGCAGCACTTGCCAAAATCCTTTAGAAACAGAACTGAATGTTTCTAATGGAATGCTTCGTAAAAAGCACAATAAACTCTGATAAGAAGTTGAGGGGTATTTGTGTGTTGTGGTTATGTTCACAAAACAAACATTTTTCTGCTAAAGGGTGCGCAAATTGGATAAATGGCTTTCTTGCCATCCTGTTGAAACTACGGGCAAGTAAGTTGAAACCATCTCTTCTTTATGGATTTGATTTTTCTCCATAGAAGCATCCTCCTTGAACACCTATACTTGTTTTGGTGGCTTTTAATCATAAACATTGGCAACTACTTGGCGATAGGTATCAGTGGTGACAGTTGCGGCCCATTCTACGCTAGGCAAAAAATCAGTGTGGTCTGATGCTCTTTGTAAAAGAAAGTGCCCTGGAGTTGGCCTGTTTCCTGCCCCCCACAAGCTTCTTATTGCTGAGAGAGAATTTAATTGCACCCTAACACTATCTTCCCTTCCCCCCCTGCAGGCTTTAGCTAGCCTCTGGAGTTCAATATCAGGTTTAGTTCCACTCAACCTACATTATCTTGAGCTGTGTTTTGCTATGAACTGCCACTCCAGACTGGTGTTTTATTGTAGGTGTGTTCTGCAACCCTTCTCTTGCACAAGGGCTTCAGATGATCTGCCACTCTGTCATCACCTAAGGCTTAGATTCTAAGCTTTTCTGTGCCCGGAGTGGGCAGATCGTCACGATAAAGGGAAAACGTCAGAAAAATTCATCACCCCTTCCACAACAAATAAGGTGATCAAAAGTATTAACCCAGTTAGAATGATCATACCACCCTATTTTCCTTTGGCATTACAATGGTACCTCGGGTTAAGAACTTAATTCGTTCTGGAGGTCTGTTCTTAACATGAAACTGCTCTTAACCTGAAGCACCACTTTAGCTAATGGGGCCTCCTGCTGCCGCTGTGCCGCCAGCGTGCGATTTCTGTTCTCATCCTGAAACAAAGTTCTTAACCCGAGGTAATATTTCTGGGTTAACAGAGTCTGTAACCTGAAGCGTATGTTACCTTGAAGCGTCTGTAACCCGAGGTACCACTGTACTGTATTTCAGTAGTGGTAAATTTTGAAGGGCTCGAGCGCATGATGACAATCCTCATAGCCATACCCTGCTCAACCTTACGCCCACTGAAATTAAAGTGAAACTCTAAAGTGCTCTGAGAATGAGGAAGTCGGAAACCTCTTTCAGAGAGGAAGAAATTGGAGGCCAGGTTTCAACACACCACTAAACATTATTATTCTTGTTACATTTGATGTCACGTTTATTTACACCAATATACCACATAGCAGGTTCTGTTTAGCACAGTGCTAAGCAAAATGTTCTGTCTGTGCATTAGATTTCTCATTGCACACTCGACTGTTCCTGTCCTCTTTTCCTCCTCCGTGACCCTTGTTTCCAAACATGTTCAGGTTGTTTCGCATTACCTTGCATTCTGCTCCAGGAGAAGGGACTGTAGCAGCGCCATGTCTCTCAAAAACATGTTGATTCAGTAGCAGTATTTAGCACCAGGCTGCCAGCCTATTGAGTTCAAATCAGAATGTAACTTAAATTTATGGGAATAGCTGGGCTGATAATGTATAAAAACACCAGATGGAGCTGTCCTTCTGCGTTATAACAGCAGTTACATAGTTTTGTTAGTTCTACATCACTTTGAAAAGACAAAAATCATGTCGAGAGAACTTTTGTCTAAAGAAGCAATTCTAGTAAGTGGGCATTTGCTTTCACTCTGTTACTGTGTTGTGTGACAATTTGTCTTGATAAGGAACTGCCAAGAAAGCTTTTTTAAAAAAGTCAATTAGTCAGTACTTGTTAACGTTGCAAGGGCAATTAATTTTCCATGGTCGTGGTGGTATAAGATATGCATTGCTTGATGTGAACTGACATCCATAGCTGGGGAGTGTGACCATAATGTGCCATAATAGATAGTGTGTATAATTTATATTACCATATTTAGGGGATTTTTTCCCCCTTGGTGTAGCATGACTTTATTATGTAGTAAGCTGCTTTGAGCATGGTTTTAACTATGGAAAGGCAGGATATAGATAAAAATTATGTATGTATATATTACCTATACGAACAAAATTCTTTACACACATGGCCCAAATCATGATGTAAACATGTTTGAAATAATATCTAAAAGCCTGAACATGACAAGTATTTTTTAAGTAGAAACAAACTGAGGTCTCATCCAGGAATACTGATGATTTAAGGCTTCTACCTATATTTCCTGTTATGCCTGTTAAAATAAATTATGACTCTTACTAGCTTTATGCCAGCATTTTCTGCGTTTCCTCAAGGGACCCTGGTAGATGTGTACATTTTTTAAAAAAATTGCAATATATTTACAGTTTTTAAAAAGTGCCTCGAAGATTTTCTACTGGGGGAAAATATGAAAAAAAAGGATGTTAAGCTAATTTTTAGATGAGGGGAGAAATTAACTTTCCTAATAGTGAAATACTAAGCTGTTGCAAGCAAGTTATATAGAAAACCTTTGTGTGATATAGGTGTTTGTAAATGATATTCAGGAAACTGAATAGTACAGTTCATGTTCTGTTTCAGTCCTAGAGCCACAGGGAAAGGCTAAAGAGTTACCATTCTTACTTAAATAATATTAAACAAAACATTCTTTGTAACTATGAAAGAGTAATCAGTTTTCTCTTTGTAGTTACTGTGCTGGGCAGAGGATGTTTACTTCTAAATGAAGTGTGTGTTGTGTTGACCTTTTCAAGGCAAGTGGCCATCCTTCACAAAGACATTATTGACCTATTTGGCCACAGTCAGGATTGGCACCCCAGCCCTACCCCTGTTGTAACCAGTGATAATTAAACATTTTATTTCCATTTATTTCAATGGGACTTGGCATAGCTATGAAGTGATGAAAGCTTTTATGTTGACATGCCATGAGCAGCCTTGTGAAAGCTACCATATTGGCCTGAATTGGCTCAGTTTTCCCCCCAAGTTCCGACTGTGAAAAGTTAAAGTGTGGCTTATATTTGCAACCTTATGGTATGCGGCCAGGAGCATGGGGCAAACAGCGCCAGGAGCGCGGCAAAGCGGTGTCTGCCCCAAGTGTAGTTCCCCATCCTCTCCCCCAAGGCCGGGAAGGGAGAGAGTGAGGAAGGGAAAAGGTCATCAGCAACACAGCGTGGCCCCCCCCCCCGCGTGCACCCAGTATGCAGCCAGGAGCAGCAAGGAATGGAGGGGCTTATAGTCAGGTATTTTTTCCTTTCCCCCCTCCTATTATAAAGGTGTGGCTTATATTCGGGTGCTGCTTATATTTTGGCCAATACGGTAATTCGCTGGCCGCCTATGTCAAGTAGGAATTGCCTCCAGGCAACTAGGGTGAGAGAGCCTACTGGCCAGAAATTAACAACACTATGAGAAGGACAGGAAGACTAGTAAAAAAGAAAGAAAAGTGGATGGATAACTTTTGTAGTTACTAACTGCGATTTACTCTTGGGCTTCTTCAGGAAAATAATTTCACATCTTCATGTTGGGCGTAGCATGGTGGGTGGCGGGTGGCCATAGCCCCGGGTGCATGAATTTAGGGGGCGTGAATCAGGCACCCCCATGCAGGGATCTCCGTCCCACCCTGCCTGGTGACGGGGGTCTCTGGGCACCAGGGCCCGGCCTGGCCTAGCCTGGCCTTGCCACCATGTCTCCAGTTCTGTCGCTGAATGTTCGCCCACTCAGAGTTGGGGAGGTGCCTGTCAAGGACTGCACTGGCCAGCTGGGCTCCTCCCTTCATGGACGGGCAGGCGGTGAGGGCTGGGCTGGTGCATGAGCTCTGTGAACCCACCCAGTGGCGTCAGTGGCAAGGGCTGGGGTGGCACAGTGGGATCTGTTAACCCAGGCACTGGCAAATGATCCAACACCACTGCTTCATAGGGCCTATCTTGCCTGTTTCTGTGATACAGACTGAACCTGTTGCGCTTGGCAGTGGAGAGTTTAACATTCCCAAAGTGTTAATATGTAAGCCTAACTGGCTGGCACATTCTGCAGTTTGAAAGCTCTGAAAGCACACTTGCATGGCCATAAGCAACCAAATTAATTTAAAAGCTACAGGAGCTTTTGCACAATTCTCTGGAGAAAGATGTATACAGTGGTGCCTATACTGTGCGAGCATAATGTAACTTACATAAATTAATGCATATGAACAGTGAGTTAAGGGCTTGTGTTGGCTTGTAGTAGAAAGAATGGGTAATTTGTTGGATGGTTTGCATAGCCCATTTACCAAAGTAATATTTCTCTTTGCTTTTTCTTTTCAAGATCCTCATATTAAAGTCTCCGGGAAAAAGGAAAATGTCAAAGAAGCTAAAGAGAAGATCATGTCTGTTTTGGACACAAAAGTAAGATGAAAATCAATTAACCAGCCCTTGGGCTTGGAATTCCAAGTTCTTGATTTCTGAGACTCAGCAGTGCACCAGCACTTAGCGTTCCTGAACCTTCTTAGGTTACATTAAAAAGCAAACGTTTTCACTGAAATTTAACATTTACATGGCTTAAAACAGCCAGTGATTATTTCCATCTTTAAATTTGATCTGCTTTCAAGTAATCTCAAGTAGTACAGCTTTGCATGCTGTAAAATGAGTCAATGACAGCATCCAACAGGAACTCTGGAGTATTTTTATTTTTTTTTAAGAACTTGGGGGTTTTGTAACTGGACAGTTTTCTTTTTTAATTCATGAGCAGCCTGATCCCATGGAATCCTTACCAAAAGAAAAAAGCTGCTTTGGCACAAGCTGCTGTCTTCACTGCACCAACTAAATTTGAGCTCTACATCCCATTTGGTTACAATTTCATGGAAAATCCCCTTAAGAGCTGTCAAGTCATGCAGATGTGCTAATGCAGTTGTTTTAATGGGTGGGGTAAAAATTACTTGCCATGGGCACACTGTCTGTACTTGGTCACAGAGTGGGCATTAAAGGTCATGAGAAATATTTGTTAAAATGTTAAATTATGTATTGTGTAATTATCACAAAAAGAAAACTGCATTTTCAGTGTAGCATTTGGAAAAGCTATGCAAGAGTTTGCAGAGACGCTTAGGGCAGTACATGACCCGTGAGGTTAGCCCTGAAGCTTCTCTTTGGATTTAGCCTAGCAAAGTAGAGCCCTTTAAACCACTTAAATATGGCTGTGGCTGAGAGAAGTAAATAGACATGTAATGCTGGTGTGCTGCTTGCTGATTGAGCAGCAACAGCAGCCCATTTGTTTTCTGCAAATGCTTTTAAGCAGGCAAAATAGTTTTGCTTATACATCATACTAAGCAATACCATGGTGTAGTGCAAAATGTGCTGGCTGCAGGGGAGGGTATTGCCACTTTCCTCCTTCCTTGTTTTTTTTGTTTTGTTTTGTTTTGTTTTTTTTTTTTTTGCTGCTGTGGCATGCTAAGAGCTAAGCCATAAAGGTAAAGGGACCCCTGACAATTAAGTCCAGTCACGGACGACTCTGGGGTTGCGGCGCTCATCTCACTTTAAAAGCCGAGGGAGCCAGTGTTTGCTTCTGCAGACAGTTTTTCTGGGTCATATGGGCAGCATGACTAAGCCGCTTCTGGCGAAACCAGAGCAGCGCACGGAAACACCATTTACCTTCCTGCCGGAGCAGTACCTATTTATCTACTTGCACTGTGTGCTTTCGAACTGCTAGGTTGGCAGGAGCTGGGACCGAACAACGGGAGCTCACCCCATTGTGGGGATTCAAACCACCAACCTTTCAATTGGCAAGCCCTAGGCTCAGTGGTTTAGCTTAATTGGTTTGGCTTAATGTGTCATCTGAACCTGGCTTAGCTCTCCCAGATAAACCACAAGCTGTAAACCACAGAACAAACCATGGTTATAGTTCACAACATACTCTGGAGAGTTAAACTACAAGCCAAGGTTTATATAGCATGCTAAGGCAGACACAGCTTAGCTTTCAACAGTGCAGCGGCAAACAACCAGAGAAGAGTGTAGTAGTCATGAAGGTCTTTTTTCTGGGAGCCTGCATCCTTATGCATTAGTGCATTGGCAGCTCCTCCTCCTCCTCCTTCTATAAATTGGTTAGTCACTTCATCTTGTCCAGGGCAACCCAAAGTGACTTACAACCAACCAAACAGACAATAAACCCCGCATAGATACCTTAAAACCAAGAGGAAAGATAAATCCATTAAAAGCATCCCACCCACTTCTAAAACGTCACAGATAGCTAAATGTCAAAGGCCTGGTTACGGAAGAAAGTTTTTGCATGTCACCTAAACATACATAAAGATGGCACCAGGCAAGCCTCCTGAGCTTAGCATAACATAATACAGCAAGAACGCTCCTCAGCAATGTAACCTTGGTGTTCCATTAAAGGTCCACAATCATTCTCTGTTTGCCCCAGATTTTAGCAGTCACTCCCAGCATGAGTCAGCTGAGGGGTAGCTCCTTGTTCTAAACCTTTATTTACCTATTGCGTAGTAGTAGTAGTAGTAGTAGTAGTAGTAGTAGTAGTATTTATTGCAAATAGTGGTCAGAGGCTTAATAAATGCCAGAGTAAAATGCAAGGTAATGGTCCTTGAGGCACACCTTATCATAAAAAATTGCCATTACTCCAGTGTGGGGTTTTTTCTTGGTTTGCATTTATAACATGTCATCCATTTGCCTTAACCCTTAGATGTGCCAGCAATTTCAATATAATTTACAGCCTTAATATTTGCCCAAGGCATATCTCAGGCATTTAAGAACTGTGGAGAGCAGGTTGTTTTGGCTGAATGGATCACATGTGGTAGCTTATTCAAAGCTCTAAACCTATGTCTGTAGTGGGGAGTAGATTCATAAGTCTCAAGAAAAGTGGTCCTTCCCTAAGCATCTTCCTTTAATGAAGGAAGGGAAATACTTAGATTCATGGGAACTGTGAGGTGTAGGATTACTGCTTCCCCCTTCTTCGCCCTTCTCTGCTCCTGTGGCTTTAAGAGCAGGCGGGTTCACAGAAAGCTAGTAGATAAAGAGGACTTTCACCTGCTCAACTACTCAGTTTTAGGCTGGGAGAGAGGCGAGGGAAGCAGCTCCAGTGAACGGTTGAGAACATAAGATAGGGATAGGGTACCTATGGCCCTCCAGAGGTTGACCACTCTCACCATTGAGCATGCTCATGGGGGCTGATGGGAGTTGGAGGTCCAGCAACATCAGCAGGGCCACAGACTCCCCAATTCCTGGTCAACAGATGTCTCACAAGTACTTAACCATCTGATAACAAATACAGAAGAATATAGGGGGTTTTTTGAGCAAGAAACCTTCATTTACCAATTTGTGATGTCCACTTGGAGGGAGGAAGTTTCATTAATCCACCATTTGTATGCAGAACCTTATGTGTTCTGTATCAAAACAATTTTCACCTACTCCACAGTGCTTCACTTGTTAAATTGCAGGGCAAAAATATGTGGCCTTTTTTAATGGATCTGAAATGTCAACAGTAGAATAGTACTCAGATTTGAAAATGAAAACTGTTCCATTTAAGCTTCCGTTCAGGTTTTTCATAAAGTATGGGACAAAGGCAACTTTAATATATATACCCTGCATTGGAAGAATGCAATAAAATAAACTTCTGACCTTTCCCCCCTGCAGAGTAATCGAGTCACTCTGAAGATGGATGTGTCCCATACAGAGCATTCTCATGTGATTGGCAAAGGAGGAAATAACATTAAAAAGGTGATGGAGGAAACGGGGTGCCACATCCACTTTCCAGATTCTAATAGAAATAACCAAGCAGAAAAAAGCAATCAAGTGAGTATATATTTTTCATCCGCTGCATTGAGTCATAATATCCATACATATGAGTCAGAGATTTGTTCACGTCAATGGCATCTCAAGACGTTTTGCTATTGAGACAAAAGACATCCCCCCACCCCAGATACCTTTCTGTCATACTCCCAAGCCTCTTCTGCCTAAGGCGACTGCCTTCAACTTGCCTCTGAGTAAGGGTGGCTTTGTTTATGTCCTTGGGCGTGAGTGAGTATAGAGAGAAACTTGAAGCAATGAATCTTAAAAGTTTTCTCAGCCAAACAAATCACTTGCTGAAGTGATCAGAAAGTATTAGATTGTGTTTTTATTACAAATGCAATGGCTATCTTTGAAATAGCACCTCTTGTGGTCCAGTCTGTTTTGTTACATTATTTTAAAATAACATTTAAGCACTTCTTGAGTGAACTTTGATTACGTATCTAAAAGGAACCTTGCATGTTGCAGTGGGGGAGGGTAGTAAGAAATCAGAACTTCCAATTACGTTTTAAGCATCAAGGATAACCAACAGATGCATAACCGTGAATCACAATGGTAGAATTCATTGTTACAATTTCAATCTTACGTTCATATTTCCACAGGTGTCAATTGCAGGACAACCAGCCGGAGTTGAGTCGGCCAGAGTTAGAATACGGGTAATTATCAGATGCTGGTACTTTACTGGTGCCTTCCATTGAGCCCTCCTGGCTCCTTCCTCATGTCCTTGAAATAAGTTTTTTATATAGTTCGCTTGACCCAGAAAGTAGAAAACCACCCTGGCTGCTGTCTACTTTGGGGGTGCTGCAGAACTGCATAGTTCTGAGGATGTACTAGTTGTAACAAATATTTACAGACTTCCTTTCAAACCACTTGTGTTCACCCTATTTTTATTTGCTGTACTGACAAAGTTATGGACACATTCTGTGGATTAAAGTCCCAGAAGATGCAACAACAGTTTGTAGATTTTAATACTCACCCTATGTTTCTGGTATCATATCTACCTATTCCACTGCCAAATAGAGGTGAATTGTGATAATTTGATGCTTTCTGGTAGAGGTTGTGCAATGTAAGATGGTGGACAGCATAAAACAGCATTTAAGGCTGCTTGACTTAGAATTTTGAATATATACCTTCATGATAGGCCAAATAATTTCTTCCTTGTGTTGAACTTTTGCTTTTCTTTTGTTTATAATCACTGTTCCAGGAGCTGCTCCCATTGGTGCTGATGTTTGAATTACCTATAGCTGGAATCCTTCAACCAATCCCTGATCCCAATTCTCCTACAATTCAGCATATATCTCAGACATATAATATTTCAGTATCCTTTAAACAGCGTTCTCGGACATATGGGGCTACAGTCATCATCAGAGGATCTCAGAATAATGCTAGTTCTGTGAAGGTAAGACCTTAGCTGATACTACTGTGGTTGTACTGAAGGCACAGATGGATGTAGTAGCTGTTCTTGTTGCTTTGCTTGGAGTTGTGTGGCTGACAGTCCCAGAAAATGCCTGTTTCTGCCCAAGAGAAAGGAGTGAATTGTTTAACCTAGCCTTCTTTCAATGGTGTGCATATGCATAATGGAAACTGCAGTTTGCGCTATTCTTCAGGTCATAACCCTGCAGTATCCCTAGTACAGATAGGAGTTCCACGTGTTACCTGCATATGTTTAGAGACTGAAACTTGAGCCTGTTTCACACATCAGGCTAAGTGGGTAAGATCCCCGGCATTGAATGTGTTGGCCTAGTGTGGGGCTCCGAGGAGAGCTTGGCTGTCTGGCTGGTGTACCGGTCACCTAGCGCACCAGCAGCCACCCTGTCAGGCCTATTGGAGGCGGTGGCCGGCTGGGCCTTGGAGTTCCCCAACCTATTGGTACTGGGGGACTTCAACATCCATGCTGATGCCACTCCCTCATCACAGGCTCTGGACCTGGTGTCTTCCATGGCGACACTAGGGCTCTCCCAGTTTGTTTCGGGCCCCACGCATCAAGCAGGCCACACGCTGGATTTGATCTTTGGCGTAGGTATAGATGTGATCATGTCTCCTTTGATGAAGGTGCCATGGTCTGATCACTACGCTCTGAAAGCCAGGATTGACTTTCCGCCCCCACCCTGCTTAGGTGGCAAGCCAATTTGGGCTCGCCCGCGGAGGCTGATGGACCCTGATAGATTCCGTCAGGCCTTGCGGGACCTTGCTCCCCCTGGCGACTCATTGACTGAGCTTGTTGAGGGCTGGAATATCCAGCTCCTGGCAGCCATCGATGAGATCGCACCTAAGCGCCCTCTGCGACCCCGCAGAAACCGGGCTCCCTGGTTTACCGAGGAGCTCCGGAAAATGAAGCGGGACCTCAGACGGCTAGAGCGAGTATGGCGGGGTGCCCGTGATGGAGCCTCAAGAACATCTTATAGGGCTTTTATGAAAACCTACGAGATGGCGGTGAAGGCTGCTAAGAAGTCATACTTCTCGGCCTCCATTGCATCCGCTAGCTCTCGCCCAGCGCAATTATTTAGTATAATCAGGTCTTTAACGTCCCTTGTGGGACAGCCAAATTTAAATAACAATTTGACACTTAGCTGTGAGGCATTTGCGAGCTTCTTTGCGGAGAAGGTCTTGTTGCTCCGCCATGACCTCCCTGCCAATTTGGATACAATAAAGGAACTGGAGGCCCCTCGACTGTCCTCGGGTCCAGTATTGGACCACTTCGACCGGATATCCCCAGCCGATGTGGACAGACTCCTCCGAGCTGGAAAGCCCACCACCTGTCCTCTCGACCCGTGCCCGTCTTGGCTGATTAGAGCGTGTCCAGACGAGGTGCGGGCCCTCCTGGGGGATATCATCAATTTGTCCCTTGGCACGGGGACATTCCCAGGGGAACTGAAGGAGGCAGTGGTGCGCCCGCTCTTAAAGAAAACATCATTAGATCCTTTAGATCTATCCAATTACCGCCCGGTTTCGAATCTTCCGTTCCTGGGTAAGGTGATTGAGAGAGCGGTTGCCGAACAGCTTGGTGGGTTTCTGGATGAAACATCGGCTTTGGATCCATTCCAGTCCGGCTTCCGCACTGGTCATGGGACCGAGACGGCTCTGGTCGCCCTAACAGATGATCTTCGTAGACAGCTGGATCGAGGCGGGTCGGGGCTGCTGATTCTTCTAGATCTATCAGCAGCTTTCGACATGGTCGATCACGAACTTCTGGACCACCGCCTTGCCGACGTGGGGATCCAGGGCACAGTCCTTCAATGGCTGCGCTCGTTTCTCTCTGGTCGGGGACAGAGGGTGGCGCTTGGGGGGGAATTGTCATCGCGCCACTCCTTGGTGTGTGGAGTACCTCAGGGTGCGATACTCTCCCCGATGCTTTTCAACATCTTTATGCGCCCCCTCGCCCAGCTTGTCCGGAGTTTTGGGCTGGGTTGCCATCAGTATGCCGATGACACCCAACTCTATCTGTTGATGGATGGCCATCCTGACTCGGCCCCAGACACACTGACCAGATGTTTGGAAGCTGTGGCTGGATGGTTACGTGGGAGCCGGTTGAAGCTAAATCCTTCGAAGACAGAGGTCCTGTGGCTAGGGCGGGGCGATATGGGATTGGGGGGGCAACTCCCATCTCTTGCGGGGGCGCAATTAGTGCCAGCACCGTCTGTTAAGAGTTTGGGTGTAATCTTCGACGCCTCCCTTTCCATGGAGGCGCAGATTGCAGCTATAACAAAGGCGGCATTTTTCCATCTCCGCCAAGCTAAGCAGTTGGCTCCTTACCTCTCTCGCCCTGACCTGGCCACTGTGACCCATGCGACGGTCACCTCCAGATTGGATTATTGTAACTCGCTCTACGTGGGGCTGCCCTTGAGACTGACCCAGAAACTCCAGCGGGTGCAGAATGCCGCGGCGAGACTCCTTATGGGGTCTTCGCTGCGAGATCACATTCATCCGGTGCTACACCAGCTGCACTGGCTCCCGGTGGAGTACAGGATCAGATTTAAGGTGCTGGTTTTAACCTTTAAAGCCCTATACGGCCTAGGACCCTCGTACCTACGGGACCGCCTCTCCTGGTATGCCCCACAGAGAAACTTACGGTCTTCAAATAAAAACATCTTGAAGGTCCCAGGCCACAGAGAAGTTAGGCTGGCCTCAACTAGAGCCAGGGCTTTTTCGGCTGTGGCTCCGATCTGGTGGAACACTCTGTCACAAGAGACCAGGGCCCTGCGGGACTTGACATCTTTCCGCAGGGCCTGCAAGACAGAGTTGTTCCGCCAGGCCTTTGGCCAGGGCACAGCCTGACTCCCTCCCTCGGCAATCTTCGCGGAGCTCTGGCCCAATGGTTGCCAGTGGCCTGAATTAATTAATTTTACAATGAATGATTTTAGAGTGTTGTTTATGTTATACTTTTATACTGTTTTATTGTTGTTAGCCGCCCTGAGCCCGGCTTCGGCTGGGGAGGGCGGGATATAAATAAAATTTATTATTATTATTATTATTATCAATATGTGTTTGAGTTGAGAGGACAGCTGCCGTCTAGCAGAAAGACACAGTTTACCTCTGTGCACTGACCATGCATTCCGATGTGCTTAGGCCTCATAGACTGTGGTCCTTAGTCCTGATCTTGCTAGGTAGCAATTGTAGCATTTTGGGAAAAGCCACGTTGGATTGCATGTGTGGACACATTGAGTCTAATGACAGACATAAGCATGGCAGGCCTGGTGACGGGCAGCTAGTCATGATCTCCGTGCCACATGTGGTATGCTCACCTAATTTATCCAGTTTGGAATATTGTGGAGTACTAAAAGGACAGATCTCTTAGAGAATTTGCTATGCATTCCAACATAAGTGATTTCCTGTGCCTGTCTATAGATGTCGTGCAGATCCATCTTTCACCTATTCCATTCATTTTTAATACCAGACCATTGGAACTTTTTAAGGAAGCTGCTACTTTATTTAGAAACCCAATCCATTGTGGTCAAGTACAAATTGCCACTCCCTGAATTTTAAGTTGTCTCTACCGCACTTGTAATCTACCCTTGCTTAATGCCGTGTTCAGGGTATTTCATAGGATTTACTCCCATTTATCCTCACACAAAATATAGCCGCCTTATGAGACTGACTGTGTGTTGGGGAGGAGATAATCTAGTATGGATTGAACAAAATGGAATATATATATTACAGCACTGGATACACAAGCGTGCATATTAATCCCTTTGCTTTAATTGGGATAAGTCTCATTCCTTTCTGTATGCAGAATATATGGGGAGCAACCTGATATAAACTTTTCTCAAACTTCTTTTAAATAGGAAGGAACAGCTACGCTCTTGGAGCACCTGGCGGGTAGCCTGGCTTCTGCAATCCCCGTGAGCACACAGCTGGATATAGCAGCTCAGCATCATCTCTTTATGATGGGTCGGAACGGCAGCAACATCAAGCATATAATGCAGAGAACTGGTGCTCAGATCCATTTCCCCGATCCCAGTAACCCACAGAAGAAATCCACAGTCTACCTCCAGGGCACTATTGAGTCAGTCTGCCTTGCCAGACAGTACCTCATGGTATGTAAATTAAAACTTTGGAAATTGTCAAGCAGCAGCAGCAACAACAACAACAACAACAAAACACTGCAATCACAGGACAATTCACTGGTACTGAAATGAATAATAAGGCTGTAGGTTTGTCAGCAGTTATGCAGTCAATAGGGATCAGCTGCTGTTTCCAGATCTGCAAAACCAGGGGTTCCCAGTTCTCGCTGGAGTGGTAAATCTGTGTCTAGACTGTCTCACTTCAGGCTGATGTGGATTTGTGTGATTTGAATGCTCCTCCATACAAAAGGAAAATATAAAAAACTGGAATGTTAAAAACAAGGTTTGGGTTTAACCAGTGCTGTTTTTCTAGAAAAAGAGCTGCTGGAACTCACCATGAACACCTCCCTTGTTCCCTTACAATGGCAATGGCGTCCACCTGAGAGGTGCCAGAACTGAGCTGGAAAAAAGCCCTGGGCTTAATACTCCCTACTTCACTTCTAGTTTCCTCTTGCAGAGGGATTTTTGTGCATGGAGTAGCAATCAGTCATTTGAGCCAAAACCAGGTTTGCCACCTCAGCGAGAACTTGGCATTGAGCACATGATGATTTATGTATGTGTTTCCAAACACAAGTGTGTCCCATTCACAGGTTACCTTTTTAGGTGTACACAAACATAATCGGTTTGATAGGGTTAAGGGACTCTTTAATTAAATTATGCATGATTTAACCAATGAGTTACTAACATGAATCCAATGTTTGTCTGTTTTCTAAGTAATTTAAACATGCCAATACTTCAGCACAAAGGTTTGCAAAGATCTGGTGGAAAATTCTAGCGTTAGTGGCTCAAATCTGTGACATTTGAGTTCCAGCCCAAAAACTGTTTACTTGGATTTCATGAACTATGGGTTTTGGAATTTGAGAATTATAAGTACAGGGAATTGAACTATGAATTCCCATAGCCTAAAACAGCAATAGTGAGAGTTCAAGTTAGCAAATTTGTAACACACACATCCAGTTGACAAGAACTAACATGGCCATTCTTTCTTTCAATGCTGCAAGGGAGTGCACATATAATGGGATGGTAAGTTATCTATAATATGTTCTTAATGTTGACTATCCAACTAGTAGTATTCAAGGTGGAGGAAGAAATTTAATCTAGAACTATGCTTTTTAAGAAATGCTCATAGAGAACACCATAAGGGATACTGATTAGTTTCTATGTAAGAATGACAGAAAGCTTAAATTAAAAAGCCCCTTTTTAATGCTCAGAAGAGCAGCAGAGTTTTTTCGTATTTTTAAATATAGTGAACAATGATGAGCAGATAAAGTGCAAGGATGATTTTTACAAGCATGTCATGCTTATTAATTTTATTTATCTTTCTTCAGACAGTTCAGGTTTTATAAAATAATAATAATAATAAAAATGCAACAAGCTAGAAGAAGGCAAAGCATCCAAAGGACAAAAAGGCGGTTTAAAGCAGTGTAAAATGGGATGCCTTAAAAGGCCTTTGTGAATAAAAAATACCTTCAGTCAGCTCAGCTCCAGGCAAGCCTTTTGCAGTGAAAGGAGCTCTAGAATCTGAGTGCCGCTGCAGACATAAGTGTCTCCCCAGCTCACCTCAGATATTGGGGGCAGAGATGCAAAGAAAGGTTTCTGAGGAGGATCCCTAGAACTGGGCAGATTAAACCATTAAAAACAGCATTTTGAATTGAGCCCAGAAATTGACAAGAAGCCAGTGCAAATGTCTGGCCAGATGAGTTCCATGCACCCTTTCCTAGTTAGTGTAGAACATGGTAAGTAGATTACTAACTGAAACTGGCCATCATCCAGTCCATTACCAATCTCAGACAGTGGTTCCTTAACCCCAGCCATCTCACCTGCATTTAATGAGAGGAAGAAATATAGTTGGGTGACAACACTACTTCCCAAATACCCTCTCTCAGTGGCTTCCAGTGTTAAATAAGAAAGCTTCATTGCAAAATTAAATATGTCTTAGTTTTTAGGTTCTTGTGTTTTCTTTTTCATTCATTTGCAAACGCAGGAAATGTGTGAACCAATTTTAAGAATCGCTTGTGAAAATGGACTGATGCTGCAATCCTGTACCTCCTTACATAGGAGTAAGCCCCTCCAAATTCAGTGGCACTTACTTTTGAGTAGGCACTTATAGGATAATGCTCTGCTTGCCTGTTGATATTGGGTTTTGTGTTTAATCTTTCAGGGCTGCCTTCCTCTTGTGCTGATGTTTGATATGAAGGAAGAAATTGATGTGGAACCACACTTTATAACTCAGCTAATGGAACAGCTAGACGTCTTCATTAGTATTAAGCCAAAGCCAAAGCAGCCAAGCAAGGTTGGTAGAAAACATTCCCTTTTTGTAGGCAAATCAAGCCTTCCTTCTGCAGCCCAGAAATAAACCTAACTAGCTGTTCAGTCAATGGATGTATAAGCATCTGAAAACAAGACTTGCTTTTTATTGATAATTATTTCCTGCATTCACAGAGCACCTCTGCAGCCAGTTTGCACTCTTTTAAAAAGATAATCTAATGCATTTAGCTCTGAGAAGCCAGTGCTTCTAATAAACCAGGAATGTTATGGAAACTCTATCCCCTTTAACCGTGCATGCATACTCAGACCCAGCTCTAGATTGCACAAGCAAGAGGGCTTACTCAGTGACACCTGGGAAACCAGAAGCTAAGCAGGACATGGTTCCCCACCTATTGCAATGCCTCCACCAAAGAGCCCTTGTGATGATGGGCTCTGGTGAGAGGCAAGCAAGGCATTGACCTCTGTTGTCTAGGCTTAGAACCCAAAATGTGCCCCAGTAGGCCTGTTCATATTTTTCAGTAGTATCTTACAACTTGAGACTTCACTCAGCCTTGAAACTCACTGAGTGACCTTGGGCAAGTCCCTGGCTCTCAGCCTAACCTATTTCACAGGGTTTTAAGGATGGGGGAAAAATGAGGAGTGGGGTTATGTGCCCTGCCTTAAGCTCCTTTGGATATAAAGCAGGAAATAAGTATAACAAATTGCTAAACGGGTTGCAAGGCCTGCACAACTCTTGCATACAGATTTGTGAAATAATGGGAAGAGGAGAAAATATGTCTCTTTCACTATTTAATAGGAGAAAGAACTAAACAGATATCCATCTCGAATCACCACTGGGTAATAGCCATCCTATTACCTTGATTCTAACTTATACTATTAACTAATTTGTACCTGGCTTTATTTGAACTGGGATGCAGGTGGTGCTGTGGGTTAAACCACAAAGCCTAGGACTTGCCGATCAGAAGGTCGGCGGTTCGAATCCCCGCGACGGGGTGAGCTCCCGTTGCTTGGTCCCTGGTCCTGCCAACCTAGCAGTTCGAAAGCACATCAAAGTGCAAGTAGATAAATAGGTACCTCTCCAGCGGGAAGGTAAACAGCGTTTCCGTGCACTGCTCTGGTTCGCCAGAAGCGGCTTAGTCATGCTGGCCACATGACCCGGAAGCTGTACGCTGGCTCCCTCGGCCAATAGAGCAAGACGAGCACTGCAGCCCCAGAGTCGGCCACGACTGGACCTAATGGTCAGGGGTCCCTTTACCTTTACCTTATTTGAACTGGCTTTATCAGACTTTCTATTTTTGGTTTGTTATTTGTGAACAATGAAAACCCTCTTTGTCATATTCCTGGTACTGCAGTAAAGCTTTAATAATAAAGGCTTCCAATGAACATGAGCAGTGTTAGAAACTGAGATATGAAAGCTAGGGGCTAAATGGCACCTTAAGTCTAGGTTATGGGCGCAATAATGGAATGTCTAGGCGTACTTTTTTATAACAAGAATACAAAGCTGAACATGAATGAATTTCAGCTAAAATATTATGTTCATTTTTCACATGATCTAGTCCATGGGTAGGCAAACTAAAGGCCCAATTGCCTTCTAAATCCGGCCTGCCGATGGTCCGGGAATCAGCGTGTTTTTACATGAGTAGAATGTGTGCTTTTATTTGAAATGCATATCTGGGTTATTTGTGGGACATAGGAATTCATTTTGTTTGTTTTCAAAATATAGTCCGGTACCCCACAAGGTCTGAGGGACAGTGGACTGGCCCCCAGTTGAAAAAGTTTGCTGACCCCTGATCTAGTCCTTCCTTTTAACCCCACCCCCCAATATTCTTAAGAGGGTGTCTTATCCAGTCTTCAGAGAGTAACTGGAAGTGGGGAGGCAGAAAAAGGTCCCCCTTTCCTTCCACTCTGCAGTTTTAATCTGAAATCTTAGGCACAGGACTGCACCCAGAGCTCAGAAACAGCTCACACTAATGAAATTCCCTGTCACAAAATGTGCCTAGAACAATGGGAGTTTCGAACACTGAACATGAGGTTTCTAGTTCATTCTTATGTTGTTTTAGAGATATAAGCAACACAAATATAGAAACCCAAGCAAGGGAAGAATTGTCAGGTGTTTGTAAAAACTCTATATAGCGGGCCTTTTTTACAGTGGTACCTCGCAAGACGAATGCCTTGCAAGACGAAAAACGCACAAGACGAAAGAGTTTTCCGTTTTTTGAGTCGTTCCGCAAGACGAATTTCCCTATGGGCTTGCTTCACAAGACGAAACGTCTTGCGAGTTCTTGCGAGTTTGTTTCCTTTTTCTTAAAGCCACTAAGCCGCTGATAGCCGTGCTTCGCAAGACAAAAAAAACGCAAGACGAAGAGACTCGCGGAATGGATTAATTTCGTCTTGCGAGGCACCACTGTACTAAAATTTCAGGCTGATTGTACATGATGTAAGAATGCTGTTGCGCAACTAGTGGCCATTGCAATGCAGTCTGGGTTGGAAAATTAAATGATGGAATAATTCCTTGAGCTCCCCACCACGTGGCCAGAATTTGGTTTTCCTTAACCAGAGCTTCTGGAAGTAATGACATGGCAAAGTTAATAAGGATCTGAGCCTGTAGTGTAGCAGTTGCATTCACCATGCACATATTCAGTTCAAACTGGCAAAATATGTTGTTTACTTCAATTGATCTCCAGGTCTCCCTTCAGAGACAAGTAGAAGTACCAAAGGATAAATTGTTTTCAATATGTGCAATCTTAAGTTATGTGACCAGAATTGGAAACTTTGAGCAGGGCTATGCAGAATTTCTGGTTTGTGAGTGAACCTTGGTTTGCATTAACTACATTGACACATTGCACATGTAACATTGTTAGCATATGGCGGGGAAACAGCCTGAGTTCATGAGGCTGGGAGTGGGGGTGGGTGCAGGATAAAGGGGCTCAAAAGGCACGAACTTGAGAGGGAGAATAATCAGTAGCATACACAGTTTCCATCCTAAAATGGATGGAAGGAAGATTTTAGCTCAAGTACAAGCAGCATTTTGGTAGTTGGCAAACCTTGCTCTGTGATCAAAGATTAGGCAGAAAAGAGGAGGCTGGAAGTTGTGGACTCCATTAAGGCTCACAGGATCTCACTTTTCCTCTGTATATAAAAACCTAGATTTGATACCAGAGCTATTTAGTGTCATTCTAAGTAGTTGCAGGAGAAATGAATTTTTTACATAAACACTTGTCCCATTTTGAAAGATTATAAAACATACACATCATTTAAATAATTGTGTTTTATCTTGTAAGGGAGAAAATAAACAAGGCTTGTTGTACCATCCCTGTGTTCCATAGTTCTTCCTTTAGAAAAAGGCAAAATGTTAAGTAATCCCTACAAGTTTTGCAGACCTGACTGCCGTCTTTCTATTAATACCAGAGGATGAGTTTGGCTCGAGAGTGGGTTTGTAAACAAATTCCTCTAAATGTTGCCAGTTATCAGAATCCCTTGGAACATTTTATTGCATTTCCTTGCTTGCATGTTTTCTCCTTACAGTCTGTAATTGTGAAAAGTGTTGAGCGAAATGCCTTAAACATGTACGAGGCACGAAAATGTCTCCTGGGTCTTGAAAGCAGTGGAGTCCCCATGGCAACAAGCCCATCCACAGTCTCGTGTCCTGTTGGCCTCTCATGTCCTGGTTTGGATATCCTGTCCTCAGCTGGGCTAGGACTTACTGGACTCGGTAAGAAGTCTACAATACTTTACTGTACTCCAAAACTTCACACTATGAGTTGGGTTGTGGGACAAGCTGTGTGTTTTAACCATGTATTTAACTGAAGAGGGGTAATGGAAGATATTGAGGGTGGGATGTGAAATAACAGCTTTGGGGCAATGCTGTTGGCAATGAAGGAACAGCTGGGGTAAGAGACAAGGATAGGACAGAGCTGGGTGTCAGTGGGATTTCTGATTAAAGTACAAGTCCATTGGTGACCAGTTTCCAAAGAGTGCTGTTGACCTTGCAGCACTAGAGTTTAAAGAGAGAGGGAAGTACAGTGCCCCATGTCCAGGTAGCCCCAGCATCACTGAAGGGGGAAGTAGCTATCATGGGAAGTATAGGCTTATGTGGACTCCTCTTTGAAAATGTCAGTCCTCCAATGTGATATTAAAGCAAAATTAATTTGAAGAATTTGATTTATTTTTTTAAAGCATTGTTTCATTAATTCTGTGCAGGCGTGTGAGGGGTAAGTTACCTGTCTTGCTTTTTTACTTTGTAGGCCTCCTTGGTCCAACAGCCTTGTCTGTCAGCACGTCCACCACACCAAATTCTCTCCTAAATGCTCTCAATAGTTCTGTTAGTCCTTTGCAGAGTCCTAGTTCAGGCACGCCCAGCCCAACATTGTGGGCATCTTCAATTGCCAATACAAGTGCTACAGGTTAGTAGGTCTCATTTGTTTGATTTTAAAAAAAACCTTGAACTTTTGCATAGTGAACGGTAAAAAATGTTTTTAGAAAGAAGCATGGGGTCCAAATTATGAAGAATTCCCAAGTTCCACAAAGGTTTATGGCAGAGCTTTCCCAACTTTTCATGTTGTTGACACACTTTTTGGACATGCATCATTTTACGACACAGTAATTCAATTTTGCTAGCAAACCGGAGGTTAAGTTAACCCATTTCCAGCCCCAAGAGGAGCATGGGGAGCATTCGCACAACACACCTACACACTGCAGGCAACACACTAACGTGTCGTGTCACAGTTTGGAAAGCTCTCGTTTATAGCATTAAAGTGATGTGATCAAGTTTAAGTCTCTTCGTTGTAATGACCTTCTTTACAGTGGAGTATCCTAGGATAGAGCACTTCCTTTGCAGAATGTCCCAGGTTCAGTCATTGACATTTCAAGTAGCAGGACTGTGCCATAGAGAGATGCCGGCAATTAAGCAAAAGCTGTACTGGAGCAATTGCCTGGCTGTCCGTAATTGCTGCTCTATTTAATTAAGATTTTGTGCATGAATGCAATTGAGAAATGTTACTGATCTGGAAGTTGTTACATTTTCTTTCAGGCTTCTCTGCTATTCCCCACCTGATGATGCCATCTACTGCCCAAGCCACTTTGACCAGTATTCTTCTGTCAGGAGTGCCAAACTATAGCCAGAACACGCCATCTCCCCCTCCTGGCTTGACCCCTGTCGATATTCATGTCAATGGCATGCAAGCGGAAAACAAGAAAAGCTCAGCTTCTCTAAATGGTCATGTAAAGGTAAATCGACTTAGGCTACAATCCTAAGCATTCTTCGTTGAGAGTATGCCATTGAACTAAGTAAATATGCTTAGGATCATGCAGTCAATGCATATTGAAAATACATCTAAGTAAATTATCATTTAGACAATAAAAACCTTATGTTAAAATCTTATGTTAAAACAGCAAGCAGAGTATAAAAAATCTCCTGCCTTGATTAATTAGGGCACTTTGTCAATCTAATGGTTATAAACTGTAACAAAGCTGGTAAATGTGGAGATTGTGGTCAAACATTAATTTATATATCTCCCTCTGTACAGGTGGGACAAATCTGAGGTGGGCACCTTTTTACTATTTATAGGCTGAAAGTAAGTCTGGAGGTCTGTGTGCTCCCTCTTCTCCTACAGTGAAACTGCCAGGAAGAGGTTGGAAGCTTTAGGTTTCATTTTTATTTAAACACAGTTTAGTTGCATGTACCAACCCAGACAAACTGTGGTTAGTTATAAGGATGATTTGCTGAAACCAGTCAACTTCATAAACCATGGTTTGATGTTGGCTTGTTTCAATAAATAATAGTTTAGACTAGCCACAGTTTTTCAGGATTTGGACATAAAGCTGAGTTGCATTTAAATGAAAATGAACACTTCTGATCTCCTCATTACTGTACTGAAGGAGAAGAGAAGGAGGAGCATATGAGACCAAGGCTTTTTCACTTGTTAAACCATAGTTTGAAATAGCATCCAGATGCAGCCACAGAGTTGGTTGTATTAAGTCCCATTTGAAATCAGTTCAAGCCAGCTAATGTCTCACTAATGTCAATAGAAATCAACCAAGCAAACTTCGGGGCTTTTGTGTTAAGAAAAAGGTTTGGCTTCTTAAGCTTTGCAGAGTATAATAGTGGTGTCACTTTGCCATTGCAGCTTCCTTCCTACTTGGCATCTTTAGTATCTCGAATTGTAGGGAATACATCCAAAATCTGAACATTGATTTTTGAAACTCAGATTTAGTGCTGCTCATTGTTTTAAAACCTGGACTTGTTTGCCTGCAATTGTTGAGTAGGGAAAATGTAAATATTTCAAATATTTCCCTATTTGAGTTTCTTTCTGTCTGCAATTTACCTAATTTTGTGTTCAACCACTTTGGCACAAAATTTTCAACAGTGACAATCTGAACTCACAGTATTGGAAGGGTGCATCAGTGGATGGCTTCTGTGGGGCATGACAAAAGTCTTCTGTGGATTAGGGTCAGACATAAATATTCCATTCAGTTAAACTATGCTTGATCTTGGGGAAAGAGTGGGTGTGCTGTTTGCTGGGAAAGGCATCTGGGTAAGCAGGGGATGACTCTAGTGGTGTCCTTGAGTGTACATATTGTACTGCCATTACCTCCTAGGAGAGTTGCTAAAGTTCTGCTCCTTGTGACATTGCTTGCAAGCCAAATCCCCTGTTCCTGACATTGTCCTGGTTTGCATTTCACTTTAAACCATAGTTAAAATAAACTGTGGTTTAATGTGAATGGACAGAATTCTAGCGCGTGCAGCCAAAATCACGGGTGCTTTGCTCCTCTCTTGCTGGGAATCAAGCCGTGCTCTGGCTTGCTGTGTCATCTGAACCTGGTTTTGTCATTTATTTCTCTCCGAAACATGAATTGGAAGCCAAGGTTTGTTCCTGGCCTAATGCTTGTGGTTTGTTTGGGGGAAAGAAACCATGACCCAAGTTTGGATGACACGATAAGCCAGACCATGGCCTGTTTCCCGGCAGCAGCAGGGGAGGAGTGCAGCACCCAGGATTTCAGCAGCGTGCAGTAGCACACAGCTTTTTCCCATTAAACCACAGGGGTTTTGTTTTGTTTCAAACTATGGTTACTTTTCTGTGTTGTGTGAAACGTGCCATTAGGTTTTCTCATCTCCACCCAGACATCTCTTTCATGACAGGCCCTGCTCTGTGTGGGCACCCCTCTTGCCATTCATCAAAGGACTTTTGCTAGTGTAAATGCTTAAGTGATACAATGCTCTTTTTTGTTGGTCTCAGTGGATCTTTTTCAATCAAATGTTTTATAGTTTAAGATTATGACTAAACATTCTTGCGACTATTCCAGACCTCAGCTATGAAATATACTGCACTAACTGCTGCATCACTCGGTGAAAATGTATTGGGTCCAAACCACAGCGATCCATCCAGGCAGACAAATAGTCATAGTGCCTCCGAACAAGTGACCACCAAGGCAAATGCTGGCGAAGGTATAATCAAATAAGCATTGTGCTTTCTCAGGTTGCCTTATCCTCTCAGATGGGCAAGGTTACCTCTCCTCCTGAGAGATTTGGGATAAGCTTGTATTTTAATTGGTGATGAATCATTCTAAACACCAGCTGAGTAAACGGCAAGCTAAGCGACTAAGCAGATAGGAAGAAATTAAGAAGGAGCTGCCAGTTTCAGCAGGACTCCCAAGTCGTCGTCATGCTAAATATTGAAGAGATGCTCAAGTTCAAATAGTTGGTTGAGGGTTGCCGTTAAATCCATTGTCACTCATCTTACACATGAGTTCGTCAGTAGCTTGGCTTGGAATAAAACAAGCCGTGCTTCATTATAGAAATGAGCCTTGAGCTTTCATGCTTTCCCTCCCCTTAGTTGGAAAGGGAGGAAATCTCCTGTCCCCAGTTTATTCTAACCTGCAGTTTCCTGAACTCAAACAAAATGGGAAAGAAGGGAATGTATGAGCTCAAGATTCATGGCAGCTTTCACTTCAAACAGCAAACCATGCTTTTATATTACATATGAGCCAGACCAGTAAAACTGCTCAAATCGAGGTTTTTATATTGCACTGTAAAGTTCTATTTCTTAGTTTCATGGTATGATGAATGATAGAGGTATAGTATGGTTCACATAGCTTCTAATATTACACCTTCAAATGTGTATATGGCTGCTATAGGTCTCTCTGTAGTGCTTTGCTGAAAAGTTTGGTAACTGAAATTCTGCACCAAGAAAATGTGAACCATTCTTTCCCTATACAAATGATATATGAGCATGCTTTGTGTTTTTATTGCAAAGTTCTGCTGCGCATAGTGACTGAGTTTAACTATTTTTTCAGTAAGTTGTTGTGGAAAGCTGCAAATATCCTTCATAATAAATTGAAATGCACAAAGCTTCAGTGGAATCAATACTATAGAAGGGTCTTGGTGGCTATCGAATCAGTTCCTATAGTGACCGGATTTGTGCTAGCTTTAAATCATTCCTGACAGATACATAATATACTGCTCTTTGTTCTCCATAGGTTGCAATGATGCCTTTGTGGAGGTGGGCATGCCAAGAAGTCCTTCACATTCAGCCAATGCCAGTGATCTCAAGCAAATGATGAGTTCCTCCAAGCAATCCTGTGCAAAAAGGCAAACAGTAGAACTGTTGCAAGGCACCAAAAACTCTCACTTACAGTATGTCACATTCATAAATATGACTTTATAAAGTACAGGGAGGCAGTAACATATTTTACATGTTCTGGCGAAGGGCTGGTAGCTCTGCCATTAATAACGGTCTTACTCTGGAGTTAGGGCCCTGCCCTGAAGTAAGAGAGCTTCTCAAAATTCATATGGACATGGTGATCTCTTGATGACCCACGTTTGACTCTCATGATTTTTGCTTAATTGAAGTGCTACCTATATGCTAATACTTAACAGAGAGTCTCTCAGTGTTACCGTCCCCCTATTGCAGTAGAGGTTCCCTCGGGCTGACAAAACAAGGCTTGTGCAAGGCTACATAGTGAGTGGTGAGATTTCAGCAGGGAATTTTGTGATTTACAGGTCAGTCTCATACCCACCACACTAGCTCTCCAAAATAAATGTGTGGGGTTCACAGCATACATTGCTCAAGACAACTCTTCAGTAACTTTTAAGGCAGGCTTTTTAGTATTGTCATAGCGATGTAGTTGCGACTTCTCAATTGGATGTGGGTTATATTCCCCGCTTTGCTTAAATGTAGGGAGCAATGTGACCAGATCAGTACACACCAATAAGTTGGCCCATAGCCTTTTCCACTAATCCTTGGTCTGTGAGCAGCCACAATGGGCCACAGGGAACATATTCATGCACTCTTAGATCTACATACCTCCAAAGATGCTCTCTTGGGAAACGAGTGAGCCAAACTCTCTTATTCACACTTTGAATTGAGTTTTTTTGGGGGAAGTTAATGCAAATAATACTGGTGGCCGTGGAAGCTAAAGCCAACATTAGCAGACTGCTTGCTGTGTCACCTCTGAAAAAGCAAGCTTTAAATTCTGTACAAAGTTATTACTTGCATTCCAGTGCTTAAAGATGAGTACCTAATCTGTCTTGTCCTTCAAAAATGTTTTCTTTTCCTGTTGCTTTAACTGAGAACAAAACAAATGCTGTTAAGATCTCTGCGCACTTTAAAAGCAAATCCTGCTCCCTGAAAGAAACCCCTCTCATCTTTACAGCACCACAGAGAGGCTGCTTTCAGATTCTGAGCTGAGTGGTTCAGAGAACCCAGTGGCTGATAAAAAGGCTCCTGGAAGTGAACGAGCAGCTGAGAGGGCGGCAGCAGCCCAGCAGAATTCTGAAAGAGCGCGTCTTGCCCCACAGTCGTCATATGTGAATATGCAGGTACTGAGCATGTGGTAGCTTAAGCCCAAATTGTGGTGAAAACCAGGAAGTGGCCAGATCTGGACTCCAATTACTCTGGCTCCTTCAGCCCTTATAACACACACACTCTCTCTCTCTCTCTCTCTCTCTGTGTGTGTGTGTGTGTGTGTGTGAGAGAGAGAGAGAGAGAGAGAGCCTTCTTAAAATGCACACAATTAAAATTCCACCCTAAGAAGGATTCTGCCTGTCCCAGTCCACATATGCCTGGTCCATAATTGCAAAAGGATGTCCCATTATGAATATGGCAGGAAAAAGCAGGCAGCCAATCTACCCCAAGGGGGTTGGAGCTCACACTGTGGTAACTTGGTGATGGAACTTGGTGACCAAACCAAAACTCGGCATGCAGACGTTTTTCAGTGCTCCTGCAGCAGTAATCACATGGCGAAGAAGCAATTTTTAGTTCAGAGAACCAAACTCCGAATACCTTGGAAAAAGAGGCTGTGTTTGAAAATAGTAGATTGGGTGAAGGTTTAGGAATAACTACAAAGCTATTTACAGCCCTAATTAGCTGGTTTTAAGTGAAAGTTTTAAGTATATCAAATGTTAATTGGACTTGCTGGCACATTGTTGTTCAGTGCTTAGTGTTCCCCCTAGACAAACTTATGGACCGTGATCAAAATCTTTGTGGCTTGGAGAGCAGAGTACTGGCATGACATTTAGTGAGAGCAGTGATTAAGCTGCCTTCTGTGTGTTTCATTTTTAGGCATTTGACTATGAACAGAAGAAGCTATTAGCAACCAAAGGTATGTGGGACAACTGTGACTTGCAGCATATATATCTGTTTGGTAGCTGAGCAATGAAAGGGTTCATGCATCCCTCCCCTGCTGCCCTGAGATTTGGCTGGGTTGGTTGCTCAAATCGAGAAGCTGTATCGTAGACAACATGTTTTGCAATCCAAACTTCTCTGTGTATAAAATCTCTGGTTCTGCTGTTACAGTGTGGGAGAACACTGTAAACTTGAAACTTCTTGGTCCACAATAAACTTGTCTTGGGGCAGGTGGTTGGAAAGGATGACATACTCATGTTTCATCGGGAACTTTGTTATCAAGAAACACAGGCCTCATCTGCTACTGCACCATTTCCTCTTGTATAATCATGCTTAGCATGCGTCCCCCTTTTGCAGCAACTTGGATAGAGGGGATTGCCAACCGGCTGCGCATCCTGTAAACACAGGGGAAAGTGTTGGGGTTCAATGCCTTCCATATTTCTAAGGATAAGTGACCGCAGTTGGAATGGGTGCTGCGTGCATGCATTATTATGCACATCTGGCTAATACCCATATAAAATATATGTGGAAGGATCACAGAAGTCATTGGCAAGTGGGCCTCGGTCCTGTATATCTGAAGGAGCGTCTCCACCCCCATCATCCAGCCTGGACACAGAGGTCCAGTGCCAAGGGCCTTCTGGCGGTTCCCTCGCTGTGAGAAGTGAGGTTACAGGGAACCAGGGAGAGAGCCTTCTCAGTAGTGGCACCTGCCCTGTGGAACGCCCTCCCAGCAGATGTCAAGGCAATAAGCAACTATTTTACTTTTAAAAGACTACTGAAGGTGGCTCTGTTTAGGGAAGTTTTTAATGTCTGACGCTGTATTGTTTTTAATATTCGGTTGGAAGCCGCCCAGAGTGGCTGGGGAAACCCAGCCAGATGGGCGGGGTATAATAATAAATTATTATTATTATTAGCAACACAGCGTTCCATCATGGAGGGCTTGGGACTTTTCCAAATAGCCTCCCTCTTTCTTTTGCCATATATGCCAGAACTTCTCTATAAGGAATGAGATGTGCATGCATGTATGTACAAATGCCCGCAGCACACATTATTATATCTAAGATACTTAGCTTTTATGTGTTATTGGAGCTCCATGGTTTCTCCTCACACATACAGAATCGTAAATCCCTACAAGATTGGAGGTCATCACACCATCTTAGTATATGTGGAGGGAAGCAAAGGTTAAGAGCAACCTGTTTTGGCCGAAAGATGCCATTTTAATCCAAAAACGTACAGGGTTCATGCTTATGGGTATGCTGTCTTTTGTTTTCTTTAAGCTATGTTAAAGAAGCCAGTTGTTACGGAGGTGAGGACACCGACAAACACCTGGAGCGGGCTTGGCTTCTCCAAATCAATGCCAGCCGAAACAATCAAGGAATTGAGAAGAGCTAACCACGTGTCTTATAAACCATCCATGTCGACAACTTATGAGGTATGCAAAACTGCAAGTATGAGTTTTACTATGCGTGCAAGAAACTGGGGTCACTCACCTGAACTTTGAACATATGTACCAATTTGCAGCGAACTTGAAGCTCCAAGATCTTAAGAAGGTGCAACACGGCATGTTCTTTGACTTCTCTATGTTTAACTCTTCATTGATTTGTGGAGTCTCTGTTAATTTTATTAAGTTTTAAAAACAGGTTCAGCATAGTCTGTACATCAAGCAAAGAACTAGAGAAATGTGGTCCTGTGGATGTTAAAAGGGTAAAAATAGTCACATGGGATCAATCCAAGGCTGTAGCTCTGTGGCAGAGTCCCCAGTGTAGTCGGTGGTGATCACCTGTGTTTTTTTGTACAAGTGTCTGCAAAGCAAAAGTATTTTCATTTCTAGCTTGAATGAATAATCATAATGGCCTGTTTTCTAGAATGCAGCCGCAACTAATTGCAGGCTTCACAAGGACTTAAAACTTGTCTTTGTGGCTTTCACAATAAGACACATGAGATAATTACTGAAGGTTCAAGGCCTATGAAATCTAAAGTGGAAAAAGCCGGGGGGTGGGGGAGAGATTCTGCCTGTTGGCAACTGGATCCCAGCATGGACATGGTTCATGCCACGAGGTTAAATTACATGGCATGTGCAATGCAGATTCCCAAAGGGAATCATTTTGCAGAGGCTTCTAGATGAAGGAGAGGAGATTGTAGTGTCATGATCTACTGTGGCTTCCTGGTAGCAGAGCTGTGGTACTCTTGGTTGACAAGGAGGAATGAGAAAGCAAGAGTAGTCATGCAGCTCCCTTGCTCAACATTTCAAGGTCTTCTGCATTGTGCTCCTCCTACAGCAAATTTTCATTGTGGTAACACTGCAAAACACTCAACTTTATAAAGGAGCATCTCTTTAGATATGATGCCAGATCTTTACCAACACCAAATGTATATGGGTTTTGCTGCCATTTGAATTTTCTGGGGAGTGGGGTGCGAGGGATTCCCCCGTGGCAGTGTTAACAGTGGCAGGGTGGAAAGTCTATTGTTCAGATGTCTAACTGATAGGTGGAAAACACCCATGGCAGAAACTGTGCTTTTCTCTTTTGCAAAGTCAAAACATTGCATTAAATGAGATATAGGCTTTTTTGTGAACCGTCTTCTCATCTTATGAATAGGATGTAAATTATAAAAATGGATTTTCCTTAGGAACAGGTTTGGTTTGGCGCACGCTGTTCCTCGTATATACTTTTAGCAGATAAATTTTGTCTAGTGTGTTTCACATTATCTTCCAGCCATTTTACTTGTCTCCCTTTTTCACAGGAGTTTATTAGGAGACTAAAAATGTTTTCTGTCTCTGAGTCACTTGGCTGTAGCCCAGAAGCAAACCACAGCCTGGGTTCCTTGCTCTGTAAACTATTTCTTCAGAGACTCCGCCGCTCATTGTTTTGCTTTGCTTGAGACATGTGGGCAAAATAAAAACCATGGATCCCTTTGTTTTCCTGCTTATACTGGGCTGTTTTCAGAACTTCCATTGGTATCAGAAAGCACTTCTGTCACGGTACCTTACATCATTGATTATAAAATGATTAATCCAGGAGTTAATCAGTGAACTCTGGGAATGTGTGGGCGTGGTCACAAAGTCTCCAGTGGATCACATGACAATCTCAGTGTGGTGAGGAGCATTCCAGGTCATAGTTAAAGACTGACTCTGTGGCGGCACTGTTGCATTAGGATGGTGCCATTTTCTTTTTTAAAAAGAGCTTCACAGGTTTACTTGTGATACGGATCATGAGTTTCTTTCCCTAAAACCAAAGTTATTGAGATGTCTCTTACAAAAAATGGGAGCAAGCCCAATAAAAAGGGAGGATAGAGTTGAAAAGGGTGCCAAACATATTAGAACCATGTTGGTGATTGATATGTGCTTCAGTAATTAGCTACTGCCAAAATGAATGACTAGGCGGCACAACCTTGGCTTATTGCATAACTATTGTAGCTTTTTTTATTTATTCGATTTATATACCACCCTTTATCCAAAGATCCCAGGGCAGCATAGTAATTTATGCAGCATAATAACAAAAACATAACACGCAGCATGATAATAAAATAATCATAGCAACAGCCCCTAGGACCTGCACCCACCCACACATTTAACCAACCATGGCTGAAGGCCCAAGTAAAGAGGGATGTTTTCACCTGGCACCTAAAGACATGTAATGAAGGTGCCAGGCAAGCCTCTCTGGGAAGAGCATTCCACAGATGGGGAGCCACCACAAAAAAGACCCGTTCTTGTGTGTTCACCCTCCAAAGCTCTGAGGGAGGCGGGACATAGAGAAAGGGCCTCAGATAACAAGCACACAGGGTCCAGGTCAGTTTGTATGTGGAGAGATGGTCCTTAAGGTATTGAGGTCCTGAGCTGAGTAAGGTAGTGTGTCCTCCATATATGCCGGTGAGTACAGAATCCTGTTGGTTGCAAGCTTTTTTGTATTTAATAAGACCCCAGAGCCCAAAGTAAGTACTCAGCAATATATCCTAGTGCAGTCCTTGCTGAACTGCACCCCTTCAGGCCTGGGTGTTCTTTCATGTCAAGAAATGCTCATCTATCACCTTTCAGAGGTTGATAGTTTACACTTCTCCTTGATGTGGAATCATCCTGTTCCTCTAGTGAGAAATTGGATTAAACAAGAAAGGGTGTGCTCCATTCTCTCTTTTTTCTCCTCCTCCTCTCTTTATCTCGGCTTATTCCACTTGCTCACCTTCCTAGGGTGGCTCCCCTACAGGGGTGCTCTCCTGTAAAAGAAAAGAAAAAAGTCATTTCAGGGTGACCGTTATTTAAGGTTTATAAAGAGCCTTTTCCCAGTTTTCAAGTTATGCTTATTCCTTCTTATCTTTCTTGCAGGGTTCATCAATGTCTCTCTCGCGATCCAACAGCCGGGAACATCTAGGAAGTGGTAGCGACTCTGATAACTGGAGAGATCACAATGGCATTGGCCCAGCAGCCCCTGGCGACTTTGTTTCTTCCATTGGCAGCCCTAAAAGGAAGCAAAACAAATCAAGTAATGAATTTCTGCTTTGTTTTTTATTTAACTTGAGCATGACTTCTGTCATGCACTATCAGTGGCTTGGCTAAAATTTTGTCCTGAGTCTAGCGGAAGCAAAGTTGGTTATTTAGTTCAGCCTGTTAGTTGCAAGTGTTAAAATCCTAGGGCAGAGTTAGAACCTGGGTGTGTGGCGGTGGGGACAGGTTGCTGAAAAAGGCTGCCCTGAATCATGGGGCTCTCCTTTGAATGTGTGAATCAACTTCATGGCCTGATGTCACCCTATTGAGTGTTGCCATATTTCCAACACCACATCATTGATTGGCTGCTGCTGCTATCATGAGCAAATGCTCAGTGCCAGCATTTAGGATGCTGTGTAAGTTGAAGCACACAAATCAAGGGGGGGGGGTTAATGCAAGGCTGCCCTATTCAGGAGCAGCCCCACATGTAGTTTCAATCTTTGGCTTTCTTTCGTAGCACTTCATTGAAAATATTACAGCTTGATCATTTGCCTATGGGTGGGCTGGGGTTTAAAGTCTACCTGTCACAGCGGCTTATGCACAGTTTAAGTAGTTCAGTGGGATATCTTTTAAAAGTGAAATGCAAACTGTTTGGAAACTCAAAGGTACTTCCTCTCTGAACTTCCAGCTGAACATTATCTCAGCAGCAGCAATTACATGGACTGCATCTCCTCGCTGACAGGAAGCAATGGCTGTAACTTGAACAGCCTATTTAAGGGATCTGACCTGCCTGAGCTGTTCAGCAAACTGGGTTTGGGCAAATACACAGACATATTCCAGCAACAAGAGGTCAGTGTCTGGAAAAGGCATTTTTTTGTTGTTGTTCCTGCTAGAGTGTTTTGATTACTTTCCAAACTAAATCGCTCAATTGCTACCATCTGCTGCGCTTTCATTTACTATTCTGCGAAGACCACATATTCATTCCTTGAATGTAGGAATAGCTAGCTTCAAACCTCAAGTGTTTTCAAAGCACTGTGCTGAGAGAAGCAACTCTGGTTTCCAGTGTTTGCAAGCATATGTGGACGCATGCTCTGTAGTGCACTGGCATCCAACTTGCTGTATGAGTGCTTCATGAGTGACACCGTGCGTCAGTGGCTTGTGACACATCTACATAAGAAACAGGAGAGCCTCTGGCCCTGCCTGTTGTCATCAGGCCTTTGCCTCTTCTGCAGCATAGTGCTGCCTGCTTCCCAGCTCAACATACTAAAGCATGGGTAGCTAACATGATAACATGATACATGGGTAGCTAGCATGTTGGTCTCGTGATCCTGGAACACTGACCATGCTGACTATCAGTGATGGTTATTGAAAAATGTAGGCTTTTATCCCTGTGCATAGTTTGAACAAGGCACAGAATTCAGCTTTCATTGGAGCAAAACTTTGATTGCCTGGACACAAATCTGGTATTTTGTGGCATGGCTTACCCAAAAACTCGGCAAAGCCACTGGTCTCCTTTGAAAGGAAAGACAGGATATATTGATGATGATGACGAATTATTTGTGTCCCACCCATCTGACTGGGTTGTCCCAGCCACTCTGGGTGGCTTCCAGCACATATATAATAACATAATAAAACATCAAACCCTATACTGGCCTACCTTCAGATGTCTTCTAAACGTTATATAGTTACTTATCTCCTTGACATCTGATGGGAGGGTGTTCCACAGGGTGGCTGCCACTACCGAGAAAACCCCTCTGCCTGGTTCCTGGTAGCTTCACTTCTCACAGTAAGGGAACCACCAGAAGGCCCTCGGTGCTTGATCTCAGTGTCCAGGTTGAACAATGGGGGTGGAGACGCTCCTTCAGATATACAGGGCTGAGGGTGTTTAGGGCTTTAAAGGTCAGCACCAACACTTCAAATTGTACTCAGAAACTATGATGTTATCAACTGTACCCTGGAGTGGCAGTACCTAATCCTGTGGGGATTGTCTTTTGACATACTGAATTACAAAAAGAGTGGGCCATCTTCAGCTCAGGTACATTGGCCACACTCATATATCAAATTCTGCCTTACTAAAACCAGGATATTTGTGAGCTGCTTTGCTCATGCTTTGCCCCTCCACTCCCTTCATGAAAGCAGGGGAACAAACTAGGAAACTGCAGTTAACCATAGCTTCCTGATACATGCAAACTGAGAAACTGTGGTCAGTGGCTTCCATAGAAGCCTGGATATGAAACCATGACTTAAACTTGACATATGATTCTGGCTTGTTTGGAATCCATTAACCACAGTTCTCAGTTTGCACATAATAAACTATGGTTAACTGTGTATTTCTGGCTTGCTTCCCCACTCACACAAAATAAGTGAAGCAGGAGCCGAGGACTGCATGTGAGCATCCAAATCTTGAGCCTCTCCTGGCTTGTTAAACTAGAATATAATTGTGCCATCTGTCTACCAGCCTGCCCTCATCTACTCAATATTGCTACTGGCCTTCTTTCTTATTTTTGTAGTAGACTCTTGCAAAGAGGTATGCCATCTGGTGGTATAGATCTGATGGCTTACCATCTGAAAATTCTGAAATTCACATGTCTCAGAGAATACACACGTATGTGTGTTCAGGATGCTGGATATGTGAATGCCCTTGGAAACTTGCTTTTCACCCCGTCGTTATTTACATGAACAATTCAGCAGCACATAACACTGTCAGATAATTTCTTAGCACCGATGTGTTAGCTCCCAAGATGGAGATTGTGGCTGCTTTCCTCCTCCCAGACTTTTTAGCTTGGTGCAGCACAGCAGCTAACCTGGCATTTTGGAAACTGGGCTCATAGTTAGGGATTTGCATTCTTAATTACTACCTGCAACCACAGGACAAAGCTTGCTTTACAAATCCTGGTTAAAGAGGAGAAGTCTTAACTGATCCCAGGCAACACACTAAGCTAAGCTGCTGAGCTGCAGTAATCAAAGAAGCCCATCGAGAAGCAAAGAGGATACCTGTTCCTCTCCAGGAGCCAGCATGTTCACATGGACACTGTAAGCTGTACACTGACTTACTGTGCTGTGTGAACCAGGCCATTGTTTTGTTTTGTTTTTCTGGGACAGGCATTTGTAATGCATGTAAGACAGAATTTGGGTAAGCGGAGATTTCACACCCTCATTAACAAACTAGAATTGAGCAAGAGTTCATTTAAAGCTTGCATGGAAACTCCTGTAAAACAGACAGTGCATTATTTAGTTACAGAAATCAGGCACAGATACATTGCCATCTTAAAGATTTAGCATTGCATTAAAGGAAATTTCTGTAAGGACCCTATGAAATTGGATGGACAAATCCATCCAGTCCAGCAGAACCATGGCTGATCAGCAGGTAGGCTTGAACTGAGACAGAGTGTTTCCTTGCCCAGCTTGTTGGTTTATTTTCTCAATCTTGGAATGTACGGATAGGGTAGAAAGGGTGTTGAGGTCATTCATCTCTTAGCCCATTTTTCATCATTGAGGTCTTGACCTACACACACTTCTAATAATACTGTTCCCATCTCCTCTGTGGTTGCTCCCATGATGCTAGAACAGAGGGTAGCCATTGTGGTTCCTTCCAGATGTTTTGCACCACCACTCCTATCGGCCATAGCCAATATGGTCAATGATCAGGAATGACGGGAGTTGTGGTCCACAACATCTGAAGTGCACCATGTTTGCTTCCCTGCACTAGATGTAAACAGAAACTGATCCACTTGCATAGTGGTTATAGCACACAAACAGTGTTTAGGCACTATGGGTACATATTAAAGCACCTTTTACACCTGCTTCTCTATGAAGAAAAACTGTGGCAATGTGGCATTTCTATAATCTTTTCTTCTTCATGGTTGTAAATCATACTTTCATTATATATGTGTAATTACCTAGGAGTGAGTGCTATTGCACTTGATGGGGTTAACTTCTGAGTAGGCATAGCATAGGATTACCCTATGCTGTTCTTCCTCAGTTTTCTCTTTAGATGATAAAAATAAAGTTCTTCAGGGAAGTTATCTATACCAGTCCCTTTAGTATGCATTTTGAATCTTTACTGTGAGACTTCTGTATCTTGAATTACTAGGGTATACATTTTGTATTTTCTCCAGATTGATCTTCAGACGTTCCTCACTCTCACGGATCAGGATCTGAAAGAGCTCGGAATTACTACTTTTGGTGCACGAAGGAAAATGCTGCTTGCAATTTCAGGTAAACAAAAATGCACTGTTTGTGCATATGAGAGCCCTTTGTTTTTCCTGTCTTCCTTGCTTGCTTGAGTTGTCACCTCTCAAGAATACATCTCACCCTCCTTGATGTGCACGGATTTAATTTGCATTTGTTTACCATAAAAACCTTTTTTTTAATTAATCCCTATTTAGCTGCTTTTTTTCCCTTTCTTTTCTTCCCTGCCCCCTCCCCTCCTATGCGCAGAACTGAATAAAAACCGAAGAAAACTGTTTGACCCCTCCAATGTCCGTGCCTCGTTCCTGGAAGGCGGCGCTAGTGGAAGACTGCCGCGTCAGTTTCACTCGGACATTGCTAGTGTGAGCGGCCGCTGGTAGCAGTAAGTCGAGGCTCTCACAGTTGACTGCACAAATGGACATGGCAATCCTGTGGACAGCCATCACTGCACACAACCCCCTGCACTTTGGGAATTTAGGTACCAAGGACCAAAGCCTTCTGCACAAATACCTGTGCCAAAAAAAGGAAGAGAACACTTGTCTCTTTCTGAACACCAAATGTGGATTATGTTTTACTCATGTAGATTGGACAGAATTTGCAATAATGATAATATAGGGTTCTTTGTTTAGTATTTTATTACTTATAATAACTATATTGTATGCACTGAAATTTTTTTTTTTTACTTATTTGAATGGAGAGTGAAGGGCTGGGATGCCAGAGGGGCATAGCATGTGGTTTTTATCAAGAAGGTATTTCTGGTACTGCTTAATGATTAATTGAGGTCTTTCTGCACTTTACGTGTTCTGATTGCTTGTCCTGTGGAAATTTTATTGTTTTCCTCTTCAATTTCCATGGGGAAAAAATATTGTATTGGCACTTATCAACATTTGCCAGGTATGTTCCCACATTAGATGAAATTCTTTTGCCATAAATCATACTAGCAAATCAAATTTTGGTTATTTCCCCCCCTGTAAACAACTGTAGAGAAGTCGTCAACAATCAGGTCTCTTAGCGTTGGACTCAACCTTCTTTTCGCTTTTGGGAGGCATTCGAAGAAACCTTACAGTTAAGCTTGTGCACTGTAAAAGATGCAATGAAAGACCAAAATGAACCTTATTGCCATCAGTTATCCCTATTTAGCTGCTGCCTGTAATGCTAAAACTGATTTTAATGGTCGTCTCAAAGCAAAGGACTATTTTAGTATATACTGCCACTAAAGGACACTTTATTTATAGGAAACGTCTTATTTTTTTAGAATCTGTACACTTTACAGTGCATAAGAAATTAAACGGATCTCCTAAAGTTTTTGATAGAGGATGGAAGGCAGTTCATCATGCCAGAACTCTGGGCAATTGTTCGTTTAAGGAGAGCATTAATTTCATTTGACAAGACAGCACTGTTGCATTTATTTCAAGAATCTTGCTTACATTGACTCTTCATTCAGCAATAGATCAACATAAATCAAATAGCTGCAATGACATCTGTTTTATTGGTTGATTTAAGTTTGTGATTGTCAGCTATGGAGTTTGGAGATGAGCTATTTCCAAAAATCCATACTGACTGTCACCAGAAAGAGTCTGTGTTGCGCATGGATAGAGCTAACAGTCGTGTTCTTATACTGTGAAAGGTCAAGAAATCTGGTTATACTATTTCTGTCTTTTTGCAAATGACTAGGTATAAATTTATGAAGTGAAGGATAGGATGAAGTGCCTCTCGGCGATGCAATACAATGTTTCCAAACATGAATTTATCGAAATAAGAAAAACATTCCCATAGAAAAAATTGTGAACTTACTTGTACTGTAATTTCTTATTTATGTACATTGTACAAACCCTTTAAGGTGGTTGCAAACCACTCTTAACGAAGGCATTAGATTTAACCAATTACCGTAGCTGTTTTTTTTATATATGCAAAACAGGGGTGAGAAATAGTTTTGACACTTTCTGTGGATAATGGTTTTCTACGGCGAAGAAAAACACACATAAAGGAAACTTTTAATGGTAGATAATGCAGTTGTAATCTGCTACCCACCGGCATTCATTCTAACCATCTCCAGTGATGGCTATATAGCTAATCAGCCTCTCACTGCAACTCAGATAGCTGCTGATCTTTCTCCAGTGTTTGAAAAAGCACGGGCCAGATTAGTGCATGTTCAACTGTAGTTGCCTTTTTCTGTGTGTTGCCTTATGTATTATCCTGGAAATCAGCTAGTCCTGCCTCAAAACTTAACACATACTTCTGTTCACACTGTAATATAGAGATCCTGATACTTAAAAGAAACTATCTTCTTAATCATGAATATGCCCTTTGGTATGAGTCTCCTCATGTGTAGAATTAAGCACTTAGTAGTTCAGGAATTTGGCTTGTCCATGGAAATGATTTTACCAAAATTTAAAACTAACTTGGTTTAATCTGTGCCAGAGTTAATTCAGACTAGGATGAGCACCTATCTGCCAGTCTCTTTTGGCTGCCATTGCACCCTCCCACCACTCGCCTTATTAGGCATTTGTCCCCCCACAGATCTGTGCATATTTTTTCCAGTTTGTACTTAAATGCCATGTGTGTTATGACAGTATTATACCTGGAAGATGCAATTAAGCTGCTGTGGTCTATGCTGAAGTGAAGATTTTCCCAGATATAAGAACGATAGGGCTACACACTCACACCCACAACACACACAAATTCCACACTGGAAGAACAACTTTCTCACTCCTTTTGATTCCACAAAAGGGATATATGGCAATGCAATGTTCAGTATTGTCAATATTGTATTATGCACAAAAAGATATTGAAACGTTAGTTTTAAATTTTGTGCCTTTATAGCGACCAGTTATCTGTAAATATAGAGCAGATACAGATTGTATTTTGGGAGGGAAGGGGTCCTTTTTAGTGAATTTTTTTAAAAGAATAAATAAATGAAAGATGGAATTAAACGTTCAAAAATGGGAATTTTCCAAACTAATCAAATGTTACATGAAAGAATAAATTTATATAACCCCCTTGTTACACTGCCTATGAAATGTAGTCTGTCGTCTTTTACACAGATTTATTCCAGAGGTGATTTCGTGTTCTCTTAACATGGAATGGTTGCTCCCAAAGTCAGAGCAGATACATGCTTGTTATCTTCTCAATAGTGCTAGGCCCTGTGAGGACTAACCTAAACTGAGTATTGTCAACAGGCACAGTTACTAAAGAATGCTGATCGTGCTTCTGAAGTGAAGGGGCACATCATGTAATAGTCACCTCATCCTTCTTTTTCTTTACAGTTTGCGGGGAAAAGGTTGCAAATGCAGATTGTCCATGAGCTAATGGCCCTTACGGGTGCAATCTCTTATGTTCAGAAACTGTGTGTGGTACACACTGAGAACACAGTGCTTCAGAGTGCTGTTCGGGGGATTACATGGTCCAAATGCACCCTGTCCCCACCTGTCAATTATTCCGTTGCCATGGGAGCAGAGTTCAAACCAGTCTCAGACCCAGTGGGCTAACTTTCAGTAGGCAACCTTTGAAATGGGGAAGCATTCAAGTTTAATATCCACTACTAAGGCCCATAACCAGAGATTTTATGCTGAGGAGTGGGTCTACGGTTGCTTTTGATATGATGCGAAACAGCCAAGTCTGTTTGTAACATTATGTTTGATGTTTAGAGTTATTGAATAAAAATATTGTTTTTAATCAAATTAAAATGGAGGTTTATGTGTACCCAGTGATTTGAAGCTACTTGTTTCTTGCTGAGCAATGGATTATTATTTTTTAAGCACTTGCATTGTTTTTCTTGTTATTTCCACAAGAAAAAGGGCTAGAGACTTTGAGGCTGTTTTAGCCAGAGAAAAACATGGGCAAACCTGCCCATGCTTATCTCAAGCAGCTTTTTATTATGGAGCATAAACATTTCCCCTAAAAAAAATGCATTGGGAACCGTAGTTACACATAGAGTTCTCCACATTTGTCCTTGTGGCTTTCTGTAGTTGTGATGGATCCTCTCCTTGTGTCTTCCAGCCCAGCCCCCCTTCTGCAGTCATGGGATGGCAAGAGCTTCAACTTGCAGTAAAAGCATTATAAGACAGTCTCCTTCTGACTGCATATATATCTCTCTTAAGGGTCAGTTTTCATTTTACCACAGTGGTATGGAAACCATTTCCTCTTGTTGTGCTCTGGTAGAACCACATTGGCCAGGCTGATTTGCATGGTTTCACCCCATACTGTCTGTCTTTTAAGTCACGTCATTGATTTTACCCATATGGTGTCTTCACACGTACATTTCCGGAACAGGCTACGGCTGCATTAAGAGGAAGAGGCTCCCACAGCACTGCAAATGAATCAGCCTTTGAGAAGTACTGCATTATAAAGAAAATACTGGATCCAGTGAAGCTAATACGTTCTGTAACCATCAACTATCTCAGCTTAGAGCTGATGCTTCTGTCTTCCTACTTGGAGACTTCAAGCCTGCACTATGCACAGAGTCTTCTTAACACGCACTGTTTCCATTGTCTTATGGAGCTCACTCTGTGGTCTCTTGCTTAGGAATTATTGCTAGAGAAATGTTTTGGCTCTCTTGAGAAATTAGGCTGTCCTGATTTGTGCACATTTGCATTGATGCATTTTTATGAAACACCAGTGTTTTCCAATGTTGCATGTGAGATAATCTGCTTTGGATATTCTTGGCCGTCTTGCTGATTAGCTTTCTCTCCCTTGGCAAGGATGGTTTTGTGCAGCTATTTTTTAAGCTGAACTGCCTGGAGCTTTCTGCATAATGTTTTAGGCTTTGAGAATCCTAACAAGTGCATACTGTATGTTCAAACATCAAAGCAAACTCTGGAAATAAGTTGAAAGGGGTGTCCTTGCATCCTGCTTGGTGGAACTGTAACCAATTTGCCAACTGTTCCTGACCATCTTGTAAATCAGAGTACTAACCAGAAAAGATTTATAGAAATAAATTTAAAATCCTCAAAAGCTGGATTAAAAAGGGACGTAAAACCTGCAGTGAAGAATAAGCAGGTGCACATAGGTTTGTGAATGAACCTGTCTTCATTTTCGTTGACTTCTCAAGCTGCTTTTTCTGAGGTAGTTTCAGAACAGCATAGAATTGTGAATGTCAGTAGCACTTGCTCTCTGAAAAGGAAGGAACTTGTCAGTACAGGAACAAAGGGAACTCACATCACGATGGTGGATTTCAGCAGTTAACAGATAATGTTCTGTGGAGAGCAAAATGCATAGATAAAGGGGAATTGCCAAGGTGCAGTGAAGCTCTTAAAAAGTTATCAGTGGTAGTTGCCCCAAAAGTGCTGCAGGCGACATGAAAACTAAAAAAAGGAACTTCATTGGAAGAAAATATAATGAAGAACGGGCCTCATAGGGTGAGTATAGAAGAACAAGGAGGTCCAAATTGGGAATAGACTAGAAATAAATTACAGCTGTAGCAAGGGATGGCAGAACACTTCAGAAGTGATATTATGCTAAAAGCAAGAGTAGTGAAATAGATATTGTGGAATCATTGCTCTTTTTGTGAAGAAGTGAAGGTTTTGAAGGCTTGGAAGGAACTCTTCAAAAAGCCTCACCCTGAATCCATTCTTGCATCCCACAGCGATGGGGCTTCCATTAGAATCTTTACTGCAAAGCTTAATACAGGGGTGAGAAACTAACTCCCAGCATTCCCAGCCATTGGGAGTTGTAGCCCAGCAATGTCTGGGGGGACCACGTTCCCCATCTCTGCCTTAATAGCAAGGCTTTGAATGTCTCCCCACTATACACACACACCCTAAATGAAGTTAATGGGAAGCTCTTGGAGGCAAGGAAATTTTATGTGCTTACCAAGAGTTCAAAACACAAAGTAAAAGGTAAACAAAAACACATAAATCACTGTCAGGCTGTTGTGCTTTGTATATGCTTATCAAAGTTACATCATGGAAACAGAAAAATGCCAGGAGGTCTTAAATGTTCTCAGAAGCATCCAGGTAGAAGGAGGTCTTACTGATGAGGCTGAGGCAGCTGACAAAGGCCATCACATGAGCCAGCTCTGTCATTTTGTCTCTGTTCACCGGGGGGAGACTTTGAGAAAACACAGGACTGGCAACAGGGGGGAAAGGCAAGGAGGGCTGGCACTGGAGCCAGCCATTGTGAACAGAGACTGAGCTTTGGTCTGGGACCGGCTCACAATGGCTTCTTTTCTAAACTGGGGTAGCTGGTTTCTCCTCCTTGAATTCCATGTTTAATGTCATTTTTACCATACATCCATAACAAGAAAGATCTGAGACCGTTCAAATCCATCTACACATTTCGGGATCATTCACAAACAACGACATTGCTTTATCCAGCATCCTCAAGGAACGGTAATGAAATTGCAGCTTCTTAAAGCTTTTTGTCAAAATAAACTGAGGCCCTTGGTTTAATTGTTGGCTTCAATTTGGAAGAAGGGCAGTTTCTTGGATGCGATAACTCTGACGTTTTAGAATGAAATTTGGAACAATACATTCCGGACACAATTCTGCTTTATGTTTGGGTACCACCACACCAATCACATGCCCATTTTCAAGTAGGGGTGTGTGAGGGAGACGAGAGATATATTGCAGTGTAAGATCATGCTTTTAAATAATGGGAAGGAATTCAGTAGATCTTCAGAGCACAATTCTATGTTTCAAAATACCATCCCTTGCTGAAACTTCCAAGTAACTCTTTCCAAGAGCCCTGGGAAAGGCTACACCCAATGTGAATAATTTCTAGAAATGTTATTTCCCGAATACCTCATGGTCAAACTGCATATATTTCAAACATGCTTTTGGTTTCAGGAACTGAAACAATTTCACAACATAAGATGTGGAGCTTTTTAGCGTTACTCTGTGGAGTTGCCTGTGTTAGCAGTCCTCTTTCTCATGACTGGGGCCTGAAAACACTGACTTGGCAGAGATGTTAAACGGTCCCAGGCGATATTTAGGCAAAGCTTGAATAAATTGTGATGGAAATTGCTCAGTGTGCGCCAAGGGCTGTTGCAACCTCCAAGAAACTCGCAGATGGAAAAGACGGAAAATAATCGAATGAAACTGTTTTGTACTAGTAAAGAGCTTCAGAGGCCTCATTTGCTCCTTGCCCTTTGGATAACGGGTACAGAGTTTCAAGCTGAGGTTTAACATGAAATGATGTACATTGTCCTAAATATTCATACAAACTTTCATTCCATTGGGTTCATTGTCTCTGGCTTCGAGCTCACCAGATCACATCGTGTTTTCTTTTACATCCTTCCTGTTCTCAAACACAGGTGCTGAGTTTGAGCTGGGGTCTGTCCTTGAAGTGTAGAAGACGTTTTATACCAGGCTCTTGGTTTTCAGCGACGACATCACTTTCCATTGTGTGTTGTGACTTTCCTGTCTCCCTGGAAAATAGGAGCTGGGGCTCATCCTTGGAAGTGCAGCCTACTCTCATGAACATGCACTCCCACTTCCATTCTGCCATATTCTTGCATTTGTTTGTGTGTTGCATTTCCCCTTCATCTGGGTGGCCTTTGTCACAGGGTGATTGTGCAGAAACAGTAGGGGCACGGGAGCCATGCGTCCTGCCTTGAGCTCCTTGGAAGAAGAGTGGGAAGTGGGATTTAAAATGTCAAACAAATAACAAATATGGGTGGTCAAGCAATTCCAGATCAGGTGCCTGCTGTGCCAAACCCCGCCACTCTTGGTAGCTCCTCTTCTTCCTTGCAAAGGACCAAGGGGGCTGCTCTCCTTAGCTGTGCAAAGTGCCTGAAGGAGCCTTTTTCTTTCAATGCTGTGTAGTTAAAATGTCCAGCAAGTATGGCGTTCTCATGTCATCTTCCTGTTCAGCATCACTTCCTGGGGCGCCCATGTGGACTCCACAACATCTCAAGAAGTGCCAACAGAGCAGCAGCCAGCATGCCAATAGCTTTGTACTGTTGCAGATGTGTGCCTGGCTAGACTTTTATTTGTAAGCCAGTGTCCGACGTTGGGGAAGCAGCTTCCTCCCTCCCTTTGGCCAAAAATAGTTTCTTACCATTTGAAGAGATTTTAATGATCACAGTGAAAAAACAAAGAGTCCATTCTCGGAGTAAAGGTGCTCCCAATTAAGGTTTACACCCACTTTCCCCCCAAGTCACTCCCTCGTCTCGCAACCACTGTTCCTTCTGTTCAGCTACCTTATCTAATCTCCATGACCTTGGACTGATCGGCTGGATGGTTTCCAGTGAATCGGAGTTTGCTAACTCTCTCTCTCCCGGTTCATTTTTCTCCTAGCTGTTCGCCACCCAGTTCTTCCCAACTTTTGCCTTCTGAAGTATGTCCCTCTGCAAACCACTGTTCCAAGTCTATCCAGTCCCACTGCTCCTGGGAAGATTCAGGATCATGATCAGGAGCAGGGGGAGGCTCCCACCATTCCTCATCTGTGCAGCCCTCTTCAGCAGGGTCCCTGACAGCCAGCTGTGGAAGCCCACATACACTCTGCAATGTAGTATAGTTGCATAGGAGTCCCAAGAAACAGTGCTGAGCCTAAAGACTCACCCGAGAGCTTTGCTACTGGGGAAAGCAGGATGCTTTTGCTGCACTTTAAGAAAAATAAAGACCCCCTCAGCTGTGGTGCCCTGGCCTGCATGGGTGCCTGGACCTGCACTAGCTGGTCCTAGTAGCACCACTGAGCCAACCCCAGGCTGATGAGATGAATCCTGGGAGAGTTGGTTTTCTGTATGGGGCTTCTAAGATATTGTTTATATGAGAGGAGGGGAGTAGTTTCCAGTTGTTAAGTGTGTAATAGCACCCCAGCTTTCCTTAGCGTCTATCAGGCCTTTTGGGGGATAGATAGAATAATTTTTGTTTACTTTTTTTGAAATTATTTAAAATCCGCTCTTTCCAAGAGCTGCCTCTGCTCTTTTGTCTCTGCTGTAGCAAAACCATCAGCTGAATAAACTATCCAGAGGAAGCTAAAGGTGGAAAGGGTAAAATTCGGACAGAAAGGGAGGCAAATGGTGTAGATTATTTATAATCTTGCAGTTTAAGAATCTCTTCTCTTCCCGAAACGCTTTCCTCACAGCTTAGGGTGCCTCTCAGACTTTTGTCCTAGTGAGTGCCGGAAGCCCCTAAGTCACCCAGGTGACAGAAAGGGTCAAGTTCCTTTGGCACAGGATTCCTTCCGAGCAGCAATAACTGCACACTGGGAAGAGCCTCTGTGCATCTGGTACACATAAAAGCCAGGATCCTTGATGCAACTGTTGAATCATGGTTCTCCTTTGTGGAAATTGGCTGCAGATTGCCCAGTTTTTGTTTAATCATTTCTTCATCATATCCTGTCTCCAACCTTTTGAATGTTAAAGGCCCAGAACAGCTTTTGGAACCACACATAGTCTTGTGGACTTTTATACTTACACAAATAAGAGCGCTGCCTGGTCTTCATTTAAAGTGACAAACATGGAAGGTTTCCAAATCTGCAAGCAATACAAAAGGAGTGCTTAGCAGGACGGGGCCTGTTCTGCGTGTGAACAACTCGAAGCTAGTAACTTTTGCGGAGTGCAAAGGACACATGTAGTGCCGTTAGGGTTTTTGGCTGCTGGAGCTACATGCACACCTCTCTGAAACTTTGACTCGCTTGTCTCTGGTTTTCACTCCTGTTTTACTCCCTTTTTACCAAGAGGTGAACAGTTCAGAGCAGCCTTTCCAGCACCATTTTTCCTCTGGTAACGCCACACTCTTAATATTACTGTGTGTGTGTGTGTGTGTGTGTGTGTGTGTGTGAGTGAGAGAAAGAGAGAGCGCACAAACTCTGAAATTATTTCACACATCTGCAAGTAGAGCACAAGCGGCAAATATACATGGTATGATATGTGCAGGCCTAAGACGCCAGCAAATTCAGAACACCCACCCAGGAAAGATGTGGGAGCATCAAGCTTCTTCTAAGCTTGTATCCACTGGTGGTCTCCTCCAGAATGAATATTTGAATTTTTGTGAATTAGTTTTATGGCTGAGCAATCCTGCTGAGTGGATTGAAGGTGGCATTTGGAGAAAGTGAGGTGACTGCCTCAAGCAGCAGCCCAAGCTGTTTCTTCAGAGGCACCTGTTCCCTCTGTTGCCGCAGGTCCTGTCCTCAGCTGATCTGCTGCCTCAGATGTGGGGAATTCCACTTCACCACCAGTGCTGAAGTAAGTGTTAATGGCTAGCTAGTCCAATAGGCTTCGGAATGTAGAACTGGAGTCAGCAAGATGTCTGACCAGCAAATACAGCATTTCATGAGCTATCAGTATGCTTTATGATTCACAGTACAGTGTTACCTTGGGTTAAGTACTTAATTTGTTCCGGAGGTCTGTTCTTAACCTGAAACTGTTCTTAACCTGAGGCACCACTTTAGCTAATGGGGCCTCCTGCTGCCGCCTCACCGCCGGAGCATGATTTCTGTTCTCATCCTGAAGCAAACTTCTTAACCCGAGGTACTATTTCTGGGTTAGCAGAGTCTGTAACCTGAAGCGTATGTAACCCGAGGTACCACTGTATTTGAATGCTATCACAATTCTAAGTACTTGGGTACCCTGGGGACTTCCATTTCCCAGAGTCCCATGGGGCTTAAGATATTGTGGTTTTAGCATTCCAAAGAACAATGCTACTATAAGGAAACATTTGGGGAAAGAGGAGGAGTTTCAAGAATTGTGGGAAGTTGGGAGAGGTGTTCAGGCCCCATTGCAGTCCTAAAGATGGCTTGGGAAATGAGTGGTTTTTCTTTCTGTATATGTGAGAAAGTACATTGGTACCTCGGGTTACATACGCTTCAGGTTACATACGCTTCAGGTTACAGACTCTAATCCAGAAATAGTACCTTGGGTTAAGAACTTTGCTTCAGGATGAGAAAAGAAATCATGTGGCAGCGGTGCAGCAGCAGCAGGAGGCCCCATTGGCTAAAGTGGTGCTTCAGGTTAATAACAGTTTCAGGTTAAGAACGGACCTCCAGAACGAATTAAGTACTTAACCCGAGGTACCACTGTAACTCGTATTATCCAAATCTATTCTGAGCTGAACCAAAATAGCCAGCTATCAAATACTGCAGAATATCAAAGATGGAGGGGGGAAGGGACCCACTGGAATCAAACCTAATTGGATTTCAAATACAGGTATCAAATATTTGCTAAACGTTTGGGTATTCAGAGAATATCTGGGAAGCAAATTCCTTTCAGATCTATAAATAAACTTTTACAGCCGATATGGAAAGCCTTTTTGGCCTCCTCTCCAAGTTGCTCAGTTTCTCCGGCCCCATTATAACTGTGAGCCAATGTGACAGCAAATACTTCGTTACTTTAAAACAATTGCAGATGTTTAACACGGAGATTGCTAGTGTGGTTTTGCAGGCGACAGCAGATGGCAGAGTGTCTCCGCAGAAGGTGATGCGAGACTAAGCCAGGGTTCTTCCACTTCCCTGCTGTGGTAGCAGATGGAAGTGCTGGCCAGCAAGGAGGACACAGAAATGCCATGGTAGCTGGTGTGCAGCACTGCCTTTGATGACTGGCCAGTTAGCACAGTGCATGCTAAATAAGCATTGACGGGGTAAAGGAGATGTACCCAAGATCAGAGGAGGAGGAGCATATCCACCAGTTGGACAAAATAACAAGCAGTCAGACGTACTGTTGCAAGTTTACCTTAGATGTGATTTGCTCCAAAGTAGCTGTGCATAGGATTGCAATCTCAGGCAATCTTTGGTGTAAATTGGCAGAGTTCCATATGGGGGTGATACATGCTGAAGTCATGAGGATATGTGTTTGTCTTGAGTTTATCACTGTTTCTGTGCCCTCTTTCTAAGAGAGTGAAACATTTCTATAATATTGCTAGTTTTGTCGAATGCTTTCAGTTCTTGAATCTTAGATGCTGAACCCCGTTAATCCGGCACCAATAATGTCTAAATTTTTGTAGGTTTGTAATATATATAAATTCAGTAGGTACAGATATCTTCAGGTGGGGGATCTAATATGTTTGAAAGTCCTCCCCTCATATAAATCTTTCCACCTAGCATATTAGGGAGAAAGGTTTTAGCCCAGGGAGATCTAATTTTCTATATGTACAGGGTTTCTTTTATGTAGAGTTCAGTCCCTCATTTGCTGTCTAAAGTAGTACAATCCAGTAAGAGCTGTGTCATGTGAGTCTGCTGATCATATTGGTCAGATCTAAGGAACTAATGTCATGTAAATGTTTTGGGGGGGTTACTTTAATTTTACAATACTGCTTAGCTATTTTTAACATTGGCTCTATTATGGCACTTTTTTATTGTTTTTCTGTTGTATTTTTTACGTGCCAAGAACTTGTGAGGTTTTTAAATATTAAACAGTTTAGAAAAGCTTTTAAATCAATGAATTAAATCAATAGAGAATGTCTAATGTTCTCAGATCAGAGGTTGCTCATTGTATGTTTAAATAACGAGAGTGCAAATAGTTGAAGCACAATGTCTCAAAATCTGCTGTTTTCATCAGGTTATTAACATAACATTTCTGTATCTGAGTCATATCTTGGGACAGCAAACCCTGTGCTGTGTTTTAAAGAATCTCTCACTGATCCCCAAGAGGACATTCTTGTCAGAGTAATGCAACTGGAATCTTCAGAAAAATCATGAACCAGATGAATTTCGTCAGTGTTTGAAAATGTGCCGCACAGTAAGTTTACAAGGCTCTGTCACTCCAGCTGCAGTGCTAACTAGTGGGTGGGGGCTGCTGGTATTGATTCTCTATCCCTAAGAACTGCTATTTTAAATCCTTTAACTGGGATTTACAGATGCAAAGATAGACAGAGCCCCTGTATCTTTAAAAGGTGGAATTCCAACAGGTGCTGGGAGTTTCCCATCTTTGCATCCAAAACTCATTGGAAGCAGGCAAGTGCCTAAAAGCAGACAAAATATTTCCACAGAGAACAGTTGCCAACGCTGCCACTCTGCTTCACTTGACTCTAGCAAGCTAAGACTCAATCTAGACAAGCCAGGTGCCTTTTGTCAGCACTGATGCTGATCTTGAGATTAAACACACACCTTGTTATGATAGGGAAGCACTCTTGTTGGAAGTTCAAGCCAGTTCAAAGGTTGGAAGTGCTCCGGAACCCAGCTTTGCTCCCAAAGTAGGCAGGTAGCTGCTATGGTCAGAACAAGTCCAGACCACTGGCGAGGGCTGCTTGTTCCTGCTGGTTCGTTGCTGATCCTGTTGTTCATTTCAGCTAAGACTTGAGTTAAAGCTTTGAGAAGTCATTCCTTCAAAAAAGCAGGACTGTAAACAAATTTTGCAGTTTTCCTCCACTGACAAAGTTCCAGAAGTTTCTCTGTCAAATTGTTGCCACTCCAGTTATTGAAAACAGAACAATCTGCTAAATGTTATTTTGGGAAATGTGTGACTCCATTCTCACTGCAGAGAAACCATGACTGAAGGTGCATTGACTGGTTTTGTACATGCTAGTATGATCTATAGCAACCTAGAGTGTGGTTTCCATTGGGGCACCAATCACAGGGCTTGTATTTACATATCTATCCTTTTCCTTTTCCTCCACCACATGTGTACTACAAGCTCTCAGTAAAACTTGAAATGCTTAATCCATTCATTCAGCTATTTGGAATGTATAAGCCACATGTGATTTAATATAAATAGGTATTAACTATATTGTATGTTCTGGATAGGTATAGTCAACTATTCAAGGGCAGCTTGTAAAAGGACATCAAATTAAATATTTGATGTTAGTTTTTTTTCAGAAAATAATGTGTTCAGGACACAGGATAAGCTAAGTCAAGCTATTTTCCACAGTTTTTAGAGCTTATCAGAGGCAGTTCTCCTCACCACTACTTCTAATAAGAAGCTCTCCGTGGGATACAGGGAAGGCTTCAGTCATTTTCATGCCCGAAGCAAATGTTTAAATTACAACCCTCTCTTTGCATCCTTTTAATACTATAGAAAAAGAGGTTCGAGACCATTAGGAAACATCCCCAACCATTATACAACATTAAGGTTCTCGTGTTAAAAGTTCCCAGCTATTCATCAGTTTGCCTACTCACATTGATAGGCCTGTTCACAGTATAAACAACAACATGCATTGCTTTCTCAGGAGCGGAAACAGATTTTGTCTTAGGGCTCATGTTTGAAAATCCTCCTCCACCACAGACCTCTCTAAATTGAAATATCCTTGCAGAGTTACAGTACTTATAAACATCCCAGATGATTCATTGAGGTCTTCAGATGCCAGAGTGCAATTATAATAGTAGGGGCAGGATGCGCCAGAAAGTTCTCCTGTGTAACCTTTGTAAGATTAATGGATGATATGCAAAAGCACAGAAATTTATTTCAATTTATAGCATTCCCCAATTCCAAAGGCTTGGAAGAGATAACAAAAGCAACACACCATTCTTGGAAAGCACATGATTTTCCTCAAAGAATCTTGGGAACGGTAATCCTGAGAACTTTGCCCCTACAGCTACATTCCCAGCACCCTTAACAGCTCCCAGGATTCTTTGGGAGTTGTGCTTTAATTGTACGGTGCATACACAGCCAACGTCAGCAAAGCATGATAGCGGTTTTTCTTCCAGTTTCAGTCAACTGAATCCTGACTCCCAATGGGAAAATCAGCAGCTGAATGCTTCCAAACAATGCCCAGGTCCAAGACTTCTGAGTCTGCAGTGGATAGGTATTCTATTATTGGGTGCAGACAGTAAGGACTTTTCATGCCCCTGCCTTTTTGCTGTCCCTCGTGCACAGATGCTGCCCTGAACACTGCTATCTTAAACACACTTATTACAGAGTGAACCCCGTTGAACGTAGTAGAGTTTACTTCTGGGTAAACATGTGTAGGGGACGCGGGTGGCACTGTGGGTAAAACCTCAGTGCCTAGGACTTGCCGATCGTATGGTCGGCGGTTCGAATCCCCGCGGCGGGGTGAGCTCCTGTCGTTCGGGCCCAGCTCCTGCCCACCTAGCAGTTCGAAAGCACTTAAGTGCAAGTAGATAAATAGGGACCACTTTATAGCGGGAAGGTAAACGGCGTTTCCGTGTGCTGTGCTGGTGCTGGCTCACCAGCTGCAGCTTCATCACGCTGGCCACGTGACCCGGAAGTGTCTTCGGATGGCGCCGGCTCACGGCCTCTAGAGCGAGATGAGCATGCAACCCTAGAGTCGGACACGACTGGCCCATACGGGCAGGGGTACCTTTACCTTTAAACATGTGTAGAGATTGTTCTGTAAAGATTTGACATGTCAGGTACTATAGTGATAAGCGGTGGCTCACTCAACACCTTAATTTAATTAGAAACTGAGAGCAACGAAGCCAGCGGGGCAGAACCTCAAATGCAGGTGGTGAAAAATTCAGAACTCATCTGGCTGATTGTAGGTCTATGTTTTCCTTTCCTTTCCTTATGAAAGATCCAGGCAGCTAGTTCTGCTGTTCAGGCAATGGATGGGTCTGGAAGATTCTCTACCATGTCACGCATCAAGCTAAACACAGCTGATTATCCATGTATTCTGGTTGGCAGAACCATCCATCTATTTTTATAGCCATTGGCAGTCAGCAAAATGTTTATCAAGCCCCTTGTGGGACTAGGTCCATGGTTGGTGGACTGTGTAAAGCTTGGGCTAGCCGCAAGTTGAGCAGGACTAATAATATATGCCAACATTATCTGGAAATTGACCCCTCTCATGTTTTCATGTAGTAAGATGTGTTTCAAAGAGCTTTCCCTCTTAATATATGTATAGCTGCAGATCACAGCTTGTTAAGCCTAGGACATTTCAAACCCTTGGAATGTGGTTGATAAAAGCTTCTGTCTTCCTGACCTGATTATTTCATTCAAACTGTGAAAGATCCAATTAATAAAGAAGCATGCCCAAAAGAAATAAACCAGGAATTTGGGGATGGACACATATCAAACAAAAAAACCCCACCAACCTGCACTCAGCATTTTACTGGGGAATTTAATTACCCTCCAAACATTGTTCAAAAGTGTTTCACAACTGGATGCTGGCACATCTGCCTTCAAATCTTTACTAGTTCCCTTCCCACGCTTGTTTCGTCTCAAAGGTATTTTGGCTTGTTTTAATGCACTGCAGGGAAACGAGAAACATCTGAAGCCATTACTCCGTGCTGTGAAATACTTAGGGCTTATCAATGTTTAACACATAGGTATGAATAATGTATTTAATATATACATCTCTTCTAGCAAGTCCTCTAAAGAGATAGTTAGCTGCAACATCTACATCAATGCACATCCTTGTTCCAGTAGATAACAAGCAACTGGCAGCTTTCATTGAACTGATTACATTTGTGCTTTAGTTCTAACACAATGTATTGCCCAGAATGCTACATGTGCAGCTTATTTTCACATTCCTCCATTAGTCATTTTTCCAATATTTGGTATATAAGAACCTTGCTGTTGTTACATAAGGGAGCAGTTTTGGATAACGCTTGTGCACAGTTTTTGTAACAGAATCGCAAAGATACCACATTTACAAGTATTCCAGTCATTCTTTTTTCCAAACAAATCACAAATAAATAAAAATCATCTCCCTACCACCACTACGATGGAACAACTTCAAGATGTAATCAGGGGCAGATGCCCCATTGCACAGTTGCTCTGAGCTATGCCATTCAGCAATAGTCTTGTGCCCTATCCATTTCTTTGTTTCCCATCTCTTCTCTCTAAGAACCAACTCCAGTAATTTTAACCTTTCCTTTCCAAACAGCATTATCTTTACACCCATTCCTTCTTTATAGCATTATCAGAGGAGAGAGAGAGAGAGAGACTGGGGTGTGCGCTTCATAGATTTATGTTAACATTTCTAAACAGCTAAGCTTGTCTAATATTTATCCTTTATTGATGTGTGAAGTCAGGACTTTGATATAATTAGATTACCTACTCATGAACGCTGAATCAAATGTGAATTACTGATCCCAAGCCTAATATTTCTTTATCGTTACAATACAATACAAGCCTATTATCCATTTATTGTTACAAGAAGAAGAAGAAGAAGAGTTTGGATTTGATATCCCGCCTTTCACTCCCCTTCAGGAGTCTCAAAGCGGCTAACATTCTCCTTTCCCTTCCTCCCCCACAACAAACACTCTGTGAGGTGAGTGGGGCTGAGAGACTTCACAGAAGTGTGACTGGCCCAAGGTCACCCAGCAGCTGCATGTGGAGGAGCGGAGACACGAACCCGGTTTCCCAGATTACGTGACTACCGCTCTTAACCTCTACACCACACTGGCTCTCAAGGTCAAGCTTGGGCCGGTCACTGTCTCTCAGCTTAGCCTACCTCACAGGATTGTTGTGAGGATAAAATAGGGAGTGGGGAAGCCATGAGCTCCTGTCAGGAAAGATGATTTAGGAAACTTGACTTTTGTCACTGGCTGGCAAGAAGCAGCCCTAGGGACCTCTAAGACCTCATGTTGTTGCTTTGGGTTGACGCTGCATTAACATTTCTATGGCCTGCCTGTCCTTGTGTCTGCCCTAGTATGCATACCATACATTTGAAGCACATAACCCCCCCAAAAAAAGAATTATGGGAACTGTAGTTTTACCCCCACAGAACTACAATACCCTTAACAAGCAACAGCTCCTGGAATTCTTTGAAGAGCGTGTGTGCTTTAAATACCATATTTTTCTGTGTATAAGACTAGGGTTTTTTGTTTTTTTAACCAAAACAGGAGGTTTGAAATTGGGGCTTGTCTTATACACAGGTAGTGCTGAGGGGTGTTTTCTTAATTTGGATTCCCCCAAAATAGGGGAATCTTATATACGGAAAAATATGGTATATGGTGTGCAAGCAGCCATACTAACCCATCTGCTGAACTTGCATATTTGAAATAAGCAGATATTTTAAAAATGGAATGAGCTTCTTTCCTCCCTAGGAAACTGGCCCCATAAAAAGCATCTCTGGGAAGTGGGGAACACAAAACAACATGCCGCAGTCTCTATGTCTGAAAGTCGGCCCCTTTATTTACAGATCTTGGAGTGTCCAGCATGTTGGAAAAGTTGACTGCTCTTGACCGGCTCCTTCTCTCATGTTGAAAGTTTTCCATGTGTAAAATCACCAGTCGCCCTTCGGTGGTGCTCTAGGGAAATCGCAAGTGAGCCACAAGCCATAACGGTTTTGGAGTGATTTAATAACGTTGTTATAGAAGCATTTTGTTAATATTTTTTTGGAAAATCATAACCATGTGAAGTCCTTGGAAAGGGACCACCGACTCTGCTTGAGGGGAGGGCGAAAGGAAGTGAGTGAACGGCAAAAGCCAGCCTTGGCTGCGAGGTGAGGGCACGGCACCGAGGAATGGGCCAAGAAAGTGCAGCGGAGGACTTTGGCCCCACATCCTGCTGTTTCCATAGCAACCGGCACAGAAGGGGGACAACAAGCGAAGCAGGAGGAATTTTTTCAATATTTTTTTTTTACTGATGAAACTTATACCCCAGGCTGGGCCTTTCTTGTCAATCTTTCAAAACAAATTTAGTTCAGGAAGCTAAAATAAACCTCTGCGTTTCAAGTCGAACAGAAGGATGAGTGAGCCAGCGAAGAAGTTCCTGATCCAGAAGATTTCGAAATTGTCCTCAACTGTGCTGACGATCTGTCCGATTGGCAGTGTAAATATGGTAGCGGAGCGGATGACGTAGCGAGGCCAGAATTAATTCATCCTTCCCACCACTGTCCTCTTTCCAAAGTAGACAATCAGTGCTATTGGAGACAATTTTACCTCAGGCTTTTTCAGCCCAGGGAAATCCAGCACCTGTTGCAGACTTTCCAAGTGTCCCTATTTCCCAGGGACAGTTCCGGATTTACCGAAGCCGTCCTGGTTTCTGATTTGATAATATCCTGCTTTTCCTTAGGACATCCCTATTTTCATCAGGGAAATGTTGGAGGTATGCAACCTCTGAGCCAAGGAGATAAGTAAATATACAACCTTTGGAAGACATCTGAAGGCAGCCCTGTTTAGGGAAGCTTTATAATGTTTAATGTTTTATTATGTTTTTATATGTGTTGGAAACTGTGCAGAGTGGGTGGGAAATAATAATAATAATAATAATAATAATAATAATAATAATAATAATAATAGTTGTTATAGGACACCCCTATTTTCATCAGATAAATGTTGGAGGCTATTCTGATGCTGCACATCCTTCCTCTGGTGCAATTCCTTAAGGCCACCTTTGAATGTTAAAGGTAAATGTAAAGGGACCCCTGACCATTAGGTCCAGTTGCGGACAACCCTGGGGTTGCGGCGCTCATCTTGCTTTATTGGCCGAGGGAGCCGGCGTACGGCTTCTGGGTCATGTGGCCAGCATGACTAAGCCGCTTCTGGTGAACCAGAGCAGCATACGGAAACGCCGTTTACCTTCCCACCGGAGTGGTACCTATTTATCTACTTGCACTTTGATGTGCTTTCGAGCTGCTAGGTTGGCAGGAGCAGGGACTGAGCAACGGGAGCTCACCCCGTCACGGGGATTCAAACAGCCGACCTTCTGATCGGCAGGCTCTAGGCTCTGTGATTTAACCATAGCGCCACCCGCAGCAAAAAAAAAGACACTGGAGATGATGCTCTTCCAGTGTAGTGTTTGAAATGGGAACTCCATGCATTTCCACCCACAGTGTGCTGCCTCAGCTGAGGCCTGGCAGTGGTTCCTCAAGAGCTTAGGCCCAAGTCCTTCCAAGCCCTGCAGTCGGAGGCCTTGTTAATTGGAAATTCTGCAGATCAAACCTGCAGCATGTGGGTCCTAAGCTCCTCCCTCTCAAGTGCCACCAGGATCCTGCCATTGAATCAGTTCGAGGAATCCACATCTCTTGTTTGGTGGTGGCCCAAAAATGTAGAGTTAGCAGGTAAGCACACATAAACCATCAGTGATAGAGCAAGCGCTTGAAGCAATTAATAAGTAGAGGTGAAGGTCATGGACAATTGTCAGAGTTCCCTCAGCCGTGCCTCCATTATTGGTTATTTGACATTGCTCGACTTTTCCAGAAAGCTTCCAAAACATGAATGTAAAATTCTTTCCTTATCAAATCCCCCGTGTCTCCAGCCACCCACTGTAGCAGAAATGCAATCAGTTGCCTTTGTACTGATAACAAGGAGCTGAATAATAGGCCCATTATGATGGAAGAGTTCAACAACACTTTAGGTAACGCGATTATTTAGACATAATTGGCATTTCAGAACTATGACTCACAGGGGGCTATTTTAAAATGCTTGCAAACGAATGAAACTCACGAAGCCTAGTTACTAAGTGCAAGAATAGTAATGGGTGTGCATTTTTGTTGAATTTAGTTCTGCACACAGTGAGGCTGCTTAACTTCCATTGACTACAATAGGATTTAGGCCATTTTAACTAGGTGCAGAGTTGTAACCCTTGGCGTTGATTCATTTTATGCGTATGGGTCATCATCTTGGACAATCTGAAATCATGCCATTTGGCTGCCTAGTGGGGAAAAGGGAGACAGGCTTTAAATCCTCGGCTCCCTCTCACCAACAGCTGGCAGGTGCTATTTTCATTTTTCCTGCTAGGTTTTCTCACTGGGATTGTCAGTGTTTTTATTATTCTTGTTCTTATTCCTCTGTTTTATTGTCCTCTGCTTTTAAGAAACTTGCGACTGAAAAGTACATTGTATTTCTTTGCCCTGCAGAAGAAGACTAAATTACTGACAAGAACATGCAATCCCATGCAGAGAGAAATCATGAATGCAGCAGCTTCCATTTGGTGCCTGTCCAGTTAGTGATAGGTGCACAAAACCTTCATCGTTAGGGATGTGGGAGAAATCTGAATCAGTTCACATTTAAAGGTGAACCTAACTAATCCACACTTTCCTAAAAAATTGCGTGAAACAAAATACAGACAGCCTTTGAAATTCAAGCTTGTCTGAATTTTGCAATGCAGTTATTTAGCCAAGTAATGAATTGATGCTTTTGAATTATGGTGCTGGAGGAGACTCTTGAGAGTCCCATGGACTGCAAGAAGATCAAACCTATCCATTCTGAAGGAAATCAACCCTGAGTGCTCACTGGAAGGACAGATCCTGAAGCTGAGGCTCCAATACTTTGGCCACCTCATGAGAAGAGAAGACTCCCTGGAAAAGACCCTGATGTTGGGAAAGACTGAGGGCACAAGGAGAAGGGGATGACAGAGGATGAGGTGGTTGGACAGTGTTCTCGAAGCTACTAACATGAGTTTGACCAAACTGCGGGAGGCAGTGGAAGACAGGAGTGCCTGGCGTGTTCTGGTCCATGGGGTCACGAAGAGTCGGACACGATTAAACAACAACAACAATGTGTACCAAAAAAAGGTATGCAATCTTTTGGAGAAAATAAAATATGAAAATGCATTATATTGAGGAAATTGCATTGCAAAAATGTGTATATTAGGCAAAATTGCACAGAAACTGGTTTATATGAGGAGAAACTCACACTAAAAGACTGCTGGATTTTCATGAGAACTTTAAAAAAACAGCAGCTTTAGTGAGGCAATTGAGATTGTGGTAAAAAAAAAATCAGGAAGGAAGGATTAAATGCTGTGCTTCCTCAGCACTATTTTCCTAGGACTCCTGCACCACACACCTAGTTTGGTCCTCAGAGAGCTGACAGAGACATGGAGCAGGAAGGGTAGAGAGGCAGGGGGATAGCTGTGGCCTTTTGCAGCAATGCTCCTAAAATGAGGGAATGCAGAGGACTTGGGCATTTTCTAAGGGCCAGCAGCCCCATATTCAAATCAGAAGGCTTGGATTCTTCTGCAATTCCACCCACAGCACAGTGCAAAAGCTAGAATGAGGATGGCCTACTTTGTACGTGGACCATTTAAAAAAAAAAAACATTTTCCTCCAGCGGCTTGTGTCTCCAATTTTACCACCAGTCGTTGCATTGCCAGCTGCTCCCCCAACCTCTGCCCTTCCCGTCAACATTGCCAATGTGTTTTTGTTTCTCTGGTGCCCTTGCATGCAGCTGGGAGCTCAGAACAGTCATTTTGATCATCCCTCCTCAGATGTCTCTCCTAACCTCACCACCAGCTGTTTTCATCACCACTTACCGTCGCTTCTCCTTGTGATCTCCTTTGCCTCGCTGTGGCGTCTTGAGGCTTCAGAGGTCACCAGTTATTTGGAGCAGAGGAGAATATAATCTCCCATAGACAATGCCAGGAACTCATGTTGCTTTTCAGTTTAATGGTTGCTTAAAAAGCTTAGGGAGATAAAGCTGCAAAATCTCTCCAGATCAAGACCTATATTTTGAAAGGACGCCCACTTGAGAGAAACAGATATGACCAATGTAATTTTCATATTTCCAAGAGAAGATGCTGGCATAGTCTAAAGCCAGAGGTAGATTTTTATTTATTGTTTGTTTGTTTCTTAATAATATCTCCAGACTACCCTTCATTTTTAACTATCTCATGGTAGAATACAATAGGATAGCATTTCCAGATTAATGGACTAAACTACTTCAAACTGCAGGTAGATGTTTACATTTTCAATCCTCCATGTTAAAAACACACACACTGTAAATGAGGATAAAAACAGCAACAGCTGGTCTGGTTTTCTGTCTGCAGGACATTTATTTAATGCAGAGAAGAGATTATAGAATCATAGAATCATAGAGTTGGAAGAGACCACAAGGGCCATCGAGTCCAACCCCCTGCCAAGCAGGAAACACCATCAGAGCACTCCTAACATATGGTTGTCAAGCCTCTGCTTAAAGACCTCCAAAGAAGGAGACTACACCACACTCCTTGGCAGCAAATTCCACTGTCAAACAGCTCTTACTGTCAGGAAGTTCTTCCTAATGTTTAGGTGGAATCTTCTTTCTTGTAGTTTGGATCCATTGCTCCGTGCCCGCTTCTCTGGAGCAGCAGAAAACAACCTTTCTCCCTCCTCTATATGACATCCTTTTATATATTTGAACATGGCTATCATATCACCCCTTAACCTCCTCTTCTCCAGGCTAAACATGCCCAGCTCCCTTAGCCGTTCCTCATAAGGCATCGTTTCCAGGCCTTTGACCATTTTGGTTGCCCTCCTCTGGACACGTTCCAGTTTGTCAGTGTCCTTCTTGAACTGTGGTGCCCAGAACTGGACACAGTACTCCAGGTGAGGTCTGACCAGAGCAGAATACAGTGGCACTATTACTTCCCTTCATCTAGATGCTATACTCCTATTGATGAGGCCCAGAATTGCATTGGCTTTTTTAGCTGCCGCGTCACACTGTTGGCTCATGTCAAGTTTGTGGTCAACCAAGACTCCTAGATCCTTTTCACATGTACTGCTCTCAAGCCAGGTGTCACCCATCTTGTATTTGTGCCTCTCATTTTTTTTGCCCAAGTGCAATACTTTACATTTCTCCCTGTTAAAGTTCATCTTGTTTGTTTTGGCCCAGTTCTCTAATCTGTCAAGGTCGTTTTGAAGTGTGATCCTGTCCTCTGGGGTGTTAGCCACCCCTCCCAGTTTGGTGTCATCTGCAAATTTGATCAGGATGCTCTTGAGTCCATCATCCAAGTCATTGATAAAGATGTTGAATAAGACCGGGCCCAAGACAGAACCCTGTGACACCCCACTAGTCACTCTTCTCCAGGATGAAGAGGAACCATTGATGAGCACCCTTTGGGTTCGGTCAGTCAGCCAGTTACAAATCCACTGAGTGGTAGCATAGTCAAGACCGCATTTTACCAGCTTCTTTACAAGAATATCATGGGGCACCTTGTCAGATGCCTTGCTGAAATCAAGGTAGGCTACATCCACTGCATTCCCTTCATCTACCAGGCATGTAATTCTGTCAAAAAACGAGATCAGGTTAGTCTGACATGACTCATTTTTCAGAAATCCATGCTGACTATTGGTGATCACAGCATTCCTTTCTAGGTGCTCACAGACTGTTTGCTTAATGATCTGCTCCAGAATCTTCCCTGGTATTGATGTCAGACTGACTGGGCGATAATTATTTGGGTCCTCTCTTTTCCCATTTTTGAAAATAGGGACAACATTTGCCCTCCTCCAGTCTGCTGGGACTTTGCCTGTTCTCCAGGAATTCTCAAAGATGACTGCCAGTGGTTCTGGCAGATGTGATCTCAGAAATCAGAATGCCCCACCTATAGCCTGAAGTGGTGTGATCTTTTCTACCACCTCATCATTCCCTCTATGTCCAGAGTTTGGAAATAAATGTAGATTCTTATGAAGCCAAAAACAGCATCAGCTATGGATTGGATGGCAGTATCAGCAAGTTTAAGTGAAAGGTTTGCAAAAGAACAAAATACTTTAGAAAATAAGGGGAGAATGTCCAAAACAACCCAGTGATGACTGAGCATGTTCATTGGCCACAGAATGAGCTGACTATTGGGGAAAGGGAGAATGGAAAACCTGGCGGGAGGGGAAATGGAATGAAGCATAATGGAGAAAGGTGTGGCTAGCTGACTAGAACACTGAACAGGAACACTTCATACTGTGCAGTATTATGCAGGTTAGGACTGGCCTATGAAGGCCACTTCACCCACTATGTTTTTAGCCATTGCAGCTCATTATTGAGGATGCACCAGCAGTGCCACTGGTTTGGAGTGCAAAATGGCCCCCATACTTTCAGTGGTTAAAATAAATGTTTGCATGTTGCTGGTCCTCTTAGCAACAAATGTTAGAACCCATCCTTGGCTTTCCCTTGCCTTCTGTAAGTTGATGCTTAGCCAGGTGTACAAAACTTTGAGCACTGAATTTGATGAGGGCCCGGTAATAATTAGGCATGCTTACACACACACACACACACACACACACACACACACACATACCCCTACCTCTCTGGCCATCATTCTCAGAAGCAATCTCAAAGCCATTAGCCAGGGCCTCCCTGTGCAATGAGAACAGAAGGGGGAAGGGGGAGGGGATGGCAACCCCTTTGACAAATCAGATGTCCCGCTTGAAGAACAATGTCAGGCCTTGAAATAGTTAAAGGGTGGAGTTGTGGTAGCCTGCTCCTCACCATTCTGCACATTCATGGGCATGAAAAACAAACCCCGGCATCCAGCATCCAACACAGCTTACTCGCTGCCTCCTGGCTCAGGAAAACTGGCAAGAGAATTAACCAGAACATTCTGAAAAGTAACTAAGGAACAGAAATATCTATTTCCTTGAATTCATCAATCACAGAAACGACTGAAAATTCCATACTGAATAAACGATGCTAAATATTTGCATGGGCAAACTGACTGAAAGAAAGAAATGTGAAGTGATCTATATATTTTTCCTGAACTTAATCCAGCTAAGAAGAAGTTTTAAGGTTAAGAAAATGAGATGCGATCGGTGGTCGTTTCTTTTTTCCTTATGGACTCCTGCTTTTTGTGAAAGTTATTATATTTTGGTATGTATGAGAGACATCCAGAAAATCATGAATGGATTATTTCTAGTCCCTAAATGTTCACTTAAGCAACCAACAACTTTAGGGGTTAAGTACTTCAGGTTTCCTCAGTGTTCTTAGCAAAATAAATGATTGACATGACACAACTGCATTCCGTGTCCTCCTGCACTACTTCAAATTCACTGGCTGCCATGTTACCAGGTAAATAATGGGGTCTGGGCAGGGAGAGATGTTGGGTGGCAGCAGCTATGGATTTCCCATCTTGGGTAGACCAGTCCTTCAATAGCAAAGAACAACCTACTGGCCCATCTAATTATTTTAGTTCTCTCATTATTGTACTGTAGCTCAACGTTAATCAACAGGCCATCACACTAACATACTGAGATCAACACAAGGGTCTCAGAAGTCATGGGACATGGATGATAAAGGAAAGATGCACAACACTGGGTTTCCAATCCCTAAATATCTAGTAGACTGTTTGGTTGATCTCATGCTCATTCCAGTGGAGGCTGGACCATTGGTGCAAGTGGGGCACCAACCCCAACCTGCCTTACTTAGTCCAGCCCAGGGGGCGGTGGTGCTCCCTGCCAGCTTTCTCCTCTTTAGTTGCCATTGTAAAACTCAGCGGGGAGGAGGATGGGTGCAAAACCAAAATTAGTTGGCTCTTTGGCACCAGTTCCATCTACTGTTGGTTCCTCCGCCCCACCAACCACACTGGGCACCATCCACCTTATTCTGCCTGCTTGAAGGATCATGTGATCATTGTGATCTCTTGCTGATACAGCCTGCTTGAAAGAAGCTGTGACTTCATGCTGACATCATAATTAGTTGTGACCTCACACTGAAGCTGTCTCCCTGCAAAAGGCTGGCCACTGTGATCTTCGTGCTGATGCTGCCTGCTCAGATGCGAGAGCCTGTCCCTATATTTGGCCATCAAATGTGAATTTCTGAGTATGCACAATACTCATCCTAGACAAATCGTAACACTGCCAAGATTAGCTGCGCTCAGGAAAATGCTGAGGCATTGGTACATGTCTGATAGTTACCTTGTGTAAGGAAGACCCTGCGAAAAGAGCAACTCCAAAAGGCCTGTCAACTAGCATGTAGCTAGTTCGCATCTCCACTCCTCCACATGCAGCTGCTGGGTGACCTTGGGCTAGTCACACTTCTCTGAAGTCTCTCAGCCTCACTCACCTCACAGAGTGTTTGTTGTGGGGGAGGAAGGGAAAGGAGAATGTTAGCCGCTTTGAGACTCCTGAAGGGGAGTGAAAAAGCGGGATATCAAATCCAAAACTCTTCTTCTCTTCTTCTAGTTGTGGAAAACTGAACCCAAATGTCTTCCTAAACTTTCCTCCTGGAATTTAACATTCTTTCTGCTAAACAGTTTGCCTCTGCTTAATCATTAACACAGGATCCAGCTTCATTTTCGGAGGATTAAAGGGGACTTAACAAGAGTTGTGCATACTAGCAATGCGGGAAGCACATTTTTAAAATAAGTGAGACATACGAAGTTGCTTATCTGTAATTATTTGTTTATCATGACCTTCTTTCTGTAAATTGGTTTTTTGGGGTGGGGTTTCTCTGGAACTGTTTGCTTGTGCTTCTTTCCAAGCCAGCCTAATATATTACTTCCCCTAAGATATCGTGAGGCACTGAACTACATTCTTGCTTGAAATCCATATACATAACCTCCAATTCTTTTATTTCCATTTCTGCAGTTGCAGCTCTGTATGTTTTTTCTTATAAGTGAAGCCAAGTAAGTCTAGCAACCATAATCTTACTTATTTCTAATTTTTTTTGTCACCATATGATCTATACACTAACAGCAATCTGGACTATCTGTTTGCACATTCAGAATGGACTGGGAAGGAGAGCCAAGGGCATCTCTACCAAAGACTGTGAATTTCTTGCTTTGCCATAATAATAATAATTATGATGATGTCAGCTGACCCCCATCACTTTCCCGCACCCAAAAATACACCCTTTCTGGTGCTACTCAGTCAAGCTTGGAACTTCTCTGTTGAACATTGCAACCACTGGGTGTTGGGCAAGTCACCTCTGCATAGACCTGCCTCACTGCTAGGCAGAGGGTGATGGCTGCGTCAAGCAATGAATGCAAGCATGCCTAGAAAGAGCTCGGATTTTCTGTAGTCGCAAAAACAACAGCAGTAGAAACAACATGCATGTGCCCCTTAAAACCAAATGGTAGTTTCTTTTCCAGATTAAACATCTAGTTTGGAAGCACCTTCAGATCCTTCCTTTGCCCCTTTAGCACCCACAACAAAATTCTGGTTCATTTCAGCTGCTGATACACGGCAAACATTTCTGCACATTGAATTTTGGTCTTCTCCTTCCCATTTGTAGTCGCAACATAAAGCAGAACTTAATATTGAAAACGGGATGGGCCCATAGCTGTAAACTTTTCCCTTTTCTTGCGAGGAATCCTATTCGGAATAAGGGAATTTCCCTTTAAAAAAGGGAAACATTGACAGCTATGGATGAGTCAAAGGGCTTTCCCTCCCCTCCCCACCTTTATATGCCATGCAGGTAGTGAAAGCCTATTTGCTGTCTTCATACTTACAAATTTATAAAACAGAGTTCTGCCCATATGGAAAAGGAGAATTTATCCATCAGGCAGAAAAGTGCTTAAACTCTTTAAAATGCATTGCCCTTGAGCAGAGCCACACAAAAAAGCATTAGAGTTCCCATCTGGCATGGCTCCAATGGCCGGCAAAGTTTCTGTTTAAATTCTCATCTGCTGCTATGGCCCTTGTGATGAGTTGTGGCTTCTGGTTTCCTGCCAGCTTCTGTCCTGCTTAGTGCTGTTTTGTCTTTCCACCCCACCATTTCTGCTTCCTTCCTGGCTATAAGTTTCGTTGTTTGCTTCCTGGGGCTGGAGTTGCCTTTGCTGTGGCTTTCCTGTATAGTCTGGAATCCTCCTAGACCAGGATTTCCCAAGCTGTTTTTGGACTACAGCTCCCATCATCCCTAGCCAGCTAGACCAGCAGTCGGGGTTGATGGAAAGTGTAGTCCAAAAAAAGCTGATGACCCAAGTTTGGGAAACCCTGTTCTAAACTAGCATCAGGGCTGGCCTCACCAGAAGGAAGAATGTGGTGACTTCAACAGATTGGGGGAATATGTCTCCTCACCCCACCTGCAACCTTCTGTGGAAGGGTGTGTCATGTGACCTCTGCTATTCCTCCATAATTAGCTAGCTGCCCTCAGGTGTGATGGAAGACACTCCCCTGTTGCCAGCATTTATGTAATATCCAGTCACCCATCCAGTCAGCTTTCCATATTATGTAGAAGGAGGAGGGGAGCGTCATCTTAGCCTTACCCCCAGGCTTCAAAATGTCTTGGGCCTAGTCAAGTGTAAAGAAAGATGCATAAAGAGGACTCACAAGCCCCTTCACTAGTCTACAAGCACACCTGAAAAGACAAGAGTGAAAACCAGTGAATTGAATTCAGCTGTCAGTTTGGTCTTTGTCTGCCTGCCTGCTCAAGATCCCCTGTTGCCTCCTCATCTTCCTTCAGCTGGGGAAGGAAGGTTAATTTTAATAGCTGACAGCTGGGTGGTTGGGTCAAGTGGAAGCTAAACCACTTCTTCCTTTCTTGTGGAGTCTGGCCTCTACCAAAGGAGAGAGACTATTGCCTGCTTCGCAGCAGACTAAAACACAGAGCATCTTGAGGTAAGCCTGATCCAGAATATGAAAGAAAGTAGTTGAGCCTCTACAAGGCACTTTGTTGATTTTCTCCAAATGGAGGAAGAGAAAATGAAGGCTTAGGTGTGGGCAGCGCATTTAGCAGGGAAAGGGATACGACCACCAGTTGAACCAGCGAATGGTTCTCTCAGGTGCATGTCTTGTCTTTTCACTGCAAGGGAAAGAACTGCAGCATCTCTTGAGGGTGATGGTGTCTCTCTTCACCCCAAGCACTGGTGGCTCAATGGAGCAGTATCTTTTATGAGGGTTAGCAGAGCAGTAGGGCTGGGTATATGTCAATTAGGTGTGGAGTTCTGGCACCATTTTCTCTGAGTCCTCTAGGACCACGTGAGTCCTTGTCATTTGTGTTAATATCCATTCATTTGTGTACTTTTCCACTTCACTAAGGCAGACTAAAATCCTTGCTTCACCCACAGACATGCCTTGGAAGGGAGAGGAGTTAGTGGAAACCGCCTTTTAACCCCTCTTTGAGCCAGTCTATGCATCCATGGTTTCCTCACATGGAGTGCTCAGAATGGCCTACTTGAATGTCACCTTCGTTCCACCATGCAGGCTTTGCTACTTAGAGTAGGCCTTGTTGACGCCAAGCTCACTAACTGCAGACTGGCTTCCTGTCCTACAGCACTTTGCGAGGACAGATGCCTATATATGCATGACAGACGAGCCGACTGTAATGCCAAGTATATCAACACTCCAAATAATGGAAAGTGCACCAAAGGCAAACACCGGGATGCCATATTTATTTTTTCTTGCAGGAGAATGGTGGCCATTTTGGGTGTCATGATCTTGTGCAATTTAATGCTGTGATTTCCCTCCCCCCCCAAAAAAATGTGGGTTTTTTTCAGGAATGATGCCCAAATAATGCATTTTGGGGTGCTGCGCAAGATCACAAACCCAATACAATGCTTTCTTAGAGGGAAATAACAGCATGAAATTGTGTGAGAAAAAACCGGATGTTCTAGTTTTTCCAGGACACTTGCCGGTTATTGAAAAGGCAGGTTTAGCTTATCAACAATATGCTCCTTAACTCATCTAGCATGGTCATCTTGGACCCATTGCTATTCCAAGGATGTACCAAATTGTGTGGGAGCCTTTTCTTCCTTCTCCTAAACCTTAGCCCGCCACTCCTTCCTTCAGGGCTGGGCCAGGCTACTTGGCTCACTTTTTCTCATTTTTAACAATTCAGAGGAAGCCCCAAGTCAGTTCGCTGAGGCTGGCCCACCTAGCATGGTCTATCCATCAGTGTTGGGCTGTTTCCCAAGCCAAGACGGTGGGCTCCTAAACAATATTTGTAAAGGGCGGGAATGAGAATTGGAGACAGGAATCAGTGCTAACGGGGTGGGGGGGGGAGAGAAGAGTATTAGGCAACGTCGTAGTGGGAGGTAACAGCCTACCACCCTCATTTTGGAAGGAAATGCTCCTCTGTTTGCTTCACTTGTTCTTTGGTATATGGCTGCAGTGGTATTTTTAATTGCTGTGTTTTCCTGACATTTATTTTCTGGTCTTGCCATCACTTCTGTTTTGCTCAGCTCTCTGTGTGGGTTCCTAACGTTGGATGCAGTTCCAGTGTTGGACTGCCAGCATTTAAATGCAGAATCAAACAGAGATACAAATGCTGTTTTACCAAGTCATAACTCCTGAAGGCATAAAGCTTTATGACGGTTAGCCAAGCACTTGGCTGTGGGGTGGTTTTACCCTTCAGTATTTCCCAAGTGCCTAGATGAATTTCTTTATAAGTGTCCATTTGAAAATACAGGATTACTTTAAAAGCCACTTTCTGAATTCTCGATCTGCTTTCTGTCAGCCTTAGCCATTTGCAAGGCTTTGGGAGGAGAATATTTTGTGTTACCTTTGGCCCTGCGGACCTTTGCGGAAGATACTGTATATAAGCAAATGTTTCAGTTCAATGTGGTGAAGAGCGTGTGCATGAAACAAGGATGTGGGAGCTGCTGATGGCTTTTTGAAATAAAAAATCAAAAATCCTATAATTGGCAGAATACTCACAACAGGCCAATGAGGATTGGCAATTTAGAACAGAAATGGACACAGGGTAGATCTGGGTCTACTGATAGATCTCTAGGTGATTTGCAGTAGATTGACAAGGATTTCTGGCTCCTAATTGTTTAACAAAATCTGTCTCTCTCTCTCACACACACACACATGATACTGATGAAGAAAACACAGTAACCAGGAGTGGATTTTTATGTGGAAGGGCTATATCTTCTGTCCAGTTCTGATACCCAGAATTAACAAATTCTGAGCCCAGGAAATTATTTTAAGTGTAACTTTTTTGCATCTGCCCCCGGTTGATGGAACTTGAGGCAATATTATTATTATTATTATTATTATTATTATTATTATTATTATTATTAATAATAATAATAGGATCCTGCAAGTGTGAAGTCTGCCCACCATGTTGTAGAAGGACTTGTGGTGTACAGGCTAACCTATGACTTGGAGAACTTGCAATTGTTCTCTACTGCAGAACCCACACTACGGAAATTCCTTCTCAGAGAGGTTTGATTTTAATGTATGACTTCGATTTTAGTCATCCGGACAGCTTGGCATTGTGTTTGTTACACATTTTATCATTTCGTTGTGTTAGAGAGAGTTTATAAAGAAAAGGGGTGCACATATTTTGAAATATATAAGCAATGCTGAAAGGTATGGGGTATCAGTGTCTTCGTTTCAAATCAGACCAGACTCAATTACAGTGGTACCTCGGGTTACAGGCGCTTCAGGTTACAGACGCTTCAGGTTACAGACTCCGCTAACCCAGAAATAGTACCTCGGGTTAAGAAGTTTGCTTCAGGATGAGAACAGAAATCGCGCAGTGGCAGTGCGGCAGCAGGAGGCCCCATTAGCTAAAGTGGTGCTTCAGGTTAAGAACAGTTTCAGGTTAAGAACGGACCTCCGGAACGAATTAAGTTCTTAGCCCGAGATACCACTGTATTTCCATTGAAAAGGATAAGGTTTTTAGACCTGCTTGAAAAGAAAGAGATGGCATTGGCATTGCCTAAGAGCACCATGTTTTCTTTCTTTCTTTCTTTCTTTCTTTCTTTCTTTCTTTCTTTCTTTCTTTCTTTCTTTTTGTATACCAACCTGCATCCAGAGATCACGCAGCATAAAAATACAAAATGAAACAATTATATACCATTGGTCTTCCTGGCTGCTGCTCTGCCAGTCCCAGTCACCACTGACTATAATTCTGCCATGCTATTACGTTGTAAAGCACTATGCATAGTGGCGACATCAATAATATCTATCATGTATCTGAATCCTTTATTTCCAGCTGCCCTAAAAAAAACCACAAGTTTATCTGAAATGCTTACCAGTATCTTTCTATGTGGCTACCTACCTCTCCTATCATTCTATTAATTTTACTGCAAGAGGATTCCCCGAAAAATGCATATTTCCTGGTGCCATCCTTGAGGGTTTGGGACTGTTTAGTGTGTGTGTGTGTTTCTTTTTAAAAGAATTCTTTCGAAGTTTTGGGTAAGCTAAATCAATTGTGAGACTCCTCAGTTATTTATTATTGCTGCTGGCACGGTTTGAAACTATTTGAAATGGAGCCACATTTGGCTTCTTCTTCTTTTGCTCTGTGAGGAACGGAGAAGGGGAAAGGGGTGAGCCTTTGCCAAATGGAAGAGGATAAAACCAGAGTAATGATATGTTGAGATATATTGCAAAAAAAGGGGGGCTGGATCCTTCTACAGAAAATTGCATCTCTTAAGAGCATCCTTCCCCTTGAACTTGTTCCAGTGTAGATTTACTTTTGTTCATCTTTCTGACTTTGCTAAGAAGAGCAATACTTTAACTTGCATGCTGGAGCTTCCTGGAGCTAGAGAACAAGCAAAAATCAAAATTTAACTATGAACAAACCCAAACAAGGCTGGCTCTATGGACACTGAATCAATGCAACTAGGTGTGTAATCAGGGCTATTTGGTTTCCAGAGTCCTTTTTGCATACTTTTCCATGAGAAATCTCTAGCAGTGCCCTGTTGTGTTAGCTGTACATGCAAAAAGTAGGTGGCAAGCCAGAAAATAATGTTTTACCTCTCCCAACATGGTGTCCTGGCTCTCTGTTAATCCTACGTGGTGCCAAAGTGATAACTCATGTCCCCCAAGGTGTCCTGACAGCCTCACCAAACAGAAAGAGGGAACCAGACTAGTACACAAGGGATCCTAGAAGGAAGCCACAATGGTTCTTTGCTGAATATCTGTTTCCTGCGAATATCACTTCTTGGTTTGCATAAAGGGGGGCTGTGTTTCACAGTTCTGCTGATGCTAAAAAAAAATTGGGGAGTGTCTGTGAAAAGGCTCTTGTGTTTGGTGTGTTTTTTCATGTTGCAAGCTACCTTGAGCATGGTTTTAACCATGGAAAGGTGGCTTGCAAATAAAAGGATGTATGGATGTACCAGTGTTAGAAACTGAGATATGAAAGCTAGGAGCTAAATGTCACCTTAAGCCATAACTGTCAAGTGTCCCTTATTAGGCGGGACAGTCCCTTATCCCAGCGCCATGTCCCGCTGCTGTCCTTTATTGATGAGGCTTCATTTGGCTGCTGGCTGGGCTTTCTGCCTTTGGCTCAGAGGGGCTCAGAAGTTGAACATACCTGTGCCCGGAAAATCCCTTATTTTGGCTGCTGATCCCTTATTTTCGAGGCTGCTGGTCCCTTATTTTCAAATCTGTAAGTTGACAGCTATGCCTTAAGCCTAGGTTATGGGCGCAATAACGGAATATCTAGGTGGACTTTTTTATAACAAGAAAACAAAGCTGAAAGTGAATGAACTGCAGCTAAAATCTTACGTTCATTTTTCACATGGCCTAGTCCTTCCCCTGCCCACCCATCCCCTAATATTCTTAAGAGGGTCTCTTCTCCAGCCTTCAGAGAGTAGTTGGAAGTGGGGAGGCAGAAAAAGGTCCTCCTTTCCTTCCACTCTTCAGTTTTAATCTGAAATCTTAGGCGCAGTACTGTACCCAGAGCTCAGAAGCAGCTCACACTAATGAAATTTCCTGTCGCAAAATGCTCCTGGAACAATGGGAGTTTCTAACACTGGTATGTACATGTCAACAGCAATTATCTACTAGGTACTCTTGAGTCTCATTTTTGGTTTGCTCCCCATTAAGGGATTGTGTGTGTGATAGAGGGGCTCTTATCTCTGGGACAGAGTTTGTGGTTTCCTAGAGAAGCAGGTGACCTGGGAGTGACTCCAAGATGGATATGTGGCTGGATCACATTGGGATTCCTTGCTTGGGTTGAGAGAGGGGAATACAGGCTAAGGGTCTCCGTGATGTAAACAAGCCCTCAAAAGTTCTAAATTTCTAAGGGCTCAGCTGAATCAGGTCTTATGTCAGCAATCCTGGGTTTTTCCATGGCCGAAGCCTGCTCTTTTATTTCTCTTGGATGCAGACGCCGTTCCTTTGTTATGCTCATGTTATTTCATATTTATACAATTAAAATGTGACTTTTTCAGTACATCGTTTGCTTCCTGTTTGAAGTTTCACCACCACATCCTTGCACTCCCTAAGCCCCCACGCTCCGCTTTATCCAAAAATAACAATAAAACCTGAAAAGGTCTATTATGCCTCCTACAACAAAATGGATGTCTACTGTAGCTGTGCTTTTTCCTCCTCTGGTGCCTGGCAATGTGCCTTTCTTCCAACCTCATATTGACTCTGCGAAGACTGAGCTTTGGATCATCACTTAGATAAAGGCACCCCCCCCAAAAAAAAAACCCCTATGCAGCGATCAGTGCAATTTCCACTTGGGGGTAGGCTCAGCAATTTCTGCTTCTGGTGTAAAATGCTAGTTTCGCTTTCCCTAAATTCTAAAATGCCCACTCCTAGGTTTGTTGGTTTATTTCTTTCGTGATCCTACGGGTGGGGAATTCATCAAGTCTGCATCTGAATGCAAAACTACCTAATTGACAAGTCTGCAAAACAAAATGCTGCTAGCCTTCATGCTTCTCACTTCTCTCTGAATTTTACAACACAGCTCTCCATTTTTTTAAAAAAATGAATGTTAAATGAGTAGATAAGGAGGTCACAAAAATTAATATACCAGGGAAAGGTGTGCACAAAAATCAGTTAAAATGGTGTAAAATGAATCATTGCATTAAAGGAAATTCCTTGCCAAAAATGCATATATTTGATTAAAATGCATATGAAAAATGTGTATTTTTCATATAGAAAAATAGAACTAAATAAATAGAGACTAAATAAATAGAAATAGAACTAAATAAATATTTCTTGGACTTGTCAAGCAACCGGCAAGCCACAATGTAAAGTGGTGTCAGGCATTTGGCATTTCGGCTTGGTGGGTCGCAAGCTGGAAAGTCCTCATTTAGGGGCTGGTCCACAGATGCAAATATTCAACATGCAGCTGTGGACCCAGACCCTCCTGTTAGAAATATGCAGTTTGTGACCCCTCACACCAAAATGCCAAATGCCTGTCACCACCATGCATTGTGGTCTGCCAGCTGCTTAACCCCCGCACCACTTCCTGGTCCCCCCCATCAAAACCAGGATTATTACAGAGGGCCTTGTAAGCTATCAACAGTGGGTGGGTAGGTGCATGTGTATCAATGTAAGGAAATAGTGTTCAGCTTGGAAGGTCACTTTGTGCAGGTGTTGCAAATCCAACAATTTCTGAAGAGCACTATGTTGGCTACTTCTGGTCTGGGTGAGAGGATTCGAGAGGAGCCAGAATAGTATTAAGTGCAGAAGGGATTGTAATAGCATTTCAGTGTGGGGAATTAAATTTCCTCCTTTTGAGAAATGCAAGTTGTTATTTGGAATATGCTGTGCTGCTAAGCTAAATTCACCAGGCATCCCTTTATCATTGAGATGTGGTTTAAATTCATTTGATTTCCTCTTTCCCCCAATAGATTACACTGCACAAAATGTTCAACTCTTTCAAAGCATTTCTTTTTGACGGAGGAAGTTTGCAAAGCAAACTATTAGGGATTAGCTATCAATTCTTGTCAAGCTGACATCTGAAATAATTGGGAGGTCAAGCAAACGTGCTTCTATTTCTACGCTTTCCAGAAAGGAAATGGAACAACAGCAACAAAATGTGTAGGCTGGAGAGCAGCTTAGGAATTCTGCAAAATCACTTATGACATTTTCAAGGTCTCCACTACATCTCTCTTTGCTGTATAACTTCCTGGGATATCTATTTCAAAATAACCAAGGGCAGCAAGTGAAGAACAGAAAACAAAGCAACTGCATTGATAGCTAGATATGGATAAAATGCACAGTACAAGATCCGTGGATCTTGAGGAAGGGAATATTGAACCGTAAGTAAGAAGGCTTCCATTTGTATACTCACCAAGAATTTAAAAAACATCTGTGAAATGTGCCTTTCTGCCCAAATACCATAGCTCCTCTTAAGCCAACCATCATCTTAGGCGTTTTATATGTGATCATAATAGCTCATTTGTTTGAAGAGAGACTTCAGTTCCACCTAAACAGTATTGTAAAATGCAGCCCTAGCAACCACGCTTCAGAACGGCCTGTGGCAAGTAATTTGCCTCCAACGAACCAGAGAGCGAAGCTTACATGATGTGAAAGAGACAGAGCCGGCCCTGCCACTAGGCAGACTGAGGCAGCTGACCCAGGTGGCCAATGATGAAGGCAGGTGAAGAGTGGTGACGTGCTGGTGGGCAAAGTTGTGTGTGCCATGCAGCACGCACACTAGAACACACACATCAGACCACACCAACTCTTCTCTGTGTTGCTGCGTATCCTTGCACATATCTGCATTGTGAAATTGGAGAAATTGATTCTTGCAGTTGCTACAATATACCAGCAGATGGCAAGCTTGCATCATATTCAGGATGTGACAAAACCTAACCTCTCTGGTCAGTCTGCCTGTTCAGTGAGGCCTATCAAAGCCCGTTAGGATGACTCAGATTTCTAATATATCTATCGCATTTTTGAGAGAGATGTCATGGGCTAAGCATATCTGAAATGTCTGAGATACTTCGCTGCAACCTCTTGAAAGCTGCTTCTTTCCTTGGTGCCAAAGCCCTAGGAAAAGCTGTTTCCCTTTTCGGCAATACTACATGCAGCCTTTGGGGACTGAATACGCCACTATAGTTGATTGGCAGATTTGCAAAGGTCACTTTAGAGCAGCAATTATGTATGTGCTGTTCTAGACTGCGTCAACAAAAGTATAGTGTCAAGATCAAGGGAAGTAATAGCTCTGTTCTGCACCTGGAGTCCTGTGTCCTGTTTTTGGCACCACAATTTAAAGCAGATTAACAAGCTGGAACCTTTGCAGAGGAGGGTGACCAAGATGAACAAGGGTCTGGAAACCAAGCCTTGTGAGGAACGGTTGAGGGAGTTGGGTATGTTTATCCTGGATAAGAGGAGACAGAGAGGAGAGATAATAGCCATCTTCAAATATCTAAAGGGTTGTCACATGGAAGATGGAGAAAGCTTGTTTTCTCCCGCTCGGGAGGGAAGGACCCAAACCAATGGCTTTTTGCCATTGTGCAATTTAACATGTGCAAATCTGTGAGCAAATAGGCCAAAAGTGTTAGCCATGGCACCGTCACAGGGCAAAATAGTGCGAAGTTGCCCTCAGGGCGAAATAAAGGCACGGATGGCCACCAAGCCATTAGCTGTGCTGTCACACATTATTCATAACAACCCTAACTGCTGAGGAGCAGGAAGAGGGTAATAGGATTTTGCTGATCTATGGAACCCTTGGACGGGAAGGGAAGGGTGGTTTGGTTGAGGGTAAAACCTCACAGAAAGTTTAGCAAAAACTGTGTACTTGGAGATACAGGGGACTAGTGAGGAAGGCTTCCAAGAGCCACTGTGCTGAAGGCAGCCAAGAACACAGGTGATAAGAGAAAAGCTTAACACAGTGCCTTGAGTTTAGGTACACTGCTGCTGTTGGTATTTTATTATTCAGATTCTGGGCTGCAAGTCATTAGTACCATGTCATATTCAGAGAAGAAATGCATTAAGCGGGTCTTCAATGATTGACCATTGCTACCTCTCCCTTTCCCCTACTCCACGGAAAGAAGATCTCCCTTGCTAATTCACTTCCTGTATTATGCTGAGATATCACTGATATTTTATTTTATTTATTTTATTTTATTTTATTTTATTTTATTTTATTTTATTTCCCGCCCATCTGTCTGGGTTTTCCCAGCCACTCTGGGCGGCTTCCAACAAAATATTAAAATACAGTAGTCCATCAAACATTAAAAGCTTCCCTAAACAGGGCTGCCTTCAGATGTCTTCTAAAAGTCAGGTAGTTGTTTATCTCTTTGACATCTGGTGGGAGGGTGTTACACAGGGCGGGTGCCACTACCGAGAAGGCCCTCTGCCTGGTGCCCTGTAACTTGGCTTCTCGCAGCGAGGGAACTGCCAGTAGGCCCTCAGCGCAGGACCTCAGTTTCCAGGCAGAACGATGGGGGTGGAGACGCTCCTTCAGGTATACTGGACCAAGGCTGTTTAGGGTTTTAAAGGTCAGCACCAACACCTTGAATTGTGCTTGGAAACATACTGGGAGCCGGACTTCTGGGTTAGCGCAAACGGCTAATGGTGGATTCCCTCCGAGCTCCGGAGGGAATCGGCTTCATAGGAACAGGGTCTTTCCGCTGCGGCGACGCGGGGACTCTTAAAAATCACAGGCAGAGGAGCCTGTGAACTTGGTGACTCGGCGGGCACCATTTGCGCCCCCCCGACCCACGAAAGAGCCTTTTTAAAGGCTCCGGAACAAGGGACGGGGTGAGCGGCGCGGTGCTGTGAGTCTACTGCTTCTCCTGTGGAGTGAAGCCGCGGTGCCATGGCCGGAGAGCGCTGACTTCTTCTTTTGATCAATCGGACTTTAGAATAACAACCCGTGAGTAGCATGGAAATTTGGGCTCTAAAGGAAAAATTTGTATGAATCAGGAACGAGCGGGGAAGGGTGTAAAAAGCAAGTCCGGTTAGAGCTTTGGGGACTTTTGGATTTGAAAGGCGCAAGAAACAAGAAATGGAACACCCCTTAAGCTTTATCCTTAAGTATGGAGGCCTAGCTGGAAAAAACATGGATTATGTTGGACCGGAATCTTTTCAAGATTTGGTGGTTAATATCAAGGACTATCAAAAAGACCGGCAGAAAGGAATTGAGAGACAATTAAGTGCCTCGGACGTGAGATCTCCAGGCTGATAATAGATTAAGACTGATGGATACTATTGGGGGCTGAAACCGGGAAAGGGGGGGTGGAATTTGGGGATCCAAAGGGTTTATAATTACAATATATTTCATTTCGATTTTGTTTGTTAGTGGTATGTAAATTGGGAAATCCGTGGAAGGGAATTTTGGTCGACCTTAGAAAAAAATGCTTCAAGAATAGGAACCAATGTATAAGATTGATGTTTAAGTTTGGATAATGTAAAGTTGGTTTTTGTTTTTTTTTATAAAAAAATGAATTATATTAAATGAAAATAAGGTTATCAAAATACAAATTTAGAAGTTTAAAAGTTAAATGGTTTTCAGCAGTAATGTTTAAGTTAAAAGAAAAGAAAGGGCAAAAACTAAATGAAATTAAGGGAGAGGACTTGCTGAATAAATAATTGGAAATTGGAATACAGAAAGGGGAGGTAGGAGGAGGTCAGCGAACTAAGGTATAAGAAAATAAGGGATTGAAATGTAGGTCTTTCAAGAGCGGTGTTATGTGGTCTCGGCGGCCGCCCCCAGTCACCAGTCTAGCTGCCGCATTCTGAATTAGTTGTAGTTTCCGGGTCACCTTCAAAGGTAGCCCCACATAGAGCGCATTGCAGTAGTCCAAGCAGGAGAAAATTAGAGCATGCACCACTCTGGCACATTCACTAACAATGTGACTCCATGATAGTCTGTGAGGCTCATTAGCCTAGCGTTTCAGCTACAACTTCCAGTCATATCCCACAAAAGGAAGGGAAACTATATGTACTAACTTTCTACAGCGTTGTAGCAACAAGACTATGGACTTGTGATCTGCAGCAAACAGGGCTACTGAATCTGGAATGATGGTGTTTAAGAGACCGATCGTGTTTGCCTGGGGACTGATGGACTGACACCCATGAGCAACAGTGGATGTCAACCATTTTGCGTAATAAGTGTACACCTCTCTTTGCCATGAGGAAACTTTTTCCAGGGGCAGAGGTAGGGCTGGCATCAGCACTCAGCATCCTTAGGCAGCTTCTGGGGGTCTAGAAGGACCCACTGCTGATGCCTGCCCCACCCCTTTCTAGCACCTCAGTGAGTACCATTTAAGTTTCTTACAGTTTCCCTGGGCTTTTAAGTGCGTTATACAAACATGACACCAGATGGCGATTGTGAGTTTACGGCAAATTCTATATATATTTTTTAAAAAGCATTTTCACAGCATTTTTTATATATCTCCAGATTCCACCCTACTCTAGTGCCACTCTGGTCCATTGTAAAGAATTAAAATGGTGGCTCCCATTGTGTGTGGGGATTTGTTGTTGTTGGTTTTTGTAGGGGGAGAATGTGGCTTCAGCAATTGCACAAATTTCAGAATGTGCCAATGGGCCAATAAATTGTTAGCGACCCATATTCTGTATGCTTGAGAACTTTGACTTCCCGCCAATTTACCTGAAGTTATAATTTGTTCATTTTTATTTCATTTATAGCCCAACTCTCCTTCAAGGAGCTCAAACCGCCTTCCCCCAATTTTATCTTATTTCATAGCCTTGGTTTCCAACAGAAATCAGGCATAGCTCTCTCAGCTGCTAGCTTCAAGTTCACTTAGCTCAACTCCTAACTCGGGCTTTGTCTTTCTAAGCACCACCGAGTTGAGGGAGGGGGACCCGCCCATTTGCCATCTGGCGCAAAGCCACTTCCTTTGTTGTCTTAATGGCCCATACTTAGAGGACAATTACCTCTTTAGGAAGCTAGCCTGGCTAGTCCAGCCATTGAATCTGTGCTGGATCCAGGAAGTAGAAGGGGAAGGGAGGTCAGTCATACAGCCTTACTGCTCCCTCAAAAAAACCCCTCATAACAACCTTATTCCCTGGTGCATAAAGTTCATGGCTGAGTGGGGATTTGAACCCAGGACTCACAAGTTTTATACTCCACAATTCCTACTACCTCCCCACCCTGTCCCTCCGCCTGGACTAGATCTCTACTAGTCAGCCCCATCCATGTCAATAGATGCATCCATTAAACTCGGGGGGGGGGCACTAAATGTGCATCAAGATACAAATCTACTCTGCATCCTAAATGTGCCTGTAGATGTACACGTAGAGCTGCCTTGCTTGATCGGTGTGGCATAATTGTTATAGTGTTTGACCATGACCTGTGAAACCAGGGTTTGAAGTTCATTGGGTGACCTTGGGTCAGTCACCATCTGTTAGCCTAACCTACCTCTCAAAGTTCTTGTGAGGAGGCAAAATCTATACAGTGGAACCTCGGGTTAAGAACTTAATTCGTTCCGGAGGTCCGTTCTTAACCTGAAACTGTTCTTAACCTGAAGCACCACTTTAGCAAATGGGGCCTCCTACTGCCGCTGCTGCACGCTTTCTGTTCTCATCCTGAAGTAAAGTTCTTAACCCGAGGTACTCTTTCTGGGTTAGCGGAGTCTGTAACCTGAAGCATATGTAACCCAAGGTACCACTATATATAACTTATTCAACAGAAAACCTCGCAGCAGTTTACGAAGAACAATGCAAACACCAGAAATTTAAACGCATGTATACATATTTAAATTATGTGGGTTAAACTTCAGGATTGTGTGTAATCCTGCTCCCACCGAGGTCAATGGCAAAGTGCACCAATTTTAAAGGCAGGTTGTACTATACAGGAAGAGTATAGAAAACCCACATATTCATCAGTGGGTCCTAGGACCCTGGAGATAAATGAAAGGACAATGTTCCAGGACTCCAGTTATTTGAATCAATTTTATTTTTCCATTCATCTACTTGCTGCAAATATTTCTACCCTGCCTAATGACAGTAACAGCAATTTGACTTTACCTGTGTGTACACAACTGGGTGAAATCTATTGTACAGTGAGAAAACGGGGCAAAATATTAGTTCTCCTTATTGATTTAAAAAAATTAGTTATCTGCAGTTATCCTAAATTGTGCTTTATGTTGAAACTGACATAAAGGGGGCCTTCACCAATGTTGTGGAAGTGCTGTCTGCTCAAATTAGCACACATGCCTTGAAGTCATTTGAATTTTTTTTTTTTAATCTCTAATAAGAAAGATTTTAAAATAAAATAAAATTACAGGTTGCCAACTCGGGTTGTGACAATGTTTCAGACACTGGGGAGGGGAGATGGCGGCCCTCTGAGCCTCAAACTCCTTGCATCTCTCGCCAGGCCTCTGCCTTCTACTTGTTGCTAGGCAATTGCATCACATGTCTCTACTTCTCCCTTCCTGCCACACACACACACAAGAAGGAGAGTGTCAACAGGGGTGTGGTAGCTATGGCAATGAGGCCTTCTTGGCAGGTCTTTTGGGAGAGGGAGATAAATGACAAACACACACACCACATACCCCCTTGATCCTTGCACAAATTTTCTGACCAGGGCTGTAGAAAACATATTATTGTGCTCTTTACACAGAAATCCAGAGGGGCAGACTTTCTTCCTCTGCTGTGAAGAAAAGCAACAATCTTGACACTTTAAAGACTAGCAAATGTATCCAGGTTTGAGTATACATACATACATACGTGCGTGCGTGCACACAAAGCCATGAATTTATCTGAAGTGTGGTCTAGTCCACAAAAGCTTATGGCAGACACAGAAACCGATCTGTCTGTCTTATATAATAGCTTGTAAGGTGGGACATGGGTGGCGTTGTGGGTTAAACCACAGAGCCTAGGACTTGCCGATCAGAAGGTTGGCGGTTCGAATCCCCACGACGGGGTGAGCTCCCATTGCTCGGTCCCTGCTCCTGCCAACCTAGCAGTTTGAAAGCACGTCAAAGTGCAAGTAGATAAATAGGTACCGTTCCAGTGGGAAGGTAAACAGCGTTTCCGTGCGCTGCTCTAGTTCGCCAGAAGCGGCTTAGTCATGCTGGCCACATGACCCGGAAGCTGTACGCCAGTTCCCTCGGCCAATAAAGCAAGATGAGCGCCACAACCCCAGAGTCGGCCACGACTGGACCTAACGGTCAGGGGTCCCTTTATCTTTACCTTTAAGGTGCTACAAGTCTCTCTGTTCTGGTATCTGCAAAAATTGTGTTTCATGACTACAAGGGAATCCCACTGATTATTAACGATTGGACAATATGATTTGTGACCAGTGCAGCCTATCAGCTATGTATTGTGGGTTACCAGATGCATGGCAATTTCTCAGTTTTTGCAGTGTCAGTAAAACAAAAACAAAAGAGATTAATTCGGACCCAGGAAGTGGTGAGTTGAAATGCAAGTTGCTAAGGCCCAATTTTGTATGTTTCCCAGTTCTAAGCCTTTATCGCCACAAAGCCTGGGCCATTGCTGAGGACACTGGATGTCCATTATATTGGTCTTGGTCAACCCTTACTTTTTCAGAAAGCAAGAAGGCAATTCCAGGAGTGAGTTTTAGGTCTGACCAGCCCAGAACCCCTCATTGCAAATGGAGCTGTGCAACCAGGGAGATTCCTGCAGATAAACATCACACAACCAAGGCCATGCCCTCAGTGGGTTTCTGCATCTGCCCATGGTTGCTTAAAAAAAACCAGGCACCGGCTCTAATTAATCACTCAAGACACCGGGCTTAACCTATTTGATTAATGGAATGATATACTGAGTTCACATTTTTGCTTTCAGCCTTCTGGATTTCTAGATGTCAAGTGCAATTTGCATAGATAATTAAAATCAGTCTAATTCTTCACCCATCCCTATGCCGCCTTGAAGCTCCAATGCCTCCTTCCCCTTGCTGTTCTGATGTTGTTAGTTAGTGCCTGTTAATCACTGAGCTACAGATGATTTGTAGAGTCAATTAACTTTTGGGCAGACTTTCATTCCGCGAGAAGTATTCGAAGCATGAACCTCCCACTGTCAAACATTTACCTTTAAACTTCATGGGGTTAAATAGCACACGGGATCAGAGTTCAGGTGCGGTGCTGTTATCCATCCAGCAAGTCAGGCTGGTAATGTGTTACAGTGGGGAAATAGTAGGGATGTGCTAAATAAACAGCTGCCCTTTGCTCAATGCACACAAACAACCAGCATATGAGCTTTCTCTGGGTGTTCAACACACAAAGGCATAAAGTGAATGCTTGAACTGGGCATTAAATTGCAAAATGGCGGTGGTGCTGAAATGAGGATTGTCTCTGATGTGTCACCACTGGCTAATGATGACAGCTGTGGTAGGACTCAAACCAAGAACTTCAAGTTACAAGAAAAGAGATTCCAGCATCAGAAAGAACTTTCTGACAGTAAGAGCTGTTAGACGGTGGGACGGTCTCCCTCCGGAGCTGGTGGACTCTCCTTTTTAAGCAGAGGTTGGATTTCTATCTGTCATGGATGCTTTAGTTGGGACTCCTGAATTGCAGGAGGTTGAGCTAGATGACCCTTGGGGTCCCTTCCTGTTATGCATTAAGATTAGTGGCAGTTCTCACTCAGGGCCACCAGTATGTAAATGGAGGATTGAAAATTGTCGCTCCCAATTGGTTAGCTAGTTGTGAGTTGTTACTGTTTCAAGTTACTTAGTGTTATATAAAGCAGCCAGCTAGGTGGCAGTCAATCTGATTCCAGGAGCGGTTCTAACTGCTGCAATAAAGAGCTGTGAATCCAACAGAGCTGTGTCCTTTGTCCATCTTTTTCACTATTCAATACTTCCAACCCTCCGATTCTATGCAGAGTGTGCAGGTCCTTTGGCTGGTCTTTATTGAACATTTGTCCTGATTTGTCAGCAGGGAGGTTAGAGGGCAACAAGAATTCATCATGATTGTTTGCACATCTTCCTGCTAATCATTTGTCAATATCACACTTCACAGTGCATTTTCCTGTCACTTTCCTAACTGCAAACAGTCTACTTTTTAAAAATTTTTGAGTGAAGGGAATTATGTCAGGGCAGCAGAGCGATATAATCCACTTAAATTTTGCAAACCTAAATTTCTGGTATACACTTGATGCCCTCTGAAAAATGCTGATAATCTGGAGACAACTTGTGTCCGGACAAACTTTTGGCTGGCAGACTGCTTCTTACAGCCTGATAGGCAACTATGCATATGCACCCTTGCTGATGCTGGGGTCAACAAAAGGAAATGTTATCATGTCAGTGACAAATTTTGCTTCAGCTTGCATATAAAGGCACATTTTGCCTCCGGAATCTTGCTCAGCTTAGCTGGGCCTCTCTATAGGAAGCCTGTGTAGAAAACGAGGGTGTCAATAGCCCACTTAGGGACTAAGCAGATCTGATTCCAAATCTGGATTGTTCATAAAGATTTAATACATTTTCACAGTGGCAGCCATGTCCCCGAAAACAAACAAGTATTTGTGTTTGAAATTAAATGTCCTTGCGTGTCATAAACCAAAACTGAAAAACATTCACTCTTACTTATTCTTATTCTTCTTTTCTTTTTTTGGTTTGGCTGGACTTTCAATTACATCAGTAAATACACACAGCTGCAGATTGAATAGGGACATTGACATTTTTAGCTGGTATTGAGTGGCACAGGCATGGCTCCCTCAGAGATGTCAATTTTTCAGTGAATCTCCTCCAGAATCTTTCCTTTTTCAAATGGGCATCCTCCAAATTCTCAACCTGCTGAGTCTGAAAGATGGAGAATCAAATCAGGAGAGAAGTTCTCACTCTGTTACTTCTGAATATTGCATACAGACTTAAAGTAGAAGGCTTGTTAATGGAATACATAATTCTGGGATGATATTCCCTTAGGTTATTTCAGTCTCGGCAGTGATTAACATGTTCAGCAGTGAAGCACTGCAAGCGAGAGAGAAAAAGGAGAGCCCTTGCTTAGTCAAGGCACTAGATTTGCCAGTTTTATCTCAGGTGAGTGACCTTGGCATATTGATCAGCTGGATAGCTCAGCTGGCTAGAGCATGGTGCTGATAATGCCAAGGTTGCAGGTTCAAGCCCCATCTGGGACAGCTGCATATTCCTGCATTGCAGGGGGTTGGACTAGATGGTGGATTTTACAATGTGCTACAAGAACACTACAGCATAAGGGTTACAGGTCAGCACAAGAGTTTACATCCAAAACAACCCTTGCATTCGGTATCCATATAAACAAGGGCTATTTGTGGATGATAAGCAGGTCTGCATGGGTTGTGACTAGCCAAGCTGTGCATAGTGTTGTATGTTGTTGTTTAGTCGTTTAGTCGTGTCCGACTCTTCGTGACCCCATGGACCAGAGCACGCCAGGCACTCCTGTCTTCCACTGCCTCCCGCAGTTTGGTCAGACTCATGTTTGTAGCTTCGAGAACATTGTCCAACCATCTTGTCCTCTGTCGTCCCCTTCTCCTTGTGCCCTCAATCTTTCCCAACATCAGGGTCTTTTCCAGGGAGTCTTTTCTTTTCATGAGGTGGCCAAAGTATTGGAGCCTCAGCTTCAGGATCTGTCCTTCTAGTGAGCACTCAGGGCTGATTTCCTTAAGAATGGATAGGTTTGATCTTCTTGCAGTCCATGGGACTCTCAAGAGTCTCCTCCAGCACCATAATTCAAAAGCATCAATTCTTCTGTGATCAACCTTCTTTATGGTCCAGCTCTCACTTCCATACATCACTACTGGGAAAACCATAGCTTTAACTATATGGACCTTTGTTGGCAAGGTGATGTCTCTGCTTTTTAGGATGCTGTCTAGGTTTGTCATTGCTTTTCTCCCCAGAAGCAGGCGTCTTTTACCTTATTTACTTATGTTAGCCTTGCACAGTCAAGCCCCAACCTTTGTTGCCTGCTGGGCAGTGCCAAAATAGTGTGGCTTGTCAATCACCAGGAACACCCAAGTATTTGGCTGCTTGTCTGCATTTGGCTCAGTGAGTCACAAACCATGCTGGCCTGCCCTAGAGCAGCCATTCCTGAAACAACCTTGGCTATGTCTACTTATATGTGGAGGCCCATAGTTTGATCCTGCCTTCCTGCTCTGTGGCTTAGACGTACCTACCCAGTAACTTCAATAATAGCAACAAACAGCACAGCTGCACAAAGATGTAGCTTTTATACCTTTCCTGTTTTTCTCTCTGAATAATCTTCAGAACTGGAGTTTGGTGAGGTGTTGTGAATTTCTGTGTTACGAGCCCCCTGGCTTCTTCCACCTCACAGAGCTCAACTCTTTACATTTCCCCGGGAAGAGGAAATGATCACCATATAACTTTCCAGCATAAATCTGGCCAAAGCATTTCATTTGCAACTCCAATTTGACTGTTTTGAGAACGCCTCAGAACCTGATGTGTTCATTCGTCCCATCCCACCATATAACATGCAGGCATTGGGAAGCCAGCTCTTATTATTCCTCCAAGAGAACAAGATCTACCAGCTTTCATGAGTCAGCAAACATTTCTTTGCAAATCTCCCCACCGCCATTGCTGGTTCCAGAGATATTAATGTTTCGTGGGATTAAATTTCAGCTTGAAGGGGAAATGCAAACTCACACCTACTCGCTGTCAGGTCCTGTTTGGAGGAGAGCGGTTTACAGCAAGAAGAGAAAGGAATCTTAACCCTCTCTTTGCTGACTGCACAATCACTTTTCTGTGGCTTATTGCAAAAGAGAGCCTTAATCTTGGTGTGTCTTAACAAAGGCAGTGAAGAATCCACGGCGTCTTAAAAGGCCGGCACATTTCTCATTGCCAGGAGATGCTGAAGGCCCAGGAGGGGTGGGGGAAATCAGTGTACACGATTATCATCACGTCTACGAAAGCGCATCTTTCACAACAATTACATTAGTCTTTAAGATGCCATAGGGTGCTATGCATTCTCTCTGTCCTGCTCAGCAGTTAAACTAAAGGTGTTTGGGGGAGCATCCTTCACCCAGTGTTTTCCCCCCTCTCTTTTTGCATTCCCATGTCCATCTATATTCTATTTGCTTGTTAATCAGCTTTTGGCAAGCAACACACCTCTCTGTTTTCTTGTGCTGCAGTGGCTGCTCTGTGAAAGTCACAAGGAGCCCATTCATCGCAGCACTGCAGAAGTGGAGGCTGGCTCTTGCAGGTTCATCTGCACTGTGTATTATTACCGTGTCAGTACATTTAATTCACTGCTGCAGATCTGCTAGCCTGGCATCTCTGTTGCTTCAGAAGAGTAGGGGAGGCAGGAAGGCAGGCAGTCAGGCAGAGGAACAACAACAAATGATGCCTTAGCACCTCCAAAGTGCTTGCACTAAATTTTTTTTCTTTTTTAAGAGCAATATCCCATCTTAACATGAAAGGTTAAGAGCATGTTTCAGGTTTGTGACCTCAGGTCCCCCTCCCCTGAGCTCTAAGAATCCAGATGGCAACGTTTTGGAGCTGGACTCAAAGGCGTGAACTGAGCATGGAGTTCCCGTTAGGAACGAAACTGTAAAGGATGCAGATAAATTAAGAGGGTGGGTCCCCTTTGAAAGGCTTTTTGCAGGTATGTTTGGTTGCAGCCAAGCCTAAAAGACTGCAAAAATGACTCCCTTTCCAACATAGACTGTTCATTAGAATGATTAAGGTCATGGGAGAAGGTTATGGCATTCAGGATGCAGTAAACAGCTTATCTGGATGAGTAAATTTCAGAGCACAGTAGGGACCCGTAATGACCACAAAAGCTGCTTATTGGGAGCATAACAAACCCAACGAATGACCGGGTGGAGAGAAAAAAAATCTTTTGGTTTGGGAGGATTTAGAAGCATTCTCTCACTGTCTTCTTTGAATGCTGATGATTCTGTTTCTTGTGAGGAAGAACAGCCAGTGAGTAAAGTCTAACTATAATCCCTGAGTCCTTTCCCCAACACTCCAGGGTATATGAAAGAATGCATCTGAACATGCATAAAGCAGTATCCTTGTCTGTTGAGTAGACACTTTGAGTATGCAAGGCAAATAAAAGAAAAGCGTATCGATAAAGACACCATGGTTTGGGCCATGTGCAAATTCTGTGTCTGGTATAAATTATGAAAATTCGGTAATCTGACTTATTTTGTATAATGAATTCTGAACATTTCTGGAGTTTGCATCCTATCCACAATCTCTGATTTTGCCAGCTGTATGGAGGGATGAGGAGCTGTGCAGAGTGTTGACATTCTGTGTCTGACCTGAAACTCTATTTCAGCCTCCGCTTCAAGCTTCTGAGATTCCAGGAAGTATTTCCTGTGCATTTTAAAGTGTATCTTCATGGCCGTAGGGACTGGAAACTTGCTCCTTTTAAAAATGCTGAGATTCCCAGGATGACGTGACTTCTGTGGCTGTTTCTACACCCTGCATTTTGGGCACTTCAGCAGCATATACAGTCCTTGACCATTCTATGCATCCTAACATATAGGAGAAACCAGGTCAGAGGATGCAGTTGCCAAGAAGATGAAAGCCTCTCCATTTTCTTTTCTTTGCTTATAAATAAATGCAAAAGGTAACAACTTGACTGTGTCATCCATAAGGGGAGAGGTGACATGTATGGGGAAATAATACTAAGGTTGAACAAAATGTCATGGCGTGGATAGTTTTAGTTGAATGCATGAAGGGAGGGAATTTTTATTCCTCTTGCTGCTCAATTTCCAGCTGAATCAGTATAAAAATTCAGAGCCCGGGTGATGCAGATCTTTTAACAGCTACAAAAATAAATTGTCAAGCCTAATGGTTTCCATGGTGAAAGTCTTGCAGGCTGTCTAGAAAGGGCCTTTATAGAAAGCTATCATGTTATAAAAATAAACACAGATGCACATTTCCCAACATTTTCTCGATGGATCCGTCAGAAGTGGGTGTTGCCATCACTCCAAATATCTGCAAGGAGAAGATTTCTTCGTAGCAGAGCTGGGCTCCATCAGTCACCCAGCTGGTCACCATGAGCCCATCATTCCCTCTCTTTTCTAGCTGACTTAAATAAGTCCAAACAATTGGCTATCATTTGTCATCCCTGACAGGTTGTGGAGGTAGGTAGCCTTATTCAAAATGGCGCCTCACTTTCCCACAGCTGGTTCAGGCAGCCTCTGATGTGTTTCATTGGTTGCTGTTATTATTATTATTCTTATTATTCGGTTGAAACTGGTTCAGGGCTGAGGGGGGAATTAATGGAAGCTTCTGTGGCTGATGCCTGTTAGTTCTCCCCATCCTTACAGCACAGAGACTCCATGTTGTGCAGAACCAGCCATTTCCTCCTCGAAGCTATAGCTCTTAGGCTGGCCTGAGATGATGCTATAGGCTTGGAGAACAGCTGTAGACCTTAGATCCCAAGGTGCTACTTGGGTCTCCTTCCCCTGGTTACCACTAGTGATACTGGGCAAAACATAGGAGCATCTTCCGTGACCCCCTTTATTCTGTGCAATCTCCCTTTTCTGAAGGTTACTTGTGGGACTGGGCCAAGGAGAAGCAGCAACCCGCACCGTCAAAGCACTTCTATTTATTTTTTGTGTGCTCACTGCTGTGAATGACAGATGGAAGTAAAAGGGCCTTGAATCATCCCAAACGTGATTCCAAAAATCAAGGTGGGAAGTATTTTCAAAGCTACTTGCCTCCCTTCCCCCCTCCCCGACTTTCTCAACATTTATCACACATTAATTATGTCATTAGGAAGACTGAGAAATGTAGCTGTAAGAAGAGACTGTGCTGTTGAATTCGCTAGAGGGAAACCCCCATGGCTTTTTCTTTTTGAGGCATATGCACACTACAGACAAACGGTGTTAATAATTATTTGCTGTTGCCCGGGCGGTGGACCTTGGGAACTGTGGTTCTGTAAAGGAGTGCAGAAGTCACTAGGAATTTCTAACAGAGTTTTCAACAGGCTCACTGAACTACAATTCCCAGGATTCTGTGGAGAAAGGAATGGTAATTAAACTAGTATAAAACTGACAGAAAATCCTCCCCCAACCTGGTGCCCTCCACAGTTTTTGGACTATCTGTCCCATAAGCCCCAGCAAGAATAGCCAGTGTGGTTGTGCATCATGGGAGCTGTAGTTCAAAACATCTGGAGGGCACTAGGTTGAGGAAGGCTGTTAGAGAAGCATAATACGAATAAGCAGGACTCTTACTTGGGTGCTCCTTCATGAGAAGGTCTGCTTACAAGGAAGATTCCAGTTTCCCACTTGGAATCGGAACCTTTCTCAGCTTTGCTGTGGCTACAGCTTTAGCAAGTCCGCTGGCTCAAGTGGAAGAGGAGCTTCATTTTAAATGTAAACCTGGGGCACTGTGGGGAGTGTAGTACAAAAACCAAAAAATAAATAAATCAATAATTTAAACAAAGAGCAAGAATTTTCAATAGGAAACCTGATTTTGTTTTGTAAAAGTGCACCAGTCAGTTGTCATCATCTCACCCCCACCCCCCTAAAATCAGCATCTGTGCATGAAATATTTTCATACTCAAAATGAACAGGGCAGCCCCTGCTCTTCTGATTTCTAGCTTACCTTATGAAGCACTCATGGTATGAAATCATTGGATGTGGTTGATGTCTCCTGCTATATGAAAAACTCCCAATTTCTGGCTCATATGTTAGTGATGAAGCTAGACTTTTTATTATTCATTTGGAGTTTTAGGCTAAGGAGCTTTACCAATTAATTTCACTCATAAAGAGTCTCCCCTTTAAGCTGCTCTTGCTCGATGCAGAATTTCCATCTGCACAGAAAAAGGGTGGCACCTTATTTATTTTTTCCAGCATTTCAGAGGCAAGATTCAAGGCTAACGTATTCCCAAAGGCTCCTGGTAACACAGGAAGGCTTCTCTTTGCTTGGATGGACAACCGATAATGGCTGAATGCATTGCCCAGAGGCTAAAAGTCACGTGACTCTTAATCTAGACCTTGCAGTCTATAGATTGCAATCAATGCTGAGATGTGCTGATGAAACACAAGGGGGAAAGCCTATAAAGGGAGAGGAGGTTATATGCTTCTGGGCAAAGGTAGAAGCTATTTAAATAGTTGTCGTTTTCTATAAATGAAGCACTGTGGATCTCTCTCCCCCCTGCTGCCGCCGCCTCCTTCTCCTTAATATGTATGGTTTTAAAATTAAAATTGCAATAACTATGGAAAAGAAAGAATGCCCCCCTTACTAGAAAACCAAATAGATTGATGCACATTTTCAAAGAGCTCTCTCTCTCTCTCTCTCTGCTCATGTAAAAACACCAGGCAGTCCCCACAAATAACCCAGAGATGCGTTTTAAATAAAAGGACACATTCTACTCATGTAAAAACTCACTTATTCCTGGACCATCTGTGGGCCGGATTTAGAAGGCGATTGGGCTGAATCTGGCCCCCGGGCCTTAGTTTGCCTACCCATGATTTAAAGCTTACAATAGGCAGCAAAAGATCAAAGTTTGGCAGAACTCTGCAGACTTTGCAAGTGTCTGGATGTGCATCCATAGTGCACTGCTTATGTGGGGCCAATTGAACTGCCTAGAATCTAGATACATCTTTTGCTGCAAACAGGAATCCACATATCCACCTCTAGAGCCGCACACAACTACAGCTGGAGTGGGGCCTGGCTGAACATTGTGTCTCTGTTAATATCCCCTGTGCTGCCAAGAATTTTCACCATGCACAACTGAAGCAAAGAAAAAACCAGACTAGCCCATCCATTAACTACTCCCTAATGGAGTTAATCAATCTTCTGCCCTATTCACCAATAATTGTGTGCGAAAATATGAGTCTTCTAATATGCCCTGAAAGCACAGGGAGGAATCTTCTGTAAACACTTGCAGTGGCTGTTTGTAATGGTTGAGCTACTACAGATTCTGCAAGCAGGAAATCTGGGGACAGGAATAATTTTTGGCAAAAGCATTATTTGCTCCAAATTTATAGAGCCACGTGAGAAACTGAAAGGAAAAGGAGGTGCCTGGAGGCATCTGGCAGCTAGCACAACTATTGCATTGGATTTCATATTGCCCAACTATTATTCTGGCCCTTACGCCATCTAACCTCTGCTTTAAAATCTCCGAGGAAGGAAAGTCCACCACCTCTTGTGGGAATCTGTTCCACTGTTGAACAGCTCTTACTATAAAGGTAAAAGGTAAAGGGGTCCAGTCAAAGGCAACCATTGGGAGTGGCGCTCATCTCGTTTTCAGGCTGAGGGAGCTGGCATTTGTCCACAGACAGCTTTCTGGGTCATGTGGCCAGCATGACTAAACCGCTTCTGGTGCAACGGAACACCGTGATGGAAGCCAGAGTGCAGAGAAACGCCGTTTACCTTCCCGCCACAGCAGTACCTATTTATCTACTTGCACTGGCGTGCTTTTGAACTGCTAGGTTGGCAGGAGCTGGGACAGAGCAATGGGAGCTCACCCCGTCACATAGATTTGAACCACTAACCTTCTGATCAGCAAGCCTGAGAGGCTCAGTGGTTTAGACCACAGCGCCACCTGCTCCCCAGCTCTTACTATATCCTGTTTGGGCATATATTATTCGAAATCCCAGATTGTTCCATGAGGCTTACTCCCTAATACGTATGCAAAGGGATTGACACGTGAATCTGTGTCATACAAAACACAAAGGTAGTGTGTTGGTGTGTGTGGCAACCTCCCTCAATAAAGATGGGAGTGAGGTAATGTGATCAGATTTGGGTGCTGGAAAATCTAGACACACCCTGTCAGTAATACTTGAGAGGTTTGATATTATCTGTATGTGGGAGCATTTTCTAATATTCAGCAGCAAGGATCGTTAATAATTTGAAGGGGAAACCTGTGGCCTCTTATCCTTCAACCAGTGTAGCAAAGTAACAATGAAGCATTAAATAAACTGGAAGTTTATTTAAACACACTCAGTGAGGGTTATAGCTTGATGGTTACTCTAAAAAAAAGCACAATACTGTGTTTCAGTCAAAACCTCTTCACGGAGGTATTTAAGAACTCCCACTTTAACCTGTTTCTGAATAAACTGATTCCATCTGATGGCCGTCTGTCATGGATGCTTTAGTTGAGATTCCTGCATTGCATGATTCTTGAGGTCCCTTCCAACTTGATGATTCAGAGAGTCTTGTTTCTCCCATAGCCACAGCCTTGGTTTAAAACAGAAATCAAACATTGCTCTGCCTCTCTCTCCAGCTTTCTGCTTTATTTCTAGGTCACATCCCTTCACTCTCAACTCTCAACTCAGGCTTAGTTCTTCTAGCTATCTCTGTGTTGAAGGAGGGGCCCCAGCCACTTGCCATCTCTCACAAAGCCTGCTTTTGTTTGTTCTCTGAATGGCCCATCGCCCAGGCGATCACCTCAACACAGCCTGGTTATATTTTAACACTTCCTGGATCCAGGAGTTAAAAGGATCTTGCATACAGCCTACTTCCTCCCCCACCCCAAACTCTAAGCAATGTTATTGCTGCAAAGTACAAGGCCTGTGTTGTGACTACCTACATCAGGGGTCAACAAGCTTTCTCAGCCATGTCCCTCAGACCATGTGGTGGGCCGGACTATATATTGGGGGGGTGAACGAATTCCTATGCCCTACAAATAACCCAGAGATGCATTTTAAATAAAAGCACATATCCTACACATGTAAAAACACGCTGCTTCCCGGACTGTCCACGGGCCAGATTGAGAAGGTGATTGGGCCGCATTCGGCCCCTGGGCCTTAGGTTGCCTACCCCTGACCTACATGCACTTAAAAGACATGTGGAAGGTCAGGCTAGAAAACAAAAACATTGCTAATGCTACAGTGCAGAGGCATAAACGGCCAGTCTCTTCCAGTCCTTGCATCATGGCTTACGCCCATAGCAAGCTGTGAAGAAGGACTTGGTCCATGCAACACTTTTGAACAAGGAGCAATAAATAACCCTGGACCCACTTAAGCCCCATTTGCCTTATTGTTCAAATGCAGTAACAGCTGAGGATCCCATACTGTTGCCATAGTATTTAATCAGTCCTAATTTTAGTGGGAGGGTTTTATTTTATTGATTTCCAATATCTATTAAGAAGTAACAGAGGAAGCCTCATAGTTCATGCAGCGGTGGGTGGTTGCTGTGCTCAGACCCCAGCTGTGCCATACCGAATCTCCTTTTCTATGCAACAGTAAGTTCTTCCACCCAACCTTCGTACAATTTTCATGATGGATCATGGGGAGATGGTTCTGCAATAACAGCTGTTTTCACAGCTAGTGAAACAGTGCCGCTCTGTACCATTCTGTAAAGCTAACAGTGTTTGTGTGTGTGTGTGGAATAGAACCGTGATTGCCACAACACTTTTCATGTTTGTCGTAAGCTGTTACTGAATTCAGGGAGCACTGCATCTCGGAAGTCTTCCACAAACCACCAGGAGTACCACTGGATGGCAGCCCCCAGTTAGAAGTGTTTCTGACAATGAGAAAAATCAACACGCCAAATTGAATACTGTATCTCCAAATGACAGCAGCTCAATGGGCTGGTTCAAACTAATTCAGATGGAACCTGAAACAGTTGCTAAGCTTTACGTGAATGAGCTTGAAGCAGCCTCAAAGCTCATGTGCCTGCCCTCCTTCTCTGGCACAGCTGTGAGGAGATCAGAAACATCTGTTTCCATTTATGAACTAACCAGAAATTCATATAAAGGCTATTAATGGCTTAAAATGCAACAAGGTCGATTTGGCCCCCCAGCCCATTTCCAGGGGCTTTTGCATATTGCTGTACACACCCGAGAGGGGGCAGGGATGGCTTTGCCTGATGCACATTACCAGCACTACTTTCAAGAAAAAAGGGTGGCAGAACTCACCATGAATGCATCTCTTGTTCTCTTATAATGGCAATGGTGCCCACCTAAGAGATGCCGGGTCTGGGTTCCGGCGAGTTCTGGCTGAAAAAAAAGCCCTGCACATCACCTATTAGATTTTCCCATGCCTGCAATGCCCTGAACTCATTCATGAAGTTGTCGTCTACACGTACTCCATGACATCTTAAGTGTACACACGTCAGCTCAACTGCAAAGCGAGTGTAGCTTACATTTTTTAATTGGAGGGAAGCTGGTTTGAGAGAAAACACATCAAACAGCAGCCTTTCTCAAGAAACGACCAGATATGAATTGTAGATGCTGCTACAATCTGCAGTGGTGGGGGCCCAGTGGAGCCAGAGAAAAGAGGAGGGTAAACACAGCCTAAGCTTAAACTTGGGTTAGTAAACTAAGGTTAGTGAAGAAGCCAGGCACATATACCATGGATCGATCCTGGCTGGTTTGAACTAACCATACCTTAATCATAGCATGGATGGATAATTCTGGTGAGTAAAAGCGGAGGCGACAGCTTCCAATCTTCCCTCAGGCCATGTGAGAGAAAGGCCTTATCCACATTTCCTCTTTTAAAAAAATATTTTTATTAAGATACAGTCGTACCTTGGAAGTCAAACACCTTGTGAGACAAACATTTTGGTTCCTGAATGCAGCAAACCTGGAAGGGTTTGTTCTGGTTTGTGAACGTTCTTTGGAATCTGAATGTCCGACACAGCTTCCGATTGCCTGCAGGACCATGCCTTGGTTCCCGAACGTTTTGGAAGTTGAATAGCCTTCCGGAACGGATTCTATTCAACTTCTGAGGTATGACTGTACTAAGATGGGGAGCGGGGTTTTGCAAGGTACATACACCATCTCTATTTTCACATCATAAAGTCCTTTCTACACACCAGTCATATTCAATGTGAGACTTTGATTTTGTATATGATACAAGGGCAGGGGAGGGCGAGGGGGGAAGGAGGGAAGGTGGGTAATAAAACTTTCATTCTTTTGCATAGTGTGTGTGTGTGTGTGTGTGTGTGTGTGTGTGTGTGTGAGGTTATGTGTCAGTATCACGTGGGTAGGTTCTCTTTCTATTCCTTTACTGTATTAGTTTTCATTGGTATTGAGAGAGATTGGGGCGGGGGTGTGGGACTGTTTGGTTACCTTCCGCTGACTGCAGCGAGGCTTGTTTGCATGCGTGTGGAGGGAGAGGTTTTTGGGTCAAGTGAGTCATATCAGTTTGGATGCTGTTGGTGGGTTCTTGTTGTTGTCTTGTAGGGCTGTGTGTATAATAATGGGGAGCAATACCAGGAGGGTGAAGGTGTCCTCTTTTATTTGTCCCTGTCCACACGTCCTGTTGTCCCGCTGCTTTCACCTGGGGAAAACTGCGCTTTAGCACTCAGTTGGAGCAAACGATCACTCCAGATTTCCCCTGGATTGCAGTTTGTTCCAACGTACTGCCAAAGAGTGGGTTTTCCCTTGGAAAGGAGTGGGGCAAGAGGAAAGCTGCTCAGAGCCATGCCTAGAAAGTGTGGGTCAAGTGGGAAAATGGCCCAGATCCATGCTTTCCAGGCATGGCACGAGTGAAAGTGTGGCAGAGCCCATACAGAGAGGGGTAAAGGTAAAGGGACCCCTGACCGTTAAGTCCAGTCATGAACAACTCAGGGGTTGCGGTGCTCATCTCGCTTTACGGGCCGAGGGAGCTGGCGTTTGTCCACAGACAGCTTCTGGGTCATGTGGCCAGCATGACAAAGCCACAGGCACAAGATGTTTTATGTTGTGTTTTTCGTCAGACACAATTTGATCCCCACAAGTCCTTTGAAAAATGTGTGTGTGTGCACCTACTGCAAAAGCCTGCTCACCGCAGCCATATATATATTTGTAAATGAGCTTTTTGAAACAATTCCCACATTGAAAAGCAGAACTCAATTCAAATTGTGTTTCCTGTTCTTAAGTTCTATTTTTTGTGTGTGTGCCTATTGATTCTGCTCTCTCTGATCTGCAGAAGCCACCCAGCGGATGGATTTTTTAATGAGTTCACAAACATTAGAGCATTGTTCTTTTGAAAGCCGCCTGTACCTTGCCAATATTAATAATAATCCAAGAGCCCAGTCCTAAGAGGCTTCTGCAATATTGTTATTTTCCCTCCACTTCTCTGAGCAGCTCCAGGGCTGCAGAGCTTATCCAGGTCTGGTTTCCTTTGGAAGGAGGTGGCATGAGGCATACCGTATTGGGGTTTTGTAACATTTGCATTTATTTACAAGTCTACAGACAGTGCAACAGTGAAGACAGGGTTTAAACATGCTGACAAGTAGCCCAGAATCCACTGCTTGCACACCAGGTCCCACCCAGCACCCAAAGTTCTTTTTTACAGAGTCAAAACTCAGCAGCGGCTGGGACAAGCGTGGGTGATCGTTGCTTCACTTGTCCTAGCCGCAGCCTGGCCCCTGGGCTGCAGGGCAGAGGTTGAGGTTGGGGTGCTCAGAAGCGCCCAGTGACAGCAGGGGGTGACGGCCCCCCTCAATATTGGGGGAGCTTAAGCCCCCTCTGTCCCATATACCTAGCGCCACTGGTGTGTACATTGAAAGCTGTAGGTCATAGAGCTACAATTCTCAGAGTTTCCTGTGCATAAATATAGACCATTAAACCATGTTGAGGATTGTAACTCTATGAGAAGGGTAGGGGTCTCCTAACAACTCTCAGCACCCTTGACCTACTTCTCCCAGAATTCTTTGGGGGAAGCCATGACTGTCTGAAGTGGTGTCACAGAGTGTTTTAAATGTATTGTGCGAATACGGCCTAGCAATAAAAAAGACCTTTATTTTTTTGTTTTTAAAAAATAGTAGCCCTTTGGATATATTCTGTAGGAGTCCCTCACCCCCCTCAGATTGTTCTCCCTTCTAATTTCACTGAAAGAACCACTTTTTACAGCAGACACTGAGCTGCAAAATTTGGGGGCATGTCTCTTAACAGTTTGGGGAAGGGGTGAAAAGTTGAATCAATCCCACACCTTCCAATCTTATTAGAGCAATGCATTAGATTTTGGTGGCCTTTTGAGCAAATGGATGGATTCACACTCCCCCCCTCCCATTTTCTACCCCCGCAGCTGTGCAGTCTAAAGTTATCTTGTTTTCTCATTTATAAGTGTTGTTAAAGGAAGCTCCCAGGAGACGATGCACTGTACTGAACATGAAAGCTTTCGCTGAACTGAATTTGCCGGGAAGAGGAATCTCAGTAGCTCGGCTCCTTATACGCTGCAGCGTTGGGCAAAATGATCAAGGTGAATCTAGAGAGTTCATATGCACGGCTGCCTTTTTTTCTGCACAGCTCAATGGTGGCAGCGCAATGTGCCCGAAAGCCACCACTTCTGTGTCATGCTCCTCGCTAATGAGGGTTGCGCTTGGAAATTGCCAGATAGCGGTGGAGCAAGAGGATTGGCAGGGAGCTCTTGGACCTTCTGCAGAAAAGGGAAAGCTGGGATGGTTCCAAGGCTTTGGTCGGTGGTTCTTGAAGGAGACTAGACTCAGAGCTGGGAGAGAAGGATTCAAACCATGTTCGGAAGTGGATCTACAGTTCTGCTACTCTTAGGTTGCCTCTCTGCAGGGCTTGCTGGGGCAGGGGTGAGCTCTACATCATGTGGTTCCAGTGAAGGAATCACACCTATGCAGATCTTACCAGAAGTTACTTTATTGGTGAAAGTGTTGCAGGCTGCACCACCTCAGTAGGCACCATCCTTTCCCTCGAGCTTCCAAATGCCTCCAGCTTTGGTGCTTCTTCACCACCTATACGCATACCTTCCCCACATATTCTTCTTTCCTTTTCCCACTGCAGGCCGGGTCTGTTTTCTCCCATTGCCTGGCTCTCCTACCAATAAGCGGTTCAGGCAGGAACCTGGCTCACCATGGTGTCTACTAGTGATTGGAGAGAATGTTCCTGGATTAATTGTTCAAAGGTGACGCTGCCTTGGACAAAAAAATGATACACTCAAGGAAGCCTGTGTATGCTGTTTACATACCTGGAACTGTTTTGATCAAGCAGGTGCTGTTGTGGTTGGGATCCGGGGGGCAAAATAGGTGTAAATAGAATGGCTAAGCTGACTTTGCCCATCAGCTCAGTGCCACTGAAGAGAAGGCCCTGCTCTGCCACATTTTAGACACCTAGGCTTGCTTTGGCCCCAAGAGACAGCTGGCCTTTCTATGTCACTGTTCGCAGTGAAGTTGCCTTAGGCTGAGGCAGACCACTGGTCCAGCTGACTGGCTCACCAGGATTTCAGACAGGAGGCCATCTTCTCTCTAGAACAAGGGTGGGGGAAGTGGATCCAGCCAGAAGACTAGACCCAGAACTGGCCCACCCCCTGTGGACCATTTTTGACAGATAGGCACAGCCACCCAATTGTCAGTTGCCTGGGACTGTATGACATGAGGTAACATGAAGCTTAAGGCCCATACGCAGGCACATCCAATCTTAGCAAAGTCATCCCATGGTGTTAAGATCAAAGATAGGCCTCAACAGCTAGTAAACTAGCCAATTAGAATTTCCTGTTATAAAGGAGAAAGCCATCATGTGGACCTGGTACAATCTGTAATAGAGGGAGGCAGGTACCCAGATCATTTTGGAACTGCGAGGCACCCCAGTGATCATACCATCTTATGCAACAACAGCACTGCACCATGTGATGGATGCTCCAGCATCAGAAACAGACACTACCTTTTCAGGCTGTTCCCTGTGGAGTGACTCTTGAGTGCTCTCCCAGCCTACAGTTTTGGCAGCTGGCCCTGGACTGTCTCCACTCTCCCATCAACATGAAATGAATCAGCTTCCCCCTTTCCCACCCCCTCCTTCCATAGTCCTGTCCTCTTTTTTATGTTTAGCTGTTAAAAGGCACAATACCTATTTTCTCCCTGTCCAATGAGTCCTGAATTTTGCAACTAACACCAGAATATTCTTCTTTTGCCTCACAGAGTATTTTCCTGGCCTCCAAAACTTTGTTAGAACACATGTTAAATTCTGAACTACTGAAAATTATAGCATTTGGGGGGGGGGTGCGTTTCTGTGACACACACAATAAATACACAGATTTAAGTATCGTGAAATGTAAAAAGTAAGCCGTACATTCTAAATCGTATCCACAACCTAAGGCATATGAAATGATTCCATGAGATTTATCATCTGCCATTCTTATCAGAAAGGTTCCCGTTGTCCTGCAGGGAAGTACAGTAAATACGAGATCTGTTTTTGCCTGAGAGATCTTGATGGTGCCCAAGGTTATCATTCTTCCTGCAAGGATGACAGACATGGTTTCCCTCCCTATTTTATTTGCACAACAACCTTATGAGGTAGGTTAGGCTGAAAAAGAATGATTTGCCCAAGCCTAGGACTGTCACTCTCTTTGCTATAGCATACTGTGTTGAGTCAGTGATTGAGCTTTACACTTTGATAAGCCACTATGTGGTTTTATAAATGTATGTAGGCAAGACTCCACCCTCTGCCCACACCCTTCCTGTAAATGCACCATAGAGCACTGAATCAGGAATCTCACCATCAAGTATTCTATAAGACAGAGGTAACTAACCTGTACATTTTCAGATGTTTTTGGACTCCCAGCTCCCATCAGCTTCAACCAACATCTTTGCCATCCCTGATGATATGATACCGTTTTTTCCTGCCTGAAGTTTTTTTGTTTGCTAGCTTTTAACTGAAGTTATCAATACAAGCCTCTGAGACAGAACAGGTGGGGCACCCTCTCTGGGCACTGCAAGCTCAAACTCACCCTCTGCAAGCTTTTTCACCTGAAGGGGGGGGGGATAAAATTCCTCCTGCCACTGCCAATGAACAACCAGCAGCTTGAGCAGACTGGCAGTTCTGAGCCCAGATAATGAGCAGAAGGAAAAGAGTGGAGAACATTTCTCCATCTGCCCTTCCTCTAGCCACCTCATACCCTGCCAAGGTTGAGTTTGGCTCCTTTTTAAAAAACAAAAATAAAAATGGGGAACTGTAGCTTGAGCAATAGTTAGGCACTCAAAGGCTTTAGCTGAAATGTAGATAGTTGCCATAGCAATGCATACAGTGATGACAATTCTGGGCTTTATGGGATTGGTCAGGCATGATTGCTGTTGAACAGTGCTGTGGGCTCCTTATATTACAAATGAGAGCATCATAGGAACCCCTAGGGTTTGAAGCATATAGAAAGGAGTTGTTAAGGCATTCTAAAGAAGCTTCACTATGGCTCCAGCTGAACATTTTCCATGTGTCTGTTCCAAGCCCTCCATATATGTGTGTGGTGTCTGTTTTCCTTCTCCTGTGACATACTTGAAAGCTACAAACATAGGGGTAGGCTTGGAGAGCCAGAGCATTCTGCCTGGGGAAAGGAAGAGCTGAGAGAAAGGAAACTGGGCTACGGTCATTACAAAAATGTAGATTTAGAAATATCCAACTAAGCAAACACTCTGCATTCTCCTGGGTTTTAAAACCAAACCAGCAGGAAGGATAAGGGAAGCTTTGGGGATTCTTGCTTCGGGTGCTGCTTTCCATTTGAGCCCAGCAGCAGGGACCTGGGGTTTTCCTGCACCAGTGAACTCCCCAGCAGAAGACAACCCAAAGATGAGTTTTGGCATTTGACAAGCAGGCAAAAAACCGCTCCCATCTTGCCTGCCTGCCTCTCCTTCAGCTCTTCTTGCTTGAGCCCCTCTTTCAGGGTTCCTCCCTTCCAGCATTCTGCATGCCCATCTCCATCTACCCTTCAGGGTCCCATTTCCAGTTTTTTTTTTTTCAAGATCAGCAATTCCTAAACAGCCAGCCAGCCAGCCAGCCAAGGACCACTTGAAAATTGCTGAGGTTCTCGGTGGACCACCTAAGAGTCATCTACACTTCCATTTTCTAAACATGGGTCTGAGCGGTTTTGCCTTTGCTCCTGCTCCACTGCTTTCCCCTGGAAAATCCACACTTTAGTGCTAATTCAGAACAAAATCCATGGAAAACCCACTTGCTATTTGTTCTAGTAAAGTGCTAAACCTTGGGTTTTCCCAGCATGCAAATGGATTTATGGATGAGCCCTTAATGACTTTTTTGCCTGTTTGTGCTAATTCTAATCGGCTATCACAGTATGAATTTTTTCATTTATTCTTGTTGCTTCTTTTCTTTCTTACACCGTATTGCATTTCATTGTATTAGCATTTGAATTCCATAGACTACATATTGCCAACATTCTTCACAGACATGCCGTGGACTTCCTGGATGCAGCATGCAGACCACTGGTGCTCTGCAAACCACATTTATCTTGTTCTTCTTCTTCTTTGGCGATCACTCGTAGTCGAGTAAGATTGTCTTCCATAAACACAGTTTTAACAATGAGTCCGTAAGTGACATCTAGATCTAATACTCTGGAAGTAATACTCTTGAAGAGAGGGCTGTTGCAGCCATTGCTTGTGGACTAGACTAGATAGGCCCTTGGTCTGATCCTGCAAGGCTGCACTTATCTTCTTATCATCTTTCTGTTACCCTTTTAAAAGAAACTGTCCCATAATTGGTTTTTGGAAATCCCTCAAGAAAGACAATAGCTTAAAGTTTACCAAAGCACTAGAGGCTGTGCTGCAGAGATTGCTTCTCCCCCGGCTCTTTCTCTTCCTAACCCAAACAATCCTCTCAAGTGAACTTCAAAAGAGGGAGAGATGATAAAAAAGGAAGGGAAAGCTAGGTAGAAGGAACATGGTAGGGCACCTGTGCGATATCCAAAGCGCATTGATCCATCTCTCAACGTTTTGTACCCTGGAAAGAGATCGTGCTAAATTGGCCTGTGTGTGATTTTGGAGCACCAGGGCTGTTAAATGCAAATTTAAAGGACTATAACCTTCACACCTGTCACACATCTAGCCAGTCCTCTGGTTTGTGCAAAATGTGGTACCCATGCTTTGGACGCTGGAAGTTCGATGGGCTGCTGGCCAGCATGCCTCCAACCCAACTGAGACTGCATGGGATTTCCAGTGTGATGAATGGGTTTCTCCATGCAACTGCATGTGGTCGTGTTGTTGGGGCAACCGGTGAATCACAGAGCCTCTCTGTGTGATCCTGGCCAACGCTGCACACTCAGAGAGGACAAAGCCCAGTCCATGGGATGCTTCAGGAATTGACTCCCAGGGTAGAACAAAGATTCCTTGCAAAGTCTTGATAGGCTCACATGCCTGGAATGTAGTCTAATGTGAGATGGTTAAAACACAAGGCAGCAGAGTCAGAGAGGACTAAGTTTTACATTTTCCAACTTTGCAGAAGAGTTGGGCTATGTAAGGGCATGTACCTTATATAATACAGCAAATCTTACCCCTTCCTTCTCACCTTTCGCAATGTGTTCCTTGCCAAAAAATAAAAGTGCTTATTGTTATGGAACACAGATGAGTGGTGTACAATAGCTCTCGTTCTAAGCACTAGAATGCACTAAACACTTGAAGGCACTTTAAGATGGGAAAATATTACTCTTTAAAAAAAAGGCTATGCTCATGAGGCGGCAAACACTTCAGTGAGTTCTGTGTAAAGAAAAATGTGCAGGCTGCTTCCATTTCTGAACTTTAACTCTTACAAGTGCCATCAAACCCAGGTTTATTGCTTCGTCATTGACCGGGCTTTTGCTGCAAACCATAATTAATTTATGGATGAACTTCCATGCCTCAGGCTGTTACATAACTCCCCTTTCAGCCATGTACTTTCGTCCTGGGTTTGTTCACAAATGAAGCTATGGAGGTTTCCTGATTTATTTTATTGTTTCATTTATTGACGTTCCTCTTTTCATGATACAAATCCTTTCAAGTAACATCAAAATACATTATTTAATACGGCAATAGCAACATATCAAAAGACACCAGCATCCTTTCCACAGGCAGTTGGTAGTAAATGGCTCCATGGGGACCAGAATGTAGTCTAGGAGGACCAGCCCTGGTTACACTTCTCATGCTGCCCTTGCATGGATCTTTCCCACAGGGCAGTTGGTGGAAGATGACCCTGTAGGGAAGAGCAAACAGTCCAACAGAAGCTGGTCCTGATATCTTCTTCAGTACTGGTTTGGAAACAAGCTAACTTGGAACTCCAAAATCTAGACAGAAACTAGGGTGGTGATTTCAGAGGAACCCTTGCTCCTAGATTTGAGCAGCAGGTGATCTGTGGGGATCTGAGATGCAATCATTTATGCATCTCTCATTGTCCATAAGTATTGTTACACACCACCCCAGTCTCTGAGTGGCGCGAGATTCCAGGGTTCGGGCTTCCTTTTGGAAATGAGGCACAGTGGAGACTGTGGTGTCTTTATGATATATGGTTTATTTACAAACATATAAAACCTGAGCCCATGATGGAAGGACTTCTGGCATTACATGTCAAGGGGGTCCCGTTTCCAGCCCCTCCAAGCACCCCTATTTTCCAGGGACAGTTCCGGATTTAGAGAAGCCGTCCCAGTTTCTGATTTGATCCTGGAGTGTCCCTCTTTTCCATAGGATGTCCCTATTTTCATTGGAGAAATATTGGAAGGTATGGAATAGGATGGCCCTATTTTCATTGGAGAAATGTTGGAGGGTATGGTAGGATGTCCCTATTTTCATTGGAGAAATGTTGGAAGGTATGGAATAGGATGTCCCTATTTTCATTGGACAAATGTTGGAGGGGATGCGCTTTTCACATGGCTGCCATCTTGGATTCCCACTGTCAGCCCCCATAGTGCTCTGACCCTCTCCTTTTCAGCTTGCTGCTGGTTGCACATTGCAAATCCATTTTTCCTCCTGCTTTCATTACCCCCAACTGCCATTCTGAAACACAACTCTTCTAACCAGCACAGAGGAGATGCCCCACCTGTCTGGTGCAGAGTCTCTGCTAATGGCGCATATTCCATTGTTTGTTTGATGACTCAACCATTCTCAGGCTGGCTTGGCTACATCCAGTGGCGTAGCGTGGGTTGTCAGCACCCGGGGCAAGGCAAGTAATTTGCGCCCCCTAACCCATGGATTTGCGCCCCCTAACCCTAACCCCCAGATGTTGCGCCCGGTGCTGCTGGCACCCCCTGCACCCCCTACGCTACGCCACTGGCTACATCAGCCTCAATCTCTGCTGCATCCTGGGATTTAAGGGGGCTTGGTTAAATTCTAACTCTTTCCTGGTTCCTGGAATTTAGGGGAATCTTGGCCCCACCCCAAAAGTTATAACTCTATATTGATGCTAAAATTTAGCCTACTTTGAAGCAGCCTTCAGTGACAGTTTTTGCCCACAGCTTCCTCCCGAGGCTTTTCTGAAATGTCTGTTCAGCCTGAGATTACTGAACTGCTAACTAACTGTAAATTGTTCTCAGAGCAGAAGATACAGTTACAGAGGGAAGATCCCAGGAGGACCATTATATGTCTATGAGCAAACTTCAGTCTCTCAGTTCCAGGATGTTGTTTCAATATAATGCTGTTGTTGTCTTTGCTTTATTCTGCATTCTTAATTTCGTTTGGCACAGAAGCTTAGATTTCAGAATTCAGAGCAACGTGAGATACATTCCATTATCATTTCCTGCTTGGAATCAACAGCATGTGCTTCCCCTCCCCCATTTTTGGCCTTGGCCTTTAAACAAGACCTACAGGCATTGCTTTTCAATGTATGTTATGGAACACTTTTGCCAGTTTGCAGTTTTCATTATTGCTAAAGAAGCCACTGCAGTCCGGTGATCAGTGAATAGAACCTGGGCATGGGGAAAACAGAACTGCAGGTTCCTGGAGATGGACACTGTTCTGCAGGACGAATTCAAGCACAGGCTTGGACCATTTTGCACTGTTCAAGTGGATTAAAGTTGGGCTGTCTGCCAATTTTCCAGACATAGCTGGGATTTGTCCTTCCAGGCGTATGGCAGCCCATATCAGAAGTATTGAATTTTTGGCAAATTTCTGTAAAAATATGGGGGAATAGGTTTAAAACTTCAATATTATTATTTGGAGAGTTAGCAAACACACACACACACACACACACACACACACACACACACACACACCTACTTTGCTCCCCCTCAACAACTTTTGTGTCCGGAATTTGACTTCTTGATATATGGCAACCCTAATTAAAGGGCTCTGTTGTTCCAGTGCAAGAAATCCACTGAAAAAAATTCAGCCTTTTTGCAGTTTGGAAAGTGAGGAGGAAATGCATTGAGAAGTGTGAGATGAATGAATGACTTAACCGGAAGATGCTGGCACATCCTTGCAAGCAAATGTGGATGAATGTTCATTTCCATACATCTGCCCCACAGATCAATCCAGACAAATGCTCCTTTTAAGAACTGATTCCCAAGCTTGCTTTTTGCCTCCTCCCTCCCCACCGCTCTTTTCCTTGTATGTCTTGCCTTTTAGACTTTAATCCTGAAACTAGGAACTACGTATATTATCTTTGTGAACTGCTATAAGGCAGGGGGGCTTTTTGCCTACAGAGTCAGATAAAATGCTTAAATTTTGTACATATCTACCCAGAACAAAGCCCCATTGGGCTCAGTGGGACTTATTCCACTGGTAAGTGGGTATTAGCTTGCAGCCTAAATTCAATTTTTCACATAATCGCTATTTGCAAACCTTCCTATGGTGGGGACACAGACTCAGTATTGGAAACTGTACTATAACTGTAATAATTATCTGCAGCAACCATATTTAATATTCCTTGTAAAGCACAGTTCAGTCATCTCATACCTATTCTTTACTACAGCATTGTAATATCAGCTGCAAGGTATGCCAATATTACTGACATTTTTCAAATGTCTTGACAAAAGCCAGCTACTGAATTAGGATCAAGGTGAGGTTTAAATGGCAGGTTTCCTGATTCACGGCTCACTCATGCAGCCCAGGCCTATGCCCGTTTATTCAGATGGAAATCCCATTTAAATTCCGTGTGGCCCACTCCATTGTAAAGGTGCATAGGGTTGTACAGTGTTAAAGTCATGGGCTAAGCTTTTGGGGGGCTGGAGCCCACCTTTTCAGATGCATGAAGTCATCTAGTAAATTGGTAGATCTGTCAGTTGTAGCAAACAGCAAAAGGATGGCAGCGAGTGCCACAATTCTTTGCAGAGCAGAAGAAAGGAATTCAAAATCTAATCGTAGGAGGTTTGTGACCCACTCCCAACACAGTCAGATTAGACCTGAAAAGAAGAGTGTCAATACAACCGCAAAATCACCGCAGTTAAATTGGAACAAGCACCTTGTAATGCGTACAAGAACAGCTACTTTTCCACATGTCTGGCTGCAGCAACAAATTTATTCAGACTCCCTACATACGATGGTGCTGTAGATGTCTTTGTCTTACTTGACATAAAAGAATCTTGCCTTTTATTAGAAATTTTCAGGCCGCTCTCTATCAAATGCATTCAAATTGCATATCCCCAGAGTATGGAAAGGCACTGAAAGAAATGCTTACCAGATGGTTCCTGTCTTTGTCTGAAATTGAAGTATATTGTTCTCCAGACTAATTTACCTACATCATCTGGCACCTACAATATGAAATGTCTCTCTCCCTGCTCCTCCCTTGCCCGGCCTTCGTTCGTAGGCAGGGCCTGGGGAAACGGATAATTCTCTCTGGATTTCTTTTGACTGGTGCCATTTCAATGTGCTTAGAAAGCACTATTGCTCATGTTTAGATATTTATACTAATTCATTCACCTTGCTTTCTGCAAGGATAGCTGTGTACTCATGGCTGTTAAGGCAATTCTCTTCCATGATGGATTCAGATGTATGGAGGGGAAACAAAACCTATGCACTAAAGCTTGGATTTCATCCCACCTTGGGTTGTTTCCTTGCTTATAACACCCCCGGCTGCCAACCAGCTACTGGGCTAAGTTCAAGGTGCTGGTTTGGGTATATGAAGCCATATACAGCTTGGCAGTAGGATACCTGAAAGATCATCTCATCCCTTGTTTGCCCCATCAATTTCTGTGCTCTGCAGGTAAGTACCTCTTGCAGATGCCATCTTTATCAGGAGGTCCTTTCCACACAACACAGGAATTGAGCCTTTAGTGTTGTGGCACCTAGCCTTTGGAATCCTTTCCCCTAGAATATTAGACATGTGCTGCCTCTGTTGTCTTTTCAGCACCTACTTAAGACCTTCCTCTTTCAACAAGCCTTTTAAAGGGAGATATTTCCCAGTCTGCATCCTTATTGGAATTGCTTTTTAAATGTTTTCATTGTTTCCTTGCTTGTCATTTGCTTCTTCCTCTGGGAGGAAAGGCGGTATATAACGAACTAAGTAGCAAGCAGATAAAACAAGATAAATAAATAAGGAGTAGCTATAATGTCCTCAGTTTCAACTACTGCCTGCAATATAGGCCAAAGAACACTGACATATTTCACGAGGCTTTGTGAAGGTAACCGAGATAATGTATGTAAAAAGTTTTGGCAGCCCAGAAGTGCTCTAAAAATGCTGCCATTGACATTGTAAAACTGGAATCCTTTTGAGAAAACATTTAATTTCCTATGACATAGGTAGAATGCTTCCTATAAAGATCCCATTTTTTTAAAAAAGCACTCCAAATTCATATAATTAATCCCTACATCAAAGGAAGTTGCTCTCTTTTTTTACATGCCTTTAATCTCTCTCTTTCTGCTTTTATATTTTGGCATTCTTTGTGGCAGGAAATCATTTGCCTCCATTACATTCAAATCATACACTGTTTTTACTACCTGTATCCCTGGTGACTCAGCTTTTAAAGCAGGGGTGGGGAATTTGTGACCCTCCAGATGTTGTTGGACTACAGCTCCCAACATCCCTGACCACTGGCCCTGCTAGCTAGGGATGAAGGGACTTGTAGTATAACAACAGCTGGGGACCCAAGGTTGAGAAACACTATCCCAGACTACTGATCCTGCAGGCTGGATTGATGGGGGTCAGAGTCCAACCACCCCTACAGGGCCAGAGGTTCCTAATCCCCTGCTCCAGAGTCTTGTTCCATGGAACCGTCCAGGGTGCTACCACCTCCACACACCCAACCCTGCCACTTAGGGTGCCATACAAGTGCCTGAAACATACAACGTTTTGGTTTGAGGCCTGAGTCCCACCTGTAACACTCTGCCACTAATTGTGTCCCATCTTCCATCACATATAGACATTCTAAAAAGAGTAGTCTCCTCCATAACTGCAACCTTATGATGTCGGAAGCAGCACCTGCAGAACATTTGCCTTCTTCAGAGTTAGAATTGTAGAGTGCAGCAGATCCAGCCTCCAAGCCACGCACCGCTGCTGCCACCGCAGCAGCAGGCAATGCATTCCTTGAAGTCCGGATCAGCTGCCCCTGTGATCTTGCCACCTGAGGCAGTCATCTCACTTTGCCTCATAGGTGGGCCGGCCCTGATTGTTGGCTCACTCTTTCAGCCTGAATGCACTGTTTTGAAGTCATATAACAAAATTCTACATTAGGTAATTATCCCACAACAACACTCCCAGAGATGTTGTGCTCCCCCAGATCAAGGTGCAAAGTACCCAAAGCCAAATGAGTTACTTTGCAACATAATTTTTGCAAACACAGAAGTGTGTTGTGTCTCTGTGTGTGAAGCTTCCATGAGCAAATCAAAGCCATATGTGTGACCCCAGGGGGAAGCACTAGATCACACTGTCAGCCCATGCATGTGATCTTCACTGGGTTCCAAGCCAACCATTCGGCCCTGTAAGCCCCCCATTGTGATCACATGGAAGCTCCTGAAAGAGAAACAGAGCAAAATACAGTGAGAATGCATGCTTCCAGGTACAGTGGGGTAGACAGCAATATTAAAGAGAAATAGAGCAATCTTTGTTTAGCTGGAAAGTCCACAGGTTTCAGCATTGCTGTGATGGGGGTTTTTGGTTTTTTTGTGGCAGGCAGAGAGTTGGGGAGATAGAGGAAGGGAGAACTGATAGGTGAGTAATTTAAAATTATCATTGAAGAGCTCTGCCATTTCTGAACTGTCTTGCGCAAACAGGGGGCTGAACAAAGGTGCCTTTTCATCTCCAGCAACTCTGCTGCTGTGTCACAGAGGGCAAAATCAGTGACACTTTGAAGTCAGGGACTATTCCTTTGGAAACAGCTTTCAGCCCTCAGATTTTATTATGAAGATTGACAACGTCCTGAGCTTTCAGGAAGGACGCCGTCAGTGTTCAGGGCAGTGGAGTGAGCAGGTGAGTTTGTGTCTATCTGGACCAAGCACTTGCAAACAGCATCTTTTCCAGGCTATTTCTTTGTAGCTGTTTATGAATTACTTTCTGCACAGATGGATCTTTCTTCAAACAAGTCTGAATGGAGAACATTTTCAGAATGTTTTTCTTCAAGCAGCTTATTACATGTTTAAACATTGCTTTCATTTGCCATTTATTTATCTTGTCATCTGAAACAATGAATTATAGTTGTTTACCTTCCTGGAAGTGTAATGACACATAGCCCCTGATTTTACTAGGAGTTTGCCGGAGTTTGAGTAGTACCCTTGACTATAGTACTAGGGATGTTCAAGGATTTCATTTGGCCCACATTTTCCTAAGGGAACTGAGGGCTTCTTCAGATGCTCTAAAATCTTCCTCATGGGTTGTTCCCATGGCATGTGCAGAAAAGCCATCTCAGGTAAAGCAAACACTGGTAATAGCTACCATTTCCTCATGCTATGCTGCTCAGGCATGGCTGCTAAAAGTGGGTCATCGTGCTCACATATGCTGCCAATGTGAATTGGCACTTGGGATCAGGAACCCCTCCACCTGAAAGATTTTACCATATCCCCAATGGTTCCCTGATTAATTTGCTTGCCATGTTACCGTAGGCAGAAAGGCAATGGCTCATCTTTCAACTTCAAAGCAAAAAAAGTTTCTGTTCAGCCCCTGCTATGGCTTTTCAATGTACATAGAAAAGCCTGGTTCTACCCAGAGAAAAAACTTTCGGAATATGCCTCTGAGAATGTGAATGGCTAGAAGAGGTAAAAGTAGTAATGATACACTGGGCAAGAGACTTTGGTTACAATATACAGTATGATGATTGGATGAAATTATGGAATGAAAGGCTAAAATTTACGGCATGTACTGCGTTGAAAGAAAATGTAATGAAAATGTTTTACAGATGGTATATAACGCCAGTTAAACTGGCCAAAATGTATAAAACATGCAATAAGTGTTAGAAATGTAAAGAAAAAGAAGGTACTTTCTATCATATGTGGTGGGAATGTAAAAAGGTGAAAGACTTCTGGGAAATGATATACAATGAATTGAAAAAGATGTTGAAATATACGTTCGCTAAAAAACCAGAAGCCTTTCTATTAGGAATGGTAGGAAACGAAATCAATAAGAGAGACTGTAAACTGTTTCAATATGCAGTGACTGCCGCAAGGATACTTCTGGCCCAAAGATGGAAACAGGAAGAAATTCCAACAGTGGAAGAATGGAGAAGGAAATTGACTGAATATGCAGAATTGGACAAATTGACTGGGAAGATTCGATACCAGAAAGACCAAAAGTTTATCGAGGACTGGGGGAAATTTACAGAATATCTGAAAAATATATGTGATGTACAGACAACGCTTGTTGATTTTGAAGAGACTCTGTGAAATAGTAAGAAATGCTGCAAAAAAGAGAGTAAGAGGAAAAGGAGTGGGGAAAGGCAATATCATGTTTAGAAATGTGTCAATAAATAGAAATTTTTCGAAAGATTGACAGAGAAACTGAGGGAAGTCAAAAATTGAAGCATGAGTGTAAAATAATTTGTTGACTGTATAAAACTTATTTGGAAAATGAATAAAAATTATTTTTTTAAAAAAGAGAATGTGAATAGCTAAATTTGGGCTGATTCAGGTCTTATATGAAGTAACATGCAGAGCCCTGCTATACATTGATTGAAGAACTTACCGGTACCTTTTTAAAAGCAGCAGTGCTACTTAGGGATGGGTTCATCTGTCTCTTTCCAATCTGTCTCAGCTTCATATCTGTAAGTCTGTCCCATGCCCATATTGTTCTGCAGAATGAGGAGGGGGTGGAAATCTGGCCCAGCCTTACAGCTCATCCTGCAGCACTCTTCACTGCGGTTTGTCCTGGTAGAGTAATTTAAGGGTCAGGCTGTTAAACTAAGCGATTAGCCAGAAAGCCTGCAATCGCATATCTGCAACAGCCAAGATACCTTTCCCCAGTGATATTTGTTAGTGGGGCTTAATTGCACCATTTCCACCCTGAGTTATGGAACATTAACTTCGCAAATTTTCTCAGAAATAAGGCAAAATCATTTGAACTTCTAGAAGTAATGAGTTTATATTAAAAAGTGCCTCTTGGCAATGAAACAAGCCAAATAAAGCCATTTCTTAACGTACAAATCTGGAATCAATTTGGAAAGCGTTGAAAGCCGTTTAAAAAATTAGGCTGTGTTTTGTTTAGTCAAAAATGAGTGTGGTGTTGTGTGTTATGAGAAGTAAGAGAGGAGGGTTGGAGAGATGCAGGCATGTGTCTGTGTTATGTCTGACCTGTTGATGACAAAGTCTCAGGGTGTCCAGAATCAAGAGAGATGTTTGCTGGAGGGATTTCAGTGTTCCTGCTGTGAATGGGGGCGTAAGCTTGGGAAGAGATCTGGCTGGATCCAGGGAGAGCTGGGCTTCCCTGTGTGAGATGCAAGTTGGAAGACAGGAACAGGCAGGAATGGGGAGAGAGATTGGGAGGAGAAGAAAAGGGATTTATTATTCAGCATACTAGTGAAAGTCCAAAGCAGACATAACATATTTTCACCCTGATCCAACTCCGGTTGCACTTTTGAAAACGTTTTCTATGTGTCAGTAGAATATGGATGCACATTTGAATGGGATAGATGGCATCCACACTTGAATGAGCATCAGATTTGCATCTGTGCTCCTTGATCCAGCAAATGTAGCTCTCTTTAATGGACTGGGCTGCCAAGAGACACTGCTCAGAATAGCCTTCGTCTGAAGACTTACTCCCGGACCAGCCTTCTTTCTCACTGGATGGAAATGGTGCTCACCAACTCATTCCAGATGGTGGCTTGGAACATTTCATGGAAATGGTGCACAGAGAGTGTTGCTGCCCATCGGTGGGACTCCAGGGCTGTAGGCTGATAACAGATTGAAGATTTCTAAGGACAGGGTAGCTAATGCAAACGGGGCAGCGGACTACAGAGAGATGGGAGCAGAGCAGCCCCCCCTACCCTCATCGTTACGACAAATGGTACTTTTCAAATGGGACCCTGATGCACCACATAAACTCATCTTAGATGTGGAGAAGGTTGTGGCTTGCATTGCAACCTTAATTTTATGTTTACCATATGGGAAGCTCTTATTGGTGCCAACCTCTTTCAGTGGGGAAATGGAGCGTGTGCTTAAATCTCTACCACTGAAGCTAGTGGGGCTCTATCAGCTGGATCATGTCATGGATAAATAATGTAGTTGTAGCAATCTTCTCCCATAACTCAGGAGATGATTTATTCCTTCTTGTGTGATGTAGGGGTGTGATAAGGTTTCTGTCCAACATGTAACATGCATACGCTACACGGAACAGTGCAATCTCCTGCTTCTGGGCAAAGGAATGGTGAACTATTGAATATGCAGGCACAACAGCTGATCACTTTACAGCTGACAGGGAGGTATAGCCAAATAGAGAACCTTTTGATCACCACCTATACAATTTGTGATCAAGTTGTCTCCCCTGCCAGGTGAGTATCACCACCTATACAATCCAGTGCAATTAGTGCAGCTTCAAAGATTTATCCTGCATTTCCCCCTCTTCTCCTTCAGGTATGAGAAAATTGCACCAGAAAATTATGAAAGGAGAGCAGAAACTTTGGTGAAATTCTCATGGGGAGGTTGAGGGGCTAGCTACTGTGCACCTGACAGCTGTTCATTGCTTAAAATGGGAAGCTTGATTTTTAAAGGAATCGGTCCAGGGTTTTTTTGTTTTTAAAGGTAAATGGAACAATTTCCCATAAAAACACAAGTGATCCCACCAGTTTCAGCTACTCAGTAACAGTCTCCCTTGTCCCTTAAATCTCAGGGGAAGATGTCATAAGGTTACATTTCCCTTTGGATGAGTGAATATGTCAATTTCAGTTTCTCTCAGTTTCTCATTTTTCCGTATTTCTTTTTGTAAAAGTCCTCATGAAAATTCACCAACATCTTAATGTGAATTACTTGGCTGGAGGAGTGCATTGCAAAGTTCAGAGAAGTGCCAGTTTTGAACAATTGCTGCATTTCTAATTGCAAATTAGGTCTATTCCCCTCTGAAAATGAACCGAATCACATTTCTTCCCCCATCTCTATATTTCCATAGGGATTTTCAAATCGGGAAAAAGCACAGGACCTGGGAAGGCTGCTGTGTTAAGGAACTATTTAATGGGAAGAAAGACCAACAACCACAGTTGCATCACAACAGTAAGGTATGTTTCACCCTGCACCCACCAAAATTATAAAGAAATACATTTTTTAAACCCCAAAAGTGCCACAAGGAAGAGGCAGAAAAGATGCAAGCCTCCTTGGCAGGAGAAGAAAACTTATTGAGGGAATTGGAGGACAGGTTCTTTTGCACAGCTAGCTGCACTATACATTTAAAAGCATCATCATACACTTTAAACAGTCGTGGCTCCCTGCAAAGAATCCTGGGAAATGTAGTTTATTAAGTGTTCTGAGAGTTGTTAGGAGAGACCTGTTCCCCTCACAGAGCTACGATTCCCAGAGTTCCATGGGAAAAGGGGTGGACTGTTAAACCACTTTGAGAATTGTAGCTCTGTGAAGGGAATTCTCAGCACCCCTAACAAGCTACATTTCCCAGGATTCTTTGGGGGAAGCCACAGCAGATTAAAGTGGTGTGATACTGCTTTAAATGCATAGTGCAGACAGGGCCTAAGTACAGCCCACTAGATGGATGGCACCAAGGGAACCAAGTCTGGAAGATGTGCAGAGCCAGTAACTGATCGTAAGAGGCTGCCTGCTGCCAGGTGAGGCAGTTTGTTGATCTGCACAGAGGATTCCCCATGCTCTAGGGCACAGGGCCTTTGGTATCACTCACTGTGTGGTCCTTTTCAACTGGAGGTGCCACTGGGGGAATGAACCTGGGACTTTAAGTGCTCTGAGCTGCAGTCCCTCCATACAGATTTTTTTTTGGGGGGATGAAGCATTTCTTTTAGGGATGAGTAATTCTCTCGCCGTGTTGACATGTTGTGTAAACAATTCAGTAGGAGAAGATTTTTAAGGACAGATGGTGTTGACTTTCAGCTAATTGTGGTTTAATCCCATCTTGGAACATAAATGCTCACATTTATTGATGAAGTGCAGAGCAATTTTTTACCAGCCAGTCTTTCCTTTCCGGTTCTGTTTGGAGGAGCATTATCCCAACATGACGGGCTGCCTAGAGAGTTTCATTCTTCAATGCACTTGCCTGTGATAGATTGCTATTCCTCTGTCACTTTTCTTTCTCCTTCTCTTTGCCGATTTCGTTTTCACATGGTTTTGTTCTGAGTTTTCTGCATCCCGGGGAAACGCTTCCCACAGATGACTCACCCATAGCGAGATATAAGCTTCAAGAATTGGTTTAACCCCTTATGCATACAGGCTCACAAGTCTATCTGCTCGCAACAATACACAGAGACCTCTAATCCAGAAATAACAGGTAGAAGGCAACATTGCTGGATACAGTACCCATCCCTTAAGAGCTGATAATCACTAGGTCTGCAGCTGAAAACATGGACTCTCTCTTGGTGTCCTTGCTTGGTCCCTGGTGCAGCAGCAGACGTCTCTGTGGGACTTTGCTACGTCATGGTGCTGGGTTTTTTTGTGGGGGGTGGGAGAGGTCACCAATTTGTCTATCTGGCTTTCTAAGTTTATGGATTTTTTTTAAAAAAACCAACAACACACAGCCTCTAATTGGCACTAGAGCTCCCAAGTTGGTATTGCTGGATATGTGTTTGAGGGGGGTAACAATAACATGAGAGCCAGTGTGGTGTAGTGGTTAAGAACAGTAGTCTCGTAATCTGGTGAACCGGGTTCGCTTCCCCTCTCCTCCACATGCAGCTGCTGGGTGACCTTGGGCTAGTCACACTTCTCTAAAGTCTTTCAGCCTCACTCACCTCACAGAGTGTTTGTTGTGGGGCAGGGAAGGGAATGGAGAATGTTAGCTGCTTTGAGACTCCTTCGGGTAGTGATAAAGTGGGATATCAAATCCAAACTCTTCTTCTCTCTTCTTCTTTAGAAAGAATTAGTTATATTTATGAGTGTGATGGCCCAACATACAGTGGGAAAGTTCTGGGAAACTACTATGAAAATGAGTTTTTATAGTGGACAAGCCACATCAGGCAGATTTTTCAAGGAATGGGATGTTTCCTTCTACCAGCATATTTTGCCCTTTTACAGAATGGCATGAATGTGAAGCAAATATTCTGGATGCATCTGGGCTGGCAGAGACCACCTTACGCAAAGAATGAGATGCAGCTGGCATTTCAAACTGTAAAAGCCTCACAACACGTCCGTGCTGTGTCAACACATGTCCTCAACACTTTTCTTCCCTGTGAAAGTTGCTTCTGTTTTTCTGCCTTGTTTGCAGGGCGCTTTAGAATTTCTTTAGAATATCTTCATAATGTTGGTGAACTGCCTAGGAAAGAATGTCGGCACCGCATGACTTATTGCTTTGTTAGGAACCAAACACACTCAATTCCTTGGAACAAATGAGAGGCGATCTGTTATTCACTATTTAATGTTGCTAGTCAATTGGGTTTAGATTAGAAGCGGTGAGGTGCTCTATTGCAGCTGTCCACACATTTGAAACTGGAAATTTCACTTTAACAAGGTCATATAATGAGACACAGTAAGCAACTAAAAGAACTGATAGCCATTTGTGTGATATTTTTCCTGTAGTTTCTCCCTTGGTTTCCCACCATAGTTTTCAGTGCACTAATGGTATTGGTTCACCCTAATAATTTTGGTTCTTGTCCAAGCAGTACTTCTATTCTGTATGTTGAGTGTGTGCTGTTGGATTAAGTGCAATTATAAAAGAATGCACACAATGAAGTTGAAACTTAATTCCTCCGTACCCCCCCCTCCTCTGCCCCAAACCCCAAATGTTGGTCATTCTTACTAGAAAAGAGCTTCCTATTCTCAGCTATCAGATCTCTTTGTCCTGCTGAAATCAATGTCTGACTATTGTACTTTCTACACCTTTAATTACTGTACTTTCAATATCGTGGATGAGTCCAGAGCAATAGGTTGCTTTGAAGAATGTGAGCAGAAAGCTTAATCGATGTCACAGGAAAAAGCACGCTTGAATGCTCACTAGTTTTCCCTAGAAAGTTAAAAGGCGAATGCATGTTTTCTGACTGAAGCCTATTCATGTACACCATCAGCCTGTTTTTTTATATGTAATCCATGATATCTTATATATATATATATTCTTATGAGGCTTGCCTTGAATAATTGTATTTTCATATGCATGCAATTTTTTTTTATAAAAAAACAACAACAATGCAAATTGCATCTGATGCTCTGCTTTAAAGCTTTTCTTGTAGGCAGCCTTATAAATGTTGCATAAGCTGTCAATATCTTTCTTATTGGTGTTTTTTAATGAGTTCAGCAAGGCATGCCATCACATAGCAAGTCAATTTATTTTATCATGCCAAATTTTCTGCCTCAGGAAATTCACTGCTGTTTTCACTAAAGTGTTTTTTACGAATCTGACCTATTGCCAGGGGGTTGGGCCTTAAGATCTGAGATTCTTTACCTCTGAAATTCCATAATCTTCCTGCCACCCAGTGCAGGGTTTTAGGATCAGATGTCCAGAGCCCTACTCAGCGAAATGAACAAGAGAGTCCTAAAATGCAGCGTGTGGATGAAGTATGTGGATGGCAGGGACTGGTTGGACACAGAGGGATGGTGAGAGGAACTAGCTGGGGAACCCCCAAGGGAAGAAGGCTCAGAGGCTGGGGAGTAGTAGTGGGACAACAATGAGTGGTCAGAGGGAGAGGAGGGAGAAGACTAGGAAGAGGAGGTCGGAAGCTGAAGAAGCAATAGGGCTTAGTGAGCTGGGAGAGTCTGTGGCAGAGAGAAGTCTGGGATCAGATGCAGGAGCTGAAATAGGAGAGTAGGTTGAGGGAGGCCAAGAGGCAGACACGAGTCAGGCTGGTGAAGAGTCACAGGTGTCTCCTCCTGCTGCTGCAATAAGCTCCCCTCCCCTCTTGTCTCCCAGAACCAGAAGAGGCATGAAAAGGGCAGAGGAAAGGTTGGCTTCATGCAGGTGCAGTCTCTGATTGCTTGGGGAAAACCCTGGAGAGGAGGGGACTGTGAGGAGGCAGGGACTTTCAGTCTCAACAACTGATTCATGGGGCAAGACCTACGGAAGTTGAGCTGCTGTTCTTACTAGGCCTGACACTCCACCAAGACTGTGCAGATGATGTTTTTGCTAATAAAGAGGTAAGTCCAACTTGCATGGCACAACTTACTGCCAGCTCACTCCTGACAGAGAAGAAGAAGAAGAGTTTGGATTTGATATTCCGCTTTATCACTACCCTAAGGAGTCTCAAAGCGGCTAACATTCTCCTTTCCCTTCCTCCCCCACAACAAACACTCTGTGAGGTGAGTGGGGCTGAGAGACTTCAAAGAAGTGTGACTGGCCCAAGGTCACCCAGCAGCTGCATGTGGAGGAGTGGAGACGCGAACCCGGTTACCCAGATTACGTGACTACCACTCTTAACCACTACACCACACTGGCTCTCACAGAGAAGATGTGCCTATTGCCTTTTAAAGAAGGGAGAATCTCTAACTGCACCCCTGCTCTTGGGCCTCAAAGACTTTTCCATTAGGTTCTCATAAAGCAGGGGTGGGGATCCTTTTCCAGCCTACGTGGCTGTTGCACCAGTCGACAGGTGAGCATTAATATTTCACAGCAGAGGAATTCACTGCAACTGTTGTGCTAGCAGAAACTTGCTGCAGAACAAATTGTCCAATCTATTGCACACCAAAGTTACAACCCACCTGCTTGTGCATTCTCTTGCACAACAGTGTTCAGCTGACACAAAACATTTTGCTAGCAGAACAAACATACCAATAAGTGACTTTGGCTTAGCACTGATGCAACCCTTTATTTTTCCTCGCACAACCTGTATTTTAAGGAACACTTGTCAGACGATTCTGGGAGATAGTCCAAGGCACACACTTTGCTCACACAAGACACAAGCATGAGCTGAGAGTGTGCCACGAAACATACTCAACCCTCACTCTCACTTGCGGTTGGACATTGCGGGGGAAGATCAGGAGTGGGAAGCCAAGCTGCCTTTCAGAGAAGTTCTCACGCCCTTGCATACTTTTCTCATGGAGGAACTTCTGGTAAGCTTTCAAGGGATCAGGGCTGTATTTTGCCACAGATAGCAAAATGTCTTGGGGGACAGTCATGCAAGTCATACAGAGGTTTGTAAAACACACCTGTCTCTTACAGTCACTATATTCCTGAGAGGCTGAGTTGAGGAGCCATCCTGTCAAGCCTTCTCAATATCAGCAAGACCTGCTATGGGAATCTGACGGGATATTTCCCCTGTGATGTTGTTTCTCCGGATATAAAAACCCTCTCCTGAACATGTAGTGTGTGTTTAATTCCCATGGAGCCACGCCTGAGAACACAAAATGCATTTTCTCTTGCTGAGAGGTTGGAACAGAAATGCTTTTAGGGAATGACTGATGCACAAAGCCAAGTCCGGTGTGTTATATAATTTCCCATTGATCTGCAATCAATGCTTCATGATTATGTGTGGATGAAAGGGCCCCTCCTTTGCCCTGAAAGTGCCTGTAATCAACAAGATACCAGAGTATGGGAAATAATCTATGCTCTATTGATCCCAAGCAATGGCAGCTCCCTCATATTCCCATCCACATCTGTGTGCATTTAAAAAAGAGAGAAACTATATTCTTTCCTGCTCACCTCCCCCCACCCTGCTTTTTATTTTTAAGGATAGTGGTGTTTTAAAAAAAATTCACAGTGAGGGATTGTTTACAAGAGAAATCATAGGGATTTTGAATGGTTCATGATTCCGGGCTCATATCATCAATCATGAAGCCGGCTAGTGGCACCCAAGATGTTATACTCAGACATCACTCAGCTCACTATTTTTGGATCATTGTATGTTTGCAGTGAATGCCTGTGTAGCCAGTATAAAGGCAATGGTTTGCACTGGAATTTCTCCCCTGGTAAAAAGGAGCCCCTAGTTATCCAGGGTCTCATATCCCCCCCCCCTTGAGTTTTGTATGCATTGCCAGAGTGGGCTCCCGAAGTGCTTAACACAAGATAGATTGGAAAGTCAGAACAACACGTTTTCCCCCTCCTTACGTGCAAAAGATAGATCAAACGTGCTCAGCACATTAAGGGGCTGATATCTACAAAGAACCAACCATATTATACAAATCCTCACACAGACAGACACACAGAGACACACACAGCTATTTCCCACGAAAACAGAAATACAGCTGGCCCGCCACTAACATGAGGGTTCGGTTCCGGGAGTCTGAGCCCAAAGGCAAAATCACACAAAGTCAGGAACCCCAGAATTGACCCTTACTGCTTATCAGGCTCTAGGAAGGTTGCAAGAAGGCCTAGGGATACTCCCAGAACCCCTGTGCCTCCCTGTGCTCCACCAGGGCCCTCCTGTGACTTCCTCAGAGCCCCTTACGGAAGGGAAACCCACTGGGTGTGTAGCCGCAGGGAAAAGAAACAAGGAGAGTGGGGAAGGGCAAGTTTACCCTGCTCTCCATTTATCCCCTCCCCCCATTTAAGGTTGAAATTGCACATGTAAAGTGAGTGTAAGTTGCAGGCCCACTGTATATAAAACTTGTTAGCAACTCCACTCAAGTTTCACCTTCCCTAGTAGAGACATCACCTTGCCAACAAAGGTCCGTATAGTAAAAGCTATGGTTTTCCCAGTAATGATGTATGGAAGTGAAAGCTGGACCATAAAGAAGGCTGATCGCCGAAGAATTGATGCTTTTGAATTATGGTGCTGGAGGAGACTCTTGTGAGTCCCATGGACTGCAAGAAGATCAAACATATCCATTGTTAAGGAAATCAGCCCTGAGTGCTCACTGGAAGGACAGATCCTGAAGCTGAGGCTCCAATACTTTGGCCACCTCATGAGAAGAGAAGACACCCTGGAAAAGACCCTGAGGTTGGGAAAGATGGAGGGCACAAGGAGAAGGGGACGACAGAGGAAGAGATGGTTGGATAGTGTTCTCGAAGCTACCAGCATGAGTTTGACCAAACTGTGGGAGGAAGTGGAAGACAGGAGTGCCTGGCGTGCTCTGGTCTATGGGGTCACGAAGAGTCGGACACGACTAAACGACTAAACAACAACAACAAATTCTTCATAGACTTTTTTTGTGCAAATTTCTTTTAAGGCTCTCCCGCACTTTTTACACTGTTCCTGATGAGCTCACTAGAGCCCTTAACGCAACACGCTTCCCCTCATAAGGTCACCAAGGGTAAATAACAAGTTCTAACATTGTGATGTATAGCCCCATATTTAAGAAGCTGGATTCCAGTATCTGATTTCAAGGAAGCCATTGAAACAAGCAGCAGGTGGTTATGATTTCCAGTGGATCCAACACTAGCTGGTGGATCTACAACATACAGTCCACAAACTTGTTGTTATCCACTCTCCACCACCTGCTTCCGTCTGGCGCACCCACTTGCTCTGCAAAACTATAGTTTGGTCTTGGATAGCCCCAGCAGTCTCCTTGCGTGGCGTTCCACACAAAGAGGTTTACTTTATTGCAGGCTGGGTGGAGGAGAATATGAGCTCCTTTTCATACAAAGACAGATTGGGACTGATTTGCCAACCATTCATCCAAGTCTGAAACCAGGAGCCAAATTCTGCCATCAAACACTCAGTCCTTTTGAAATCAGAGTTCCCTGGGAAGAGGGATTGACTGTTAGGCCACTCTGAGAATTGTAGTTCTGTGTGGGGAAATCGGGGTCTCCTAACATCTCTCAGCATCCTTAACCAGCTACATCTCCCATAATTCTTTGGAGGAAGCCATGTCTGTCTAAATGGGAAATATGCTCCTTTAAATGCATAGGGCAGATGGGGCAACAGTTGTGGCAAGCAAAACTTGAGAAACAACCATACATTTCTGTCTGCAGTGGATATTTTGGGCATACTTCAACCTTGCCTATCAAGCTCCACTTTTCAGCCACAAGGGCTTGAAAGAACCATATGCTCCTCTTACTAATGAAAGCAGGGATTAATAGGATTTTAAGATGCTTTTTTTAAAAAAAGAGGGGGAAGCATAGGAAGCCTTCTTCCTTGAATTATATAGCTTTCCCCCCTTTTAGGTGCATTTGCCATAAAAATTAGCAAAATGGATTATGACTTTCAGGGGGCTACCACACATTCCTTCTCAAAGAGCTAATAGAGGATACAGTAATAGAAGATATAGATCATCATTAGTGCACTGAGGTGTATCTTAGAGGTAATTATATAACTGTAAAGTAAATAAATGCAAAGCTTGGGGGAATAGACTAACAAATAAAATGAATTAATAATAATAATAAAGAATTCTGTAACAACATAAGAGAGAGAGAGAGAGAATTCATTTTTATATAGAAACTGCAGGCTGGTTTATGAAAGGCAAGCATGTGATTCCAGCTAAATTTCCAACAATTTGTAATAAGAGCAAATATTTGTAGGGGCTTTAAGACAAATGTTTTACAGTATTGAAGTAAGAAGAACCCAAATCTCAAGCACAATGATACTGGGCAGCCTGGTTCTATAATTTTCCTGTGGCAGCTGTGGCAGATAAAGGGAGAGCCAGTCCACATTTCACTTTTAAAAATAAGGTAACATGAGAGGTAGAATAAATAAATATTATTCGGTTTTGCTTTTATTCAAGCAAAAGTTCAGGGCATGAAAAGGTTTTGTGCCCATGTGAAAGGCCAGAAGTGAAATCACATGCATGTTTATTCAGAAACAGGGGGACTTATTCCCATGCAAATGTTCACAGGATTGCAGCCTGATTCATTTAAACTGGGCCGGCAAAGGAGACATCCCTGCTTCAGTGGTGATATTGCTCATTCTTTTGATCTGGAGTCCTTCATAAAAGCTTGGATAATTTAATAGGAAAGCAATTGAATTCATTTGGGAGTGCTGTGATACAATCAGTGCAAAGCTATCCACAAACCAAGATTATCGTAACAGATTTGGCTTATGTTAAATGGGCCTGTCCCTGTTATTTTGCTTAACCTGGTACCTGAGGCCACACTATGAGAACTTAATGGCTAGAAAACTCTGGGCTTTGGAATTATTGTGCCCATCAGAAGATGAGGGCAAAGGACAGGGAAACAGACTGTAGCACAGGGGTCAGCAAACTTTTTCAGCAGGGGGCCAGTCCATTGTCCCTCAGACCTTGTGGGGGGCCAGACTATATTTTTTTGGGAGGGGATGAATGAATTCCTATGCCCCACAAATAACCCGGAGATGCATTTTAAATAAAAGCACACATTCTACTCATGTAAAAACACGCTGATTCCTGGACCATCTGCAGGCTGGATTTAGATTTTAGTTTGCCTACCCATGCTGTAGCAGTTTGAATTAGGGCAGAGAGAGATTTCGTCCAGGAGCTGGAGATTCAGCTGGAGTCAGCTGCTATTGAGATGTGCCTTCAGGTGGCTCACATGACCTTTTTAAGACTCTGAGAGGTACACTGACTGAATGGTAATTTGAACTCCCTTTCCTTCTTTTTCCAAGTTGGAGTGTACTGCTCTGTTAAGTGTTGATGTGCTCTCCTCCATCTGTGAGGCCCGAAGTAATTGCCCTCATACCCCCCCCCCCAAAAAAAAATTGCCCAGGGGACTGCAACTGTTGTTTTGCTGGAATCTGACGCAGGATTAGCAGCTGTTGCTGCCTGCTTTAGGAGTCTGTTTGCTCTCCAAATGCACTGTTGGATCTTTGTAAATAAACATCACATATCCCATGCTACAAGGTTGTTCAGGGAAGTAGGGTGAGCTCTCCCATTTTCTCGTGTGTGTGTGTGTGCATGTTTCACAAATGCTGAGTGTTTGGAGGGAAAATGCATAGAGGAATTGCCTGTTTTCTTCTTGCCCTCTTGTAATTGCAAAGGAACGAGGCATCGTTCAGTGTCCTGGTGAAATGAGCAGCAATCATTGAAGTTCTCTGCCAGCAAAAAGCTTGGGTTATAAAACATTCTCACCCCTGGCTTCATGTTGACAATGACTCAAGACCAGCCTTATTAGGAATGTTTCTGGCATTCACACAACTTCTCCTATTGAGTGGCTCCTTCTCCTTCCTCCTCCCCTTAGAAATGAAGAGAACTGCAAGAGTCGTTTGATTAGAGCGGAAGCAATTAATGGCAAAGTCTCTGTCGAATGTTTCTCTTTTTTCCATTCAATTGTCCTCTAATCCCCAAGGCATTTCCCACATATTCCAGTGGCTTTTCAGCCTGAAATTCACCTGATAAAAAATTCTCAGATGGCAGCTTAGCCAGAGAGGTAAAATGTCATTAACAATTTTTCAGAAACTGTATGGTGTGCAAAACCAGTCGCTAAGAAATGGCTAGGGCAATGTGTGTGTTCTACAATGCTATGCAGAAAATAAAAAGGCATAAATTTGTATTAGGTGTGTGTAATGTACTACAAGGATTTGGGATAGCTGGGCTGTTTGTTTGCTTGTTGCCCTGATTCTGTAGTTCCCAAACACAAGTCATAGCTGAGAGCCACTCGGACTCCAAATCAGAGAGGGACCCAGCACAGGGAAGGTATGGCAGCAGTTGTCTCCCTCGACACCAGGATACAGCAAGAACTGCTGCCCACGGGCTGTAACACCTGCCACCACCAATGGCGGAGGAAGAGGAGGGGGGACGCAGCACCCCCAGCAGCACGATCCCAGTGGGGTGCCATCACGGCTGCCCCCCGCCCATGCTGGGCACCACACCACTGCAGGCGGTGTGCCATGTCCCTGCGAGAGGCGTGCCATGCCCCCAGTACGCATGCCATGCCCCTGGGATGCACGCCAGCCCTGCCCCCACCTGCTCTCCGCCCCCCAGTGCCGAAGCATTAAGCCCCACTACTGGCCTCCACACAAGGGTGGCAGGCCACCTGCCCAAATCGAGTACTTTCCAGCCGACACAGAGCTGGTTGTGATGAACCATCATGGTGGAAATGCATCCAATGGGGACTGGGGTCATCAGGTGGTGGTCCCCTCCCCACAGCCCCCCTCCACATGAAAGGTTGTGGGGAGGAAGGGGAATCTGCTGACCCAGGCTGACCAAGCATGCTGGACAGGTCGAATCCTCCAAGCAGGCTGCACAGACCCTCCCTGTTGACCTCTTAACGGTTTTGCAACCTCTTCAGCTCTCTCTTTAAAGTTCTTTCCTTTGTGGTACTTGTTGGCGATCAGTCTTGTGCCAATATTGAGCCTTAGATGGAATTTACCACCCGCTTGGGAGCTCAGGAACTAGTTGATCACTGGCATCCCAGGTCCTCGTCCAACAGTCTACTAACGACACCTCTCAAGTAACTATGAGCTTTGGCAAACACCTCTTCCTCAGAGCTGTTCATCAGCCTAGCAGGACACTCCTTACAGTATTTGCTTCTAGTGGCAACTCCGATTGAGAAGGCATTGTGCCTGGTGTCCTTTTCGTTCTTTTACTCCTCCTCGTTTTCTGCTTTTTTGCAGGGGAAAGCTAAACTCCTGATTGCTGCAATAGGAAATAAAATTGAAGGAATGAAGATACTGGTTGAGTAGACAGTGAGGCAACTATCTATCCCCCACCCCCATAAAAAACTATTTATGAGAGGACTGGCTTTTGAAGAAAATCCTGACATGCTGGATTTACATGACAAACATTTTAGAACCCTCTTTTGGACCACTTTCATTGGAATTCTTTCTCAATCTTCTCAGCTATAAGGGCAGGCAACACTGAGGGAAGAGACTCTTTCTGCAAACTTTGTTAATGTCCTTGAACTGCCCAGGAACTTATGTAGAAGTTGTGAGTTTTATTCAGGGGTGTTTTTTAAAAAACAAAAACAAAACAAAAAACCCACACATACACAATCTGGAAATGGAGCAGACAATTTAGTTCCTGGGATTTGGGATACACTAAGCGGATATAAGAAATTAATAAACCAGTATGACTCTCCCTACCGTACTATTTTTAAAAGAACAACAGAGAGTCTTGCAGCACCTTTAAAGAATAACAAAACTTACAATGGCATGAACTTTTGTAGATGTACTAAGTCTACTTCCTCAAGATGCATGAAACTGATTCAGGTCTATGAAAGCTCATGACTTGGATGGGAAACCTGAGGCCCGCCAGATATTTTTGCTGAACTGCAACTCCCATCATCCCTTACTCTTGCCCATGCTGCCAAGGGCTGGTGGGAGTTGGAGTCTGGCTACGTCTGGTTCCCCAGTCTGGCCTACGCCAATAAAAAAAAAAAGGTCTCAGTTGCACTCAAATATTTTCTAAGGAACTATAATCAAATGTGGACTTAGATTGAAACATGACTTGTTTTGAGCAGAAGTTCTTCATGAAGGACAGAACCTGCACAGTCCTTTTTGAGCTGCAGAGTTTTCGAAAAGATCTTTTAGTGAAATCAGAACAAGAGAGATGATAGGCACAATCCATCCAAGATTAAACGTATTTTGCTCCTATCCATTTCCTGCAAGTGAGTTAAGTGCACACTAGAAATCTTCTCACATTATCAAAAGGTCTTAATGGGGCTTAACTGGATTTTATGCTCTGCATAGGTTCTGAGCTTCTCGTCAAAATTAAGACACTAATATTGCTAAATGAGTGATGCAATATTCAGATAAATTACAGCGGGTGCAGGAGGCAGAATCATAATGTTATTGTAAAATTCATCTTTTCTGTACCTGAGAAAATGTGTTGTTGGCCAGCACATCATATGGGTCATGCATTTGATTGCTTTATAGTGATACCGGGGTTGCATTTATCTTTTTGTCCTATTGTGAAGCTGATTTTCTGTACCACTGACTGCTTGGTGAGGTGACATTTGCTTTATCCAATGATAAATGGTACGTAGCCACTTGGAACCCCTCCTAAAGACCAGGAGACTTAAATATTATCATTTAAAAAATTAAAAAAGAAACCCTTTGAAATTTTTTTCTGCTGAGGTACAAAGATGAGAACTGAAAGTCAAATGTTCTCCATGGTTACTGATCGACATAAAGGGCCGTGTCTAAAATCATTTGGGATTAATGAGGGAGAACAAAGAAGAGCTGTGAAAGGTGCAAATGGGCTAGCCAAGCTCAGGGGCAGCATCCTTGGTCATTACACATTCCTTCTTAGCTGCTCGAAGTTTCAGCAATCTTAATGTAACAAATTATATACTCCTCCTTTTTGTTCTCAGCACAACTCTTTTGCAATAAAGCAGTCCCACGAAAATGTTACTCCTATAGTTGTGCAACTAAAGCCCATAAGATTTGTACATTGGAACATTCCATCCATTGTCAAGAGACAATGGAGTGTACCTTCAGGGGTGAAGTCAAACCGCTGCATCAGTAGGAGTGAAGTGACCTTCCCTGGGCAGTGTGTTTGGAGCTAGATGACCCCCCCTCTCAGCCTTGCTGGTGTGGTCCAAAGGAAAGCAGAGCAATACATTGGGCACAAGCTTAGTTGCAGGAGTTGCTGGAAGAAGGTGCCATCCAACCGTCTGAGTGACGCCACTCTGGATTTGTGTAGGGCTTTCTCCCTAGCCTTTTCTTCTCCTGAAGATACCTTTATTCTTATTCTTATTCTTATTCTTATTCTTATTCTTATTCTTATTCTTATTCTTATTCTTATTCTTATTCTTATTCTTTGTATACAGTGGTACCTCGGGTTAATAACTTAATTCATTCTGGAGGTCCGTTCGTAACCTGAAACTGTTCTTAACCTGAGGTACCACTTTAGCTAATGGGGCCTCCTGCTGCCACCGCACGATTTCTCATCCTGAAGCAAGGTTCTTAACCCGAGGTACTATTTCTGGGTTAGCGGAGTCTGTAACCTGAAGTGTCTGTAACCTGAAGTGTCTGTAACCTGAAGCATATGTAACCCGAGGTACGACTGTACTGCCCTATATCTGCAGGTCTCAGGGTGGTTCACAGAATAAAATCAGAATATAAAACCACAAAGTACATAATCAAAACAAAAACCCAATAGCTCCCCCCAACGCACTTTTAAAGGACATTGGATGTATGATGAAGGCACCAGGTGAGCCTCCCCGGGAGAGCATTCTCTTGCAAAGCAGAGGAAGTTTAGGACCAGAGTTTTCCTTCTCCTAGATGGGCTGCCTTCCCAGGTTGATGAGCCCCGTCTTCCCTTCAGTTCCCTTTACAACGTGAGAAAACCACCTCCTTGACCATTGGTCCCACTATTGTTCTTGTCTGCTCAATCCACCGGAGCCTGTCTTTGTATGCAAGGGAAGTACACTGGAACATAGGAATCTGCCTTATACTGAGTCAGGCCAATTGCAGTCTATCCAGCTCAGTATCACCTATGGTACACTGATTAACAGCAGCTTTCTAGGGATCCAGACCAGGGACATTCTCAGCCCTACCATGAGATGATGAAGATTGAACCAGGGACCCTCTGCTGGGAAGCTGAAACTCTAACACTGAACTGTGGCCCTTCCTCCAATAGGGTGTGGTGCTGTAATTCAGTGGTAGAATACATGCTTTGCATGTTAAAAAAAAAAACCCAGGTTCAAAACTTGACATCTCAAGCAGCAAAATGGAATCTTCTGCCCCTGTAATGAGGTTTTGCTTCTGCTGCTATGAATATTACATTCCTTATAATTTCATGGGGGTGCTTGGTGTTTGTATTTTGTCCTGGTTTTTGTTGTTGTTGTCTGGAGGTTTTAATCTTTGTTGTAAGCTTCCTTGAGCTGGGCAGAGGCGGGATAAATGAAATAAATGAAGTCTGGTGCCTAGAAGACTTTGGTGCAAGTCCATCATCCTGTGTGGGTCGAGTCAGCAACGTTTAGCATCTAATTGCTGTTCACTGGCTCATGTAGAATGAATTGGATAGGCCAGGTCTCAGTGCTTTCTGTAATCTTGTGTAGTCATGGGAACTGAAGAAACCCCTCTAGGCTGCTAGATTTCAGACCATTTTTAGCTCACTATGTCTTACTCTGGAAAATCTATTGAGACATTAGTGACCAGTCCCTTTAGGTTAGTCATGACATAATGTTATCCTTGGAATAGGGTGGGTTCAGTTATTACTGAATTATTACGGTTAGCTTCCACGAGACATTGTGAATGTTTCAAAGCAAATCTGTGTGGTCTAATCCAAGCACAGCATATCTGATGGGGTGACTGAAAATTGTTTTCCTTACATTTGATTTCCATGTTCAACCACAGCCACATCCTGGAAGCATTGTTATGTCAGGGGGAAATGCAGGATGTGACACACAGGTGACAATGCAGTAGCTGTGCCACACACACTGTGGTATTCTAGGTAGACCTTTTATTGATGCTGTCACTCTCTGCCACATCAAATGAGGTAGGTTGACTGCATTTCTGCCAACCTAGGGAGATGGCTTGGGGCCATGAAACAGGAGCAGCTTTCCATGTAGAACCTGCACACGCACACATGCGTGCATGGACTCAAGTGTGTCCTTAATTCATACCCACACTAATTTAAAAATCCCTTTGCTGATTGAAAATGCTTCCCTGTGCGAGGCAACCCAGGGTGTTTATGTGTCAGAGCAGAAAATAAAAATGGTGCCTGTCAGGATGCTGTCAGTGGCTCCCACCTGGTTGCCCAGGAAAGTATAAAGACAAGGAAAAGTTTCCTACCGTCCTTTATTATTTCAATCCTTACAGAGAGAGGCTATAGAACCCAGCCTCTTGGATAATGGCGTTGTCCCAAGTGAATCTCCACCCCCCCCCCATCTTCCCTCTTCCTCATTTGTCATTCTCATCACCTCCTCTATGGGTGCTTCTAGGTGCCCTCTGTCTTTGAGCAATTTGCTCTCCAACTTTTAAGGCTTGCCAAGTTCTGAGAGATGGAAAGTCTGGAATGCTTTCTAATGTCAGCGTGTCAGCCGGGATTGTTCTGGCTCTCCCATTATTTTTCTCTCATCTGCTTCTGAGCTGTGACCTCCCTCAAACCCCTGTTGTAAATCTATACTGCCTTCCTCTTCCTCCTCCCTGGAAGGGTCAGGGTGGGGAGGCAGTCTCCACCATTCCTCCTCTGCCCAGTCCCTGACATCACCACAGCTGAAATAAAAATCTAATAATATTGTAAATAATTGACAGCTTACTTCTCTCTCTAATGGTAGTCCAAAATCAGCTGTCTGATGTGGGTCACCATCCCATGTCTAATTGTAGGGCACATTCTTTCACTTTAGATGAACCAGTTGTTTGTGTGTACCGCCCTACTTGGCATATAATATCTTGTGGTAGAAAAGTAATAAAGTGGGGGTGGTAGGAAGATTCAACTCCTCCTAAATTGCAGCCTGAGTTTGATTCCCTTTAAGGTCAGTGGAAAGGCTGACACTGATGTCTATTTTACCTATGAAGTAGATCCATGTAACCTTTTTCAAAAATATTGCCATGACCTTTCTTTAGTGCAAAGGATCATTTTATTTTATCTAAAATAAGCTTTCCTTGACATTTACGCATTGAAACTGCAGTGAGTTGATAATATTCCTTCAGGGAGGCTTGTCTTTCCTAAATTTGATAGCAAAATGTTGTGTTTGGTTGGGCGTGATTCCTTTTGGATTCACCTTCCATGACTTTCCTTGAGTAGTTTGGATTCTTCTAAAATATTTCAGGTTTCCCCATTATTTTAGCTTTTCTTTTATGTGGCTTCCTTTGCGTTCTCTTGCAACAACATTGAGTCATGGTTGTAATTATTTTTCACAGCTAAAGGATGACTTTCTGAATTGTCCACAGCAAATGCCTCCCTCCCTTGCTGCTTGTGGTCTTTTTTAAAATAAAAAAAAGATGCAGAGGGAGATTATCTGTCATTAGGGATGCGGAAGAAATTCTACTCAGTTTGCATTTAAAGCCAAATCCATCAGAGTTGCGCTTTCTGAAACTGTATTCAAACTGAAAGACAGCCAAAAGTCACACTTAACTAAATTTTGTGATGCAATTCTCCAACCAAACAGTGTTTACAAAAATGGATATATATGGGGGAAATATGCATAGAAGTCAATATATTAGTGAAAATGACATGCAACAATACATTATTTTGTGGGAAATTGTTTGTAAAAATGTGTACATTAGTCAAAAAAAATGTGTTTTAACAAGTGAAATTCACACAAAAATGCTGATGAATTTTCATGAAGATTTTTTTATTTTAAAAAGTTCACAAATTGCTGCGGAAATGCAGAGAACTGAATTTGCGGTTTTGAAATTGAGAGAACCAAAACTGACACATCCTTCTGTACCTACCTATCACAGTGTTGCCATTATGACAATGAAGGGGAGGCCCTGTAGTCCAGTGGTAGAATACATGCTTTGAAGGCAGAATATCCCAGGATCTTTCTCCATTTGAAGGGCCTCAGGTTTCCTGGGCCAGCCCACACATGAGGCAAGGTGAGGTAACTACCTCAGGTGGCAGGTTCCACAGAGGCAGCAGATCCTGGTGTGACTCTTTCTTTTCTCCCTTGTTCCTCATGTAGGTCGCCCCTCACCCCTTCCCTGACAGCAGGGGTGCCAGCTTGAATAAAATACTGGGGAGGAGAGGCTAAGTAAGCCCCACCCCACATAACTGATCACATGATGGGGCTCACCCACACCATTTGAATGACAATACCCATCAACTTTGGGAGTGGCAGGCCCTTCAAATATTTTATTGGGGGGCAGCCAAAGGGAGCTTGGCCCATAGGAGTCGGCTCCTATGCCTGGCATGGAGGGGTGCCATTTTGGAGTCTGCCTCAGGTGCCAAAATGTCTTGGGCCAGCACTGCAAGTATCAATCAGGGCTAGCAAAATCCTCTGCTGTGGGCAGCATCTATCTGAGTACATAATGACAGACTACACTGACTTGCTCCATATCTGACATCTCCATATATTCATTTGCTGGTTGGCCACTATAAGAACAGGATGATGGACTAGATTGCCCATTGGCCTGATCCTGCAGGCTCTTCTTGTGCTCTTATTACTGTTCCTTACCTGCAAGGTAGTTTCAGAAAGTAATGAGGAGGTAGGGTTTTGTTTGACCTCACAGAACAAGTGATCCAGCAAAGTTTGGGTTTAATCCCAATGCACTTCGGTTAGAAGGCATGTGTGAGAATCCTTTAAAGGTTGAGGCAACCATTGTAGGAATTAGTGAGCTAATGTATGTGAAACACTCTGAATACTCCTGGAATGAAGCACTATGTAAATGCTTAGTGTTATTCTTTGTCCTTGCCTTTGGTTTTCTAAAAACAAAACCCTGTGAATGTACTGTTTCCCATTCTGAGTGTCTGATTCACTCAGTTGCTCCTTCTTCTCTTGCCTGCTGAAACTCTTTTAATTGTTGAACTTTTGAACTCCCGTCACAAATTGAAGCCTGGGAGTTTTGCAGAAACAAAATCTGCATTTGTGCCACCGAAAAGGAGCAGCGCAAGTTCACTGCGGTTGGCTAGGGAAGCAAAACCAACACAGCAACATTGCCTTTGTGGATTAAGGAGACAACAGCAAATAAAGGAGACTTTGGCTACAGCTTCTGGGCCCCTCCTGTGTCCCACTGTGAGTATAGTGGGAGTCTGTCCAAGTTTGTTCATTAGAACAGTTCTCCTCCTGAGTCCAGGGACAGCGAGCCATAGAAATAACTTACTCCAGCTTGGTTCCATTGGAGCCAATGGAACTTCTTTTTATGGGTGCATAGCTGTCAACTTTTCCCTTTTCTTGTGAGGAATCCTATTTGGAATAAGGGAATTTCCCTTTAAAAAAAGGAAACGTTGACAGCTATGTATGGAGGTAAAGGTAAAGGGACACCCGACCATTAGGTCCAGTCGTGGCCGACTCTGGGGTTGTGATGCTCATCTCGCTTTATTGGCTGAGTGAGCAGGCATACAGCTTCCAGGTCATGTGGTCAGCATGTCTAAGCCACTTCTGGCGAATCAGAGCAGCGCACAGAAATGCTATTTACCTTCCCACTGGAGCAGTACCTATTTATCTACTTGCACTTTGACGTGCTTTTGAACTGCTAGGTTGGCAGGAGCAGGGACCGAGCAACAGGAGCTCACCCCGTCGCAGGAATTCGAACCGCCGACCTTCTGATCGGCAAGTCCTAGGCTCTGTGGTTTAACCCAGAGCGCCACCCACGTCCCAACATGTATGGGTGTAACAATGACTAAATGTTTGGTGATGCCATAGGTTTTGAGAAGGGGGGAGTAAACCCAAGTCTCTGGAGCACGAATCACAAACTAACGTGGCTCAGGTAGAACAGAGGAAGTCTGAGCTAGGTCGGAATCTTTGTTTAATGAGTTAAATTGTCCAAAGTGCTTGAGCTTTGGGTCTGGGGAGTAGGAGGGAAGGCAGTGTACTAGAGAAAGGTGCAGAGATTGGGAACGTGCGGCACTCTCAGTGTTGCTAGACCACAAATCACATCATCCCTGGCTTAATTTGTTCTTCTTTTTATTATATATTTTGTGTTTTTATGCTGTGAACCGGTACTGTGGTATGCAAACTGTGAACTGTGGTATGCAAATTTTAAAAATGAATGAAATGAAGTAAAATATACAACTATATTTTTAACCTCTCTGGTTTATTTGGCAACTAATATTATATAAGGGGTATAACTAGCAACGAGAACACAATAACTATAGCTTTGGAAATGTAATACGTCTAGGATTCAGATCAATCAAATACCTCCATGTCTGCCATAATCTTTTAATCCTTATCCTCTTTTCTGTTTTGTATTATTAACTCCTACTTTCTCTTTTTTTCCTCTTGCCATATGTGTATAATGTTTGCAATTTTTTTCAAGTTGGTTGTTGTTGTCTGGCACCATGCAGTGCTAGAATGGTGAACCTCCAGCTCATGAGCTTAATTAGGCCTAATTAGGTGCAATGTGGGTCCCAACTTGGCCTTGAAGTGTGCTTCTGGTTGTTCACTGGCAATGGGAGGTCTGCTGCCACCACCAACTGGTGGTGAGAGCAACCTCCCTGAGATTGGCTGCGCTATGAAGCCCAGCTGACCTCTGCAGGAAGTAGAACTTGAAGTCAGTACCTTATGGCAATGACATCAACCTTCCGGATTTGGCTACACTACCAGTTTCCCAGGGCAAATCCTGCCCACCTGTCAGAGTGAGCCATCAGGGATGGGGGCATCCAGGATCTGGCTGTCACCCAAATCCAGTTCCTCATCCCGATGTAAAATGTCAAAGCTTTGTTCTAACGAAAATATTAGAAATCAAACAGAGCTCCACTGTACAGAATTTTCTCCAAATGTTTCTCACCATTTTTAATTTTTTTAAAGTGTCGGCTGCCATTTGCTGTCTGCATCCACACAGCGCCCGGCATCTGCAAACAAGCCAGAGGGAGGCAAGGAGCTGTGCTACTGTCTCTTTCAATAGCGAGACCCATGTCCAAGAAGCTGTGGAAAAATTGCCCCTCTCCCCTGGAGAAATGCCCCCCTTCAACTTCTCTGCCCTCAAATAGGTGGGGGGATTTTGAGATGTCATTTGGAGAGGCTGTATTGCCAAGTGGTGTGTCTGTGTTTTTTTGCTGACTTGCAGGCTAGAGAATGGTCTGAAGTCACACATTCTGCCATTTCCTCTACTTCCTGGAAACCATATGGAAGCCATTTTGAAGGAAGGGCAGTGTAATAAATAATAAAAGAAGGGTGTGCCACATTCCTTTTTAACCTATGAGTATGTGGTTTGGGGGGGGATTAATAGATACTGAGAGTGGCTTTAGATCATTTGCCGTTCTACCTTTCACATTTATTTGTAATGTCTGAACCTTAATCAGCTAGTCTGTGCCACCCATTTCCTCCCATGTTCATTTTACTCCTGCACATCCTTAATTAGGGGGAAAACAAGGTGAAGAAAATCACATATATCCGCCATTTTTATTTATTAGTTTGGCTGCACCATCATAGTATTGTAGAGTTGGAAAGGACCCAAAGTGTCATTTAGTGCAAACCTCTGCAATACAGGAATCTCAACACATGATCCCTCATCCAATTTGAAACCATACCAGATCCTGCTTAGCTTTGCAAATGTGCTAGCAATTTTATTGTTGCACCACTAGGTGAGCCATCCTTTCTATATGTACTCAATATGTTACTTTCCATATTTACATAAGTTCAGTGGAATTTACTACTTACTAAGTAGGTCCCACCCAAAAATCCTCACTCTGAAGCTGCTATTTGCATTTGAAGAAAAGTTCTTGTTGACTCCAGTGGAGAGAAAGAGTTATACTATGTTTCCTCTACCCCCACTTTCCTAAGGCTGGACCTGAGAAGGCAAAAATGATGGGAGGCTGTTGAGTTCCATACAGGATATATACTATCTATCTTTATATACTATCTATCTATCTATCTATCTATCTATCTATCTATCTGGCTGGCTATCTATCTATCATCTATCATCTATCATCTATCATCTATCATCTATCATCTATCATCTATCATCTATCATCTATCATCTATCATCTATCATCTATCATCTATCATCTATCATCTATCTCTGTCTATCTATCTATCTATCTATCTATCTATCTATCTATCTATCTATCTATCTATATCTATCATCTATCTATCTATCTGGCTGTCTGGCTGTCTATCATCTATCATCTATCTATCTATCTATCTATCTATCTATCTATCTATGTCTTGAGTTGCATTCATAATGTAGGTCTGTCTTGCTAACTTCCATGTTGCTGGAACTGCAAAAAGTTTGTGTGGATTTTGGGTTTTCGATTGGAACTTTAGCTTTCCTTCCTACTTAATGTTTTTAAATAGAGATTTTTCACACTGAATTTCAAAGTAACACCTGAGAGGATGTCCTCTAGGTGTCATTTTCAATGCTCCTTGATTTATTTCCTCTTATTGCTCAGGTCTTTCCACTTTCTAAGCACTCGATTCAGTGACTCATAGCTTATACCCCCGGAGACTGCAGGCAAATGTGCCCAAATTCAACATCCAAACCCTTGGAAATGTGCTGTTCAAATGTAAGGAAGTGAGAGATGCACTGAGCTTAGACTGACAGGTTGTTAGAGAGCAATAAGGTAGGCCTGTGTGTGACTGCATGTTTTTTTTAAGTCCAGCAAAAGAGTTCTTGCTGAGGCAGCTGCGTCTCGTAGTTCTTGTAGGCGTAGTTCACACACACAAAAAAGATGTATGTAAGAATATTAATGAGAGCACCGCCACCTCATGCTGGGGAGAGAGCAGAATATCATCAGGTTTTGCTGGGTGCCATAGAATCCTATTGGTGCAAAGCTGCCACATTTCCATCATTTTCAAGGGTTGTTACACAGCACAAAACCAAGAAGCTTGGCTTCAGTTCACCTCTCAAGAATCATATTGGGTTTGGAGTCCGGACAGGCGAGAAGAAATCCTTCTTTCCACAGTGTATATGAAACCAGTGAAATTTGCTCCCACAAGAAGTAGCGATGGTCCCCAATTTGAACAGCTTTGAAAGGGGATTTCATAAAGTAAGAACACAAGAAGAGCCCAGCTGGGTCAGACCAAAGGTCTCTCTACTCTAGATCCCGTTCTCACTGTGGCAAACTCCAGGCTATGGGAGGACATGACAGCAACATAATTTTTCCCAGCAACTGGTATTTTGAGGTCTACAACATTTGACATAGCCATTGTTGAATCCTGACAAGACAGAAGTACTGTTTTGGGGGGACAGGAGGTGGGTGGGTATGGAGGACTTCCTGGTCCTGAATGGGGTAACTATACTCCTGAAGGACCAGGTGCGTAGCCTGGGAGTCATTTTGGACTTGTAGCTGTCCATGGAGGCACAGGTAAATTCTGTGTCCAGGGCAGCTGTTTATCAGCTCTATCTGGTACGCAGGCTGAGACCTTACCTGCCCGCGGACTGTCTCGCCAGAGTGGTGCATGCTCTATGTGGGGCTACCTTTGAAGGTGACCCAGAAACTACAACTAATCCACAATGTGGCAGCTAGACTGGTGACTGGGAGCAGCTGCCGAGACCACATAACACTGGTCTTGAAAGACCTACATTTGCTCCCAGTACGTTTCCGAGCACAATTCAAAGTGTTGGTGCTGACCTTGAAAGCCCTAAACAGCCTTGGTCCAGTATACCTGAAGGAGCGTCTCCACCCCCATCGTTCTACCCGGACACTGAGGTCCAGTGCTGAGGGCCTTCTGGCAGTTCCCTCACTGCAAGAAGCGAAGTTACAGGGAACCAGGCAGAGGGCCTTCTCGGTAGTGGCACCCGCCCTGTAGAACGCCCTCCCACCAGATGTCAAAGAGAAAAACAACTACCAGACTTTTAGAAGACATCTGAAGGCAGCCCTGTTTAGCGAAGCTTTTAATGTTTAATAGACTATTTTATTTTAATATTCTGTTGGAAGCTGCCCAGAGAGGCTTGGGAAACTCAGCCACATGGGCGGGGTATAAACATATTATTATTATTATTATTATTATTATTATTATTATTATTATTATTATTATTTGTGGCTAATAGCCATTGACCATACTATCTGCCACGAAATTCATGCAGCTGTATAACCAAGCTGAGGTACTAAATTTGTTTCTATTCCCCGCCCTCACATTCTCTGTAATCTCCACGAAGGTAGAGACTTCACTTAGAAAGCTCTAATAAGAGGCATGTAGACTGATGGTGTCATAAAAAGGAGCAAATGTTTATTTATGGGATGTTGAGTACAAGTACAGATAAGTAACAGAGCTGATACAAAAAAAAAGTGGGCACATCCAATTGTCATAACATGTCAGGAACAAATACCCCCAAAAAGAAGGAGTTTGAACAGGGAACAATCTTACTCTTTCCCAGTCACCCCTTCCCTAGACCACTTGGTGTACATAGTTTGTTCAAGAAGAGCTTGTATATCATGCGTAGGCCTACACAGAAGAAAGGTAAAAATGTTTATGATTGACTTTTGTTGAAGACAAGGTTGTATCCCTGGGTTGGGGGGAAAAAACTTGCATATTTGTTGATATGCTTTGACATTGTCCATGAATGGATGCCAGATTGCAAAAAGTCCATTGATTAATTTTTACCATTGGGAAGTTTTATGCTGAATGTACATTTTCCCACCGTAGCTATATTTGAGAACTCATTATGCTAATAAATTGCAACTATACAAAGGGTTTCTAGGTCTCCCATTTGTGGCATGTTTCTAGGGTGACTCTGGATGCTAAACAAACTATTATATATAAACTATTATATCTAGAAATGGGCTTTTCAGTAGAAAGCATTATCCACTCTAATACCAAAGCTGGCCATCTTTCTGTGGTCTTCACAACACTTGGGATTCTGTGATGTTCTATTTATTTAAAATTGTATTTTATTTTTTTGTTTTTTTATGGATCTCAAAATTACTAATAGCAAGGTAGAATAGATCAGAATTTATTGACCATTTCTAATATCCCCCACCATCAATGGCACGCTTGTTGAACCAGATATTGAAAATGGCTGGCTTTGGAATATAAACAATCAGTGTGACTTATATCAACAATGGTGATGGCAAAGAATTTAACTCTACACCCTTCAAACACTCACTTTCGAGGGAAGATCTCTACTTGTTTATTTTACAGTGGGTTTTGTAAGATGACGGCCTGAGAAATGATTTTTAAATTATGGCTGTGAAACAGACAGAGGGCTTCTGTCGATCTGAGAATATCTAGTTTGCCAGCTGCAGTCAAAAGCTCTCTTGAGCTGGTGATTAGACAGCTGTGGCTGCAGTGGAATTCGACATCAGCTGAAGCTTAACAACAACATTAAAAAAAAAAACACCAACCAAACCCTGAGGTTGTTTGTATTTTTCTCCCCAGAAGGATCTCAAAATGTCCTCCTGGATTTCCAGGAGAAAATGGCTTCCTGGTATTTAACACACACTTTATGTAGTGCTTAGGAGAGAAAATTTATACCAAATGGGGGAGAAAAGAGAGTTGTGAGATGTAATTAATTCACAAAAGCGTTCCTCCTCCTCTTTCCTGGATTTAAATAGGAAACACCATGTGGTGAGACTCTCTTGTATTTAATCCAGGCCAGCATAAGTTATGAGGGGCCTACGTAGCCAAAAGCCATACTCACCAGGCTAGTGCTTGGCATCCCATCCACCCCTTATAGGAAACAAAAAAGTGAGATCACATCTGCACCATACATTTTAAAGCATTCTTATGCCACTTTAATAGCCATGGCTTCTTCCAAAGAATCCTGGGAGCTCTAATTTGTTAAGGATGCTGAGAGCTGTTTGCTCCTGCAGAGAGCTACAATTCCCAGCAACTGTAACAAACGACAGTTCCCAGGATTCTTTGCAGGAAGCCATGATTATGACAGAAAAGTGCTTGGAATGTACGGTGTGGATTTGACCTGAGTCTCTATATGTGACGGAGAGGTGTGTTGTGCTTAGAGACCTACACAATCACAATTTCTGAAGGCCATACTTCAGTAGAAGTTCCTTAACCCAGGTAAGTTCTGACCTAGAAACCTAGAAGCATTCTCAGTTAGCAGATTCTGGGGTCAGCATTGGGGGACAGACAGATGTGTGCCCAGGGCTTTTCTTTTATTTTTTTGTCACAGTACCCACTGGTACAGACGATTGACTTCTTCTTCTTCTTCTTCTTCTTCTTCTTCTTCTTCTTCTTCTTCTTCTTCTTCTTCTTCCCATAGCAAGCATTTGTTCTGGCGCCTATGCCACACTGGCACATTTATCAATACAGTGGTACCACAGGATACATATGCTTCAGGTTACATATGCTCCAGGTTACAGACTCTGCTAACCCAGAAATAGTGCTTCAGGTTAAGAACTTTGCTTCAGGATGAGAACAGAAATTGTGCTCCGGCAGCACGGCAGCAGGAGGAGGCCCCATTAGCTAAAGTGGTGCTTCAGGTTAAGAACAGTTTCAGGTTAAGTACAGAGCTCCGGAACGAATTAAGTACTTAACCTGAGGTACCACTGTACTGTATATGACTACCAGCAACTCATTTGCTGGCCATGAGCTGGTCAGGAGCAACCTGCAACGCTTAACAGAGTACAAGTCAATACTTTGTCAAAGGTCCTCAGCAAAAGAATTGAAGGGCTGCGCTTGTGAAGAATTCAGATATTAGAGCATCTTTAAAACAAGTGATTTGGGTGTGTATGAAAAGTGATCACCAGCTGCCCCGAAGAGCTTCAGTTAGAGGGATGGGGTGAGATGTTTATTTCATTGCTCAGCCCGCAAGTTATATAACTAGTTCTCCCTTCATACAATATCTTCTCTTTTTTTCAAATTGTCGCAACTTGCTGAGCGCTTTCTTTTTAACTCAGCAGCACTCCTCAACGGAAATGAATTGGGTCTATTCTGAATGCCTTATGTAACCCATTTAGAGAACTTTGTTGTTTGTATCTTTGTCTGCATTTCTTGGACCGACTTATTTGAACGGCAAAGCATAAAAGGCCAGTTGGAAATCCTAGTTGACTTTAAAACGCCAGAGCCCAATTGGTATTCCAGAACAAGAAAGGCTGAATGAAGGCCACCATTGTCCAAAAGATTTCTGTAGACAGTTTTGTTCGTGTCTTCACGACAGAAGCGAGGTTTTAATATGCATGCGCTTGGCTAATTCAAAAGGAATGTGAGCGTGTTTTCTTAAATCGGGGTGCATTTTAATTCTTTATCAGAAAAAAATTAGGGAGAAGAATTTTCCAAACTGTATTTTTCTTATGAGAGAGAGAGAGGGAAAACTACCCTTTCATCTGAAAGCTGCTGTACAATTTAGAGATTTGTGCTGACCTGAAAGGACAGAGCTTCCAAGTTTCTTTTGGAAGCCTTTGTATCTAGTACAGTTTTCCAGTGTAATTTAATGTTTTGTTCCCTCCAAAATCGGCAAACATTTTATTAATAATCAAGTCATTAATAAACACATATCTCACCCTTCAAATCTTCCACCCCAAAGTAGCTTAACATACGTTGTACACACCAAGAATGCATAGCCTATAGCTGGCAATTGCTCCGGGATCATAACAGCCAACCTCACTTTCCCTCTCTCTCATCTTCTTTCTCTCTGCCTGGCAGACTACTGGGCAAGGGACAGGTCACTCTTGCCAGAGATCTGACCAGATTGCTTGGAGGGGTCTTCTGAGGCCTGAGACCACAATTACCTATCCCTCGTATGCATAATACCTGCCATCACAGAAATTGAAAGTGTGCCTTGTTTAGCCATCCATGCCATGATGATAAAGGAGGAGCTGTCCTCTGTGTGGCAGGTTGCTGTACAGATTGAACTTGAGTTGGGTGGCCTAGAGCTATTGCTATCGTGGAGGGTGTGCGCCACCAAATCTGCAAAGGCTGAGGCCTCCAGGGAGTGTTCTGGTTTCTTAATATGAGGAGAGGAGTTCTGCAGGTCATTTAGAGTGAGAAAAGGTCAGGGCACCCTTGAAGCAGTCCTGAGCAATGCAGCTGGAGGAAAAGAAGGCCAGGAAGCAAGCTTCGTGCATGTTCTGCATTAGGGTTCTTCAGCTCTGCTCTTTGAATCTGTAAAGGGAAAGGCACATCAGTCCCTCTGGAAGCAAAGCAAAAGAGTATTACAATATGGAAACAGCAACTCTCAATGATGCAAGGACTGTTAACCCACTGTTGGAATAAGGGTAGTAAAATCCTTGATCATCTTCGGATATTTAAACTTGAAACTTTACCACTACTGCTGAAATTGTATCTTAAGAGAAATTTTAAGGAAATGTAGGAATTTACTCTTGGGCAAGAGGGGAGCCGAAAGAGTGTCAATAAGACTAACAGGATGTGGCAAAGGGTCAAAACTATATATACATTTCAGGTTGGCAAGTGATTGGTATATTCAGGCTGGACAAAGAAATAAAATTGGCTCAGTACTAGCAATGGGTGACCCTCCCATTCCACAGCCAAATTACAATTAATCCTTTTAAAAATGGATTAATTAAGAGGACCGCCACTGAGTGTCCTGCATTAATCCTTTAAAAAAACAATAAAATAAAAGAATTAATCTAAGACATCCTCTCAATCTGTTTTTAAAGGATTACTTGCAAAGTCAAGCATTTAAGGCCTTTGTGCTTCTGCTTTGTGCAGGTGGCACTGTGGTCTAAACCACTGAGCCTCTTGTGCTTGCTGATCGGAAGGTCGGCGGTTTGAATCCCTGTGATGAGGCGAGCTCCCATTGCTCTGTCCTAGCTTCTGCCAACCTCAAAAAATGGACTAAAAAGAGAAGACTCCCATAACCATATCTGGACTCAAGCACCACTGGTTCTTGGAAGAGCTTTCAATGGGCTACTTATTTTAAAGTAGCCATTGTTGAAGTATGCTCTATTTTAAACATTGCTTTTTTGTTATAGAGACCCGTGCCTTCAATAACTACACAATGGGCAGAAATTTAACAAATGCAGCTTTCCCCAGGGTGCCATTGCAGTTATAGGTTTTGCCTGTATCTGTTGATTGTTGGCATTCAATACTGACAAGCTAAAGCTTGCTGAACTAGACTGATGGCAAAAATAAAAAACAAAAGCCGCTTCTGACTAGAAGCTCTGCCTCCCAAATGGCGGAGGGGCCCTTTCATTGCATGACTGGTCTAGCGTGGTCTAAACATTTACATTTCTTTGTTTCATTGTGTAACTGTCTCCTTTTCCATTTAGCCATTCCCTATCCCTAAGAAATACTGTCCTTGATTCATTATAATCTGAGACAAAAAAGTGGGGGACTAAGACTGACTGATCAGTTTTGTGGACACAGGGGAGGGCTTCAGCTCTACAGAGACAATAATGCTTTTTAAAATTATTCTTATGAACTCCAAAGGACTCCAAGGTTATTGCCAGGGTCTCTTAGGAAATGAAAAACCTAGCTTGTTTGCAGCTCAGAATAACTGGACTTGGTTCTGACATCCAATCTTTCATGCCAGTTTGAAGAGTAGCAGAGTTTACATTACCAGGGGGGCTTGTATGTGCCTCCACCCACTCCTCACCATATTGCTACTGAATCAGGTCATCGCTGCAATCATGCAAAGAGTTGTGAGGAAGCATTTGATGTTCAGGCTGTTGATGTGCCAAGTCTCTGTCCTTGGTTAACCTTGCTATGGTTTCCATAACTCATTTCCTACACTGCATAAGAATTTGGAGAGGGTGCTTTCTCCTGGATGAAAAGTCACAAGTTCTTGAAACTCAGCCTATTACTTTCTGCTTCCTCTCCTCTTTCTGATAATACCTCTGCTGGCCAATGAATCAGTTTGGGGGGAGGAGGAGGAGGACAGTCAGACTACCAAATATGGAAGATGATATGGAGAAGCACCTGGCTTATAGAGGTTCTCAAGCACACTGCATGCAGCACTCCAACTAGGAAGGATGCTTGGAATTTGAAAGGAACTACTAGAAGACGTTCTGCAGACCTGTGCATGAGTGATTGTTCAAACCTAACAAAAGATGACTTCAAGGCACAAGGCTTTGATGTATGTATTTGCTCTTCACTTGGTAATAGGTCCCCTTGAAGCAATTTAGCTGCCACTTCTGGGGCTGCAAACACTACTGTGGCATCATCAATCTGCTTAGAGGAGATGGTAGAGCTGGCTGGAAGAGTGCTTGGCCCATGGACTTGGGATGAAAGACTATGTACGACTCTCCGGGAGTCCCTTCTAAATAACAGCTAGTGACTGGGTCATGATAGAGCAACATCAATCCCTATTCCCTGGAAAAAGAAAGGGAGAAGTGCTTTTATACAAACCTGAAAGGAAGAGGAAACTGTAGGGGAGTGGTAGATGGAGGGGAATAACATCACTTCTAGAGGCTTTTCTCCAAACCTTTGTTCTAAAAAATATATATTATTGCATCATATACCATTCTCCTTCTAGAAACAATAAGGGATGGCAGACCATATTTTGGTAGTCCCTAGCTTACTCTTCCTCTTACAGCCTGGCAAAGAGCCTTTGCACCCCATCTTTCCATGCCAACTGCAATGAGTCATGTAGAGGCCAGTGCTGCTAATATGTTTTGCATTGTTGTTGTTGCTGCATGTTTGTATTCTTTATTATTTAAAATGTTGTGCACCACTTTGGGGGACTTCAGGTCCCAAAATATAGAAAACCCAACTTGTCCTTGCTTGCTTGCTTCCTTGCCTGCCTTACTTTAATTCCCATAGGCATTTTTAAACCCAGGTAGGCCAGATGTCGTTAACTTGCTGAGCATGTATGAGCAAACAATCATTACCTTGTGCAAACTGGATGCGTTCAAAATCCACAGAACGTTTGTACTTCCTTTCCTGTGTGCTTTTCCGGCGGCAGCAGTTGGCTTGGAGGTGTGGCTCCGTGGAGGGACTCGGCCCGTCTTAAGTGTTGCTTCTCTTAACTCGGGGAATGAATGCTAATGGGCTTGTCGTTATAATTAACATCAGCATTATGCCGGCTGCAGGGGTTGAAGCCAAGATTCAGCTTGAGTGGTTTTCCAACTCAGCTCAAGGTTAGAGAGCTGTAGGCTTTTCCAGAGGAGCAAGGGCATCGGCACCTGGAAGGCATCAGGGACCTCTGCATCCCACATGGAGGTTGGGCCACATGTTCAACACAAAATCTAAGCTTTGCAGCCTGAATGTGGAGACACCAAAGAGATTTGGGGAAGGGACATAGCTTAGTGATAGAGCATCTGCACTGCATGTAGAAGGTCTAGGTTCACTCTCTGGCATTTCCAGGCAGGGCTGAGAAAAGCCTCCTTTGAAAACATGCAGGCCCACTGCCAGTCAGTGTAGGCATTTCTGATCTGGATGGATCAGTGGTTTACCTCACTGGAGGGCAGATTCTTCAGTAGTCCTTACCAGAGGATGTAGTGATGGTCTCAAATTCAGGAGACCTTTCAGCAGGGGTGGGAAGCCTGTAGCCCAGTGGTTCTCAACCTGTGGGTGCCCAGATGTTGTTGGACTACAACTCCCATTATCTCTGACCACTGGTCATGCTGGCTAGGAATGATGGGAGTTGTAGTCCAACAACATCTTGGGACCCACAGGTTGAGAAACACTGCTGTAGCCCTTCAGGTTCCTTGGCTCTTATCATCCTGGATGATTTGCCATGCTTGATGGGCCTGGTGGGACGACTGGAGGGCCACTGGTTACTAACTTACAGCTCTACTTATTCTATTGGGCCATGATAGTTCAATGGGATGTCCAAGTTTGGAGGCAGTAAAGCTCAGTGTCTCGTATGCTTGGGACAGGTGAAGGGATGGTTGTCATCTTCATACTCTGCCTTTGTGCCTCCACAAACATCCACCCGGCTGTTGATTGGGAAACAGAATATGAGACTAGATGAGACCTCTGATCTGAACCAGGAAGGCAGTTATTTCTTTGCCTAGTCAACTAAATGTGGTTGTGAAGGTCACATTGGACAAATTCCATGTTTGCCTCCCTGAGCTCCTTGGGAGTGTCGTGTACTGGCTGGGCAGTGGGGAGGAGGAAGAGGATCCCAGCGAGGGGTGCAGCCATGACTGGGACACTGGGGCAACCTGGAGATGGAGAAGAAGAGGTTGGTTTAGAAAATAGTCATAGAGCAATGGAGAAGGGTCAGTGCAAAGGAACCAGAGCAGCAGGGTCCATCACCAGAGCCAAAGGGCCCCCTGTCTCCTTGAACACAACAGGCTGTGAGGTGTAAGAAGCAGTGGGTGGGGTGCTCCAGGAGGCTAAGGCAGGCAAGGGCCCACAGCCCAGCTCCCTAGCTGGCCAGGTGGAACTCGCTAGCTCTGGGAGGAGGGTTGTGATTCCTCAGCTGGAGTAGGCTTGGAACAGGTGAGTTCACATGCCTCGTCAAGCCCAGATGCTGCAATCAGCATGCAAGGCACAAAAGGGAAGCAGAGCTAAGGAGCTGGGTCTGGCTCAACTTCTTTGTTGGTTGGGCACAGGCGCTCGTCAGGACTGTGTTTGTGTCGGATTGACCTCCTGGTGCCCCGACTTCTGGAACAGCTGCAAAGGCAGAGACCTGGCCTGACTGGACTTTGGACTTTTTAGCCTGCCGGAGTACTCATTACCATCTACTATGGATTTGTGTATGCCAGCAGGACTTGCACCCATGGTTCAGGACAGGGAGCAAAGTAGGAAGCCAACACCTCAATTTGGATATTGCTTATTTTGAAAATATATGGAGTTGCCTCAGACCAAGTCAGACCATTGGTCATTTTAGCTTAGCATTTTCCACTAAAGTGATTGGCAGCAGCTTACCAGGCTTTTGGACAGTAGATTTCCCCAGTTGTACCTGAAGATTGAGCTTGGTAATGTCTACACTGATTGGCAGTACCACTCCAAGGCTTCGGGTAGGAAACTTTTCCCAATGCTACTGGAGATGTCAGGGGTTGAACCTGGGACCAGGGGTGGATCTACTGTGAAACTAATGAAGCTTAAGTTTCAGGGGCCTTAATCCTGCAGGGGCCCCAAAATCACCTTTAGTCCAATTGCTTTTTTAAAAATGGGTCTAGTAGACACAATTTGAGTTGCATGACTCAAATTGATTTTTTGTGGCGCTGTGGGTTAAACCACAGAGCCTAGGACTTGCCGATCAGAAGGCCGGTGGTTCGAATCCCCGCGACGGGGTGAGCTCCCGTTGCTCGGTCCCTGCTCCTGCCAAGTTAGCAGTTCGAAAGCACGTCAAAGTGCAAGTAGATAAATAGGTACCGCTCTGGCGGGAAGGTAAGCAGAGTTTCCATGCGCTGCTCTGGTTCACCAGAAGCGGCTTAGTCATGCTGGCCACATGACCCGGAAGCTGTATGCCGGCTCCCTCAGCCAATAAAACAAGATGAGTGCCACAACCCCAGAGTCGGCCACGACTGGACCTAATGGTCAGGGGTCCCTTTACCTTTACCTATATTTCAACATTAGCACAGGTGTTGTAAAGGTTGTTGTAAACAACCCCACTGAAGGTAACAGTGGTTACCCAGACTTCATTGCTAGTTGTGAAGGGGCCCTCATAACAGTTCGAGCTTCAGGGTCCCCAAAATGTAGGTCTGCCCCTGCCTGGGACCTTTAGTGCGCAAAGTGTGTGCTCTGCCACTGAGCCAGCTGGCGCCCGCGTTGTCCCAGTCCACACCTTGGCTTCTGTTTCTTGGGATCTTGCTGTGATGTGACATAACCTTGGGACGTGGCTATTACTATTCTTGATTATAATATGTTCTGAAGTTCTTAACTCTGTGACAGGGTGATGGTGTTTACAGATCTCGGTGAGAGTAGTGAAAGTCACCACCAAACATAATGGAGTGCAGGAATGAGACGCAGCTTAGGTGACTTGTTTGTGCCATACAGCAAAGCTGTGAATATTTTCAGACGTTTGAAATTTGATGGAGCATGTTGCCTGTCAGGGGGCGATGGCTTGTCCTTCGCCACTATTGTGGTTTTTGCTGTTACTTTTTGTTATAGTTGTGCATGCTGCTTATCGCTGAAAAGCAGGATCGGAGCCTACAGAATACACATTCTAATTTGAATGAAATTCTGTCCCTGTGTGTGTGCTTTAAGAAGAAAAACAAAATCCTTTAGTCGTGTTAATTAAAAAAAACCACAACAGCAACCCCACATGTCTGTCTTTCAGCCTTTGGCAAATGACTGTTGAAGGTAGGCTCATCAAGAGGGAATCCTTTTGCAAGTCAAGGAGATTTCTCTCTCCAAGTGAAAGCACTAGTAACAATATAGCAGCAACAAATGTTATTTTCATAGGTAACTTCCAGAAACTCAAATCAAGCTAGGGACTCAAATTCAGCCACTCGGTAGCCCTAGAAGATGATTGAATAGGTAACCTGAAATATGTAGGATATGTAGAATATGTAAGATATGTAGAACCTGGAGCAATGTGTAAAATCGTAAGAGTACCTCTGGCCATGGGCAGAGTGTCTTTATCTTATCACTGACCACACCTTGCTCCACCACCTTGTAAGCACCAGTGATGCAACTGACCAGAGCATAGGTGACCATCTTGTGCTGTTGTTGCATCTTCTACTGTGTTCTGAAATCAGCATTGGCCGTTTTAGAAATTAAGATTGCAATCCTGTGTGCATTTACCAGGGAATAATTCCCATTCAACTCATTGGAGCTTAACTTTTGAGTAGACAAATACAGAACTGCCCTGCAGATCCTAAATTTGACTCTTAGCATTTCTGTCTAAGGGATCTAAGATTGCAAGCCTCAGAAAGAACTCTTATTTCTGATCTGGAAGAGATGGGATCGAATCCTCTTGGCATTACTGGGCTGCATGGATGCTGGTTAGATTTGGGATACAATTGTGTAAAGCTACAGTGTATTATACCGGTGGATCTCTATGGCAATCTGAGAGTTGCAACATAAAACAAGTAGGTCAGACAGACAACACTCTCTCCGTTGGACAGGGAAAGTCTGAGAATTTCGTCCAGAAAGAGAAAGTCTATTGGACAAGCCAGTGTTTATTCTCATGCAGTTCAATGTGTGCAGTGGCACAGAGAGTCAGCTGAATATGTGTGCCAAAGAACCATAACAAAGGCCCTTTAATCTTTATAATATTAATGAAGACGGCATCATAGCTGGAAGAGGATGCAAAATAGGGGTTACAGCCTAAAGATGTTCAGTTGCATTACCAGGGACTGGGCATGAGAACATACACTGAGGACATGAGCAGGAGGAGAAGCAGGTGGTAGGAGGTATTTAAGTTATTAATCCTATATGCAAATAGAAATATGCCAATAGAAGGGGGGGGACTACTTTGGAAGTTGGGAAAACCTATGGAAGGGCCATGTTGCACACCCACCCACACCCACACACCCATATAATGATCTGCATTTTTACTATGTAGATTGGGTGGGCCATTTAACATATGAAGTATGTATATATATATATATATATATATATATATATATATATATATAATTGTCAGTTTTTCTTGCAGCGTTCTGAACCAAAAGGTGGGTTAAAAATCTTTTAGTCAATATACAAGAGCTAGACTGAATTGACCTTTGGTTTCATGGCAATTACTTCAGCTGTCCTAAAAGTGTCTTCTCTCTGGCATGGCCTGACTTTGGATTGGTTTATCACTGGTGACTCCCCATGATGAGAGCCAACCAGGGGTTTTTTTTCTCATCTCTGCTCCACCCATGGTTTTCCCCCCCTCCCGCCCGGAGGGAGGAAAGTGGGCTACAGAGAACTCAGCCAGCTAGGATGACACAGAGCTCTGGGGAAAGGCATCGCCACCGGGAGCAAGGAAGAGCGGTTGCTTAAGCAGGTGCCAAACAACTGCAGATAAGCCAATGTGTAAGTTCCTGTGGCCTGGGGGGCAAGGAATGAGTGTCAGGAAAATGAGAAGAACTGAGGGATTCCTAGCAAAAGGGCAGCCCTGATGATGGAGATCCAAGATTGAAGCCAATGGGATGCAGGAGGCAATTTCTTTGGTAGCTTTTTCCTATGCCTGCTTATTTTATAAGTCCATCCCACAGTGTTTGCTTGGGAGTTTTCACTGCAAGTAAATAAGCATAGTATGCTTATTAGATACAAAGAGATGGGGAAATGAAAAGTGGCAAAAGAAATGTGGCAAAAAGGACCACAGTTGTCGTCGTCGTGACATTCTGGGGAGGATCATGCCTTTTGATTATATAATTATGTTCTCAAAATTGTACTGCTGGAAACTGCTTGCATGCCACCCACCCCTTGTTGTTTGTAACGCAATGTGATTGTGAATATTCGGTTAAGTAAACAATACTGAATTTATTTGAAATGGACAACTGCAGTCATTTGGACCTGTCTTCCAGATCAGAGTCTGACTCATTACTCTAAAACTGCACCTTTAAAAGAGCATGAACACATCAAGTGTGTCTTCTTTTTTCAACAGGAGGGATATTCTCTGAATCTCAGTCCATCAACTTCTCCAGCTGCTCTAGGAGATAGGGAGAGAACTTGCTTCAATGGAATGAGTAAGCTTGACAAACACAAACTGTCTATTGTTTTTTGGGGGGGTTGTGTGTGGGGTGTGTGTGGAATTATGTGTGTTATGAAGAAATGTATAGTAGCCTCTTTATTGCAACGTTCAGATTATTCTCAAGGTCTTATTCTTGCTTCCCTCCACCACTGCCACTTCTATATACCACCTCTAACTGCAGGTGGAGATTTATGTCATTCAAGAGTAGAATGTTACGGAGATGGATTTTGGCCTGGTCTCCACCACGAAATACTAGTCCTCTATGTGCAAATATACTTTTTTTTTTTTAATATGGAGGAGCTGTGTGATCTTCTGCCCGCCCCCAGCACTCTGAATTCATGCAGCCTGGTGGGATGATCACTTTATGCATTATACAGCATTTTTATTATTAATTCCTAATTTTAAATCGCAGTGCAGTCCTCTGCAGGTCTACTCAGACCTGTCCCCTTTGAGTTCAATGGGGAAGGCGTGCTTACGATTACAGGCTTAGTAAATGTGTGACTGAGATGGTTTTGGAATGAAGGAACGCCCGGGCTCATAGCACATGCCCTTAGCCACTACACTGCACCAGCTCTGATAAATTATATTATTAGACTCAAGCATTTGAAGGAGCTTTTATTTCTTTTCAGACAAGTCCTGGGTGGCCACTGATGTGTTGCAACATGAAAAACGGGCTAGCACTTACGCAGTAATTGTAATATGGAACATTTTGCAGTATTTAGTTATATTATTAACTCGAGGACCTTTCATTTTCTGCGTGCGAAATTCAAGTGTCTGAAGAATTAATTTCCAGCCACTAATGTGGGTCAGCTTTTGTACATTTAAATTACTTTGCATTTAGTTCTCCATAGGGTGTTTTTTTATTATACTACAGTGCTAGTTTTTAAACTTTTTTATTATTATTGGTGACCTCCAGTGACTTGACTAATGGTTGTTGCGGGGCATGGATAACAATGTAATCAGCAATATGACAGGCTATGGGCAGCTTGATCTACAGCCAGCGGTCAGAGCATTGAGTCTGGAGCCAATTTCCCTTGAAATAAATTAGGGCTAAGTGGGCTTTAATCCAGGCATCCTGGTCGAACAGGACTATGGATCACAGACATAGTTCTTGAACATAGATTGTGTACCAGAAATGGGAGCCTAGATTCCTGAGGGGTATGTTCTAAGGTGTGGCATGTGGTAGTTAACAACGTTGGATTCAGTTCCTGCTAACTCAGTGGAGCAAGGCCTAGGGAGAGAGACCAGTTTTCAGCCAGTAATGGTGGTAGGCAACAAGCAAAGGGCAAGCCTGCCCTGGAAGCTTTTTATAGGGATTCTGGCTTTGTCACATGACTTGATGTAGCCTATCGCTGCTCAAGAGACTCTTTTGCTGTCTTGAATGAATGATGGCAACCTCTAGGTTCAGAGTCGGTGTGCTCCTGTGGTACCAGATGCCAGGAACAACAACAGTAGAGGGCTGTTGCCTTCATGTCTTGCTTGTGAGTTTCCCATAGGAACATTGGTCTAATCCAGCATGGCTTGTCTTTGTTATTATGGCAGGTTATCCCAGCTTTCTTTAACCTGGTGCACCACTCCCATCAACCACCATAGCTGTTGATTGGGGATAATGGGAGCTGGAGACCAAACCTTCTGAATGGCACCACATTGCAGGAGGCTGTGTTACCCTTTACATGTCTAAGAGGTTGGTGTTAGTTTGACAGGTTCTCTACCTTGTATCCCTCAGGCACATGCTCAGATGGAGGACTGAGTCATGCCACCAGTTCCTTGCTACTTGTAAGACTAAAGATACCAGAGTATTTTATCCCCCACTTTGATAACTGAAGACTAATGCCTCCTTGTAGTGCATTGTAATTTTTGTTCTAAACCTGGTTTGAGAATTTGTCTTCTGCAGATGCTGTATATTTTTAAAAATCATTTATAGCAGTGGAACGATAATTTTATGAACACAAATAGATGTATTATAATTACTGAATATGCACTGGAGTAATGCACAAGACCCAAGTCATTAAATTTTCATTACGAATGTATAAATTGGGGAAACGATCAGATTTGTTTCTAGAAATGTAATGCCTGCCAGGTCACAGACTAGCAGAGGGATGCATAAAGGTTGAGTTGAGCTTAAAAGCTTGTGTATGGGACCTGAGATGAAGAAAAATGAGGGAGGGAGAAGAGTGTAAGAAAAGGTAGCACTATGTTGTAGTAATGGATACTTTCATATAAAGAATTGGCTTATTCTAGTGATTAACAGATTCATTAAAAGGTAAAGGTAAAGGTACCCCTGCCTGTACGGGCCAGTCTTGACAGACTCTAGGGTTGTGCGCTCATCTCACTCTATTGGCCGGGAGCCAGCGCTGTCCGCAGACACTTCCAGGTCACGTGGCCAGCGTGACAAGCTGCATCTGGCGAGCCAGCGCAGCACACGAAACGCCGTTTACCTTCCTGCTGGTAAGCGGTCCCTATTTATCTACTTGCACCCGGGGGTGCTTTTGAACTGCTAGGTTGGCAGGTGCTGGGACCGAACGACCCCGCCGCAGGGATTCGAACTGCCGACCATGCAATCGGCAAGTCCTAGGCACTGAGGTTTTACCCACAGCGCCACCCGCGTCCACAGATTCATTATGTGGTGCTAAATATCGAGCTCCTCCAGACAACCTATTTATTGAGCATTCAGCCTGGTGTGCTTGTACAAAGTTTATCTGCAGGTTAGATTATATCCAGTCTTCATTGTGTATTTGTTGTGCTTTGTTTATGGGGAGGTTATATGGCAATGGGTATTCATCTTGATTTGCTTTGAAGACGTTTATATGTCATCCCAAACAAAGGTCCATATACTTAAAGCTATGGTTTTCCCAGTAGTGATGTATGGAAGTGAAAGCTGGACCATAAAGAAGGCTGATTGCTGAATAATTGATGCTTTTGAATTATGGTGCTGGAGGAGACTCTTGAGAGTCCCATGGACTGCAAGAAGATCAAACCTATTCATTCTGAAGGAAATCAGCCCTGAGTGCTCACTGGAAGGACAGATCGTGCACTCCAATACTTTGGCCATCTCATGAGAAGAGAAGACTCCCTGGAAAAGCCCCTGATGTTGGGAAAGATGGAGGGCACAAGGAGAAGGGGGCAACAGAGGACGAGATGGTTGGACAGTGTTCTCGAAGCTATGAACATGAGTTTGACCAAACTGCGGGAGGCAGTGGAAGACAGGAGTGCCTGGCATGCTCTGGTCCATGGGGTCACGAAGAGTCGGACACGACTAAACGACTAAACAACAACAACAACAATAACAACAACAACAACATATGTCATTCCGTTAATCATTCATTCATTCCACACTTTTCAATGCATTTCCTGGTCACTTTCCAAGCTGCAAAAGGCTAGTTTCTTTTTTAAAGCGGATTTTGTTTGCACTGTGGTGAAAGAGTACTTTAAATCCACTTTAATTGGACAAAGTTCCTGTTATGGGCTTGAAACCCTCCTGCAAAATACTGACAGTCTGGAGTACCTCAGTTTTATTTTGTTTAAACCCTAGTCCTCATGGATGCCGGAGAACATTTAGAAGATGGTACCACTTATGTTGAGAGCCAGTATACCCTTGAATACCACTTGTAGTGGAGAACTGTTGTCTTCATTTCTCGATTGTGGGCTTCCAGATGATGTTGTTATCTGGTTGGCTACTGCTTAGAGTGGGGTGCTAGACAGATGGGACCTTATTCTGATCCTCCAAGTTTCTTCTGGTGCTCTCAGCGTCTTTGCTCATGGCTCTCTGCAGATACAGCCCTAATGATCATTAAAACTTTCATTCAGCATTTCTGGATTTATCATTCTTGCTCTGTGCTAGAAAGCATCTTGAGACCAAGATGTAAAATTAATTACAGGCTTGGCAAGCAAAGTGAGGACGTTTGCTTCTAATAAGGGAAACAATTTACTGGGAATCTCACCTGTATAAGCCACTTCAATCTGAACAGGAGTTGCGTCAGAGTACAGCTGTAGATCTCCGGTTTGTTTCAATTAAGCTTGTTCAGAGGAATCTGATAAATTGCGCCCAACTCTCTCTTTTCTATGTGTTAACGTTTTAAGATTAGCTAATTGAACCTCAGTACATTTGAAACTGCTGTGTGACTATGGTAACTCATTGCTTAGTTTAATTAAACGCTACACAGAGACGCGCCCATACTTGTACATGAATTTGTGTGAACTTTTCTTCCCCAGCTCATAAATTATTTCTCATTCAAACAATGACAAGTTTTGGTAGGACTTCAGACTCTGAGGCCAGTAGAAATACCTAGGCTTGCATTGGGAACTTTGGCTATATGTTGGGTTGATCGCCCAGTAATACTGCAGTCTGGCTGAGCATTCGAAATAAGCTTGAGAATAAGCACCATAAATTCCACGTGTGAGAGGGAGTAACAGTGAGGGGGTTAGATACTGGGAAGTGCAAATAAATCATATTTGCAGCGTGTGTAATCTTTAGAACTTTCTAGCTTAGATACTCTTCAGCTTACATCCAGCTTCTCCTTGTGTAGCTCTGAGTAGCATTCATGGAATTCCCCATAGTCTCTGATACAGGCATTGACCACACTTGCTTCATATAGAACTTCACATTGCTGAAACAGAATGTCCTGTAGCAAATGTTCTTGCCTCTCCCTCATAATACATTGGTACCTCAGGTTACGAATGCTTCAGGTTACATACACTTCAGGTTACAGACTCCGCTAACCCAGAAATAGTGCTTCAGGTTAAGAACTTTGCTTCAGGATGAGAACAGAAATTGTGCTCCGGCGGCGCAGCAGCAGGAGGAGGCCCCGTTAGCTAAAGTGGTGCTTCAGGTTAAGAACAGTTTCAGGTTAAGAACGGACCTCCGGAACGAATTAAGTACTTAATCCGAGGTACCACTGTATTTAGGTGCACTTACACCATGTTGTTACATCATTACATGGTATGTTTTCCTATTGGTAGGTAGCAGTGAGTTGGGTGAAGAAACACAGGTGATGATGTCAGGTGTGGTGGATGTTCCAAAATGTTACAGAGGAGAAGGTGGAGAGCTTGATAGGGATGGCCATTTGTGTCACTAGTCCCATGTTCATCGTAATGCCGAGGCGGTGAACCCTGAGGTCCTCCAGATAGCGAGGGACTACAACTCCCATCATCCCTGGCCAGTGTTGGGTTGATGGGAGCTGGAGTTGAACATCTGGAGAGTAACAGAGTTAACTATCCCTGGTGTAATATGTAGTTCTACCCTTAGCATCAATGCTACTATGGGATAGCTCAGTTGGTAGAGCGTGGCACTCATAATCTCAGGGTCATAGGTTCAAGCCTCACATTGGGAGAAAGATTCCTGCATTGCAGGGGGTTGGACTAGATGACCCCCATGGTCCCTTGCAACCCTATGATTCTATGATACCATAGCTTCAGGTATTCCTAAAACATTACACTACAAAATAATCACCTCGGACTAAGTTTACTCCCACCTCAAGAATATGAACCTAACCTTTTTTCAAAGACTTGTGCTTTATCAAAGCATTTATTTGGAACATTTTTATTTGATTTTTGGGCTTGAGTCAGCTAAGATAAACTGCTATTGTGGGAACAGTTTTGCTGTGGATATTTTATGCCTGGTTTCCTTCCTTCCTGTCATGTGTTTTTAAAAAATAAAAGAAAAAAGAGTAAAAGAAAAACTGCAGGTGAATACTTGTTACTACATGTTTTAGGGAGTTCAATAAAATACACTCCTTGGGGCAGAATAAAGTCAGTTTAGATTTCCTAAAGGTAACACCACACTGCTATACTGCTGCCTCAAAAGGCCTGCAGGGCTTTTGACCCATCAAGCCAAAAGGAGCTCACTAGTCTCGTATATAGTGGTCCAAGGAGGCTCAGCTTTCTTTCTTTCTTTCTTTCTTTCTTTCTTTCTTTCTTTCTTTCTTTCTTTCTTTCATTCTTTTTGAGACTATAAAAAGATTGAGTGTTTCTAAGTGGCTGAGAGACCACCATCTTGACTGTGCTTTCAGTTAACCTGAACAACATGGGTGTCACGTCACACAGCTCAGTTTGGGTTCTATGTTGCAGTACAAAGGAAATGTAAGATAATTTACAGGGTTTTTTAAATAAACAAAAGCTACTGTCTAGTGTATACACTTGGTTCCCACCTTATGAATGTTCACTAGGTGAAAATTCACTTATCTAAGCATGAAGAATTAGTACCCAAACCTCCCTATTCACACTGCAGATTCAGATATCCAAACAAAGGGCATTATTTATTTATTTTTACTTGTTTGCCTTTTGCTGATTGACTGAGGAACAAACGGAGGGAGGGGGCACAATGAGACAAATCGGAGCATTTTTTTCAGCATTTCCTGGGGGGGGGGTTGTTTGTTTTTTTCTTGGGGGTGGGACAAAACTCCGTGGTTGGGAATGGATTAGAATTGTTCCCATAGGAATCAGTGGAAATTGTGGACTCATTATGTGAACAGTTGCCTAATGAATGCCTTTCAGGGAACACATTGTGTTCAGTAAGCACGACCCCTCCATGTGCAAGGAAATAGGCATAAACACCAGTGGGAGCAGCACACTGGCTCTGTGTGTTTACACTGCCCCAACCTCACCACTGCCTCGGCCCTCTCCCTCTATCTCCCACTAAGCAGCAGAGACACGGCTGACTGGAGGTTGGGTGAGCAATGCCACCATACCATGCTGCCCACTGCTGCTAATAACACACCTATTCTCCTATTGTTCTAATGTAAACATAACAGTGAAAATTCTCTATTGTATCTAGAAAGCTTTTCTATCCTGACATTTAAAAAACAATTCACACCAAAGCTTCCTCTTCTTCTAATTTCAAGAGCCATCCATCAAACACTGGGTGGGATAAAATCTGACAGATCATCATTATGCAAGCAATAAATTTATATATATATATATATATATATATATATATATGCAGGTTTTGGTGTCTTCGGGTGTCTTCCCGTGTAAGAGTTGGGGTGTCTAGGCGACGTTTCGACGAGGTCTCACTCGTCATCTTCAGGCTGGTGCTTTCGGCTTCTTGTTACTGGAACAGAGCAGGATCTCAGTGTTTGAGTTCCTATAAATACTGTTGAGGGGGTGTGGTGTATAGCCTCCAACGTTCTGGGCAGAGAGGAAGTTCCCAGGTTAGTGTGCCTTTTCTTCTTTTGTTCCTTAATTACTTGAGGGATATCTTGAGTGATTTCTTGAGTGATATTCTGAGTACCACTTAGGTGGGTCATTAAGTGTGGATTAGTTGCTAAAGCATGGCCCTCCTTCCTTATATCAAGGGCACTACAGATAAAATTAGCAAAATCCTCCATAAACACAATATCAAAACAGCCTTTTGCACCAACCAAAAAATAGCCAATATCCTCAGAAACCCCAAAGATAAAATCCAGTTGGAAAACCAAGGGGTCTATGAAATACCCTGCAAAGTCTGCCCAGCCACGTACATTGGACAAACAAACAGACGAATAAATGCACGTATCGCAGAACACAAGAATGCCGTCAAAAAAGAAGAAAAAACTTCCTCTCTTTTCCAACACATGAAAGAAACAGGACACGAAATTAATTTTGCAGATTCCAAATTGCTCTTTAACATGGAACATCACCACAAGAGAATAATCATGGAAGCCATCGAGATAGAGAAACACCCTCACAACATGAACAAGCGTGACGACACGTCCCGCCTGCCAGACATCTGGAAATTAGCCCTCCCCACAAAAACCGACACCAGAACCAGAGGCACACAGAACGCCATCACCAATCAACCACACCAGACCCAAACCCAGACCCTCTCCACAGATAAATTACAGACACCATCCAGTAGCCAAACCATAGTGGCACCTCCGGATGCTGCACCCCCCTGCAATCCCTACACAGATCTGGCTGGCACAGGGCACAAAACCACAGCTCGCCCCTATACACGAAGCCAAGCCAGAGCACAACTAAGTGCAGTACAGCCATCTTCTCAGAAAAACTCTTCACAAGCTCAAGAGGTCAAGACACGAAAGCTTTAGCAACTAATCCACACTTAATGACCCACCTAAGTGGTACTCAGAATATCACTCAAGAAATCACTCAAGATATCCCTCAAGTAATTAAGGAACAAAAGAAGAAAAGGCACACTAACCTGGGAACTTCCTCTCTGCCCAGAACGTTGGAGGCTATACACCACACCCCCTCAACAGTATTTATAGGAACTCAAACACTGAGATCCTGCTCTGTTCCAGTAACAAGAAGCCGAAAGCACCAGCCTGAAGATGACGAGTGAGACCTCGTCGAAACGTCGCCTAGACACCCCAACTCTTACACGGGAAGACACCCGAAGACACCAAAACCTGCATATATATGTATATATATATATATATATATATATATATTTTAAAAAAAATGGGCCTTTTGTATTCAGGTGGCAGCACACAAATAAGAGTTCGCTGTCTGTCTAGGCTTCAGTCTTCAGAAGTAGAAATTATCACCTTGCACAACCTTTCTAAAGATGTTTGAGCCTTAGGCTTAAGTACCTGAATGTCAGAATGAATAGAGATCTGGATAGCCAACTTATTGCTCAAGGTGGAAAACAGTATAGTGAGCAAAAGCAGAAAGAGTGCTGCAATAGAATTCATGGGATGGGCATGGGGTAGCAAGCTTTGGAAGTAAGAGTTTCATTACTATTCAAAATGATTTCCTCAGCAGTTTACATAAGAGTTTTCGGAAATACAAACAGAAGTGATCAGGGATGTGCTTAGGAAAAGCAAATAAAAAGATGTTGGAGCTCATTAAAAAGTTTGACACAGTCTTGGGGAATCATGCCGTGTCTGTGTGGTGTACATATGAGTATGCATGAATGCTTGTGTCTTAGTTTACATTCTGCTGCCTCATGAATGGCAAAAGGGGAAGCTATTGATAAAGGTAAAGGTAAAGGGACCCCTGACCAGTCGTGGCCGACTCTGGGGTTGCGGCGCTCATCTCGCTTTATTGGCCGAGGGAGCCGGCGTACAGCTTCTGGGTCATGTGGCTAGCATGACTAAGCCGCTTCTGGCAAACCAGAGCAGTGCACGGAAACGCCGTTTACCTTCCCGCCGGAGCAGTACCTATTTATCCACTTGCACTTTGACGTGCTTTCGAACTGCTAGGTTGCCAGGAGCAGGGACCGAGCAAAGGGAGCTCACCCCGTCACGGGGATTCGAACCGCTAACCTTCTGATCAGCAAGTCCTAGGCTCTGTGTTTTAACCCACAGCGCCACCCGTGTCCCTAAGCTATTGATAAGTTGAACGAATAAGCACTTTCAGCTGAAAGGCTGACTGCCTGGAACTGATGGGAGTTGTAGTCTAACTACAACTGGTTGGTATCCTATTGACTACTCCTGAATGGGGAAACTATTGACAACAAGTTGAACCAGTAAGAGCTTTCAGCTGAGGTGTGTAGCTTCTAATAAAATAATCACCACCACAACCACCTCCCATGTTCTCCCTGATTTGGAAACTGGAGGCACTTCAGGGCTATAAGATTTCCTGAGAGTAGGAAAGTACTATTAGTGAGCCCTCTGATCTGGCATTCCCCCTTGGCAGAAAAAGTAAGGGGATGACTGGGACTTTGATTTTTGTCACATACGTAGGTATTTGGACTGACAGCCTTGCTGGCTCAGAATCAAAATCCTCTTGCCCAACCTTTGGTTTCCAACAGTGACCAGGCAGATGCCTCTGTGAGGGGTTGTGGCGAAGACAACAGCCTTCCCTTGTTTGTCTGTAGCAACTCGTACTTGGATGTATCTGAACATGGCAGCTCCATTCAGCTGTAATGGCTGATAGCCATTGATGGACTTCACTGTGATTAATGATAGTGAGAGAGAAAATAAAGTATTCCATTAACAGGTTCATGAAGTGAAACAGTCTAGAGGAACACCAGTAGAAAATTGAAACCTAGCAGGGGTTGGCTTTGGTTTTTCAAAATTCAGCAGTTCCCCGTGTGAGGCCAAAATTTGTTGCTTGCTCTACTTCTCACCTAGCATTCTGCTCAGTTCACGACATCATAGTTGCAATGCCCTGTGGCGCCCTCTAGGCTCAGTGCCCAGTGCAGCGGAATCCACCTCTGAGCCCAGTGTAGCAACTGTTTTGAAATTAAGTTGTGGAGTTGCACAGTATTCATAGCAACGTTTATTCTACGCATCATGTTTTATAAGCTTTGCAGCAGCAAATATTACACCTAATCTCAGCCTTAAGATGTACAACTTGTTTTGTTTTAATTAGGGTACTGAGTTATTTTAATGTCCCGGGAGGTGTTCATGTGTGCATCTGTGTGCAATGTGCATATGTTTGCTGCAAGAGTCCTGCTTTCATGTTGTGGTAGTTTTAGCATGCCGGAATCTGAAGAACTTCTACCTGCCTTATTAGCAATTACTCAGCCTCTTTCTCCACAGACTGACCCATCTCTACACTTTCGTACACTACCTGTTTCAATAAGACCCAGTGAGCTGCACAAAATATCTCATTACCTGTTTGGGGGTCCATGAGGAACACATATGTTGGATTTCTCCAGGTTGCACTCTGGTCCCACACACATGCTCATCCGACTGCTTGATCTGTACCAAAGACAACTCCCAAATATGTCCAGTCTCATGTTGCACCTTACTGATACAGAAGCACAAATGTTCTCTTTTTTATTTTTCCTTTTGGAGATGTGACCTTCATCTGCCTTCTAGCACTCTTCAGACTGCCTCCCGTGTGTATTCAGTGTGTGTGTGTGTGTGTGTGTGTGTGTGTGTGTGTGTGTGTGTGTGAAGTTAGCACTGACAATCTCACTGCTGCCTGCCTGTGCATCATCAGGTCACTGCCAAAAGCAGAGTACGCAGTTCGAGAGACAGGCTTGCTATTTCAAATTCCATCTAGGAGAGTCGGGTTGGCAAAGATCTCTGCCCCCCACCTCACTCCCGGTCTCTGTTTCTTCGTCTCTCTTTCCCTATACACATGTGTGTGTGTGTAGGAAAGTCTCAGCAAGGTTTAAAGGTTCACTGTGGCAATTTTGAATAAGGGATTCCGCCCAGGATATACAGCCAGTTTTCTTAGGTAAATTAGGATAAATTAACTCCATTTGAAGTGGCAATTTAAAAAGTGTAGTACATCCTTTAGCCTTCACATTTTCTAACCCACCCAGACAAATTGCAGTCCTGTAGGGACGTGACATGGGCATAGCTAAGGGGGAGGGCGGGGGGCAACTGCCCCCCTAAATCAATACAAATCAATACAAATATGAGCTTCTTCCCCCTGACTATGCCCATAAGACACGATATATTCTTACCTCTGCCTGGGATTTGTGGGGGAAAGTGGCTCTCAGACATGAACTCAATGGGACTTACTCCTAAGTAAATATACTTCCTGCATTTTTTCACCCAATCCTTTTTATCAGACATTTAGATTGCATTTCTAGACCCAAATATCAGTGAAGCTTACTTCTCAGCAGTTATGCCTAGGCTTGCCCTGTTAAGGAACAAGTTGTACACACCATGAACTCCTGCTGTCTGAATCTTCCTCCTCCAAACTGCCACCCCCTTTAAGCCGCTAGGAGCTCAGATGACTTGAGCGGCAGAGCAATCTCCCTCAGCAAATCTTCTCCCACTGGAGTCATGCCCCATATAACATTATATACAGGATTTAAGATGCACTTTGCAAATATCTGTGCACTTTGCATTTTGCAAACATCCGTGCTGTAAATGAACTCATCAATATTAACAATTTCCCAGGCAAAGAGAAATAATTAATCATTTATCTGGAATTCATTTTGCACACCACTTGTTTTCCAATCTTGTATTTGTTGGTTTGCATTTTTATGGAAAGATCGTTTTATTGCTGCTATTAATGTATTTATGGACTTCACCAGCCTGTGACGTAAACGGTGACCGGTGGGTGGAAGGGTTTTACAAGAGGTGGCACAAAACTGTGAAAGGATGTCCTGATCCTTTGTTTTGGAGCTCAACTTGTTCACTTCACCCAGACTTGCTGTTACATAATGTCACATTACATAAGCAAGAACAGTGTAATTTGCATAATCGTCAACCCTGTAATTTGGTGGTTACAATTGGCAGATCTTTCTCAAATGCCCGGGGCTAGAAATTTACTGTGATGGCTGGAAACTGATTGTTGGCTTAGGATTCATTATTAATATTGATGAGTAGTGCAGAAGAGTGGTCAGATGTCGCCATTAATTTCTGAAAATAGAATCAAGGCATTTTTAAAATGGTCATTCAAATGCAACGTGTGTTGTTGAAATGCAGCAATATACTGGCGAGTGCCACTCATTGTCAGTTTGATGGGCTTGTGTCCTTATACAGAATTAGAGAGAAAAGTAGTGTTAATGATTTGATATTTTGCACCTGCTACCTTGCGTGGTGTGGAACTGCTGTCTGTCTCTCCTGTCATCAAAAGTAGGTTTGTGGTGGCGTTTCACCTCTTGCCTGTCGGTCATCTCTCAATACCACTCAGAACTGATGCCTCGGTTACCAGAATGGTGTGGGAGCAATTTCCGCCATGTCTAGTCCCTTTAGTAATGTCTTTAAGGAACCACTTCATTTGACTAAATTATGCAGTTGTTTCTTACAGATGTTACATGGGCGGTGTAGGAACATGATTTATTTTGGGCAAAGAGTTAAGCATGGACACTGAAAGTAGCAGAGCTTAAAAACACTTTAGTCTGATTGTGCCCAAGGTAAGCTATCATTCAAGTCTTTTTACAAAGGGTAATGTATAGCTTTTGGTAATAATATATTTCTGTGAAGTGTTTAACTTCATGAAGTGGCTACCCACAGCATTCACACTTAGAAACCCAAGTCGGGCTCTTGGAAAAGGTCTTAATGTCGGTTTCACAACGAACAAAGAGCCTGCTGTTTAATTAATTGGGTCTAATTGAGAGCTTTCACATATTAGTGATCACTGAACTGTAATTGATAAAGCTACACCTCAAAGCCTTTACAATTGCCAATTGCATGTTCTTGTGAGGTTGCATCCTATGCGTATGTGTGGGAGGGGGTGGGTTCTGTTAAAGCGGTCAACTAACTTTTTCTGGCTAATTAAATCAGTTGACATTTGCTTCATCCAGACAATTGCTTTCACCTGGGAAATGGCACCTAAATTTGCAGAAATAAGTAGCTTAATAAGGTACCTGGGGCAAAAGGGTAATGCACTAACTAAAGGCCGTACTGTAATTTGTTTGTTACTGAACCTTAATGCATTCACCAAGCAGTAGAGCTCTTCTCTTTCCTTTGCTTGCTCTTGCACATGTGTGTACCCAGAAATCCTCCATGGGTAATTATGAGTTGGCTGGCTGATGGAAGGTTTTGGAGTATTTTTTTAAAGTCAATTAACAGCCTCGCTTTTAACTGATTATTTAATTCGGCAGGAAATTATATTGATCTAGGAGATATTTTGAGACTACTTAATGGAGATGAAAAATATTCCCTTGGTTAAATAACAATAAATCCTTTACTGACAGGGAACATCATATTAAACCCATTGACTGTATCCAGGGAGGTCAAACATAGATGGTTTGCAGCAATGCTGTCTTGTGCAGAGTACTGGCCAACCAGGGACAGCCCCAATTAAAAATATTGATTAATTACAGCCCAAGATTTAGAGGTTCCTCAAAAGCTTGTTAAGGAAAGGTTCAGCCGTGGCAAACAAATGAAATAAGTGGAGGAGGCAAAGCACATCTAATGGCATTGGCAAATCTCAGTTCTCAACAAATTTCCCTGTTAGAGGAGGTTTGCTGGCAATTAGATACTTCTGGAGACTGCTCTGCTCTTAAATAGCAGTGACTACGAATGCCATTTCCCATCTTGGTTTGTGATAAAGGCTGCACATCTGCAAGACTTTGGTCTTTCAAATTTCAGGGTTGCCCTGTGCAAGACCAAAATTCAACTCCCCTCTCACCTTCTGTTCGGCTCAATTCGCTATGCCATAGTTGTGATGCCCTGCAGCATCTTCTAGGCTCAGCACCCAGTGCAGCAGAACCAGACACGCTTCCCCAAAACATGCCTCTGTCCTCCTTTTTGGAGAGGGTGAAAATTGATGTTGTTTCATCCTTCTGTAAATTCTAGGATTGGCTACGGTCATGAACTCTCTTTGGGGCTCCCCTTGAAGACCTCTGTGATGCTTCTTTGAGTTGCTTCTTGTTGAATTCTTGGAGGAGGGGGAGCATATTAGACGCCTACCATATTTTTCGCCCTATAGGATGCACTTTTTCCCCTTCAAAAATGAAGGGGAAATGTGTGTGCGTCCTATGGAGCGAAGACGCCATAGCCCCGCGACCCTCTCCCAGCTGGAGAGGTGACGCGCGGCTATGGCAGAAGCCTCTCCACTGCGCCTTTCCGCTGCTCCCTGACCTGCTCTTTGGGGCTGGTGGTGGGCTTCCCCCCGCCAGCCCCAAAGAGCAGGTCAAAAGGAACCTGAAGCCTGGAGAGCAAGAAGGGTCAGTGCACACCGACCCCTCTCGCTCTCCAGGCTTCCAAGGTAGCCACCTGAACGCACCTTAAACGGCACCTTGTTTTAGAGCAGGAAAACAAGAGGGGGGAAATTCTCCCTCTCTCTGCGCAGCGCCTCCTGCCGCTTTGCTGAAGGGGTGCCGGGCAGAGAGGGGGAGAATTTTTTCTTCTTTTTCTCCACCCTCTAAAACAAGGCGCATCCTATTGTCCGGTGCGTCCTATGGTGCAAAAAATACGGTATTTTATGGCAACTGCACTGGGTTGCTTGTTAGTTTCTCGGTCTAGTTTAAGTTGCTTCCATTTAAAGCCCTCCAGGACCTGAGACAAACATGTAAGACAGGTTTTTCTCCTCTTCATATGAGCCCTGTCGCTGTCTGTACTCTGCTGGCGGAGGCCTGTTCTCTGTGCCTAAGGCATGTGGGGAGAGGGTTCCTTTCAAGGAGAGCATCACCCCAACACAAAACACCTTGTGCATTTTGAAAAAGAAACTCTACCTCCTGCCTGCATTGCTGGTGGCTTTCCCTTCCATTAACCAGAATCAAACTTCTAGCAACAACTGCCTACCTGTTAACTGTATTTGGATCTCCAGGTAGGAAAGAGAGACAAGTCTGTATCATAGTGAACCTACTGAAATTGCCAAAACGATGCACTAACTGCAAGCAGCCACTGCCCTTCAAAATTCCCACTTCTCCCAATTTTGTGATGCTGTTCTCCAACTATAGAAAAGTGTACAAAAAAACCATATATGAAGGGGAAAGGGTGTGTGGAAATGCAAGTATTACTGAAAGCAATACACAGAAATACATTTATCAGGGGAATTGTCGCAAAATGTTATATTAGGCAAAATCGCTGCAGAGAAAAAAATATGTGTATTAGGAGGAAAACACCCTAAAATGCTGATGAACTTTCATGATTAAAAATCTCAAGCTGATACAGAAGTGTTGTGAACTGAGCTTAAGATTTAAAAAATGAGAAACGGAAGAGAAATATCCCTGACAGATTCATCCATTCCTACCTCCAGGAAGGAATTGTTAGAGGAATAATGATCCATACCACATGGAGGTTTGTGGTGCAATGAAATGAAGAACTTTGCATAGAAAGGTTTTCTTTTCTTCCTCTGAATTGCCAAAGAGGGTTTCAGAGACAGATAAATGTAGGAAATGATTCAGTGTTATGTTAATTATACCCACTTTCTCCTCCTTTACCTTTATCAGCGCCACAAACATGCACACATCACGAAAATCCTTATCATGCCATAACAGCACTGCTGACACTATCAGCAGCTGGCTGTTAAAACATTTCGTTAATTTAGGTTACAAAGGACACGCTGTCTAATATTTTATCTAACTGCATCTTTTTTTAAAAAAAATAAATGTTTCAGATAAAGATGAGGCTGCCACAGCCAAGGTCCTTAATTACTTTTGCTTAAAATAGATGAGGTCCTTGTTCATCTACTTCCAATTTAGGAGTGGAAGATCAGGTGTGAATCTGGAAATTCCTGATGGCTTCCCAGAGCGGAGTGGCTCCTTTGCAAGAGGAAGGGATAATCAACCTTGAAGAAAGCCAAATGCAAGGGAATTAATGTAGTATTTGAGGGGCCTCTACATTATAATTCTGGGGGAAATCTTTCCAACATGGGTTGCCATTTGGATGCAGATTCAGAAGGCTCTGAGGCTGCAATCCAAACTGCCTTTGTAGCAGGCTGTGTTTCTTTTCCCCAAGAGGTCGGAGGTGTCTCTTCTCTACTAGAGTCCACCTGTGAAGAGGCATCAGCATCACTTCACCAGTACAGAACTCTTATTCCACCAAACGGGCAGACAGTACTGCCAGCAAAATACCTACTGGCAGTAGCTTGTAGAAGGGTGTTTGGGGGACGGTGGTGTGAGCTGGCCTGGGATCCAAAGGATCGATAACCAACCCTCCTGCAGATACTAATATTGAGCAGCTTGAAATGACTGGATGCATAAAAACTGGGTCCTTTTGGAATAAAACATGATTGAGGCCCATAAGTTTGATGCAAAGCTTTACTGGCAGAACTTTCTTCAAAACAGAACAAAAAACATTACTTAAATGATATATCCAAACAGTTCCATAAGATCACATGCATGTCCAGCACAGGTTCAGCATCTTAGAAATAGCTTTAAACAGGATTGAGATTAAAACTCACTCTCTCTTCTCCATTACAGCCTGAGGCTATGCAGCTCCTGCAGTGAGCTCCATTATCACATCTTACTTCCACACTGGTTGAGGGCAAAATGCCAAAGGCAACTCCCTTCAAAATGGTGATTTGCAATTGAATAGCCTCCTGTGTGATCTAAAGTTAAACACATTGGAGTTAGCAGAAAACAATAGTTAATTATCAACCCATCTGTAATGTGTATGGGTTGCTCGTGCGTAAGTTGCCGCCTCTCCAGGCTTTGTTGCCTTGCTAAACCTTTCAGTCTGGGCAGCCCTTCACTTCGTGGCTGTCTCAGTCGCTAGCAGAATCCGTCAGTGGGCGTTTCTTAAATCTTTTCCAACATAAAAGTTGTTTGACACCCAGTCTCCTCCTACTCTCTCTGCGCGGAAGTCTTCTGCTCAGGGTGGGCGTGGGTAGCGGAGGACCCGTGCTCTCCCTGCTGGTGTCCGGTGAAGAGTCTTGGAGCCCTCCCGCCGATTCCCCCATCACCCCCTCTATATCCCTGGTGTTGCGCTGATTTGCTTCCCCATCTGCAGAGCTGCCTCTCTCCCTGCTGGGCCCTTCTCCAGCATCATTTGAGAGCCTTCCCTCCGCCTCTAGCTCCGATGTCAGTTCCCTGACACCATCTAGGAGCTCAGACAGCTTAATATAGCCCCATGGAAAATCCCCATGTTAAAGCCTTCAGTAACACACATGAGCATTCTCTATTTTATTGTGAATTATCCAATTATACTTAACAAGTCCCGCTGCCATCATTGCAGTATTGGACTTGATTCCTGCACCCACCACCACCTGCCTTCCACTTGAGGTGGTGTGAGCAATGAGGTTGCGGATGCAGTCATATCTCTGTCACACTATCATGCCCCATCACTGCCCAACTGGGGTCTGTCTGGATTATCCTGTAAAGAACCCTTTGCTGTTAAAAATGGACGTTTCACTTGGGGTTGGTATTCAATTCTGAACACCTTTTTAGAGAAAGGCTTCATGTGCCAAAAGACAGCAGGATGCTTGTGCAGATTCACATATATATTTAGGATAATACTTTGTATAATAGTTGTATGGGGAACATTAGACTTACCTTCGCATCAAGGGGTTGACCTCCAGCCCTGAGCTTTGCCTGAATGGTTGCAATCTAAGTATTGTATTTAAGTGAAAGTCCTAAACGTCCCCTTAGAAATGTGGAAGCAACTTAAAGAGAACCAGCAATCATACCAGCAAGAAAATCTTTGAAAAGGTCATAGAAAAAGGCTATATTTACTTAGAAGCCCCTCTGTGTTCACTAGGTTTCCTCCTCTGATTCATGTGCATAGGATCCTTTCTCACTATGGCAAAATATTACAGCACATCGGTCGATTATTTGACTAGACAAAACATTGTTTGTCACTTAGCTAAAGGTCGTATAGTACAACTGTAGCAGAAATAAGCGTATTGCAAAAATCCACCAAAATAATTAATGCTTGTTATGCTAAAAATAGCAGTCTGAATTCTATAATCTTTATTTTCAGCTAACTGTTGCTGAGCAACTATAAGTGTCTGTGAGCAACTTTAAAGAGATTGAACAAGCCCTCAGAGCTAGTTTCGATGGAGGCTTTGTCCTAGCTTTTGCTATCAGGTGGTCCCTATGGACATTCTTGCTAGACTAATTGACCACAAATATTATTGCATACTAAGTGATCAATTGACTGGTATTCAATGCTAGTATAACATATAGAACTAGAATTGGTTTAAACAAAGGTGAGGACAACATTAGGAGGCATAATACAGTCCTGGTATTTAGCCCAGATTGGGTGGCCAATATAGACAACATATTACTGCAGATACTAATATTGCACAGATTGAAGCAAATGGATGCATAAAACTGGCTCCTTTTTGGAAATAAAACATTGTCAGGACCCATAAGTTTGCTAAAAAGCTTTACTCGCAGAACTTCCTTCAAAACGTAACAAAAACAACAAAAATACAGCCAAACAGTTCCATAAGATGCCAGTCCAAGGCATAAGCTCAGCATCTTACAAAATATTACATAATTCCAACAGACCTAAAAGCAAAGGTTTTTCTCTTCCCTACAGCCTCCATTCTAGCCTGCATTCTGCCTGAGGCTATTTATCTGGAGAGCCATTTACATCTTCCATTTACATCTTCTGTTCTGGGAACAAAGACTAAAAACAACTACCTTCAAAATGGTGATTTGCAATTCAATACTTCTCATGTGATCTAAGGTTAAACACTCATGTGTCAGCTAGCAGAAAACAACAATAGTTAATTATTGACTCAGTTAAAGCTCAAAGTTCCTTAGAATACTGAAGTGGAATTTCCACAGAATTACCAATACATTTTCCATTTTAGTGTCAATTAAATAACTATTCTTAACATATGTCTTGGTCTGCCAGCCATTTCTGTACACCTAGTTTGAAGGAGCAAGTGAACATCCTGTTGTCCTGCAAGCTCATATTATACTCACCAGTTCTATAAATGATATTTTGGGTATCACTATTTGGCTTCATAGACAAACACACTTTTTCGTGCTAATAGGCATCATGTAGAATCCGTGAGAAAGTGACTACTTTGCTGTTCTTCTCTTATCAACAGCCTAATTCTGTCCACTTGCTTCATTTCTCATGGACAATCTTTCCTTCTCACCAATATTTTGCAGAAAGGAAGAAGCTCTTCTGGAGGCTTCTTGCAATGCATTTCCTGTATTCCACTGGAATCTGTTTTTTCTTCATTTAGTTCCGTTCACCAGCCATCCAGCCCTTCCTTGAAATTTCTACAGCCACTTGTTCTACTGTGCAGAGGCAAATTGAAAAGCAGCTTAAAGGTTAACCTTTACAAGCTGATCTCTCCGTAAGTATAGGAAACCTCATAAGAAATCCCTGCACTTCCTAATGGTCTCAGGAACCTTAATGGTGGTCCCTGGATCACAACTGAGGGGCCACTGTAGGATTTGCAATGCTTTACATAGCATTAGTTTTCATTTATGGCTGCTGAGAACCTGTTCCCCCAGTTTTTCCCCAAGCACAACAAATATTATTCATTTGGTTTTATTTATTAAATTTGCATACCGCCCTTCATCCAAAGATCACAATGTGGTTCAAAACATAAAAATACAAAATGAGAACACAAAGTACATATTATTATTATAATTTTAAAAACCAACCACCCCCTCCCACAAACACATTTAAAATGTGATAGAATGATAATAATCCAAAGACCTGGTTAGAGAGAAATGTATTCGCTTGGCACCTAAAGATAGAAGAAGCTAAGAGAGACTGCCTAGGGGAACATTCCGCAAACAGGGAGCCACTGCAGAAAATGCCCTTTCTCATGCCCAGCCCTCTCATGAAGGAGAAACACAATGATTGCAGGATCTGATCCAGACCATATGGGGAGAAGTGGTCCTTGAAGTATTGCAGCCCTGAGCCATTTAGGCCTTTATAGGTCAAAACCAGGACTTTGAATTGAAATCCAGTGCAGCCAGGCTAGGATATGTGTAATGTGCTGGCAGTAGTAATCTCAGTAGACCTATTTTTAGCAAGACATCATGCGTCCCAAGAGGCTTCTTATTAGCTAAATGTAAACAGCCAGTTCCTCTTTTCCCCCTCCTCCTCCTCCTCTGCTCTTTCTGCAAAATCTGATACAAATGGCTTTAAAGCAGCATCTTTCTCCTCTAGAACAAAACTGTCTTTTGAGCTCTGACATATTGATCAACACGGTTTTTCAAAAAAGCTTTTAACAAATGGGTTTCAGTTCAGTTGCCACCTTCAGCTTGGCAGGCCTGTCATCTAGTTCAGAAATACTTGCCACCTTAAAAAAGACTTGCCATTCAGATTCATTTCTTTCTATAAGTCAATGTGTTGTAAAATGGAACTAGGCGTAACAGAAGAAAGGTAAGCCTAGCTCTTCCACTGTAAGGAGCTAGAAGATGAACAGAATCCAGTTACTACATCTAGCAAGGCATTCAATAATGTTTCCACCTGGCCACAGTATGTCCTAAGGTAAATAACAGTTCAAGTTGGCTTGAATCAAAATGCAATTGAATAGATCAGAACAACAATAGTAATTAAAAATGTTGGTCCACCCATTCAAGGATAGGCACCCAGCAGCATGCTATAAAAAAAAAGGTTAATCCTGTTTTCCCTTAACATATTTATAAACAGAGGATAAATTATGTACACAATGCACTGAAGGTAAACTCTTCCTTCCTAAGAATCTATTGAAGCTATGTTCTTGCTCATAGGCGCCGACTCCATGGGGCTTGAGGGGGCCCAAGACCCCTCAAAAATTCGTTTGGGGGGGCTCTGCCCCCCCCCAATAATCTCTGGTGCCCCTCCAGCAGAGCGCCATCGCCGCCCCTCCCCCAGCCCAAAATGCACAGGGTCGGGCTGCATGCCTCCTGCCCTCCCTCCCGAGCAAAAGCTCCACCCTTCGGAGCTGATTAATAGGCGCAGCACGCTCTCCCCTATTCGCTCATGAGGAGGCGGCGCCACTTTATCTGCATATTCATGAGCTTATTTATTATTCATGAGCTTTCCCGGGCCCCCCCAATATTTTTTATAAGTCCGCGTCCCTGTTCTTGCTTAACTTCCATTCATTTCAATGGGACGTCTGCAAACACTCCTATTTCCACACACCATGCATAAACATAAGAATTCGCCTTCAGCTTTCCCTGCAGTTGCTCCCACTTGTCCATGTTATCACATCTTAAAACTTTTCCTCCCCAGGATAAAAAGCAGATTTGTGGTTTGGGTGAGCAACACATATATGTGGATTATGAGCAAAAGATTGTGAAAGGCATTAGACTGTCTAAAAGAGTACAATGAATAAAATAGAATTTTGCCTACAATAATTATTACGTAAAAGCTCTGTTTGGTCATTGGCACAAGATGAAGGAACCTCCAGATTGTTCCATGTTCAATATCAGAAACTCTTTCCTCACGTTACCTGAAGCTCCTCTAAGCTGATTATGGTTCCTTATGGCACCTGTTCCTTAAAAAGCACAGAATGGCTACCCAATTTTCTCTGGGAAGTCACACTTTACTAAGAAATAAGCCCACAGCAGGTCCGGAATCTGTGACCTGAGTGATAACAGGCAGGGATTCTGCTTCAACATGTGTTCCACCCTCAAAATATTAATCAAAGGAAAGGGATTACAGATTAACCAACCAGATCAGCAAAAAAAGGCCTGCTGAAGCACACTAGGGTCATAGGATGTCATGTGATAAGGACTGACACGTACAGAAGTGCCTGGATTAGTCGTGTTCTCTGCTTTAAACAAGGAGACTTGGCTTGCTGTTGGTCTTTGCCCCAGGCTCTGTCCACAACTTTGATATCCAGACTTAGAGCTGGGTCGAAAATATCTTCAGAAAGGATGCCTAAGACTTGAAATGCCGCTTTCCTTACTCCGCATTGCACTGCAAAGTACCACAGCTAGGTGTTCTCTGCTTCAGATGATACAATAGCAAACATACATTTGATTTTTTGTGTGTCTGCAGTGGAGAGTTCTAGGGCCCTTGGTGCAAGCAGCCACTGGATATGTTGAGCTGCAAAAAAAAAGTTAAGCATGTGCATACATTATATTTTTGCATGTACGTATGAAAATTAAATGTGACAACAGGCCCACGCTTAGGATGCATTAAAGCAATGTATGTAAATACACTTGTATCTGATTATGAACGTATGGAAAACCGATCAGGTGGTTGTTATGGCAAGCCTTTGTAGACTTGAACACCACTCTTCCTCTGACAGTCTTCCCATTATATAACGTGTCATTTTTGCTAATCACTGTCAGGTACAATTTATCAAGGGAGAGATGTTTTGATTACATGCTGAGGTTTCAGTTTTATTATTTTTAGCATACATAAGACCGTATCTCAGACAGCTATTCCCTGTTAGAAAGAGAGCATTATACAATACTTTCAGGTGCATATAAATTCAATTGGGACAGAACTGTGTGGTTTGTGGCTTGAAAGGATGGCACATTGGACCATTTCCTTTGCCAGCTATGCAACCCCAGGGTCTTACCAGCAGAGCATCACTGTCAGTTTGCTGGCATTTTACTTACCTCAACCAATAGCAGCATCCATCCCTACTGTGGTAGAATAGACGGGGCAGGGCTAGCTGTGCATAGGGACATATCTGTGTGTGAGTGAGTGTGTGTGTGTGTGTGTGTGTGTGTGTGTGTGTGTGTGTACTGTATCTTTATATATTTCCAGTGATATGCAATAGCACTGGACTGAGTATTCTGCAAACAAGTACATGTTTGTTGAAAGGTGGAGATATAAAATGATGTGGGTAGATGGAAAAAGAACTTCTGCAGCAGGCATTGTCCAAAAGATGACCAGCACTAGTTCAGGCCTGCACAACTTGCGCCCCACCAAACCAAACACAGTCTGCTACACAAGCACAGTACTCTGCCAGGAGGTTGATAAACTGTCCTGATTGCCATCTCTGGGACTGCTAAAACAAAGGAGGGAAGGAGCGGGTTGCTATCAAAACACAGCTGGTGGGCTCAGTTTGGCTTGACCGGTCACAAGGTGTGCAGATCTGCCCTGGCATAACTCCTGTCCACACTACAATTAGGTGTGGTGGTCCTACTTCCAGGGACAACAATAGCCGTTTTCCAGCAATACAGCACGGCGGTTTAAAGCTGCTAGGAAATGACAGCTCTGCCAGAACATTATGGATGGTATAGGTGCCATCTGGCTGGTTATAATCATGGCTCCTTAGAAAAGCGACTGCATTTAAAAAGGCCCTCTTGCTGCTGAGTGGTTATGCACACAGGTAAAGTCCCAGTTTAAAATGCTGGAGATTTAGCTGTGCAAAACTAGGAGCAGGACTATAATCTTAAATGCCAATTAAGAGCCTGGGAATTTAATTAACGCAGGCTATTAGCGTCTGAAATACGAGTCTGCAGAGCATAACACCAAAACAGATTTCTCAAGTGTGTGACTCTTGCTCATGGGGGAAATCTCCCGGGTAATAAAAAAAATAATACACTCTTCCAGTGCTATATGGCATGGTCCACTTTAAATTGCTCTAAGTTTATGAATACTGATACACACACCTCAGTCTCTGAATGGCAAGGCATGCCAGGGGTTCCCAAACTTACCCAGGGTTTGGTTTCCTTGGACTGAAGGTCAGTGGAGACTGTGGTGTCCTTAGGATACATCGGGTTTTTTGCTCATATGTACAACCTGAGCATAGGATGGAGGGCTCGCAGCATTAACATCCCAACAGATCTGCTTTCCCTTTAGGTTTCCAGGGAAGTCCCAAGCCACAGGCACACACAGGCCTCTTGCTCTCCAGGTGAGCTGGGAAGAGGCCCGCCTATTTATTTCTATGGCAACAGAACAAGCTCTTTGGACATGTAAATAGCAGTACTTAAATGGTCAGCTAAGGCTATTATCTTACAAATATGAATCTTACAAATAAACTTGTCTGGCAGGTTCAGCAGCCTCCTTTACTAGATTCTAAACCTCACTGGATACAGGATCACAGGCCTGGAAGGGAACCATAGCTATCATTCAGACTGACCCCACCAAACCTGTAACAATACTATATTTTAGTTTGTACCCAGATACTGCAAGCACAAGTCAATACAGAAGTGTATGATAACTGCTTGGACCTGAGACTGGGTTTTAAAGACTACTTGTTTTGGCATTTCTGAATATGTTTTAAACTGTTCACAGTAGTTGAGGGGGTTTTTTTTGTAATTGTTTTATGTTGTTTTAATGAAATCATCATTTCCGAGTTGTGTCTTTACACTACATCAGGATATAAATACTTAAATAAAATATTTGTTTCTTAGTTTTGCATCTGGATTGGTATGTTAGGCAACTCTGAGCAGCTATTGATTAAAGTAGTGATGATTGTAGTATGGTAGTTATTATATAAGAGAGAAAAGACACCATGGAAAATGGGAGAGGAAGTTGAAAAAAACAAAATGAAAGTTTATTATGTTTTGAATTGTATATGTGATTTTTTTTTGAAATGTAATAATATATAAAAAGTAGTTGTTTTATGTAGTTGGTGGGGGACCTGTAGCCCTCCAGTAGTTGTTCAGCTACAACTCCCATCGGCCCCAGGTAGCATAGTCAATGGTCAGGGATAATGGGAGTTGTAGTACACCAGCATTAGGGGGGGCACAAGTTCTCAGTCTTTGCCTTAAACTGACAAAAATGAATTTCAAACAAGCACTGGTATAGGAAGATAAAGCAACGCAGCAATGACGACATGCTTTGCATAAAAAGGACAGTTTGAATGTGGAATATTGCCCTGTTCCCCCCCCCCTCCAATTTCTTCCTCCCCCACTCCTCCTTAATGAGGGTGTAATGAATCACTGCTAGCCAAGGAATAAATGAAATTCTTCCTTCCACTTTTACCTACACATCCTCTGTTTCAATTGCTTCATTCAGTTATTAGTTTCTTCACCTCCTCCATTGACTCGGTTATTTGTCCTCACTGGCTCCTAGTACGTTTCCAAGTACAATTCAAAGTGTTGGTGCTGACCTTTAAAGCCCTAAACGGCCTCAGTCCAGTATACCTGAAGGAGCGTCTCCACCCCCATCGTTCTGCCTGGACGCTGAGATCCAGCGCCAAGGGCCTTCAGGCGGTTCCCTCATTGCGAGAAGTGAGGTTAAAGGGAACCAGACAGAGGGCCTTCTCGGTAGTGGCACCCGCCCTGTGGAACACCCTCCCACCAGATGTCAAAGAGAAAAACAACTGCCAGACTTTTAGAAGGCAGCCTTGTTTAGGGAAGCTTTTAATGTTTAATAGATTATTGTATTTTAATATTCTGTTGGATGCTGCCCAGAGTGGCTGGGAAAACCCAGACAGATGGGCAGCGTATAAATAATAAATTATTATTATAGGCTGTAGCTCATTGTTGCACCTTGTCTGTGACCCATCCTTCCTTTCACTCACAGGGCTTGTAGTTTCCACTCCAGTTTACTCTTTTCCAAATTTGTTTTGTGATTGAAAAATCTGGGGGGAGATAAAGAAGGGAACAACAACAAAGAACCCCTCTCCTCCTTTTCTTAAATGAGTGGCACTTAGAAGCATTCCTGGAAATGTGATCCCTGTTATCCCTTCTCCAGCTCTAGCTTTTAGAGTGTTGGGCAGTTTTGCTTTCCATCTTGATAGTCCCCCCAGAACCCAATGAATTGCTACGGGTATTCAGTCAGAATCCGAGCCCTAGTACAATTCAGTAAAACCGTGTGGTGTTATGGGAGTTATGTTTAACTGTGTCAGTTAAAGAGGTGACACCGTTTGTAGACTTTTTTTGCTTTGATTACTTCATAGAAATATAGAATCATAGAGTTGGAAGAGACCACAAGGGCCATCGAGTCCAACCCCCTGCCAAGCAGGAAACACCATCAGAGCACTCCTGACATATGGTTGTCAAGCCTCTGCTTAAAGACCTCCAAAGAAGGAGACTCCACCACACTCCTTGGCAGCAAATTCCACTGTCGAACAGCTCTTACTGTCAGGAAGTTCTTCCTAATGTTTAGGTGGAATCTTCTTTCTTGTAGTTTGGATCCATTGCTCCGAGTCCGCTTCTCTGGAGCAGCAGAAAACAACCTTTCTCCCTCCTCTATATGACATCCTTTTATATATTTGGACATGGCTATCATATCACCCCTTAACCTCCTCTTCTCCAGGCTAAACATGCCCAGCTCCCTTAGCCGTTCCTCATAAGGCATCGTTTCCAGGCCTTTGACCATTTTGGTTGCCCTCCTCTGGACACGTTCCAGTTTGTCAGTGTCCTTCTTGAACTGTGGTGCCCAGAACTGGACACAGTACTCCAGGTGAGGTCTGACCAGAGCGGAATACAGTGGTACTATTACTTCCCTTGATCTAGATGCTATACTCCTATTGATGCAGCCCAGAATTGCATTGGCTTTTTTAGCTGCCGCGTCACACTGTTGGCTCATGTCAAGTTTGTGGTCAACCAAGACTCCTAGATCCTTTTCACATGTACTGCTCTCAAGCCAGGTATCACCCATCTTGTATTTGTGCCTCTCATTTTTTTTGCCCAAGTGCAATACTTTACATTTCTCCCTGTTAAAGTTCATCTTGTTTGTTTTGGCCCAGTTCTCTAATCTGTCAAGGTCGTTTTGAAGTGTGATCCTGTCCTCTGGGGTGTTAGCCACCCCTCCCAGTTTGGTGTCATCTGCAAATTTGATCAGGATGCCCTTGAGTCCATCATCCAAGTCGTTGATAAAGATGTTGATACTTTACTTAAGGGCAATATTTGATGGCTGGTGGCTAGTCGTTACTGGACACACCCATCTGTGTAGGAAGGAACAAAACAGTTTGCTGGGTTTTGCAGCATTGGCATATCCAGGGAAGGAGAAAGTGAAGAATATCTGAGATTTGTAGCTGTCTTGACAAGAAGACAATTTGCTTCCTAGATGCCTGGAAACTCAGTTAGTTAGAGCATAGTGCTGATAATACCAAGGTTGCAGGTTTAATCCCCACATGGGACAGTGGCATCTTCCTGCATTGCAGAGGGTTGGACTAGATGATTCTCAGTCTCTCTACAATTCTATTGTTCTAACTGATGTAAAGGCTAACACCATTTGTCTGGGTATCCCTCATGGAATATTTGTAAATAAACATATCACAAAGGTGCCATGAATCTCTCCAGTACTGTCTCCTCACAAGGAAAGTGATCCTTGTGTAAAAGGCTGCCTCCAAAGCTTTGTACCTCTTGGTGAAGTGATGAGCATGAAACAATATTTTCATCTGAAGCCTCTGTGGTGGTGTCAGCAAAAGCTATACTGAGCAAGATAAAAAATGTTCATTTTTAAAACAAAAACTCACCAAGCTGGTTCCAGTCCTTGGGGAGGAACTGCTAGCAAAAAAGGCACCAAATGTGTTTATTGGAAAGTGAATTGCTATTTGCTAGGAAATGGACCGAGACCAACTCATTTCAGAAGTGTTCGCTGGACAGCTGGTAGCCACTTCTAGGCACAACTGAGCCCTGATCAGTATTTAAACCAGTGACCTGGAGGTGAAAATCCTCGTATCCTGTTATCACCCTACTAAGCCAATGTAGCACAGTAGAATTTGTCATCTTTAATCTGTATTTATTGGCTTTTAATCGGGACAAAAGCTGAAATATGTTCAGCAGCTGTGTGAATGTAAATTCCGGTCGGATTTCTCTGGTGGTGGCTCTCTATACTTTTTCCTCTTGTTCTTTCAGCCTCATTGACATTCATGAAATTCTATCAGCAATTTGCACCCAAAAGCAAACCAAGGTGGGTGAGTGGGTGGGTCAGAGCAGACACGAAGCTGTGTTTTCAACAAAAGAACAGAAGAATTGCCTCTGCCTCTCTTTACAATTTATTTTCCAACTTTCTGTATATAACATGCTATGTGTTGCTTTGGGTTGTTGTTTTTTTTAAAAAAACAGGATTTATTACCCACCCTTTACCATATGGTCTCAGGGAGGGCTACAGCAATATAATAATATACAGTTATAAAACAAGTGAAACACATTATGCCGTGCTAGGGTTTGTTTATATACTGTCCAAAGGCAACCCCAAAGCAGTGAACAGCATATTAATCCAAAAGAAAGATAAAAAGAGTACAATCAATCAATACAATATAAAACTGCAAAATACTGATCACACTAGATACGCATTCATGATCTGCACTAATGTTCTCAGCACAGACATGGCCCCCAGCATCCCACTTAACACTTAGAAGTATAGCTAACCCTCTTACACACCCGTTTCTCTGGGCTAGGAGCAAGCCCATCCACAACCAATCACCTATGGGTAGTGCCTTCACCTTCATCAGACCCCTAAGGACCAACCCAAAAGGGAACTTCCACTTGGGGTTTCCCCGCTGGAGCTGGCCTGTTGGCGATGACCCACCATCAATGGTGGCCTCCAAATATATAGACTACACCACTGGAAACTAGATTATGATATGAAAATCACAGTCATACACTCTTATGATTTGAAATGGATGCATTTGTTGTCATTTTGCAACGTTTCTTGGATAGGTCATTAGATTGCCTCTGGGGGGTTTCTTTAGTTTTCTGTATCTTGGCTTTTTCTTTTTGCACTGGAGTCAAATGACGCTTCTTTGTACTTAACTTTATAATGCATCGCTCAGTATCTTTTTTTCTCAGGACTGATTCACAGGTCTGCTACTTTTTCTGTTATGGTTATTAATTAAATTTATATACCGCCCTTCATCCAAGGATCACAGGGCGGTTTGCAGTATAAAAACGCAAAATAGTTTATTTAGCCAAAGGCTTGGGAGAAGGTTTTCTACATGGAACCATCTAGGCAGCCTAGAAGTACAGAATGCAGCCTTATGAGGAAGGCAACATCTGGCCGGTAACAACACCAGATACTGCAGCTGCTTCCTGGTAGCTATTTGTGTGAGCAGAGTGCCTATGTTTGCGTGATGTCAGATCAGATATTATTTCTGTCATGTGACTGTATTCCTACAGACCTTTGGCTAGCTCCTCATGGAAGCACTGTGTAGGCTATTTCACATTTTGAAAATAACTGATGCACATTAAAGCCATCAAGTGATCAGTATGCACGGAGGCACTTGTCTTCAGAGCCATGCAGAGGGAAGTTCTTCCCCATGGAATTTCATTACTTGCTGAAATTCTGTTGCTTTCTCTCTCATAAAGAGTGGGGCAGAAGAAAAGGTTTCAGGGTAGTAGGATGGGCACTTACACATCACCAAATGAGAGGACAAAAGAAAAGCAGATCTGTATAAATCCTGCAAGTGCTAACTTGTACATAGTGATGCACACTTGGAAACAATTACTGCCATTTAAATAGAGTCACAATCCCTCTCAATATAACAGTATATCTGTTGTTTCTACTGTCCGGTCAGGTGCTTATTGTCAATGGGCAACTTTGAGGGTCTCCCTTTCTAGGGTTCTTCAAACTTGGCTTGGACAGGCAATCTGCCAAAAAGAGGACCCTAGGAAGTTTGTAATATGTGAGCTAGCTTCAAGTGATTTGTCCTCGAGTATAAAATGTGGCAGAAAGGGAGGAGGTGAAGGTGACACTTGGCAAGTGGCCCGTGAGAGACTACAGGGCAAGTCCAGGCCAAAGCACCCTTCTCTTGGTAACAAAGCGGGTTATAAATAAGAAAAAGAATGCGTGCAGATCATTCCTCCACACACCAGTGACATTTTTTTCCTGTCAGCAAGGTCTCAAGTCTTGTTTTCATTTTGGCATATGGCTTTATTTTTGACACGTTTCAAAAGAAAATCGATTCCGTAGTCCCGCTACAGTCACATCAAAGCAACATACCTATCCAAACCTAGGATGAATTGCTGACGTCGAACAACTACATCACTATTTAAGGCAGCACACTTTCCCTAACCAAGAGTTGTTGTTGTTGTTTAGTCGTTTAGTCGTGTCCGATTCTTCGTGACCCCATTGACCAGAGCACGCCAGGCACTTCTGTCCTCCACTGCCTCCCGCAGTTTGGTCAAACTCATGTTGGTAGCTTTGAGAACACTATCCAACCATCTCGTCCTCTGTCGTCCCCTTCTCCTTGTGCCCTCCATCTTTCCCAACATCAGGGTCTTTTCCAGGGAGTCTTCTCTTCTCATGAGGTGGCCAAAGTATTGGAGCCTCAGCTTCACGATCTGTCCTTCCAGTGAGCACTCAGGGCTGATTTCCTTCAGAATGGATAGGTTTGATCTTCTTGCAGTCCATGGGACTCTCAAGAGTCTCCTCCAGCACCAGAATTCAAAAGCATCAATTCTTCGGCGATTAGCCTTCTTTATGGTCCAGCTCTCACTTCCGTACATCACTACTGGGAAAACCATGGCTTTAACTATAAGGACCTTTGTTGGCAAGGTGATGTCTCTGCGTATTAAGATGCTGTCTAGGTTTCTCATTGCTAACCAAGCGTTAGGGAACATAATTCGAAACGCGCAGCGGCCCATTGTCCTCCCCCGCACCTCCCCCCTCAGGAACTGGCTTGCCTAAATAACTGAGGGGGAGGAGCCAAGCGGCCCTTCCCGCCAAGAGCAGCGTTGCTTCGGCGCAGAAGAAGGCGGGAACTGCGCGCTCGCGCATTGGGGGAATTAGAACCTTATTTGCAGCTGCTGCTGCTGCTTTTAATTCCCTGATAAACCCATTACATAAGGAGCGACGGGGAGACTTGAGGCGGCCGCCGCCGCAGCTCCCCCTCCCTCCGCTGGGAGAGAGAGAAAGCTGCCTGCAGGCAACGCAGTGCATTGCGTTACATGCACCGGGGAGGGGAGGGGAGGGGTGGGAGAGAGAGATGGTGTCGGTGCAAGCGCCAGCCTTGACTCAGCAAGAGTGGCGCGCGGCCCCTTTAAAGGGCCAGCTTAACCCCCCCCCCCCCGCTCCACCAGGCTCAGGCGTGCCGAGCGCGAGCCGCGTCTCTCCCTCCCCCCTCCCCTCCCTTGCTCTCTGCTCCATTGCAGGGACAGGCAGCCGGCTCTCGCTTTCTCCACCACCCCCCCGTCCGCCGCGCGCGCCTGCCTTCCAATCCGCATCCGCCGCCCGCCTGCCAGCCAGTCCCGGGGAGGGAAGGGGGAGAGGAGAGTGCGCGCCCGCGCGCGCGCCCCTGCTGCACCCAGCAGTTTCGCAGCCAGCCTGGAGAGACGGAGACAGACGGGGAGGGAGGGAGACGGCGCACCAGGAGAGAGAAGCTGCTGCCGTCGCCGCTGATCGCAAAGCGTGCGCGCGCCCCCCCTTCCTTCCAGCGCTCGCTTTTCCTCCCCACCCCTGACAGCCCCCTGTTTCAAAGGGGGGGAAAGGGAAGGGGGGAAAAGAGCAAGAAACCCGAAAGGCAAGAAGTGTGTGGGTGGGGGGCGCGGGAAACAATGGAGGTGCCTCGCCTGGATCACCATATGAGCAGCCCGAGCAGCCCCTGCGAGGATGTCATCAAGAACCTCAGCTTGGAGGCCATCCAGCTCTGCGATAGGGACGGTGAGTGGAAGGTGTCGGGGCTTGGGGGGGGGAGAGGTGGGGAGGTAGGGGGAGCTCATCTCAGCGCAAAGCGGCCCGTGCTCTTGCTGCCACCGCCTCGCCCCACCCCCACCGGGCTTGCTAATGCAAAATTACACCCCCCCTATGGCTCTTTGTTGCTACCCCATCTACCCTCTCCTGTCAGCCCCCCATCCAATCTTGCGCGGGGTTAGGTGTAAATGTCCCCCTCCATCCCTGGCATTTTGAGAACAAAAGAACAGTTTTTTAAAAAAGGAGGGGTCGCACCGTTATAGAGGGAAACCCCTCTATAAGGTGCGGGGGGGGGGTAGTTCTGCACCTTGCAGAGCGCTTGCCTGTTTCCAGAACTGGAAAGGAGGAGGAGCTGCATTCAAACGTTAATTAACATTTTCGGCTCTGAGAAACGCGTGTTTAGGCATGCGTTTTCACGCGCACAGCCACTCCGAGTCCGGTTGGGATGATCACTTCTTGCGAAGCCATGATCTCGAACTCCAGGCACGAACCCGATTGTGGCGTCCTGAATTATTATTTAGAGTGGGGAGTGAGGGGGTCGCATGTGCTTAGCTCTCTCTTATTTATTTTACCAATGAAGAAACTTGTCACATGTAGTAATTCAATATAAATGCCGCCTGAGGGGTACAAAACGCCAGGCTTTGTGGCGGTAGTACGGGGTTTGGTAAAGGAAAAGAGAAAGGGAGGTTTGTATGTTTCAGCACCATGGAGAGTTGCAGCCTCTTCTCTGGACTGTGGCGGAAGTTCGCTTGGTGGGGTCTGATCTAATGCAGAATTCGAGACTGATGCAAGCGATTTTGTGTGCTAATGTTAAATCCTTTGTTCTGTACTCTAGCAGTTACAAATTTTGATACAGAGGGAATATGGGAGTAGACATAGCGAGAAAATCTTAAAAGCAAGGGAACGTGACAGTGTTGGCTTGTTAATGCATATTCTGCTAAGTGGCATGGTTAAAACTAATAACAAAACTTAATTTGTTAGGCAGAGTGCAAAAGGGTTGTTTGAGCTGCAGAAACCCAGGCATTTGTAAGCCTGTGTAATAAAGAACGGGGAACAACCAATTTACATACTGATGTACCACACTGAAGACTAGCAATTAGGAGTGTGTTTAATATTAATTCTATACAATTATGTCTCACTTCGTTGAAGAAGCACTGTGCTAAACAGCAGAATAACCTGTGTTCAGAAAGTAATACCCAAGAGTTAATTTACAGAACGCAATTTAATTTTGTATTCCTTTGCCTACCTTATATTGTTCAACATCTAGTAATTCAAAACAACTTTAAAATTATTTTAAATAGTATCTCCTAGCTTAAAAGTAAAAAAAAAAATGGCTTATATGACAGTAAACTATACCACAAGGTTTTAGTACTCTGAACATTTGGTGGTTTAATGTTATATTTCTTCTGTCTACACATATTATTTTGGAGTATGCATCTGCAATCTACAAGCAAGTTATTATTGAGTAGTCCCATTTGTGACAGTTGAAGTACTGTAAAGTTGGTTCAGGACTGCAAATCAAGTAGCACAACAAATTTGCTATATACCCTAAAAGCTTTGTTATAATGGGCCTTTTTAGTGCCAGACAACCATTCTGAAGCCGAATATTTGTCAAGTTTTAGTTTTAACATTGTGTTCAGGAGTGTGAGTTTAATGAGCCTTTTCCATTTCTACTTGAGTTCTCACAATTGCCATGCAAATTTCAAGGATTATATTTTTGGTAACAAGTACAATGGCATTAAAACCCGTGTTAAGGGAAATGTTCCTGTGTTGGTGTGGGCAGCAACAAAGCAATACTAGCTTTCATTTAACAGATACAGTAGCATAATTTCCTTAAATTGATTTAACTATGTCATTTCCACAAAATATTTAACAGTGGATGCATTTGTGCTTCCCAATAAGCCAGGGTTGCTGGCTTACCATAGTTTATTGTGAACAAGCCGGACACTGGTGCATCATTCCCACTTTGCTGTTCCTCTGATGTGGGTGGAAAACAAGAAGCCATAGTCAGTTTTAATTCTGTTTCAAACCATGGTTTGTTGTTCACTTATAAACCTCTGGCTTGTCAAGGATCCTGGGTTGGGATGTCACAGGAAGCCAAGCTTAATTGTGGCTTCCTAGTTTGTATCTTCTATTTGCGTCAGAGGGAGGGGTGAAGTGAGAGAGATTAGGCAGCATTCATCAGCACACTGCTTATTCACAATAAACCATGACAAGCCACAAACGTGACCAGTATATATTAGTCATAGCTGTGTTTGGTAGCAGCAGATATTTTGAGATGGGGGTAAATGGAAGGCTCGCGTAGTTCTCAAAGTGTAGTGAAGCTTGCAAAGTTAATTGTAGCAGTCTGCTAATTGATTCAGAATAGTCTTAATTAATTGTTGTGTACAATGAAGCAGGGTTACACTTTTTAGTGTGATTTTGTTTCCTCCTGATCTTTAAGAAAAAGAAAAGCTGGCTCAAAAAAAAAGATATTAGGGAAATGCCGGTTCCTCCCCACGATAGATTTCGTGCCTAGCTAATCCTCATACATACTAAACTCTGATGACTGGAACTCCACCAGTGTAAGGCTCATTAATCCCAATGCCTTTTGAGGTAGGGCATTATTCCAAATTTTACAGGCAGGCAGAAACGTGTGCAGGCTTGGTGCATCAAAATTTTACCGCTAGTGTGTTTAGAACCTGATGTGGGTAAGTGCATTTGAAACATACTTTGCTTCCAACAGGTGGCACTTAAGACTCAGGAATGCCTACATGGAAAGACAAAATGGGATAAATGGACCCAACTTTCCAGGAGAGCAGCATATAATTAGTTGCTTCTAAGTGCAACACCATAAAAAACGACGTAGCATCTCTTCTAAAGCATCATGGGGTGCAATCTATCAAGCAGTGTTGCTGTACAATGAGCATTTTGATGGCTCGTGGGCAGGGCTCCTGTGAAAACTCCACTGAAATGAATGGCTATTTCACAGCAGCGGTTGTAAGGGAGACTTGAATATGATCTTTGCAGTTCTCGTCTCTTTGAAATCACTGGGTGTTCAACTCTTCCCCAGCTGACCGATGGTTTAAACTGACTAATGTTTTCATTTTATGGCTGTAGACTTTCACGCATTTGATGTGTGTGAACCTCACCGAAATCGCCAAGTACACTATTGCAGCCCATGTTCTTGTTGAGAAAATAGGCATTTGGAATTGGCTTTCTTTTAACTTGCTTAAGGTGAATCTAATCAGACAAGCACTTAACGATGCCAACTGACAATGATGTGCATCAAAATGTGAAAAGGATAAAGGAACACACAGAATAACGAACATTATATTCAGCAGTATTTTAACCTACCACTATGTAGTGGAGATGTTAGCTCTATAAATATAAAACAACTCAGTTCTTCTACAGTCTCATTTGAAAGTTGATTTGATTTGAAAAGTTGCTTACTTGGTTGCCATCTAGACCCAATGTATAGCAAATGTGAGATGTCAGAATCCTAATATTAGAAGTTCGAGATAAAATAGTCTACCTGTTGATAACAACAATACATTTATGATGTGACATGCATTTAATTTCCATTTTTCCTTTTCCAACTGTGTTGCTACCCTGAAGGCCGAACCGAGAATCTAAAATACTAATAAATTCCAGACGAGAAGAAATTTGATTATTCCAGAGACACACAAACTCTTTCTGTAGATATAGAGTAGGACTCCATTATAATATCAAAATGTTCTTCAGGTGGTCCACATCCATATTAATCAAATTAAATAAAAATGAAATATTTATTAAGTGCCAAAATCAACACATAGATGCAGTGAAAAATCAGCCCATAGAAATTATAACATCTTTCAACCTTCTTTTAAAAAATACAAACTCCTGTTTTAAGATAGCTGCGCTGGTCCACAGCTCATGTTGAGGCTTAACTTAAGAGTGCTCACGTCAGTGTAAATGACAGAGGCTTCAAATATCTGAAAGACTGTCTCCTTCCCTACAGAGCAGCAGAGAGGGGCCTCTTGGTAGTTCCATCGCCCTCACAAGCTTGGGGTGTGTGTGGCAGCCTGGGAGAGGGCATTCTTTGATGATGATGATAATAATATTAGAAACATTTTGCAATAGCACTTAAAGGCCTGCAGGTATCTGCTCAAACGGACCTCCCTGTTCAAGTTGTTCCATAAAGCTGGGGTCGCTATTTAAGAGCAATCCTAGATCATCCAATCAAGTCTACTTCTAGAGTGTTTTCAGCAGATCCTTTCTGCAAATTGTAAGTTGTAATAGGGAATGCAATAGCCTTTTAAAAACTAATTCAGGGCTCCCTTGTTGCTGTGGCGACTGAATGTGCAGATGGAGTTCCCCATTCACCTTGATAATAGAATGAGATGCATAGTATTCAGTGATGTGAGGGTTTTTTGGGGGGGAGTGGAATCGAATTGGAAACATGTCCAGTTCATCCCTGAGGGTTTTCTAGTGATCTAACGTAGCATGTTTATTTTACTTGTGTTTAGTAAATGGAGCTAAACACTTTGTAACTGCCAAGATTGTTTAGAACTGTGTTTACAACTGGCATCCATTCATTGTTATCAACGAACTTAGGAAATGGAAATTTTCCCATGGAAAAATAAAGCAATACATGTACTGTATATTTTTTCTCATCCCACATTGTTTTTGGTATGCTCACAATATCTTCCCTCTTTTGTAACCAATTTATTGGTAACATAGTCACACAGGGAAGCAGTGAAATGGGGGTGGAGCGGGGGGGGGGGAGAGAGAGAAAGAAGACAATTCCCAGCCATTTTTCCCTTGCTGCTGTTTATGCAGGTTAACAATGGATATTCTTTGTTGTCTTGGTGGATCTAATCTAAAATGTTTTCGTTCCATTTTACCACCCCAAAGCCCAATTTATAGGTATTTAGATGTATGCAAACTATAAATATTAATTCATTTTCAATATCCTCTGGTTATTTTGTATCTGCTTAAACATTTTGTTTGTTGTGTAATATTGAAATGCATATTCCTGAATAAGTGCTCATACCTATTTGTCTGTCTTCAATTACCCGGATCTGACTTACAGTTAAATAATTGTGGAAGTGATGGAACAATATAATATGATCTTTAAGCAAAATAAAATGTGAATTGAGAAAGTGATATTAAAATATTAATATTAATAAATAGCATTACACACTTTGCAAAAGGAGATCCAGACTGCAATTTGTCATATTGTGAAGGCACAAAATCTGTTCAGTCTCCTAATCACTCTTTTCCACAGGCATAAATAACTCTAGTGTCATCTTTTCTTCATAATAGGCACATCCTGAAATGGCACAATCACATTTATGGTGCATCATCAACATTTTTAATGTTCATAGAAAAGAAAAGAACAGTGTTAAGGTTGTGATTGCCATATGGAATTACACACACACACACGTGTGCCTAGCTCCTGTGTAGGCACAGCTTTTAAACTTAAAACCAGTGCTTAATTTGAGTCCTGCTGCAACAGAACAAAGTGGGTATATCTAGTCCAGCATTTGGATTTCCCGCAGTGACCCTCCCCATACTTCCAAGAGAGCCCACAAGCAGGGCCTGAAGGTATAGCAGTTCCCCAGATGCTGCTCCCCGCCTAGTAGTCAGAAGGTATACTGTGTCTGAACATGCAGGCTCCATTTAGCTACATGGCTAATAGCAGTAGATAGGCAAAATCAAGGAGGACAAACAAGTCTGTTCCCTCTTCAATGCCATCTAAACTTGTGGCTGTCTGACATCTTGGGGAAGTGAATTCCATTAACTGGGCACTGTGTGGAGAGGGTACAAATGGTACCTAGGTACTCCAGAGGAAGCTCCAGAGGAAGAGGTCCACTCCATGCCTTCATGTAGCTTAGTAGCAACATCTTTCCAGAACAGTAATTCAGAATATTCTTCTTTGTCCCTATTTCTCACATTCTGAAAATGCCATGTTCCCTTTGATTTTACTAATACCCCACTTCTTAATACTTTTGCTTATATCATTCAAGTCTTTCTAATTGTCTGTCCACCACATGGACAGTTGTGTGTGTATGTGTGTGTGTGTGAGTGAGAGTGTGATATGTAATAATGTGTATTCTAATTTTTCTTGAGCATCAGTTATGTCTCCTGCCCCAGGCAATTTCTATCACTCTTCCTTGAGCAGTACTGTATCCCTTCCTTTTTTTTTAAAAAAAAAAGGCCATTTGTTGTTTGCTTTCTAGTGTCATGGATGGTTTTATATGCTTTTGTGCTGTTTATCCAGTTTGCCTTAACATACATTGTATTATTGCATTTCATGCTGACAGCTGCTTCTGAGGCCACGATTGGCTGGGAAGCAGAGTAATCATTAGGATGTCCTATCTCAGCTCCAATGTTGCATCAAATTGTGTCCAGAAGTATTCTTCATTAGGCACTTGAATACAGTCCGCTGAGGACTGTCTCTGCTTAGCACCCAGTCTCCCAGTGGAGCTTTCTTTATAAATGGAGTACTCAAACTATGAAAGAAGAATTCACTACAGTTTCACAAGGAAAGCATGGGGGGGCGGGTTGAAAGTCATGCTATTTCCTAACAGGCAGTTTTTTCTGTGTCTTGCCTTTCCATTGTGTGTGTTTCTGTTAGACCATTTCTGAATGGTTCGGCATTCATTCTTCTACCTCTTTGAGAGGTGTGTTTTTTTTAAAAAAAAAACCATTTGTATGAAATACACAGTCATCTGCTCATTGCGACTACCAGTTCTCATTTAACACCATTGGTGAATTCACCAGTATGTGTTCTCACTCTTCTGGATCATTAATCAAGCCTTTAATTGCATTCGTATCTATCCCCTGCATCTGGGGTACCTCACTGAACACCTGTCCCTGCTTGAATCCCTTAAATTTGCCATGGTCTTTTGTTCACTCCCATGTGCCAGTGTTCCCACAACAAGCAAGACGTTGTGGCAGGAAGGAGGGCGACCAATCGTTTGACTGAGAGGACCTTTTACAAAAAATATATATGAAAAAAGAACCACAAATCCCTCAATCTATGTCAGACTTCAACTGCTTATTATGATCAATTTATTCATAAGGTGGGTTATTTTGTTGTTGTTGTTTCTGTGAGAGACCGGAGCTACTTGAGGCAGCCTTTTCCAGCTTTATAACCTTCAGACCTGTGCCTAACTTAGCTCCATCCATCCATGTAGGATCCAGTGTTAGAAACTCAGATATATATGTTAGGCGCCAAATGGCTCCTTAAACCAGGGTTATCCTCACCAAAACGGAATGCCTAGCTGCTCAAAAGCCATATTTTTAAATACAACTTTTTGGTTCTTGAAATTTATTATGATTGTGCATTTGAAATGTAACAGAATTGTACAGGATGTGTGCCTAGTGTATGAAAGCAGTCAAGATCCAACTATCCCCAGGTATGCACCTCCAGATGGTAGAGATGTCAGCCACCATCCTGGCGCCCAGGCATCTTCACTTGGTAACAAGTGGCTGTTGTCAAGGTGCAAAATGCACCTGGCGCCTGGCCAATTTCGAACGCTGGTGTGGTCCATCTTCCAGATGGTTTCCAGGAGCAAAATTAGGGGTTGTCAAGTGCTGGACAACCCTGACAACATGTATTGAGTGGACTGTCCTCATTAGGATGCTGCATCGGTCCAGATGCTTTGATTTGTCTCTGTTTATTTTTATTACTTTGCTCCATGCACTGGGATTGGAAATATTCAGTGAAGAGGCGGCTACTATTACTGTTCCTCCTCATCATCTAACTCAGCACTGTCTACAATGATTAGCAGCACTTCTCCAGGGTTTCATGTGGGAGTTTCTTCCAGCCCTGCCTGGAGATGTCGGAAATTGAATCTGGGGCCTTTCACACACAAAAGAAGGCACTTTTACCACTGGGTTGCAACCCTTCTCCACAATTGCACGCATTTCAACAAGTCTTTTGCCTATCACTCACCTCATCTTAACTGGACACAAATCACATTTATGGAGTCGCCTGTGAAGTTAACCAAGTCTTGTCACATGTTTGTCCCATAGTTAAAAATGAGAGCTTGGGGACAACCAGTGAATCCAGTTGGCATAGGCTCAGGGTGGTCCAAAGGGACATGGTATATGCTTGGCTTGTGAAACTCTTAGCTGCAGAACGGAATCTATGGAGTTTTGTTACTTTAGGCATGATGGCACTTTCTGTAGCTATTTGCTACTTGCAAAACAAAACAAGGCGGTGCCTAGGAAAGCTCTTGGTGTGCAACAGATGCCTGTTTTTAACTCTTTCCTGCTGTAGCCTGCCTCTCTGACCTTGACAGTTTGCCGCCACTCACCCTTTCTGGTTTCTGGTTCTCCTCATTAATAGTCTTGGCTTGCTATGTCCTCTCTATTCCTTTGAACAATCTCGCAGCTGTTGGGTTTTTCCTACCTCATTAATTCGCCTTCGCTTTTCATATCCAGAGTAATTTTTCTTCTCCTTCGCTTGTTCCTCTCAATTTCTCTGCCCCCTTTGCCATTAATGTCCATCTGCAGGTTCCTTGAAAATCGGCTTCAGCGAGGGCATCGTGTGTCCATTTCTCTGTCCCTGTCCCTGTCTTTCTTTTCTTTTCTTTTCAGCTAGATGCACTAGGCTACCTATTTAAGAAGGAGTAACTATGCAGGGAGCGGAAGTCAAGCCAAAATCTGCATACATGTCAACAGAAAAAAGGAACTTGTGTGTGCAGTTGTGGCTTTGTTACCTGTTTTTGCTACCACAGAGACAAACCACTCGGAAAGCAAAGTTCCAGTTTTGCATGTACTTATCTTCTGCACATCCATTTCCCTACTTTGGAACCGGTCCTGGATAACCACGACAGCACTGTGCAGCTAAATGGGAAGGGACTATCTCTGAAAGAGAACGCAAAGGAATGGGAATTCATTGCATGTTGCTCTAGGGCCTGAGATTCCTTGGTTAACATCCCCAGACAGTCAGGACCTTCACTGGGTAGCATTAGGCCTGTCACTGTCTCTCTGCTTAACTTGCCTCATGGGTTGCTACCATAAAGCAGAGCGACCCCACGTGCGTTGCTCTGGATTCCTTGGAAGAAGGATGAGGTAAGCTATAGATACAGTAAATAATCAGCAACTTAAACTGAAGTTTGCCCCAGCAGATTAAGGTAGAACTAGGTAACGAAAAGTTCGTATGAGCTATATTTGGACCTCCAATTCCATTTTAAGCATTTTTGATAAGGCGTATGGGATGTGCTCTGTCAGGAGCTTTGTGATGATCCATGAATGCTGCCTGTGTGAAAACAGCCAAGATCCAAGTATCCTCAGGCATGCACATCCAGGTGGTCAAAATGTCAGGCACCATTTTCTAGTGTACTAATAGCAGAGGTAAGATTTGATTTGGGGACTTAGTAGTCTGTACCCCTTGTTACTATGGGACACCAACTACCTATATGTATATAACCACCTATGAAACTGTGTGGTACACAAAGCTGGATTTTATTCATGACCACCATCACAAATTCTGACTTTGTGGTTATTTCTATCTTTCATTTCATGTTTCAGTGATGGAACCAAATATAATGCCCTTTTAGTAGTGTCAAAAGTTTCCAGTTGTAACGGAGAGAGAAGAACAGAGCCTTAACCAAAGTTTCCCTTTGAAAGCATTGATGCTATGTGTGCGTTGTCACATCCCTTGTCTGACCTTAAAAATATTTCTTTCAGCTGGTTATAACACATTGTGGTGCTGCTGATGGAATCAATTTCCATTGTGGGGTTGTAGCTGAGTCATTAATCAATTTTAGTTTTATTGTTATCACAAAGTGTTCTTGCCTCTGTCCACGCTTGAATGCTGGTACTGTTTTGCGCAGGTGGTTTAGAAAACAATAATCAGACTTTTAAAAAATATGCTGAAGACCTTGGCGAACCTTGACCATTGTCCATCAAATTGGGAGTGGGTGGGTTATGTCTTGCTAGAATATTCCCACGTAATATATATTGGAACTCCATGTTTCTGTCCTCTTTTTTTTTCTTTTCAGACAAAGAACATTGTCTAATCTCAATGCTCTCTTTTAACTTTGCTATTATTTGATAATTGGACTATGCCTTTCCTAAGAAAAGCAAATTTCCATACTAATTAGGGTTGAATCTTAAAAGCTGCTCACCTGTCAGGATAGGATGGTATAGCTAGACCAGGCCTCAACAGGCAGGACATGGAAACCAGGGTATGGCAGAGAAGAGGGAAGCTAGGCCAGGAGGAATTTGGAATAAGAACTGAGTTTCAGAAAAGAGGTGGCCGAAGAAAAGCAAAGGAAAGCAGACCAAGGTATAAACGAGGGATAAGGGAACCCTTTTCACCCTTAGGGCCCCATTCCATTTTAGGCAGCCTTTTGGGGGCCACATTCCAGTGCTGTGTGGGGCTAGAGGCAAAAGTGGGCAGAGAAACTAAGTTTTGTGTTTGTCCAGTAAGCTAGTTTCTTCACACTTGGACACCCTCCTCTTTGCTCCCTCCTGGCAAGCAACAAGCATCATCCAAGTCGAATAATGCATTTCAGCTAGGCAAAAGCACTTAAGGAGGATGCAGAGTAGGACTGGAGAACTGATGGGGCATAGGCGTAGTGCCAAGGGGCAGATAGAGACGACAACATTTGCCCCCATCCCTGTTATAAACAGATTCAAGGCATGGCGAAGGAGCTCCACCTGGAACAGCAGTCAGCCCTCTTCGCGATCTCTTCCTTGCACCCTGTTGAAGATGTTGGGACTGTTCATAGACTCCACTTTTCTTTTTTCTTTTGTGATTTAAGTTGAATCACATTGAAAGATACAGTAACACGTGTATTTCGGCCCTGATTTCTTAGACTTGATATGCCTCCAAAAATCGTACAGCTCTTTGGCCTTGTATTGATAAGGTAGGCTGGCAGTGCTGTGAGGCCTCTGACTCCTCACCCAGCTAAAATCAACAATGGGAGAAGTATTTGGGAGGGGAGTGTGGACATCATATTTCTTCATGTAGACCTGCCTCATAAGTTCAAAATCACGGTCTTGAGTGAAAGAGGTTAGCCAAATAGTTTTTGCACAGTGTGGTTGACCCGGGAGAACTCCATCAAATGAACCCAGCAACAAGGATTTCTAATACAAGAGTGCCGAAAGGAGGAAGAGACCAGATCTTTGCTGGAAGCCGCCCAGAGTGGCCAGATGGGCGGGGTACAAATAATAAATTATTATTACTATTACTATTAGTGAGCAAACACTGCAGCAGCTGGAACCAGCTGCCCCACAGCGCAGACCTGGCTATAATAGTGTATCTTGTTGCAAGGAGATGGATGCAGAGTTATAGCTTGTAGATACAGTGAAGGGACTCTGTGCACAATGGCCTCTTTCTTCATTGGACTTCTTTAGTATCCCTCCCTGATGATGGCTTGCCCTTCTTTTGCCTCGCTCCTCTGTCACGGGAACCATCCCTTCCCTTGTGACTCTGCAGTGCCTCCCTGGCACTCTTCAAGCTCTGCCCGGTCATACTAGGAAGGTTATTCACTTCTCTTCTGCTGAATGTGTTCTGTTCTGTACTTGCAGTAAAACGAGGTGGTAAAATCTTCAGGAGAGAGATTGGAATGTGCCACTTCAGATTGTAAGTGGGGCTCTGCCACTTTGTTGATGCTCTCTTTGAATGTCTTCGAGGTTTCAGTATTTCATGCAAGAGATTCATAGCAGAACTTTTGGTTTCCACAATTGCAGTGGGGAAATGTGCTATTAAATCCACTTCTTAAAATATTAGATTTTTTTTTTTGTTTGGAAAGTAACAGGGGAATACATAAAATATAATGGAGTAAATGATTAATGGGAAGATGTGCAAAAACTCTACAAGCAAATCAGGGCAAATGCAGGACGGATGCTCATTGCCGTATAACCTTCCCACAAAAAAATAAGGACCAGATACAATCTAACCTCTGCCTAAGGTTTGGACAAGCCAATCAGAATGAAGGGGAAATAAATAAGTTGTCCGGAGGAGCAATCGTATTATGGTGGGGTGGGTGGGATCCTGCTCAGCCAGTTCTTTGTTGTGCTAGGTCTGTACATGCAGCAAAGTGTGCAAGAGTTTTAAGCATTCAAATGTGACCCTCACCCATCTGTAGTTTTAGGACTGAACACTGCTATCCATTTCTGCTGCACATGTAAACAAAGCCAGCCTACCCTTTTCATTTTGTCTCTCCTTGTGTGCTCTGTATTGGGATCTGTTAATTCACATTGCTTAGGGACAGGATTAGACTTGGAGATGCATTCACAAATCTCTGCCATCACATGTGCTTTGGCCCTTAAATTCTCAGGAAGCTGAATTTTACCCCAAGTAATATCATCTCCTGGGCTTCCGGAAGGTGGGGAGCTTACTTTTGCCTGTATTTTTCTGCATTTCACTTCCCTGTGGTTTCTTCTTCTTTCTACAATTTATTTATGTACCTGCAACTCCGCTTATGCCACATTAAAGTTTGTTGGTCTTTATAGGGTGCCACAAGACTCCTTTTGTTTATGCTTCTTCTGTATTCCCTCAGTGTATACATAGGACTCAAAGCATCCGCTGCTTGTGTTCTTAAATCATCAGGACATTATTGGACCCTGGATGCAGTCCTGACCCAGTCTGGCTGTTCTTACGTTGAATGGAATTTGTTTCTATATTTGCAATACAGAATTCACTATGAAATAAGTGTAGATTTCTGATGCCTAAATTGGCCTCCACTTTTTTAAAATGTGCAGTGGCATTTTGACACATCCCATTTATACAGGAGTAATTGGAGACCCCCCAAAAAAATCGATCTAGTCACTGCGACTTATGCTGCAGAGAGATAATACAGTCCTGCTAGGCTGAGCATTCATTTGATATTGCATCAACACATTCAGCCTTAAATAAGAATGCAGAACCCAAAATAACATTGTGCTAAGCTTTTTATAGATGCCATTGTCTTTCTCTGTAGCTGTCCTTTTAATGCTAATTATGGACTGTGTGGTTTTGCATATGTTGCGTGGATTATGTGTTAGATGCATTGATCTTTTGCTCCAGCAGCTATATTCAGTCGAGACCCATTCGCAGACACCCTCCCTTGTTAAAGCAGCATTATAAACAAATTGGCAAAAAACGATAGCCCAGAAAAATCCTTCCTTGCCCACGCATATGTCTGTCTATAATTTACAGTATATCAATACTTGGAAAGGGGCGAGGGGGAAAGACCAATTATTTTCAAGATTACAAATGTTTATTTTGTCTGTAGACATACTTGTTCCAGGTGAGTGCTTGTTCTATGGTTTGGCCTTTAAAGGCTACTGTACCGTAGAATTCACATTAGTTAGAATCCAGAAAAAATGTTGGTAAACTTGATTCCGATTGAAATCAATAGGGGAGAAATAGTTATGTTTTCAATTGCACTCATTTCAATGGGATTTAAGTTTAACTAAGACAAGTTTACTTATTGTTTTGGAGGTGTTTATTAGGTAGGTTGGAATGGGTGAATAGTTGTTGCTCTTCCAGTTATGGACTGAAAAATTCACTCTTCAGTTTCTGTATCTCCTGAGCATCCACCTTAATTTTTGCACATTTTACACAATGCAATAGTGCTGCGAAGGAGTTGGTAGTCGTTTGCAGCTGCATACTAGGATCATGCCCATTGATCTAGCAGCCCATTTGCATATTCAGATACTCAATCGGATATTGTTAATAAGTTTCTGTAGAGAAAAATGGCTTGTCTGCATCTATGTAGAGAACTGGCATTCTGCCATCATCTTAGGAAGCTTTGCATCCAATGTGAGGATCACTTGTTCATCCTGTGAATCTCTTGTCTATAGACTCTGGTTCTTGTTGCTCCTGTCTAATTTAGGGATTATGCCCAAGGATTCCTGGTTTCATTGCAATAACTGGCTGCTGCATTGAGTCTTTGGAACCGGTTGCTACTAGGTCATCGGGGAGAGGGCACTACTCATGAATAGGTGGTTTTGCAGCAGCATGGCAGACTCTCAGCTTCAACTTTGAGCAGCTTGCCTAATGGAGGCAGCCTCCATTTGGTGAATATTTGTGTGTAGCTGCCTATATTGTGCCAAGGCCAAGAGGCAGGGTAAAATCAATGTACTTTGCCTCTTTTACGTGCTCAGGAGTGTTCCCCTTTTCTGTCCTCTGCCCAGAATTTCTGGCTTTAGTCCCTTGAGTTCCAGAATTCCTTCTTGATACAATTATCACAAGGAGGCTTGCTGTGGTGTATATATAGGACATTTTTGTGTGTGCTTCTTTTAAAAAAAACTTGGTATAATGTCACCTAGTAGTCATCTTTTAAATATCAGCTTCACTTCACTTGATCTTCTCCAGTCTTCATTTTTCTTAAATTGAAGTCATTTTTCATCATATAAATGTCAGCAGATAGCTCTTGCACATCTTCCTCCCACTGTTCTCCCAAGATATATATAGAGCAAAGGAGTGTGTCAAACCAGCTTGCCACACTGTCGTAGCGGTTGGTAATAGGTTTGGTAACCAGCCATATTCCAGATAGTACATAACCTTGCAGAACCAGATCTTTTTTCCTTTTTTTCTGAGTTACATTTTAGGAAAACATCCTAGAAAATGAAGGAAAGTGCCAATTATTTCTACTCCTTTGACCTATGTCAAGTGCATAAATTCATTCACTGTGTTGTCCGTATTTGCAGATCTGGAATTCTAATGACGGGTTTGCATAGATTCAAGAGCCCCAAAAGTTACACTGCTCCAAGTGTATACTTCCCCAAGTGACTGATGGTGTGGCTTGTTTGTGTGTGCTTACAGGGTGTAACTGTTAACTACTGTTGCCCCTAAACTGCTCATGATGTAAAACTCCAGAGTGGCAATTGTGTCTCTTGCCCCTGATAATATTTAGTTCCATTCTTTTCTCCTCACCTCCCAAATGGTATTGAAGTAGAAATTGAGTTTGCCTTGCTAGAGCTCAGAGACAAAGAATCTGGACTTGCAAATGATATTGGACTACGCTTAACTTCTTAGGCTGCCGACCTGGGAGTAAGTCTCATTGAACTCACCGGGACCTGAGTAGATATGCCTAGGATTGTGCTGCAAATCTGGCAGAAGCCTATCCTGATCAGGCTTGTCTTATCTCCTTCTTGTTTCCTTTCCTTCTGTCATCGATTCATGAATCCTTCTCATTTCTCATCCTCCTTTTCACTACCAAAACACAAAAAACTTGTCCACAAATTCTTGCATGTTTCTGCAAAAAAGGATAACATTTCCTGCCTAGGAGTACTGTAGTCTACTCCCCACCCCCACCCTATCACTCCTCATCCTCATCCTGACCGCAAAGGAAAAGCGTAGCGTTACCACTTACAGTTTGAACCTCCAGATCTTTTAAGGAGCTCCTTGCAGCTTCAAAGTCAAGAGGAGCTTCTTACAGACCTTTACAGAAGAACTGTTCAGAATTACCGTATGTCCCGCTTGCTTCTGCAATCCTATGAGTGCTCTGTGAAACTCAACTTAGGCTGTGATCATAAGTCCGCTCTCAGAGATGCTACATCTGTCTATACTATACTATAGTTGCACTAGTCTGTCATCACGCTGTTTTTGTTGGTTGTTTCCCAAGATTCTAAAGGCAGGGGTGGGAAAAGGAAAAGGGGTCAGGAAGGAAAAGGAGGGGACTCATGTCTATGGTAAATGACTTGGGAAGTTTAAGGGAAGGCCTTGGTGTGGGGCAAGAAGCAACTCTGTGTGTGTGGCAGTTTTAGTTCTCTACTTCTAGCGGGGAAGAGGAAGGAGGAACTAGGGAAGGGGCATGTGGAATTGGGTGGGAGTAAATTTGACATTTGGAGGAATGAGGGGAATAGGGGAGGTGGGAATGAAGTGTTTGTGAGGGAGAGAATTTGGGGGCTCTGGCAAAGAGGGAATTAAGTTGGAGAGGAGGAAGAATTGAGGAAGGAGCAAATGGAAATCGATGGTGTTGAAGGAGGCATGTTCTGTGCTACAGAGGACTAGGAAGGGGGGCATTGGGAGAAATGAAGGGGACTATATCAGTGTCCCACTTGGAAGTTTAATGGAGTGGAAAGAGGGGTTGATTTGTGGAGAGTGGGAGGGGTAGCAAGCAGGAAACAGAGACAGCCTAGTACAGTGGTACCTCAGGTTACAAACACTTTGGGTTATAAACTCCGCTAACCTGGAAGTAGTATCTCGGGTTGAAAACTTTGCCCCAGGATGAGAATGGAAATCACGTGGTGGTGAGAGGCCCCACTAGCAAAAGCGTGCCTCAGGTTAAGAATGGTTTCAGGTTAAGAATGGCCTTCCAGATCAAATTAAGTTCATAACCCGAGGTACCACCGTATTTATATATTTATATTTAGTAAAATTGCTTAACTTAACTCTTCAATGTATTTATTTAAACCGGGGGTTGCTAACCTGTGACTCTCCAGATGTTGTTAGACTCACAATTCCCATCAGCCCCAGAAAGCATGGTCAATGGTCAGGAGCTGTGGTCAAGCGATATCTGGAGGTCCACAGCTTCCCCACCCCCACTTAAACAATTTCCAAGCTGCTTCTCAGGATCATCCATCCTCCCAAAGCTGCTAAAAAAGCAAGCAATTCAGTAAAACAACATTGTTAATGAGACAGTTAAAATCTGTGCAACATTTAACTAATTAAATACAAGAAAAAAGCAGCAAACAGTAAACCGTATAAGCATCACAGGCAACCTCCTCAGCCTCTGCACAGGGCATTAGTTTATCGTAATCGAAATCAGATTAGACGAGAAAAATATTTAGGATTCATATAAAAGAAAAGAAAGGAATTAAAAGAATCATGGGAACTGTAGTCCTCTGAGTGGGCCAGGGCTCCTGGTTGAAAATTATGGGCACAAAAATACGGTTTCCACGGTTTCTTCAAGGAAGCCATGACAGTTAAACTAGTTCAAATCCAGTTTGCTCTGGCTGTGTAAGTGTGCCCTAGTTTGGAAGCAAGTTTCTTTCGAAGTCAACAAGACTTGCTTCCAAATAAATCGGAGTGAGTTTCCTGCAAGGTTGTCCTTGATATTCTTCAGTCAAGTTTCCTCTTCAGTATATTTCTTTATATGCCACAAGAAAAAGAGAATATGTGAAAGCCAGGATTCTTAAAGGCAGTTCAGGCAAGTTTATGTTTTTGTGCAGCAGAGGAAATGTTATTTCAAAGGGAAGAACTCAGACCTCTAAATCTTGAGGGACACAAGTCTCCGTGGCAAACTGAGCAACAATGTGTTATTTATGGAGCAGACTTGCTGCTTTTGAAAAAAATTGAGAAACATGATTTATGCGGTAAGAGTTTGCCAGGCATGAAGAACTTGGAACCATCTGACAACAAATATGCTGTGTGCATCTTGGAGAATATCTGCAGTGCAGATTTTGAGGTAGTCTTCATCTTGTACAGCTTACAAAGCATTTGCCTTTCACCTCACCCATTTCTTCCTCTGCTTTTGTGGCCAGTATACTTTTTTCTTCCTTCCTTTGGGTCCACATGTCCCAGGATGCTTAGTCTCTTGGGTATTTAAAACCTTGATCATTGTGAGAATTTTTTTACCTTGATCTGTTATATGATACTCATTGAAATGTGAAATACCTATGAATGAATAGATCTACCATTCATCCAGAGTCGGTCTAACACTTTGCAGGTAGGTGTAGCAGTAATAAAGAGGTGGGTTGCCCTGCTGCCAAAGGACAGGTACTATAAAGAGCATTTGCTGGTGGTCCAAGGAAGAGGCTCAGGACTCTCTGTGTTGGCGCCAATGATTGCAGGTTGCAAGTACAAATCCTTTATATCCTTTTGCCACTCTCATTTTGTCAATTTCCAAAGTTTGATACTCGGCACTTATGGAGAAAGAGCCAGATCTTTAGAGCCAGGTAAGTTGATGCAGGAGCTTGAAAGGGAAGCTGAAATGCAGGTGGACTTCACATTTGGATTTTTACCAGCTGAACTGACATGGCTTCCTGTTAAGTAATCCTAATTGGAGAAATTTCTAGGAATTTTGTTAGAGATTCTCCAGGTCCCTCTTACAGCAAAACTCCAGCTCCCAGGATTCTCTGTGGAGAGGGACTGACTAAGCCACTCTAAGTATCTGGTTTACTTCTATCTCTCTATAAAGCAGTGCTTTATAGAGCACTGATTTATACTGCTTTAAACACTTTATATGCTTTAAACACTGGCCTGTGAGTGCTCCAGTTGAAAAACAGCCTTTACCAAAGGTGTCAAGGGCTTTGAAGACACTCGAACTCAGGAAGCAAGGGAGAAACGTGCTAAGAGGAAGGCACGCTTGGCAAATCCACACCATGATCAACTCCCACCCAGAAACCAATGTCCCCACTGTGGAAGGATGTGTGGATCCAGAATTGGCCTCCACAGTCACCTACAGACTCATTGTTAAAACTGTGTTTATGGAAGACAATCTTACTTGGCTACGAGTGATCGCCAAAGAAGAAGAAAGCTTGTCAAACTCTTTCCCAGGAACCCAGTAATCCCTCATGAGTTTATCAGCAGGCCGTTCAATCAAGCCAATCAGCAATGGCGAACAAGCTTACCAGATACTACTGATCTTTCCTGTAAAGCAGACATGGAGGAGAGAGTGTGTGTGCGTGCACACTCTGGTGTGTAGACTCAGTGTCAAGCAAGCAAGGTGTGACATTATTTGCATATTTTAACCCTGGTATGCTTGCGTGTTTGCTTCCCATAGTGAATAAGAGAATTAGAGAAGACAGGGTTCTGATCACAACCATGGCAGCAGGTCCCCATTATCCCACATCACCATCCTAGTCTCGGTTCTCTCTGCACCCCACGGGCTATTTACTTATTTATTTTAAAAGCAAGCATTGCCAGGGCTAAAGTAATAAATAGAATCCCATCTATTTTGGCCCTCAGTTCGCACGGGTGAGGCTCAGTAGGCCTGGCCAGTGCCCTGACTGTACCATAGAACCCAGAATAACAGCAGTTGATAGGCAAGACTTTGCCAAACTTGTGCCCTTCCTATGTTTAGGATGCTGACTGGGGCTGATGGAAGATGTACTTTAAAACATCTGGAAGGTACCAACTTGGTGAAGGCTGGTAAAGGCAGTCCTTGGCAGATTCACATGGGTTCCCTAACAAGCAAATAGATGTGGGAATAAGGGTTCTTGTAGGTAGGAAATTTGAAAATCGCTCTTCTGTTTGAGTCCCAGATTAAATCACTTCTGGTTTACAGTTTTTTACTTTTCAGGATAATAGCTACAACTTATTATCATTCTTCTTGAATGGGATATCTTTCTCCCAGTCGGTGTGGCCTGCAGCCCGGCTGTTTTATTCCCTCAACCCCCACAGAGTGCTTCTTTGAAAGTGCTATGAATTTTCATGGCTGGAGAAGCTAATGGGAAGCTAGAGACAATTGGTATTGGCATTTAAAAAACTCTGCAGGTCCATTAGTCACTCATGCCCTTTCAAGCAGAAATCCATCTAGAGAATGACCTTGTCCAACCGTGAGATTCCACTATTATGCAAGAAGAATGATCTATTCTAGCTTGGGGGTTGGGGGTGGGGTTGATGTTTTGGCGGTGGTTGTATTTCCAGGCCATCGTCTCTGTTGAAAGTTCACCTCATGTGGAGGTGGTGGTCAAGGTGGCACTTAAGCAACACTTAAGAAGTCCAAAGCCAATCACTGGCCCCTAAAGAGAGCTAAAGGATTTGGGCAGAAACCCCAAGGGAGGTTTATCTTTCTCTGGGCTGGGCTATTCAAGATGGGGGGGGGCTGAATGTTTCCATACATAAAGTAAGCAAAAATAATTGCTTCCTCCCCCCTCCTCCCTGCAAATAGCATATTGAGGAAAAGGTTAGCCTAGAACCTTCTCCCGAGTATGGTAATTTTATGGGGGAAGGGGAACTTTCTGGATATTTGGTTCCCAACTGCAGCTTGAAATGGTACCACCCACTAACCATTCGCCACTTGGGGTACTGGGATTCCTTTTTTTGTTCTAAGGGTGAGATTTATCCTTCCCATCTTTTCCAAATTCTGTAGCCACAGCAAAACCATGGAAGTGTATTCCCATTTAACGTGGAGAACTGGTAACTGCTTCCCGTTAAAATGATCTAGAAAAGAATCTTGCTGTTGATATGCAGTATACAGCAGCATACTTACATTTCATTTGTTTGAGCAAATCCTAGATTGATTAGCAAATGCCTATAGCTGCAATGGTATTGTTTCTGGGGGAAAAAATGCTTTGGGGTACAATCCGTAGGACTTTAAATATTCACACTGTTAGAGCTCTTATATCCATCTTGAGCGATATTATGTCGGGGGGGGGGGTTCCTGCCTTGCTTGCTCCCAAACTGCAATGTCCTCTTATCTTATAGATATTTTCTTGCAGGTATTTGTGCCTTGAGAAATAAGGGCATGCTTGGAAAACCCATTTTGGCAGTCACAATTCTGCACAGGCACTCTGTGAAAACAGAGTGGCATCGGTAGCAGATGTCCTGCTGTTTTTCAAGGAGCTGAAATTCAATGGCCATGTTGACTGGAAAAATAATTTCCACCCCTTAGGCAGAGTAACTGATTTAATAGCACCCCTTTCTGATATAGGCTGACGTATGGTCACATGCATATCCACATATGTACAGGAATGTGAAGGTCATGCCCTCATCATGAGACTTTCAAAATTGGGTTGGTGGAGCAGAAGTCCTATGACATTGTCCTCCATCTTTGTTCAGAATCATAGGACTTTGCATCTCTTAATATGGCTACACATTACAGCTTTAAACCAGTTTGAGACTCGTCCTATGCCAGCCAATGATTCGTAGTTTGACAGGCAGAACTCAACACCATTACAGAACGGTAGTTCTCCAAATTCTTTTGAGGAAGTCCTGGCATTTAAACTAGTTTTTAAAATGATTTATATTTATAGTGTGGATGTTCCTTCGTGTGCATTTCACTCCAGTGCTCAATGCTCCCTGTGTGTGTGTGTGGAGTAAGCTAAACCTGATGTACTAATTTACTACAGGGAGGTGTGTGTTTATAGGATTCCCCACTTGCAGTTTAAAGTGATGCAGTGCCCAATTCTAATATTTCAGTCTGTGATTCTGCATGGTGTGTAAATAAGTTCTTTCTTCTTGAGACTTGAACATGACACTTCTGCTAATGCAACCTAAAATGGCTGTCTCTTGTGGCAGATTCACATTGAATATATTGTTCACGGTATAAGGCTCCCCAAGTCACTTTTGGAGGTGATGCTATCTTGCTATATTTGCCCACCCTAAAAAAACAAAACAAGGCTGAAGAAAATTAAGAAAGCACAAATGACCTTTCAGGCATGTTTTGCTCTTTTAGTTCAATTTTATTTTCTTCCCGGTATTGTTACCTCTGACAAAGCTTTGAATATCTGACAGAAATGTCTTGCCTTCTCTTCCCTATGCGCTGTGTATTGATGGTAATGAAACGATAAAGAGAATAATAAAGTACGTGGAAAACACTTTGTTTGCTGAGATCTTGCTTCAGCTGCAGTTGTGATGATCACAACTGCTTTAGAATTGATTAGACAATTTAACTTGAAATTTAGCTCTGGCTATGGCAGAAGAGAGAGAAGCCTGTGAACAGGAGCATAAAACATTAATCTTTTGGTGGCCCCTTTGATCTTAGTAGAGCTGGCAGCTTGTGCTTATTCTTTTGACTTTTTAAGGGGTATAATCTTGCACTCAAATGTGTGAACAATGTTTGTTCTTTGGCATTTCATAAAATGGCGAAAGGTAAACGGTTTGGCTCGGAGAGAGCAAGGCTTTCTGGAGAGCAGAAAAGCTTCCAGAAGATTGAGTTGTTTGTTGCGTTAGAGCTAGGATGGGGAATCTGTGGACAAAGGACCATATTTGGCCCATGGTCTAATTTAAGGTGGCATTTGCCATCACTGGATGCTGAAGGATTCCCACTTTTGCTCTCTGAACCACCCCTCTGGGAATCTCTTCTGCTTATAGTAGTGTGTTGTACACAAGAGGTGGAGAAGAGATGCTATGACACAGAGAGAAAGAGCAATGCAGTCCTGCAATAAATGCTGCACACACACACACACACACACACACACACACACCACAACACACACACTTTGGGGTCTAGTTCAGCTAACTGTTGGTTGGGCCCCTGACTGACTATTCTTGTGGTTCAGAGGCTCTTCAAAGGAAGAAGACTCCCCACTCCTAGCCTTAAAGAGTTCACTTCCTCCTGGTGCTGGATTTGGGGCCGACCCCGAAGCACGTTTCTGAGGCTTGAATCCTACTTTGTGCAACACTTCTTAGCCACAGATAATCTGTGTTTTGTGTGGGCGACCTGCCGAAGGGGAAGGGGAAACACTCATTTCCAAATACAGTGGTACCTCGGGTTAAGAACTTAATTTGTTCTGGAGGTCCGTTCTTAACCTGAAACTGTTCTAACCACTTTAGCTAATGGGGCCTCCCACTGCCACCGCACTGCCACCGTGCGATTTCTGTTCTCATCCTGAGGCAAGGTTCTTAACCTGAGGTACTATTTCTGGGTTAGCAGAGTCTGTAGACTGAAATTATGAACGCTTGGAAATTTCCAAATATCTCCTATGTGTCCATATTCTTTAAATACACAGTGGTATCTCGCGTTAAGAACTTAATTCATTATGGAGGTCCATTCTTAACCTGAAACTGTTCTTAACCTGAGGTACCACTTTAGCTAATCGGGCCTCCCACTGCCGCTGCGCCGCTGGAGCACAATTTCTGTTCTCATCCTGAAGCAAAGTTCTTAACCTGAGGTACTATTTCTGGGTTAGTGGAGTCTGTAACCTGAAGCGTATGTAACCTGAAGCATCTTTAACCCAAGGTACCACTGTACCAGTTTTAAAGCAAGAACACCACTTGAGGAAGGACTTTCCCACATTATAAATTATTGTTGCAATTAGTCCTTCGTTGCTTTCCCCTGTGCCTGTTGTCTCTGCAGGCTTTCTGTATTTAGAGTGTGGGTAGCCTTGTTGATGCTATTTTCTCCAAAAGCAAACTTTACTCAAGCAGCTTGTAGTTTTCCTTCATCAGCTTGACCTATCTCATAGCCTCAAGGTTTCAGAACGGGTTTCAGTTGTTTCCTTTTGTCTGGAGGGCTCTAATTCCTTCTTGGTTGAGGACCTGTTGAGTATGGATGACTACATTCTCTTGATGTGCTAAAGGGAGATGGCTGGCAAGACAGCAAGCCCTGCAGCCTATTGTTACAACCACTGTATCCTCTATGGCAAGTGGCACAGATCCTCCGGCAGACAACCAGTTAAGTCTGAGAGCAAAAGAACTTGATTGCTTTGCCTTGGTGGATTAGACCAAGATATATCAGCCTTTTGTTTTCAGCAGTGGTCATTCAGATGCCTCCAGGCATTAGTAAGCAAGACATACAAATTATGGCCCTTCCCCTCTTAGTTGCACTTGGCACCTGATATTCTGAGGCTCTCCAACACCAGTTAACGTGCTGCCCATTAATGATTCTGCCTCCTAGATATTTCCTAGGCTGACTGCTTCCATGATACTGCACAAGAACAAAATTTAACGTCGTGAGAATCTGAACTTTTCTTTTCTGGTCACAGCTGGCAATAGCCAAGCATCAGACTCAAAAAAGAATTGGGGACCCTCCAGTATCACCTTGAAAATAGAAACCCATTGGAGAGTGTTTGGTGGTTTTTTGCTTTTTTTAGGGTTTGGTCTGCTACTCAGGAGGGTCCCAGTTTTCTGACTAGCCAGGAGGGCTTTTCTCTTCCTTGGGCAGCCAGCATAAATGTTGCTGAAACAGAAGGGGTGGTGGTGAATGATCTGCAGGGGGTGACCATTAGCCTCCACCTTTCTGATTTCTTCCCTGAAGCTGTTTATTCCCTGCCCTGTGGGAACTAATGGCTCTCCTTCTATGTATCCCATATGTTGAGCTTCAAAACTCACGGGAACCAAAATAGCTTCACAAGTATTCAAATGGGGAACCTTTCACCAGATCCATGTTTGGATAGCAAGACTCTGGGCAAAAGGTCTAATATTTGTGAAGCATATCAAGTGGTGAAAACCATCAATCGCTTTGGTGGGTTTCATAAGATGCTGGGAGAAAGCCCCTGACAAAGAACCTTGTGAAATGTATTTGACAAATCAGTTTGCTGTTGCAGTTTGCAAAGGGGCCTTTCTGGAAAACCGAGCAAAATTACGATAGCTAAGAGATTGCATTTTGCAGACTCTGACAAGATTCTGTAAGCATCCATGGTAGGATATTTTATCATTTTAATGAGGCATTAGAGAAAATGCAGTTTTTAATGTCATTGATAGTGAATTAATTTGTTTTTAAAGTGCTCTAATGAAATACATTCAAACTTGGGAGATGTCAAAATAAGATCTGCTTTTCTGCACCGTTCGTACTGCATAGAAATTATTTAGAGATGCTGAGAAATGCAAGTGAATGTGGGTTGTTCAGTCTGGCAAGCTAAAATGCTAAGTGTTGACAGAATGTTATCCATAGTGCTACAATGAATTTATTCTGATGAGAAAAGGTATCTTCATTGGTCCCACCACCAAGGTTTAGATGGTTGTTTTGTGGTATTAAAATTTGCCCACAAACCTCTCATGATCCAGCTGTTGCTGCTCTTTTATCACCCACAATTCCCTCTGTAAGCCAGAGGAAGCCTGGGAAGCAAGTGCCTAGGGGCCATTGGGTTGATAGCTCAAGCCATCTTTCAGTTCCATAAACTGGCACAGCCCCTGGCGAAATAGCTAGCAACGCTGCAGAGTAAACTGCCTCAACGGTTCTGAAAAACTTGCCTTGTCCACAAAAAAATGTGTCGCTGCAACGCCTTTTGCCACCAGATCACCAGAGGCAACATCGGGAATCCAACCAATACAGTTCTTAGCAGGCTTTAAAAAGAGATTAGACAAATTCATGGATGATGGGTCAATGAACTGCTAACAAATTTGTCATCTATGATAGCAAATCCAAGACCTCTATTTCTGAGGGCAAACTGCAAGGGAGCATGGCATACTTCTCAGAAGTGCCTGATTGGCTACCTGAAGACTGAAAGGGAATTTTTATTTTAGTTTTTAGTTTTTTAAAGCAAAAAAGAGAGTAGACGTTCAGCTCTATAACGTGTCCTTTTGAAAAGGTTGTTCTTTCACCCTATTTTGCAATTAAAATAATTTTGCTTGCCTTTGAGTGTTTGTTCTGGAAGAAAGGCAGTAATGAAGAGTGGGAGTGTGCTAGTTCATGTTGTGCTAACATAGCGTTCGACAACTGTGACTCTTTTTTAGTCACTGCTCATATGGATAATAAGTTAATTATACAATTAGCCATTTGTGAATCAGACATGTGCTGGGGACGTTGGTGGGGAGAAAAGAGCAACAATTGTTCACAGCTTCCATCACTATTGTTGGCTCAGACGTACACTTGACACATTAAAAATATGTAGGCCTGAGGTAAATGTCCTGTTCCCCAACAGGCATCCTTGCGCATGACCAAAGGAGCTATTTATTTTTTACTATGTTTAAAATTAGCGCAACATTTAAACAGTTTTTTCTGTAGAGTGTCGGTGGTATTTTTCCCTTAAGCACTTTCCTAGAAATTGGCACTCCTGAGTATAGGAGGAAAAGCACCTGCCATGCCAAACTTCACAGAATTTGGCCTGGAAATTATTATTATTACTACTACTACTATTATTATTATTTGTTTTATTATTATTTATTAAATTTATACACTGCCTTTCATCCAAAGATCACATGGCAGTTTGCATCATGAAAGTACAAAGTGAAAACACAAAATACATAACAGAATGGCAATAAATCAATGCCCATCCCACAAACACATTTAAAAGGCTGTAGATTGTTTAATTAGCCAAAGGCCTGGGAGAAGAGGAATGTTTTCACCTAAAAATATGTAATAAAGGCACCAAGAAAGCCTCCCTGGGGAGACCATTCCACAAACAGAGAGCCACCACAGAAAAGGCCCAGTCTTGCGTTGCCATCCTCCGGACCTCTTGTGGAGGAGGCACACAAAGAAGAGCCTCGGATGATGACCGCAGGGTTCAGGGCAGTTCATATGGGGAGCGGTGGTCCTTGAGGAAATGTAGTCTTGGGCAAATTGAGCAAACCTGCAGCATGCCCCAGATCTGAAGGATGTTAAGAAGTGCTACAATCTCTGTGCCTTCCTGCAGCTCTCACTAAGCAAGAAAACAAGTGTATCTGAAGAAGTGTGCATGCACACGAAAGCTCATACCAAGAACTAACTTAGTTGGTCTTTAAGGTGCTACTGGAAGGAATTTTTTAATTTGGACTATGGCAGACCAACATGGCTACCTATCTGTAACAAGAAAACAACAGGGAGACTAAACAAGGAAGCTTCTTGGCAATCAGGCAGAGCAGCTGACTTGTGGCTGCCCAGGATGCCTATAAAACCTTTCTGCTTGCCCTCTAAGCAGGTTCAATGGAATTTACCCTCAGGTTACCAGCCCACACTGCTGCTGTTAAGGGACGCTGCTGTTAAGGGCTCTCAGATAGAGGTTGCCATCATAATACTTCGCATATGTGGCACCTATACACCTCGTTTTGAAGAGAGCTGCTTTTGGCATGATTGCCTATCAAAGTCTGGCCAAAGAGGTTAGTAGGGATTTATAACTGATTGATAAGAGTATGTCCTGGCTGCAAGTGATCTTTCTGGCCCATGGGCATCCCCTCTCACTTTCCTCCACCCCATATTAAGCAACCGCTGGCCAAAAATGCTGAGTTTACAAATCAATATGTAACTGAGGAAATTCGCTTGTGAACATTGGTCAACAAACTTTTAGCAGCCTACCTGTCCACATATGCCTATAGTTGTGGGCTGGTAGCCTGAGGGTAAATTCTGTTGAACTAAGGTGCAAAGTGCATCGTAGTACAGTGGTACCTCAGGTTAAGAACTTAATTCATTCCGGAGGTCCGTTCTTAACCTGAAACTGTTCTTAACCTGAGGTACCACTTTAGCTAATGGGGCCTCCCACTGCGCCGCCGCTGCGCGATTTCTGTTCTCATCTTGAAGCAAAGTTCTGAACCCCAGGTACTATTTCTGGGTTAGCGGAGTCTGTAACCTGAAGCGTCTGTAACCTGAGGTACCACTGTATATGCAATTGAAAGGGCTGAGGGAAAAGAGGGAAAACTTAAGCATGAAAATGAAACCCAGAGATGCAGGTCCATGTCAAGTGTGTAGTTTTCAGTAAAAGGATATACAAATGTCCCTCAAACCTTTTCTGCAAGCAGTTTTGATGGGTTCAGAATTCAACCCTAGGATCAGTTTTAGCTCAGCTCAAAAAAGTCAAATTCAGTGTTAAGAAAAAGAATTCAAAATAAAGCAACAAAACTACCATTATACTTGTGCAGGCAATTAAGCAAATATTTTACTTGAATAGAGGATGATCTCTGATAGAAATTTTTATGTTTTTATTGTATGCACGTGTGTGTGTGTGTGTGTGTGTAACTGCTTTTATTTTTATTGCTGGCGGTATACAAATATTTTTTATAAATAAAAACATTATGAGGGTGTCAGTTCTTGCAGTCCTCACATTGGGAATGTTGTGTGAAATGCTGACAGCCCATCTGCTGATGGTCTTTGGCTGTAGTTGGGTACTATATTTTAATCTTTTTGGACCATTGTGTATTTGCTGGATTTTGTTGATATTTCATATTTCTCAATATTTTATTTTATTTCTGCTGCACCTTGGTACTGTTTTTAATACACTGGGCCTTGGTGTTCATTATTGATTACATCCATTGATATTTTATTTCATGTACATTAATATTTTATTTTATTGTAAGGCTCCTTGAGGGTATTTTTTACCTTAACTTGTAAAAATAATAAAGAAAGAATAAAGAAAGAAAGGTTAGTCCAGAGCTCAAAGAAGAAGAATGTGGCTTAGATTTTCAGCTCCCCGGCTTGAATCACCTTTCTTGTGAATTAAAGGCTTATAAGGTAGTGGCTTTTTACTTCAGGAAAAAAGATGAATAGCAGGGAATATAAAAGGCTCTTGCACATTTCTGAATGGTGCAGAGGGAGTGAAAAGGCAGAAATTACTCTCTCATACAGAGACTCAGAGGTCACCTGAAGAAACACACAATGTGACTTAATGGAGGCAGTTTGAATGTTCGGCAGCAAGTGAACAAGCTATCGTGTGATCAAGTGTTGTACTTGCCTGCCTGAACCAGAAATCGGTATTTCAATGGCAGCTATTAATTACGGGTGCTTAAGATGTGTGCTGGCAGAGGCGGGGCACTGTGTCTGAATCCACAAGTGAGATCCAGCATAACATCAGCATGAGACATTTTGAGGGCTGGTTTAGTGCAAGTGGTTGTACAAGAGGTAGCGTACAAGTTTAACTGTTGGAGAGTAGAACAGTAGAAATTGCACTAGGGTTTCCGACTATGTCACAACTCAGTGGTGGTCGCTCCTCACTGCCCTCCATGGACAGCGAGGAGGTTCAGGCAGGGGAAAGCCAGGATTTATGAGGCAAAAATCCTGGCAATGCTCCCCAGTGGGGTCTAGGGAGTTCACTGCATCCCGCTGTGCCACACAAGCCCATGTCTTCCAACTTGAAAGGCAGAGCGGGTGCAACCTGGGAGTGTGTCCCTGCCATGGACAACCCTCCATCTCCGGCATGATTTGTGGTGGGTTCCTCCATAATTTGGACAATTGGCATTAATCATGAGGTGCTTCTGGACTGACACATGTGCAACATCTTTCACAAGCCACCCACTGAATTTGGCTATAGTACACTACGCTAAAAATGGGGTTCCCACAAGTGGGGTGGCTGTTAAATCTCTGGGCTGCCACAGTTGAAATCTGCCAGTGTTTTTATGCGGGGGGGGGGGGGTTATAATTTCCAGAACTTTAAGAAAGGCAACATAAAAGAAATATTCAAGGGCGCTTGTCCTGTAGGGAAGCTGGGTGTGTTACGCCTGGGTGATACATCAATATATCGCCCAGAAGCGGTATGAGGGCAGAGTGGGATGGTGGTTTCACACAGTGATATATCGCCAATGAAACCGTCACCGCTCCTGAGTCCCTCTACTAGCGACTTCCTCCGGTGAGTGTTGCTAGCAGAGGCACTCAGGATCGGTGGCAGTTCCATCAGCGATATATAGCTGAGTGAAACCGCCATCCCACTCTGCCCTCATACTGCGCAGAGGGAGAAAAAAAGCTAAATCAGTGAGGTGCCGATACAACTTGTTCCTCCCTCTGTATCTTTAAACTGCTTGGCTGAGGAGTGTGCGATTGCCGCTCCCCTCAGCTGAGCAGTTAAAGGACCCCCCCCCAACCTGGTGCTGGCTCCCACGCAAGCAGGGGGAGCACCGGGGATGATTCTGCAAGCCGTTCAAACAAGCTACATTGTCCCAGCCCGCTAGGTGCTGGGGTGAAAGCGCTTCAGCTCCCGCAGTGAGAGCTGCGGCAATTTCACCCGGCGCCTCACAGGTTGAGGCCAATGCAGCTTGTTTTTACAACATCGTGGTATATCGCCACACCCCAATGTTTGGCTGGTGATATACCACAATGTTGAAAAGGTGATATTTCCCAGCCCGTGTCTCTGTGTGTTGTATTTTATTTTATTTTTGGCCCTGCTGGAGTACACCAGAGCAGAAAGAAAAATGAAGATGTGTGTGTTAAAAAATGTTGCTTAGAAGAATAAGAATCTTGTCTTCTAACGAAGCTGGGTCGTCATATTTTTTTCCTCTCCTTGTATGCAAAATAAATTATCAACATTCCAAAAATATTCATTCTGGCCAGAAGACAATCATGTTGGAATCTAATGCATAATGAGGTGGAACTGGAAGAATTTGCTCACGTCAACCAAAGTTGTATACCTCTTGATTGCAAGATGCAGAGGGACAAACAGTGGAGAATGTTTATATCTGCCATGCTCTGTGAGCTTCCAAGGCTGATCTAACCAACACAGTTCTTGCATTCTTAACATAAAGTAAGAGCAATGGGGCGCCATCACTGGCCAGGATCCCTCCCCTTTGTGTTTATGGTAGGGGTGGGAAACCAAATGTTCCTTTGTACAGGCAAACATGCTTGGGGGGGGGCAAGGATAGGGTACTTGGGGCAGTCAAGATGCTGTTGGGCTCCAAGTCTCATCCACTCCAGACAGCAAGGCCTATGTTCAGCGATAGCTGTAACTGAAGTCCAGCAACATCTGGAGAGCCACACCATTGATGACAAGAAGCCAGACCATTGAGGGGATGAAATGATGAGCAACCAGGGAATTGAACACAATGCGGTGCCTAGAAAGCCTTGATTTGTCTCCTCTCCACAGAATTGATGACTTGCAAGGGACTCTGAGGTCATCTCGACCAACCCCCTGCAATGCAAGAATATGTGGTTGTCCCATAAGGGGATTGAACCTGCAACCTTGGCATTATCAGCACCACGCTCTAACCAACTGAGCTATCCTGACTCCTGCTTTCTACATGTTCTCTCAATTTCAATTCAAAATCCTTTATTAGGCATAGCACACCACACATTAACAGAAAGACATCATATACAGACTGTATAAAATACGGGCTCAGCGAACACAATTTATCCCAGACCTATTCTTAACTCCAGGAAATAAATTGATGTACATAGATAATATAATACAACACAGCAACATCACCTACCATTAAAAAACCACTAAGTCTCTTTATCATGGCCCATTCTCTCTTCATGGACAGCATTTAAAAATTCAGCCGCTATTAAAGTAATTTGGTCATCTCTGTCCGCCAGCAGGTCCTGAACAGTTGGTTGTGTAAAAATCTGTCTATTCAATTTTAGGGCCTCAAATAATTGTTTTCTGGCATGACTGCCAAAATCACAGGAAAAGAATATATGCTCTAGAGTATCGGGTTCCTGTTTTCTGCATTTACAGAGACGCTCTGATTCTGGGATAGCTAAGTATCTTCCTCTCACTACCACCGAGGGAAACATGTTAAATCTGGCCAACATAAACAGCCTACACAATTCATGTTTCTTCAGATTTGTCTACATGTTCTCTCATCTCTTTTGAATTTGTGTGGTCCCAGTCTCTGGAAATGTGATGCAGAAGCGAGAGCCTTTTCCTGGGCCTGGGACGTGCACCCCACAAACAGAGATGACCGCTGCATTTTACTACCCACCTCACTGCCTTGACTGTTGGGTCCAAGTGTTGGGCTTGTTACAGTCGCAGGCATTTTCTGCTGGAGCTGCTGTAAAATGCCGAAACGTGTCCCAGCAACTAAGAGAAGCTCTTTGGTTATTTACAAATGAATGAAGGAAGCAGTCGTTGAGTCAGCCTTTTTCATTCAAAAACTCTGAATCATCCTGTCCGGAGCCAGAATACCTCTTGCTTGGTTTGCATAACATGGTTTGCCATCTCTTTCCGAAGCAATTTTTTTCTCCCATTTGGAGGGGCGATGCTGCGCAATATGCAGGCATGCAAGGTGGTGCGGCTCTTCCTCACTGCCTCCCTTTGCTAGTGAGAACCACACCTGTTGACTTCCTGGCTGTAATGCATCTGTTAACAGCACAAGCTCCTGCATCCACTCAAGGAGAAACTGTAGGAGACGGACATTAAATCGTGGAATGAGAGCCACGGCCATTTGGCTAGAGTCCGGAGTCTGCATTCAGCAGGAGCTTTCCATCAATTGCAAATGTTTTAGCTCGGCTTTCTCCTTGCCCCTTTGCTTTATCTCTTTCTCCTCACATTCTTGGTTTCCCGGTGCGGTGTCTTTTTCACCCCCCTTTCCCCCCATTCTCTGCCTTTTCCCCTTCTGCAGTGTCATTTTGCACCTCCCCACCGGCTCATGCAGCATGAAGCTGGTAAACATCACATAGCCCTGCCTGCTTTCGCACTTGCTGGTGGCACCACTGCAGGAAAGAGCTGCTATGCGGGAGAGAAGGCCTAATTTTAGTACAGATACTTCTCCCTTGGCAGTGGGATGTCAGTGGGCACTTGGCTCCTCCCTCTCCTGCGCGAACTGCAGAAATCTGACAGGGTGCTCTGTGGAAACGCAGTGCAACTGTAAATACACCCAGAGCAGTGACCGAAGGTGACAGGAGGAGAAGGATTGCTAGGCACACATTTGTAGAAGCCCAGAATCGGGTTTTTCTTATTACAAAAGATGGTATGTTGTGTTTGGCACTAAGGAGGGGGTGGGAGGAAATTGCATTAACAAGAGATGGATAGTGCAGCAATTTGCATACTGATAGGCTGATTGATCCAAGGCACTTTGCTGTCCTAGGGAGCAGAGCCAAAACAAACACCCAAAAACAAACCTGCCACTGAAATTATGTGTGCTGTGGTGCAGCATACAAAAACTTCCCTCGTACAAGAAATAAAAGTGAGGCAAATTCCAAGTGGTGGTGGTGGTTCAGGGCTTTAGTTTTTGAGAGAAGGGTGGCGAGTTTCAGAGTCCTCCCATCCTGATTTTACACACACACACACACACACACACACACACACACACACACTTTTTATTTCTGCTTTTATGCCAGAAAAGCACTTAAAGTGTGTTTCAATCAGAACACCTTACCTTTTGCTATTGAAACCCTCTCCCAGGTCGCCAGTTGCTGTGCTCCCAACTCCCATCAGCCCAAATGGCCAGGGTTTAGACCTGATGGGAGCTGTAGCCCTTCAATGCCTGAGGGGGCAGGTTCCCCCCATCCATGATATAGTAGTTGCAACTCTGCTACCCAGGCTTCATCAACAGCTGCTGAAATCCACGCCATGGGAACTTCTTGAAGTGGTAGAGCATGTGCTTCACACATAGGAGCCCCCAGGTCCAGGCCATAGCATTTCCTTGCGTGCATTTAATTTGCACAGTTTCAACTTCAAGGTTGAAATCACATTGGTTAAATGTGCGGCTGCACTGTACATAAGAGATTAGACACCTTTAAAAGGCAATTAGACAAAGCAGGTTTTGAAGCCAAAAGGCCTTTTCTGTTCTGTTCAGAGGTAGACTGCCTCTGCACCTGGAGGTTCTACTTGGTAATTAGCTGACAGATAGCTTTCATTCTCATTGTCTCTGACTAAGTTGAAGGAGATGAACAAACAACAGAGAAGCGCCATTGTCATCAAACCCTCCTTGCAATTGGTTACTATTGTGGGAAGCGGGTTGCTGAACCAAATGCAAGTGCTTAGTTCTTCTATAGAAGCCAAATACAGTGGTACCTCGGGTTAAGTACTTAATTCGTTCCGGAGGTCCGTTCTTAACCTGAAACTGTTCTTAACCTGAAGCACCACTTTAGCTAATGGGGCCTCCTGCTGCCGCCGTGCCGCCAGAGCACGATTTCTGTTCTCATCCTGAAGCAAAGTTCTTAACCCGAGGTACTATTTCTGGGTTAGCGGAGTCTGTAACCTGAAGCGTATGTAACCTGAAGCGTATGTAACCCGAGATACCACTGTAAATAAATCTCCAAAACATATTGTACCATTTGCACAGAGCAGGCCACAAGCTCTGACTGGACTGTGCAATAAAAGTGATGTTACTGTTTATTGCTGCTGCTTATAAATACTAGCAGACATTTCCATTCCTGCATTAAGGTCTTCTTAGCACCCATGTCTAAAATGTGCATTGAAGCTTAATTAAATTGTGTGTGTGTGTGTGTGTGTGTGTGTGTGTGTGTGTGTGTGTGTGTAAGTAAGTAAAATATTCCAGTGGACTGGAATAGTGGCTGGCATTAGCTATTAAATTAGCAAAGCAATCATTTCTGGGACAGCAGCAATTCTCTCTGACATTAATTACTTCATATGTCTCTCAGGATAGTAAAAAGAAAAGAAAAAACTCACATTAGCTCAGCCTGACTTTCCTGTGAACCAGACAACAGTCTTAACTAATGCTGATGAGCACTGAGTCACATGGATTAATCCCATTTGCGTTTGTGGGCAGGCCCGGTTTATGCGTGTGCTGTTGGACATCCCATCATCCCTGACCCCTTGGCCATGATGGTGACTGGGAGTCCAACAACGTTTGGAGGGCCACAGGCTCCCCAGTCCAGTTATAGGCTCTGCATCTGTGCAGCACCTATGCACTATCCCTTGTGTACAGTTGCCAGGTGGCTAGTACTGGTACTAAAGGGTAAAATGTTGTTCTGTCAGGTAATCACTCAGCCTTTCTCCACTCCTGCAGCAGAATAGACTGTAGCACAGGCTTCCTCAACCTCGGCCCTCCAGATGTTTTGAGACTACAGTTCCCATCATCCCTGACCACTGGTCCTGCTAGCTAGGGATCATGGGAGTTGTAGGCCAAAAACATCTGGAGGGCCGAGGTTGAGGAGGCCTGCTGTAGCAGTTAAGGCCTCAGATGGCAACTGCATCGTTTATTTGTCTCCCCAGATCAGGATGCTGAGTTTTTATTTAATGTATTGTTGAAATCATATCAACAACATCAAGTTACAGTTAAAGAAATAAGAAGCATTGTGTCCAGATTTGCCCATGCAACAGAAACCCCTCCTTGCATGGACCCCAGAATCGAGCAATCTCTCTTCTTCTACCTCAGAGTATGGCATGCATGGACCAGGCCTTGAGATCCAAAAATCTCCTAATTCTCCCCTTCCCATTTCTGCTCTGCCTGTGTGACATGACAAGTTCTGGCTTAGCTCCACCCCCTGGTCTCGCCCAGCACTTTGGCATCTTAAAACAGACACACACACACACGCCCTAATCCTGCACCGTTAATGAAGAAAACAATTCCCTCTCGTTTTCCGGGAAAATTAGAAGGGGCAATCAATCTCCAACGCCACTCTCAATGACAGAGTTTTTTATTCTCTCTTCCCTCCTGTGCAGGGAACAAATCGCAAGACAGTGGAATTGCAGAGATGGAGGAACTTCCTGTTCCACACGACATCAGAATCAGCAACATCACCTGTGATTCCTTCAAGATTTCGTGGGACATGGATTCCAAGTCTAAGGAACGCATCACTCACTACTTCATTGATCTAAATAAGAAAGAGAACAAGAATTCCAACAAATTTAAGCACAAGGTATGTTTTTGTTTTTGTCAAACAGGAGGTACAGCAGCAGAATGTGCTTCGAGTAACTGCAAAGTTCTACATGCTTTCCAGATCACTGAAATGCTTTTTGATTGTGACACTTGAAAGGGAGGAGGTGGTGGTCTTAATCTCTTAAGTGGTGAATTTACCAAAGAAAAGGCTTCCACTGAGTCCATGTTTTAACTCGAGTTGAGTGTTCTTTTTCAGTCCTAATGGTGAGATATACCCCCAAGAAACTGATGAATAATTTCTGTTCCCATCAGCGAAATGTCATTTCCCCCACCCACCCTCACTGCCCAGATTTCTTTCTCCTCAAACAAGGTGGAGAATTTCAAGAGGTCATTTGCATACAGCCCTCATTTCAAACATAAACCTGGTTCACACCAACCTTTCTCCTTGTGATTCCAAACATATGAGAGATCATATGGAGAAGAAGCAAGGAAAACAGTATACGCATGTGAACCATCTTAAGTCGTGATGTGATCTTTGTGGTGTTTCTTCAAACTCTATTGCCCAAGTATTTTGACCAAGATATGTGGCCTACTTAGTCCAGAAGGCATGGCTGAGGGGGGAAACCTGCAGAATGGCTTCCCCGATGTTATAAAAGCAGCAGCTTAAAAGACACCTCACACCAGTTTTTTTGTGTGTGTGCGTATTGAATTGCCAGGTACATCAACTTGGTTATTGATTTTTGCCTGGACACCAGTTCTTTTCATCAGTTGTGTTCTTTTCATCAGTTCTACACCACATTATGCTTTGAGGTGGGGCAAAAGGTGTCAATTAAAAAGAAAAGCAGTTTAGTACTAAAATGACAATAGTTCACCCTGTGAGGTACTTTTGAAGAACTGAAAAGGCGTTGCAACAGAAATAAACATTTAGGTCTCGCAGAAGAAATAAAACATTTCTGGGTGAGTAGCACTGGGGGGTGGGGGACAAAAGAAATCAATGTTTGGTGCTACGGGGGTAATAGGATCAGATCAATGGTTATTATAAAACAATGTAGCTGATCTATGCTAAGGCTACTAAGACTGTGTCCAAACATTTGCTCTGAAAATTATTCGCCCTGTTCTAGTAGTTTGGGGTTTGACCACAACGCATGAGCAAACTGGAGCCCCACAAACCTCTGTGTCATGGTGAGTTCCTTAAACCAGGTGCCTTATATGTATTGACATCATACCCACACCATGCATTTAAAGCACATCCTGTGCACATTTTGAACCACATGACACACACACACACACCCCGAAAATGTTGGGAACTGTAGTTTAAGGGTACTGGGAATTGTAGCCCTGTGAGAGGGAAATGACAGGTCCCAGGATTCTTTGTGGGAAGTCATGTCTGTTGGCTTTGCTTTAAATGTATGGTATGGCCCTCCTCTTTCCCACCTCTCCATAGGCTTGAGGATAGTTGCGGCGTTTTACAATCATGAAGACAAATTTAAACACAAAACATGACAGGGTCGTGCTGAAGCACCAGTCGTGCAGAAAATATTAACCAGACACACCGATTTTGCAGCGCAAAATGCCTGCAAAACTCTTCTGAAACTCCTAGTAACTGGCGAGGCTGAAGGCCCTATAGGCACATTCAAGTATGCCTGTTTGGGAAAACGTATCAGCTTATATGCCCATTACCCCATGGATCAGAAGGATGATTTCAAACACATTGATATTATGGTATCTTTTTGAGGTTTGCCCCCTGCAGAGAAATTTAATCAAATGCAAAAGTGGAAGGAAATGAAAAGGTTAGTTGTAACGCTTTGGGATAAAATGTTGTGCCCTGACAATTAGAAAACCTGGCAGGAATCTGAGGGGCAGGTTAAAAAATAGCATTGGGGTGTATTGGAAAACATAGAGGGTGAAGGGCAGTAGCAGAAGAACGAACCATAGAAGACGTTAAGAGGCAAGGAGAACAAGAGAGAGAGATGAATGGGATGCTAAATACTTCAGCTGACAAACTTATCCCGTAGGAAAGCAGAGGTTAAAATAGCAGCAACTATTGGTACTGCTAGCAATTATAACAGATTGAACTGATTTTTTTTAAAAAAAAAGACTTCGGGATATCCTTGCCTGGACTAGAAGATAAGGAGCTGGAAGATCCTTAATTAATAGGCTTGAAGGGCTTAGCAGAATTTGCATGAAGCAAAAGTTTGGGTACAAAGTTATAATTTCTACAATACATTTTAATATAATATCTATCAGTATGTAGCAGATTATTCAAGTTAAATGTAACCTAACATGCAATGGGCAAGCCACCAAGACCTCCATGTAACAACTGCTTGTGCTGCCTGCCAGTTGAGGGGTGGGCAGTTACCTGACAAATGAGCTGTGATCAGCTTGGTGTGTCACAACAAGTAGTGTAAACCTATAAACATCCTTCTAGTGCATTGGGGGGGGGTGTGAATGATAAAGTTTAATTTATTAACCTTGGTCCCAAGTTAGTGACAGGTGAGAAATTCAACTCACTTTGCATATAAAACCTATCTTTCCAAAAACAATACACAAACCAAAACACAACCATCCTTTGGAAATTTCACATTTCTGAATTTTGCTTTTTGGTTCGCCTGTAATGTATACAAAAATGCATATACTAAACTATGCATAAAAAGGCACATCATTAGAGGAAGTTGCTTTGCAAAATAAAAATGCACATTAGGCAAACTCACATGCCAAGAAGTACATATTTAGGAGAAATTTAGAGGCATGAGGACTTTCTTTGAAAACAAAATTGCAAATGTATAAAAAATGTGGGGGGGGGGGTTGCAGCTCACAAAACTTTGAACACTTCAGACAAGGATTTAATTACCTAATAGATAGTTCATTACCCACTAGGTTCTACTCAAAATAAATTCTGCATAATGACAAAGGGAAAATATAAAAATCAGAAATGTAGGGAGAAGTGTAAGGTGAATAAAAAGAAAATGTTTTGCCAAGAAGATGCCACAAGACCCCGGGGGACAAATACTACCTGTGGAGATGGCAGCCAAGAATGATTAGCATTAGTAGAACCTAAGTTGCACAATCAATTGTGAAGCGATTTTTCGAGAGAGAGAAAAGTCAAAGTCACTTACATCGATTTTGCAATAAACAATATGGGGCAGAGTTACAAGGCATTTTGTGAACAGAATGACTTAAGAAGATTGTTTTGTGCAAAGTAATTTCAAAAACAAACCACCGCGTAGAATTCTGGAGAGTTCAGTCCTTGCATAAGATAAACATATGCACAGGATAGTCTTGAATATAGCCAAGGCTTGATGATACTCAGAAGGCTAATCTTTGATCATTATCGTGACTGTTGCCCACCTACTGTAATCTCTTTGCTCTCTTTCTTAAAATCTGAAATTGCACTCCCCTGCACACTGTACTCTCCTTTCAAACAGGACCATTTCCCCCACACTTCAGTTGTGTACGAACTGAAGCCACGTCACTGGGTGTTATTTATCTGCCTGGATAAAGAGACATAATAAATAGTTTGTATCGTTTGATATTCAGATAAAAGGAGAGTTCTATCTGTGCGCACTTGCGCTGTATTAGAATTATGGAGTGGAAAACTTATTGTGTTTAGATGATAACAACATTTGGATTATTACAGAATGAAAAGGAGAATGCAGTTTCTTTGACGTTGGGTCTTTTGTGAAGATGCAACGGCATTTGAACCTCTTTTTGAAGACTAAGCATAATTAAGCCGAGAGTGGAACTTGATAGGCATGCCGATATTCTTTCTATCTGGGTTGAAGGTGCATCTTGCATAACTGTGTGAAATATGAGAGTGATGCTATTCATCAATAGCACATTCCATCTTTTTCTTTCTTTTTTTGCTGAGCGTAATAGAGTTCTTAGTGGAGTGAATGGAATCTGGTTTGAATTAAGATGTAATTTCGCTCTATAGGACGCACCCTACCATAGGACGCACCTTGTTTTAGAGGGGGAGAACAAGAAAAATAATTCTCCCCCTCTCTGCACAGCGCCCCTTCAGCAAAGCGGCAGGAGAAACAGAGCCCCTTCTATTTCTCCTCCTGCTTAGCTGAAGGGGCGCTGTGCCTTAGATGAAGGAGCACGTACCCTTCAGCGAAAGGAACCTGAAGCCTCTGGAGCAGGAGCTCCCGCTGCGCTCCAGAGGCTTCAGGCAGCTATCTTTGAAGCTTGGAGAGTGAGAGGGGTCAGTGCGCACTGACCCCTCTCGCTCTCCAGGCTCCAGCGAAAGCAACACGAAGCCTCCGGAGCGCAGCGGGAGCACTCCCACTGCGCTTCAGAGGCTTCGCATTGCTATCGCTGAAGCCAAGGAGCCTGCATTCACTCCATAAGACACACAGACATTTCCCCTTAATTTTTGGAGGGGGAAATGTGTGTTTTATAGAGCGAAAAATACAGTAACAAATAACCTTTTGCTTTGATATGTTGTGTGAAGAACTTTCTATGCTCACTCATTCTCCAAAATGCCCGGAAATGGCTGCTGCTAAGTCCAGACAGCACCTTAAGAGACACATTACTTAGGCTATATTGGTAAGATACCCCAACTCATCCTATCCTGTGTCTAGCTCTAGCTTTGCCACTGCTTTGGTGCTGGATGGTTGTTGGTTCCCCTACTCTACAAGAGTGTTTCCCAAACTTGGGACTCCAACTGTTTTTGGACTACAACTCCTATCATCCCTAGCTAGCAAGACCAGTGGTCAGGGATGGGAATTGTAGTCCCCAAGTTCGGGAAACACTTCTCTACAATCACCCCAACTTATTTCTGCATGTTTCGCAGTTGTTAAAGGTGTAGGAGCAGGCCCAGCTGGTGAATTTCTCAGCGGCATTGGTGACATTCATCTCCCAGCATGCCATAGATGTGGGCAGGCTCACATGGACCTTTCCCATGCTTCGGCTTCTGGAGCCACCCTGCTTTATTTTTCACTTTGGCTATTGTGTTGGTTCAGCAACTTGCCTCTCTTGTTCCTATGCAGTAACATGGAACTCTGTAGCTTCTGATTCTCTCTGCCAATCCTGCCCAATGGATCAAAAACCTTATGTACAGACCCATTAATGGGCTGTGGCACTATTCATAGAGTGATGTATACCTGTCATCAAGCAATGTTGAATTGCTATATTTATTGTGTAAGATGAATTTGTGCTGGGGGGGGGGCACTGTCAATTTGAGACTGGTCATTTCAGAGCTGTGGGGAAACGGTGTCATTTTTGCTGTGGGGCCTAAATAGTTGTTATTATTTTATTAAATTTATTGGCTGCTTTTTTACCAAAGTAACTCCAAGTGACTTATAATCTATAAGCTGTACTAATGTACAGTTACATTAGTACAGTGGTACCTCAGGTTAAGTACTTAATTCGTTCCGGAGGTCCATTCTTAACCTGAAACTGTTCTTAACCTGAAGCACCACTTTAGCTAATGGGGCCTCCTGCTGCCGCCGTGCCGCCGGAGCACGATTTCTGTTCTCATCCTGAAGCAAAGTTCTTAACCCGAGGTACTATTTCTGGGTTAGCGGAGTCTGTAACCTGAAGCGTATGTAACCTGAAGTGTCTGTCACCTGAGGTACCACTGTACCGATGAGAAAACAAATGTCCTGAACATGCAAACAAATGGGAAGGGTGTACCAGTAGTTATTACACACAAACACAATATACTGAGTGACAGCATTTTATTGGCATTGTAAGGGCTTCAGGCACTTGACTTGGGGCACAAAAATGGGTCCTTCCTATTGCAAATAGTTAACAGATTGTCTGTGCCTATTACATGGTAAAACTGGCTCCGAACTGTACTTCAGACCGAGAGTGGAGTAAATCTCATGTTTTGAATGTTCTCCTCAATATTTAGATATAGCTTAAAAATCACCTCTTTGTATGTAGACTAGCATGTTAGGGAGAAGGCTTGGCTAGAACCTGACTTGCTCACTTTCTATGTGCAGCAATTTCTTTTTGTGAGGGAATCCTCAAGCTTGATCCTCCTGCTGCAGTCTAGGGAGTCTTACTGTTCATGTAGGCTGGAACTTATATTTTTGTTGTTGTGTGTTCCTCCTGAACTATATGGACCCAAGACATCCTAATGCTCCCTCTCATATTGCTACCTTTTCATTGCTAGCAAGTGCAGTTTGCTTTGCAAATCATTCCTTGTGCCCTTTATTTTTATTCCCTTGCTTTTACCTCTTTAGATTTCAGAACTGGTGTGCTTTGTTTGTCACGGCAAATTCGCAAAGCTTTCTCACTGAAGCTAATGTGCATAAATGAAAGGCTTGGGTCCGTTGGCCAATTCCTTAATTTTGCAGTTAGAGCTTTTAATGCTTTGGGGGTAAGGGATGCCAGGCACATAATGATCAGAATTAGAGTATTCCAGCCTGTTGTTCCAAAGGAGGAAAGCCATGTTAACCTAGATTCTGTTCTAAGAGAAGGGTGATAGGGTTGAATTTTTCTCTCTTTTCCTTTTTTACAGGTGCATGTGTTCAAAATGCAAATTAAACTTTGTGAACTATGCACACTGCTTTAGCATAATAGCAGATAATGCTGCTCTGCCTTAATGTAATTCCAGTTTCATCAGAAAGCCATTGCTGTATTAGAAGGATTCCTAGCCAAATACTTTGCATTGCCCAAAGTCAACCGTTCAGTTGATTTTATTGGGGTGACTAATGCAAGATAGGAAAGCAGGATTTCAACTAGAGAGCATAAAAAAGGAAGGCTCATATATTTAACATGGCAGCCTAGGCACCAACAGAACTTTAAAAATCTGTTTATTTAGTTTGTATGGGGGAGTGCTTGAAGAAATGGGTATTTTTCAATACAAATACAAATCTAATTCAGACCTACCTGACTAATGCATGGATTTGTACGTAGTTATCCACAGATTTTGTGCATTTGCCAAATGCTCCAGCACCTGCACTTGGCTCAAAGACAATATAAAACGCATTTAGAAATTCCTACTCTGACAGACAATATGCTGTATTTAAATGGGCTGTTTTTTCATCCACCCCAACAATAAACATTTTAAATCATTGTACAGTGCCTAGTTGTTAGGCACTTGAGATTAGAATGATCATTGTCGCTATTGCTGTTTCTGCACGCACCTGATCTCCCCATTTTGTCTGCCCAATTAGGATGTACCCACGAAACTAGTGGCAAAGGCTGTTCCCCTGCCCATGACTGTCCGTGGACATTGGTTCCTGAGTCCAAGAACTGAGTACACCGTTGCCGTGCAGACTGCATCAAAGCAAGTTGATGGTGATTACATGGTTTCAGAATGGAGCGAAATCATAGAATTTTGTACAGGAGGTGAGCTCTTTGCTATGAAGATCCAGCTCATGGGGTCATGGGCTTAAGTAATGTATGTCCATTTATTTCACTGGGTTTGCTCTGAGGATGACTTAGTTGCATATCACCCATAGAAAAGAAGCATCTTCAAGATGTGTGACTTAACTCATTTCTGTTTGCAACAGATAACTGTTTTACAGACTTGCCATTAATTGAGTGGTTCTTTTTTTATAATGCACACATCCTTCCAGGCTATTTTGCTTTTGGCAATTCCCTTCTGTGTGAAGGCACCAACGCTATCCTTTTGTGGGCCTACCCCGATTGCTGTAATATTAACCATATATTTCCTTCTCCTGCTGCTGTGAGCAGAAATAACATCACATTGTTATTTCTGCTTTTCACTTGGAACTAAAACACTTTGAAAGCTCAGAGGTTAGTGTGCTTTGTGTTAATTAGTGGGTTTGGAGGGAGCTCGTAAATAGCGTGTTAGTCTGGAGCTAAGCCCTTATGGGTGGGATTCACCTTATGAGCCCCGTTGCCAGAAGCCCTGTGCAAGAACTTCTACGTGTGCAATGGTACTTCTCCCCATCTCCTTTTCTTTGCACCTCTGTGCACCCCGAAATTGTCCCTGGGGGGTTGGGAGGAGCCCCAAGACAGCCCTCAGCAGGGGGGGAGGAGAGGGGGGAATCATCCCATCTGCCAAGCTGAATGAAGCATTTGCACCAATGGAACATTCGTAACTGTGTGATGTTGAAGTCCACCCTTTGAGCATACTTTTTTTTTCTATCTAAAAACAAACTCTGAAGTCAGCATCTGACACCCTTCATGTGCCTCCTCCACAAGAATTCTGGAGGGTGGTAACCCGAGAACGGGCCTTCTCTGCGGTGGCTCCCCATCTGTGGAATGCTCTTCCCAGGGAGGTTTGCCTGGTGCCTTCATCATACACCTTTAGGCACCAGGCGAAAACATTCTTCAACCAAGCCTTTGGATAATTAACATCCTATGTGTTTGTCGGAGGAGGAAGCCGGAGTTATTGGTTTGATCTTGTTCTTGTTTTTATTATGGGGTGTGTGTGTGTCTTTTATCTTGTGAACTGCCCTGAGATCTACAGATGGAATGATGGATGAAAAATTGAAAAAACATGAAAAATGTGTGAGTGGCTGTCTGAACACATTCTTTCTCCCAAATAAATTCTGGGCACTGCAGTTTATTAAGGGCTTCTGGGAATTGTAACTACATTGCCCAGGTTCTTTGAGCGAAAGAATCGTGTTTCAAATGTTCTCTAAGGGTAGAATGAGAGCTGGAGAACTTCCAATGTGATCGTTGCTCCAGGGTCCCCACTGACCTCTGTCTCACCCCAAAGCGTAGAGCATCACCATGTGGACTTTAGAAAACATTGTGTGTTGCTTCCCATTAGCAGACTGTTTTTTATTCACAGATTATTCAAAGGTCCACTTAACACAGCTTTTGGAAAAGGCGGAAGTGATTGCAGGGCGCATGCTTAAATTTTCTGTGTTTTATCGGAACCAGCACAAGGAATACTTTGACTACATCAGGTAAGAGAACCAGGACTTGTCAAAGGCAAATATCTCTGGATGGAGCTGAGGACAAGGTTTTCTCCACTGTGTACGTAACAAGAAAGCTGCCTATCTGTTAGATTCTTTATTGATCAGCATTGGCTACCAATGTGTGTTATACATGGTGAAGTTAGTAGCCAGGTACTTGTTTGTATAATCTGTGCCACCTCTGAGAGCTTCAGGTGGGTGACAGCTTTATAAAATAGCATGCATAAAACAAGACTTTAAAAACTCCAAATACAGTCATTTATTCATAATTTGCCATTGTTGGGATTGTTAGAGTACAAAAGGACGTATGGGACTTGTAACAAACATTGTGCTGTGCAGGTCTCTTTAAAAATATATACATATACTTCTGTAAACCTTGGAGCTCATAAGAGAATACAGATACCCCATGTTGCTTCTCAGTGGGGCTGGCATGGGCTGTCTGAGTTCCCCCACATTAGAGGGAGCAATAGAATTCTATAGCTGCTCAACTGAGAATCCCATATGCAACTGGGCAACTGTGTATACAATTTTCAGGGCTGAAAGTGCAGATTGTCACCACTGTCATTGGTCACCTATTTGAGAAAGGAGACAGGATTCAGCTTCTTCCATTTCCTCAGATAATTAGCAAGTAGAGCAGAAAGCCAAACTTTGACTTGCCATCAGTGAGCAAAACGTGTTGTTTCACCCTGCTAAACTCCTGCCCTGCTGTTGCTCCCTTTCCCAAGCCAGGCAGAAGCAAAACAAGTTGTAGTTGTGTTATGTGCTAACCAGCACTCAGAGCTTGTTTATCTCCAAAACAGACCAGCAACATACTTTGGCTTCCTTTCACAGTTTGTTTGGAACTAGGGAAAAGGAGGAGTAGGGCACGATTTTAGCAGGCTGCATGAGCACAATTGCTCACTCATGGTAAACCATAGCTTGCTAACTTACCATGATGCGTGAACCAGACTAATTATTCTGTTCAAATGTACTTGAATCAGTGTAGTATAAACGTTCTGTAATATATCCAGGCCTGTGGGGGGGGAAATGGTCTACAATTAGCTTAACTGGCCACTGGATGTCACTGTACTGCCGTTCAAGAATGGTTACCTGGCCCTTTTCAAGTTCCAGGATGATGGATTTTATTTACTGATGGTGGTTTTGATGTTTAGCTCATCTGCAGCAGCTTAATCTTATTTTGAATACACTTTCTTCTCAGTCTTGTTTTAGGAAAACAGAAAGGTAGAACTTTCTGGAAGATAAACATTTAACATTTGCCTTGTGGCTGCACTTAAAGTATAATAGCATAGAACTGGTGACGTCAATAACTCTCTGCCCTTGCATGAATAATTAGTTTTGTTTCAAATGATTGACCCCCCCCCCCGGCCAATGTGGCACATTCTGTACGCATCTGTGTAGCAAGTCTTAGGAATTGGCCCCACATGAAAAAAATCTGTGCTGCAGAATCAGGGAGGTGGTTGTTGATGCTGCTACCTGCAGCATCGAATTCCCACATTCAGTGTTCCAGCCAGCTATGCTCTTTTTCTGGATACTCTATTTCAGTCCCAACAGACCCTTAGCATTTTGTTGCCATTAGACTGGGGCAAATCTGTCAGTTCTGAGTTCTAATTTTTCCAGACTTGAAATCAGTTCTCCACACTTTGCCCAACAGAAGCAATGCATGACTGGCCCTACCTGAAAGCAAGTCTCAGAGGTTTTGTACCCCAAAAGCACAATTGCTGGTGCCATTTTAAAAAGCTAGAATGTGAGATCTGTGCCTACACACTCATGTAGCTTGTTTTCCTGAATGGGAAAGGGGTATATGCTTTTGTGGGTGGCAGAATACACACTGTAAATACAGTGGTTCACCTTGGCTGCTTGTTTCGCTCAAACAAAGGAAAGGTTCCTGGTCTGAAACCCTGGAGAGCAACTGCTACCAAGCTAGATGGACTAGGGGTGAGGTTTAAAGCCACTTCCTTGACCTAAGACAGCTTCTTTAAGTTCCTAACGTCTCACTCACTGATGCCCCTGTAAATATAAACCATTACCCTTCCTTCATTTCTAGAGAGCAGCACGCGAGCGCTCTGCAGCCTTCGGTCAAGGATAACAGCGGGAGCCACGGCTCTCCCATCAGCGGGAAGCTGGAGGGCATCTTCTTCAGCTGCCACACCGAATTCAACACCGGGAAGCCCCCGCAGGATTCGCCCTACGGAAGATACAGGTTTGAGATAGCGGCGGAAAAACTTTTCAACCCAAATACTAACTTGTACTTTGGGGACTTCTACTGCATGTACACGGCCTACCACTATGTCATCCTCGTCCTCGCGCCCGCCGGCTCGCCGGGAGACGAGTTCTGTAAGCAGCGCCTCCCTCAGCTGAACTTGCAGGATAACAAATTCCTGACCTGCACTGAAGAAGACGGGGCGATGATCTACCACCACGCGCAGGATGTAATCTTGGAAGTGATTTACACTGACCCTGTGGATCTCTCCCTCGGCACCGTCGCGGAAATCACAGGCCACCAGCTCATGAGCTTGTCGACGGCCAACGCTAAGAAAGATCCCAGCTGCAAGACGTGTAACATCAGTGTTGGACGTTAATTCAGTGGTTCCCCCCCCCAACTCTTCCTTAGGAGCCTTCTCTGTGGCCTATTCCCCATTGCCATCCGTTCTCATCAGACGCATGCATAATGCCGCTCTTCCCAAGAGCGAACACCAGTGATCAAATTCCTCAATAGTCTTCTTCAAGCAGAGCTTAACAATGCAGCTGGCACAGAGCAGCAGCTCCACCACCACCACCACCACCATGGCACCCTGTGTCCAGATTTTCCCCTCCCCACTGTAATATTTAGGGCAGGCACACTCACCCCATGTTGTGTTGTCCTCATGTTTCTGTAGCCTCCTGTCCACATTCAAAAATCGTTGGCTACCAGTGGTGGGCAGCACTTAACATGATGGCAAATTGCAACGCAGGTAAGTGTGCCCAAATGTCGTCGGGGAAAAGGACCATCCAACCTGGGCATGATGTCATTGGCGGCAGCGCTGTACCCAGTGAAGCATGTAGTTCTGCCCTTAGTATATTCCTTACCTTCTTGGTCCACCAGTGCTTTTCAACTGTTAGGAATCTTGGGTTTTTTCTTTCTAGCAACCATTTATATATCTAGATGCTGCAATTGGTGTTCCATTTTCTTATTATTTTTCTCTCCTCCTCCTCCTTCATATTGCCAAATGTAACAAATCTATATAAACAAGCTTTAGCGAAATAAAAAAAAAAACTACTGGCTTCTAAATGGTGTTTTAAATATGTATTCATTTTAATCTACTGAACAACTTAACTGAGATATCTCCAAACAGCATGAAAGGGTGTAATTGCAGCATGATTTAACTCTTGCAGCCTAGGAAAAAAAATGTCAGCACTTCCAATGTGTTGTTTGACAGTGTTATTTATGTTATTTATATTAGCTAACAAGCAGGGAAAAAACCCACCTGTGTTTCAACATAATAAATAGAAAAATATTTTATTTGTACTGTTGTATAAAATATTATACAATCATATAGAATATATAGATACATTTTAATAGCAACTGTATACATATGTCATGAAACCATTTTTCCCTTATCAAAGATGTAGTTTGTAAACTTCAAATTCTTGTGTATCTGTTCCTGTTGCTCTGACATGACTTTTAATTAAAACAGATTTATGAAGGAGACCATTCTGATTCATAAAAGTTATATAAATGATCAAGCCAATTACACTGAAACATTACATCATTCTTTTTTTAAAAAATAAATTTAAAAATTCCACTTAGGTATATAAGCAGTGTGACGTGATCCCACAAATGTTTTTTTGAAAGTTCTTTTTGTTTTGTTTTTCTCTTTTAAAAACCATGCTTCAACGTTACATACAGCAGAAATAAATAAATAAACAAGTTTTGTGGCTAAATAGGCTTCATGAAATCAACAGCTTCTTTTATTACTATAGCAAAAAGAGCTGAGGTACAATCTATTGTCTTCAGCTCTGTTCGCAAGGAGGGGGTTCCCCTAGAGGCATTTAGGGAGGCCTCTCCCTGCGCTCAGCCTCCCAGGCCAAGCAGCACACAACCTTAACTGCACAGTTCTGACTTGGATTGTACCCCAACCCCGTGCTGGCTATTTGTGAAAATAAAGCCCTGCACTCAAGGACAGGACCACACGGTTAAGCTCAGCCCCACAAGAGGGGCAGTACACAAGGACCTCACATACAGTTTACCCAGGGATCCCCCACCTTTACAGAAGCAGTGCTGGAAGACTAAGGATTATGCCCCTGGTTTTCTTGTCATTGGTACAAAATGACAAAACAAGAACACTAAAGACAGTACATATATCTCTACCTGGAGCTCTTCTTTGCCACAGAAACCTGTGTTTGCCAGTGAGCAGTCCGAACTCGCCAACTGTCCCTCTCCCATGGAATTCATGTGCCACTCAGGCGTGAGCTATTGCAAATTTACCTCCGTTTATAAAGGCCTGTTCCTTTTTTAACGGCAAGACCGGGGGGGGGTAGGGGGGGGAATATATCCACGTTTATATTCTATCACAGTAAACCAGAAAAGAAGCCCAGCCTCCTTCAGTTCATCACCATGACACTTAGATTAAATAATCTGCATACATTGATCTATCCAAAATATCATAATGCAATAAACTATTGTCACTGTTTTTAATAAACTATCTTGGCAATCATCACACAGGAAATATTAAGGTCCTACAAAGTGCATGCTTTCAAACAAGCTTTGGTTGTCAGGAAAAAGCAAAACAAATTATAGCACTGGGCTAAGGAAAAGTGCTACAGAAATAAAAATTGGCATGTGCCATTAATAACTTTGCTTCACTTTGCTTTATTTCGGTTTCTATCAACCGGTGTCTTTTAAGCAATTTCTGCTTAAAAGGATGGAGCAGCTTTACATTGCCTGGTCATTTTTTAAGTAGCCACTCTTTCCTGTTTAAGTTTTTTCTCCCTTATATATGCCACATTTAGTGTCCCCGCACCCCACCAAATAGCTGAGACTTTTCAAAATTATTATTTTTTACCTCTTTGTTCTGCTTCAGCATTATCTTAAGCTATTTTACCTCGCTCTATGAGTTAAGGGCTCAAGTGACGGATAACCTTTTCCCGGCTCCAGCGACATCCAACACACACCTGCTTCTAAAGCTTCTGGAAGATCACCAGAACTGCAATCAGAGTAACTTAATAAGGGTTTGGACATGGAAACAGTCAGTTTTGTATCACAGTCACCAGCCCTGCTGATCTTATTACTCCCCATCTGCAACACCGTGAATTCTGGGTGCACTTTGTAAGGGAGATTATCATGACGGATAAAGCTTTCGGAACTGCTAGTCCAGCACTACTGGCCTTGTTCTGGCAAAACCCCAGTAAGCTTCCCAAAGAAAACCCAGCATCCCTTGATTCTATGCGCAACATCACAACTACTGGAGAGCACAGGTGCTGTTTAGGCAGCCGGCAGCCACTGTCCTTTGCCCGCAGCAGCACTGGGGCTCAATAACAGTGGGTGCTGCTGCTGCTAGTGGTGTGGTAGCTTGTGTAGTAGCACTGGCAAAAACAGGAACTCTAGAAAACACTCTGCTAACATTACCCAAAGACCTTAATCAAGGACTGCCATTTAGGTCTGAGTGCCGCAAGCTTTAGTTTCTCAGTGCACACTGTAATCAAAGTTCCTTGAGAAAGCAAGAGGCTCTAGGAATGGGATAGCGGGGGCGCAAGCAGCAACACTGGAGCCAAATGTCATGGGCAAGACTGCCTGACATTGCCAAAATGGGTAAACTCCAAAACTTAAAAGTACCTGTAACCAGCTTGGATCATCATAACTGTGTCTTAAGATCCATTCTAACGTTTTGCTTTGGAGTAGTTGAATAATGAGTGAATAAAGGCAAGAACAGCGAGACACGCTCACGAAAACTTGTAACTATTAAAGAAAAATTAGACTGGCAGGCAATGCACAGAGGAGTCCTGCTCCTGATAGCTATTTTCATGCAGGACCTCCCTGGTGTTTTGCATTCCAGTGCTCATGCCAGAGATGAAGCCTGGAAAAATTAATTGGCCGACTCCTTTGCCATGAGCTAAGGGATAAAAAAGACACCTGTCATCAGCACAACACTCTACCTCTCTTACTTTTTAAAATTGATGGTTTGTTTGCTTTTTAGATTTCTCTAGGTGTGAATTCTATAGCTCCTGGGAGGCTGTCCCTGGCGCCACAGGATTTGTTCCATCTCCCTCTCATGAGGGTGAGAGAGAGATCTGCCTTGAAAGGTCAGCAGCTGGCAGTTCTCCATGATCAAACCTGCAACATCTGAGAAGACAAACAGAGTCCAGAGTAGGATGGACGAGGTGCTGGATCTACAGGATCCAATGTCCCCTGAATTTGGGGGAGGGGGACATTCCAGTCCTCAAGCTACTGTAACTTTCCTCCCACTGGGAGCAATGAGAGAGGAAGACCATGGTTCAGTGACAGAACATCTGCTTTGCATGCAAAAGGTCGCTGGTTCAATCCCTGACATCTCTACGTAGGGATGGGAGAGAACCATCCCTGAAAAGACACTGCCAATAAACAATGCTCAGCTAGATGGACTAATGGTCTGACTCTGTACAAGACAAGCACAAGTGGGTAGGGAAAGTGGGCTTCGCCCTATCTCACAGATGTGCTCTGCCCACCAAAACCCATTTATCTAAACCAAGCATCATTGACAAGAGAGTTGGGTCTGGAAGCCCAGCTGTCTGTCGTTTTATCTTTTTGTTTCAATTGTTCTGCAACCAGTGGTTATAAATGGCCATGAATATAATTATCTAGAAACTGCCAGTTCATAAGGCACAGGTCTAATGATCCAAGTGGACATTGCAAACATCATTGTTTTTGGAATTGTACCTAAAATGGCAAATGGGCATGTGCAATACGGCTGATGATCCTAGTGGTCCCTTCCAACTCTACAATTCTATGATTCTATGATTCTATGCTGACTCCTTCCCTTCCACCACACACACACACCAGCAATATATTGTTGCTCTTACAAATCTAGATGGCACCCACCTAGTAAAATACATGCAATTATGTCATCACTCCTATTAGTAAATGGGTGAGAGCGTGTGGGTGTCACCTGCACACAAACAGGCTAGGCACCAAAATACATCCAGGGGTAGGCCTGTGGTGGGTCTCTTCAATTGGGGGGGGGGGGTGAAGAAAAAAATTAAGACTGCAGCCTGAGTGGCTTTGGGTGAGGGGCAGAAGGAAGGGATAATGTGAGCAGAGGCGTGTGTTTATGGAGGAGGATGGAGCTCCAAGCCTAATCTGACCCCCCTTGGAGGATCCTTTAAACTTAGGAATTGTTCCTTCACAGTTTCTGGGAGCCTGAGGTGGGGGGTCCTCTCCCTGAGTCTTGGCTTTGGGTCCAGTGGGAAGCAGCAAGCTTCACATACATACACACACCCTTAGGCCCCCACCCCCAAAGCTGTCTTGAGGGCTGTACAGCGTCCACTGCAGCCCCTCTGCTTGAACAGGGCACCTGCCAATGATAGCAGAGAGGCAGCTGTACTTGGAGCCGGCTCTCCATACAGCCAGAAATAAGGCCTGGGTAGTGGGAAAAGAGGAGAGGGTCAAATGAGGAACAATAACCTTCCTCCTTCCCCTGCTTTTCTTCTCTCGTTCTGCAACTTTCTACACAGTGCACTTCAAAGAGAAACCTTGTCTTCCCTGGTTAAGCAGGTATTGCATGCCTTATTGGGGTTTTCCTCTCACTCAGCCAAAATCAATGAGTGCTATGCAAATTCAGGAAGCTGGGCCCATCGTCCAAAGCCTAAGCTAGGTTCCTGCTAGAGTTAGCTTCCTCCAATAAGCATATTTAGACCCAGAAGACCCTGTGTCCCCCCCCCCAGAACAATGAAGCTCTGCTAGCTTGTTCTCCCCAGCTTTCCAGCACAGGAAAGCCTCAGCCTCAGCAAAGCCACTCTTGCCTTGATCTGCCAGCATGGCAGGAACTGCATGGTGATCTGAATAGCCCTTGCATTGTGTGGAGAAGACAGCCTCTTTAACCTTCACAGAGCTGGGGATCCAGAAGGAATAGCTGCCATTCACATGGGCCTCTGCTGGGTGGGGGGAATGGGCAGGCTATGGTATTGCAATGAAAATGGGCAAGCCAAATTCTTCACCAAGAAAAGCAGAATTCTACAACCTGTGTACATTACGCAAATAGCCATAATTTATCTTGCTGCGCACAACTCTGACTCTTTCTTCTTCTGTTTTTAATTTAGTCACGGTGACGGAAAAGCCGTTAAGGGCCCTGAAGTCACACCACTGCAAATCCTATGCAGCCACCATGCTGTCTTCTGACATTTCACTAAGTGTTGCCCACACACGCTCCTTTGCAAACCAAGAGCTAGGAGCCTCCTTCCTATTTTTACCCCCCCCCAAAAAAAAAATGTCAGGAAATGGAATTCTATACCCAGATCCATATGTTATGCGGGGGGGGGGGGGGTTGCTGCTTGCGTGGAATTACAACACACACTCACAAACAACAGCTCAGACAAGCTCTGCATATTTCTATTCTGCCACAGGATTCCACCCACCCACAACATCTGGGTGCTGTCTCATGCATCCAACATGGTGCCCTCTATATCTTTTGGACTCCAACTCCCATCAGCCCCAGCCAGCACGGCTAACAGGTGGGAACTGTACTCCAAAACTTCTGGAAGGTCTGATGCTGGCTACCTTTGATTCAGACCACATCACCTCCTGTTCCTGCCTCAAACCCGTAACACCCCCATCCCCCCAAGTGTGAACCACTCTCCAAAATTCTGCCTGCCAATTTGGTATCTGAACTAGGTATCTGAGGCTCTTCCTTTGTGCCATAATTCTTCCCACGTTTCCTGCACCTGAAAAGTAGAATTTCTACCTACCCTAAATACAGCCTGAATGATGCAGGAGCCAGTGGACCTTTCCATGCAGTCCAATCTGTGCACATCCCACAAACATAGGTTGCTGCTTATATTGGAGCCATCCTTCATTCTCTCTTTATCCTGCAGGAGCTATCTTGCCCTGCACTTCCACCCAGACTCCGCCACTTCAGGAGGGGTGTCATACACATCAAGTGAGAAGTGTCTCTGCCAAACTGGTAGATTTAGATGGTCCTTATCTGTTAAATATTGGAGGGGAAACAAGAGGATCAGGAACCCCCTAAATGCAGGACAGCTGAAGACTTGCATCTTGGGTGCCTATTAAATTCTCAAAAATGTCCCCTCCTGCACAGGTATTTGACCTACGGAGAAAGTAAGATTCTTGACTGATGGTTGCGTTTGGACAAACAGGGTCCTCTAGAGCACACTGAACCAGCAAATACAGCTGCTCACATTCCTGGAGGTTGTTGGTCAAGTTTTTATCTGCAGGGGTGTGCTGGTTTTCCTTTGGTCATTGTCCTCAACCAAGATGGAAAACTACAGTTTCTCTGTGACCTGTACTTTTTTACCTAGCCCAGCAGGCAGAAAATAGGTTCTTTACTGGTGCATCTCTCCTCCCAAGATTAGGGATGGATTAGGGATTCATTCTGGCCCTCCTAGTGAATCCTGGGATACAAAAGCTGTCCAGGCTACACACTGGAATATCACAAATAAAAGAGGCTTATCAGATTGCGGAGGACACTTCATAATGCTGACTGAGTAGGTTTAGGAGAACTGCCTACCTAGAATTGTGTTCCAAGTTTACCTGATGGGCGGCTCAAGAGACTTTGACGTGCCTCTTTTTTTCTCTAGTCCTATGCTGCCCAAGTGGAAAGAGACAAAATAAAAACCTGGGTGAGCCTGTTTGGATGATTGCACTGTCCTTCCATACCTTTGAGTGCTGTTGAATGAGCACCATCTGCCTGGAAATACGTCGCAATGGAGCTTTGAAGTGAAACAGGAAGTCCCGCCAACCCGGCTTCCTGAATGTGCATATATGATTACCTCCTTTTGGCTAAAGCGAGGGGAAACTTGTCCGAGTGAAAAAACAGCTCCGGAAACAAGAGACGACTCACAGGTAAGTGTTAGCCCTCCCATTCAATCACTCCTCCTTCCTGCATTCTCACACCCCTTTCTCTCACTCTCTTGCTCACCTGCAGCGGTAGAACATAAATAAAGTGCATCAGAATTTCAAGGTGTCAAAGCCATTGTGCAGGAAGAGCCAGACCTGTGCAATCCTCTCTCTCTCTCTCTCCTTTTCCCAGACCAAGGAGTTTTACTATTGCAAACCACTGGACTTCAGATGGTTTTGGAGACATCGTGCTTGCTGATGAGGACCTCCAGCAGCCTCAGCTTGGCTTTGATGTGCTTGTATTCCAAGTACTCCTCTGCCATAGGGATGCGGTCCTCCTTTTGGGGAGTCCTGTAAAGCGGCAAAATTTGAATGCTGGGGCTTAAAAGGAGCAAGCGTTCGCAGAGCACTTCTGGCTCAAATATGACTTTTGTGTTTGTTTCTTTAATTATATGTTCCCACATATAACAAGGGGAAAGAAAATATAGTGCAGATATGTTTTTAGGAATTGATTAAAAAAAACCAACCACATTCAGGCAGTCTTCTTCCAAAGAAGAAGCAAGTGAATGTTGGAGAGAACTGTACACAAGGTAAGGCTATGTGCTTGATTGCGACAATGGGGTTCAGAGACTGTGGGACACCCCTGCACTCACACACATTAATACGTTTGTTAACATGTTGAAGACCATTGGGTCTGCTCTGTACGTGAGCTATTCTAATATGTGGTCTTTTCAACAAATCATAGGTGCTGTCCTCATCTACAAATAGCCAACAAATACTCAGGAGCAGGAGAGTAATCCCCAAAAGTGTACATTGTGGCAAACTTAAAACTGCCAGTATGCTGGTACAACTCAATTAAAGATGTCTGGGAACCCAACACACATAGACAGACAGACAGACAGACAGACAGACAGACAGACAGACAGAAGTGGCTGTCCATTATATCTCTGCATGAATGGCTCCTCTGGACTTGTCTCCTTCCAATCACAGACACATAGGGAGGAAGTTCTCCTGCAGGAAGATACCTCTTATTCTTACACACCTCAGTAATAAACTTTTTTGTGGTGGAGGGCAGAGAGTTGTGAGCATGATGTGTGCCTGCCAATTTCAATTCCTAGGAAAAGAAGGGCACCTTTGCTATGAAATCCTTGGCAAATCTTGTTTTGTGTAGTCACCGGAGGAAAATTCTCAGGATTTTAGTACTACAGGAGAAAGGCCCACTCAGAGATCTGTAGGCAACTTACTCTTTACGATCTGTGACTGTCTAGATCAGCAGCGACATACAGAAGGGGTACAGAGAACAAGCATGAATGTAGTTGCCTTACCTTCCTGTTTGCTTAAAGAACTGATCCTCAAATTCTCGTAACATTTTCCTTAGCCTTTTCTTATCAGCTCTTGTTTCTCGGAGATGTTCCAGCAGTACAGGCCTGCAAAAGGAGAATTGTATCTGAAAACACTGAAAGTGACAGACAGGTGACAGATTTGGGCTCAGGAATATGCACGCAGCTTCAACAGGTGCTCCTCTTTCAGCCCGTGCCTAGGACAGGATGTTCTCAAACGACATGCATTTTGCTAATTAATTCCAATAGATATTGAAAGTTCTGACAAGACACAGAGTGATTTACAGTAATGTTTTACACTAATTATTACAGTAATGTTTTACACTAATTATTATTATTACTATTAGGCAAGTAGGAAATGTTGTACTACATTAGGCCAATTTCCAATACGTGTTTACTGTTTGTAGCTGTGGGTTATTGTCAATGCCGTAAAAAGCCTATTAGCACAGGCATGAAACAAATATATATCCTCTGTTACATTAGGCATGTGAACAGATGGCTTAGGATCACTTCAAAGCACAATGCGAAGAGATGACGGGGAGATTTGCGCTTTTTGTTCCCCACACTTCTGCATCTTGTCAGAAACCGTACCCCCCCTAAGGAATAAGAAACAAAAGTCAGTCCTCACATTGTGGCCTCGTGCAAGTTGGACATTGACAGGGCAGGCTGTTTGACTGCTTTCTTTTCATCCAGGGGTGACACAAAGGTGGGCTCATTCTCCTCATCTGAATGACAGAGATGTTCGTCAGAAGGCAAATGGAGGGACATGGCAGAGGACAATTCATAGCTGCTCTGGGAGTGATCTTCATCAGAATCTTCCTCCTCCTGCTTGTAACACAGAACGAGGGTTATCAAATTAATTACCTGCATGCACATCGGTGGAAAGGGAACATGAAATAGATCTGCACCAGAAATAACTACTGAAAAAGTTCCATAGAAAGTACATGAGATTAACCATGGTTAAAAAACAATACTAAGAAAATGTGACTGACAGAATCTCCTCAGGACATAAGCTACACACTCTTAATCAGGAATTCACATGGTCATTTCCACAAGGGAATTAGCTTTGTGTGACACCGCCTCTTAACATGAATGTAAGAAACTGTGATTTCTGGGATCTAGTTTTCCTTCAGAACCATTTCCATGGAGCTAGCCTTGAAGCCCAGTCCTAAACAAGTAAAAATGCTGAGTGTCCAATGCATTTTATTTCTTGGGAATAAGGCTTGTGTTTGCAGCCTTACTCATGTAAGCAGATTGCCACAGAAAAGAAAGTGAGGCACACCCTTAATGGGGCAGCAACAAACAATTTGGCTTACTTCACTCTCATAAAAGACACCTTCCCAAAGGATGGTCATTGTTTTCCAATACTGTACCAGCTTTGTATTTCAAAGTTTGAGCTAGACACAGTGGTTACTTTTTAAAAGAAGAGAACCCGAGGACTCAAATCTGCCTGGGATGCAACTTCCCTAATCCAAAAGATGGGGATACCCAGGGATGTGGGAAAGGAAGGGCAGAACACATCAGGATTCCTGTGGGAAACACCGGTGTGAAGACCAGTGTCGTGCACCAAGTGTGGAAATAAACAAAGTGTGCACATGTCAATTGTGTCCCCCAGATGTTGCTCCCAGGGATTTACAGATATATGTATGGACATATTTAACTTCCAAGGGTTATTTGTCTGCTGTGGAAACAGGGCCGGATTTAGGTTGGATGAGGCCCTAAGCTACTGAAGGTAATGGGGCCCTTTATATGTCCAGCTGTCCTTTGTCAAAAACAAATTGTTGCTGTTTTTCGTTTTGAATATATGCTATATGGTAATTTTTGGACCTAATAGGTATCTAAAGCCATTTGTACATAACAAAATATTTATTTTATCAAAGTCATTGTTGAACTGAAATACAATTAATACAGAGTTTTTTCCTTTAATTTTTTTGAGGGCCCCCAAGAGAGTGGGGCCCTAAGCTATAGCTTGTTTAGCTTATACGTAAATCCAGCACTGCGTGGAAAACACCAGCGTAACATTGGTTTCCAGCAGTAGTCCTGGATGTGTTGTCAATCTGCAGGGTTAATTAAAATTGTAAAACAGTAAATTTATTTTTTGAAAAAGCAACAACAATCATTATACAGAGAGGCAAAATGGAGCCTAAATAAACACTGTACTGAGCATTCTGAACAGCTGCTATTCCATTCTTGGGAACAATATTTTGCAGTTCCCTTGGTTGTACTATTCCCTCAACACATTCCGTGAGAAGGATTCCCTAGTGGGCAAAACACTTCATATGAACGGAGCCTTTAAAAAGGCAAAAGTTTGGGCAGATTTATTTCCGCAACCTCCTTTGGACTTACAATGGTTGTGATCAAAGATGGCGTCGACAGAAGCTGCTTGATAATTCTGTATCTTTCATAAAGGGGCTTCATCAGACTCCTATCTTGCTTGTTTCCCTGAAAAGAAATAAGAAGCAACACCATACTGACTCTGGCAAAACAAGATGTCTGTATTGCGCTGGGTGCCAAAGAAGAAGCTTGTTGGTCCATCTATACGTTGCTTTATGTTTCTTTAGCATAAACAGTAGCAGGAGGGAAGTGTGACTCTGGCTTTAAAAAAAACAACCACAAATGTACTTTGTGCCACTGCTTTTTTTTTGCAATAGGGATTTAAAAACGAGGAAGTAAATTCCTGGTTGGCTAACAATTTCACTGGAGCACCACGTTTGTGTTGAAGTTGGACTCCAGTAGTCCTGCCAAAACAGATGGCCAGCAGTGCTGGGATCAAAATTGCCACTGTCTCTGTACACTCCTTGCCCCTGACAACTGCATGATCCATTGTCTCAAAATACTGGCACTGTTATGGCGCTGGGTGCTTGGTTTAGTGACTTGCTGTTGACTGTCAGTCAACATAAGGATTGTCAAGCCACGGACTGTCCAGATATCTACCAACCTCTCCTTTGACATAATTGAGTCTTAGCACCACGATTAATTTCTGCCTCAAAATAATAGGAAAGAGGACTCAAGCCAAGACAAAATAGGTAATTACACTGAAAGAAGTCATACATTTTTGCCTGCTCCTGGTGGCTGAAAGGATTTCGTTCATGTCATATCCTCAAGATTGTCCATTCCTATGGAAGACCTAGTGAAAATGCCAAGGCACCAACCATGCAGTTCTAGAAACCACATTATGGACAGTTACAATGAGAAGCAGTACAAGTAGGTTTGGCTCAAAGGTCATTTTGACAGACGTCCCATCCTGGGAAAGTTTAAAGGGACTGGTAACTGGAGAAGCTTGAGGAATTCAGTATCTGAGAATCCTCATTTGACCTGACCTGATCTGAACCTCGCCGACAAAGATGCAGATTGAAACTTAAGTTGTCCACCAGATTTTTAAACCGGATGTTCCAGCGGCTCAAAAATAGTAACAAAACATGCTTAAACATGCATATTTTGAAGGGAAAAAAACATTTGCAACTAAATGATTTAAACATGTAGCTAAATGCAAATTCATGTGCAGATTTTAAAAATCAGAAATGGGTTTGATTAGTGACACAGACCAGAAATAGACTGATTTGCCAATCCACATTTGCAACCTTCAGTTATGGTGTAATCCTCCATTTCCACAATATATAAGATGTGTACATTCAGGGCAGCAACTACACAAACACAAAAGCCCAGCATAATCAAAGACCAAGAGTAGACTTAAAAATCCCTCTACTGCAAACATCCCACCAGTTCAAGCATTGCAGCCAGATGAAAGTCTCCCCCCTCTCCCGCCCCAGTGCTGTTCTGGGGGATCACCCCCCAACACCAACCCCGAGCCAACTGAAGGGGACAGGCGCAATGAGATAGCCCCATTGCCCAGGACTTCCACTAACATGGTGTGTTGGGTGAATCCCACCTTAAGTAAGATATGAACTTTGCTGTAGGATAAATGGAAAACCAAGAAGCAAATCCTTAAGTATATGATGCATGGGGAAACATGCAATAGTCAAGGTACTGGAAATGGGGGCTGAGAGGAAGAAAAACTGAGCAGATCTGGAAACGAACGTATGAAGCTCCCTTATACTGAATCCTTATACAGTAATATCCGAGGCCCCAGACAGGACGTTTCTCCAACGTGCAACCAGCAATCCTTGAACTACAGAGGTCAGGGCCTGGACCTGGGACCTTCTCAGACGAGACATGTGTTCTCTCACTGAGCTATCCTCAAGCAAATCAGCTGAGGGCGGACCGAAGGAGAGGGAGAGGGAGACAGACTTTCTTTTTAGTCCAGTTCAATTGATGTATGAGAAAGCAGGAAGTAAATATTTGCATCATTAGCCTCTTCAACCCTGATGCAGAGGCACAGGCACACAAGACCAGTAGCTTTAACTGCATGCAGCATCATTGCACAACCAGAAAGGAAGCCCCACTGTTCCTCTGCATGAGGACGAAACCACACCCCCTCTGGCAAGCCACCACTGCCTGCGGCATGGCCACGCTAAGGCAGCAAAGGGGCCAGCCCCACAGATCCACAAAGGTAAGTGGCTATTTCTGCTGTTAAAGCTGTAATGCATAGCATACATAGCTCCAAAGCCAGCCACGGGAACCAAGTCTACATTACCTACTGCTCAAGGTGGCAATTCAGCCCCAGGAAATACATGTGCAGAGTGTGTGCGTGAGGAGATTTCACCCCTCCCATACCCAAGAATCTCCTGATCATCTCCTGATGGTCTCTGCTGACTCTCCAGAGAAGAGGATGCGTGTCCTGCCTATCTACTTATTTTGCCCAGCAACATATCTGTGTGTGTGAGAGAGAGTCAGTCAGTCAGTGTATCGGAGAGAGTGAGAGTGTTAGAGATCCTAGAGATAAGATTGCTGCTAAGAGCAGCTGCAGACTCTCAGTGTAGCATTGATTTATGCTTAGAATATTCAGCTCTGTATATAGTTTTGTATCATAGTTGTAGTTATAGAATAAAAGGAAGATACTCTACAGAGCTGCTCTCCGAGTGGTTTATACTCTGCAAGACTCTGCAAAACTCTGCTGTGCAACGACTGTATTATTGAGACAGTGAATCCGGTGCTCTCAGCTCTAAGCTGTGAGTCCACAGCACTGTGACCTGTTCCTGTGAGAAAGGAGGTCTCTGGCGGTGCTACCCAGCTCGCCTAGCCCAGTCGGGGTTGAGGTGCATGAGTCCAGTTGGCGCACTGGCTCTAGGGCGATGCTGACATCGGTTATGGGCCCAGTCGTTGTTCCAGTCGTCTGACCTGGCGTTGTTCCAGTCATCCCAGTCGTCCCAGTCGCCAGAGGTTTCTGTTGCTGATTGCCGGACGGTGGAACGGACGCTGCATGCTGGACTGATTTGCGGTGCCCAGAAGCAGAGCTGTTTTGGAGCAGAGTGTTCAAGCTGCCGCTGTTGCTGTTGCTGCTGCTTGATTTATGGAGGTATGTTGCTGACTGCCAAAGGAAGAAGATAGCATCCCTGTTTGCCTGTTAATTGCTCTCTGAGTGGGAGAGAGAGTGGCTGAAGGAGTCAAGGCTCTATCTGTGTTGCATGAGGGAAGTGTCTTGCTCTAAGTAATAGCAGACATGGCCTGTGCACATTCTGGCCAGATGGCTCTGTCCTTTCCTCTCCTCACGCCTGAAACCTATGGAGTTTGGCAAGTAAAGATGAAAGCGCTTTTACAGAGGGAGAAGCTATTTCACACGACAGAAGATGACCCTCCAGATAAGGATGATGATGATTGGGCTGAGTGGCATGCTGCAGATATGAAAGCCCGAGGGACAATTATTTTGAGTGTTTCAGACCACTTGCTGGTGAACTTAGAGGGTCAAGAGACTGCACAAGCTGTTTGGCATAAGTTGAGAGATATGCATCTGAGACAAAATGCTGGTTCCAGTGTGATTTTCTTTAAGAAGCTGTGCAGGCTGCAGTTGGAGAAAGGTGGTGATTTGCCTAGCCATCTATCTCAATTAAAGCGTCTCAGACAGGACCTTGTTCAGCGAGACCTGGCTATTTCAGAGGCTGTGTTTGCAATGCTGATGATCAATAGCCTAGATGAGTCTTATGATGGAGTAGCTGCCCAGATTTCCACAATGCCTTCTGACCGGCTAACATAAGATTATGTGTCTAGCCTGCTTCTGAATGAGTGGGATCACAGACAGGCTGTTAAAGAAAGCCGGGACTGTGCTGTTAAAAATGTGCTTGAAAATGTGCCTGAGTCTTCAGCAGGGGAAAGTGAAAGTGAAACTGCTGCTGTTAAAGCTTTGAAATTGAAGCGGTGCTTTTCGTGTGGAGCACAAGGCCATTTGAGTTTCCAGTGTAAGAAGTCTTCAAAGAAGAAGGGAAACTTCAGAGGCAGAGGGGGAGGAGGACGAAATCCCCATGCACCTGCTACTTCAAAGGCCTTGATCTCTCGCTGTTCCAGTCAACGTGGGCGGAGTTTCTTCATGGTCGACTCTGGCTGTTCAAACCACATGGCCAAAGATAAGAATCTCTTTGTTCAGCTTGAGAAGCAAGAGAAAGAAATTCATCAAGCAGATGGGACAGTTCTCACGAGTGTGGCTCAGGGAACTGTGTTCTTAAAGAGCCTGAATGCAACTATTAAGAATGTCCTGTATGCACCTGATATTCAGGACAATTTGTTGAGTGTTTCCCAGCTTGATCGTCAAGGGTTTAAGGTGGTGTTTGCTAAATCTCGCTGTGAAATTCTTAGAGATGGCAAGCTCATTTTGTATGCAAAATGTGTAAATGGATTGTACCAATTGCCTTTTGTTTCAGGTACAGGCACTGCAGAAGCAACTGAGAAAGAGTGTTGCAACTTGTCTGTAGATAAGAATGAGAAGTTGCATGACCAATGTATTCATTATTACCATCGCGTTTATGGTCATTTGAATTTCCAGGCTGTGGCAAAAATGCCTGATATGGTTCAGGGTATGAAGTTGAAAGAATGTCCCTACCACATGAAATGTGTTTCTTGTGCTGAGAGTAAGGCAAGGCAAGCTCCCAAAGGTACAGAGTCTGGGAGAGAGGCCAAGAAACCATATGAAGTCATTCATGCAGACTTAGTGGGACCTCTAGCGCTCTCTAGAGGCAATTCAAGGTTTTTTATGGTGCTAATAGACTCCTATTCAAAATATGTTTGGGTCTATATGCTGCAGAAAAAGTCTGAAGCCTTTACCAAGTTTCGCCAGTTTTGTAAATGGCTCAGAAATGTACATAATGAGAATGTACGTTTTCTTTTCACAGATAAGGGTGGAGAGTTTTGTTCAGAAGAGTTTGAGAGTTTTCTTTCTGAACAGGGCATTGAGCATAGGACCGCCACGCCCAGATCACCCTGGCAGAATGGTTTATGTGAGAGAGTAAACCAAACCATGCAGCAAGGAATCAGAACGCTGTTACATGATTCGGGGCTGCCCAATCCCTATTGGGCTGAAGCTCTTTCGTTTTTCTGTCATGTGTATAACAGGAGATACCAGTCTAGTGTAAATTGCACCCCATATGAGATGCTTCACAGAAGAAAGCCATGTGTAAAGCATTTTAAAATTTTTGGTTCGGAGGTTTGGGTGCACACCTCGCAGGGTGACAAACTGAGCAAGCGTGGAGAACATGGTATTTTCCTAGGATATGAGAAAGGGTCTTATCGTGTTCTGATCACAGACACGAAAACCATAAGGCTGACCAAGAGTATTGATGACAATCCACAATGGGACAGAGTTGGCGTTTTTCAGTATCATCCCATTTGTGATGATGGTGCAAAAGGGGCAAAGAAAGTTAAGAGGGAGGCAAGTGTTGTTGGTGGTGATAATCCTGATGCCAGTGTAATTCCAGATGATGGCACAGATTATCAGAGCCCAAAAGCCTCAGGTGAGTCTGACGCTGACTCAGACTTAGCAGCTTCATATACTTTAGCTCCCCATTCTCCCAAAGAGGAGGAAGCACCAGAACAAGAGGATCAGAGAGTTTTGCGCAGATCCGAGAGAACAACCAAGGGTGTACCACTGAAAAGGTTTTCTGAAGAGTTTGCAAAGACTGCGGTCACAAGCAACTCTGGTGGAGTTTTCAAACCTAGCATGAAATGTGCTGAGAGTAGTAGCACAAAACACTTTATTTATTTCCTTACCTGATATTTGAAGGAAAGCGTGTATTTGAGTTCTGAAAAGTGGTTTGTTCAAATCTGCCTAATTAGAAATGTCAATTTGTATCTGAGAGGAAGAAATGTGTGTGAAGATTTTTCCAGAAGCTGCTTATTCAATGGTATTGTAAAAGTGTGTTAGGTAAACGGGAAAAGAGATACCTGCAGATATGTTAACCAAGGTTGTAAGCAAAGAACAACTTTTGGAGTGTGTGTGTAAATTGCAGTTATGTTAAAGATTCTTGAAATGGTCGGATGAGATGGGGGAGGATGAGGAGATTTCACCCCTCCCATACCCAAGAATCTCCTGATCATCTCCTGATGGTCTCTGCTGACTCTCCAGAGAAGAGGAGGCGTGTCCTGCCTATCTACTTATTCTGCCCAGCAACATATCTGTGTGTGTGAGAGAGAGTCAGTCAGTCAGTGTATCGGAGAGAGTGAGAGTGTTAGAGATCCTAGAGATAAGATTGCTACTAAGAGCAGCTGCAGACTCTCAGTGTAGCATTGATTTATGCTTAGAATATTCAGCTCTGTATATAGTTTTGTATCATAGTTGTAGTTATAGAATAAAAGGAAGATACTCTACAGAGCTGCTCTCCGAGTGGTTTATACTCTGCAAGACTCTGCAAAACTCTGCTGTGCAACGACTGTATTATTGAGACAGTGAATCCGGTGCTCTCAGCTCTAAGCTGTGAGTCCACAGCACTGTGACCTGTTCCTGTGAGAAAGGAGGTCTCTGGCGGTGCTACCCAGCTCGCCTAGCCCAGTCGGGGTTGAGGTGCATGAGTCCAGTTGGCGCACTGGCTCTAGGGCGATGCTGACAGTGCGGTTCCTGAGCCATTGATATCTGCAGGTCCACCTTAGCATATGCTGGGAGACACCTAATTACTCCTGCATGAGCATGCACAGAAAGAAGCTTGCTCTGTCCATCTGTAAAGACACCGGTTTCTTTTGCTTTATTGTACTTTCTCTTTTCCCACACATAAATCTCCTGTTCTGAAATGCTTTAACTAGAAAACATCTACACAGAATCAAGAAAGTCAGTCCTCCCTTTGCCAGGTTTTAAGTACCCATCAGGTTGCACTCATAAAACTAGCTAATAAATAGGCAGAAGATTTCAATCCGTTCTCTCCACTTCCATTTATACATTCCATGTAGGAAAAGCAAGAAGGAGCATGAAAAGAAGCATTATATTCCACTGTCTAAAAGAAATCCATGCCTCTCCAATTTGGACATGTGCATGGACTTGCGCAGGCAGAAGTTGTACCAAAACACAATACACATGGAATAATTACAGTTTGGCCTCAGCTTGTCCAAGTCTCAGTGAAAGAAATGGGACTTTTAGGCGTGACCAATATATGCACAACTGCACACATGTGCACATCGCCAAACCCGGAAACGTCATAAAAGACATCACTAAAAGGACAGAAGAGGGATGGGGCAGGGCAGAAGGGGGTGTTTCAATTGCATGAGTTTTCACACAAGCGTGCAGTGACTCGGAATGGAACCCCGTGCAAATTGGGGGTTGCCTGTACTTGCAACTGACTTATTCCGTGTACTCAGCACAGCTTGTAACTGTAACATTAGCCCCAACAAACCTCAGCTAGATTAGGTCCTCTTCTTTCTGTGCTGTATAACCATCTGCAGGTTTCTGAATTATGCACAAAGTCTTGAAGACCCCTTAGAAAGTGGCTATATTTCAAAGTGATAAAGCTTACAGAGTTGTTTTGATGAATCAGTCAAAGGTTCCTTGCTCCCTCCAGCACCAACAAGTGTCTTTTGATATCCTATCTTTTGAGTTTTCTCTCTGATTCAGAAAGCACTGTGGGCCTTTCGATCCGTCTTCATGCAGGCATGTACCTAATTAGATTGGGTTAACCTGGAAGGCTCTCTGAAAACAAGCCCCAAAGCTGATGCTCATCAAATTTAATTTAATTATCATCGGGGGGGGGAATACAAATGCATTTGATTTCCTTTACTATCAATCTCCCATAAATTGTTTCAGGTAATCTCAGTTTACAGCCTTATTGTACTTGACTCGTAAACTTGGGTCCCCACTGCGGGGTGGGGACCAAAGGTGGACAAACTACCCCAGAAGGAGCACGACGTGTTTCCCACCAGAGGTACTATGCTTCCTGACCATAAGAGATCCTCCATCCTTGCTAGAGTGGAGTACCGTATTTTTCACCCCATAGGACGCACCGGCCCATAGGACGCACCTCGTTTTTTGGGGGGAAAATGAATTTTAAAAAAATTATTTTCCCCCCCCGCCGGCTGCCGCCCCAAGCCTTGTGCTCACCTGCCCAAAGCACGGGGCACCCTCCGGAGGGCTCCCCGTGCTTCGGGCGACAGGCTGCTGCCCCAAGCCTCGCGCGCTTGGCGGGACCTCCTGCCGGGCGCGCAAGGCTTGCGGACACTCGCCCAAAGCACGGGGAGCCCTCCGGAGGGCTCCCTGTGCTTCGGGCGACAGGCTGCTGCCCCAAGCCTCGCGCACCCGGTGGGACCTCCTGCCGGGCGTGCAAGGCTTGCGGACACTCGCGGGGGCTGCAGGCTGCTGCCCGCAAGCCTTGTGAGCCCGTGGGAACTCCCACCGAGCTTGCAAGGCTTGCGGATAGCTTCCTGAAGCCTGGAGAGCGAGAGGGGTTGGTGCGCACCGATGCCTCTCGCTCTCCAGCCTTCAGCGAAAGCCTGTATTCGCCCCATAGGACGCACACACATTTCCCCTTCATTTTTGGAGGGGAAATAGTGCGTCCTATGGGGCAAAAAATACGGTAACTTCAACCTTGTTTGTATGTACCGCAGGCTGTCTGCACTGAATTTTAGGCAAAGGGGACAAAGTTCTCTCCTGGTATCAGCCTTGGCTTTCATGCAACATCTTCTCAGGCAGCAGCTTACAGGACTGGGCAGAGATGGGAAAAAACATCCACTCCCCAATCTTATTTTGCAGGTGTCATGTGAGCGCACACATTTAACTAATCCTAGACCAGTTACAGCTGCCTGAAAAGTTCTGCAATTTGTTTTAAACTTCTGAGGATTAACGGGGATAAACCAGCTTTCATATATATGCTTCTGTCAGAGCTCATGATTTCTTGGTATAATTTTAAGTAGCTGAATTAAATTGTGGCCAGGGAGCAGGGCGGGGGGTGGGGGGGGCGTGATAAGCAAGCAGAGCAAAAGCCGCTAAGGGTTGTTTTTGGATTTAATTTATGTACTGATTTATATGGGTGGTTTATAATCCACTCTTCATTAAAATCAATCCCAGAGCAGGGAAAATCATAAAAAATATATGCTACGTAATAAAATATAACAATCCGGAAAAAAACAAACCACCACAACAATAAATCAATTTTACAGCACAGCACCGCAAGAGTGACAAAGCATCTCCTACAATCACTGTAAGGATGGAAGTGAAATTTGATTCAGTTCTCATTTCAAAGGTGAATCTACGAAATTTGGTAGATTCTGAAACAATACATGATCCAAAACTCATCCACTGTTTGAAACTGACACTTCTCCGAATATTGCAATGCACTTCTTCAGCTTATCCTCCATGAATTTGTCAAATTCTCTTTTCTAACCATCCAAGTGTCCATTACCCCCACTTTTGGGAGAGAATGAATCCCTGTGCATCACAATGACACCTACACTGGGCAAAGACTAACTCCATGTAGCTCACCCACTCAGGTCTCAGTAACACATGCCAGGTTGGCCACCACATCCACGATTAAACCGTGGATGATAGATCCTTTATTTTGGATAGATCTGATATATAATAACAACAGCCTAGGTTATGTTGGTAAGCAACTGAGCCAGACAAGTCAGGCTGAGATGGAAAAGGTTCACATTGCAGAGAAGTTCTCAAAACTGAATAAGTTGATCTCCACTGGTGCTATGTTGCTGCATTCCCTTTCTAGGTCAGATTGCCTATCAGACTACAAATGACAAGAAGAAGAAGAAGAGTTTGGATTTGATATCCCGCTTTATCACTACCCGAAGGAGTCTCAAAGCGGCTAACATTCTCCTTTCCCTTCCTCCCCCACAACAAACACTCTGTGAGGTGAGTGGGGCTGAGAGACTTCAGAGAAGTGTGACTGGCCCAAGGTCACCCAGCAGCTGCATGTGGAGGAGTGGGGACAAGCAGATTAGCCTAAACTGAGGGTCATGTAGTTACAGCCTAAAAATCATGATCATTGGATACCACCTTCGACATAAGGCAGGACACAAAAATGTCTTTTTAAAAACCCTTGGGGCTGATTTACACATGAGAACAGCCACGCAAAGACCACGGAGAAGCATCTTCCTGTTCAAATGCTTTATACAGCTGATGACACATTGATAAGCCTTGAGTCCGGTGCCCTAGAGTTCCTAAGTGGGCCACTGCTTTATGACGGTCGCCACATGGCCATCATCACAAGTAAAACAGCCCTCATCCCTTGTTTTGAAGACGTTGTGCCCAGTCCAGCAAAACAGAGATGTCCTTGTCCCACTGATTTCAATGGGACACTATCTCTGGACTGAGCCTGTTATTTTTGCCTGTATCATTTGTCTAAGACCAGAGAGCTTACGAACAACACACACAAGGCCTAAAGTCTTAAGACACATGCTTCCTAATTAAGTTGTTGACATATAAACGAGGCCCATCGTGGTCTTCCCTCCGTCAACTGACATCTAGCAGCCATTCCACCAGGCTGTGGCAGAGCAAGAGGTGGGAAGCAGGGACACTCCATCAGTTCGGCTGAGAGACTAGATCCATCAGGATGCCCTCTCTTCTCAATTGTCACCCAACAGCAGCCAATCTATCAGGCTGCAGGGGGGAGATGGTGGGCAGGGCTGTTCAGCTGAGAGACCAGCTCCAACTGGCTCCTCCTCTTCTTGAATTGTTTATATTCCTACAGGTGGCCATTACAAGAACTACATCTGGGGGACACAGGTGGCCATTACAAGAATGCATGGAAACTGCCACTGCCTTTTTGGTGGCTCGGCACATGACAAACAGGCCCAAACAGTTCAGGAGCTGAACTTGGCTCAAGGCTGCGCAAATAGAAATATCGTACAAGAGCCATGTTACCTTAACGTTCTCGGGGATATGGAGCTGCTGCCGCTTCTCGTTCAGTCGTTTCATCACGGCATCCATGGTTTCTTCTACGGAGGGGCTCGGGGGAGCTCCTGCTGTGTCCTGCTTCACAGTCTCTTTGGAGCTCTCCTGATGAAGGTTCCTTTGAGATGCTTTGAGGGGGCAGCTTTGTTCTTCTGACAGTTTGAGTTTCAGCTCTGGGAGGAAAATTCCCAGGATACAAATGAGCAACCACTTGCAACACATTCCTTCTGCCACCACAAAATGTGCGCGCACACACACACCACCACTGAGCTGGATTGCTCACATACAACCCTTACAGGTGACCCACAGAATTAAATGCAATCGCCCGTCCATATATGGTAGCTCACAAAACACGTGTTAAAACCCCTGGTTTTAAGAACCCAAAAAAGATCCCTGCTGAATCAGATCAAAGTCCAGAAACCTGTTCTCACAATGGCTACCCCTTTGCTTACTGCATTTGGGAACCCTCCTCCTCATTCTGCTTCTGAGTGTGGCCCTGGATCCTTGCTCCCACATCCTGCCCTTGCGACACGCCTCTGATGCATCGACATCAGTAGACTAAAACAGACTTAAATCACTCCAGCTTCCCACAGGAAGCTCTGCATCTGAATTCCACCTGCTGGGGCCATTCTCAGCTTTGCACATGCCTTCATAATAATGGTAATACAGTGGTACCTCGGGTTAAGTACTTAATTCATTCCGGAGGTCCGTTCTTAACCTGAAACTGTTCTTAACCTGAAGCACCACTTTAGCTAATGGGGCTTCCCACTGCTGCGCGATTTCTGTTCTCATCCTGAAGCAAAGTTCTTAACCAGAGGTACTATTTCTGTGTTAGCGGAGTCTGTAGCCTGAAGCGTCTGTAACCCGAGGTACCACTGTACGATGATTAGGTTACTTGTCCTGATTTATTCCACTTTGCATTTTGCAAAAAAACAAAAAAGCCAACCTCATCTGTCTCATCATGCAGCATAACCCTCATTGTTAATTGAAGAAAAAATATGAAGTGGACGTGATTTCCTTCTGGTTGGGATACAGCTTATAATGGAAGCCTAAGAAACTCACACTCAAGGGAATACCCGACACTCACAACTTAACAGAATGGGGGGAAATTAAGTGTTTTAAGCAGTTTGGTAACACAGGATCAAACGCATCACTTAACTATGAGTGTGTAAAAGGTATCAGTGTAATGAAGCTATTAGCTCAGCATTAGCTTCATTAGTGTTGCACTCTGTGGCACTGAGGGAGATCAATGACGCTGCTATTTAAAATTACAGGAAAAGGGATGGAATCTAGCAAGCCTGATTTCCATTCAAGCCCCATTCATTTCATTGAGGCTTCCACAGGAACAGCTCCTGGCAGACTGCACTTTACAGGGCAAATCTACACTGCCAGCTTACACAAGCTTAACCCAACTTCCTTCTCCCTAGAGAAAACTGAGGACTAGGGTAGTGGGGCTGGGGTATTTGCTACAGTTCCAGGGATGCTTTCAGGGAGGTGATGGCTGTTAAGACTTGGGTAAAACCCATTTTGTGTATTCTATAGCAGTCCTGTGCACCTCTCCCAGATGTTGCAGGACTACAACTCCCATCATCCCTGACCTTTGTCCATGCTGGTGGGGGATTATGGGAACTAAAGTCCAACAACTGTCCACTCCTGCTCTTAGGAAATTAGTTGCTTTTCTGGTAAGGTTCAAGACAATATTAAATATCAGACTTTCAGCATCTAGCTGAATTTGACCCTCCTTCAAGCACTATTGAGAAATGACTCCAAGTGCTAAAAGAATTATTATTATTATTATTATTATTATTATTATTATTATTATTATTATTTATACCCCGCCCATCTGGCTGAGTCTCCCCAGCCACTCTGGACGGCTCCCAATCAGATGTTAAAAACAGTACAGCATTAAATATTAAAAACTTCCCTAAACTTCCCTAAGAAACATTTTCCCCCTGTGTCTTCCACCAAATTTATTGGTGGAAGAGAAATGACCTATCCTACAGACTGTAGCTGATAGCTGTGTGTACCTTTAAGCTGTTTCCGACTTTTGGCCAAGTCGTTCATCCATTTCATTACTTCGGGATTCGATATTTTGTCAGCGTGAGAAGGCTGGACAGGAAAGAACAAGGGGGAAATCAGGTGGTTAGACTGTGGCTGTTGTTATTCATACAGCTCTCATTATTAATGGGCAAAGTTGCCCACATATATTCTGCATTTATTAACCCAGAATATATAATGTTCCAGCTGACATCTGGATTGTGGTCCAGGCTGGGTCAAAAGTAATTTAACTGCCAAACTCTAATATACACTGATGGCATCCAAACCCCACTAGAGTCTAAATGGCAAAAATGACTTACCTGCCCTTTCACCAGCCTCTGTAATAAGACTGCACATTGCTGCTCCCTAACCTTGCTAGTGCCCAGGTGACTACTGGCTCTCTTTGCTTAACGTGGCAAGTGTATCTGATAACCAGCACCTGAGTATTTGTGACATCATTGCTTAACTAGCCAAGACCTTTATGAGGTCACTTGTAGTTATGAGGTCACTTGCAGCCATCAACACTAGTGGCTGCCATGTCTCTCACCAACATAAATACTAGTAAAGCAGATTTGCATTTGCTTTGGACCCAGGAAACAACAAGAAACAAACATAATTTAATCCAGGCACATAAACACTGTGACCCAGCAAGTCAAATGCAGTCTCATCCACCTCATCAAACACCACAGAGACAGGGTGGTTTCTCACCCGATAATTCTTCTCTTGCTCAAACTTTTCTTCATATTTCCTGATTTTCCTCTTAAGACTTTGCAGGTGCTTTGTGAGTTGTGCTATCGTCTGTGGCTCTTTGCAGTCATCACAGCTACCTCTGGAAGAACTTCTTGGCCTACAAAGGTAGAAGTTACGAAAATGTCCTAAATGTGAAATTGCTTTGCAGGATTAGGTCTACAACTGCAATGGAGTGATGGGACTCTGGTGGAGGTGAGGGGGGGGGGGGGTTAGACCATGAAGGAGGGTGATGGGGGAGGGATAATAACAGAGAGAAGGAGAAACAGAGGAGTGGTATGCCTGGTCTGGCCTGCTTGTTCCTTGAAAAGCTATGGAATCTGCTGAAAGTAGGAAGTGAAGCTTTTCATGGAAATGAGGACAGTCACCTGCTAATGTCTACACATCAAGCTGCTGTTAAAGACACATAGCCACAGTGCTTAGTTCAGAAGTTGACAACCCCATTCACCAGTTGGGCAGGTCTGCTTTAAATCCCAAAAGTCCACCTGGCACCATGATTTCTATACTCTTCAAGGGTGTGGTTAGCAAAACAGGGGCTGGAGTTGGAAACCTCTTTCTATGTGTGTCTGTGCTGGGATAGAAGAAAGGAATACAGTGGGGATGGGAACCTGTGACCTTCCAGAGGTTACTGATGAGAGGTTACTCTCATCGTCCCTGACCATTGGCCTGTCAGGAGCTCATCCTACACTCGAGTAGGACCCTGGTAGAGTCACATGCCTGACTGGCATGTTCTCCCCCTCCTGGTCGTTCATTCGGGAGCTTCAAAAGCTTTCTTCAGCCCGAACATCAAAGCGACCAATGCCATCAGCACACTTAGAGATCCGCAGAGTCTTTGCAGCTTGTGTAACAGACCTCAGCAACTCAGCATTTTGGCTGATCTACTTTATTTACATATAAACACACACGGAGCACTGCAACATGGCTCCCTCTCTCTCGAGCATCAGACAGCAAAGATAAAGAACATAGGACACTAGTCCCACTTCACGGAACTCAGTAACACAAACATCCTGTCTTCGTCACTTCCCACTTTGTGGAGTCAAAACATACACCGTCATGAGATAGAAAAAAATCCCATGACTGCAATCATGGAGCAAGAATTCTAACATGGCCATGCTGGCTGAGGAAGATGGGGATTTGGAGGGCACCAGGTCCCCCCACCCCTGCACTGAAGAATCAGGAAAGTGAAGAGGAATAAGACAGAGCATAAGAAGGAAGGATGATCTCCACTTGATCCAGCATTGGTCCTCAGTTGGCTATAGCGATGGGGATGCCCCAGGAAGGGGAACAAGTGATCAGTCCAGGGCTCTCCAGCAGTATCTGAAAGCACCTAAGATTTTTAAAGAGACTGCTCAGACATGTGGCAGTGCTATTCTCAGATTTGATTGGCAGAGGGACAGAATATTTAAGGGCCACCAATGTATATTTAATATTTTAAAGTGTTTTTTTAAATTAAAAAACAACACCACATCTCCCAATATTATTATTTCACTTCCTCTTGAGAGAACCCAGCTCTTCGTTTTGCATCCTAGGCCAAGCTCATTCACACTGCATGCCTCTTGCATACTCACCAAATAATAGATAAAAATAGGAACACATTTTATAACATCTCTGTTCTCTTACCATGAACCTCTGCCTCAGCCCCATAGTTCTGATGCTTCTATTCAACCTGCTCCATGATGTATCCTTTTACTCTGCAATAGCCTGCCTACCATGGATCGAAAGTAACAACACTGACTTCCATTATAGGGTTATTATAAAGATTTCACCTAGATAATGTATATGAAGCACTTGGAACACTTGAAAGTGCTATGCAAATATTACATATTATCAGTGCTTTTCTTTAAAAAAATGTTTAGGGGGTCTCTCATTTTCCTACTCGTATTGAAATACTGCCCCTCAATGAGGCCAAACTTAGATACACAAAATGTTTAGGGGTGTGCGTCCCCCCAGAAAAAAAACATTGCATATTATTATTAGCCAAGATTGTGCTTGTGGCACAATTAAGCTCGTCTATTTTATCTTTAAATAAATGGTTGTTATCAGCCATTCAAAACATATCTCAGCAGTGTGTGTGTGCGCGCACAGAGTAATTCCACTGTAGCTGAACATTTGGGGGGCTAGCCGTACTCCAAATCTAGACCTGTTTAAGTTATTACCTTTCCCCAGAGAACCCTGGGAATTGAGGTTCTGTGAGCAGGGGGCTAACAAAATTCTCACCACCAGCTACAATTCCCAGGGTTCTTTGGAGGAAGTTTCCACTTGTTTCACTCTGGAAAGGGTTATCATATTGTAGAGTTGGCAGGGACCATGTGGGTCATCTAGTACAACCCCCTGCAATGCAAGAATCTTTTGCCCAAGGTGGGGCTCGAACCCACAACCCTGATATTAAGAGTCTCATGCTCTACCATCTGAGCTATCCGCACATCATCATCATCGTTTGGTGTTTGCTATTTAATAGGTGGGAGGAAAGCATCAGATATATATTAGAGAGAAACATTAATGGCCACGCAGAGGCAGCCCTGGGAAATAAAACATGTCTTAGCTTACATCATGAACAGTTGAGCACTTGGTGGAGAAGGAGCTGATTCAGGGTCTAAATTAAATCTCTGGCTTTGGCTAAAAATAGAGCAGCGAGGAGACAGCAGAGGATTATCTCCATCAGTAATGTGATACAGCAGCCTGCTGGTCCCTAAGGAATGGTGGTCTTCATGTCCATTGTCTGCATCTGCCTGGCCCTCTTTGTAGACTTGTGCAGGCTCTGCAATGACAAGATGAATTTAACAGGCATTTAGAAGGGCAAAGCTCATTAGCTGCACACGTTAAAAGAGCCTCTGAGGTTCATCAGTGCTCCCCGGAGGAAGTTGTGACGTGACATAGCGGAAAAGGGATGTAAGCATATACCAAGAGAAGGTTGTGCGCATCAAAAATAAATAGTTTAAAAGAAAAACTTTAAGAATGACATCCTAACAAACTTACTGGAAGGAAGTCCTATGGAACCCAGTGGTATCTAATTCTGAGTTAACATGCTTAGGGCAAGGCCACATGGTGAATATTGGAAGAATAAATTGCCAGTTGCATGCAGGACAAGGCACATGCAAAGATGCTGCTTGGCTGTAGAGACTGAGGAACAGCCATACCTCAGTGGACTGGAGTCAGGGTTGACATTAATGAAACTTTCTAGCAGCAGTAAGGCCTAAGTGAATAAATCTTTCTATTATACTTCCTGAGATAATCGTTTTCTCACACTCTTAAAATACTATGTGTTCATGAATCCTGACGCAGTACTAAAAAGGTTATATGCTAGCTATATCAGGCAGTCCTTGGGCCTAAGTAGCTTCCTATAAAGAGATGAATGGGATTGCCTACATCCACCAAAGAACCTCTAAAGTAGGGTTGCCAAATTTTGAAGAGCAAAAAAGAGGGCACATTTGCTGACTTCTTCTTTTAACTAGGGATCGCTATTATGACTACCCATGAAAAGGAGGGCATGCCCTGGAAAAAGAGGACAACCCTACTTTAAAATGGGTTGTATGACTCTTTTCAAAATATTACAAAACATCAAACAAATGAGCCATGTAATAATAAAATGGGGGGGGGGCTTTTTACCCCTATCAGTTTCTTTCAGAGCACGCGAAGCGTAATTTGTATCTAAAGTTAAAACAGCTGGATCAAAACAATATTTTAGGCTAAATAGATGGCATTTGCAATTCATGTATTTAGTAGTAGTAGTATTTATTAGATTTTTACTGCACCCTTCCTCCCAGTAGCCCATAGTGGCAAACAACAAAACAAACTCTCTCTCTCTCTATATATATATATATATATATAAGGATTAAAGAGCTTGCAAGCTTCTAATAAATCTCTTTAAAGGGGGAAAAACACACACTAATGAATAGTGCTGCATTCTGGCAGACATCATGAGGAGCGAATCTGACCTAGTTTTCTTTCCCCTGACTTCTAAACTGTATTGACTGACAGCTTCTATAATTTATGATCATGGATCAATCACCACTCACACAATCCACCCAAGATAGATTTTATATTTACATTAAAACGAAAGGGCAAGTTTTCCTTTTCATATAAAGTCTGCCTATTGTTAACATTCTAGTTGGTCTTTAAAAGATGGCGTATGGGGTGAACCAGCACTTTGACACTTGGGGTGCATATGTATTTTCCTGGGAAACTATGCTTGTGTGTTTAATCATAAACAGATCCATACACCTGAGATGAGAGATAAGTGAGCTAAGACCTGTAGGAGTAGTTTGTACACTATGCATAGGAAATAACAGGGACACAATACTGACATTACAGAACAACACATCATGGAGGCCTGAATCCAGAGATTATTGCTATACTCTCCACCAAACAGGTGCTCCACATTTCAGTTTGGTCATTCAAAGGTGGAGAGGGAGAAGGAAAAAGAGGGTACTTGGAATCAACCCCCTTTCGACACACACAAAGCTGATAGCACCGTGGTTATGCACACGTCCGTGCTTCAATACATTTGAACACCCACGTTCAGCAAGGAAGCACAGTGTAAGCAGCATTGCAGTTTCCTACCCAGTAGTACCTTTGCACCTGCGAAGGGAGCGGTCCAGAAGAGGGTCCACAGGCAGACACTCATTTGTCTGCACAAGGCAACCTTCCTGCATTGTGTGCTGTGCTCTGTTTTACATGCATTCTCAGGTAAGAACTTTTATTTTGCCTGCTCAGCTTTTAATCCTCTGCAGCCAAAAGCAGCTCACCAGACAAGCCAGAATGGGACACCTCTCCTGTTTCTTCAGTCCCAAGAAAGGGGTGTTGAGTTTCGCCAGCACATGTGATTGTGGAGTTACAATCCACCTGTGGCTAACCTGTGGCCCTCCAGAGGTTGTAGAGTTCCAACTCCCATCAGCCATGTTGGGAGTTTCAATCCAGCGTGAAGCGGACTTTCAGCCAGGCTGAAAGATCTGGGAATTATGCAAGTGCAGAATAGTTGCTGTGAGCTGTACACAATGTAGATGCTGCATGGCAACCACTTTAAACCGCTCTGTGGGGTGGGACAAAAGCAGTTGCCCCACAGAGGCAGTCAATGCAGGTAATATTTTATGGAAGCCTATCATATGCTCCAGCCATGAATCTGCTTCTTCAAATAGGTTTGTGATCAGAACATGTACAGAGAAAGCAGGTCTTCCACAACAGGCTCCCCACATGGTTGAATTCACCCTGCCAGCCACACGCAATGACCTGCCGGCGAGTCTGACAACTGCCCTGTTATTGCAGAACCAGGCTGGACGCAAAACCAAGCATACGTGACTGGTAACTGAACAACAAGATCATTTGCAAGCTGTGCAGCTCTGTATTAAGGCAAGGCTAATCAGGTTGGGGCAAAGGGAGGAGTTGGCTTCTTATGACGAATATTGTACCCTCGCTTTTGTATATTCACATGGCTTTTCTTAACTGATTTAATGGCTCGGCCCTAAGTTTGGTTCAATTGGCAAACAAAGGCCTAGGGTGAAATCAACTCCCTCAGCACAATGTCCACAAGCCATTTTGTTATGCTCCAAATATACGAAGATCAAGACTGGGGTTATTTTCCTTTATTTTATAGATCCTGAACTTTGATGCAAAGCTTTTCCAGTGAGATCTGTGCCTCCGAGCTCATGAACAAGAGAAGTCCACAATTCTCAAAACAGGGAAGTGCAGGGGAGTTGCGGGTGGCCAGTTGGAAAATAAAATCCTTCCAGTTCCAGTGCAACTTAAGAATAACTTACAAATGTACTAGCCCTGGAACAATGATCCTCATGGACACAAGAGAATGAATTCAGGGGAGATGTGCATTGGCTGCTTTTGAATGTGTGTGTGCTGGAGCAGCCGACAGCCTACCCTCCAAATGTTGTTGAACTACAACTCCCATCATCCCCAGTCAGCACGGCCAATAGTTAGAGCTATAGTCCAACATCTGGGCAGCATTACATTGGCTATGCCTGGTGCGTGGACTGAATTTTGCCATATCAGAGGAAGGCCGACCTTGGGCATGGAGGACGGTGGCTTCTTTCTTTCACCCCGAATTGATCTACTCAGCAATTTTAAAAGCAGAGTGGCTTGGGTCTCTTTTATATATCTTAAACCAAGACAAAATAGGGGATGCTGATGGAAGCAGCTGGATGCATCTTCCTTTCTTTGCCTTAACTGGGGCACATCTAATGAGGATCTCTCTAGCCCTTGAGAGCTATAGAGTTTTTGCACCAGTGGCTTTTAAGGATGTGAAATGCATCTCAAACGGTAGAACTGCCAAACTAATTTGAGAGATTCTTAGAAAGAGATGGGTTAGCCTTTGCAAAATGACCGAGAATAAAAAGCTTTTGAAATAAGCTCTTTTGCTACAGTCACTTTATTTATCTATAAAAATTACCTTGGGATTAGGCCATGTAATACTGACCCATTTGCCTTAATGGAGACCACACACGGTCTGCAGATTTTAAGCTTGCCTATAACTCATCTGCTTGCTATACTGGTCTTGCTAACTATGACCCACTTTCATGCACAGCGATTTGCCTTCTGCCTGAACCCAGGAATCCATCTCATGCCATCTGCGTGATTACAAGCTCTGAATTGACAGAAAAGAATCCCAAGCTTCAAATCCATTTATTTCCAACAGTTGATTTTGAGCTAGAGAGGAAAGGGGAGGAATGGACAAAAAAAGGATGCACACACAAAAAAAATAGTGTGTTTGATGAGCAAGTCATTGGTGATGAAAATTAATGTGTGGCTTTTAAGTCTTCCACTTGCTCTGCTCAGGCAATCAATCTGCAATCAATAACAGAATGGGGAAATCAACAATGGCCTGGCAAAAGTGTGCGAGTGTGTGTGCTGGAGTTGGGGGAACGCAGGCAACAGACTAACCATCACTGAAAAAGAGTACATGTTAGCACAATCCTAACAGTAGAACATAATCAGAAGTGAAATGGCTGGAAACCTACAAAAACCAATTTTGTGTGAAAATGAAGGAACTGGCCAAATTTAAGACAGTGCTCTTCCCCAAAGTAATCAGTATTTATATGAATCATAACACAAACAAAATGGCATTTGGCTTTCTTTCATTTCTCCTCTCACAGTCACACACGTGTGTGTGTGTGTGTGTGTGTGTGTGTGTGTGTGTGTGTGTATGACTGTATTAACTTTTATTTAATCAATAATAATAATAATAATAATAATAATAATAATAATAATAAAACACTTGTGCCCCCAAATTATGCCTCAGCCCTCCGTGCTGTTTGAAGGGGGGGGCCTGCAATTTATTAGGTCACGATGTATGCCACTGAGTAGCCTCTATAATCAGAAACAAGGACAGCCCATTAACAAAGACCTTCTCTTACCTCCACAACTCTCCCCATCAACTTGCACACTGCTGGTTGGGATCGATGAAGCGGCTGGGTCTTTTGAAGCCGGCAGCTGTGGTGTTTCTTCCTGGTTCGGCAGAAATGCAGAGCAGAGGTCAGTTTCAAGGGCTTGCAGCTTCAGCAAAGAATTCTGCAGGCAAAAACAGAACATTGGGGTAGATGGAGAGCGAGGGAATGGCAAGGATCAAGTCTTCAGCTCCTTGGGGCTGTCTGCAGGAAAGGCTGCTCCTCCTCGCAGCTCAGGAAAAGTGAATTAACTGCTGCTTAGACATGCCAAACTCCTTATGCGCCTTCGTTTCCTCCATCTATTTAACTGATCTGGATTATTTATGACACAAGGGAAAGATCATCTCATCAGCAAAAAAGAAGAAAAGATTTGTTCCTGAAAGCCAGTCTGAGAAGCTGGAGGCTTTGCTCTCGGAGCAAAAAATGCCATGTAAGGATTTTACAGGTTGTGCTGATTGCAGGGCCCAGTGGCATTAAGCCCCTCCCCCTTTTCCATTCATAAAAAAGGGGGAGAATAAAATCCCTCCATAGCATATTTTGCAATACATTGCAGAAAGTAAAGGGTTACATTTCTAGACTCCTCTTTTTTTCCGTCTTTTTTTTTCTTTGAGCAGAGGGTTGGCTTTTCATTTCCCATCCTGCCCAGGGCAAAATTAACAGATCTTTGTCATTCGCTGCAAACAAATCAATGACGGCAAAGGCTCTTTATCTCTTAGCAGCTCCTCCAGCTCCTGTTTCACGCTTGATCCATTTCTCATTCCCAGTCTTGAATACAGAGTGCAGTATTCTAGCCTCATAATCTGACACAAGCATCTTGCTGGGATGCAAGCATTCCCACAGCCCTAATCATTCATGGACCGAGGAGGTGACGAAAGTCCGTGTGTAGGCCATGAAAATACAATTTCTCCCCCACCCCCAAATACAGGGTGGAATGCAAAAGAGTTCATACCCTCTGAGCAGGTAACAATCCAAGATAAAGCAAAATAAGAAGAGCTTGTCAACGCTAAGGCATAAACGAGCATGGCTCCAAAAATGTGTGACCTCATATTTCTACAGCTTACATTTGATTTTAATTTGATTGATTGATTGATTGATTTGCATTCATACCCCAACTCTCCTCTACAGAGCTCAAGGTAGCAACCACAGTTCTGGGCTTCCCGATTTTACCCTCACAACAACCCTATCAGAAAAGTTAAGCTGAAAGACAGTGGCTGACCCAAGGTCACCCAGGGAGCTTCACAGCTGAGTGGGGGATTGAACCCTTGTCTCCCAAGGCCCTCATCCAGCAATCTAACCACTATACCACACTGGCTCTTAAACTGCAGACAGGCAAGTGACAGCCCAGGGAGAGGGATACAGGAGCTCAATCCAGCAATATCTTTATCTGAACCTAGAACCTCTTATACTGTATGCAAATATACCCTCAGCTAGAGTTCAGTTTTGTTTGCATTATAATGAGAAACCACCTAATCTGCATTTCCTGACCCTTATTTGAACCAAAACCCAGGTATCGTTAGAAATTCACACTTCTCTGAATTTTGTGATACAGTTCTATCACTAAACAGTGTATGCAAAAATGTGTGTATCTGGAGAAAGTATATATGAAAATGCAGATTTTAGTGAAAATGTGCAAAAATGTGTTGTTACATTAGTGAAAAATGTTTGCAGAGACGTGTTATATTAATGAAAATTGCATTAAAATGTGTTTATTAGGAGAAATTCACATGAAAGCACCGGTAAATTTTCATGATTCTTTTTTCAATGTAAATTGCTGGAGAAATGTGGAGAACTGGATTTAAGAATGGAAAAATGAGAAACCAAGAGAAACCAACATTGATAAGATTCATCCATCCCTACCCTACACCAATGTTTCTCAGACTTCTGATAACTGCCAGGTATTTTCTGAATCAAAGCTGGAAGAGACACTTCATATATTCCTCTTACGGGGGGGGGGGGAGAAAAAGGTTTAACTTTTAGAGTGTGCAAGAGTGACAAATGCACACCCTCACAGGAGTTTAGCTTCTGGGTTTCTGCATGAACCACTTGTCCTGCAAATATCTCCTTCTCCTCCTCAGGCAAATAACTTGTGCCCCTTCTCTGCACCGGGAAGAACTGAACAAACCAAACTGCATTCTACACAAAAGACATTGCACCATCACCCATCCAGCAGAGGCAGACAGGAAGAAGGCAAGGCCAGAACATTCAGCATTAGAACTTCCCTCATCCAGAGATACAGGGTGGCTTTTGGCTCATAGGAGGGTTAAATGATTTAATTCATTTTGTTTCAAGAACTTCTATGTTGCCTTTCATCAGGCAGGGAGGGCATTGTTTCCAGGGCAGGGTGCAGTGCTGTAAAATAACTAACAACCCAGCAGCAAAATTTGAAGCAACGCAACACAATCTACAGAGGGTAAATCCACAGCATAGCCTAAAATGCTTCTTCATGGATCACTGCCTTGCTGTGGCGAAAGGGCTTGAATAACTCAGAGAAGCTATGCCGTGCAGGGCCACCCAAGATGGACAGGTCACAGTGGAGAGTTTTGACCAAACGTGATCCACTTGAAGCAGGAACCGGCAAGCCACTCCAGTATCCCTGCCAAGAAAACTCCATGGACAAAGACAACAGGCATATAAAAATGCTTAGGTGAAGGAGAAAAAAACCTGCCATCTGGAATATAAATAGTATTAATTTAGGCACCAGTTGGGTTTCTGTGGGGAGCTCCTTTAAGTGGGTACCACAGCCAAAAATACCCTTCCCCCTCCCCACCCTCCAAACTAACTTCTGGTGATGAGGGCACCCAGAAAAGGGGATTGGTTGGTAACTGGGGTTGTGGTCACTGACCCCTAACCTCTCTCCAGCACCATCTGTTTTTGGGGAGCGTTGCTTCCTATGTGACTTTGAACCCATATAGTGCGGAGTTCTAAGTCATGCAAGGAACCCACCCATATAGAGAATGCACACTACTTCAGATTTCTCCCCTCCAATGGGTGATGTGTAGAGAAACCAGCAAGGGCAGTCCTGCAGTCGTAATACTGCAAGTGAGGATGTTTAAATGGGGATTGATGGAGCAGTCTTTCTGGGATGTTTCTCTGCTGATCTTCCCATTGGAAATCCCCGCTAAACTTCTTACAAAGGAAGAAGGACAGGATCACACTTCAAAACGACCTTGACAGATTAGAGAACTGGGCAAAAGCAAACAAGATGAATTTTAACAGGGAGAAATGTAAAGTATTGCACTTGGGCAAAAAAAATGAGAGGCACAAATACAAGATGGGTGACACCTGGCTTGAGAGCAGTACATGTGAAAAGGATCTAGGAGTCTTGGTTGGCCACAAACTTGACATGAGCCAACAGTGTGACGCGGCAGATAAAAAAGCTAATGCAATTCTGGGCTGCATCAATAGGAGCATAGCATCTAGATCAAGGGAAGTAATAGTGCCACTGTATTCTGCTCTGGTCAGACCTCACCTGGAGTACTGTGTCCAGTTCTGGGCACCACAATTCAAGAAGGACACTGACAAACTGGAACGTGTCCAGAGGAGGGCAACCAAAATGGTCCAAGGCCTGGAAACGATGCCTTATGAGGAACGGCTAAGGGAGCTGGGCATGTTTAGCCTGGAGAAGAGGAGGTTAAGGGGTGATATGATAGCCATGTTCAAATATATAAAAGGATGTCACATAGAGGAGGGAGAAAGGTTGTTTTCTGCTGCTCCAGAGAAGCGGACACGGAGCAATGGATCCAAACTACAAGAAAGAAGATTCCACCTAAACATTAGGAAGAACTTCCTGACAGTAAGAGCTGTTCGACAGTGGAATTTGCTGCCAAGGAGTGTGGTGTAGTCTCCTTCTTTGGAGGTCTTTAAGCAGAGCCTTGACAACCATATTTCAGGAGTGCTCTGATGGTGTTTCCTGCTTGGCAGGGGGTTGGACTCGATGGCCCTTGTGGTCTCTTCCAACTCTATGATTCTATGATTCAAACCATAGAGCTCCCCAGAACAGTTTGTACATCACTGCCCTGGGAGGCATCAAGAGAATAAGCACGGATATGTCTGAAATATCTCTCTCATTTGGCTGACCATACAGAAGCAATTAACTCCTTCATCAAGAGGAAAATACACTCCTCAATTTAGAATAATCCTACATATATATATTTGTTCCATAATTAACAGCTGGCACTCTTTACTAACTATGGTACAAAACTGCCCAAGCAGACTAATGTGTTAAAAACTGGGTGGTCAGTGCTGTTTTTAGCAATGCCGATGCTGTAATATACTCATTTTTAGAAAAATTAAATCAGCTCTAAATATATATTTTCCCCATCTGTTGCAGGCATGAGGTTTCCAGCAGATTTCCAGCTACCGTTGAGGGATTTGAAATAAAAATATATTTTTTAAAAATATATTTTTAAACATGACCTTGATAGCGACTTGGCATACAGAACCAATATAAATAACTGCAAACCATCAAGTCTGAAATCTCCCATTTCTTACTGTTTCCTCTTTTCAGGGGGATGGGCCAATGAAGTGCTATCGAAAGGTGGAGGAAAGCTGTTCCAAAGGTGAACCCCTGGAAAATAAGCCATTCTCCTAATGTACACATTTACTTCATATGCCTGAGCCACAACAGCATTAAGAACGTAAGAAGGGTCTTGCTGGATCAACTAAAGGCCTCTCCAGTCTAGCATGGCATTTCCCACAGCAGAACGTCAGATGCCTCTGGGAAGCCATCAAGCATAGCATGGCCACAATTGCATTCTCCTGCTATTTCCTAGAAAACGGTATTCAGAGGAATGGCGCCTCTCAACCCGAAGCTTCAATATCAATCACTTGCAGCCATTGGCAAGACATATCATTCCTCCTCCTGCCCTGATTCGCTGATAAAAGTTGGCAGCTCCAGACCTTGAGGGGAACTACGTTTAAAGAGCTGTGCACAAGACAAAAATCTACCAGGTACAACTCTTCCCCTCACTGCAGCACTATGGAGGGGAAAAGTCACTTGTAGCAAAATTCTGCTTTCTTTATGACTCTTACAGCACAGTCCTACTACGTGTGTTTGTTCAGAAGCAGGTCCCACAGCATTCAGCCAATATCCCACAGCCAATATGTGTGCGTAAGATTGCAGGTCTTTAAAAAATGCTTTATTTTGGTTTCTAGATATATATTTTTTCAAATCTTAAATTAGGTTCTCCACATTTCCACCGTAGTTTGCGGTCCTCAGGAAAATTCATCAGCCCTTTAGTGTGGGTATCTCCTAATATAAATATGTTTGTGTGCAATTTTGCCTTACATTCATATATTGACAGAGCAGTTTTCTTAATATAATGTCCTCTGCGGTATTTACAACAATATATCCATTTCTATGTACACTCCAGAAAATGAAGGGATGCATTTTTTAGTATATTGCTTGGCAGGAGAAGTGCACTGCAAGATTCAGAGGAGTGTGGATGTCAAAGAATGACTGTCTTTTTGTTGTCCTATTGTTTTGGGAAATGTGAATTAGGTACGCTCACCTTTAAATGTGAACTGAATTGAATTTATCACCCATCCCTAGCTTTGACACCTCCTTTCACTCATTCATCACTACCACTCATGGCTTCCAAATGTCTCCTGCTTCCTGAAATGGCTCCACCCATTTTCCCTCGCTGCCTCTTATGTCTGGAATGGCCTCCCAGAATGCCTCTGTGTTACCAGCTTTCTTATTTCCTTTAAACCATCCTCAAAACCCACCATTTCAAGGAAGCCTTTGGGTCAACCTCCTACTCCCTGTATCTTTCTGCAACTAAGGTCACATCCACACCATACAGTGGTGCCTCGCAAGACGAAATTAATCCATTCCGTGAGTCTCTTCGTCTAGCGGTTTTTTCGTCTTGCGAAGCAACCCTATTAGCAGCTTAGCGGATTAGCGCTATTAGCGGTTTAGCGGCTATTAAAAGCTTAGCGGCTATTAAAGGCTTAGCGGATTAGCGGCTAAAAGGCTATTAGCGGCTTAGCGGCTTAGAAAAAAGGGGGGGAAGCGGGGAAAAATCAGAACACTCGCAAGACGTTTTCGTCTTGCAAAGCAAGCCCATAGGGAAAATCGTCTTGCGAAGCAGCTCAAAAACGGAAAACCCTTTCGTCTAGCGGGTTTTCCGTCTTGCGAGGCATTCGTCTTGCGGGGCACCACTGTACATGTAAAACACATTTAAGGCACGTGACTTCTGCTGCCCCCCAAAGAATCTTGGGAACTGTAGTCAGTTAAGGGTGCTGGGGATTGCAGCTCTGTGATGAGTAAAATACAGTTCTCAAGATTCTTGGAGCGGGGGACAATGTGCTGTAAATATATAGTGTGTGTGTGTGACCTAAGCAAAAGGGCATGTAATAGAAAAGACAACATGTTCTTCTCTCATTTGCACAGTGTTGTTTCCATGTGTCTGTTTTAGATGGCAGGCCTCTTTGGAAAGGGAGCTGTCACACCTGTTCATTTGCATATATGGTGCTAAATAAATTAATAATAATAATATATCTCCCTTCCAGGCTCAAACTGGCCTCACACTGACTCTTTCTATGTAGGCTGAATACGGAAGTCTTTGGAAGGACCTCAGAAAGCCAAGTTTAATCAAATAGGGTTTTTTTTAATAAAGTCAGCACACAATGAAATACGTAACAATGAAAGGGCCATTTCTATTACTAGTCACTAGGCTTTTATTAAACACTAGGCTTTACTTTAAACACACACAGCATCCTTTCAAGGAAAGCAACATTTCAAAAGAAGGAAGGTGGTAGATTCAGAGTCTATTTAGGTGTTGGTTGTTGGGAGTGCAGGGGGGGGGGAGACATCAAAGAGAACACATCTTTGCCTACCTCTATTTATCCAGAAAGAAATTGCTATGGTTTTTATATGTGATAAACAAGGAAACTGTCAACATCTGTTAAGATGGGAAAAGGAGGGGGAGAAAACACACTGCCATTTCCAGTCAGCCATTTCCTTTGTGCGCAGAACAAACCAACAGCGGTGAAACACAAAGAGACTCGTGTTTTGTTTGTTACAGGCCACTGCTGAACCAGCTATGCAGAAATTGTTTTATTCGGGCATGGCATAAGGGCTATAGCTATTTTTCCTTATTTACTAAAGAAATGTCCCTCTTGCTGATGGGCGATGAAGAACCTGTTTATTGCAAGGGCCTCTGGAGGGGCCGTGCATCTCCTCACACAGAACCACCTTATTTTCCCCCAACAGAACTTAATGGGGGGGGCTTTGTAAATTGAACTGATGTCCATCTCCGTAGCCCTGCCCCTTTGCTTTCGAAGACCCAGCCTGGGTTGTGTCTTTTGGTCACACTGCAACACTGGTAGAGAAACTCTGGCCCTCCAGAGCTCCTGCAACCAATCGGAAGCCGCATCGGACTTTCGGCTTCCAAAAATAGTTCGCAAACCGGAACAGTCACTTCTGGGTTTGCAGTGTTCGGGAGCCAAAACATTCAAGAACTAAGCTGTTTGAAAACCAAGGTATGACTGTCTATGCAACTTGGGCTGCAATCCTAACCCCTTTTACCTGAGAGTAAGCTCCTTTGAATTCAGTGGGATTGACTTCTGAGCAGACATGGTTGGGACTGCACCCTTTACTCAGCTATCCAAGCCCCTTGCCAGACCTCCATATATTCCATTTTTGAAACGACCACAGTTTCCAAGCCACCTAATGGCTTGTTGTACACGAACCAACAAATGATGCATCGGCAGCATAGAGGAGGATGGACACAGCAAAGCACAGCTCCAGGACTTTCCCCCACACAAACACAGCAGTAGCAATTCTGTCATCCATCAGAGAGCTGAGGGTAACTGACAGGCCCTCCTTGCTCTCGCAAGCGACTGAGTGGATAACAAGACCTTCAGCTTCTGACTTTCGTTGTGACAGATTAGCATAGAGGACGTCAGAGAATGAGGCATTTGTTACTCTCTTGACTGCCAACAAATCCACAGAGATCAACACTGCTTTCAGATGCTCTTTGAGGGTGTGGCTATGTGGGCTGTCAGGATGAGGGCTTACACTTCCAAATTTACCACTACATCCCTGGCCCTACATTCTTGGTGCAACTGTGTGAAGCCACTCATCTGAATTATTTGTGCACTTGGCCTTCAATCTTGGATTGCTATTGATGGCTTAATGAGCTGCACCTTGTCTCCAGTCTAAGCCACTCCACATGATTCTTCTGTCTAGCAGACAGCTCATTTAGACTATAACATTTCTGGACTTCAGCTACTGATCCCGGTAAACAACAGACCAAACGGAAAGGCGGATCCAAATAAAGCAGGGAAAGGCTCCGCAGTATACTAAATTGCAAGAGTGGGCTCTTGAAGGCAACTCGTTCACTTAATGCACGTCAGAATATGATTCACAAGCAGAACTGTGGCAGCAATCACGCTCTTTTCAAAGGCATCATTTTGACTTATATTTCATCCGAAACTCTTTGTTCCATTTAAGTGCTTGCAAAGCAATATTGCGAGAGTCTGCGGAACTGGGAGCAGAAGCATCATTGTCAAGGCAGGATGTATTCTGCAATTACACCACCTAAGCACAGGACTTGTGCTGGGTACAGACGCAAGCAGTAAGAAATCATAAGCTTTCACTTCTTTTTTTAAAACGGATGTTTCCGGCCCTTAAGATAGCTTGAAAGTGGGTGGACGCTGCCTGGCAAAACACCAGATGTTAGAGAAGGGAGAAAGAATAAGACTTCTAGCTATTTCAAGATGGATTTCAATACTCTTGGATAGTGCTTTGCCCCCATGAAGTATATAAACCAAGCAAGTGTGCTATTTCTTTTAAAGAAGTGTTTCATTAATTCAATTTTGCATTCCATGCTTCTGTGCTCATAACCTAGACTATCCACTACCATTAAGCTACACATATTACAACACATGCATAAAAGTGGAGTGTTTCTGAATTTCCTTACCACCCGTTTTGCTGTACCCTTAAAGAAATGTAGGAGATCTATGAATCTGCCCTTTCCCCACAATTTCTAAGGTCGATAACTGAACGTTTGTTTTGCATTTGCCGATTTCTCACAAAATGAAATACATTTTTATTTGGTGCTGAGAAATACCAGCAAGCCCAGAATGCTGCGTGTGTTATACAAGTTGCAGAACTATAAAGATTTTCTTGGCACTGAATTTAAGTTAACATGGTGCATGATTTGGATTTTTCTGCTCAAGCCCAATGTCTAGGGTAGGGGAAATACTGTGGTGCCACAGGGACCTCTCCATTTAAAGCAGAGGCTTTTGAGGGTAGAGATGCACCTGCAGACTATATACACCAAACTTTTGAGCCCAAAGTTTCTCAAAGTATATCCCTGGTGGTCAACAAGCTCCATTTAGGGGCTCAATGGAAAGGTCGGCAACAGCTAAGGATATTTCTAATTGGCCCAGAACTTGATTTATTTTTTACGATGGTGATGATGATGGTCAAAGTCAGACTATCAAACTAGCATTAAGGTCCTGGCCTAGGGCCAGTGATTTTCATAATATGGTGCATTCTACTAATTATTCCTTTTTATAAAATGTACCAGTTAAGGGGCCCCTTCTTTGTAGCATGGCCTGGGAAGGGCACATAATTTTCATAATACATACCTGGTTTGGTGTTAGTTATGAACTCAGTGCTGAAGGGGTGGTGTATTTTATTTTTTCTTATTCGTTGCACTAGAGAGTACCTTTTTAAAATATGAGTTACCTATATGCTTTTTTGAGGGGGGGACCAAAAGGGGGGGGAGGTGATGTGTCCTATGAAAAAGAAGTTTGAGAAGTGCTGCTTTGGCCCATAGTGGTCCTGCGCCCACAACTGCATTACAGGCAGGGCAAATCTAGAGCAGGGTTCAGTTGTGCCAGATCACTCCTATTTTATTATGCATGCTTGCCACAATGCTGAATCTGGTGCAAATATGCCTTTAGTCAACCTCCTTCATGATGGTAGTCTTGCCCAGGGCAATAGTAGTACACTGTTATGATCATCAGAGCATAAATTCGCTCAATTATATCCTCTTGGCCTAATATGTTTCCCACTGCCTGATCAAGTAGGCAATCTTATCATTATATTTTAAAAAGCTTCTCAGATTTACCCTTCAGCAAGACATTTTGATCCTACTGTTTTGCTAGTCACCAGTCTTGATTTTCTTTCATTATAGTTTTGCCTCTTTTGTTCTTCTACGCTCTGCTATTATCAGCACATAACATCTGCACGTCCTCCCCTCAGCTTAACAAGGTCTCTCGTCTACCTTGAGCAATCTTGCCCTTGTACCTTTACAATGCTCTAAGCTTACAAATGCTTCTGATTTTCAAAGGCATCTCAGTTTTCAGAATACAACCAAACCAGAACCATAAACAAGTAGTGGCGGCTAATTTATCTGCATGCGTGTCACATCACAAGGTGGGTGGCATGGCAACGCATAACTCATGGTTTGTATGGTGCGTAATTTCACAAAAGGAGGCCATCCCAGGACTAATTTTGAACCACACGTAATTCAAAACAGCACAAGGGAAACCAAGTTACAGGAGTGCAAAGGGCTTGTCCGCACCTCTCTTTGACCTGCCACTTTCGCCTGGAGAAACCCATGGTTTACTACTGAATCGGACCAAATAGCAATTGGGTGGTTCCACAGATTGCCATTTGTTCCAATTCAGGAGTAAGGAGTGTGTTTTCCAGGGGAAAGTTGTGGGGCAAACATAAAACTGTTCAGAAAGCATGGGACAAGCAGGAAAACGCTCAGATCCGTATTTCTCAGCACAGGACAAGCGGAAGTATGGACAAGCCCAAAGTTTCTCCCCAATTTCTTCAAGGCAGCAGTGCCACCTTCTTAACTGCTAACCAATTGCCACACTTGCCACCAAGCTTTCTGCTTACTAGCTGAGCTTACAGGGCTGGGTCTCAAGAGTAAGAAGAGCATTCTACTAGCCAATTACTATCCACAGTGACTGCCTGATGAAGAGGAAGTAGCTCTTTTTGACCCTCCCTTTACTGATCAGCCTTTGTAGCTGGCAGACATATAAGCAGCACAAAACAAAATAATTTGTACGGACACCGATCACTAGGCTAAAGGAGTAAGCAGCTATGATGCAAATCTCTGGACTGTTCCAATGCATGTAAGAAAAGCAATGCTGTCAATGATGGCCTTTACTCTTTACTAAGTACATGTACATTCAGATCATAATGCAGAGCTCCTGCCTCCTTTCAGGACTACTGCACGTACTCCAGAATTAAGTGTTTTGAAGCAAATGCCTTCAAATAAATTAGGCCGATTCATACATGCATGCACATCCCTTGCCCTCTTTATAATTTGACTGACAATGAAAGCATGAACCAAGCTCACTGAAATCTGACCATTTGAACCGCTATCTGGGACCCAAACGCCTGGAAGTGTGGCTCTCCCTATACCAGCCTGCTCATGTCCCTGAGTTCTTCAGAGGATGCTTGGAGATGGCTTGCTACATGGTGATGGAGAAGAGTGTCTTGTCCTCCTGGCTTCCTAGCACTGCAGGCCACAGCCACCTACCAAGAGGTAAGGGGCAGGTGTGAAGAGCCTGGCACCAGTCACAGGAGTGTTGGACAGGCTCCACCACCACCTGTTGCACCACAACAGGCTGCTCGGGCCTCATCCCTCTCCCTTCTTCCTCTCAGTAAGCAACAGTGGCCTGTGGTGTTGGGTAGCCAGGACAGCAACAGACTGGTACCCACACTGCCCCACCGGTCACTACTGCTTCTCTGTGGAACACCCTCCTCTGATGCACATAACTAGAACTGACATTGTTACCATGTTGGCCCCTGGTTAATACTTATATTCGTTTGCACAGGACTTTTAAGGTTTTCGCGCTGGTGACGGTTTAGCCTTCCCTGCTATTTTTAAGCTGTGTTTGCTTGTTTTGATGGTGTATAGTATAAGGCTTTGTTGTCTCTTATATACTTTAGTTGTTACTTGTTTATGTCCTGTACCTGCCATTTTAATAATAATAATAATAAATTTTATTTATATCCCGCCCTCCCCAGCCAAAGCCGGGCTCAGGGCGGCTAACAACAATCAAATAATCAAACAATCAAATAATCTAACATTCTAAAACATTTCATTATAACAATTAATTAAAATCAAATTAATGGCTGTACAGCCATTTTAGCTGTACAGGTGAAGGTTAAGTTATAAATAAATAAATAAATAAATAATAAATAAATAAATAAGATGTTGGGGTGGGGGGGGGGGAGAGAGTGCTGCATTATGCCAAGTAAGACTATTTGTCTATCTAGTCCATTATTATCTATATCTGGGAGCAGCTCTCCAAGATCTCTGGCAAAGGTGCTTCCCATCACTCGTCTCTAACAGATTATCTGTACAGTCATAAAGGGACGCATGGGGGGCATGCAAGTGCAAACCGGCCCTTTGTCTCTTTTACTTCCTTAAATAAAGATGCCCACAGCATCCTATAGCAGGCTTCTTTTAAGGTCACTGATAAACTTACCTCACTGAAGTTCTGGAAATGTTCAGTGCCATCCTTTGGTGAAATGAATGCACTCTGATCTGTCCTGCAACATGAAAATTGGGAGGGTAATTGTAGGTGCCACTTTGAAGTGCTTTTAAAGGTGGACGGTCCACCTCAAGAACAAGGACTGGGGCAAGATGGAGAGCCGATTCAGCTTACACATGTATCTTTGTGTGTGCTTGCATGTGTCACAAAGCCACACACTACAGGAGGAGAACCCACTGTGGCACTGTTAAGAATGCCACCTAGTTTTCCTTTTTTCTAAGGCCCAAATTAGACATGAACCACACAATGATGGCAATTAAGCAAGTGACTTTTTAGCGTAAAAAGCATGCAGAGAACTCCGTGTGGCATTCCCAATCCAGATCAGACCCCTGCTGCCTGCTTGTCAGCACTGAGTGGAAAGTTTCCACTGACACCATTAGGAGGATTTCCCCACATTTCAAATAGCAGTTGTGGGGCCCTTGATCTAGACTGGTACCGTAGCAAATGGATAAACCACCTTAATCTTCCTGTGCCAGGGCCCCAACCCAGATAGTTGGTCTTGTGGTGCACTAGTTAGACTAAGAAAGAAAAAAGAAAGATTCACACAACTGGTACTTGTGTGAATGGCATAGAGACTGGTTTGAACTTTAGAATGTCTTGAAAAATTTGAAACTCGATCCAATTTGTCTTTGAAATAGTTATCAATTTTGACAAGGTGGTGGAATTATAAGATAGTTATCCAAATAAGTGTGAGATTAATTCCCACTTGAGCAAAAGCAGTTGTTTGTCATGGTTGGTAAGAATACAAAGAACTGAGCAAAAATAACACATTTGTTTTTATTAGGAAACTGAGCAAAAAATAACACATTTGTTTTTATTAGCAAAGTGCCTCTCAGTTGCACAGACTGTGCTTACTTTTACCACAGAAGTAAGTGCTTTCAATTAGCTTCTATGAGAGAAAATAATGAAGCATAATTTCCAAGGTTGCTGAATTCAGGTTTTCTAAACAAAGAACTTGGGTTACCTTAGCATAGAATTTCTCATCTTTCAGCTGTGTTTTTCCTTTTTCCAAAACCTTGTTTCTGATGGGAGCAGACCTGCAAAATTTATGATCCAGCAGCCATGTATGGGTTAGCCCACAGGGGGCTCAATAAATCGGTTTTTGCTCCCTGTCTGAGACTGGGAAAAAGTGTTAGGCACCCAGGGGAGCACCAACCATGGCTGGCTGGCTATGTCTGACTGAGTGGATAACAAGTTATGCCAGCTTGCAAACAGAGAAGTGCAGGTGTCCGCCCTGATTTAGAGTTAAACAGAAGTGAACAAGATTTGTTTACTTGGAAGAGAATACCTGGGTTGAAACTTGATGACGGTTTCCTGGTATCTGAATGCCACGTTCTCGGTGTAATCATTAGCCGGCGTTCCCGTTTTCCTCTGACAGTCGGAGAGCCACGGCAATGCATTTCCCATCTCCTGCAATAAACAAACAAGCAAACAAATCGACAAATGCAACCCACTCAAGTAAACAGTGGCCGGACTGGTGTCAGCTGTCTATTTTGGGAGGGGGGAATGTAAGTGTGTAATCAAAGCTCATCTGGAGAAGGGGAGGAGAAATGAGGGGCCCAAGAAGGGACTGTACTAAAAGTTGTCTCGATGCAATGGCAGCAACCTGATGCAAAGATTGTCATGAGGACAGGTGGGGTGGGGAGGAGTCCCCAAGACACATCTGCATGCAGTATCAGTGCTATTATTGTAACTCTCTGTCACTTTCTCATTTTAAAAGAGATTTTGTGTGACGCCACCCAGCTTCTGTTTCAGGCTACCTATATTGCAATGAATTGTTGTTGCTTTTTTTAACACTCTTTATCTTGAAGGTGTCCTTCCCACATTGACTCATCTGCTACAGAACCCCCGTTATATGTGTGAAAATATACATGAGAGGGTGCTGCCGCACCTGTTGGACCTCACTGTTGCTCCATAGGACGTGAGCATACTTTAGATCAGAAACACCCCATTATTACCCTATATAGTTGTGCCCTGAAAGGGAAGGAGGACCAAAGAGGACAAGGGAATTTCTGAAAAGCTTGCCCACCATTACAGAGTTCCCAGCTCAGGAACTATCAGCTTTCCAATGAACCTCTAAGTTCCTTGGTGCAGTTTGAAAACCGGTTTTGTGGTGCACCAAGTGTTTCTGGTGGTAGGGTTAAAGTTTCTGTCCATAATGGGGTTGTTTCAATGCCATAGAGAAGCAAGGGCAGGCAGGAGATTGCCCAGCTGCCATTGGCTGGCCTGTAGCTCAGCTGGTGACTGAAGAAGCAGGAGCTTAAGGGGAAGAGAACAGCAAGGGACACAAGCAGCCTAGGAAGAAGAGCTGGAAAGGGGAATCCAGAGTTTGTCAACATAACTCCAAAGTTAAAGCCCGAAGGAGACTGAGACTTTTATGTTCAATGTGTTCAATTAGGTTAAATATCAGCACTTTTTGAGTCAGGGTCAAAATTTCCTGCTCCATACTAATTCTCAATGAGGTGATTAAAAACCCATGTCTGGGCTGCAGCATTTCACAACGCTGGTAACCAAATGCTTTCTTGCTCTCTTGCTGTCCCACACACACACTTTTTTTATACAGAGATAATCAGCTCTCAAGAAAACAGGCAGCTCTGGCCTCAACCTGTATGCTAGATTTCTATGTGCAGGGATTATTGTTGTTGTTTTTATGATTGCTGTTGTTGTTATCTATTGTTATTATTAACCATGGTTACTTTCGTTATTATCAACTATTCTAATTGTTTGTTTGTTTGCTTGCTTGCTAGCTTGCTAGCTTGTTTATTATTATCGGAGCATATGATCATGTGAGCCCCACTTCTATTCCATACCCTCCAACATTTCTCCAATGGACAAAAAGGGCATCCTAAGGAAAAGCAGGACATTCTGGGATAACAGCAGAAACTGGGTCGGCTTCTGCAAATCCAGGACCGTCCCTGGAAAATGGGGACACTTTGAGGGTCTGCCAGTCTGAAGTGATATATATACCTGTACCACTGTTGGTGATAATGAAGCCTCTGACTTTCTGAGGCAACACACAAAGGAGGCAGTCTCATGGCAAGGCCTCTTAGCAACACACTGTCAGAAAGCAACATTATTTTGTGGATCTTACACCCACCCACGAGGTTTGGAGAAACCATAGATCACAGCAGTTTTCTTTCCTTCACAAGCCAGGATTTGTCTGATCAGAGACCAGATCTTAACGCTCGATTGCTTCCCACTGCGTATTTTTCTTTTAATTCAGGAGAACATATTTTATTGTTGTAGACAGGAAATTAGCTAGAGATAGCTGTTGTGCTTAGAGGCTGGGAGCCAGTACAGCCCAATACATTAGTCTAACTGTAAGGATTAAGAAAGGAGACCTCCCAAGGCTCTATTTCTGGAGGGACGTCGTCGTCCCCACCCTAGCCGTTCATATGACATGTGATCATTTCTCAGGGACTCCTGCATCTCAGGCCTACCACACTACGCAACTGCTGCTATGTATTTACATATTTAAATGGTCCTTCACATCATCAGTTTCCATGGTGTTCTACACAGCAGCCACAGACAAGTCCCTGCCCTGAGGTGCTTACACTACAAATTGCCAAATTCACTGACCCAGACAAAATAAATCGTGAAGCACATCAAAGTTGCAACGATCTTTGTTCCCGAGCTCACATTCACATCAAATCAATTGTATTCCAGCCTGCAACGGTTCCCACTTAAAAGGGTTTAACGCTGCATGCCAGATAGCATGCCCTTGAAATGAAGAGGTGAGCACTTGGCTTTCACCCCTCCGCCCATAGCTGATCTTTTATTTGTCGGGCTGAAAGTGTTAATCAATATGACTAATCAATGGAATTGCTTGGGTAACGTGCAAGCTGCAGATCAACCATGACTCCCAGGGACATGCTAGCATAGCTGCTTCATGGGGGTTTATGCATCCCTTAATTCCAGTATTAGAAAATTCTGTAGTCAAAGTCCAAGGCTGAAGGAAATCAGACGCACTGATTGACACAAAACACAGATTTCCCCAATCCAGATGTTATTTTATACACACACGCTGCATTCATCCAATGAATAATGGAGCGGAGTGACTGGGAGTAGACTTTATTATTTTATATAGTTATGGTCCCAATATACAGTGGTGCCTCGCAAGACGAAAAGAATCCGTTCTGTGATTCTCTTCGTCTAGCGGTTTTTTCGTCTTGCAAAGCAAGCCCATTGACGGATTAGTGGATTAGCGCTATTAGCGCTATTAGCGCTTTTAGCGGCTTTTAGCGGCTTATCTGCTGATCGGATCAGCTGATAAGCGGCTTAGCGGCTTAGAAAAAGGGGGGAAGGGGGAAAAAACCAGCAGGAACTCGCAAGACATTGTCGTCTTGCGAAGCAAGCCCATAGGAGATTCGTTTTGCGAAGCACCTCCAAAACGGAAAACTCTTTCGTCTAGCGAGTTTTCCGTCTTGCGAGGCATTCGTCTTGCGGGGCACCACTGTAGCTGTTTGTGTCATATATATCTCATAATAATCTCAATTTGGTAGAATGCAATACACTGAATACAGATACAGATTTTGATCCAACTGCCTTGGCTATCAATTAGCTTTCGGGCCCAATTCAAAGTGCTGGTTTTGACTTATAAATAATACTAATTATTATAAAGCCTTAAATGGCTCAGGACCACAATACCTCAAGCACCAATGCTCTCTGTATGAACCTACTTGGAACCTGAGATCATAATCTGAAGCCCTTCTTCATGTGCCTTTCAGACTTTCTAAACCTCCTTACAGTGAGGTTACCTGTCCTTTCCTTAATCCTCTGACTTACAGAGCTATCCCTTACACGTCTACTCAAAGTAAGTCTCACTGAGCTCAGGGGGGCTTGCCCCCAAGTAAGTGGGAATAGGACTGCAGCCTCACATGATTAAAAACATATCCTAAATGTTGAGTTGTTCAGGGTTTGGAAGCCACCAGCCACCTAAATTAAATCAAACTATGTATATTCTTTCAAACAGAGATTCTTAGTATCTCCACCTTTGAAGATCTGTACTTTCTCCATCCTAGCAATTAGGACAAAAATTAACAAATTCTGTTTTGCTCTCCTTTTTAAACCAAGGAGTTTAGTATCATTTTAGAAGTTCATCTCTGTGCCAATTAAGGATCTAAGAGTGAATCATTTCGTTATCCATATTTATATCCATGCATATGATACATGTGCAATTGGAGGACGATACGCATTGCCTTCTAACACCTCAGTTTCATCCTACAAATTCCACGGTTGCTTTTCATCCAGCAGACTTCAAATAGAAATACTGTAGTCTTAAGTGAATCCATGCAGACATAGGGTTTTTTAAGAGCACATCTCACACATGATAAAGGGCTTGCCCTTATACTTCCATGGAAGAGGAAGCTCTATTGGCCCAAGAGGGATCTGAGAACAAAAGGAGCCTGCACACAAAGGAGATCCATCTGAAGTGAGAGTCTGTACAAAGGAAACTGATCAAGCTAATAGAAGATTTTGCTGGTTTTGATTAGCTACTAATTCATTGGCTTGTTTTTATCTGCTCTGGTTTTGTTAGGATATATTTTACCATGCTTGTTTTCTTTGGGTCTGCTTCATTTTTGCTAGCCACCCTGGGCACTTTTTGCTTGTGGAAATGCGATATATAAATTAAATTAATAAATTAAAAACATGTTTGATTGCTATTGCAGATCAACCGTAATAGGCTGTGTGTACTCTGTGCTGGAGTAATCCTATCTCAGTTCCATGAAAATATATTGTAGCATTTGCCATTAACGACTATACTAATCTGAACCATTAAAAAAAATACCAAGATGGAACATCAACTCTGGTGAAGAGCTGGTTTTCAATATAGCACTGTGACAAAATATCGTGAAGGTACAATGCATTTAAGAACATAAGAAAAGCCCTGCTGGATCAGATAAAAGGTTAATGTCTTCCAACATCCTATTCTCACAATGGCCAAGCCTATAAGAAACCCACAAAGTACAACAGCACTCTCCACACTTGAGCTGCATAGCAAACTAGATGCAGAACACACACATGCCAATTGCCAAACCTCCCAGACCATGAAGGACTAAAGAAAAAACCCCGATTCACAATTCTAGCTCCACCAGCTTGAGACATCTTCAGGCCTTGCCAGCAACCCCACCAGCTCAGGGCTTCATCCGATCCCATCGCTCCCTAGTCATATGTAGGAGTAATCCTAGCTTGACATAAAGGTCCCATAAATGGGTACAAACAATTCACACACACACACACAAAAGTTGGCACCCAATGCATCCACCAAAGGGCCACCATCCTGACTTGAATGCTTCACACTGCTAGTAAAAGCCCAGGACAATTTATTGTCTTTGAACTGACCTTGCACTGCCCTTCCTTGGAGTTGGTCTTAATGATAGTGGAAATATTACGCACCTCGATCCAACTCGTGTTACTTGAAAATATCATTGAGTTCCATGAGAGTTACTCCCTGGTAGGTGTGCACAGGATTGCCCAATCACACAGATTGGGGGGAGATGGGGCTCAATATCCCTGGGGAAGACAGGAGCAAAATCTGGGTATCTGCAGGATTGGGCCACGGACAATTACGGTAGGTGGTTGGGGAAAAACATCTAACTAAGGATCAAGGGCGGCCAAGGGACAGTTCCAGGCAGCCTTTAGTAAGCCTTTGGTAAGCGAAGTCAGAGCAGATGAGGGACAGCAGAGTCTGAAACAGGGCAGCCATTTGCATTACCCAAAAAAAGAGAACCAAGGAGACAGCTTATTTGCATCAAATTTGTGTGCATGCTAATTTGCCTGTATGCATGCAAATTTAGAAATAAATAATATAATTTCAAGGGTGGGGGGTGCCTGCTGCCTGTGTGCCTGCTCAGTCTGATATCCAAGCATTACATTTCGAAAAGCAACTTTTCCAAGCTGGACTTGGGTAAGACTTTGAACTTTTCCTTTCACCTGGCCTTCAGGTGGACAACTGTCCTCTATAAAGTAGGACACATGTCCACCGTAGATGCACATCGCCCAATCTATGGCACAGACAAACCTGCTTAGAGGAAGGGGAAATACTATAGGGAGACAGGAAAGGGCTGTGACCAATCACACAGCTGGGAAGCCTAGAGCTACATGGGCTGGGCTGGGCTATTTTGTCGCACATTCTGTAGAGGTGCAGCGACTCCAGTCTTATCTCCCAGATGACCTGTGGGTTGAGCTGAAATGTGGCTGGTGGCCCTATCGCTTACGTACACGACCCTGATAACCAGTGGAAGCCAGTTGCCCAAATGATTAAAAATGCCGCCACTTTGCATTTAAACGGCATTTCTTCTATCGTCATACAGTTATAGCGCAAATAGGAGAGCTTATTATTACCTGACTTTCTTCACGGTTTTTCCCATTTTCTGGTTTTGAAATGGATGTGGGCTTTCTGGATTTTAAGTTCCCCATTCCAACCCTCAATGTGCCATCACAGGGTGTCTGGGTATCTTGGAACACTGCCTGGTTTTCCTCTAAGACTATAGCTTTGTCTGGGTGGTTTTCCTTGTTTTCATCTCTAGAAGAAAATAAAAGCAAATTTTAAAAGGCACCGTGACGGGTGAGCAAGAAATGTAATGCTCAAGACATCATGCTCACAATTTATTTTTAGATTACTTTTGTTTAGATCCCCCGCTTCCCCCCCCCCTTTTCTCCTATTTAATTAACATTCCAGGGCAGAGCTACGTACAAATGTAACATTTTTAAAACTACAAAAAATATTGCTGAAAAGTGAGATGGTTGCGTTTGCTTAATCAGGCCATACTTTAGGCCTCTAATACTTTAGAAGCTGCTTTATACCAGGTCGTTCCTATGCTGGGATAGCTCAGTTGGTAAAGCCTAAAACTCTTAATCTCAGAGTCGTGGATTTGAGCCCCACATCGGGCAAAATATTCCTGCATTGCAGGGGGTTGGACTAGATGACCCGCATGGTCCCTTCCGACTCTACAATTCTATGTTTCTGTATTAGGTCTGACAGCTCGTGCATGTGGTCCAGTACTACTGTCTGTCTAACGTAATTGGCAACAGCTTTCCAGGGTCTCAGGCAGTTCTGTTGGAGACTTTTAGCTGGAGATGCTAGGAACTGAATCTGTGGCCTTTGCATTTCAAGCATATACTTCAGCTGTGCTGCTTTTAACTTAAAGGTAAAGGTACCCCTGACCGTTAGGTCCAGCTGCAGACGACTCTAGGGTTGCGCGCTCAACCTGCTCTAGCCGGCATTTGTCCACAGACAGCTTCCAGGTCATGTGGCCAGCATGACTAAGCCGCTTCTGGTGAACCAGAGCAGCGCATAAAAACGCTGTTTACCTTCCCACCGGAGTGGTACCTATTTATCTACTTGCACTTTGATGTGCTTTTGAACTGCTAGGTTGGCAGGAGCAGGGACCAAGCAACGGGAGCTCACCCTGTTGCAGGGATTCAAGCTGCCGACCTTCTGATCGGCAAGCCCTAGGCTCTGTGGTTTAACCCACAGTGCCACCCGCGTCCCTTCTGCTTTTAATTTAGGGGTGAGCAAATTGGACTTTTCCCTTCCTTTTTGTGGAGGGGCAATCTGTCCAGAGCCACATGTGAACTGTGGGTGAGGTCATCCTTTTCTCTCACTGGCTTTCTGCCAACCCCTTCTATCTCTCTCCATCTCCCCTCCTCACTTAGCAGGCTACTGGGGAAAAATGTCTGAACTGACAGTGGTGGACTTTGGACTCTCAAATTTCTGTGGCACCCTGTGTGACACTAAACTTTGCCCCACCCCCACTTCTCATGTTCCATTATATGGCATTGTTGTGGCTCCCAGTGTAACCGCACTGGCCATGCTACCCTAAAACCGCCTCTGGAACTGATCACAAAGAGAGGACTTTAGAAACGAAGATGGGGGTTGCAAATAGTTAGAGTAAGGGCCACACACGGTTCTAGGGCCTTGGGCTGTTAACCACAGCACACTACACATGTAGCACATCCCACCAAATACGTGATAAATCTCTTGGTTTTGTCATCTGCCTGAGACTACAAAAGAAGAGGTTTTCTCAAGACCTAGCAGGCCCCAAGACTTTACCAGGTTTTGCTTAATGGGAGATAAACTGTACAGATATTTACAAAACTTATATACCACTACTAGTGCTTTTTTTCTGGGGGGATGCAGAGGTACGCACACCCCTAAACATTTTGTGAATCTCTGTACTTTTTTCCATTTGGTGTATTTATTTTTCCCGATTTGAACTATAAAATGGTGATTATCTTGAGTCAAAATGAGAGTACCCCTAAACATTTTGTTTTTTGAGGGGAAAGCACAGACCACTACTATTACAGAAGACTCACGTCGTCTTGCATGTGGCCCTTAAGCAGTCTCCCATCCCAGCAATTGACCAGGATAAGACCGTCTCAGCATTAACAGTTTAACATCATGTGTCCTTGAACCATTTTCACGGAAATACTGGATAATTCCAAAATAACTTCCTGTAATAATTTGTGAACCTGGCAAGCATAGCCTGTCCTCACAAATACCTTTCTTTCACATCTAATTCTACTTTCATACAAAACATCTGAACGTAATATTGTTTCTCTTTCTTTTCGACCCAGTATTATCTGATAACTCCCAAGGTAATGACCCTTCATTTGCAGAGGTTTTTACTAAAGACATATGAAACTAAACTCAGAGATTTCACAGGTTCTAGGCAAAGTTTTATTCTAGGCAAAATTCCTCAGGGTATTTTTGGCCCAAGCTAAAATCTGAAAATTTGCCTCACATTGTGCAGCATTTAGCGGATAATAATGGGCTGAGGTAAGGGGGTACTGAACCCAGTATTTATCATAAAGTTTATCACCATTGTTGCCCTACATTTACAGAATTGTGTTTAGGCCTCTGTTTAAGTCTCTGGTCAGCTATGGAGTTGCTGTCTGGTAATAATTAATGCTTTGTTTGCAATTCCTAAGAAAGTGGTTCTTGAAAAATCCCTAAGATAAATTTAAAAAGAGATCTGCTTGCTGCATTTTATTTCCTTTTATAAAACACAATAGCAAGATACCTGTGGAGGGAACTGGCTGTTTGGTCTTCATGTACAGACTCTGTATCCTCGCCACACCTTGAAAATGGATATAAAATAATTATTGGATTTCTTCTACTTGGGTCTTTTTCAAGTAGCTAATATGTTCATTCTTAGGTCATAATCAATCAGTCTTTATTGCAGTCACAAGACCAGACAGGTTAGGTCACAAACGCTGTTCTGATAAATACAGATGCTCATTTCCATACGCTCTAAATAAAGCCTGTATAAAACAATCACACCAATTTTATCCTGTGCCTGCACTCCTAACCCATAGGAGGACTGTAAGAAGATCCAGCACCTAATCCTATGCCTCTCAGGAGTTTCTCTTGGGAGGGAATTACTTCAGCTTTGTGCTGTACAAACCCACTGCTATTGTGAAATTTCCATCCACCCTAGCAAGCATGGCCAATGGCTAGGGATAATGGGAGCTGTCATTCAGCAACAACTGGAGACCCAAAGGTTCCTCACATCTGGTCTATGGAGTTTGGGATTGTCCCAGTCCTATAGGAACTTTTCATGTGGAAACCCAAAAGAAAATAATGGCAAACGCGCAAGAACACAAAAATGCATAAATAATTTTCACTTCAGCATTCTCATGCCTGCCTAGTAGACATTTCCACTGAGTTAGAAGCAATGGCAGCCGCCATCACCCCCAAGCCCAAATATTTAAGGGCTAGATGCGATTAGTCAGTCATAATGGGAAGTTGCTCTGCACATTATCAAACACTTTATTATTGTAATCCTGGCCTTCTGGAAGTCCCATTTATATTCAAACAGGAAAAGGCCACACTGGATGCCCCAGCAAATTTTTCTGATTCAAAAAACGGCATTAAGAATGTTTAATACCAATAAGGAATACTTCCAGTGTGGTTTTCAATGAACTGAAAGTAAAGTAGACTGAGAGAGCTTTCGGAACTACTTCAATTTAAAAACCTGACAGTTAGAAAGGTCTCCGAAACTAAACATCCCCAGAATCCTATGGGAGAAATACAAGATAAATATTTAACATGAGCAACAGTGCCGGCAAAATAAGGACATTCCTTTGTGCAGTCCTAGTAGAAGGAGGCAGTAAAGCATATCGAAGGTTTCCGTGGCTATCAGTTTAAATCAACCTGTCTCCGCTGGATTGCCAAGTCTGCACAAATGCTGCACTCCTCTCTCTCTTGCCTTTATATTTCACAATTATTTTGTGTTTATATTTCCAGTTTGCTGTCAGTGGAGCAGGGCATATTCCTGATTTGAGAAACAGTCTGCAATGTGGTTGACCTCCTCCATTATTTACAGCATCTGCCTTCTTTGGTGCAATGGTAGTATTTATACTCTGCAACCATTCTTTGTTGAGAAGAGCTTGATATACCCAACTCTCCATCTCTCTCCAGAAGTTGCTAGTGTTAGCTGTTGATGAGGAGATACTCACTCAACTTCATATCACCCCAAAACTATTCTGCCTCCCCCCCCCTTTTTTGTTATTGGAACGTTTATTTAGGATACATTAACACCGTATGGAGTCGTGGAATGCCCAACAAATAAATGAATAATTATGTGTTTTGGGGGGTTTATGTTTTTTTACAGGGGAAGCAACAGAGGGCAGAAGGGCACATGGTAGAAATTATAAAATTATGCGTAGCATGGAAAAAGTGTCTCATAAGAAAAGAACCCAGGAACATCCTATTAAACTGATTAGCAGGAGATCTGGGACAGATAAAAAGAGGTATACCTTTACACAGAACATAATTAATTTATGCAATTTGCTGTCGCACCAGACCTGGTGGCAGCCAGAAGCTTAGATGGCTTTAAAATGGGGATTAGACAAATTCATTGACAATAAACCTCTAAATGGTTGCCAGTCATTGAGGGGGGGCACATAGAACCACAAGGTTCGGTGCCAGCACACCCACTAGGGAACAACAGCGGTAGTAGGCTATTTCCTTAATGCACAGCTGGCGGGCTTCCCCAGGGCACTAGTTGGCCACTGTGAGAAAGAGGATGTTGGACTAGAGAGAGCCTTTGCGCTGATCTGTTTGGGCTCTCCTTATGTTCTTACATGATCCAGGACATCCTTTTATTACTAGAAATTACATGAGGTGTATTCCAAAATTCCAGGTGTTTTCTACCTGGAAAGTGAAATGCAGCAAATTCATGGCCCAAGACTCACCACTGGTAGACAATTTTGTTATCTAACCATCAACACTAAGGACATGACGTTTGGTTCATATAGTAGAAAGCAAGCAAAACCGCATCTCAGTGTGGGCTGTGAGACTTTTCATTTGTTTAAATTAGAATTGGAAACATATTTGAGGCCGCCTCCATTCAATTCCCCTCCCTGTGCTTCTCTGTGTCCTCACCGCCAACCTCATCCAATAGTCAGTCTGTATTTTGGTGGCACTGAGCATGCTCAGTCTTCATGGGACTAGTTGGAAGGACGAATTCAAAAAAATTGGTTGTACTTTGGCAAACTTCAAGGCTATCTGTGGTGGTGGTGGCTGCTTTGGCTGCTTAAAAAGGTAAAGGGACCCTTGACCATTAGGTCCAATCATAACCTACTCTGGGGTTGCGGTGCTCATCTCGCTTTATTGGCCAAGGGAGCCAGCCTACAGCTTCCGGGTCATGTGGACAGCATGACTAAGCCGCTTCTGGTGAACCAGAGCAGCGCACGGAAACGCTGTTTACCTTCCCGCTGGAACGGTACCTATTTATCTACTTGCGCTTTGACGTGCTTTCGAACTGCTAGGTTGGCAGGAGCAGGGACCGAGCAATGGGAGCTCACCCCGTCGTGGGGATTCGAACCGCTGACATTCTGATCGGCAAGTCCTAGGCTCTGTGGTTTAACCCACAGCACCACCCGCATCACTTTGGCTGCTTAAGTGATCTTCAAATCACAAAACAGCTCAGCCGTAGTCAGAAATATGTATTTAGAAGCCAAGATAGCTCAGTCAGTAGATCATGAGACTCTTAATCTCAGCGTTGTGGGTTCGAGCCCCATGTTGGGCTCAATTCTATTGATTTAAGACTGCAGCGTGCACAATACAATTCTATGATTTAAAATTGCAGAATACAAACCATGTGAACTACTGTGTGTGAATCACATGTAAGCCAAACTGATAGAAATTAGCCAGTTTGATCCAAAAATTTGAAAAAACCACAAAAATACAAACCAACCACCCGGAGTCAATTTTTAAAAAAATGTTGCTGAGTAAAAAGTCCTCCCTCGGGCCTTGCCATTATGCAGACTAGTAATTAATTTTCTGCTTTCTTCTTCCAGTACCGGAGCTCAGATTGCATTATGAGGTAGATCGATAGAAATATTATCATTCGCTACACATGCATATATCCTTTTGGTCATAGCAGCTGTTGGGCTGGGGCTTTATGTATAGCAATGCAAGCTTTCTGTCCCTATGGAAATCTAGCTTTTTCTCACGGAGACTAAAATGGCCTGGTTCTGACAGACCCGCTGCTGGTTCCACTCATTGAGGAACATAGATTTATACTTAAAGATAGATAAATTTTTACTCAATATGTCTGCACATGCCCAGTTTACTGTTGTATATCTGTGTTGGCAGCCAAACAATGCTTAAGGCGGTGACTACAGCTTGTAGCTCCCTTGGCACCACTTGGACTCTTAACGCCGAATCTGAGCAACATTTCAAACCGGGATTGAAATACAGAGTGTCCCCCGCTCTGCGCTTGTCCCTTCCTCCTCTCACTGAAGCCTTACACCAGGGGAGGAAATATCAGTTGCTCTGGGAGCAAAGTGGGTCATCAGGTATCGGCAACAAGAGGCAGCACTCTTGTTATTCTGCCCATGAGAAGATCACTAAAAACAACCTCCCTAATTAGCTCTCTACCACAGCTCTAACATTTTTATTTTATTTTATTTAAACAATTTATATACTGCTTAACTACCATCGTTTTTAAGCAGTTTACAAAGACAGAATACAAAAAAATAAAAATCAGTTCAAACTATAAAATCAAACTTCAACAAAAATGCCTGCTAAAATTAAACAGAAGCCTTCAATAGGTGCCTGAGGCGCAGTAGAGAAGGGGCTTGTCTGAGCTTGACTGGAATTGGGCCCACAGTACTAAACACACATCTCCTGGTGGATATGAGCTGAGCATACAATCTATGGGGGGACCACTAACTGTTACCCCCCCCCAAAGACCTCAGTGAAGGGGCAGTCCTTGAGGTATCCTGGGTCCAAATCATTATGGGCCTTGTAAATTAATACAAGAACCTTGAACCCGGCTCAGTAGTGTATAGGCAGCCTCTGCAGGCTTTTGAGCACTAGGTTAATAGCACCAGACTATATAGCCTGTCCTCGTCAACAGTCTGGTCACAGCGTTTTGCTTGGAAGTCTTTATCAAACGGATTGCTATCATCATGCAGCTGATGGTGACTCACATGGGAACTCTCAGCACGCTGCTAATCATCATCCTTCTAGGAATATTACATATTTATATACATTGCAGCTGGGAATGTAGCAAACGCACCACGGCATTGCCATGATCTGAAGCATCCCCAAGGGTAGCATGTGCTGAGTTCTAAGTGACCTTAGGTGTAAAAAAGGGGGAACAGCTTTTGCATTAGTAGTGGGAAACCAGGTATTGGCTTTCCAACAGAATCTCTGCTGCAGTAGAGAGAAGACCTAATACTATCAGGAGACTGGTATCTACGTAGCAAGGGATACCAGCAACAGTGGCAGGCAGGCATCAAACAGAGCCCAGAAGACCTGAGACAAGATCTTTTGCACAAATGAAGCACACCTCACAACTTTAAGTCTTCCTGAAAATGGCACAGTGAAGGGCATTAAGCACTATATTAGGCTGGGCAATTTCAGGGCTGTGCTAATGTACATGCCAAGGAAATATGTTTTCAAAATCCTGTTGCCATGTTGGCCGCACTACTGATGAATTGACGTACAGGTTTATAAGAACTTGAGATTGCTGCACACTGAGAGATAGAATTGTCATTATAAAATACATGTAACACTGTGGTCTTCTTCACTCAGAACCTTTAGCCAGTGAGGGAACCAAAGTATCAGCAGGAAAATAGCTTTATATAAACTTCTTCAAGGCCCCACAGTCTGGAAAGTTTTGAAATATACCATGTAACTACAATGTAAGGATTAGAGCTTACTGCTCAACCAGAACCACTCACATTTTGCCATAGACATTTCAAGTAAGTGCCCCCTTTTCCACTCCCATAGAACCTAGCTCCCCTTTCCCCAGCAATTTTCCAGTAATTATTGTTGCTGCTGTTACTACTTCTGAGAATGTAAACTTGCTCACTTGGCATTGCCCTCACATTGCTTGTCCTCAGTGGCCTTGTTACTTAAGTCAAAAGTAATGGGCTACACAGGATTGTGATGTCATCCTTTTCACTACATGGTACTTGATTGGCTGGAGACACCCATGGGACCAATCTGAGGAGGAGGGCAAGGCAGCAGCCATGGGGGACAAATTGCACCAAACCAGCAAGAGCCAGAAGCAGCAACAGAACAAAACAAAACAAAAGGAAAAGAAGGGTGAATGCTTGTACAATTGCAATGTGTTTTTTAGGGAGGGATTTCTACCTCACTGAATTCCATTTTTACATAGAATTTGAAACTGAGCAATATTGGGTGATTATTTCTCAATAACACCTAAAATGAATATGGAATAAAATAGAAGACTGCCCAAATATTTTTACTGTGTAACTGCATGGTCTCTGGTTGTCACCAGCACACTATGGACAAGACATGACAATCATTTGCATGACAAGACATCTGCAGGGCTTTCAACTGTCTGTGTTGTAACTATGTCGTTTCGGGGCTATTTGGGATTGTTTTTGGACCTGTTATGAGTCGCCAGCCTACAAAATGCCCCCACAACACTGCCAAAAACAAAGCAGAGGTATGAATGAGTAAAAACACACAAGGAAGAAGCTGAGTACCCATAGTGGGTAATTCAAAAAAATGAGCTATCACACTTTATATACATCCTACAAGGAAAAAAAGAGAATGCTATTTTATATCCAGCCTTTGAAGGTTAAAAGCAAGCAGTTAATATATTCACAAAAATTCTAGGAATGATCCAGGCAGTTAAGTGTCCTGACTGCCATGGAACTTAAATGAGGGAGAGGCCCAAGAGTCTCCAAAACTGAAAGTCAGCACAGGGATCCCATTCAGTAAGAGAGTCAGCACTGCATGTTCATGGCGCATAAGGCTATGTGACTACTAGTCATCATGGCTATACAACAGTCATTATTCTAAGGCAGTGTGCCTTTGAATACTAGTCACTTGGGATCAGATGGCTGTTGTGCTCATGTTCTGCTGCCCATGGCTTCTGGTAAGCCACTGGGCATAGCTATTATGATTACCTCATGTCCTTGTGCATGACAGGAGCTAGCCGGGGAGTGAGAAAAACGTGCCCCCATTGTGTTATTTGCCGTTCCCTGCCCATGTAGCGATGGATTGTGCTTTTTAAGTCATGAAGGGTCACCAACCTTTTCAGGCCAATGGGCAAATATGGAATGTTGAGGAAAGCTCTGTGGGCGCCAGTCACAAAATGGCCGCCACATCTACAAGAGCAGAGACGGGAGCCACAAAAGGGTGCAGGCCTGTCCTCCCCTACCACCCAAATCGGCAGGAGGAAATGGGGCCTACCTACGCCAACCACCAATGCGCTCGCTCACAGGAAACTCTTTACACATCTCCTCTTGAGAGGCACAAGATGGAATCCAACACAGCCCTATGGAGATTGTTCTGTCAGTGCACAAGCATTTCTACATATCTGGGAGAACAATTCCCCCCCCCCCACACACACACACTGTTCTTGGGGTTCCCCTGATCTTGCAGAGCAGATTTGGGGAGGTGCAGTGAGTGGGGGGGTGGCATGGGGGGCGGTTGAAGCCTCCCTGCATCAGCCAGCAGAGCAAGGTAGTTAAACCAATTCATCACGCTACCCTCCCTTTATAAAGTGCATCCCCAGACTGACCGGAAGAGAGAAATAATGTGTGTCAGAGAGGTGGGGGGACAGATGCCCCCCCCAACTATCCATGAAGCACCACATGTCACCCTCGGGTGGGGGGAAGGTTTCCTACCCTGGAGGATAGCATTATAGAATAAAGAATTACACGCTGGTTGATTTACAGAAAACCCAGAAAGCAGAACCACTATATTACAGCCAGGGGGAGGGGAAGTCTGCCAAAGACATACAAAAAAATTAAGGACAAATAAAAAAAATAATCATTTACGGTCAGCACACATGTATGCAAACTAAGTGACTGTCATTTACCTACTTATTATTTTGCTTTAGTCTTTTTCAGGTTCTGCCACTCTGAGGCACCTACCATTTAAGGCCGAATAGCACAAGACACCAGAGACTGAGTTTTAAGTATTCAGGCCAATGGCACTTGCGAGAGTTTGATCCTTTCCCCTCTGCCAGTTTTCTTGATCTATGGTAGCCCCCTAAAAGCTGCCATTATTTTGCCCCTGGGAAAAGCGCACAACTATGCAAGTATGTCCCATAGCAGAGCCAATGGCAGCTCGGGGATGGGGGGTGGGCAGGCAATGTAAATGGGGAAATTGGCATACAGGGGAAGCTTCTCCGCTCTAGCCAATTTTCAATGAAAACTAAAACACCAGGAAACCAGGCCACTCCAAGACGTGGTGCTGCGTGAAGCTACAAACAACCAACTACCACCCCACTGCCAGCTGTAGCAAGCACTGCTATATAATGGGTAGGGTGGTGGTGGTCAGAAGGAACAGCCAGGGGCTGCCCCAGAGTGTCTGTTCCCTCTGTCTAACAGTTGGGCTGGCCCTGTTTGGAGGTGTCCTACATCTTCAGCTGCTACAGAATTGCTTTCTGAAGATGCCTGAATTTATTTCTCCTTCTGAGCCTTGTGAACTTTGAAACGTAATTTGTTTTTTTTAGAGGGGAAGCAATTAAAAGCAAATAGGAGGTGTATCAGCAAATGGGAGGATACAAAGTAGTAACTGTGTGGCTTTAGTGCTTGGGTCGGAGATACAATGTCTCTGAAGATGGAGTTTCCAAAGGCTAGTAGCCCTTGATGGATCCTTCCTCTCTGAGGTTTTCTAATCTTCTTAAGAGCCATCTGAGGCAGTGCAGCCTTTGTTTTCCAAAGTTTCCAAAACTGGTACAGTGGTACCTCCGGTGGTGCACCGAATCCATTCTGGAGCTCCGGTCAGATCCCGAGGAATTCGCAACCGGAGGTGCCCGTTCTGCGCATGAGCGCGGCGCATAGAGCACTTCTGCGCAAGCGCGCATGGTGGAACCCTGGAAAAATACTTCCGGGTTTGCCGCGTATATAACAAACAAACAAACAATCTTTATTACGGTCCAGAGACCAACAAAACATTACAAATCAATACAGAATTCATACAGCCTACCCCCAGGTTAATCAAGCACTTTGTTTGGAATATAGGGCTCATTTGTTCTTTCAACCACCGATAAAAACTTTGCCACTGCCAAAGTTCTAGCTTTTGTCCGGTCTTCCAGTAGGAACCTGACATAGTGAGCCTCTGACTTTCCCGGGAAAGGCACCAGCAAGGGTAGTATCAGTTCAGCCCTGGCCTGCTCATACTTCGCACAATGTAACAAAATATGATTTATGGACTCGATGTCTTGAGCACACGAGCAAAGTCTGTCCTGGTAGGGAACTCCTCTCAACCTACCATCCAGCACTGCAGAGGGGAAGACATTCAGTCTGGCCTTGGTGAAAAGGCTTCGATAGTTAGGTACTGTCAGGTTTTTGATGTAAGGTGTTAACTCAAAGACATACCCATATTGAACTCCTGCTGCCAGTGGACTACAGACTGCGTGTGACCGAGATCGCAAGTCACTGTGTGCATTGTCCCATAATCTTTGCTTTAAAGCCTTTTGGGCGCCTTCATAGCCCAGGTAATACAGTTGGGGGGGGAGACAGACCAATAGAGGTGGCTTTTTTAGCCATGGTTTTCTGCCATTTGCTGACAAATTCCTCATTGGTGATATGTTGGTACAGACCCTTCCCTAGATTAAACACTGAAATCCTGAGCCAATGTCTTAGGGCAGCCCACCATGCTCTAGCTGAAATTGGGCATTCACCAGCTTCCAACAGAAGTACGGAGTTGGGGACGCAGTTAGGTACCTGCAGCAAAGATCGTATAAATTTTGCCTGAAAGCCATCTAGCTTTGGCAGGTCCCCATTATGCCAGACATTTGCTGCATACAGGAGTTGGGAAACGGGCTTTGCGTTGAAAACCCTTAAGGCTGCTGGAACATATTTGCCGCCCTTTGTGAAGAAGAATTTATGTATGGCTAGCTTTGTAATCTCCGCCTTTTGAAGGGAGGTTTGCCAGTGGTGCTTCCAAGATCTTGTATGATGGAATGTGAGCCCTAGGTAGCTGAAGTATTTTACCTGTTCGAGGTTATGGCCATCCAACACCCATTTAGACTGGGAGAATCTTCTTTCGAAGACTAAGATTTTAGATTTTTCATAATTAATGGATAAACCATTTCCAGAACAGTAATCAGAAAATTTCCTCAACAGATAATTTAAGCCCGGCCTGGAACGCGAGATGATGGCTGCGTCATCAGCATACAACAACAAAGGGGTCCTTCTCATTCCTATTTTTGGAATGTGTCCATCTGGGTCCATTAAGTTCTCTTCTAGGTCATTTAGGAATAGGCAGAACAATGTGGGGGCCAAAATACAACCCTGTCTCACCCCCCTAGTCATCTCGATGCTGTTCGATAGCTGTCCCTGTCGACCGCATCGGACCTGCAGTTTGGTTCCATTGTACAGGGCTTTTATAAGAAAGAGAAGTCGTTTGTCCTGCAAGATCAGACTCAATTTGGACCATAGCTGGGATCTGGGGATGGAGTCAAATGCTGATTTCAGGTCCATAAAGGCCACGAAGAGTTTACCCTGTAGGTGTCTGGTATACTTCTCAGCTAGGAAGGACAGCATTAGACAGTGGTCTGTTGTTGAATGATTCTCACGGAAAGCTGCCTGGGCTTCAGATAGTATATTATGTTCATTTAGAAAAGTTGTCAATTTGCTACTGAGGAAATGGGCATATAGTTTCCCAATTATTGAGAGCAGGCTAATAGGCCTATAATTGGAAGGTACATTTGGGTGGCCTCTCTTAAAGATTGGGACTACTATAGCATGTTTCCAGCTATATGGTACCTTACCAGAGTTATTTACTACCGTAAAGAGTGCTGCCAGAAGCGGGGCCCACCAGTGCTGGTTTGATGTAATCATCTCAGCTGGGATAAAGTCTTTCCCCGGAGCCTTTCCGCTCTTCAGCTTCCCAATTAATGTATGGACTTCCTCCACAGTTACCGGCCTCCAATTAGGGAGCAGTGACAATTGTACCCTGTCATCCTCCTGTGAACTGGAAGGGAGGTTTGGACTTTCCATAAATATATTTCTGAAGTGGTTCTCCCAAACCTGAGCTGGAATGACACAGCTGGGGGCTGAGGAGCTATTTCTCATTGAGTCGGAGACCAGTTGCCAAAAGAGTTTAGTTTCATTGTTTAGTGAGGCATTCAATAGCAGGGACCAGGAATTTTGTTCGGACTGCCTTTTTTTTGAGGCCAAAAGGGCTTTGTACTCTTTTTTGATTTTGAAATAAGATTGAGGTAAGTAGCTTAATCCAGCGTTTCTATAGGCCAAATAGGCGTTCCTTAGGGCTTCCTTCTTTGTGTGGCACTCTTGGTCAAACCAACTGCGCCCTTTCGCAGTGCGTGGCTTGCCGGCTGAGTTTATGTTAACCGAGACCACATCCTGCAAGGACTCAATGAGATTTTCGTAGGCTGTCAGGGAGGAGTCTATTGATAAATTGTTTATTATAATTGATCTTAACTTAAATGCAGTTTGTGAATTCAATCTGTTCTCAACTGCAATTGCTATCTCAGGTGTCCATTTTTTCCTACGCAATGCTGGATCATTTGCTTTGTCTATGTCCTCATGTTCTATGTGAGAGTGCTGAATTGAATTTTGGCCGGTAATGGAGATGATAAGAGGTAAGTGGTCACTTTCAGTCCTATTATCTATTGTGAATTTTTTAATTGATTCGAAGGCCTGTCTGTTAGTGAGACAGTAGTCTACTGTGCTGGCCCCATTTGAATTTATGAATGTGTACTCGCCTTCTCTGTCCCCGGGGAATGCCCCATTAGCAATGATCAGATCCAGACTTATTTGTAAAAAAGCCAGGCAGAATCCAGCATAGTTGGTTTGGCAATCTTTCGAATGTCTACGTGGGGGTGGGTTTAGCAAGAGGGCGCTATTTTCCTTTAGATCTCTTAATATTGGGAATTTTATTTCCAGGCTATCATCATTTGAGCCTATTCTGGCATTCATATCTCCCATTAGGTAAAATGGTGAGCCAGGGTACCTAATTTGTAGGGAATAAAGGAAACTATGGATTTTACGCCACGTGCTCTCTATCTGTGTTTGCACTGTATATGGTGGAATATACACTGAAACAAAAATAATACTCTTGGATTCCATATGCAAGGTGATCCCCAGTGCCAGCTGCTCGAAAACTGAGCACTCAATAACTTGTGACGTCAATTGAGTGGAAACCAGAGTTACTAGGCCCCCCCTCGGTCGTCCCCTTCCAAGCGGTTTAGAGGCCTTGATTTCATAGACGTCGTAACCGTCAAGAGCTATGTTATCAGTTGCCCAAGTTTCCTGCAGCATTATTATGTCAAAACCCATTATATAATCACGAAATGGCTCGTCCCCAAGTTTGTTAGCCCAACCCGCTATGTTCCATGAGATAATGTTAAAGCTGCTCGTTCCATAACTGGCTTGGCTTCATTGTGGTGGGGAAATTGTTATCAGCTCTCCCACTGGTTCGGTAATGATGCAACCGTTCTTAGGGTATGCACGGTGTTGTTGTTCTCGGGGTTGATTTGCAGCATTTTCCCGATTTCCTGGCATCGACGGTGTTATTTGGATTGCTGGTGCCATCGGGGGGTCTTCGTCAAAGATAATTAAATCTGTCTCTGGCTTTCTATGTGTCCCATTTCCCTTGGGAGGGTCGTCACTTGGCATTGGCTGATCAGATTCCAGTTGGGATAGAGGGTGGTGAAATTCTGGATCTGCCAAAGGCATAATGGAGAGTCCTATCTTTGAATTATCTAGCTTGGGCTGGCGTTCTTTGTGTGTTTGACCTTTTTGGTCTGATGTTTTCCTCTCCAAGTGAGTGTTGCAGCTGGGTTCACCGCACATATTCATCTTTGACGGCCCTTCCGAATGAATCATGGCCCTGTGGCGAAAGCCCTTCGGCAGAGAGGGTGCTGATTGCTTGGAGTTGGTCCGGCTATATGACAAGTTTGGCAGTAGTTGTTTTCGTTCTGTGTCTTTAAAAACACGCCTCAAAACAATATTATAGTCCTGTAAAATGGCCCTATATTTCAATAGCATTTTAGGGGTAGCTGAGTCAGAAAATGTCAGCGTGAGTCTAGTGTGCTGGGGGTCCGTGCAAAGCAAGTTTATCGCGATCAGAGTGTTGCAATGGATATTTAGTAAAAGCTTAAAGTTTCTCTTCACACTGTCGATTGATTTCCAGTAAGGCAGGATACCATTAAAAGGATATATGTCCAGAGCTACTTGAGTACTTTGTAGGATCAGGTCCCTACTTTCGCTTTTGTTGTTTTTAGTATTTGTAGTCTCTTGGTTATCAAGTCTGGGCCGGTTGCACCCCTGTACATGATGGTCTAGAGGGAGGGCAACGCTATGGTCGGTCTCTTTAGTACTGAGTTGGCTATTTTTGGCTGTCAGGAGCACCAACTCCGCCAGGAGAGACGTTACCTTTTGTAATTTGATGTTAATTTCCTCCACTGTTCTTGCAGTCAGCAGACAGTGGTCCGCGAGTATTTCTGCATAGAGCGGTGCCCCCTCAGATGGTAGTTCATGGGATAATTCATGAGCGCTCATCTCAGCATTCTCCCCTGGGCGATCTCCGCCCAATAAAGCATCCCCACCTACCTGGGAATGAGTTCTGTTTGGTGTGGTAGGTTCTGAGTTCTGTGCTTTTACAAAATCATCCATTTTGCTCTGCTTTCTCTTCTGTGGGCTCCCTTCTGGAGATGAGGCCGGTCGTTTCTTTTTCCTAGTCATTTTCCAGGGATAGAGCCGCTGTAAATCAGAGCAGCTTCTGCTGTAAATCAGGAAGCTCGGCGTCTACCCACGATAGAGAATAGACTAAAGAATAAACGGACATAAATCTGACATCAAGAATCACAAAACAGAGAAACCAGTAGGAGAACACTTCAATCTCCCAGGACATTCTATACAAGATCTCAAAGTAGCTGTTTTACTACAAAGGAATTTCAGAAACAGACTGGAAAGAGAAGCTGCTGAATTACAACTCATTACCAAACTCAAAACAATGGAAAAACCTGGGTTGAACAAAGACATTGGATTCTTATCTCACTATACATGACTATACCATTTCTCACCTTCTCACCCCTTGCCTTTTCCTGTAAGACCTATTACAGTCGTTAAGAGTCGTCAACAGGCTCTCCCAGCTATCTGCCTATCTCCCATTCCCACCACCCTTCTGAGTAACACCCCTCCCCACCTTCTCACTATATAGAAGGATCTGGCAACTTCTGTTTCAGTGTATCTGAAGAAGTGTGCATGCACACGAAAGCTCATACCAAGAAGTAACTTAGTTGGTCTTTAAGGTGCTATTGGAAGGTGTGCACAGGTAGACCTTGGATAGGGCAAGTGGGAGGAGCTTGGTGTGGGTGGAGTTGAGGGGCAATGGGGTAAGGGTCTGACTTGGCACAATGTGTAGGCCGTGTAGCACTCCCACTTTTCAGAAGCACCTGCTGGCAGCACTGCTTATTGCTAATGAAACAATACATATAATCTCTCCTGCAGTAACTTAGTCTCGAAAACACACCTTTATGCATGTGTTTAATGTATTTTGTTGCATTCCCACCATTTCCACAGTGGAAAACTGCACTCCACACATAAACAAATCCATAAATTGTTTCCCTGCTCCTGACCTTGCTGAAACCTCATGTTTCCTAGCTCCAAAAATATAACAGGGGGGGGGGGGGAACGTGATGCAAAAATAGACCACAATATTCCAGGCATGGCACATGCTCTAGGGATCCACAACTGCAGCTCACAATAAACTCAGCAATATTCAGATATGAAAATGACACCTTGAAGGAAAGCAGCATCAAGGGGTTTTTAATAAAATAAAATCTGGGGTCATTAATGAAATAAATGCATGCATTTTTCCCCCACACTGTGCATTAACTCCCAACAAGGCGAGGGGTGGGGTGGGGAGGGCGGATTTTGCCAAATCTGCAGGAATTCAGCGGTTTTCCCTGAAAACATGCTTTATGGTGTGGTTCTCCCGCTCCTGCCGTCACTTGCTACAGAGCTCATGTGCTCTCCTAACCCTCACGTACTGGCTCGCCCCGATTTACAACCAGCTGGATCGTCACCCTCTTTTCTCTCGAGGCGTGCCCTAGGCATAAAACTCCTCTCTGCAGAACCGTGCGAATCAAAAGCAGGAACCCCGCCATCCGCACCAACGCTGACACCCGTACTAGAGGTTGCCAGGCGCGTCCAGCTGGTAAACAGTTAACTACTCCCTGCACGTAGAGAGAGGTTGCTCGCTTATTGTGTTGCAATTCGGCCGGCTCGTAATTTAATGATGACTACGGGAGGGGACATGTCCCCCCCCCCTTTCCTTTCCTTTCCTACCTGCCTTCCATGCAAAGGGTTTGAGCAACGTATCCATTGGCCAAAAAGCATACCGTTGCCATTCATCATGGGGGGGTAGGCAGCCGGGGGGCAGCCACTGAAAGCAGGCACACTTACTCTGGCAGAGCCGAGCTGCTGAAGGAATGGTCCTGGATGCTGAAGCAGAAGCAAGAAAACATCGGAGGGGCTGATCAGAAAGGCGGGCAGGCTGCTTTTCCGCCTCCTCCTCGGATCCTTCTCAGCGGCTGCAACCCATGCAGAGGCATGGCACGGCGAAGGCGAGATTATCCTGCGGGCGGGCGCGCGCGCCGGCTAGCTCGGCGTACACAAGGCTGTATCCTGGCCTCTTCTGCACATGCTCACCATCCGAGGACCCCCTGGGATTTCTGCGTGTCAGCCTTGCTGGAAACCACAACGCCCATCAGGCACTGCTGCTGCTGCGCTGAATGAAGGTACAGAAACAAGGACTAGGCGAGGAACGCGCCCTTGCGCGCGTCTTGGGGAACTGGGGGGGGGGGGGGAGAGGAGGGAGCAGCCCGCGCGCGCACCTCGATCCCAGGCTTTTGGCGCGAGCCTCTCGCCACACTTGTCGGTCCCTGCGGTAGGTGCGAGGATCAGGATGGGCTCCCTTTCCTCCCTGCCGCCAGGATGAGTCATCTTCGGAGATTCCCTTTCGCAGGTTCTGCTCGGCGGCGCGACGCCTCCCGGGAGAGAAAGCGAGAAAAATATCCCGCGCCGCTTGGAGAATTAGGAGGAGGAGGAAGCGCGCTCACCATTGCAATTATGGCGATTCAAGAGGTGAAGTTGTTTCTCTGTGTGTGTTTACACATGTGGTGAGAGAGAATCATAACATTGTATAGTTGGGAATCATAACATTGTATAGTTGGATTGCAGGAATCTCAACTAAAGCATCCAGGACAGATAGTCATCCAACCTCTTCTTAAAAACCACCAGCTCCCGAGAGAGTCTATTCCACTGTCAAACAGCTCTGTCAGAAAGTTCTTCCCGATGTTTAGTTGGAACCTATTTTCTTGTAACTTGACGCCATTGGATTGAGTCCTATCCTCCAGAGCAGGAGAAAACAAGCTTTCTCCATCTTCCATGTGACATTTGAAGATATTTGAAGATGGCGATCATCAGGGGCATCTTACCCATAGAGGCTAGTGGCACGGGGTGCCAAGTTCTGGAGGGTGCCAGGGAAGAGGCGGAGGCTGGACGCGGTGCCTCCCGGCATCAGCTCGCCACCCTCGCCATGCCACGCCGAAGCAGCGCCGCACCCATAGCCTCCATCTGCCATGGCCACCATGGCACAAAGTAGCCAGCTGAGCTGGGAGGTGCTGCGTCCAGCCTCTGCCTCTTCCCCGCCGGAGGAGCCACCCTCCAGCTGCTGCCCTCCTCCTCTAGCCCCATTGGCAGCACCATCCTCCCTTAAAAAAACTATGGGAAACCAGGGGGGGGGGCACCGGAGGGAGCTTTGCACCATGGCGCCAGATATGCTTAAGACGGCCCTGGCGATCATATCTCCCCTTAAGTCTCCTCTTTTCCAAGCAAAATATACCCAGCTCCTTCCGTCGTTCCTCATAAGGCTTGGTTTCCAGACCCTCAATCATCTCGGTCGTCATCCTCGGCACACATTCAAGCTTGTCAATATCCTTCTTAAAATGTGTCCCCCAAAACTGGACACAGGACTCCAGGTGTGGTCTGACCAAAGCTGAAGAGCAAACTAACTAAATGAATTTCAATAGAAGGTCATATTGAATCCTGATTCTGCCTTCTCCATACACTTGATCTTTCACAGGGGAAGGGGAAGAAGAAGAAGAAGAAGAAGAAGAAGAAGAAGAAGAGGAAGAGGAGGAGGAGGAGGAGGAGGAATTGGTGTTTGGGGAAACAGAGGTTGCAGGGGCGTACCTAGTGGTTGGAAGCTTGGCTGCCACCAAGGGTGCAGGCCCAGGAGGACACAAAACTCTCACCTCTCTGCTCTGGCTCAGAGTGGCCTTTCCTCCCATCACCAGTCCAAAGGATTGGCTTTACTTGCTCTCACAGTGTTGTGGTCACCAAAATTTGATAGGTTTTCTGCCACAGTGATGTCATCACATTCCATTTATAATAATAATAATAATTTATTATTTGTACCCCACCCATCTGGCTGGGTTTCCCCAGCTACTCTGGGCGGCTTCCACAGAAACCAAAAATACACTAAAATATCACAGATTAAAAACTTCCCTGAAGCCTTAAGATGTCTTCTGAATGTCAGGTAGTTATTTATCACTTTGACATCTGATGGGAGGGCGTTCCACAGGGCGGGCGCCACTACCGAGAATGCCCTCTGCCTGGTTCCCTGTAGCTTTGCTTCTCGCAATGAGGGAACCGCCAGAAGGCTCTCGGCGCTGGACCTCAGCGTCCGGGCAGAACGATGGGGGTGGAGATGCTCCTTCAGGTATACTGGGCCGAGGCCGTTTAGGGCTTTAAAGGTCAACACCAGCACTTTGAATTGTGCTCGGAAACGTACTGGGAGCCAATGTAGGTCTTTCAAGACCGGTGTTATGTGGTCTCGGCGGCCGCCCCCAGTCACCAGTCTAGCTGCCGCATTCTGGATTAATTGCAGTTTCCGGGTCACCTTCAAAGGTAGCCCCACGTAGAGAGCATTGCAGTAGTCCAAGCGGGAGATAACCAGAGCATGCACCACTCTGGCGAGACAGTCTGCGGGCAGGTAGGGTCTCAGCCTGCGTACCAGGTGGAGTTGGTAGACAGCTGCCCTGGATACAGAATTGACCTGCACCTCCATGGACAGCTGTGAGTCCAAAATGACTCCCAGGCTGCGCACCTGGTCCTTCAGGGGCACCGTTACCCTATTCAGGACCAGGGAGTCCTCCACACCAGCCCGCCCCCTGTCCCCCAAAAACAGTACTTCTGTCTTGTCAGAATTCAACTTCAATTAGCCGCCATCCATCCTCCAACCGCCTCCAGGCACTCACACAGGACCTTCACCGCCTTCACTGGTTCTGATTTGAAAGAGAGGTAGAGCTGGGTATCATCTGCATATTGATGGACACCCAGTCCAAACCCCCTGATGATCTCTCCCAGCGGCTTCATATAGATGTTAAAAAGCATGGGGGAGAGGTCAGAACCCTGAGGCACCCCACAAGTGAGGGCCCAGGGGTCTGAACACTCATTCCCCCCCCCCCACTTTCTGAACACGGCCCAGGAGGAAGGAGCGAAACCACTGTATAACAGTGCCCCTAGCTCCCAGCACCTCTAGACGGTCCAGAAGGATGTTATGGTCGATTGTATCAAAGGCCGCTGAGAGATCCAGCAGAACTAGGAAACAACTCTCACCTTTGTCCCTAGCTAGCCGGAGATCATCAACCAGCGCGGCCAAGGCAGTTTCAGTCCCATGATGAGGCCTGAATCCCGATTGGAAGGGATCCAAATGGTCCGCATCCTCCAGGCGTGCCTGGAGTTGTTCAGCAACCACGCGCTCAATCACCTTGCCCAAGAATGGAAGATTTGAGACTGGGCGATAGTTGGCCATACTGGCCGGGTCTAAAGATGGTTTTTTAAGAAGCGGTTTAATGACCACCTCTTTCAGCGGATCTGGGAATGTTCCCTCACAGAGGGAAGCATTCACCACCCTGCAGAGACCATCGCCCAGCCCTTCCCGGCTTGCTTTTATTAGCCAGGATGGGCAAGGATCAAGGAGACAGGTGGTTGGTTTCACGCGTCCAAGCAGCCTGTCCACATCCTCGGGGGTAACGGATTGAAATTGATTCCATGCAATTTGACCAGACAGAGCTCTAGCACTCTCCCGCCCCAGCCCTGCTCCCACGGTGGTATCTAGCTCCTTCCGAATATGAGTGATTTTATCTGCAAAAAACTTTGCAAAATCGTTGCAGGAGATCTTGGGGTCTTTACAAGGCCCCGGTGGTAAAGGTGGTTCCGTTAAATTGCGAACCACCTGAAAGAGTCTCCTGCTACTATTTTCTGCAGATACAATAGAGGTGGTGAAGAAAGTCTTATTCGCTGTCACTATCGCCACTTGGTAGGCTTGATGTTGAGCTCTAACCTGTGTCCGGTCAGATTCGGAGTGAGTTTTCTGCCACCGACGCTCTAGCCGTCTCAACGATTGTTTCATTGTCCTCAGCTCCGAAGAAAACCATGGGGCTGTCCGGGCTCCATGCAATCAGAGAGGGCGCTTCGGAGCCAGACAGTCGATAGCCCTGGTTAACTCCGCATTCCAGCGGGCCACCAGGGAATCAGCTGAAAGGCCATCAACATGGGATAAAACATCCCCTACCACTCTCTGGAAACCATTTGGATCCATTAAGTGGCGGGGGCGGACCATCTGAATTGGTCCCACCTCCCTGCAGAGAGGAAGGGTCGCGGAGAAGTCCAGTTGCACCAGGAAGTGATCTGACCATGGCACTTCTTTTGTTTCACTTTTACTTCGTGTCAGATCACCCACGTCACTAGAGGTGAACACCAGGTCTAAGGCCCCCTTAAAAACAAAACACAAACTATACAGAACCAATAAAACAACAACAACAACAACAACAACAACAACAAAAGGAACAAAACAATTATACTAAAATTATTCCCCAACCAAATATCCATCGTGGACATTTCCTGATAAGTTGGGATCACTTACAGAAGACAAAATCCCAGGTAAACACAAACGGCGCTAAAGCAATAATCGTAAGGGAAACCAGAGGCTATAAATGCCCGTGAACACTTGGGCAGTGTGTGAGAGAAATTTCACTGTTTGGCAACCCACCCACCCCCTGGATAGCTTGCCCTTAAAAAAAAACCAAGGGGGAAAGAAAACATTTTACCTCAACAATATTCAAGGATGAAAATCAATGCAGGTCTGTTTCGTACACCATGTCTGTGCTATGTGATAAAGCCGCCACATACACTTGTAAGGAATATTTGTCCGAAGCCAGTGGAGTATTCAGTCCTAGCAACAGAATAATGATATTTGTAATCTGGGGGAATAAAATGTTTGCTCAGCTGGTGCATAGGCAGCACAGTGAATACTAGAGAAATCCACATTCCTTGGTGCACAGGAAAACTGAGCATCTCTGCTTGGTTGCTTGTGGCATTTGATGTCAGTCCTACAAAGCATGATTCACAGTGATTGCAGGCAGTAGCGGAAGAACCCTCTCCGGAACCGAGGTGGGACGCCGAGGGGCGGGGCAAACCACCCAGTGACACACGCACGGCAACCATACAGGCTGCCACGCGTGCGCACTCCGTATGGGCCGCTGCTCACAAGTGGCAGCCCATACGGTTGCCGTGCAAGAGGCATCCCGGACAGATGCCCGTATGGACGGTGCGCAAGAGCAGCAGCCCATATGGATGCCACGTGAGTGGCGCCCATTATGACTGTGCACACCCTTGGTCACTCCACAGCTGGGGGGAAGCAGGGGCCATCTTGTCACACACACCCAAGTGGCATCCGTGGCAGCCCGCCCCTTCCGCCCCCCACTTCATACGCCCCTGATTGCAGGGCCTTTATTTTTATGTTATTTTTCACAGACCCTAGATTACTTCTACTGAACTGCCTCCCACATTGTCCTAGTGACCACTAGGGTTTACATTCTGTTCTGTAGCATACATGAATATTATTTCTTGGGAAATAAGTTTTTTTAAAAATCAAGGTGACTACAGTTGAAGGAATGATATGCAAGGAGAAGCCAAAGCTGAGACTGCTGACTAGTAAACTAAAAAGTATTTGCTTACGACACACACACACCTCTACAATCTTGGCTCCCAAACTATGGGAGTGCAAGAAAAAATGGGGAAAGCACCCCAAATGAACAAGATAAAAAGGAAAACAGCCCCCCAATGTTCACTGATGCAAATCTCTTAAAGTTCACTGTCTTTTGGAGTAAAACACTCCAATGGACAAAAACAATGGACAGCGTTAATGCCAATGGTTCTTAAACAAATCATAAATTGCTTTGGGGGGAAATCAGACGATGATAGTCTCTACAACCTGCCATTCACTACTTAAAAGAATTTTGAAGTCAATAATGAATAGGCGGTGGTTATGGTTATTTGTTATAATTCTTTGGCAGCTGTTAGGTTGGCTGTCTGGTGTTTTTGATCCAGGTTGCATTCACATTTAAGAGGGGGGAGGGCTGAACTGCAACTCCCATCATTCTTGCAACTGGCCATGCTTGCTGGGACATGGGAGTTGTAGTTCACAACAACATCTGAAGGGCCAAAGGTTCCAAACACCTGCCCTAAGCAAACCTTTAGCCTGAATCAGAGTAGGAGGTTCTTCTTCTGTCTCACAAGGAAGTTGTGGCTGTAACTTAATGTACGCATTTAACAATTTAAGAATTAGTACAATGAAGCTTCATTGCCTTTGATCTTATGAGGCTATTTACTCAATAATAATTACTTGTTTCTGTTTACTACATGGGCATGGTTATGGTTTAATGTGCACAAGTTGTTTACAAGACTTTGCAGAGAGGGTTCTTCTGATGAGAAATTCCAGAGCTTAAAATCTATGATTAATGAACAGATTCCACAGATTAAGTGATGAATGCTTTCAGCTCTGCTGAGAATATTACTTGTTTGGGTTTCACTGCCTTATAATTCTCCAGAATGGCCATGGGCCTCGCTTCCTGTTTGCAAATAAGGTTTGCAAACAAATCTGCAGTTCTTCTCACTTCACTTTTTTTTGGAAGGGTTACTCATATTTATACATAGTGCTAACAGCACTGACTAAAACCTCAAAGGAGAAATATTAACAATGATGTAAGATGCTGTAAAGGTGCAGAGTAGGAGATAAGAGTTTTAGCATAGAAATGACTAACCAGGATTTAAGGGTTTAAAAAAAAACCCACAGAGAAAAGCACACGAAGCATTATGGTTTAGTTTTTTAAGTAAAAACTTTGACTCTGTTGCACTTTGGCATTTTGCATTTGAAATCTCCAACATGCTAAAAGGGAAAGGAACTGGGAGTGTCACAAGAGTGACGTGTTCAGTGTTTCCACCAAATGAGAAAAAAGAAAAGTGCCCCAGTGCATGGTTTAAGTTCATGACTTGCATCTACAAAGTCTTGAGCTCAATCTCCAGCATCATCAATTAAAAGAATCCCAGGTTGCAGAAGAGGGAAGGGTCTTGCCTGAGTTTATGGAGAGCTGCTGGCTTTGGGACCCTGGCTGAGGGTGATGGAAGTTTCAGCCCCAAACATTTGGAGGGCACAACATGGTACGGCTGGAGAAGACAATCCTGGACTACATAGACCAGGTGTGGGGAACCTCTGGCCCTCTGGGTGTTGCTGAAGTATCATCATTCCTAGCCACTGGCCATGCTTGCTGGGACTGATGGGACTTGTAGTTCAGTAACATCTGGAGTTCCAAAGGTTCCCCACATTGGTCTGTGCCAATGACCTGACATTATGCTATATAAGGCAGCTTTGTAGCTTGTCTCCACAATCTTAAACAAACTTAACTGTGTTAAGTACCACTGAATACAGTGGGATTTACATCTGAGTGAACAAGCCTAGGATTGTTCTAACCAGGTTATAGTTCTGCACCTGTCTCCCTTAGCCAATTCATGGAGGCTATGGACAGGGTAGATGAAGGAAAGTGTCCTCTGCACTACCACACATCCATGTCAAGTGGTAGGTCCCTTAGTAAGTCTCCTGCTCCATGTCACAGTGAGACACTGAGGTAATATCCATCACCCGGGGGTATCTGGGGTGTCCCTGTTCACATACTGAGTGAATGCATACACATTTAAAGATGTCAGCAGTGGCCTGTTGTTGTTTTTTCTCAAGTGGGCTTCGCTTTAGAACATATGGACATAAGAAGAGCCGGCTGTATCAGGCCAGTGGTCCATCTAGTCCAGCATCCTGTTTTCACAGTGGCCAAGCAGATGCCTGTGGAAACCCCATGAGCAGGACCTGAACAAAACAGCATTTAGAAGCATTACTGCCTCTGAATTGTGGAGGCAGAGAATAGCCATCATTTGAAATTTAAGATTTTTCACCCAGAAATGCATTACTTTACACTTGCATTTGCCATTTTGCTGCCCGTTCACTCAGTTGGGAAAGGTCCATTAAAAGCTCTTCACGATCTCTCTCTTGTTTTCACAGCCCTGAAAAATTCAGTACCCTCAGCAAACTTGGCCACCTCACGGGTCAGTCTTAACTCTACATCTCTCCATTCAGCGTGCCTGTCTCTGTGTCCCATTTCTATGTGTGCACAGTTTTGCTGCCCAAGTTGCTTTCTACCACACATTTCACAGAATGAGGACACGCTTTACCTCAAGACACTTGGTCATTTAGCAGTTCAGGAAAAAAGCTTTGATCATGCATCCCCTTTAATATATGTATTTTTTCCTTGCAAGTGTCAGGAGGAGGAAATTCTATTTCACCAAAAGCAGGTTCTCAGCAGAGCATGACCTAGAGGCATACATAAGCAAGAATCTAGAACAAGCAAGACAAAAGGCAGCTCGCTAAAAATAACCCAGCTCTTCATTTTTCTCTATGTGGAGCATTGTGCCAGCAGGCTTTCTTATTCACTTCAATATAAGGAGGCACACACAACCTTTGGCACTTCGCGTCCTGCTGAAAAAGCTGAGGATTCTATAGGTAGGGCAGCCTTTTGGGCACAGAACAGCCCCCGCTGCCCCAAACACTGCTGGATCAGTAAGTATTGATATCTCCATGCTTGGGTATGGCTGAATCGGCCTCTCTGTTTTTTCAGCACATCTTACATAAATGCATCCACTGTAATGCAATAACGCAAGACAGAGACATAGCAATTTAAATGTGAAGACAAACATCACACCTAAACAAATGGGTGGTGTGGCTGCCTTTTTTTGGACGCATATTACCCCCATATTCTGTATTGATCGCTTATCCCAGGTCCAACAGCTTCTCTCTCTGCTTGCTCTGGTTAACCATTAGATCAAGTTTTATGAAATCCAGGGGAAACCCAGAGAGATTTGCTCCACTTCCTAAACTGCTCTGAAAACAGCTCTTAAATGGGATTCCTCATACTTTTCCCTGGAGTTGCATTCTGGGGCAGTCCACCTCTTCACCTTCTTTCCCTGTCTCCCCTCAAGAATCATTTTCCAGTTGTCTTTCCAACTTCTGAGCAGAGCTCTTCTGGTCCTTAGCATTGCTGACCCGACTGATCACATGATATATGCGCAAAACACGTCTGCTGCCTTTGCAGTTCATTGTTTCTTTCGATTTTGCCCTCATTTGTTTTAAAGATACATGCAGGTCCAGCTATGTGAACGTAATCCCTTCTCGATTCTCTGACTTGCTGTTTCTTCTACTCTCTGCCACAGCTGCGCAGAGCTGAAGGAAGAATAAATGGGAAAGCAGAGGCTTTCACGGATCTTCCTCAAGTAAAAGCTTAGGCAAAAATCCCAAGTACGAACACCCAGCCCTGGACCAAATTGAAAATGGGCCAAAGAGGTATGGACTTATGGGAAAGTGTGGCTGGGCCCTCAGTAACATAATCAGATCCCAATGTGGTTTAATATGAAGTTGGACATCTTTTGGAGAAGGATAGAAGAGATCCTTAATTTACAAAGAGTTCAGCACACATTCAACTCAGACCATTAGGTAAAGGTAAAGGGACCCCTGACCATTAGGTCCAGTCGTGACCGACTCTGGGGTTGTGGCACTCATCTCGCTTTATTGGCCGAGGGAGCCGGTGGACAGCTTCCGGGTCATGTGGCCAGCATGACTGCTTCTGGCGAACCAGAGCAGCGCACAGAAATGCCGTTTACCTTCCCGCCGGAGCGGTGCCTATTTATCTACTTGCACTTGATGTGCTTTTGAACTGCTAGGTTGGCAGGAGCAGGGACCGAACAATGGGAGCTCACCCCGTCGCAGGGATTCGAACTGCCGACCTTCTGATTGGCAAGCCCTAGGTTCTGTGGTTTAACCGACAGCGCCACCTGCGTCCCTACTCAGACCATTAAGAGGCCCCAATTTGTTTTATCATTACAGATTTTGCACAGTTCTATTAAATCCAAATTGTGCAAAAGTGCATTTATTTTTAAATAAATGAACAAGCAAACTGCAGTCTGATCCTGCAAGGTAACGGGGAATATTTAAGGAGGAGGCCGAAAACAAAACATAATCCCAGGTTATTCTCTGCCAAGCTCCACTCAGAAGCAGAATATCAATAAAGATGGTGAGCAAAAAAAAGGGGTGTCCTTCATTGAGCATGCAGAAAAATCATATCCAAATGACCCAAATGCAAGATAATGCCCCTGTCTGGACAAAGCCATGATCTGCCCATAACATTTGGTCAACCCTTCCCTGTCAGGGATAAGGTTTTTCCTAATTTTTCATTTGCTTTGTTTTATCTAATGTAAATATTCAATAAAACAGCCTACTTTTGATCCCTATACATGGTTGTAATGCTATCAAGAAAGAAAATACTCTTAATGAAAGGCAGAATTAACAATTATTCTTAGGAGAACAGGCTGTATCCATGTGTGCCAGAAAAATAAGACAGCCACCAGAAAGTAGTAGAACTGGATGACTCAAATAAATGACTCACAAGTTGTGACTTGAGTCAGCACCGTTCCTTCAAGACCTGCGCTTTGAACCAAATGCCGGTTAGGCATTAATAGCTGTTCAAATCTCTTTGCACTCCAAATCTGTATAGGATAAGCAAGCAGAATACATTTTACACTGTTCTTGAAGAGGAAGTGTAAGACCTATATTGGACCAAGATTAGCAGCTCCCAGTTCCATCACTGTTAACTCACTGTCCAAGTTTGACATAGTACTTGGATGGTTTTAACAGTTCCACTTTAGGACAAAATGGCTTGGAGGTGCAGAACACACCAAGTGAGTCAGACTGTTAAATGTGCTTCCATCATGTTGAAGGTGCCATTCATTGCTGAGTCACCCTGGCAATGCAACTATGAGTTACAGCCAGAATTTCCAACAGCCCTCCACTCATTTAGGGAGGGCAGGTGGGATCATCCATGTAATTCCCAGTCCTCCATATTTCAAACCCTATACAGTATGGGATTGTGCCCCATAGCTATCTCTCTCTCTCTCAACTCAACGGTTCTGCATGCAGGTTGAATATTGCTACAAATCAAATGGGACTCTATACTAGGCAAGCATGGGCAAACCATATATCCCTTTGTTTCAAAATAAGATATAGCTGGGAAATGTGCTTGTTCTATGCAGCTAACCTCACAATAGTTATTGCCATCATTCACTCTAATAGCAAATTATGCTGATTGAGTGCCAATAGGATTGAAGCCATAATAGGGTCACTAAGAAACAAGGAGGTATCAGTATATTTTTTAAAAAGCTTTGGGAATATTTTTCAGGGTGGGAAGACAGCAAAATTGATGTAAGTTTTTTTTATTACAAAAAAAACCACACAAGGAAGCCTAAATACATTGGGGGGGGGTAGTGTGGAGAGGCTGGGGAAAAGGTAAAAAAGAAGAGCAATTTGTTTTATTGATTTAGACAATTTTTATATATTAGGAGGAAAACTATAAGCAGTTTTCAAAAACATGAATAAGGATCAAAAGACAATAACAAAATTCTGAATTGTAGAACACGGTATTTAACTATGATTGCAAATAAATGCTCTTGAAATGCATTGCTGTTTGACAATTTAACCTTGACTGCATCTAAGAACAAGCCTCTGGAGCTTGATGAATCATCCCTCCTCCAGGAATGTCCATACAGCATGTCACACTTTCAAAGGCCCACTTAGCAGTAGTACCCTTTTCAATTCTTTCCTAATTTTAACCAAATTTAAAATGCCTTCTTTTGTCACCATTTTGCCACCACCTCTCTGCCTCTTGAATGCATGATGTGCTTCATGGGCCATCCCTTCCCCACTTCTGAAATGGCCCCTGTAGCTCCCCCCCCCCCGCCCCCAATTCCCACAAAGCTACAATTCCCAGCACCCTAAGCGAACAACAGCTCCCCAGGGTTTCAGCCAGGAGCATCTCCAGCCATATCTGGAGACACCAAGGGAATTGCAAACTAGGAGAGCACTGACCCACTTGCCCTGATTGTGAGCTTCCTGCAGGCGTTTGGTTGGCCACAGTCAAAACAGGATGCTAGACTAGATGGACCTGGGGCCTGATACAGAAGGAGCGTGGAGACAACAGAGGGAGGGAGGGATACAGGAAGTGGTCTTATACCAACCCAGACCATTGGTCCATCTAACTCGGCCTTGCCTACACTGGCAGTGGCTCCCTAGGTGGGAGTCTCTCCCAGCCATACCTAAAGACACCAAGGATTGTACCTGGGACAATTTACTCAAGCGGTTGCTCTACCTACTAGAGTACAGTCCTTCCCTAACATAAGAAGGAAGGCGGTGATCACCCAGTCCAAACAGGAAGCTTTCAATAGCCCTTCCAGGTTTGGAGGGCCCAATGACCAGCCTAGGTGGGTAGGACCAATAAGGAGCCCAGTAAGATGCTCCAAACTGCTTTTTTTTTTTTTTTTTGGTCCACCACATGGTCAGCTGCGTAGAGAGCCAAAGATTCCCAACTCCAGCGACTCCTGGCAGAGTGCCAAGACTAGCTGCAAATCCCTGCCAAGTATACACTGAGCGGACAAACCCCATGGTTCACTTCCACAGAATGTGTGAAACATCACTGTGTTCTCTTAGACCCAAAGATTCTTCTGCAAGATAAATACCTTGTCAAAGCCAGAGGTGCCAGCTTGCCCATAAAACCAATTGGGACTAATCCGCCTTGTTGCAAATCAGCCCATGGCCCCGTTATAAGGTGAACTGCAAGCACAAGTTCAAGCCATTCCAGTGAGCAGCATCCTATTTTTATTGAACCCAAGATGCAACAGAAAATATGGCCGTTGCTGTTAAATGTGTGGAGAGGTGGGAGGGATAACTTCCATCCTCTGGCACATTTATTATTTTCTAGAGCAAGGTGTACTTGCCAAATTATGTAAAGGCTGTGTGCGAAGCAGCGATCAATCACCCAAGCAATACCCCCAAGACCAATAAACAGACCCAATGATCATCAATTATTCACAACATGAAAGCATGGTGCGCTACCAAGCAAGACTAGCTCATATTTCTTTAGTCAAAATACATTTAGGAACCAAAAGATTTTTAATCAGAGAGAGAGAGAGAGAGAGAGAGAGAGAGAGAGAGAGTGTCCCACAGTTCTCTTACAACAGTGACTGCCAGTAGCACCTGGGAAGGTTGAGTAGCTGCCCAGGTCTCGTGTGTTAGAAGATTTGCCTCGCTGGATCAGATCACTGGCATATCTAGTCCAGGATTTTGTTCCCAGTAGTGGCCAGGAGCCAGATGCCTCATGGAAGTTCCTTAGCCAAGCATGTTTGGAGCTCTTAAGTGGTACATCCTTCAAACTATGTGTCAAAAAAGAGGACGACATATTTTTTTTTGCCCATCCACTTGTGAGGAACCTCCTGCTCACCACAGTGGTGGGCTGGGTGCAGACCCGGGGGGCGGGGGGGGCTCAAAAATTATGCATATGTACTCTGGCTCAGAGTGGCCCTCCCACGTGCTCAGACAGAGTCGAGTACATTTTATGTATTTGCATATTTAATGCTACATCTGTTTGGGCCCTCTGCCACTAATCTATAAGGATTCCTAGATGGAAAGAAGGCCAGGATGGCAACTCACAGTTTCAACATGTGGTTCTGTTAGCTCATAGATGCTGCTCAGAGCTAGAATGATGGCACACAGACGTGTAGGCCGATACAAATTCTTCTATTAAATTTCAGTGATCTGCAAAGTATCATTTTCTCCCACCATATGTGATTGATGTCTCAAAGGTACTGGCATAGCTTCCCTGCCTCTTCAGATCTTTTGAAGGAAAGTCATTTATAAAAAAGAAAGAAAAAAGTTGGAAACACAAAATTGCCTTTGAGCCCAAGTCTCAGAGGGAGACAAAGGGAGAGTGTTATGAGTTTGTGGGTGCCAGACCTCTCTGGCCCTGAATCCAGCAAGTGTTATAGCTAATCAAGTCTTCAAATTTCAGGAAATAGCCGGATCAGCCTCCTGGTGAAGTGCAAGGAGACCAAAGGCAGGTGCTTTGTAGGTCACAACAAATGGGTGGAGCCCGACAGTGGTTTGATCCCATGTGCATTTACCTCAAAATAAGCTCCATTTATTTCAATGGGGCTTAACCCCAAGTAGGATAGGATTGCATCCCTAATCAAAGGTAATTCTGTTGTATTTCTGCATTCAGGATGGGACTGACTACTCTAAGACATTTCAATCCTCTTAATTCCGGATCTTGACCTTATTTGAAACAGTGAGACACAACAAATAGTCCCACAAGTCAGTTGTGCAACCCCATGAAGAGACACAGCCAGACACAGTGGCCTCATGAGCAAATGTCACAGTGCAGAAATGGTTGCATATCCAACCCAATTCTAAAATGAATTGGCGCACCGGTCAGAAATGGTTGCATATCCAACCCAATTCTAAACTGAATTGGCGCACCAGTCTTTTAACTTGCTTGCTGTGTGATAGCAATATTATTTTAACGAATAAAAAAATAAAAAATGCCTCTACCAGGTTACATTAAATAGCATAGTCTCCAGGGATCACACATAGCTCCAGTTCAAAGTAATAGAAGTTAGAATCTAATTATCCAAAAGGCACAGGCACATACACTTATGGTCTAAGGTTTTTTGGGTTGTCCATTTTGTGGTTACCAGGTTCCCTGCTTAAGAAAGGCAGACACAGAGGCTGGCACTCAGACAAAACGTAACTGTCTTTATCGATACGGTGATATTGCTGTACAGAAGAAGACGCATGAGTGCCTCATCAACCTGTGATGAGCAAATCATCTTCAAATTAAAAGCACATTTGAAAAGTAGAGCGAAACCTCCAATAAGCAGTAAGCAAGATGTCAAACTTCAGGACAAACTAAGTCAAGAGGTCACACATTCTATAAAATTCAGATCCACTTTTCTACGCAAAGCAGAGATTACACTGAAGCAGGGGGAAGGCTATCACCACATGATGTAATTAAAGTTGCAGCTCAACCTGTATCTGTACTGTATCAGGAGGTAGACGCTCTCAAGGGTCTTGTCCACACTAGTGCAAAATGCGGTTTTGCACCTGCATTTCTCTGCATTACTGTTGGGGCCGTGTCGTGCCAGATCTTTTCACCTTTTTAACAGCATTCCCCCTCCCCTTCAATCCTGGCTGTTTTGGGCTTTCCAAGCAGTGGACTGTATTGCAGATATATATATTTCCATATTGCGCATACTGAAAATCACAATGCTTATGTTCCAATATTCAATATCCACTAAAATAAAGCGCTCACGTGCCTGTTCTTTCCAAAGCACCATGTACATAGATTATACTATATGAATAAATGATAATATGCCTGCGAAATACAGTTTCTACGGTGCCAAGAAGTTCTGAACTCTTCCTTTCTCACATGGAGTGAGAATTTCAAAGCAGAACCGTGACTCTCTAGAGAGACACTTGTTAACAATGTTTCCAGCGCTGTGGAGATACACCATTGTGAATTATTTAAATGCCTTTAAAAAGAGCAACAGAACCCTTAATGTCACATTTTATGAGGGAAAACATTATTCAGTTCTTGGGTTAACAAAAGAAAGAGAAGCAAGGGGGAAAGCACCTAACTTTCCACTCCACCCTCAACTGTGTCAGTTCTTTAGCTGAACACACTCTGCTTTATCACAACTCTCACAGGCAAAAAAGGAGCAACATCAGATGGAATGACCTGGTCAGGGTGATGATGTCATGGCCTCTTTGCCCTGACCAATGGGAGGCCAGGCTGTGAACAAAGGAAGATGGAACTTGAGAGGAATTTTCAGTGAAAATGGCAGTTAACAGCCTATGGTAGAAAGATGAAGTAAAACAAAAAGAACTGAGGGAAAAGGACTCAAGAAGTGGGTGAATTTAAGCTAGAGAAGAAACACCAGATTCGACGGAGGAGGGGAGGATTCGTTTCAGCATCCAATTACCTCAAGAAGGACCTCAGCACAATAAATTTCAATGAAATACACAGCATGCCAGCTTGGGTCTGAAAGCAAAAATAAACACATGGAACTGCTACTGCCACATTTAAGCACAAAACTGCCCCAGTCATGGGCATAGCCAGGATTTTTGCTAGGGGGGCAGGCTTTTTGTTTGGGGGGCAGAACCTCAGTTTGCTATGTATTTGTATTGAATTTTATTGATTTAAGGAGGCAACCACCCCTCCTTGGCTACACCCATGGCCCCAGTCATGTAGAATAAGCTGGAGAGGGCCTGATTTTAATACCTATAACATTTCATAGATGAATTAACAATGCTGTGTAAGCATTACCTTTTCCTCTGGCTCCAGTAGGCTTCCTTCTGCTCCTGATGTCTGAACTTGTGTCCACACAATGTTTCTTAGCCACCATCCATATCCCGTAGTTCTTGAGGAATACTGCAGTTTGATACATTTCCCCTCTAACCAGCTCCCATCCAGTTTGAAAACAATAAGCCACAATCACTTCACAGTTAAGCTGAGGTGTGTTCCTGTGAGGCAGCTGTTTTGCATGTGCAATCACAGCTTAACGAATAGAGGCAAGTGCAGGTGCAGGTGCCCAGGGAAACAAACAGGTAATGTGCATAGGACATCCCACCTCACTCTCTGGTTTGTGCAGCAAAATGCAAATGTGACTTGAAATGCCATGCAGGGAAATGGCCTGACTCTTAAGCTGCTAATAATCACACAGCCTTAGATTAGTTTTATAGCTAAACTGTCTCTTCCAATGTTTTTCTTCTCCCCCCCCCCCCCCACATTTGCTATCACTAGAGCCAAAGATGGATTTAAAGGGTAGGGGTAAAGGATCTTTTAAGAGGTCTCTTTAAGGGGTTTTTTAAAGGTTCAAAATGAGTAACAGATATACTTGTGCACACATGGATATTTAGGCCAGACATCAGGTGCAATAGTAAGCTGATTCAGATGGAACACCAAATCATGGTTTGATGTGATACACATGAGGGGACACTGAGAGCTGGACTTTTGTGTTCTCCCCTCCTCATACATGGCAATTCTGTGTCTCCAAATCATGGTCTGGCATTCATCTGAATTAGAAAGTCATTTATATGTAACTATATAGGCCACCTTTTGGTGCATAAGCCAAATATCATCTTCTCCCATATATATCTGACCTGGATCTCTTTGATGTCCTGCTTGCTCCAGGTGCCTCTACTGAATGAAGTGACCACAAAGTGAAGTAACCACCAGAGCCTTTTCAGTAGTAGCACCCTGGTTGTAGAGTAGCCTTCCAAGAAAGGCTCACCCAACATCATCTTTGTGATCTTTTTTCCTCCCACGTAAATATAGTTCTGTTCATCCAGGCCTTTTAAATAGCTTAAGTGGTCTGGAATAAAGGTTTCATCTGCAAATTGTACCCAAGAAAAACTCAATGAAAACATTTTATTTTTAAAAAATAAAGGTTTTCGTTATTCCTTACAATTTCCACAAATTTATCTTTAGCATCAAATGTATAGATTTGTTGTTACTGTGAAGAAGCATCCTATATTTCTCCCACAAATACACATGCACACACAAATTGCTCTCCAACAAACAGATTTGCAGATTGAAGAAATTCGCAGCTCCAACTTGTGGATGGCATCTTTGGCAGTGCTGATTTTGATTTGCCTTTTGAACTACAGTAATTGGTGAGGAAAGGCAGCAGCTTTCTCAGAGCCTTCTCCTTAACATTTGCTAATCCTTTTCATGATGGCTACCCCCTTCCAAAAAAAAAAAAAAAAAAAAAAACATCAGAAGTGCACTGTGCATAAATTTGCTTCACAGGGCTGCTGTCGAGGCAGAGAAGTTATCAAGTGTGTTTGTTTTTCTGGGCTTAAAATGAAGAGATATGAAGACAGCCATATCAGCTCTCATCACCAGGGTCATGAACATGCTTCTCAGCGTGGTTATCCAGAGCAGACAAATGAGATGCTGAGAGTTTAATAACAGCAAACAGCACTGCTGAAAAAGAGCAATTGATCCAGGATACAATTTCTTCAACCTCCTTTCATACGCTTTTCAAAGCGTTCCACCTGGTGGCTGGTCATGTCAGTGCCTTGCAAGGGAAAGTTTCAAGAAGAGATGCTAATGAAACTGATCTGTTAAACATGTTACTGGGGCGGGGCAGGGGGAGAGACATTGCACATACTTTTGTAAACCAAGAAAATATTCAATAAAATAGGTTTGTTAAAAAAAGAGATGTTAAGTGAAATTGATAATGGGTTTTGGCAGCCAAGAGAAATGGATAAGTGGCACGTCCTAAGAAGCCATTCTGAAGACACGCCATTGCTTGAGATAGCACAGTGTTGTCAACATTCGAACACACATCCAGCATATTATGTGCAGTACCTTATCAGCTCTAACCATCTCTGTGGTGGGGAAATCACTAACTGATTGCAATAGGTAACCTGTCCTTCTTGTAAGGTTTAAGTTACAAATATTGTGTTCTTTTTACACACACACACACAGAGAGAGAGAGAGAGAGAGAGAGAGAGAGAGAGACGGAGTGAAGATCTCAGACACATGCACCCAACTCTGTAAACCGATTACCTATTGAGGAAATAATTCCACGCCCAGAGAGCCACTGACATTCATTTGCTGCCTCACTAATCATCATGTGATGCTTACCTTTAAGACCTAACTCAGGGAGAGAAACATTTATGGAAATCAGTATAACAGAAGTAATACTTCAGGTTGTAAGTGTGAGAGGAGCAGAGGGAATATGTCTGCCAACAACATCCCCATTGACATTTCTGTCACCTTTCAAACTGAGAAAGATGAATTTCTGCTGCAGGGAAGCTTTTGTACCTATGGATGCTCCCCATGCATTTTAGAACCATGGCAAATTGGGGCTCCCCACTGCAGACGTTCACCTACCACAAGTTGGAAGGGTTAGCAACAAGGGGGCTGAGATAGTGAACTCACTCCCACTGCCCCCCACATGTTTAAATAACACCTAGATGTAATGCCTGAAAAGAACTCAGACTCACAACAAAATAAGAACCAGCCATATACCAAAGTAGGTCACTGGTCTGTCTAGACCAGGGTTGAGGGACCTGTTGTTTCTGAACTACAATTCCCATCAGCCCCAGCAAGCATGCCCAATGGCCAGGGATGATGGGAGTTGCAGTTCAGCAACATGTGGTGGGACATGGTTCCTCACCCCTGGTCTCGCCCAGTGCTCTCTACTGTGTCGTTAAATGGTGTCCATGCTCTCAGCCAGCAAAGGTATTTCCCAGTTCTGCTATTTCATTTTAAATTGGGGTACCATGGACTGAACCTGAGACGCTCTTCAGGCAAACCACCTGCTATATCACCAAGCCATAGTCATGCCCCTGGAAAATATATCAAAGATGTTCAAAAAGAAAAAAATTCATCACCACAATCTTAAGAGAAATATTCCTCTTATTAAAATAGGAGGTTCTTTAGCTTGTTGTCTGCCCCTTAAGGAATGCAGACTATGAATGGAAGGAATTGTCAGTTTCAATTCTCTTAACTTTTTCATTTTCCCATCTTAAATTTCCACAATACTTCCCACTTCTCCACATTGCTGGAGCAATTTGTGGGTGTGTTGTTTTTTTAAGAGTATCATGGGGGAGAAAGTGTATCATGAAAATTATTCAGCATTACACTGTGAATTTCTCCAAATAAACACGTTTTATATACATTTTTAAGTAGTGGACACATTCCTTGCAAACAATTTCTCTTACTAAAATGCATTTTGCATGTTATTTTAAGTAGCATATTCATTTTTATGCAAATTACCCCCTAAGACATGTATTTTTGTAAACATGGCTTGGTTAGAGAAATGCACCACAAAATTCAGGTTAAGTGTGAATTTTGAAGTGTGCTTACATGATTTGATAAACTCACTTTTAAATGTAAACTGAATCAATTTTCCCCCCCCCCATCCCTAATGCAGACTATACTGACTAGTTGCCCCATAACAAAGTTTGTTTCCAATTGTGAGATCATTTCTATGTGTCACTATGCTATGCTGTAAGCCTGCTGCAGCCACTTTCTGGGATAAGAGAAGCCCTACCATGGCACAAGGTGAGGTGGTAGTTTCGGGTCACAGATTTTGTAGCTGGGGCTCAGGGGGTAGCAGTAAGATGCTGCAGACTAGAGCTGCGTGTGCCACATGGCCAACGCTATACCATAAGGTAGCCTACTGACCTTGTGGGGGTGGAGGGTGCTGTCCTATTTCCAGTAGTCGGAGAAGATTCAACTGCCAATCCGGTCAGCTTCTCTGCTTTCAATGGGGTGCCACCATCCTTGCTTCAGGCAGGAGAATGTCTTCAGCTGTACCACGAAGCTTCAACCTTTCCATGTTTACTCAGTTTTTTCACCCAGATTTATTACCAAAGATTGGGGATTTAGGATTGTAGGCTTAGGTAGTTACGGTAGTTACTGGAAGAGCATGGATGGAGAACATATGCCTTCCCCCCGAAGTTGCTGGACTAAAATTCCCATCATCCCTGAACCATTGTCTATGCTGATTGGGGCTGATGGGAGTTGTAGTTCAACAGCATCTGAAGGGCTACAGTTTCCCTCCCCTTCCCCGCTAGCGAGGTATGAGCTTTATTGGTACAGCAATCGAGAGGTAAAACGTAATAGGTGTACAACTCCTCTGGGCATTTATTAGCAGTTAAAACATTTGTGATAGCCCTTCTCATTCCATTTCTTCTTCTTCTTCTTCTGATGGATTTTGACTTGCTTCAAATTAAACTAAGACAGAAATAGATTAGAATCAGTAGTGAAGTGTGAGAAGGTCCTGCCAAAAGGAGGGGTGGGATTAAAGAATGTGCAGACATTAATACAGTCTGGAGACATACATCCACAAATGAGACTCGGCACATCTAATAAAGATGCCTTCCTCTTGATTTATTGAGAATGCAATTCTTTATTCTTTTTTTTTACACCTGCAGGCTGCGATGAAACTGCAAAGCCATTAAAGAATCCATTAAATGGGAAGGGTGTAACTATAGCGAAGCCTGAGGTAAAGTTAACTGCAATGATGTTTGGGAATATGAGAAAACCACCCCAAGATCCTGAGGGGAACAAAGCAGAGAGGGCGCACTCTAGGTAGCCACTAGAGAGGAACAACTTAACTTAATGACAGCAGAGCACGGGAGGCTACCATGCAACATATCCAGCCTTGTATAACCAACATGCTTAACTCTAATTAATGTATGAAGGGGTTAAGACCATAGAGTAAGCTGTCCTGCCAGGCTTAACTTGGTCACACCCTCTCATCTTGGGAGAAAGGGTTACCAAACTCTTTGTTCTCTCTTCCACCATGTGAACCCTACCAGCAAAGAGGCCTAAGCTAGATGCTCCAGGCTTAGACTGTGTGGCTTAAGCAAACCATCTTTGTGTTTCTGTATAAATTATTTAGAAATTCTTACCATCATAGGAGCCAACTCATAAGTGCCGCAGGGGCTTCAGCATCCACAAAATTGATGGGCATTCCCATTCAAATGTTGTGTGTGCACTGCATAATGTGACTGGTTATGTGGGACAGGGATTACCTGGGCCCCCACAATATTTATCCAGGTTAGCACCCCTGCTTACCATTTTGGAATCTAAGTTATACTGCCTGCCTTTTATTGTTGCTGTATGGAAAAGCGCATGGTTCTGACCTTTGAAAAATTTGTAAGTAAACCATTTTTAACTTAGCAAATATGTGGTCTCTCTCTATGCTACAGGAAGTGGGGACGCAACTTAGAAGGGGATATGTTTAAAGATCTAACAGCCTATATTTCCACCCTTTACTTTGCTGCATGCTTTGTGATTTTAAATCTCTGATGGAGCTCTCTCACCAAAGAGTAGTTGTCCCAAACCTGGATCTAGGCATCCAGGGAATTCTCCTTTTGTCTGTATCTACTATTTTTCCTTTTCCCAAACTAACACTTTTCAGATAGGTCTGCCATATTCCAGTGCTTTTGCCCTTAATTACGGCTAAAACCACTACATACCTGGAAGGGTCAATTTATGTTTCCTCCTGATAGGATTGGGTAGCAAAGCACACCATGGATAAAAAAAAGCTAACTATTAAACCTCTAAACCTGAAGGGTTAGAAAGTTTAATTCAAGCACAGCAAATGAGAAAAATGTAATGATTCTCATTTGTCGAACGTACTTTCCATATTTCAGTTTTTTAACCTTGACAGCAGGAAAATGGAAGTTCACAGAACTTCGGAGGGTTTAATTAGCATCCAGACCATCATTGCAAATGGGCCCTTTTAAATCACCTTCACACCTGCATTGGGATCTATGAGTCAATTAGTGCCTATGCAGGTCTTATCATGCATCAAAAGGGAAAGGGAAGTAAAATTTAGTCAAGTAATTAAACCTAAAGGTTTCAAAGGTGCCTGTGGATATTGGGTGCTCAGTTCTACTTGCCATTCAAATAGAAAAGGGCAGCCAACTTCCATGAACTCCACTGAAAATATATGTGGTTTTCTTTTTTCCCCTCTTGTCTCTTTCCCCATTTTATTCCACTTCATTTTAAGTGACTTTACAGAATAGTGTAGCAGTTTGGGGAAAGGGGTATGGTAAGAGAGCAGCAGCCTTACAATCTGTGGACCCATATACACAATTGTTGAGCTGTACACTTGTCTGAGTAACTATGTATACAGTATAAAGAACAAGTATGTGCTATTTCACACAAACCCTTGTGTATTAGGAGAGACAGCTTGTAGCTGTGTTCAAGCCTACTGTTGTTGTACATTCTTCCTGGAATGTACACTAGTGCTCCTTTGACTTGGGGCTCTCTGAAGATCTACCCATGACAAAGTGATAGATAATAAATTAGCCACCTTATCAGCAGGCATTCAATTGCAAGATAAGAAATGTGGCTGGCTAAAGTGTCCCAGACCCCAAAAAGGTCTGAGCATGAGAGGAGCTATTGCTGTACACCACTACTCCTCATAATACAAAGGTCTTTCGCATTTCCGTTACAGGCTGTGACCAATTTGAGCACATTCAATTGATGCACAACTGCCGACACATGGGTTGTTTTGGACCCGGAAGAGAGTGAAACGGGAGCATAATGGGGTGTATCAAGGCAGGGCGGGCTAACGCACACTTCGTCAATGTGGGGTGGGGCAGGAACACAACCCTTGTGCTTGTTCCCAGAGAGGAGTTCTTACCCAATCCTTTTACTGTGACATGGCAGCTGAGCCAAGGTTTGACTTAAAGTGTTGTCCAAGCCCAGGATAGCAAAAAACTTTGACTACAGGAGACCTTAACCACAATCCCAGTTTGAATTACACAGCTTGGTGTAGCTGCTGCGTCATGCTGTGTTAAAAGGACCAAGAGGAGCAAAGCAGCTGTGAGCTGCTGCTCTCAGGGAACCAGCACATTTGTGCATCCTCAGTAAACCATACTTTGGCTTTCTGTGGTGTGTCCAGTTGGAAATATCCCCACCTCTTTTCATTAACCTGGAAACAGGTTGCTCAAGCTTACTGCCCGCCCACCCCCAGCCACCATGATTGCTGTCATGTTTTCTGGAATGGGAAACACAAGCTCTGTAGCTGTTTGGTTTCCTAACACATCGCTCGTGACACTCAGGTTGTTAGCATTCGATACCTCTTATAATTTGGCTATATATTTATTGGCGATTTTCTGTTTGATAGATGTGAGCATTTGAGTTCTTTCAAGTATGTATGTGCCCAGATGATTCATGCTCACAGATTAGGCTCTGCAGTGCATAAATATTAAATGACTGACTGGCTTACGTATTTGCTTTTCCTAGGCCCTGTCTGACCTAGTTACTTTAGCACATTGGTAACTTTCTTTCCTAAGCCCCAGAGGCTGTCGGAGCTTAAAATGTGCCGGGCCTCACCAAGACTCTGCTCCAGCATGTGCTTTCCAATGCTAAGGCTCAACCCTGGAGCATATGGCGTAAGACTAGATGAAAATCTCTCTGAGCAAGTGTTAGGTACCCTTCCCTCTCCAATGTCTGTAGGGGGCGGGGGACCATGCCTACCACTCCAAAGTCACACAGGCCATTGGCCCCACCCCTCATGCCCTGTGCTCCGAGTCCTATCTGAAAGGATAGCCTAAGTGCATACAGTTGTACAGGTGAGGACACCCCTTTCAAGTATTGTGCCAATTGCATGGCTATTTGGAGAGGGAGGTGTTGTTGGTGACGATAGTCCCAGGGAGCACAATATTGGGGACAGGGCTAGTAAAGGTGGTCTGGTCCCCCCGCCCCCTGGACCACTTTCCACATTTTGAATTTATGTGTGAAGGGAGTTGTGGTGGGGTTTCCAAACCTATTTCAACCTTGGCATTTCTTTTTTCTAGAAATTGAGCATTGCTGGTTCTCATCAATGGCCCAGATCTGCAATCAGAATTCCATCAGGTGTAGCTCATTCCAACTGCTGCATCTGCTTGTTGTGAAATGGCTCACCAGTTGATTTTCTGGTTGTTGCGCAGCTGTTAAAGGCACAAGGGCTCTGCCAGGGGAAAAAATGTTAGCAGTGCTTCCTACTTGGAAGTAAGATCCACTGCAATCAATTGGGGCTGAAGGATACCTTTCGAATTGTGTTGCTTCCTCTTCAGTTCTGAATTCCTAGCCAGAGCTTTGCAGCTCCAGTGATACGAACACAAAGTTCCCCCATGGCTGTTGGTGTCCCTGTTTACTTCAACAGAAGCATCAGTTCCACGCAGACGAAGCATAATACACACACAGCTGCCAACTTCATCAAAATGAACAGGGAAGACCTTACAGCAGGGGACATCTTGGTATGCATTGGCATTTTGTTCCTGCGTCCATACCAGGGGTCTGCAACCTTTAAGACAAAAAGAGCCACTTGGACCGAAGAAAGAAAACCTGGGAGCCGCAAAACCATTGCGGCATTTAAAACAGTGGGGCGTGTCGGGGCACACAATGCGCCTCCTCCCCTCGCTAGTATCCGCCCCGGAGCCTCAGCAAAAGTGTAAAAGAGCCACATGCGGCTCCGGAGCCGCAGGTTGCTGACCCCTGGTCCATACCAATATGCTAGATTAGGGTATTAGTGTTCTGAATTAAGGCCCATACATTATGGTTCATAAGGCCATAACTCTACTAATAGAAGAAAACATATCTAGAATTTTAAAATTGCTGCTGCGCAAATTACACCTTGCTTCCAAAAGGATTTGGCTGCATTTCAGAGAACAATATGTGCAAGGGAGTCTAATCGTTGGCTGTAGAAGGCAGAGAATTTATGCACAAGTCCTGCCCTTGCCAACAATAGGAAATCCCCAGCTGCACTCGCAATAGTTGCGAGTTGAATCCCTAGCCAGTGTGTGAAAAACTGATCCACAGACTGAAAATGCATGTGGAACAGAAGGCAATGGAAAAATGGACAGAACCACACATCAAACGGCAGAAAACTCTCCATGTAGAAATTACCCTGCACCCAGAAAACAAGCACATAAGGGCAGTGGCAGAGAGTGCTTTAACGACGCCCGAGGCACGGAGGGCGAAAGGAGCCCACTGAGCTCCATCCAGCCCAGTCCTCACCACTGGAGTGGCGCCAGCCCTGTGCCGCTTTATGAGGCTGGGGTCTGATCTCATTGGGAGAGGGGATGCCCCTGCTTACTGCTGGCCCCACCTGGTTAATGCCCCCCCATCAATGTTTAATGGAGGGGAGCGCTTCAGAGAGCGGTTTGGCAAATCGCTCTCTGAAGCACCTCCCACCCTCTGCTAAACCTCACTGGCATGATGTTTAATACAGTGGTACCTTGGGTTAAGAACTTAATTCGTTCTGGAGGTCCGTTCTTAACCTGAAACTGTTCTTAACCTGAAGCACCACTTTAGCTAATGGGGCCTCCCGCTGCCACCATGCAATTTCTGTTCTCATCCTGAAGCAAAGTTCTTAACCCAAGGTACTATTTCTGGGTTAGTGAAGTTTGTAACCTGAAGCGTCTGTAACCTGAAGTGTCTGTAACCCGAGGTACCACTGTAAAGGAGGTTTGCTCTGGGAACCATCACACACCATTATTATGCAAGGCGTCATCCCTGTCTGGATCACATTTCCATACTCCTTCCTAACATCTTGACACTGGTCTGAATATGGCAATTCATTCCACAGCACATTCCATGTCTTCACAGTTAGGAAAACCCTGCTGCTCTTGCAAAATGAATGAGTGCAACAGAGGCATGTGAGGTTAGTCACGAAGGAAGAACGAGTGAGCCAGAAATGCACTTAGGGAACAGGTAGATGCAAAACGACAGATGGTGATGGGAGAAAGTTATGCCTCCAACTTAAACATCAACCAGATTTTTCTCACCAAGAAAATTATTCCATCTTTATGAAGGAAAGTTTCCTGGAATGGTGATTATGATGATTTCAAATATGTGACCTTTGAAAGTGTCTTAGAATAATATTTTCTTAAAAAAAAAAAAAAGCTGAGAATATTACCAGTTTTATACAAAGCTACAGCACACTAGAAACTGTTCGACTAGAAACTGCAATCTGCTCCTGTCCCCCAAAGACCCTTACAATATTAGCTTCCAACTGCAAGTTTGTTCACCAGAGCTTTCCAAAGTGTGTGTGTTGCGACACGTTAGTGTCGGCTGCAGTGTGTAGGTGTGCTGCACAAACGGTCCCAATGCTCCTCCCGGGGTTAAAAGGGAGTGGGCAGCCTGCTGGTTTGCTAATAAAACTGAACTGGTGTGTTGCAAAATGATCCATGTCTAAAAAGTGTGTCACCAACAAGAAAAGTTTGGAAAGCTCTGGTGTACACAAGTTTGCTTAAGTCCATTTGACTTCAATGAGATATATAGAGTCTACTGGTTTTCTTTATATTTGGAAGGCAGTGTAGTGTAATGGTTAGAGTTCTGAACTATGACCTGGGAGACCGGGGGGGGGGGGTTGAATCCCCACTCAGCCATGTAGCTCACTGGGTGACCTTGGGGCAGTCACTACCTCTCAACCTAGCCTACCTCACAGGGGCGGTTGTGAGGATGAAATGGGGAGCAGGGGAACCATGGAGACCACCTTGATCCTTGGAAGATAATGGTGGCATATAAAGGTAATAAAGAAAATATTTTTGGTCAACTTGTTTTTCACATCTGACTTTTGCTGCTAATTTTGATGTACATTTCATGTTCTATGTAAACCATGTAGAGGCTTTGATGGTTAAGCAGTGCACAAATTTTAAGAATAAAATCAAGCAGTACATGGAGCTAAACACTGCAGCGTTTCTGCTGGAAAATACTGCAGTGGTACCTCGGGTTACATACACTTCAGGTTACATACGCTTCAGGTTACAGACTCCACTAACCCAGAAATAGTGCTTCAGGTTAAGAACTTTGCTTCAGGATGAGAACAGAAATCATGCGGCAGTGGCGCAGCGGCAGCAGGAGGCCCCATTAGCTAAAGTGGTGCTTCAGGTTAAGAACAGTTTCAGGTTAAGAACAGACCTCGGAACAAATTAAGTACTTAACCCGAGGTACCACTGTACTGCCTCAGTACTAAGGTTTATAGTTCTGACTTGTAAAAATCACACAATTTTTGTAAGTGGGGGGGGGGTTCTAATTAGTAAATATTTAGGGCATTTGTTTAGTATGACTACCTTATTCATGGATGTGCTTATAAGGTATACATTTGAGAGCTGGTGCAGTGTAGCATAATGAGATAAGACTATCAGTGTTATACTCCAGGCCAAGGACCTCTAGAAAATTAAAATTTTATCTTTGAAAAAAATTCCCCAGTTCAGCAAAGACCTACACAGATAACCACACGCCTTCGCAACTCTCCTGGAATATTTTTTCTCTTTCCTTGCCCCAGAGTTCCACTTGGTTTCTTTTAAAAGGACAGTGACCTGTCATCAATCAATGCAGACAAAACTCCAGGGAGGGACTAGGGGGCCTATGAGTGTCCTATGAGTCTATGGTTCTACTTTGCACACCAGCTGGAGTCCAGACCTCATTCCACACATTAAATCAAGAAGCTTAGGTCTCTCTCTCTCTGACTTTGCAATACTGTACATAGGTAAAAATATAATATTGACCTACCTGGCAGCGTTTGGGGGAGGATTACTGAGGTAATGTAAATCAGTATTTTCCAAAATGTAACCAAGCAAGCACCATGTTTCCTTGGAAATTCCTGGGAGATTCCACAATGAAAAGATCAGTAATGGTGGACAAGGATCCGGGGGTGGGGGTGGGGAGGAGGATGCTGGAAGAAAAAGAGGGGGCACAGCAGGAGAAGGAGTTATGCAGCATTTAGTTTCACTTTCAAAGAATTCTGGCATAGCATCACACATCAGAGCTTGTGGTTTAAAACAAACACTGGCTAGTTCAACAAACCAGCTTCATAATGCATGCCTTGAAGTTGGTTTTTTAAAGAAACTGGCCCGAGTTTGCTTTAAACCACAAGCTCTGATTTGTAGGCAAGACTAAGCCAAGATATTGGGGGGGAGGGGGCGGACAAAATATTGCAGAAATCCTCCTCCAGCCCTCACACAAGGGAGAAGGAACTTAGAAGCCTCTGACTTTGCTCAGGCCTATGCTAGTTTAGGCATCTAGGGCTATTTTCTATATTCTAGAATTACATATGAACCAGCCATCTATGATTGTGTATATACCTTTAAGGCACATTTAAAGCACATTCATTCTCCCAGAGAATTCTGGGTACTGTTTGCAATTCCCAGCTATATTTAACAAACAACAGTGTGCTTTGAGTTTGCTTTAAACGTACAGTGGTACCTCGGGTTAAGAACTTAGTTCATTCTGGAGGTCCGTTCTTTACCTGAATCTGTTATTAACCTGAGGTACCACTTTAGCTAATGGGGCCTCCCACTGCCACCGCCGCACGATTTCTGTTCTCATCCTAAAGCAAAGTTCTTAACCCGAGGTACTATTTCTGGGTTAGTGGAGTCTGTAACCTGAAGCATCTGTAACCCAAGGTACCACTGTATAGTGTGTATGCAGCCTATGTTCTCTACATGCTCTGCATGGATTTGGTCTTGACAGACAGTCCTCCTATTGAATGTCTGTATGCTATGGAAGAGAGATGCTTACTCCCCCATAGAGGAGTTAGTACAATGGTGATTGGTACAAGCACATTAAAACTTGGTTAGATTTTGCATCTGCCCTCATTTACCTTTAAACTAACATTCCCTACAAAAATACTTAGGCTAGACTAAATCACACGTAGCTTTGCAAATTATTGAATATTTTACTCACAGTTTTTTCCAGAAGTTATGGCACACATATCTCCATCTGTTGGCAGTAAAAATGAAGAAGAAGGTTCCAAACGACTTAAAGGGGGGGGGGCTGATTTTCTTATTGTTAAGTTGTGGGTGAACGTATCAGACGACACAGCGATTCTTCAAACAGCTCTTGTTTATTCACAGGCCAGAACAGAACTGAACTGAAGGGTTCAGCCAGCCTGCTTATATAGAGCTCCACGAAAACGCAACAGTAACCACTTTCTGTAACTATCCAATCACTGAACATCACTTTCAATCCCTTATTTGCATATGTGGACCTGAGTGAAAACTATCTACAGTATCCCTCTGCTGGCCAAGGGTGAGAACTTCAGTACATAACACTTACCAAAAGAATCATGCAGTCTTTAGGCTAGCAAAGATGCAGGCTGTAAAATCTCCATTTAGAGAGATTCAGTTCACTTTTAGAGAGCCATAGCCGCATGACTTCTTGCTTGTTCCAAAAAGCACAGAGATACTGAGAGCCTGCTAAGCCACACCTACTCTGATAATGTGAGCTCAGGACTCAGGTTAACCATTTTGTGCATGTAAGTGTGAGTCAATAACTGTATATTACAACAGGGTTACCACGAGGAAGAGGGGCTTTTTTGGTAGTGGCAGCCCAGTTATGCAAAGAACCTTCCCAGAGCAGTTTGTCTTGCACCATGTCATCTTTTTTGGCACCAGGTGGAGACCTGATGTTCACCTAGCACTTTTAAATGTGTCTTACACTCTGGTCCTCTTAGTTTTTAAAAAATGAATTAATTCTTTTTATTATTATTATTTAACTTTAATTGTTGCATTTCTTTTGAGAGTCACCCAGAGAGCATATGTCAATAAATTGCAAATAAAATTAATAAACAAATGGGACCAAGAAATCAAAACATTCAAAGTTGGCCATTCAGTAACTCCCCTCATAAGGCCTGAATTTGTCTTTTTCGTTTTGGTGCTCATTTTCCACCTACTTTTGTGACTGTTTGTTAGAATTCCTTACATTCTGCGCCAAACCCACCAGGAACATTCCTCAGGTGGCCAGGTGCAATGCTGTGGTGTTAACAAAACATGAAATATACTTTACTGTGCTTGGACTTGCCAAAAGCCAACTCAACTCGACAAAATTTGCTTTTTTTTAACGGGGTGGGAATCAAATGCCGTAGCTTTGAGGGCACTAATGCTACACATGTGGTAACAATTTCCTTCTGCCTTTGACTTCCTGTTAGCAAAGGGTGATATTTCTTTCATTGCTGCAGTTACACACAACTACATCACAGAATGATCTCGTTGGACGCTACTTGGCACAAAACCACACTGGTTGGAAAAGACAACTCAATGCTGAGAGATTTTCTAGCTCTTAAATTTGGCAGGTCAGCATGTTCACCCGAGATCCTTATTTCACCACTGATACTGTAAGGGCAGTGAGTTTAATAAGGTAGTATGAACTGAGCGTTGGAGAGACTGGTCCAAGAAAAACAAACTCACATATTATAGTGTTGGAAGCTAAATTGGCTGGGTCACAGTGTTTCCTTAGAACAGAATGCCTATCGCAAATCATGTGTTGTTGCAAGCTTTACAGAAAGCTGACCATGAACAATTTCTCATGGAGAAGCCCTGTAGATGGTTTTTTAATTTATGCCGGGGGTTCAGCTGACTCTCATATTTGTGGCAGAGAGAAAATTATTCCCATGGATCAGATTGGCTCAGTTGATCCAGGGTGTTCCTCCCGCCACTTAAACCTCCTTGGTTTTCCCAAACTGTTGCTTCCCCACATGCCCCTTGGTCATGCTTACTTTCAGCTGGATGTTTGGTACTAGCCTGCAAGGAAGTTGTGTAGAAGATTTAAGAGCCTAGGCTTGCCATACATCAGGAAAATTCCTGAGAGCCAGTGTGGTGTAGTGGCTAGGAGCGGTAGTCTTGCAATCTGGGGAACCGGGTTCGCGTCTCCGCTCCCCCACCTGCAGCTGCTGGGTGACCGTGGGCCAGTCACACTTCTTTGAAGTCTCTCAGCCCCACTCACCTCACAGAGTGTTTGTTGTGGGGGAGGAAGGGAAAGGAGAATGTTAGCCGCTTTGAGACTCCTTAAAGGGAGTGAAAGGCGGGGTATCAAATCCAAACTCTTCTTCTTCTTCTTACATGTCCTGAATCGGCAACACTGAGACTACAGAGGAGGAAGCTGACAGGCAGCACCAAGCTGAGGTTGGTGGGGCAATGCCTCCTTGGACCAGATCCATTGTGTCTGACAAAGTAATATTGGGGCAGTGGCAGATCTTGGGATCTCAAATCTCAGTGCTGCCATGTGCGGCCTCTTCTAAAACATTGTTCGGAGTCCCCAGTGGTGCCCCTGAGGCCCAGTGCAACTGAAGCGGGCACACTCCCCCCAATCTGCCTCTCCCGTGTCCAGAAAATGTTGATGGAAAACAAGGAAGCCAAGACTCAGAATAGCAAAGCTGATGAATATGGACTTGGGCAAAAATGGAAGAACCAGGCCACAAAGAATTTTAAAAGGTATAAACACAGTTTAAAATGCATGGGGGGAAGGAACTGGGAGATAAAGGAGGGGATGATAAAGAGGTCTTGCATGATCAAGATGACAAGTGGAATGAATTACCCGAGCAGCAGCATTCGGAGCAGAGATTAAAATTTGAGGCAGGATGCTCCGAAAGTAAAATATTACAGTAATGAAGGTGAAAAATTATCGGAGCCCAGGCAATCATCCTAGCAGTCAAAATGGAAAAAGATGGATTTTGACAATACTAAAGGCTAACAAAGGACAAGACATAGCAAGATGTGAAAGGAATATGAAAGAGAATTCTACAGAACCAACTGAAGGTTCATGATCACAAGACTATGAGGAGAAATTGTCTGCATTAATCAAAGAAGCAGAAAAGAGAAGCTTTAGTAGAAAAAAATTCTGAGTTTTATACATCACTTGCCATGAACTAATTTGGATTAACTAGTTCACTTAACTACCGCAATTCAAAAATCTCAGAATTACACCTGAAAGTAGTTCCTACAATTCCTGTATGAACTGAACATGAATTGTTTCTTTGCAGTGCAACTCTGGGCGATTCTTAATTCAATTCAGTTTTAATTCTCTCTCTCTCTCTCTCTCTCTCTCTCTCTCTCTCACACACACACACACACACACACACACACACACACACACATTATGGAATTCATTGCACTTTATGTGTGATTGTGACCATTCCAGTTACAATTCTTACTTATCTGAAAAACTATCATAACTGTTGGGAAAAATAAAACAATTGTTCCCTTTAAACTGTGTGTCTGTTTTGATGGTTTCTTAGTCTTCATGTGCATATTTTATACTTTAGCAGAACAGATTGTAAAATTCTGAAAACTGGTGGAGGGGGGTGGAATGCTGAGGACCACATGAATTAATTGTTAATTGAACTGGAACAAAATTAGTTCATTTTTGGAGGGGCTGAACTGTAACCAATTCCTTTTTTAAATGAACTTTCTAAGCACTGATTTTATCCATGATGACAATGAGGCATCCAGGGCAAAACAGCTAAAAGAAAGTAGTTTCAATCAGCTGCATTAGTGATGTGGAGAGAAATTTGTATTCAGATTTAAAGTTGACCTAACTAATTCACACTTTCCGAAGCAATATGCAAACCAAAACGCAGTTATCCTTTGAAAAGTGCACACCACCCAGTTTTGCAATGCGATTAAACCAGGAAATCAATATGTGCGAAAAATACATTTACTAGGGTAAAATGTGCATTAAACTGCATATATATTGGAAAAGCTAACATATCAAAATCCATTGTATTGGGGAAACTGTATAGTGGACAAAAACACGTGCAAAATGTGTTTATGAGGAGAAATCCACATTAAAATGCTGGTGGATTTTCATGACAACCATATATATATATATATATATATATATATATATATATATATATAGCTGATGATGAAATACAGAGAACTGAACTGAACGCTGGAAAAATGAGAGAACTGAACTTAACACCGGAAAAATGAGAAACTGGCCATATTTTCTCATCCCTGGCTGTAGTAATGCTTTGTGCCATGCAACTAGTTTCCCTGGATGAGAGAATCCAGATTTCCATCTGCATCTTCTGCATCTATCATGGATACTGGAGAAACGTTATGATGCTCATACACATCAACTGTGTGCACTGATATCCTGTTCTAGAGTGGGCTGCTTGAGAAGCAAGAAAATGAAGCCTTTAATTTCTCCTCTGTTCATCTGGCATATTTTTCAAGTCCCCATTCCTCCCCACCCCCACCCCCGATCACCTTGGAGCTTTCCGGTGACACTTCAGTTATCTTCTAAATTATGCTCATTAACTTCGTGGGGTGCATAACACCACGTTAGCAATCATTAATAGCATTTAATTTCAAAAGCCAGAAAACCCTTGTGTCCAAGTCATATGCCTTTATTAAGGCGTTGTAGATGAGAGCCTGCAGTAATTTTATTTTACACTTAATAGTTTTGATACCGCTCCTCCAAATGCAATCAAGCATTGCTGGAGCACAAGTCACCAATTCCAGTTCATCAGATCCCTAAGAAACCTTGTGGTATTGCTACTTAACTGTCTGAAGTGTTTGGCCCTCTCCAATAGCTCCTTGGGTTTGATTAAAATTATCCTCATGTTTTCAGCACACTTAGAACTTTAAATGGAACCGTTTTCCCAGTGCAGCATTCCAACAAGCAGGCTAGTAATGAAGAGGTCGAGTCATTAAGGCTGCTTCACACATCAAGTAATTCCTACCTGGACCTGATAGCATGCTATGATTAGGGTTGGGTTTATGGGATGCTTTTTCCAAAAAAAAGGACTTGCAATTGTAATACTACTCAGGTTCTACAACAACAAAAAACATTGGCTTTGATTGTGTGTGCGTTTTCTGCTTCAGTTATGATTTCTTTTCCTTAGCATCAGCAAAATCCAGAGGTATAGGTAAAAAAGGTAAAAGGTAAAGAACCCCTGGATGGTTAAGTCCAGTCAAAGGTGACTCTGGGGTTGCAGCGCTCATCTCACTTTCAAGCTGAGGGAGCCAGTGTTTGTCCATAGGCAGTTTTCCGGGTCATGTGGCCAGCATGACTAAATTGCTTATGGAGCAACGGAACACCGTGATGGAAACCAGAGCGCACAGAAACACCATTTACCGTATTTTTCGCCCTATAGGACGCACCGGCCCATAGGACGCACCTAGATTTTGGGGGGGGAAATAAAGGGGGAAAATTTATTTTCCCCCCCCCACAGGCGCGGGGCTGGGGCGGGGGAAGCCCGAGCTTCCCCCGACCCCAGCCCCCAGAATGGGAGCCAGAGTGGCTCCCGGAGCTTGCGGGGCTGGGGGAAGCCCGAGCTTCCCCCACCCCCAGCCCCCAGAAAGGGTCCGAGAGCGATGGCGAAGGTGCGCGCCGGAGCTTCCCCGCCCCCAGAGCGGGTCAGAGAGCGCTGGCGAAGGTGAGCGCACCTTCGCCATCGCTACCGGAGCTTGCGGGAGTGGGGGTGGGGGAAGCCGGAGCTTCCCCCTACCCCAGCCCCCAGAACAGGTCAGAGAGCGATGGCGATGGTGCGCACACTTTCGCCATCACTCTCGGAGCTTGCGAGGCTGCGGGTGGGGGAAGCTGGAGCTTCCCCCAACCCCAGCCCCCCGAACGGGTTGGAGAGCGATGGCGAAGGTGCGCGCACCTTCGGCATCGCTCTGGGAGCTTGCGCGGCTGGGGGGATAGCTTCCTGAAGCCTGGAGAGCGAGAGGGGTCGGTGCGCACCGACCCCTCTCGCTCTCCAGGCTTCAGCGAAAGCCTGCATTCGCCCCATAGGACGCACACACATTTCCCCTTCATTTTTGGAGGGGGAAAAGTGTGTCCTATAGGGCGAGAAATACGGTACCTTCCCGTCACAGCGGTACCTCGTTATCTACTTGCACTGGCATGGTTTCGAACTGCTAAGTTAGCAGGAGCTAGGACAGAGCAATGGGGGCTCACTCTGTTGTGGAGATTCGAACCACTGACCTTCTGATTGGCAAGCCCAGGAAGCTCAGTGGTTTAGACCACAGCACCACCTGCATCGATGAAAGGGGTAAGGAACCTCAGGTTTGGATCGAATACAGCCTTCTGTCACCCAGGCTACACCCTGCCTCCCAAGGCCATCTCCCTCACTGGCCCTGCTTCATAGAGCATAGAACTGTAGACTTGGAAGGGACCCTGAGGATCATCTAGTCCAACCCTCTGCAATACATGACTATGCAGCTGTCCCATAAGGAGACTGAACCTGCAACCTTGGTATTATCAGCACCGTGCTCTAACCAACTAAGCTATTAAGGCTCAAGTGCCCATTTTCCTGCTTTCTTTTGCCATTCACTCCACTAACAGGTCACGTGTGATTCCCCACCCGTGGCTAATAGCCACTGGCAGACCTTTGAAGGTCCCGTCATTCTGCCCCTGCCCTCCACCTGGCAGTACCCTTTTGTGAAGATAATATGCATTTTTGGAGAATGTGTATACTTGGCCACATGGATAAATTTATACAGAAACCAGGAAGATGAACTGCAGATATTCCAGCATGGATGGTGCCGCTAGCTAACATTAAAATTGGAGGGCCCATGGAATAGTTCACATTCCAATGACTAGAGCTGAGAATTTCCCACAGTCTTCAGCTGAGGGTATTGATGTGCTTTTCAAGAAGAAAAGAGAAAGGCCCTAATGCTCACTTTCTGTTCTATAGTGCATTAAGTAGAAGAGATTCTTTAAGTGTGTGCCTTTAATGAAAAACAGTAGAATGTAGTATTTTTAGTTTGTGCCCATCTTTGAAGAATTTAATCCTGACAGTGATCAGCAGAATGCTTTGCCTCATAGAGTAACCAGGAAAATAACTTCTAACAGGGTGCAGAGGAGGTGGGCAAAAAAACTAAACCTATTTCTATTTATATCTTTCCTTATCTAACCAAAATTATTTTTTTCTTTTCTTTGGCTTTGATGGAGGGACTGTGGGAACTAGGCTCCTTGCCTCTTGAGAATTACTGTATAAGGGGAAAAACACAAATGTGCCTTGACATAAGCTGGTTTTATGCAATAGGTCATCTTGAGAACAGCCAAAAGTAACAAGGCTGCCTTGTTCAGGTCACAAGGTTGAATGTTCGGGGACTCAAACGTACATAGGTAGTCTTGCTGGGCATGAAGAAATCATGGGTATAAGTTAGTTAGTTACTTAGTTAGTTAGTTAGTTAGTTAGTTAGTTAGTTAGTTAGTTTAAAAAACAAACCCGTCTCTAATGATGTATAAGTGGTGTAAAACAGATTAGTGGCCCAGTTTGCATTTCTCCATCTACACTGAAAAGACACAGCCAGCCAGATTGTGAAGAAGTATCTGAAGCAGGTACAAATTTGCATCTACATTAGGTGTGAGCAGATGCCTGCTTTGTAGGTGGATCAATATTTCTGGTGTCTGTGTTCTGTTTAATTGTCCCAGCCAAATGCATTCAAAACATATTGGGATGACTAATGTGTATACCACAATCCTGACAGCCAGTTCAGCAAGGGAAAATGATTGTTGGGGAGTTTAGAACAGAGAAGGTGTGTGTGCGTGCATTAAAAGGGATGCTAAACCTTTCTCCTGCTGCCCACTAATTTCCCCTTCCCTAGCTGATCCATGCACTTCACAGAGTTCCTTGCAAATAATCAGGAAATACATTGTGGGGGAGAGGGCAAGGGTTAAGCACTCCCCTGTGCTGCTTTTCTGTGTCACATTGGACCCTCTCAAAGCAGGTGCTCTTATGCAGGGGTGGCGGGAGGAACTCACAATTTTCATCTTTGAGTTTCAGGACAACCATTCAAACTGGTGTGGAATTTGACAGCCTGTAAATCTTCTGTCTCCAAGTTTCTATTCTACATGGTTTCAGGAAACAGCTTTGAAATTGTGTGGGCAGTGTTGGGTGAAAACTTAAATCTAAAAAAGGAGAGGTTGTCAGTGATAGATCTTCCCTGCATGGCTGCCTCATATTTGCTAACTCCAAAAATTCCTATGCTATCTCCTTTGCAGGAGGTATTTACACACTCCTTCACTTCTCAAAGAGAATCATTGACCAGGTAACTTTCTGAATCAGGGTGTTAAGACTGGCAGAAAGGGCCTCCTTGGAAGTTCTACCACAGTCAGAAATTGGGGCAGTGATGGCCTGGAAAAAGATGCTCTATCTGTAGAACATACCTAAACTGTGGTTCCCCATGAGGAAACCTTTAGATTTGTTAGGGAGCTGAGAAATCTGTTATACATCTCTAATCTCCTCACAGACATTTTTTTGTTAGACTTATCTTTCTTAGGTTTCCTTGAAGCCATAAGTGTATAGCATAGGTTTTCCTTAAGAATACAGCTCTGTACACACCATATACTTAAATCACAACTTCCACCAAAGAATCTGGGAACTCTTGTTTGTTAAGTGCTGGAAAATGTAACTCTGAGGGGTAAACTACAGTTCCCAGAATTTTTTTTTTTGGAGGGGGGGAATGTGCCTTAAATGTATGGTGTGCATGCAGCCTGTGTCAGAAATTCTAGCCGCAGCAGCGTATTTTAAAAGCGCGGAGGAGGGGGGGGAACACTAGCTAGCCAACTGGAGGCCATTTTCTGAATGCCGATGGGATTGTTTTCATTTATGTCTGACATTTTGCAAATAGCAAGCAAAACATCAGCAATGGCGGCACAGCAGTTTTTACAGATAATATTCATTGACACCCCCCCCCAAAAAAAAGGATATTTGAGGGGCCGGTTGCTGTTGAGGGAAAAATCAAATCCATCATATTGGACTATTAATTCAGCTCATTATCTTGCAACACGCATGTGTCTGCCAGGCGAAGGTTAATAGAAAGTTTATGAAACTTGGAATGCAATTAAGTCTCTGAGGGCTGCACAGTTGGAGGCTGCGGCAGTTTCTATGGAAACCAAAGGGCTCAGGACTAGTAACAGCGGATTAACTTGAAGGGAGAGATAAGTACATGAAAAATAGCTCTCATCTACCATTTCTGTCTTAAAATGGAATGGATCAAAAAGTTGAAAACAAAGGAAGGCTGCAGCCTTGCCCATAGTTAAATGCGGCAGTATTTACAGACACAAATAGCTGAGCTGGATTACAACAACCAGCAATTTTATTTATACATTTATTCATAAAATTTATATGCCGCTTGATTGCAAAGGGCGGGGGGGGGGGGACCCTCAGATCTCAACAGGTCATAATTCTGAAATGCCTGCCTGGTCCATCTCAAGGAATACTTATTTACTAACATGAATGCCCATGAAAATTAATGGATTATTTATATTAGTAGTGCCCTTTCTCCATTCATTCTCTTTTTTCACATATTACTATCCTCTGACCAAAGTCCACAGCTCCCTGTCATACACACATGTTCACACAGACCTTACCTTCTCCCTTTGAAATGGAGAGTGGTTAAACTATTTGATCTAAGGATACTGTTCTTAAGTTTGTTGACTGGGAGCTAGTACGTAGTCAATTCTGCAGCTATATTGGGTGACAAATGCTAAACCCAAGGCTAATGATGATCCTTTCTGCAGAGTTACACCATGGCTCCAACAAAGAGGGGCAGTGCATGCCAATGCACTGTGGTGCTGCTCAATTAACAAGGCTACTGAGCAATTTGTTAGTAGGTGATAATGGTTCTACAAGTTAAACCGATTCCCCGAAGAAACAGAGCTTGAGCACTGAAAGTGGACAAAAAGCAGGGTGAGTGGTCTTTCTTGAATGCAGTGGCTCATGCATTTAATCTCACCAGTTGCTGTTGGACTCCTATCAACCCTCTCCATTGGCCATGCTGTCTGAGACTGATGGGAGTTGGAGTCCAACAGAATCTGAAGGGCACCACACTGGCTACCTACACTCAGCCTTAAAATGCATTTGCATTAAATATCGCTAGTTTGAAGGCAGTTGGAACCAGTCCAGACCGGTTTGAACCAGTTGAAGCCGGTTTGATGAGGTTTAGACCGGTTGGAACCACTCCAAGCTGGTTGGAACCGGTCTAGACCGGTTGGAACCGGTCCAAGCTGGTTGTAACTGGTTGAAGCCAGTTTGAACCGGTACAGACAGGTTTGAACTGGTCCAAGCCTGTTTGAACCAGTCTAGACCAGTAGGAACCGGTCACAGCTGGTTTGAAGCAGCCCAAGCCAGTTGGAACAGGTTGAGACTGGTAGAAACCGGACAAAGTTGGTCAGTACTGGTCTAGACCCTTCTGAACTGCTCCAAGCTGGTTGGAACCTGACTAGACAGGCTGGAACCGGTCCAGACCGGTTGGAACTAGTTGAAGCCGGTTTGAATAGGTCTACACCAGTTGCAACCAGTCTAGACCGGTTTGAACCGGTTGAAGCTGGTTGGAACTGGTCTAGACTGGTTGGAACAGGTTCAGACTGGTTGGAACCGGTCGAAGCCGGTTTGAACCAGTCTAGACTGGTTGGAACTGGTTCAGACTGGTTGGAACCGGTTGAAGCTGGTTTGTATCGGTCTACACCGGTTGGAACCAGTCTAGACTGGTTTGAACCGGTTGAAGCCGGTTTGAACCGGTTTAGACCAGTTGGAACCAGTCCAAGCTGCTTGGAACCGGTCAAAGCTGGTTGGAACTGGTCTAGACTGGGTGGAACTGGTTCAGACTGGTTTGAACCAGTCTAGACTTGTTGGAACTGGTTCAGACTGGTTGGAACCAGTTGAAGCCGGTTTGAACCAGTTTAGACTGGTTGGAACCAGTCCAGACCAGTTTCAACCAGTTGAAGCCGGTTTGAACCGGTTTAGACCGGTTGAAACCGGTCCATGCTGTTTTGAACTGGTCCAAGCTGCTTGGGACCGGTCGAAGCTGGTTGGAACTGGTCTAGACTGGGTGGAACTGGTTCAGACCAGTTTGAACCAGTCAAAGCCGGTTTGAACCAGTCCAAGCTGGTTGGAACCGGTCTAGACCGGTTGGAACCAGTTCAGACCAGTTGGAACCTGTCGAAGCCAGTTGGAACCAGTCAAGACTGGTTTGAACCAGTCCATGCCGGTTTGAACCGGTTGAAGCTGGTTTTGGCAGTCCAAGCAGGTTGGAACCAGTCTAGACCGGTTGGAACCGGTTGAAGTCAGTTTGATTTGGTCTACACCAGTTGGAACCAGTCTTCAACCCGTTCCAATTGGCTTTGACAGGTTCAAACCGGTCTGGAGCGGTTCCAACCAGCTTGGACCAGTTCAAACCTGTCTGTACCGGTTCAAACCGGCTGTAACTAGTTACAACCAGCTTGGACCGGCTGAAACCGGTCTAAACTGGTTCCAGCCAGCTTGTACTGGTTTGTTCCACGTTGTGTAACACTGAAGAAAAATTGTCCATTGTGGACCACTCTCCTGAACTTTCCTCAAACTCCACTAATAGATTTTCACACAAATGAAGGCCTCCAAAATGATATTCTGAATGTTTCAGAAAGCATTTCAAGCTAGTTTTCTCCTTTGTTCAATTTAATTTTCTTTCTTTCTTTCTTTGATTCCAAAGCTTTGATACAGTTAAACAACCCCCAAAACAAAACTTTGGAGTGAAAAGGGGCACATGAGCAGAGTCAACTCATTCAAGTAGCCAATGTACAAAATGTTACATTAGAATTTAAACAGCACATATGTAGGTTTTATATGAAAGATGAATTATTTAATTACCCTTATTCTAAGGCACTCAAGACGGTATCCATGGCCTTCACAGCACTCCATGAATCATTTTGGTGGAGAGACGTTGAGTGGCTCAAGGTCACCAAGCGAGAGCTTCATAGCTAGTTCTCTCCATTCCTTGTCCAATACTCTAATCACACCATGCCGACTCTTTGGAGCAAAGGAATAATCTGAAACAATTTGCATTCCCTCTGCTCCTAGAAACTACCACAGAACATAAAATGAACTTGCTTCAATCTCCCTTATTCATTAATATCATTGATGGGTTAATTCATGTCTATGTGGAAGGAAAGGAGTCCCTGAAAAATTAATTCCCCCCTTCTTCTCATGTGACAGAGGAAAATGGAAGCATCTGTTTCACAGTTCCTTGTGGTACCCAAACTCAGGGAACTGTGGCTTGTTTAAACAACCCAGGATCAAACTATGGTTTCATATCCTAGCTTGTTCTCAAAGCAAAGTTAAAACTAGTGATTTTGTGGCCCTCCAAATGTTGTTGAATTACAGCTTCCATACTCCTTGCCTATTGGTCATGCTGGCTGGGGCTAATGGAGGTTGGATTCCAGCAATATTTGGAGGGCTACAGCTTACCCATCCCTAGAGTTCTAAGCAAACCACAGTTCCTCAAGCTCAATCATGACAGGACTCGTGGTTAGACTAAAACTGAAAGCAGAAGCTTTTACTCTCCTATTCTGGTGAGTGCAAGATGGGAAGTGAGGAGGGAATTGTGCAATGAGTCACTGTGTACTTGGGCAAGTCATATCATAACGTTAACAAGGTCTATTCAGACGTCCATTTGAAGTCAATGGGATTTAATCCTATTAAGTGGGGCTAGAATTGAAACTTCAGTCTCAGCATTCCCATGTCAAATGGGATAAATGGTTTCTAGAACACATTGTAGCTGCCTAATTCTTTAAACAATGTACTGTTTATGTATGTGTTATACATGTGGTCTAACGCGGCCACAAATCATGAAGCATCTGTTCTTACATTCAGTTCTTACACACAACTGTAACTCTATATTACATTTATGTGCGTGTGGTCTTGCTAGCTGGCAGGAGACTAGTAAACACATAGCTGGGCACTGGATGTAAACAGAGAGCTTTGTCTATAGCAGCAATGGCCAAACTTGGCCCTCCAGCTGTTTTGGGACTACAATTCCCATCATCCCTGACCACTGGTCCTGTTAGCTAGGGAATTAGAATCACAGAATTGTAGAGTTGGGAGGGACCCCAAGGGCCATCTAGTCTAACCTCCTGCAATGCAGGAATATCTGCCAAAGCATCCATAGAAGATGGCTATCCAACCTCTGCTTAAAAACCTCCGAGGAAGGAGGGAGACCGTTCCACTGTCAAACAGCTCTTCCTATCTGAAACATTCTGAGAATTCGAAGGAAATGCAGTATAACAAATCTCTCTCTCTCTCTCTCTCTCTCTCTCTCTCTCTCTCACACACACACACACACACACACACACTATTCCAAACTGTGTACAAGCACTGAATATGTGTAGACGAAGGAATGCTTTTCAGCACTGAGTGGAGGGGGTGTTTTTAAGAAATGTTAATTCTTTTGCCCTTTTGAAATATTTTGCAAATGGAGATTATCCTTGTAATGTGCTTTGAAATTTCTCTGCTTTGGCTTAATCTTATCTCCTCCAGCAAGTCACTCCAGAGTCAATGGCCTTCCTCCAAACAAAACAAAACAAAACCTATTTCAGGTTGCAACACAATTCAACTTAACAGTTCATTTGCCTTAGAAGCAGCTATCTCGGTGGTACATAATGAAGAGACTACTTTTGATCTACTGAGACTACTTTTGATCTACTTAGGCTAGTCTTGAAGCTAAAAGAATGAAATTTGCTAAAGGAGATAAAAGAGAGAGGAATGTACTCTTGCGTTGCCTTAGCAACCAGAAGACGCTTAGGTTCTTTCTCCGATATCTGACAAAATGACTGCTGTGGCTTTCAGCCTGGGTCAGCAACATCAGAAGGGCTTGGCAAGTGGAACTATTAGCAATATCTGTTACATATTCATTTTTTAAACATAGTGCAGAATTCATGGTAAATACCCACATAAATACATCCTACTGCAGTGCTTACTAGATTGCCGGAGCCCTGGTTCCTGATTAGGCATTCCACAAACGGCAGAGAAGATTCCCTTCGAAACAGCTTGCTTACCCATTACTGGTCTCTTCTAATGGACATCTGTGGCAGAGTGCTAGGTGATCCCTACAGCATGGGGTCACTTCGTGCAGGAAAATGGTGAGGCCCAAATGGGCCTGGTCAGTGACCCACATGTCCTGAGTGTACACGCTGGCTTTGCTATGTGCAAGGATTCCACAGCAGATACTCAGCTATTGAAGAGGGTATATGGCATGTGGAAGAACTGGACATTAAACAGGGTAGAGGGAAAATGCAGGCACATCCCTTCAGCTGGGAGGAAACACTCCCTCCACCAAGGTATGGAGATAGATAGATAGATAGATAGATAGATAGATAGATAGATAGAGTGTAGTTCTATATTTCCATCAAAACTGGGCACATGTACACACAAAGGCTGCATATACAAATATGGAGTTCACCTATATGAACTAACAACAGAGGTTCATTCAAGATTATGTGAGCCAAGATTTCTCAGGAGAAAGTTTTCTGAGAAATTTATTGTTTTCCCTCACCCAAACTCCTGGCGAATATTTACACACACACACACAAGAACACACACACACACTTAAGCAGTCCAGAAATATTTCAGCCCATATTATTCTTTCATTCATTTTTATTTATAATATCTATGTCCCAGTTAATGAGTGACGTTTCTAAACAGCTCACATGAAACAGTTAAGATCATTAAAAGATCTATATTACAACAGTTAACCAAAATACAAAAAAACCCCACATCAACAAAAGCAAAGAATACATCAGTAAAATGGACCAGTGCAATGAAGCTTACAGGCCAGAGAAAGCCTGCGTAAATTAATGGGTCTTCAGAAGATATTGCTACCTCATGAACATCACATGGTTTATGTCCCAGAGAGCGGTGCCACTACTGAAAAGGCCTGCTTGCAAGATGCTATAAAATTGCATCCCATCATTTTTCGCATCAGAAAGACCCCCTTGGAAGATCTGAGCGACCAACCAGAGGTATATTGTAAAGGGGAAGGTGGGCTGCTAGGTATCCTGTCCCCAAGCTGCTACTTATCTGTACCACTGAGACTGAAGTCACCTGAGAAAGACTTGTGCCACTGGCTTTGTGTGGGAGGCTGCAGTATCCACACACATAGAACAGCCTCATGGGACCAAGCCAAGTGGAAGCAGTGTGTGTTTGTACCTAGATGTTACAAAATACAGAGCTGCTACTGCCAAAAAGAGCAGCCCCATGCCAAGTTCCTCCTCCCCTGCCCCGCTCTATAACATCTGCTCCCATTTGCCACATGTCCCGATATCGACAGGACTATCAGGGGCAGAGAAAACTCAGAACAACAACATCCAGAATGAGGCAGGCCAAATCCAAAAGAGAAGAAGAGGAAAACTCAGCTGGGGGTGGGGGGCAGTGCTGTTGGTTTTTTTGGTGGTTGTTTGTTTATTTATCTTGCAATGTCTAGCACTGCTCTATGCAAAGGCAGCACCCTATGGACTGTAAATGTAAGATCAAATAACAGGGACTTTACTGACATGGATTTCATGTTGAGGGATGTGAAGGTCAGACTTGAAGCACAAATAATGATTATAAAAAACAGATCAAGCAGCTGAATTCAGAAAATATTCCCTTTGCTCGATGGACTTGGCAGACTCCTTGTTATATTTCCTAAGAGAAATATGCAAATATTAACTGTGTTGATAAAAGATATTTGTGCAGTAGAGTTACAGCAGCAGCAAAATAGAACATATTGTTATTTTTAGAAGGTCCCACTCAACCTGACCAGTGAAAAAGATTCTAAATCAAAGCTATTCATTTTGTTCCCAGAGATTGGCAGGGGGGGGGAGGGAGAAATTAAGTTTGGCTGCCTCCATATCTGGCTTCTTGCATTCTTCCAAATACGGCTCCATACTTTGGAACAAGAAAAGAGTGTGTGGGTGTCTGCAGGGGGAGCCTAAAGGAAAATTAACATGACACCCACTGGATAAATAAACATGGGTGCGTGTATGAAATCAGATAGGAGAAAAGAGAATCGCTTGAAAACAGTAGAAGATGGAAGGGAAAGGTGGTGTGGACAGGCATGGTTCAGCTGTGCTGACCTTTTGCTGTCAGAATCCGATCCACACCAGCTGCAGCCTCTATTCTAGGGGCAAGAGGAGAAGCCCCAGCGGAAAATAGGAGGGACCACAGCTTTCAGGTTTCTAGTTCAATGGCTGGCCTCTCCCATTAAATGGAGACAGTTTCCACCAGAGGCAAAGCTTCTGCCTGTGTTGGACAGATTTGAAGTCAATGGGGTGGCGGAAAAGCCTGACCCTGTGGGAGGCAGCTTCTATCTTCTGTTGGGAAGTAGAAGTGGGGGTGGATTAAGGGAATCTTTGGGAAAATGGGAATGGGTCGAAGGAAAGAAGTGTGTGTGGGGAGAGGTAAGCAAGTGAAAAGCAATGGGGTAGAAAACAGCAGGGGAAATGACCCAGAGTTTCACATTTGCTGGCCCAGCCCACAGCCATCACCCAAGGTTTCTTGGGGGGGGGGTGCTGACCAGTAGCAAAATGTGCCTGCAATGTGTCATTCTCTGTAAAGCTCTGTCTCCAGACACTTAAACATGCACATACATGTGAGAAGAGCACTTAATTCCTAGGTGCTTTCAGAACACCGAGAAATAAAGACAACAGGGATATAATGACATCTCTTGCAGAGTCACAGTGGAAATTCACCCGAGCCTTGTTTGCTTCGCTTTGTGAAATAATTTTCCTAAATTCCGAAGGTATTATCAGTGGAAATTATTTCCAATTGTGCATCGTTCTGGATGGCTGGAGAGATTTTGTGGAGGGGAGTAGAAATGTTACTGCCTATTGCTTTGGATTAGCACAGAACCTAGAGTAATTTGTCCTCTTGGAACAAACGAGAGACAGATGGCAAACAGCAGCATCTAGAGAGAGAGAAGCACACTACAGCCGACAGCATTAGCCTTTCAGAAACAAGGGGCAAAGTGCAGCTAGTAACATTTTACTGACAGAGCATGGCAGTAACCATCCTATAACCGAAAACATGTCAGGGAATTGACAGTCATCCCCAAAGAGTTTTCAAAGGGATGGGGCAAGATTTATCAACATCCAAAGGCCCGGCCTTGAATCCATCCTTCAGAAAAAAGGAGAAGAGCCATTTGTTGTGACATACACACATACACACACACACACACACACACCCAATAGCTATAGTAATATTATCAACAGAGGTCAGACACTTTTGTTAGCAGCAGGATTTGTGCCTTTGGCATATGATACTGCCTATGCACATTCAACTGTTTGTTTTAAAAGTCATTTCAAGTGTCAAATCAATGAGTGGGCCAAAGTTATAGATGCTACTAAGAAATAATCACATATAGTTGGAAATAGGAGGTAGAGTAGGAACTGATTCACCACCTATTTTGATTGCTGCTATTCCTCCCCATCCCTAGGGGCAGCAGCAAAGCTCTCCAGAATGACTTCCTCTCAGCAAGAGAGAGGCATTCTGGAAGTCCTTGTGGAGTTTGCCAGGCTCTTCCTGCCCAGTGGTGAGGTTCGAAAGGGCCTTTACTTAAGAGGAAGCCCTTGCAGAGTCTCACAGCTCCCCCACCCATTACAGGAGCAGCGGAGGGAATGTTCTTTGCATCTCAGTGTTTTACTTAAGGATATAAATTTGCACACCTATGTCCCCAAACATCTGATTATCCAAACGGATCCTTTGAGTTGTTGTAAATCAGTCATAATGACATTGCTGTGCGTGTGAACAGAAGAAGGGGCAAACTGTAAAAAAAGACCTTGAAAACTGCAGGTTAAAATCCAGCCAGTTGCCACCAAGTGGAACAGTGAGATTCCAAAACGCAATACTGACACCATGTGGAGGGAAGGGGCCAGCCAGTCTTAGGTTGCTTGCCGCATACATTATGGATGATGGATTTCCTCTGTCTGTTGTGTCAGCTCTTGGGACAATGGGGCAGGGGAGAGAATCTGTGGGGAAAGCGTACAAATGATTGGAATGGGATGGTGAGGTGGAAATAAGGGGGAAGGAGCAGAGTGATGTTATGTTGAAAACTGTTAATAACCTATTCTTTATAATAGATTTATAACAGTGCAAGAGAGATCAAAAGGTCATTTTCAACCCCCTTCACCATATATTAGAGGCATATATGTCCTCTGTCATTAACCCCCAGAATCTAAACTGCACTGCAGCCAAGTTCACACAAACAGCTTATCAAATGGTGAAATTGTCTCTTGACTCTATGTTTAAAAGGCCACTTCTCCTAAAAACATCTTTACACCTAAAAAACCAGCTTGTCAATAAAAAGACAAGGCTGGAACCCTTTCCCCTAGTTTTTAAAAGCTTATCCCCAACACACAATATATAGTTTTTCATATTTACTGATTATGTAATTACAACATAATATATATCATTCCATTATTAAACCAGATATATCATAATTATAAAGTGCACTATATTTAAGACCCTTACATGAATCATGACAAAAAAATACATTTAAACTCACTTGCCCTGGAACAATTTATTAGCGCTTTCAGTTTAAACAACATTCTCTTTAAAGCTGATCATTTGTATTCTTTGGCAGGGGAAATTATCATTTAAAAACTAAGTTTCCCATCTGCACTCGATGTGCTACTGATAAACCAAGCATTGACCATGGGGTGACTTCACAGTGTAGTTGAGAAAAATACATACCTAGGAGTTAATGAGAAATTATCTGTTGACTCAGTCTCCCTTAATAGCTCCTTACCTGGGGGTCACCTGCCTCTGTCAGTGAGAAATGAGTGTCAGGGCAGACCACAAATATCTCCGCATGGTGCTGAAGAATATATAGGAGAATGCCATTGCATACTGCTTGTTTTTTATGAGCTGAGGGGCTGCAAGGAATTCTGAAAAGGAAAAAAGAAAATGGAATGCCATCAGTTTAATGGTCCTCATACTCTAGCCCTATGAATCATCAACCACCCAGTCTGGTGGTCATTAGAAAGGATCTTACAGAACACAAATGTTTTAAGTGCTTGCCGTTATGTTTTATAAAAGGAGGAAATGAAAAGATAAACGTGCATGTTGCAGACAGCTCGTGTGTGTGTGTGTGTGTGTGTGTGTGTGTGTGTGTGTGTGTGTATCAGCGACAATTTTTGCTGAATTTGCCATAAGGAGAGGGAGAGAAAAAGAAAGAAGCCTTTTCTGCGCTTGCTTTTAACAAGTCAGTACATATTTGATGTAGCATACTTCTAACATGAATTATTGTTAGGAATTGTGCTTGCTATCCTGCTTTGGCAATAGTTATTTGTATGTATAATAAAACTGTTATTAAAATATCTGGATAAAATCTGGTAACTCCATGGTAAAGTCATTGAAATATTGCAAGGAACTGAAAGCTCACAGCATGCACACAGTGTGAACATTATATATAACATGGCCAATGATGCTGTTGTTCTCTAATGGAAAATGCAAATGTTGTGGTGGTGGGGAAGAGATTCATTCATTTTTAATGATATTGTAAACAGTAAGTTTCTGTTTAATCCAGACATTAAAAATATTTGGGTGTTTGGTCCTGCTGTTAATTCAATAAAGCGATTATTGGTGTAATTATGAAGGCTATATAAGTTATGGTACATCAAAAGAGGGTTGTAAAACGGTGGCATACTTCATAGTCTAATGCTGTGCATCCTCTCAGGCCCATATAAATTCTGAAGCTGAATATTAAATTGTCACTCACTATAATTAAGTGATAATTTAATGCAGTCAAGGTCCCCAGCAGACAGGCTGGGAGAGCAGATAGCCACAGAGGGGGAAATGCATCAGCAATGTCAAGGAAGCCGCTTTCAAAATAGATGCAGTTTGGTAACTCTGATTGTAGCTGGACCAAGGTCTCCTCCATGAGTGTCTTTCTTTCCTTTTCTTTTTTGCAGATGTATTCTGCAGCATGTCATTGGACTGCAGCATTAGTGGTGGACTGCACCAGCCACACATAATTCTACTTTGTCAGTGGTTCCACAATGCTTCCTCAATATTATGGCCATTTAGAGGGACACTCTTGCACTATAGCATGACAACTGCGGGACAAAATAAATAAATAAACCAGAACATTTGTGGTATGGAAAGTTACAGGATTTCAGTTAGAAGTTATGGGACATGCACTGATGCATGGAAACAAAAGCAGCCCTAAAACATCTGTCCTAAAACTTCTGCAAGAAAACAGTATTTAAAGGAGAATTGTGTATAACAGCCCTGATACCATCATGAACACACATCGTCATGAACGCACAATGAAAAGCACATCTGGAGGAGCTCCAAGACTGAACATGGTGAACAAACTGCCATGAAAAAGTAATTCTGCTATTACTTACAAACTTGTAAATTCCAAGGCACATGGAAACTCAGAGGACACTTGCATTTTAAGTCAGTTTAAGCATACTACCCTCAGGACCAGAATACACAACCAGCAAAATCATTTGCGTAAACCGTTTCCTGGACTATCCCACTTCAGGCAGTGAAATAAGTTTGAAAGCTCCCACGTGGGAACAACTCTTTGTAAATGGAAAATTAATCTCTCAACTAGGCCAGAACCCTTCTCTCTTGCATGTATTTCTAGACATAACATATCCAAGAAAGGTTGAGGGCTTCTTTAGAGGGAACATTCAAGCCCCCACCTGCAGACTAAAGGAATGTTGCCAGGAAAGTTATACCACAGGAAAAGGGAATTTACACATTATACAGCAATCATAACAACATCTTACCGGAAAAGGGTGGGGCCAAAAACAATGGCAAGGTTCTCCATTGTCATGTGGTTCTCATCGCTATGTGCTGCCACTTTGACCAGAAATCTAATAAGGAAATGGAAAAGGCTATAGTGGGCTTTCGGTAGGCTGCTTAATAGCCTTCTTAGGGTGCATCCTGGGCATTCTGCCATGTCGTTTTTATTATCTGTGAAGGATTAAATGTTAATCATTAACTAAGGTTAGCATAAGTCGTAGTTATTATTGCTAGTGTTTCATACTTACTGAGTACCAAGCATGTGCAAGGTGTTTTGTACTGAGGTAAGATGGACACTGCCCAGATGGGTGCCAGAGAAGCATTGACAGCATAAACATGAGTGACGTCCTGTGCAACAGTGAGGTGTATGATAGGGTTACCAGACGTCCCCGTTTCCCAGGGACAGTCCCCGGATTTGCAAATTTGTCCCCGGACAAATTCCATCCCCAGAATGTCCCCGGATTTCATCTTATGTCCCCGGGAAACGTGGCAGCGGCAGTCTCGGCAGCCTGGAGCCAGCCTGGTAGCACAGTTGGCTCTGGCTGGCTTCAGGAGGCGCCTGCCATTTTGCCTCACTGGAAGTCCCTATAAGATGTGTTGCGCACAAGACACATCATATGGGGACTCAGTGTAGGGGCTGAAGACACAGTGCTGGTGCCACCGCCGGGCGAGAGCTGTGCAGGGTCCTTGAGTTCGGTGCGCCGCTGCAACTTGGCGCTCAGCTCGCCGTTGGCACCGCTGCCCAAGGCCATTGGCTCAGGCTCCAGCTCAGCCTCCGGGTGGTGCTTGGGCAGCTGCGGCTGCTGCTTGGCTTCACCATTGTGCTCCTCAACTTGCAAGCGGCGGCTCAGCTTGTTGGCCAGCTCGTTGTTGGCCATCGCGGATGAGAGGCGAGCAGGAGATGAGCTGACTGGGTGCGCCAAGGTGCGGATGGTCAGCCGCCGGACTATCCCTGTGCAGGAGATGGCCAGACAGGCAGGCAGGGCAGCAGCAGGAGGAGGGGGTTTCTGCTAATGCTTACTCCCAAGTAAGACTATAGGGGATTGCAGTGCAAGGTGGGAGAGGGACGGAGGGAGGGGGGAAACGCAGCTAGCACTCCAAGAAAGGCCAGGACCCAGAGGAGACCACAGAAGAAAAGATTACTTCTTTTTCAAAAAAAAACCCTTTTTCCTTTTTTATATATAAATTTATTTATTTATTTATAGTGTCCCTGGATTCATTGAAATAAATCTGGTAACCTTAGTGTATGAGCATCATATGCTCTTGAAATTCTCCCCATGGGAGAGACGTGTACATCCCCCTTTTGCACATTATGTAGAAAGTGAAAGCAGGTGGTGTACAAACAACCTCGGCTTCCAGTATTGCAGCTTCTTAGTAACAGGCAAACCCAACTCTGTGTTACACCAACAAAACTGAGAAAGGACAAATGTTTATTATCAATGATCATGAATGGCAGGAATGGACACGGAGACAGTCAGTGGGTAGGAGAGAAACAAATGACGGCCAATCTGCACATACAGACATATCACAGGGAGTGGCCTTCTGGGAGTTGCACCACTTCAAACTGCTGGCAGGAGATGCTTCCCTATTTGTTGGGGGGAGGAGTCCTCAGCATGGATAAATCTAGAACCCTCCTTCTTGACATCACCACACAAGCAGAGAGGGTTGGGGGTTTTGTTTTGTTTGGGGCTTTTTTCAACCTAGGAAAGCATGTAAACATGCAATCCTCACTTGCAGTCTGAACCAGGTTTCAGGAAGTTGAATGATTTCTCTGCATAAGTAGATCAGCCCCAAACTGGTGTGAGGAGATACCAAAAAGATTTTGCTAAACAAATTTTGTCTTGAGGGTTATTGGAAAAGAGGAATGTGGTCTGATGAGCAGAGACGGAAAAACCTTTCCAGGCATATGTAGTGATATAGCTGAAAGCACAGGGATGAGAGCAGAGCAACCTGCAGTTAATTAACATGTGAGTTTGAGAAGAACGGAAGAAGTGAAAAGGGTAAGAAGGGGGAACACAAGAGGATATAGCTAAAGAATTTTAAAGCTCGATGAAGAGGGTGACAGCAAGTCAGTGTACACAAATTGATACCAATGGCCACAAACCATTATGCAATCTTGAGCAGATCCATGTAGTGTTCATCATTCTCTGAGTTTGTTCAGCACCTCTTATGCTAAAGGTCAAACGCCTTCATTTGTGTATGACGTTTGTCATGTTTGACAAACTGGCTTCTAATTACAGAATAGACCAAAATATATGTATCATCCATTTCAACCCTCTCCCTGATCAAGAACCTTTGCACGTGTATATTTCCAAGATGTGGCAACATGCCCACTTGAAGAAAAATATGTAATTGTTTTACCTTCAAAAGTAGCTAAAATATTGGCGCACAGATAGTCAGGGATAACAGCGACTGGGAGCTCATTCAGGAAGAGTTTAAGCAGGCTGGCAATGGAATTGACATCTCCTTCGTTAACAAGATCCACCTCTTCTCCTTGGTCATACTTCTCCTTCAGCGCTTTGATTTTGGTCACTGAGCCACTGATCCGAAATAGGCCTTTGTGATTCAGACCTATTGAAATAGGCAACATCCTATAGTAACAACAAATTTGTTTTCATACTAACATCCATGCAGAAGGAGGGGGTTGTGGGAACACTAGGATTTGAAAAAATACCCCCCAAAAAGTAGGGGGGAAGAACACCTGCTTCCTCACATACTGTCTCAGATGCATGACTGCATCTCTAAATTTGTTCATGTATGGTAGGAATGATTTCTGGGTACGCTGTTGTCATGGCAACAAAACTAAACAACCTGGTAGTTAATCAGCATCTTTGTAAGCAAGAAAACATTTTCTTTAAGTAATATGAGAAGTACATGGCACTAAAACACTTCCCCCCATAGAAATAAGATAAATCTATTATTTCAGTGTATGAACATTATGAATATTACTGAATAAATACACAATCCTGATCTGTCAAAATCAATGGGAGGCCTGGTGTCAGTTCTAAAATGGTACTTAGCTCTGTACCTAACAAAATTGCATAACTATTCCTTCGGGTTACCTACATGAAAATCATTTATTGCTATACTTAACTTCTGCTTTATTGTTTTACAAGTGGTTATTTGCAAAGAATATATGACTAGAGGTAAGGCAGGTGTCTGTTACCAAGAACAGATTTTGTGTTCTCTCTCACCCAGCCACCCAAAAAATGATTTGAGAGAAAAATTCTCAGAAGACATTCTTATGGGGAAATTTCTGAGATTTTCCCTTTTCTCATTCCCTTAGGAAAAGAAGGAAAATTTTGCAAAAAATTCTCCAAACATGTTCTTTAAAGATGTGTCAATGGTAGGGAAAGAGTTGGGATTCACCAATGAAATAATTGACCTAAGTCTTTTGATTTTAATGGATCTAAGCACAGTATGACTAATATTGGATATCACCCTCTATTTCAGAACCCAGAAAGTGCCTTTGGGCATGCCCAGGATTGATGACATCATAGACACTTCACCAGATGCCCACATCAGAGGCCTGAAGCAGAGCGCAGGATCAATGATGTCATAATTGTTCTGGAGGAAGCCACAGGCCATATGAAATCCCCACTTCAAATGCTGCTTCCTAACCAGATCAGGAAGCCACAGAAATTCAGTGCGGAGCTCAGCATTTTTACTGAAAGGAACAAAAGAAATTCTTACAAAGTTCAGCTAAAGATAATGAACTTACCAAACTCTTCTAAATATTCCACCAAGTGCTTGACAACGGAAGGAACAGGAAATTGAGTTTCCTCTTGGGCAAAGTAGTCAAGAGGAATGCCAAAAGTTCCCTGAGGTTGTGGTCCAACTTTATTTCTACAGTACTTAATTTCTACAGAGGATAACGACTGCTGCAAACAGAAAGAAATGCAACACCTTCTTGAGGCCTCTTTGCACCATTGATGCAAAAGAAATTGAAAGAGCAGGAGAGATCTAATGAGCTTGGAAAGTTTTTTGTGGGGATGGGGTTAAAAATGTATTGTATTCATACAAAATATTGGGAGAGGGGAGGGAAATCTCAAATTGGCAATGGAAATTTGGTTCTGCCAGCAGAGCAAAATCAAAGGTTCCCACTGCTCCCATTATTGCCTTTTAAAGCAACCTGAGTCAGAAAAAAGATTCCCGTCCAAATAATTCCAAGCTTTGGTTTTTCTAGTTATTGGTTTGTTCTGTATACCACCACGGTATCAAAATTCAAGTGATTAGACTAAGATTTTATCTAACCATGCCAAATTTCTTGACTTCTCAAAGACATGACACAAAAGGAAAAGGGATTGGGAGGGAGAAGGGGGGAAAGGAGACAGACAGACATTAGTTTTTAGTTGTGAGGTTCTTGCAATGACCAGTTGAAGGGACAGAGTAGTTAAAAGGAGTAGCTAAAGGTTTCTGGTTCCTCAGCAAAACTGAGAGGGAGGATCTGCAGTTCTGTTATAGCCTGATAGAATGCCCAAACATCTTCAAAATACTCAGCAGCTGATCATAGTACTGGCAGTTTTACAGAGTACTTTACTAAGTATTTTTTAAAAAAATAATAACATTTTAATATTTTTATTTATTACAGGTTTTAGAAAATTGCAGCTGCATTATAAACTAAAATAGTCAAACCATCCATTCTTCATGATGCAGGTTTTCAGCAAAGGCTACTCCTCCTAATGCACAAAGTAACTTCTGCATAAATGGATTATTGACTTTGAATATGATCTCTTCCAGGAAAGGAAGGAAGGAAGGAAATACAATTCTGACTTTTTTGTAATCTTCCCAAAAGCCACAAGTAGGGGCTATTTAAAAAAGATAAAATCACACAGATTACCTAAAAGTGAGTAGCTGAGATGTAAGTTAAATATCATGCATGAATCATCATTGCAGATCTCACACTGAATTTAATACATCTTGACCTTTCACTTATTAGCTAGTATTTACAATATTGATAAATTGAAAATATCTATTTATATCTTCTTTTCAGGTCAAAATACTCTAGTGTCATTTACATAATACACTTCTTGCTCTACAGATTTATAACAGCGGAACGGAGTAAAATTATGCACTCTGCTGGGTTGTTTACTTTTGTTGCCATGACAAAAATATGCAGATATAATTCCTGCTAGAAATGGACAGCCTTAAGACTGCAATCTGATGTACCTTTACTTTGGAGTGAATCCCACTGATTTAATTGTGATTTACTCTGCTCTAAACAGAATGAAGAGTCAAACTGTACCAGCTATGTCAGGAAAATAATAGCTGCTGCAATTCTAAATTTCATGATTTTCAAGAAAGGCTGGGCTATCAATAGCCACTAGCTATGATAGCTATGTGTGATCTCCAGTGATGGAGGCAGTATGCCTCTGAATACCAGGTTCTGGGAATCACAAGTCAGGAGAATGCTGTTGCACTCAAGTCTTGCTTGTGTGTTTTCCATCAGCATCTGGTTGGCACCATGAGAACAGAATACTGGACTAGATGGGCCTTTGGCCTGATCTAACTAGGAAGGGGGTGAGAACTTGGTTAAGCTTGCATTTATAGGTCAAACTATCTAATTTACAGTTCTCAAAACAGGGGTGGTAAGTCAAGAAAGTGTTACTCATGTTTTACCCACAACAATTAATTAACTTAAGTTAGGTCCATTGATTTCAATGGTCTGCTCGGAGTAAAATTTAGTTGATTACCACCCCTTGTTGACAAATACACCTGTTTTCAAGGGAGCCAGGGAAATTGCAATGTAATCTCTCCACTGAGTACTGAATAATTGCAATTAAACTTGGAACATCCATCTTTGACCTTTTACATTTGAATTACGAACACCAGCCTCAGCTCCCACATGCCATCCTAAGCCAGGTAGTGCAGAATTCATTGCAATGCAGTATTAAATGTGAATCTCAATGACTGTGCTTTACTAGTTGTTGTTTTCTTAGAGCAAATCATACTGAAATCAATGGGGCTTGCTTCCAAGTAAATATGCTTGCAATCAATCAGGGTGTTGAAAAATAAAATGCAGTCAGGAGAAAAAACAAGAACACTGATTGAATTGATAGTCCAAGTTCATGGTTTGTAAAAACAACCCTTAAGTCTCCTTCAAATATTCAGGAATGTTATTTCTGATTCTGGCAGTCTCTGCATTTTTTAAATCTTCAGAGATAAAATAAAGACCTCTTTTGCTGTTTCAGATGTGGATCAGTCACAAGTCAGAAACAATTAGCTAGTAACATTCCACTTACACAGATCGAAATGGAGGCACCTGTTCCCATGTTAAGCCTGATCAACCAAGCTCCACTGTGCCGAATGTCATGTTCCTTGGTCAATCCATGTCATCTTCTCAGCAACTCTGCATGCAACCATTCAATACATTAAAATAAATGTATCGGTTCATGCAGATTCTTACTTTAATCTAGCCTGATCTAAATTAAATAATCTAGTTTATTTTTCCTCCTCTAACAATAATTTTTACTCAGTCAGCTCTGTAGCTACAAAAAGTTACTGAGGTGTCATAGCCAATGCTGTTACCATAGTGCCTAACACACACACACACAGCAGCACAGAATAACTTCCGACATGCTCACAGCCTGCTTGACATTCAGCTTTTGCATTCCACGGGGAAGTAACTAGCAGAGCTGCCGATTATTCCTTCCTGCCAACCCTGACCACTTCTTACCCAGGAGATATCATTGCTTACAGATGAAAACTAGAGAGTCATAGCGTTCCAAATAGTGTGCCAAATTGTGAGGATTCCACCTTTCTTCTTGGTAATATTCTAGCTCTTATTCAGAGGGGGTGGGACTGTAAAAGTGAATAGGCAATGTCTGGTGAAATACTGGAAGCCAAAGACTGGCTTGGGGCGATTTCCAGTGGCCAGGATTTACCATTTCTGTGCCCTGCATTCTCCTCACCATGGTTAGTGGAAGCAGACTAAATTATCCAAATAGAAAAATATACAAACACATGCTTTATGTGCGTCATTTATGTTGTTTGCAGAATTCAGGTGTGAATGTGGTTTTGTGCAGAAAATATTGTTCTATGCTATGGCTAGCAGAAAATATTTTTAAAATGGGACAACTAATGCACATTTGCACAGCGTGCTTGATTTATACAGGCTGCTTTTTCTGGTGCAGAACTTTTGTCACAGAATTTGGATTTACATAAGTAAAGAGTTTTAATTCTATGAGGTCGCCACCATTGCATTCCCTGGACCAGGGGTTTCCAATCCAGTGACTGCAGGTTCACATGTGCACACAAAGACCTTCCCTGGTTCCATTGCGGTCCCTTTGCCCCACTGAAATCAGGCTTGAAAGAAGAATTCTGTTGTAGCCAATATAACAGGTTGTGGTGTGTGCGTGGGGGCCCATGATATTTCTTAAATCTCCAGAAGGGCCCACAGGTAGAAAAGGTTGGCAACATCCACTCCAGATAGGAGCCTGGGTGCCAGAAATATATTTTCCCATACAACCTCAGTCTCTCACAAATCTTTTCTTAACACTGATACCACCTAACAGAAAGGCCTTAATAGCTATGAAGTGTGTGCATTTTGACACAGCTGCACAATGCATACAAAACTCATAAAAGAGATGTAATTGTAACAGTGCAATCCTAACCCTTTTATCCGTGTTTCTAGAGGGGATTATTATAAGGCTGAGGAGACCATCTGCTGGACTTTGCCAGCACGGAGGGAACAGGAAGCTATCACTGGTAGCTCTCCTACCAGCTGTAAAACAATCCGTTTCAGGACAAAGTACTGGCATCTTTGGAGTTGCTAGATCCAAAACCCTGCAGATCCTCAAAGGCGTCTAATTTTGTGTTTGGTGATGGGGGGAGGAGCCACTCCACCTTCCGCCCTCAGTGGTGTGAGCGTTAGGGTTTGGGACACAGCAGTCCATCTGCCACTCTGTCATGGTTTAGGATTGCCTTGTCCAGTGTTAAATCTCCCTTTAGAAAATCAGTTTTTGTTTCCTGTAAAAGTGAACACATAAAACATGCACAGCGGCTAGTATCCAAACAACCACACTAATAGTTCCACAGGCCCAAGACGATATTGGGCCTGCGTTTGTTGAGAAGCAGCCCTTCATGCCACATGGCAGACTGAGGCTTTCAAGAGGATTGTATGATATACAGCCGTGCTGCTCAAATGGGGGCCTTGAGCCACTTTCAAGCAGGCCTCAGTGCCTCGCAGCCTTTTGGTTGGAGCAAAGGAAGCGCCGGCAACCTCTTGCATGTTGAGCAAAGGTGGCTGGCAGAAAAGCTAAGTTTAGAAGAGGGAAGGAAGGCCTGCCCTCCAACTGAGGGGGCCACAGGAGATGCTGAAACGAGAAGAGCAGTTTCTCTCTCTCTCTCTTTAGTAACTGCAACAGCCATATTGTTATATTTAGTAAATAAACGAACTTGGAATAGAAATGAAGAGTATAAGAGAGGAAATGCAATTATGGAAGGAGAAAGTGAACACAAAAGGGCTGTGGTGGGAGGCGGCAGATTAGGTACAAGCCGAGTTTGGGAAAGAACGGGAGAAATCACAGGTGGCCATCTTGAGAGATATGTGGGGGCAGGAATAGAAAAAGATAAAAAGCCTAGTTTATTTCATTTAAGAGCTTATGGACTTCCATGTTCTGCCTAAAATGGGGAGGCTGAGTCACAATACCACAAGACAGGAAATCACGGTGTCAAAAAGGAGAGGGAGAACTGAGCCATTTCCGAAGGTGGATTAGATGTGAGGCGAGAACATCAGCGTTTTGCCAAGCTCTGCCGCCATTTCGTGACTCCTTGTGACTAAGGCAGGCCCCACCCAACGGGCCCTGGGAGTAGGAGGCCTGAGAAGCAGCCCCTGCTGCCATGCACCACAAAGAGTTTGTGCCTTACAAGGTGTGGCGAAGCTCACTGCCGATTTAAGCTCGTCTCTCCCGGCTCCTGGCAGGCCGCAAGGAAGCAGGCAGGCAGCTGAAAGCTTTCCTTCCAGAAGGTGGAGGAAAGTTCTCTGTCTTGAGAGGCTCAGAATTAACTGCCATTCATTAAAATCAAACCCTCTCTGGGCGATTCCAATGCGGCGAGTGATGTTGCTACAGTTGATCGGAGGACTGACTTTTGACTTGTGCACGGACACCAACACATTTAAAGTGCTCTTATACCGCTTTAACAGCAAAATTTCCCCAATAATCCTGGGAACTGTCATTTGCCAAGGATGCTGGGAATTGTAGGTGTGTGAGGAGGGTCTTCTAACAACTCCCAGCACCCTTATGAGATGACAACTCCCAGCATATGAGATGACATTCAACATGCACAAGTGGAAGATTTTAATATATGTGGATACCATATACAGATCTATTTGTGTTACTGGACCACCAGCTACACACACCCCTCCTGCATAAAACTATTGCTTTGTTTCATTGTGGTTTAGAATGACTTACTTGACTATATTTATTTTTGTTGTTCTTAAAGTTCAATTTTTAAAAACCCTGTAATAAAAAAAAGAATCAGCACCTGAAACAAACTACAGTTCTCAGGATTCTTTGGGGTGGGGGAACCGTGGCTGTTAGAATGGTATGAGTATAGTGCGCTACTCATAAGCGGGGTAAAATAGCAAAAAATAAAATTGCAATTTCATTCACTTCTCCTTTGAGCCACAAAATGGAGATGAAGCACCAGGCGTCCCCTGAACTGAAATCTTTCTGCACATAGTACAGTAGTTGAAAACATGGCCTTCTGGGCCTCTCATGATTCTCCCCAACCATAATCTTTGCTGGCCCTGATTCACACCTCAAATGTGTCCTTAACTCTGATAATGCTTCTTGCTTGTCTGCATGGAAGATAGCGAGGGGTGCATGTGCTTGTGTAGAAACCAGCCTTCTGTACAAAGGCAAAAATTACATCCATGGCTGCACTCGCTTTTCTGCTCACCACTGGCATGTGGTCCTTGGAAGGTTGATCAGAAAGGAACAGGATCCTCAGGCTGGAAAAGTTTCAGCACCCTTGTGCTATGCCAAGTCATTGCTTAGATCAGTGCAATGCAGCAGCAAAATGAGGACCGTTTGGAAATGTACATCCAGGTTTTTTTCCTTTACATTTTTTGGGGCCCCCAAGAGAGTGGGGCCCTAAGCTATAGCTTGTTTAGCTTATACATAAATCCGGCACTGGTCTGATGTCACTTTATGTACTATGATGGTCCGCTTTTAACACTTGTATGTCAGTCCTGTATTTACAACCTCTGCTCTGCCGAGTGGTGCCCTCTACTAAATAAAATTGCATAAATGAAGGGCCGTCTCAGTTTTTACTTGGCTTTTTTGTGTGACAAAGCAAACATTTTTTTAAAAAAAGGAGGACCATCTGGGATCTCTGAACTACTTGAAATGCTGGTGCACCAAGAACTGAATCACATAACCGTTTCTGAGTCAGAAATTATCCTCTTCCCCCCTTGATTTTATCATTGATAAGAAAATGTGTCTTTTGGAAAGTTTTATGTGAAAAATACCCTATGTGGGGTTTCCCTTGTGCTTGATCTAGAAGCTGCAGTTAGAGTGCTGCAGCACGATTGCTGACAAGAGTTGAGGCCTTGTCGGTATACAAGACATGTCCTCAGATATTTTCACTGGCTGCCAATTTGCTACTAGGCCAAGTTCAGGGTGTTACCATTAGTACATGAAGCTGGTAAAAACATGGGAGCAGTGTACCTACGAAATCATATTCAACCACTTCAGTCAGTGGACTAGCACTGTTAAGGGTGCCACGTAAGAACCCTTTCCCCCTTTGTAAGAACTCAGTCTTTTAGTGTGGCACCTTCACTGTACTCTTTTTGGCACCTGCTGAAAAAAAAATTCTTTAGACAAGCCTACACAGATAATTAGAAAGCTGATGCGAGTTTTAATCTGTTTTTAGTTTATTGTTACTTTAACTTTTGGAAATCCTTAAATTATTGTGGTCAATTCTTCTTATCAATAATTTAATTGTATTACCTTTTTGTAAACTTCTTTGAGGTTGTTGTTTTCCCCCCATGTTGCAAAATTTTCCATTTTGTTGTGCTTGGCATAAAGAGCTGAATGACAATAAACAGAAACAGTCTACAAAGAAATTGATACTGTATGCTAGCAGCAGTTGTTTCTATCAAGCCTACATAGGGAAAACTATTGGCTGATTGCTTGCCAATTGCAACCATAAAATATCTGATCATTTAAAAGTGAAATTCCTGAAATTTAAGAGCCTATAGTTTTCTTTTGGGTTGTTTTTTTTAAAAAAAAAATAAAAAATAAAGTAACCTTCAAGTTTTGCTAAAATGGAATTTTGACACAGGGTAAAACTATTTCAAAATCATGTGGTTGTTTCAGAACTTATATTTATTCCTTGGTTTCACAGATTTTGGTTTAACACATTTTCTGGAGAAGTGAAATGTGAAATATTTGGACAGCAGCATCTTCAGTGGCGTTTAGAAGTGCAATTCATGCCATACTGTTCACTTCACAAGTAATGTGACCCAAATCCTGCTTGTGGCAACACATGAGATTGTATAACAGAAAGCATTTACCTTACCAAAGAAGCAAGCACTTCAAATTCGTATTACATTCATGGTGATAATGGTCCGATTGTCTTAAAGGTCTTTCACTACATAGTTATCGAGATTTCTGAAGAGAGAAGCAATGTGCCGTCTTTTGTCAAAGACAAGCAAAAGCAAGAGGTCTGTTCAAAATACATTTTGTTTCATTGGAAAAATATTTAACTTGTGAAACTGTAGTATATACTACGTGTCAGAAAAAGGAAGTCACAGGAGAACATTGCTGGCTGCGTATCAGATACCTTTGTGCACTTTCATGTATACACAAAGGATCTGTGTGTGAACAAGCCCTTGCAACAGGAGCTCGACATGTACATTAGAGCTCAAGGACACACATTAATGCCCTTAGGCTGTAATGCAGCTGTATAGGCACAAGCAGGGCTTTCCGATTGTGAAGAACTTAAGAACCTACTGGATCAGGCCAGTAGCCCATTTAATCCTGTTCTCACAGCGGTCCATCAGATGCCTATGGGAACCCCGCAAGCAGGATATGAGCACAATAGCCCCATCCACTCCTACGGTTTCCAGCACCGCTGTCAACAGCAAAAGGCCCCTTGTGCTAAAACAGAGCTTCATCTGCCACACCCAGCAATGGGTGCACTGCCCAGGCAAGAGGCTCTGGCTAAAAGCATTTCAAAGTAGTATAAAAATGTATTTTTGTGTGTTTTTTTAGCCTCATAAATAAGTGAGGAAATTACTAAAAATATCTTGCTGTGCAGTATAAAAAGAGGAGCAACTGTTCCGCACTTGTCACCTACACACTGGAAGCAACTTTGTAGGAGTAGATATTTGGAAGTGGCTTTTCAGCTTGATTGCTACCGTTCATGGTGTTCCAACATGGCAGCGCTGCCACCAACAGAAGCAGCCCTCCAAACAGAACACAAAGTCCGCTGAAGTAGAATGCCATGTCGTAAGACTTTGTCCAGTCATAAAACCAGCCTGAAAAGCAACAACAACAAAAAGAGAAGCTGTCAGAAGTAGTTTTTACAGAACAGATAAATGAAGCAACCTACTACCTCGCAGCCAGGCAGTTAAAAAGTAAAAGGAAGAATACTTGCTGAATTTCCCCCGAAAACAACGGTGTAATTGTAAAATAAATATTCTGCACAAGCAAATGAAGCAACACATTTGTCAGCATTCAGGTGCCACATCAGACTAGCTAAGTTGTGGCTTACAAGGGGCTGTCAAACCAGGACATTAAGCCACAGTTTATGGCTGCTTTGGGGATCACAATTTGCAGTGGTTTGCTATTGTGTCTGAATCTACAAACCATAGTTATAGTTACTGTTATGCCAAACAGGCTGCTGCATCATCGAGACATGAGTGAACTTATGAAATTGAGTACTGAACAGGTAGAAATTGAGAGCAGACAAACTGCTGTAAAGTACCCCAGAATACTTATATATGCCTGTTAAAACACAGCCTTACCTACAATTGGTGGTCCAAGACTGTTTCCAAGTCCAGCAAAGAACATCAGTATGCCATATGCATGTGTTAATTTTTCGATTCCTACAGTCTTTGTTGTAACATATGGAAAAATGGACCAATTGCCTGTCAGAAAACCCAAAACCCCTGAAAGTATTGCCAGTGTGATGTAATTTTGGGCAAACGGAATCAAAACTAGTGCCACCGAAGTCAATATCAAAGTCAGGACATATAGATATAAGGTATTAATCCATTCAAAATCGGCCAGTATTCCTAGAACAAGTTTCCCAATGGCAGTCATGATGCCTATGACAGAAATGAGAGGAATGACAGTGTCATCTTCACCAATATTGGAACTTCTTGCAATGTCTTCCATGAGCAATGAAGGAGGAAAGCCACCAATGTCAAAGAAGAAGATGGCAATAAAAAGTGATGAAAATACTTTGTTTTTAAAAAGTCCCAGCGTTTCCCCCCAGTAGTTTAAATATAACTGCCATTTTTTCTTGGCAAGCTGTTTACAGAAATAGGTCCGTTCTACAACCTTCCGTCTGTAAGTCTCTCTCTCGTGTGGTGTTATCATTAATAGATTGTTCTTAGTTATTGCTGACTCCTGCTTGCAGTCACCACAGGATGTTTGGTTCACACCTTTTTCTTCACTGCTGGCTTTTTCAAGTACACTTTCTTCATAAGTGTTCTTTTCTCTTTCATTATAAATGAGGTATTGATCTGGAACCTTCTCGAGGATTGGCTTCTCTGGTAAGGCAGAGCCACACGACTGCAAAGGTCTCATCAGACTCCCACACGCTAATATATTTAGAGACAATGCACCAACAATAAGCAGACACCCATCTAATCCATACAGTTCAATTAGCTCCCTCTGTAATGCTGCATATATAAAAACCCCAACGCTTGATCCTGAAAGGAGAGAATAGAAACATATAAATGAGTTCATAAAATATCCTACAACATCAATGCTCCACACAATCCACTGACTGAACGTGTGATTTATGAAACTAGATAATAAATCCTGTGTTCGTAACACAGTTCAGGCCTCTTCATCAAGCTGAACAAAGAACTCCAGCCCATACTGTGGCCTGGCAGGAACTTAAGAACTCCCAGGCAGGCAAGCAAAAACAGGAAATTTATCAAGCTTCTCTGTGGCTGTTATGCCATGGCTGAAGGGCTGCAATTACCAGGGTGGGTGTGCTTGGCAAAGTTAAATACTGTATTTTTCGCCCCATAGGACGCACCGCCCTATAGGATGCACCTAGTTTTTTGGGGGGGGAAATAAAGGGGAAAAAAGTTATTTCCCCCCAGGCACGGGGCTGGCGCGGGGGAAGCCCGAGCTTCCCCCAACCCCAGCCCCCAGAACAGCCTGCTATCTGCAAGCCTAGGAAGCCGTGCACGAAGCCCGGGAGTGCAGGCAGCTCTGCGCAACCTTCTGGAGCCCGGCGCGGCTTGGCGCCGGGCTCCCGAGGGTTGCACAGAGCTTCCTGAAGCCTGGAGAGCGAGAGGGGTCGGTGCGCACCTACCCCTCTCGCTCTCCAGGCTTCAGCGAAAGCCTGTATTCGCCCCATAGGACGCACATACATTTCCCCTACATTTTTGGAGGGGAAAAAGTGCGTCCTATAGGGCGAAAAATACTATAGTTAAAATAATAGATGAACTATTGATAATTGTATTGGACATCACTATGGGCATAAATTTTCTTTGTAAAGGCAACAGATATGTTTAAATAAATAAACAACCATGTTAGGGTGGCTATATGTCTACAAGTACCAGTTCTCTGTTTTACAGATTGTCTGACTCAAAATTTTGTTTACAGGTAAAAGACTTGTAGGAGAATATGGGTCTTGGAAGTGGCCCATCAACTGTTAACATCCAAACCAGGCATCCCCAATCTGTGGCCCTCCAGATGTTTTGGCCTACAACTCCCATGATCCCTAGCTAACAGGACCAGTGGTCAGGGATGATGGGAATTGTAGTCCAAAACATCTGGAGGGCCGAAGGTTGGGGATGCCTGATCTAGACAGCAGACTAAGAAATCACACAGGTCCCCTGGGCACAGTCTCCCTCGCTATGATGAGATGCATTTTATTTCTATTTAAATTATAGTCAGCATTTCTAATTTTCAATCTCTACATATAAATTAGCATGTGCATTTTAAAAAAATGCAAATCTGTGTTCCCTTTTTGGAGTGGTATGTTTCCTCTTTCTTTGAGAATGCAGGCATGGCTACCATATATCATGCACTACCTGCTTTAAAATTAAATATTTCTGTTAAGAACATTTTTGTTTGATGTATAAGACCTGACCTGACTCTGACTGATAATAAACATGAATTAACTGAAGACAAATTAGGTATGTGAAAAAATTGCCAGAAGTATATTAATAAAATCTGGTACAGTTTTTCATTCTTTTTGTTTTTATTTGTCAGGCATGGTACAAAGGGATTAGGTGTGTCTAAGATAATGCTGATTTTCTGACCAGTTAATGCTGAAAAGTTACAATTACACGTCTGTAAGGGACACCACTTTCTAGAGAATAATCTCTGGAGCAAAAAGTAACAAATAAAGCTTCATAAAGAGAGATCAGAATGTGTCTATATGGAATCAAAACACATAAAAGTCTGAATTTTAAAACAGGCATTTCCTAAAGGAAATGAGGTTGAAACGTATGGACTACAGTCTGAAGCAGATTCATGATCTAATCCTTTGCCCTTCTTCACTACTGTTGTCTTGGGCCTAATGCACATATACTGCTTAACCATGGTTTACTGCCAGGGTTAAGAGCACAAATATTAAGACTTCATTTGGCTATAAGCCATAACCATGGTATGGCACTAAGGACATATGCCCTGTTCTGATGTGCACTGTCACCGCTTTCCATCTCACATTTTGCTTCAGTTACTTGCTTACTTCTTTACCATAAACCATTACAGTACATCCAAATCAGCAAAATTATTGCTCGCCATTGGCTTACAAACCAGGAGAGCAAATGAAGATATGAAGATGGTTTGGAGGGCAAGCACAAACCCAGAGTTTCCACGAAAAGAAAGTAGCTGAAGTGGAGAACATGAAGACAGAAAAGAAGGGGAGAAGTGAGTGCCTATGCAAAGATATCATTCTCATGGCACCAAATGACCTATGTATGAACCAATGGTTTAGCTTGCTTAGACAAGCCCTTCTCCTGGAAGGCAGAGGCACCAGCAGGACCTGCTTGTGACTTAGGAAGCTGAGATGCTGGAGAGATGGGAAAGCACATTAATCACAGTTTGCTCAGAACAAATACAGTGCTTACCAACTATAGATGCAAACCATGGTTTGCAAACCAAATTCAAAACAGTTCACTTTTCTATGAGACTTAAGATGCAATAGTCACAGCTAATGAAACCATAACTAAGTCCTAAACCAGTATAAGGTAATTCAAAATAGAGATAAAAACCATACCTGTTGAAATTAGACCAAGTGCAAGGCCTCTGCGTTTTTCAAAATACTGACATGTGATGGTTACTGTTGCTGTGTACAATAAGCCACACCCGAGTCCTAAAAAGGCAAAGCATTAATCACAAAGAATCGGGCACTCTTGTTATTAACACTGCTAATGGTTCAGTTTTGATTCATTAAATTAAAACAGCACAGAAAGAGCCATTTTAGAAGAATCGGGCACTCTTGTTATTAACACTGCTAATGGTTCAGTTTTGATTCATTAAATTAAAACAGCACAGAAAGAGCCATTTTGGAAGTGAAACTCACAAAGCGCCCCCAATAACTACACAACCTCCACTCACCTGAAGGCGGCTCGTGAGGCAGCTGCCTATAAGCCTTTTTTGAATTCATCAAAACTGCACAAGAATTAAGTTGTCTGCTATTGCTTCAGTTTTTTGTATGCCGCTTAGTGATTTTTTTTATATATTAAGTGGTATAGAAATATAATAATAATAATTCTTTGCTGCTACTAATAAAAGGGAGATTTGACATTTTAATTTTGAAATTGAGACACACAACCCCCTCCAACCCCCTTTTTAGTTTAGGGGTTTTTCAAAAATAATCTCTCGTGATTCTTACCAACAACAATTCCATAGGAAAAAAACAGGAAGTAGATATTGGGTGCAATGCTGCTCATCATCAAACCCCCGGCAACCATAAAGCCACTGAAGATTGTTACAGGTCTTGCTCCAAAAGCAGATACACATGAACTGCAAATAGGACCTATTTAAGAACAAGAGGAGTGAATTGTGAAAAGGAAAGAACAGAAAAGAAAAGAAAATAATGTTCCATAAGCAAGCGCTAAAGAGATTTCTCCCCTTAGCAGAATTGCTCTCAATATGAAAGAAGGCATGTATTTTTAAAAGATCCATGACGCATGGGGAACTGAGATCACCTCTCTGTTTCCAATCAGTTGTTTATGTCTTGGCTGAACCAGGAAATGGTGGTCCAGTTATGGCTCCAAGAGTCAATGAGGCTACCTACTCTTTCACCAACATCTGCTTCCCCACATGATCTCTGCCCAACTAGAGTTTGAAATAATTCTGTAGTCCTTGTCCCTCCCGTCCATCTACAGTGTGCCACGGTTAGCACTTCCACCTAGTATACCCGTTGTTGGATTTCCTCGAGCTGGGTGACAACTTAAGCAATTTTATAACAAAGAGTATTGTACAGCTGCACTTGAAAAAGCACAAATTTATTATTTAAGAATATATTTTATCTATATCCTTTGGACTTCAATTTGTATGGATCATGAGGGCTTACAAATATATTTACACACTTAACATGTTAAACTTATAAAAACAGGCAGAAATGCATTACTGTCCTCAAAGCATTCACAGTGCAAATTATGCAAGGCGATTTCTGAAAAACCAAACCTCTTTCCCCTGGCCTTGTGACCGTAGCTGTCAACTTTTCCCTTTTCTTGCGAGGAATCCTATTCGGAATAAGGGAATTTCCCTTTAAAAAAGGGAAACGTTGATAGTTATGCTTGTGACCTTGTGCAGGATAAGAGGTTGCTACCCAAGTCCTGCCTGAATTCCTGCGGTTTCACTAGGTACGCCCCTCTCTCCAGTCAGGACACCCACCCTGAAAATATGTTTGATCAAGAACTGTTAACTTCGTATGCAACTAGTTTTACAGGGGAGCAGCTTTCTGTGAGACAAGCTCCCACTGTGTCACTCTCTAAGGTGTGTTGCTGACACATCCGTTTTATCTAGCAACAATGTCCTTTATTACTTCTCCTGCTTCTGGGTTGGCTACTAAAAGAGCCCTCAAAGCTCACATTTCAGATGAATAAAATAGTTGTTTAACCCCAAAAGAACATAATCAAAATATAGAATATACAACAGCACTAACTGGTGCAGACACATAAATACATATTGCCTGCAAGCTTCCTAAAGTATTTTTTCCTACAAATCTTTCCAGATGTTTGCCAGATATTGAAGAACACATATTTTACATGCAAAAGGTCCCAAGATCTTTTAATCCCTAGCACCTTAAGTTAGGGCTAGGAAAGCCACCTGCCTAGAGCCATGCACAGCTGCTGTCAGTCAGTGTAGACACTAGATGAACCAATTGTTCTGACTTATAAGGCAACTTCCTACATTCCTAGACTCAAAGTAGGGATTTGGAAGCAGACATGCTATTTGATCAGTGGCATACATAACTGATGAGACAAAACGCTGTAATCTTAAAAAGGGGGCAGGAAACATAAGCATAAATATTTCCATCAAATTGCTTCTAAGCAGGCATGGCTAGGATTTCAACTGGAGAGAAAGTTGTTCTTAATGATTTCGCTTGACCGAGTAAGCAAAATAGATGCTCAGTTCTATGCTGGCAGTGCTTACCCCAGTGGATGTTTGATTTAATGGCAAAGGTAAAATGGTGTATCACAAGAAATCCAGAAACTAAACCTCTCTATCATTACAACATTCTTCTGCTATTTCAGTAAACCTTGAGCATCACTCAAGAACCTAAGAAGAGCTCTGCTGAATCAAGCCTAAAACCCATCTAGTCCAGCACTCTAGTCTCACAATAGCCAGGCTATTGGAAATTCTTTTTAGAAATTCTTTTAAACAGAAGATAATATTAACAGAGTGTTAACAGAAGAGCTGTACTGATGCAGCAAGGAACTGTACAAGACAACAGGTCCCTGCTTCCAAGTCAGGATTCTGTAGTCCTCCACGACTATTCATTCAACTGGAGCTGACAGGGACCCTTAAAGAAACTAAATGTGGAAACTCTTAGTAGAAACTACCAGTGTGCCAGCCAATGTGGAGGAAAACACATTGCTAATGTGCAGGAAAACACCCTTGCTAAGAGGTTGGCATAATGTATTAAGTTTTTTCGCTGAGCTGGTTTAAAAAAGGCTTAACTCTAAAGTGGTCTACTTACACAGCAAATTTTATAGCATGTCACAAAAATGGGAGTACTATGAAAGACTTCAGAATAGACTGATTTGCCACTATATCTTAACGAGCTGTCATGAATTAAGTGATGTGCTACATTGTTACAACAATGAGTGAGTTAGTTGCAAACTGCAACCACATACCAGCAGTGGGATTGTATTAGTGCAAGTTATTTAGTAAGAAATAGGCAAGGTATCAAAGAGCATTGTTAGCATGGTAAGCATGTCTGACCTGGCAGTGCATGCAGTCATAGGCAAGAGACCTAAGCCTGGACCTACAGTAGTGCATGCAGAAGACAAAATGTACAGGTGCTTTACCGTCCTGCACTCAAGCTCTATTCAGAGGGGGGGATGAGCCTGATGAATCTGGGGCTGCTCTAACACTAGACCAGGGTTCACAGGCAGAGCCTGAGCCTGGTGGTCAGGAGGCTGCAAAACCTGAACCAGGATGCTTGTAGACATCTTCCCCATAAGCCCACTTTACCTGGGGAGTCAATGCAGAAGGAAGCACTCCTTCTGGACAGGGAATTGGCCCTTTAAAAACATGCATTCTTCCGGCAGGAGAGCGGAGCCATGGGCTGGATGAATGGGACAGATGGACCCAAAAGACCCCACTCCACCTCCAGTTTTTGCCAGAGAACAGCTGCTCACTTGGAGCTTTCCATAGTGCTGCAACCACTAGAATGCTAGCAGCTGTTGACTCTGCCATAGCATCTTCAATATTCTGGCAAATGGAGGGGAACTATAAGCCATCTCTAGCTACATGCTCTTCTAGTTTTCTTGGGGAAATGGGGCATAGTAACCAAGATAATATGCACTTTTAAGGACCGAAGTAGAAGTTATGCTAAACTAGAAGCTGCTGCCAATGATGGAAGCTCTGTGGTTTAGCAGCAGCTGTCCTCTGCCTCTGCAATGTCTGGTAGACATTTCCATGTCATTATGTTCCCTTCCCTGTTCCCTCATTGGTGGCTGCTGGCAGAAGGCATGGGGAAATTTGAGGACATAGGTATAAATTTTATTTAGTTTTATGAAATGAGAGCCAAACACGGGGCTCCATTTTTGGCAGCAGACACACAGTTAAAGTGTTGAATTTTCAGATATTTCTTATCTGGAAAGTGTTGAATTTCCAGATATTTATTAACCATGGCATTAAAGCCATGGTTAATGGTAAAAACTTTTTTCTTGGTATTTCTTCCGGTAATACTCTGTAAAACTGTTTGCGACCAAGCCCTAAAGGTACAGGAGAAACCGATGGTAGATTTAGATCTCACCAATGTAGATGTCAGAATTCAAGGGCAAAAGCTTCATGCTTTCATTTGAATGTTCATGAGCATTACATCTAAAATATAGATGATAATAATTATAGGTATATAAACAGTGATAACACAGCACATAGGCCAAGGAAGAGAAAAAAAACTGCATTTGCTTTTAAAAAATAAACACAATGGGCTGGATCCAAACTAATTTAGGCACACTTTGGTACCATTTAAATCAATGGGGGGAAATAATCATGAGAGGACTTGCAAAAATATGAGGGTTTTCACCCCATAATATTTAAAATAATTAATGTTCATTTACACAAAACCAGTACATTTATTGTATACAGCTATAGATAATGACAGAAAAAGAAAAAATCTCAGTAACCAGCTCTTGGTTATCCAAATTAGTTATCCCTTGCACATCTAACATTTAGAAGAGCACAGGGAGCATTCAATAAATGAGGATCTATTTCACTAAGAATTACCTAAAACCAGGGGTAGGCAACCTAAGGCCCGGGGGGCCGGATGCGGCCCAATAGCCTTCTGAATCCGGCCTGCGGACAGTCCAGGAATCAGTGTGTTCTTACATGAGTAGAATGTGTCCTTTTATTTAAAATGCATCTCTGGGTTATTTGTGGAGCCTGCCTGGTGTTTTTACATGAGTAGAATGTGTGTTTTTATTTAAAATGCATCTCTGGGTTATTTGTGGGGCATAGGAATTTGTTCATTATTATTTTTTCAAAATATAGTCCGGCCCACCACATGGTCTGAGGGACGGTGGACCGGCACACGGCTTAAAAAGGTTGCTGACCCCTGCCTAAAACTCACTGCACTGTAAAAAAAGAAATCAAGTGGGATTCCCCCCCCCCACTAGCAGGGGTGTTACGAGAGCTTACGACTTGGGAAATTAGGCTGGATGTTTTGCTATACATCTTCCTTGCTTTGGTTGATGAGGCATCTCCAAAGAGCCTTGGTTGCCATGGAGAGGGAAACAGGATAGCCTTCCCTCCTGCAGCTGGCAATGCCATTTCTAAAGCTTAAATATGATGTCCTTATGACCCACTCCTTGAAATCCAGCAAATCACTTTTCAAGGGCAATGTGTTTTTCTTCATAAGCACTGGTGATAAATATTTTGATCCAAACGTCATCACCACATAAAAAAATAATCTTTAAAATCTTATTTTATGGGCAAAATCCTGTCTTGGATTGAATCCCTGAGAGGCAGAGTGATGTGGTGTTGGTGATACAGAGTACCAGGCTAGGACTGGGGAGACACAGTTTCAAAGCCTCATTTAGCCATGGAGTCCTTAGGCCGGTTACTCTCTTTCTCATCTACCTCGCAGAGCTGTAGTGAGGATGAAAGAGGACAGGACAGAACTCCATGTACCACCCTGAGCTCTTTAGAGGAAAGACAGGATTATAAAGGCAAACACTAAATCCCAGTATTAAACTGGAGATCGTACTGGAGAAGAGAGGGATACGGTTGTGTGGGACATTCTGCAACAAATTTGGTCCCTGTCAGCCATGCTGTCCCAGTCTACTATAAGGGCCAATAACAGTTTTTAAAGCCTGTGTGGCTTACAGAAGGTACATATTTTATTCACCTTGCCACGACATCCAAATCAACGCTTTACACCAGAGTTTTCCAAACTTCCATGTTGGTGACACACTTTTTAGACATGCATCATTTTGTAATCCAGTTTTACTAGCAAACTGGGGGTTAAACTAACCCCCTTCCAGCCCTGGGAGGAATGTGGGGAAATTTGCACAACACACCTGCACACTGCAGCCAACACACTAACGTGTCACGACACACAATTTGGAAAGCTCTGCCTGTGTAAGGCAAGCAGCTTGCCTCAAAACTACAACAGGAAACCACAGTTTAAATTGAGATGCCCAATAAATAGTGGGTCTTTCTAAGTTACAACACTCACTGTTATGTGCGAAGATATCATGTGGAATTGTATAAAAGCTGGTTCATCAACTTCTTACATTTAAGAAAATTAGTTTCACAGCATGACTTTGAGAGCTCAAAGGATTAGAGTCCAGCTTAGAGCTTACAATTATCATATTACAAATTCAAGTTTTTTGCTTAAAAAAAAATTCAAGAGAAAGCTCTGCAGGTTGAAAACAGTGTCTGCTTCCTTACTGAACTTTTCAGTGACCAGGGTAATAAATTTTCACTTTTCACAGAACCTTGTCCCTCCACTGAATTGTGCAGTATTTAAAAATACCACAAACACTGAAAAATCTTTTCAAAATATCAGACATATGCCCAACATTCTCTGGATGGCACCCATCATTTGAACTATTTCCAAAATAAACATAGCTCCTTCGGGTTGTGGTGAGCTTACAAAACTGGACTTTCTATTTGCATTAAAAGCTGGTGCAGATGTTTCACTTCTGAAGGTTTTCTATTTCGTGTTTCAACTAACACCTGAAGCAGATAATTGTATAAGACTGCAGTAGCTATTTCTATTATTTGAAAAATTGTATATTTCAGGTTTTCTAGCCCTGAAAATAGCTGCTGCAATCTTCCATCTTCCTACGTCAAATATTATTACACTGCTCATACAACCTGGCTTCAGCAACATCTACATTGCCTTTGCTACTGTCTGCTAAGCTTGCAATCTTAAGAACAATTACTATGAATAAATTCAACTGAATTCAGTGCTGGGTACTAGCTTCTGGGTAAAACCACACAATCCAGAGCATGTTATCAGGAAAGAGAATATGTTTACCTAATTTTCATTAGAGGTCAGTCCTTACTCCAAGCCATCTTGCCAATTTACTTTAGTCATTTGCAAGTTCTCAAGTTGCATGTTTTCAACTTGACGACAGTCAAATGACATTTTCTTTCTTTATATTCTTATTCTAATATATGCAAGGAACTATTCTTAAAAGAATTCATTTCTTTCAGACCAGAAATTTAAAGATCACATATATGCATTTGAAAAGCATTTAATAAGTAAACACTTCATTTTAAATCATATGCTTTATCTAAAAGACTTACTTGCAAGTAGTCCAACTCCACTTGCAAGGGAGCCAACCCATGCAGTCTTTCCTTTTCCTTCTCCAAATAGATCCAGCCATTCTAGATAGAGAACTCCAACAGCTAATGGAGATCCATAGCACAAGAACTGGGTAAAGAAGGACACCAGTACAATCATCCAGCCCCATCCACCATCTGGTGACTTCTGGAACACCATTTTCCAGGATAAATTCAAGGGTCAGAAGCAGCTCTATATAAAAGAATGCAAAGAAATAGAAAACAGAGTTGATAAGAAGGAACACAGAGCACCAAGGGAACTGGAGACAGAGTCTTCCTCTGGGAAATACATACTGTGTGAACTGGCTCTTAGTTGACCCAGTTGCCTAAACTCCATGAAGAGCTCACTGTAAATATACAAAGATCTGAAAGTTTGCAACATACCCCAAGTGTCTTGAAAAACCTGTAAGTCTCATCCTGCTAACAGGTAGTGTTCAGATTTCCTAGGACTGGGTACCATGGTCTTAGAATTGATATAACAATGACCTGGGAGCCAGTTCAGCTTTATTGAATGAAATAGTTGTCAACGGTGTTTTAACAACTGACCTCAACATCATGACTTGGTCAGAAGCTCCCATTAAGAGCACTTGCAACTTGCTGCTGGCCTCACATTGTGGAACCAAAGTTTGGAGAAATGTTTGTTTTCCAAGGAGGCAGAAAGGAACACGTTTGCTTGCTTTGAAGGCACAAGGATGCCACAATAGCCGGATAGGGTTGACTATTCTGAGACTATGTACCATGTACAGGACGACACGGGAGCCTCATGTGAACACAATCTGAATTCCCAAAGATAGTTGAAGCCATGTTGTGTAATATAAAGTACCGTATTTTTTGCACCATAACACTCACTTTTTTCCTCCTAAAAAGTAAGGGGAAATGTCTGTGCGTGTTATGGAGGGAATACCTACGGGTGGCATGCCTACGGATTTTCCTCCTCTAAAAACTACGTGCGTGTTATGGTCGGGTGCGTGTTATAGAGCGAAAAATACGGTAATTAACAAGAAAACAATCAGAGGTTTTGGTTCCCAAGGCAGAGGATTTAGCATAATCTTTGTTTCTACAGAAACTGAATACAGTATATCCAAATGTCAAAAAGCATGAGGATGCAAAGTAAGTATTACAAATAATGATTAATTTTTGTAAAAGAAAGGATAGTCAGAATTACAATGGGAAGGACATAAAAATATCAATTGCATCATGAATTTCAAGTTAAAAGAAAATCCAGGAAGGAAGGAAGGAAGGAAGGAAGGAAGGAAGGAAGGAAGGAAGGAAGGAAGGAAGGAAGGCCTTCCGTATAAATATTACAAAGTTGCAAAGTACTTATTAAAAGGGGAAAGTATATTACTTACAGAATAGAATCTTGTCATTCAGTCTTCTAGAACATGTTGTTTTTGGTGTATTTGGCAATTCAACCTGCAGAGAAATACCAGGTACATGAAACCGAAGCAACTCTTACTGTACCAAGTAGCGGAAATGAACATGGAAATAGGAAATTCTGGTATGAGGTTGATTTTTATACACTTTCATACCAACTTCAAAAGATCATACTCTCTGGAACAAGCAGACAGAAAGAAAAATCATGACCCAACTCCTACCATCACTCAAGCTCTTGACAGCAGCCTTGGACCGAAGGAAAGTAAAAAGGAGGTCAATGCAAGTAAGCTTTGAAACTTGCAATATTTTATAATGATTTACAGAACTCTAAGGTGACGGTTGATTTTATTTATTGCCTGGCAATGACTTGTCCTTAATGTATAATCAATCCCCCCCCTATAGATAAGATAGATATTGACCTTTAAACCCAATGTTTGGAACTGAATATTACATAATTATGACCAACAAACAACATTTATGTAATGGACCCCACATGTTCACTTCATGTACACTTATCTCAGGAACCCTTCCAATTGTAAAATAGGCCAGTATAACCCCATATTGCAGTCTGGGTTGCTGAGACTCAGGAAACAGTGAGTTGCCTGAAGCCTTTCAAGTTAGTCTGTAGCTATAAGAGGAAAGACTGGATCTTCCCAGATCACACTGTTAGCCACCATACTATCTTAGCTATTTTATGAGAAGTAGGGGTTGTTTTTATACACTTCTCTTTGCAAACAAAGTAAACAAGCAAATATAGCAGCTCCCCCCCAAAAAACAAATATCCCATCCAAAAACAGCTTGATGCATGGGGTTGGGGGCATGAAGCATCCCCACAAAAAGTTGCTAGAGGTCTGCCAACCTACATAATAAATAATAATAATAATAATAATAATAATAATAATAATAATAATTTATTATTTATACCCTGCCCATCTGGCTGGGTTTCCCCATCCACTCTGGGTGGCTTCCAACAAATTATTAAAATACAGTAGTCCAAACAAAAAAAGCTTCCCTAAACAGGGCTGTCTTCAGATGTCTTCTAAAAGTCCGGTAGTTATTGTTCTCTTTGCCATCTGGTGGGAGTGTTGGAAAAACGCCCCCGGGAAGGGTGCCAACTTCCTGAGACACCGAGGCTTCTCTCCAGTGGTCACTCTCTGGCTGGAATTGCCCTCAGTCCAGAGAGACCGGCAATAAGCGACCCCTCCATCCTGAGAGGAGCACTCTCATCTTCTGGTATCCCATCACAGAAGAAAGAGACAGTCAGTCTACTCACTACTTTATTTACAGACTGTACATGCAGCTCTTACAGGCATGTCTGCTCTCCTGAGCAGCTAGCACAGAAGTCCACAACTCGACACACACTTCAACTCAGAAGCGAAAGTAACTCTCTGGTTACATGAGAACAAGCAGAGACTTCCTGTCTCACGCTTAGAGACATCACATGATGTCCACAACGTGCTGCTTCTCCGCAGCTGGGGAGATATAAAAATCCCAACAGGGAGGGCGTTCCACAGGACGGGTGCCACTACCGAGAAGGCCCTCCGCCTGCTTCCCTGTAACTTGGCTTCTCGCAGTGAGGGAACCGCCAGAAGGCCCTTGGCGCTGGATCTCAGTGTCTGGGTAGAACGATGGGGGTGGAGATGATCTTTCAGGTATACTGGACAGAGGCCGTTTAGGGCTTTAAAGGTCAGCACCAACACTTTGAATTGTGCTCGGAAACGTACTGGGAGCCAATGTAGGTCTTTCAAGACCGATGTTATGTGGTCTCGGCGGCCGCTCCCAGCCACCAGTCTAGCTGCCGCATTCTGGATTAGTTGTAGTTTCCGGGTCACCTTCAAAGGTAGCCCCACATAGAGCACATTGCAGTAGTCCAAGAGACCACAGGTGTGAGGTGCCATGATCTGCACCAATGTTTACATTTGTACTAGTATGCAGTGGGGCTAAGAGGGTAGAAGGCTAAGGATCAAAAGAACCTCATACCAGACTTGAGAAGAGTACAAGAGTTCATGGTTACTAAAATACGAATGACCAAAAGTTAATATTATAACATTTGAAAATCTTACGTTAGTCATTGGTGGCGTTTTACTCATAGCATTATTGCCTTCGCAATTGCTGACCATTTGATATTTCTAACCATTGCTACTGAAAAAATAGGGTTGCATCCAGTTAATTTCTAGTCACAGTAGGCACAATGGAATTAATGGACTCACATTAGTCATATCCATCAATTTCCATGGATTTCTCTGTTCTCTTTTAAAGCTTTCATTCAGTTGTCTTATTTCTTTGGTAATCAGAAAGATGTAAACAAAATATTTAACTCCTCTACACTTGGCCCTGTTTCTACTAAAGTTAAGTTTTGGCATGCAACTTGATTCTACCTATCCCCTCAGGAAGTAAGTCCTAATGATTAAAGGAAGTTACTCAGGTAAGTCCCAGTAAAAGTGTTGGATACCAGATAGCTTTGACTAACTTGTGCCATTAGTTTCAGTGCAACTTAAAACATTCACACTCACTGGATTAGGGCCCTTGTCTACCTACCAAAGGCTAGATTTCATAAAATAAAAATGTATTCCCAATTCACATTTCATGGCTTCTGAACTGTCAGAGAAGAAAAATATAACCAGGAGGAGGAAATGAGCTGACTGTTTAAATAAATGAAAAGCACATCACTGGATTGCTAAATAGCAAGAAGCATTTCCAATGGCTTCTTGAATCAAGCTGCCAGCTGACATCTTAGTTACAAAGTCTAACATCTGAAAGCTGTAATCTTACATGCCACAATCCATGTCGGCTCCTTTCAGAGTCTCGTCTCCATTTCAGTAAGTCCATGCAACTAGGTTCTTATTTTAAAGAAGGGATGCAGGGTTTTATAGGGTTGTTCTCCTACGCCTTCCCCATACGGCAAACTTCCTCTTAAACGATACACAGATCTAAACTATTTATTACCTCACAGTATCCCCAAACCACTTCAGAGCTGCTTATGACAAACAATACACATTCTCAGAGATCACTAATAAGTGAACTTCCTTTACGTTACCTGGTTTCCAGATAAAATCTGTTTTCCGTTTGTGGTTAACAAATTTAACATCTCTTGCCCAACACTCTAGAAAGCACTGTTCTCAATAGCCTACAATCCTATCATGCTCTTGGTTAAACAGAAACTAATTATTTCCACTTCAACACTTTGTGCAGAGAAGCAGAGCACAAGAATTATTGTTCCTGTTTTCAGACATTTCTATTCACTCACAATAACTTTTTGCCAAGTGTCTTTCCCCCCTGAAAACTGTCAAATTGATAAACAGTAGCATAGAAATAATGCAATGCTACACGGAATTGCACTAATAAGACTGAGGGGAGGTTGTACTGAGCTTTCATGACACCCGACATTAAACAGCTGAGAACACTTTTAGAAAATAACCACTAAATGTTTGCATTGATTTAGTTGTGTTTGTTTAGGTAACAATGGTTAACTGAGGGAAGCAGTCTTATTTTAACATGTTTCGGCACTTATCTAGAAGTCAGATCAAGGCAACGCTATGCAGCTCACCATGCACACAGACTGAAAAAAGACAATGACAACCAATATAATATTGTGCAGGAGTTATCAACTATAGTGTTGCTTGGTCTACTGTTTGGTTTTTAAAGTAGATTCCCCATGGCCCACTAAAGTGCTTTCAATTTGCAGCAGAACTGAATAATCAAGACCTCTGAACAGTTAAAGCACAACTAATCTGCACTAACTGATCCTGAGCATGCATTCTTGCTTAACGTAAGAAGTGTTTTGTTGGAGGAGACCCAAGGTTCACATAGTCCAACATTCCTTGTAAGAATTCTGTGAACCACTAGTTGGTTGTAGCTGAATTTCTGCCTACAACTTGTTATAGGATAGAGTTTTAGTCAAGTACACATGAGAACTGGGTTCAAAGATCCACTTGGTCATGAAACTCATTGGATATCCATCCACCCACCCATCCATCTTCCTCTCTCCCCCCCCCCTCTCTCTCTCTCACACACACACACACACAGAGAGAGAGAGAGAGAGAGTGTGTGTGTGTGTTGTTGGGAGGATAAAATTAGATAATCCTGCATATCCTACCCTGAGCATCTTGGAGAAAGGGTGGCACACAGGCAGAGGAAAATGCGGAAAATGCAAGGATAATTAAAGAAAAGGCTTTAACTTACCAGAAGTGGTCACAGCAAGTCAGCTAACTTTAGCAATGCAGCCTTAAGTGTCTGGCATATCTGCTTCCTGATGTTTCCAATCCTTCCTTCTTACTTAATCCACAACTGACAACAAAAAAACAACAAAAACAGGAAGACTGTCTCCTTACTTAGTCCACAGCTGACAACAACAAAACTGAAATCATCGTCTAATAAAAGACGGCCTTCAAGAATACTGGAGTGCCATCAGGGGGCAAACCAATAAGAAACATGGGAGGGGGTTATTTTTAATAGGGGGGGACCAGTTCTAGTATTTTAACACTAAGTTGTGAAGTAGAAAAACCTCATCAGACATACAACTGGCTTTATAAAATGAAGCTTCAAAATAACTTCCAGAGAGACACACTGAACTCCTGGCTGTCATAAGACAACATGCACTTCAGCCTCAACACATTTACAGTGGTGCCCTGCAAGACGAATGCCTCGCAAGACGGAAAACTCGCTGACGAAAGAGTTTTCCGTTTTGGAGGTGCTTCGCAAAACGAATCTCCTATGGGCTTGCTTTGCAAGATGAAAATGTCTTGCGAGTTCCTGCGGGTTTTTTTTCCTTCCCCCCCCCTTTTTCTAAGCCGCTAAGCCGCTTATCAGCTGATCCGATAAGCCGCTAAAAGCCGCTAATAGCGCTAATCCGTCAATGGGCTTGCTTCGAAAGACGAAAAAACCGCTAGACGAAGAGAATCACAGAACGGATTCTTTTCGTCTTGCGAGGCACCACTGTATACCCTTTAACTCTCAGGGTATCTTGAGGCAAGCTGATGATAGGCTTAAACACAGTGATATCCTCATGCTTGAATGTTAACAATACACTTAATTAAGTTTCCAGAATGAAATTTAAAAAAGAGGGAACACGATAAACCTATGTGGAAATTAAAGTACCGTACCTTTAAATAAAGCAACACCTTGTTGTCCTTAAGGCACTTTGACGTTCTCGTTTAAGGGATGAGCTTGCAGCTTATCTTGGAACTATGACCAAAGAAAAGGAATTTATTGGAAAGAAATTTGGACTCTGCACTCTGGATTCAAATCCTGGCACTCAGCAGATGACTGAAGGGGAACTACCTCTTAGGTCTTCCATCAGTAAAAAGAGCAAGAGTCTTGCAAGGGCAAATAAGATAACATGGCAGTAATGTATTAAGTGTTCTATCGAAATTATATTTAAAGTTGGTTAAACCATCAATGGGACTCCTTAGCACCAGCCTGAGACCCAAACTCCAAAAGTAGCCTATTTAACAGTGTTAACATTTCCTTCTCCCAGAACATATGCAGCTTTTTCGCTTATGTGTCACTGGTGGGACACCAACCTTTGACAGTTGTAGCTCATTAACCACAGGAAACACCTTGCGTTCACATAGCATAAAACAAGGATGCTTCTTCCAGATGACAACGGGTACAGTGTGCAAGGACAAAATCAACTTTGGAATAGTGCGCTAATTGTCCACAACATACAGTTCTAACTGGAACTTGAGGAATTTTAAGAGCCCTGCATCTTCTACTCCTGCTCGTTTATACAATGGCCATCAATGCACATGGGAGGTTTGTGGGATAACAAGCTGAAAGAGCCTGCATGAGTTTTTAGTATTAAGCTCCGTACAGTGGGGGGAGAGAGAGAGAAGACTAAGAAAGGACAAATATCAGCAAGTTAACCTCACGAAAGCTGGCTAGAATCCCCCGGTGCAGACAACCAGGAAATGAAGCTTTCGCTGCCCTGCCATAGCATTACTGCAAAAAAGAGAAGAAGTTAATTAACATCATAGTCCAATGCATGCTTGCTCAGCAGCAAATCCCACTACGTCCAAGGGTAGGGAGGGGGGAGAGTGCACGGGGAGAAGATCTGCAACCTGCAGAAGCAACCTGAGCAAAAGCTATGTGCTCTCTTGGCGGCGACCTGCGCTTGCTCGTTGTTTTGGGGCGGGGGGCGACTTGCTCGCTTAAGAAGCACAGCAAGCGGCACAATCAGGGCTTGCAGAAACCTCCCCGCGTCTGCAGCCCACGACACTGCTGCAGTCTCCGGGCTGGCTCCCCTTTGCACCACATCCCTAGTCCAGGCAGTCTTTTAAAAAATATTTTAATTTCCCCTACCTCCCTGCTGCTGGTAAAGTTGCTGCCCCTCCCGCTCCAGCCCCCAGTGTGACACAGCAACCCCCTACCCACCACCAGCCCCCTAAATATTCCCACGGGGCTCTCCCTCTGTCGCCCCACCCACCCCTCTATTTACCTGCCGCCGTCCCGGGGGGGGGGTGGTGGCAAGCAAGGAAGGCTCGCTCTGCGGCGACAGGGATCCCACCCACCCCCAGGGCGGGGGGCGGCCCTCTATTTATTTGCGCCCTCAGGCCGAGGGCAGAGCGAGGCTGCTGGAGGGAGAGAGGGAGGCAGCTAGCCGGCCGGCCGGTGGGCGCGCGGGCCGCCTTCCAGCGCCGAGCTCTCTTTCTCCCCCGCCGCCCTCCCGGGCTCCTTTCATCCTCCGGCGGGGAGGCGCTGCCGTGTGGAGGCAGCCAGAGCCGGCGGCCGGTACAAACCGGTTGCAACTAAGCGAGCGTGTGGGGCGTGTGCGTGTTGTGTGTGTTTTCCTTTCTGCGGAGGAAAAAGGCGGCGCTGCAGAGGCTCGGGCTGCCGCCGGAGAGAGCGAGAGACAAGGCGGCTGAGGCGCCTCCGTCTGTCCCCATAAACCTCTGGCTGGCTGGCCCTGCAAAGAAGAGAGAGGGGCGGGGATGGGCAGCAGGCGGCGCCTTTTCGAGGCAGCGAGGCGGGAAATGCCGCCGTCAAGCGGAGGCTGCTGCTGGGTGCCGAAGTCGGCGACCTTCCTGCCCCCGGGAGGAGGAGGAGGTGGTGGCGGCGGGAAGCCCCCTCGCCCATCTCCCTCCCTGCGTCCCCCGCGGCTTCTCGGTCGCGCGCCGCGGGGTCAGCGAGGGGTGAAACTAACACACACAGACATGGGCAGCTGCCAGTGCCTTTTCAAGTGTTCACGGGCCGAGACCCGAACCGAAAAAGTCACTTTTTAAAAACTCCCCGTTGGGGGGGGGGAGGTTACGCGTTTTCTTAAGCACCTCGAACAACTTGGGCGCACGCCTCCGCCTCAAAGCCCTGCACGCATCTTGGTAACGACAGGCTTGCTTTTTCTCCGGTTGGCTCTCTCAAGTTTAGGGTGAATCTCTTTATGCTGATGCTTCTAATGCTAGGTGGAGCAGAGTGAGTTGCCTTGGTTTAAAACACACACAAAGAGAGAGTTATCTGCTTTGTCCTTTAATCTGGGAGCAGCTTTCTATGACACAATGGAGGTAGCAGCTGAAGAGTGCTGGCTTTGCAAAAACAATTGTCAAGGCAAGACATTGCAGCATTTCTATACGCTTGCTTTTATGTTCTGCATTTGGCACCGTGCACACACTTCACTCCAAGCTTCCTAAAGCAGCCTAATCTTACATCCCAGACTCAAACCTATACCTTTCTGCCTCTCGCATGCAGAAAAAGGCCATAGAGGTGCTTCTCAAGTCTCTTGTATTCCAGCGAAATCTCCCTGTTAACCTTGTGTATCGTTAAAAGTGGGGCAATAAAAGTTCGTTGGATGAGCTACACACCCTGGATCACTCCATTGTTCGTACACCAGGAAATAAGAGGACTTGGCAAAGGATTAAAGGATCACGCATGGTATATAAGAAACCCTAAAAGAGATAAAAGCAAGATAACTCTTCCCTTCTCCATATTTAAGCAAAGCAGGGCTAGGTCCTTTCCCTCTTACCATTCCTTCTAATACCAGGAACATACAAAAGCCTGGATATGAGGGAATTTCCCAGACACTTTTCTGTTGACATCATGTTCTAAGATAGTCACTGAAGTGGGCGATTAGGGCAGTAAAGACCAGGTTTCCTAATTTAAGCTTGCATTTATTGCTATGTACACATTACTGTATTAGCTTAAAGTGCTGCTAGGTCATTCTGTTTCTCAATTTGGATCAAGGTTGTTTTGGGGGACACAGTATTTCAAACAAAAGAGTAGATACGGGGTAGACATGGATTGTGGCTAATGTTGTGCATGCACCACTTCTCAAGCCAGTGATGGGAGTGCACCACATTTCATTAGGGTGTGCGCCCCGGGGAATTTTGCCTTTGTGGACAAGAGGAAGGAAGTGCTCTTGGGGAAGGGCCCTTGAGCACAAAACACAACCTCAACTTTGGAGGGGCCCCTGCTGCCGCTTGAGGTGACATAACAATGCAGGGCCCCCACGTGTTCATACCACAAAAGCAGCCCTTCACCTCCACGTGTCTCTCCTCAAAAGGTGGCGAGCTGAAGGCTCCTTGCAAGCCAACTAAAACACGTTCCCACATCAACCAATTTCATTACAGTGCAACATAATAGCAACTGTATACAAAGACAGCATTTCAGTACTATAAATATAACATGATTGCATCAACCAGATTATACCTCCTGGCAATAGTAACAATAGCAAGGGAACTTTGTCAGTTTTACCTTGGTCCTGGAAACCTCTCTGCCTCATGATGTTGCTTAGAGTCCCTCTCCTGCAGCAACTTGCTAGGCTTCCAGAGGCAGCCAGGTGGAAACACTCCTCCTGTGATGTTATTCCTCCCTTCCCACTGATAAGACTCACCTGGCACCAGGTCAGCACATCTTCATTTCATCAGGCATATTAATCATAAGGCTTTAAATTTACTGTATTAATGCTTTGCTGCAGTTGGTTTCGTTTAGTTAGATTTACCCCGCGGTTGTTTTATTCTGTTTGGCTTGTTTAATCTTTATGGGTTTAAATTTCATTGTTAACTATCCTGAGAGTGTCCACTGTTTACTTGTAAAAAATAAAATAAAAGTGCGTATAGGATTGTAGCCTCAAGCACATGCTTCTTGTGACTTGAGGCTCCCTGCAGATTAAGGTACCGTATTTTTTGCTCTATAAGACTCACTTTTCCCCTCCTAAAAAGTAAGGGGAAATGTGTGTGCGTCTTATGGAGCGAATGCAGGCTGCGCAGCTATCCCAGAAGCCAGAACAGCAAGAGGGACTGCTGCTTTCACTGCACAGCGATCCCTCTTGCTGTTCTGGCTTCTGAGATTCAGAATATTTTTTTTCTTGTTTTCCTCCTCCAAAAACTAGGTGCGTCTTGTGGTCTGGTGCGTCTTATAGAGCGAAAAATACGGTAATCAACGAAGTTCCAAACTTGTGTTTGATGGAAAAAAGGGAGAGGACCTTTTCTGTTGCTCACCCAGGTGTTGAAACTTGTGAGGAAGAGCATTAGTCATGGTGTTTGAACCTTCCTGTTTAGAAAGGGTTGGCTTAACCTTATCATCCTGAGTACATCAGTGTATTGGGAGGGAGAGTTTTTAAATTAAAAACATGGGTTTTTAATTAAATGTTATTGCTGGTCTTATCTGTTATCTCTTGATCTGCTGCTCTGTTGCATTACTACTTGATTCTGGCATACAAGTCATGTTTACCTTTTATAAGGAAAGGTGGGTATACTTTTTTTAAAAATGTTATCACATGCTGAAATCAATTAGTCTTATAAAGGCTTGGCTTTGCCAGAATCATGCCATGTTTGTAGTTAAAGTAAGCACACTTTAGTACTCCTGGAACAAAGCATGATATACTTCAGAGGTCGTCAATGTGGGCACAATGGTTTCCATGAGGACCTCCCTTGGTACCCATTAATCATTTGCATCTCACTTCCCAATCACTGTCCCCTGAGTCATGGAGTGGCAAGGGTGATCACCTGCCCACCCCACCCCCTGCTTGAAGAGTAAATTGATGCTCCTTTCACTTCCTACTCCAGCTCTATATCCCCCACTTCCTCTCTCAGCTCTATGTGCTTTTCAAGGCTCAGACTGGCACCTCAACAGCTGAACTGAAAGTGGAACAGGCTTGTTTTCTCCTGCTCTGGAGACTCAAACCAACTGCTTCAAGTTACAAGAAAGGAGATTCCAACTAAACATACGGGAGGGGGGGGAGAGAGAGACTTCTGACAGTAAGAGCTGTTTGACAGTGGAATGGTCTCCCTCAGGAGGTTGTGGACTCTGCTTCCTTGGAGGTTTTTAAGCAGAGGCTGGATGGCCACCTGTCTTGGATGCTTTAGCTGAGATTGCAGGCTGTTGGACAAGATGACCCTTGAGCTTCCATCCAACTCTACAATTGTATGATTCTATGGAGCACCCAAGACTCAGGGCAGAGAGTGAAGCGGGGGGGGGGGGGTAGAGTCCAGACTGAATGATTCTCTCGAAATTGCGCATTTTATCACGGGTGTTCATTCTCCTCTTCTACCACCACCCTTCACAGAGCTACCATTTCCACCCTTAACAAACTACAGTTTATTAGGATTCTTCTTTAGGGCAAGCTGTCGTGTACTTTAAATGTGCGTTGAATGTGCTTTATTTTATTTTTTTAATATTAATCTTTTTAGGTTTAAAAATCAACACATACACACAAAGAACATGTAGGAAAAAAGCAAAGAAGAAAACAAAATCAAAACAGACAAAAATTAGCAAAATTGTGCAAAATAAAAAATATATACATATTTTACAAACAAACAAACAAAAGATATGCAACACTGCTTCACCAATAAACAGCGGTTCCATCAACCAACATATTGAATGTGCTTTAAATGTATAGTGTGGATGTGCCCTAAATTGGTGAAATGTAAAAGGATAGCTTAAGTCATTTTTTGAAAAGCCTTGATATAAGCTTGGTGGAAGGGGGATAACAGACTGCACACACCAAGATACATACAGACATGTATCATCCATGCTTGACATAAAGTGAATATATTTTGTACTCTGTCTTATGAATCCAAGTACAAGAAGTCAAACGAGGAAAAAATAAAACAAAATTCATTTGTCTGAACACCACATCAGGGTAAGAGAATTGTGCCAGTTTGCAAATGTTTGAGAGGTAGAACCTAGCCCAGGGATCAGCAACCTTTTTCAGGTCCAGTCCACCGTCCCTCAGACCATGTGGGGGGCCGGACTATATATTTTTTTTGGGGGGGGGGGAGAATGAACAAATTATTATGTCCCACAAATAACCCAGAGGTGCATTTTAAATAAAAGCACACATTCTACTCATGTAAAAACACCAGGCAGGCCTCACAAATAACCCAGAGATGCATTTTAAATAAAAGGACGCATTCTACTCATATAAAAACACGCTGATTCCTGGACCATCCGTGGGCCGGATTTAGAAGGTGATTGGACCACATCCACCCTTGGGCCTTAAGTTGCCTACCCCTGCCCTAGCCCTTCTCTAGCTTTTAAGCTAATGAAATGAAAATCCCAGTAAATGGCACATCTACAACAAAAAACAAAATAATCGCTATCACACACAGCTGTGCACTTTAAGTCTCGAATGCAGGGTTCAAATTGAAAATACATAGCATGTTTACTTCAGTGGGATTTAGAAATGGGTTAAGTAACTCAGCAGCGGTAATGAAAACTGGCAGCACAATCTCTTCCCAGAGAGAGTCAGAGACAAAGAGAAATCAGATCTAATGCTTCCTATATGCAGTGCCTCATGAGAGACCACTGTTAACTAGACCATCTATGGTATTTATTCCCAAGCAAATTTATCCAGCTTGGAACAAAAGCCACACTTCAGCAATTCACATGTTTGTTTCATCAGGGCTTCTTCTATGGGATTCCTGTCTGCCCCAACTCCTTTCACCCACAGCAGAGTCATCAACTCTTATGAGGAGGGGTCCACCTCTCTCTTGCGCTTCTGTAAGCAAAGCACATATTCTAGAAAGCAAGCTTAGAGTATAATACACATTTTCATTCATATTTATTTTATTTAAACAATCCCTTTCTCCAAAGAGCTCCCACCCCGTTTTATTCTCAAGTCAGCACTATTCCTGTGAGTCAGCTCAGGCTGAGAGTGAGCGATTAGCCCAAGGTCACCAAGTAAATTTCTTTCTTTTTTTTAATAAATATTTTTATTCATTTTACAATACAAAATTATAAAAACATATCACAAAAAATTTCCACAAATACATTCTTTTGGACTTCCCTCAGCTCTTCCGCCAATCTTCCGTTTTAATTCTTTATTCCGCATTTCTTAATTTTATATTGCCTTTTATTAAAAGCCTTCTCCCTCTTATTCCTTTTTATACAATATTTCTAATATTATTATTTCACAAAGCCTCTTGCAAAGCCACAAACGTTGTTTGTTCATCGCATATACTTCTCAAATAATCTACAAATTTACTCCAGTCCTCAGTGAACCTGTGGTCTCGTAGGTTCTAGATCCTTCCTGTTAATTTGTCAAGCTAAGTGAATGGATAAAATTATGGAATGAAAGGCTAAAATTTACAGCCTGTACTGCGTTAAAAGAAAATATGATGAAAATGGTATATAGATGGTATATTACTCCAGTCAAGTTAGCAAGAATGTATAAAACCTGTAATAAATGTTGGAAATGTAAAGAAAAAGAAGGGACTTTTTATCACATGTGGTGGGAGTGTAAGAAGGTGACAAGTTTCTGGGAAATGATATCTAATGAATTGAAAAAAATGTTGAAATACACATTTGTTAAGAAACCAGACGCGTTTTTGTTAGGAATGGTAGGAAATGAAATAAATAGAAAAGATTATAAGCTTTCTTTATACGCAGTAACAGCGGCAAGGATATTATTAGCCCAAAAATGGAAACAAGAAGAATTACCATCGATAGAAGAATGGAGAACCAAGTTAATGGAATAGGTCACCAAGTAAATTTCATGTCTGGGGATTTGAACACAGGTCTTTGTTATACAACAACGCAGATACTCTGTCCACTACACAACTCTGGCCCTCTTTTAACTGGAGGTTGTTTGACAGTGTTCACTTACACTGTATGGCTTTAGATTTTAAACCTTTTTTAATGGTGTGCCAGCTTGAAGGTAAGATAAGATAGTACAGTGGTACCTTGGTACTTAAACAACCTTGGTTCCCAAACACCGAAAACCTGGAAGTGTTCCAGTTTTCAAATGTTTTTTGGAAGCCGAACGTCCGATGCAGCTGTCGGCTATTGCTTTCAGGGCGCCTGCACCAATCAGAAGCTGTGCTTTGTTTTTCAAGCATTTCAGAAGTCAAATGGACTTCTGGAATGGATTAAGTTTGGCACTTTTGTTTTTGCTCTTTATTTTGCGTTTTTGTTTTTGAGGCTTTTTCGGTTAAATAGTTTTTGTGGCTGTGTGGAACCCAGTTCAGCTACTGATTGACTGTGTGGCTGCAGAAATGGATAAAAGCCCCCCCCCCCAATCCAAACAATGACCATCATCAGTGCAGGTAACAAAAAATAATAATTTTAATTATTATAATCTACAATACTGTCTTATTTTATAGTACAGTACATTGATTATTGCTTTCATTTTATGGATCAATGGACTCATTAGATAGTAAAATTCATGTTAAATTGCTGTTTTAGGGGTTGTTTTTAAAGGTCTGGAACACATTAATCCATTTTGCATTACTTTCTATGGGAAAGCATGCCTTGGTTTTGGAACGTTTTGGTTTTTGAATGGACTTCCAGACTGGATTAAGTTTGAGAACCAAGGTACCACTGTAAATGAAAATAGGCTTTCCACATTACAATAAAAGTTTTTTGTGGTTGTGGAGTGTGCCACTCCTTTCTGCTTAACATAGTGGAAACATACCCAGAGCTTATTGCTTTTAAAAATTAGGCTGTTTTTAATTGCTGGGGCTAAACATGCTCATTTTAATTTCGATATTGTAGGTTTGTGTTAAAATTTTATGCCTTTTTTCTAGATTTCAATTTTTTACTTTAAAAAAATATGCTACTCATTAAAAAAAAGAAACAAGACAAGACACATTTTGCTTATTCAATGTGGGCGAAAATATAATTTCTAAAAGTGGTTTGCAGGGTTTATTTGCTAAGATGAAAGATAAGGTAAAGAATGAAGAGGGGAGTGTTAATTAAACTGAGTGTAAAAATACAGAGCGCCCAGAGCAATTAGGAAGAAACAAGTAATTTTATATTCGAGCGTACAAGACCCAGGAACATATTGAGTTTTCTTGGTCAATGATTGACAATAGAACTTTCAGCTCTTCATCAAAAATATGTACAGTGGTGCCTCGCAAGACAAAATTAATCCGTTCCGCGAGTCTCTTCGTCTTGCGGTTTTTTCGTCTTGAGAAGCACGGCTATTAGTGGCTTAGCGGCTATTAACAGCTTAGCGGCTTTAAGAAAAAGGAAACAAACTCGCAAGAACTCGCAAGACGTTTCGTCTTGCGAAGCAAGCCCATAGGGAAATTCGTCTTGCGGAACGACTCAAAAAACGGAAAACTCTTTCGTCTTGCGAGGTACCACAGTATAACTGAGATCAGAGCGGCCTGCTCTTCTCTATCAACCCCAATCCTCTATTCCTGTAGCATGAACCAAGAGAACCAGGCAAGTGGGGGATTACGTGAACCTTAACATTTGACATTATATGGGGTTTTAGTAAGGATTTTTAAAAGTAGGGGAGAGGACAAATAGACACAACAGATTGGAAAATAAAAGGAGCTCTTTAGCTCAAATCTAGTATGCTGATTTAGTTAATCTGTTATGCCTATTTACCGTATTTTTCGCTCTATAGGACACAGCCGACCATAGGACACACCTTGTTTTAGAGGGGGGGGGGACAAGAAAAAAAAATCTCCCCCTCTCTGCGCAGCGCCCCTTCAGCGAAGCGGCAGGAGAAATGGAACCCCTTCCATTTCTCCTCCCATTAGTTGAAGGGGCACCTACCCTTCAGCAAAAGGAATCTGAAGCCTCTGAAGCACAGTGGGAGCTCCCGCTGCACTCCGGAGGCTTCAGGCGGCTATCTTTGAAGACTGGAGAGTGAGAGAGGTTGGTGCGCACCGACCCCTCTCACTCTCCAGGCTTCAGCAGAAGGCAACCCGAAGCCTCTGGAGCGTGGTGGGAGCGCTCCCACTGCACTTCAGAGGCATCGCATTGCTATCACTGAAGCCAAGGAGCCTGCATTCGCTCCATAAGACGCACGCACATTCCCCCTTAATTTTTGGAGGGGAAAATGTGCATTTTACAGAGCAAAAAATACGGTAGGTCTGGTTTCCTCATGAGTAGCACATAATGTAGGGGGTCACTTGCAGGGTTATCTGATGACATGCCCTGAAGAGATCAATGAACTCAGATGGTAGGGACAAAAAACTGTGGTACCCAGGCCTATTTAAAGAGTTCTCTCTGCAAGAAAAACACTGGGGCCTAATTTGAATAATAGAGTGCTTGGTATCTGGTGGGCGGGGCTTGTGCAGTGTTTTGTGTGTTTTTTGCTCTGGAATCAGCCCCTCCCTTCAGTGCTTGTTCCGTTAAGAATGTCAGTTGAGAGAGACCAACTGGCACTTCTTGTTTTCTTGCCTCAGACTTGTCTCTAGATGTTTAGTTTCTCTCAGACATTATGTTATTCTCTTGTAGTTTTTTCTCAGTTCATTATTACAGCTTGTTTACATTTACGTGAGCCACTTATGTGTCATGTTTAGTAGGTGTGGCGGGGGTGGATTGACACTTTTTGAGGTGCAGATACCCCCTGTGGGCAGGCGAATATGGTTATTGGCTAGTAGAAATTGCCAACAGGATTTCTCTTTCTGCCAAACTTTTGAGTTTGTGGATCCATTAACTGATTGGAGTAGGTGCTTGTCTGAGCAAAACCGAGTGCAAGAGAGCAGTTTCCCTCTAGAATTCTGAAACCTCGTTGGCCTATAATAGGTTTGAATGGAATGTCCACCAAAAACAACAACACAATAATTTAAAGTCCACTGAACCATTTAAAAACCAAATTCTACAGCCAACTGTCACAACTTGAAACCTTCCAAGTTACATGTCATTTCTCCAGCAACAGCATAATTGCTAACTGGCAGACTGTCAACTAAAACCAAACACAATGTATCTCTCTGGCTTCAGTTAGGAATAAGACAATTTCCCACTCTCTGAGAAGTTTACTTACAATCCAACAGTGTTTAAAATAGAGCGTTCTTACGTTTACATTTCTTCAGATAAACACAGCTTTTTCATATCCTGACTATTTTAGGGCAATTTAGCTGGAATCATAAACTGCTGAACCACTTTAATGCACTTACCCTGTAAATAGTTTCCCCCCTTACACTGATACCCTCTTAAACGAAAGTGAGCTCATGCCATTCATTTTCCAGATGTACAATCTACAGAAATGTGCTTGCCAGTCAGGAATTTCCACCCATCAGTAAATACGGAAAAATAGACACATGTTCATTGCTATGTGTGACAAAATGCACTTGCAAGGTGTATGCATTTTACTCTACAGAATTTATATCTATGCAGGAAATTGGATAGTAATGCAGCCGTAAGTTAGACAGATAAAAAGGGCGGGGCTACAGGTAGAATTTGAAATCACTAGCAGTTCAATATATTAAGCTAAATTGCTCCCAGATAAAAGTATCTATCAAGTTAAATGTAAGGGGCACAAAGTAGATATCTAAGGTATTTTAACTTCATTTTCTTTTATTAGCAGAACATAAATAGATATGCTAAGGTAAACTGTATTTTATTCATGGATAGGTAGCCGTGTTGGTCTGCCATAGTTGAAATAAAATAAAATAAAATAAAAATTTAAAAATCCTTCCAGTAGGACCTGAGAGACCAACTTAGTTATTGGTATGAGCTTTTGTGTGCATGCACACTTCTTCAGATACAGTGGTACCTCGGGATGCGAATGGGATCTGTTCCAGAGCCCTGTTCGCATCCTGAATATAATGTAAGACGGGCGTGTACGGGTCATGTTTTGCCGCTTCCGCACATGTGCATGATGTCATTTTGAGCATCTGCGCATGCGCGAGCGGCAAAACCCGGAAGTAACGCACTCTGTTACTTCCGAGTTGCTGTGGAGCGTTACTTGAAAATGCTCAACCTAAAGCACATTCAACCCGAGGTATGACTGTACACTGAAACAGAAGTCACCAGACCCTTATATATAGTGAGAGGGTGGAGAGGGGTATTACTCAGAAGGGTGGTGGGAATGGGTGATTGGTTGATAAGTGTGACGACTTAACGACTGCAATTGGTCTTACAGGAAAAAGCAAGGAGTGAGATGGCTAAAAATAGCTTTATAATGTATAGTGAGATAAGAATCCAATGTCTCCATGCAGACCAGGTCTGTCCATGGTTTTAAGTTTGGTAATAAATTGCAATTCAGCAACTTCTCTTTCCAGTCTATTTCTAAACAAAATAAAAAAATTCCTTCCAGTAGCACCTTAGACTACGGCAGACCAACACGGCTACCTACCTGTAACCAGTCTATTTCTGAAATTCTTTTGTAATAAGACAGCTACTTTGAGATCTTGTATAGAATGTCCTGGGAGATTGAAATGTTCTCCTACTGGTTTCTTTGTCTTGTGATTCCTGGTATTTTATTCAATCACTAAGAATAATTTTTAAAAGCAAATAGAAGGAGGATATGTAGGCACAAAGAGACTTGGCTGAAGTCAGGAAGAGAACAAAATGTGCATTATACTATGAAAAATTAACCTTCATTATTTTAAAAGGCAAATAATTCATTACTGTGGCAAGTGAACCAAAACAAACTAAGATGTCAGCACTGGTGCCCAATACTAGATTTTAAGTTGCCTTGACAAAAGTCCAAAATACATGGATAACAGCACATGATCTGCATGTGAAGCTTGCATCAAAGTCACCATATGCTTTTGCTCAAACAAGCACTTAATTTGCAAACAGATTAATTTTGCCGACTTAGAGAATTTTAGATTCTAAATAATGACAGATATATAATTAAATTTACTGCTTCAAGCCTGCAGGCTCCCTATAGACATCTGATTGGCCACTATGGGAACAGGGTGCTGGACCTCTGGTCCGATCCAGCAGGGCTCTTAACAATTTCCTGGTTACCAAAAAAAACCCCCAAAACAAACAAACAACCACTCCCAAATACCAATGTTTCATTAGTTGCTTTCAAGGTGAACAATGGGTTGCAACTTGTTTATTCTCCAGACATGGAACTCTGTGAGGGTAAACTACAGCGCCCAGAATTCTTTGAGGGAAAGAATGTGTTTCAAATATGCTTTAAAGGTATACTATGGACTCAGTCTCCTGAGCACAGACAGCTCAGGCTTACAGCTTTCATTTATGGAGGACATTTTACAGAGCTTTCTCTAAACTCCACAAAACCAAGCTAGAGGTCTAAGAGGGGGTGGGTGCAGAGCCAACCTAGGTTATGCCAAATAAATCACCTCCAGAGTCCAATTAAATACATTTATCCAAGAACCAAGCATAAAGTAATTAAGAAGTGGGGAATTGCAAGAATGAAAAGAAAACACAAAATCAACTAGCTAAGCTTTACATATAAGGAAGCCTAAAATAGGCAAAACAAAAAAGTGGTGCAAAACAGCTTGCAGATAAGTGAACGGAAGCTGGCCTGAGTTTCATTTGCTGCCCACACAAAGAACAAAGGAATTGGGTTTTCCCGTTTATTTCTAATAAGTATGTGGGTGACATTCCCCAAGAGAAGGGGGATTAAAATCTCCAATCATATGGCCTCATGTGCCTTTATTAACTATTTGCTGAGTCGGGGGAGGGGGAGGCAATATTTGAATGTGGAATGATGTAGATCCACTTTCTCCAACCTGGTGTGCTCTAGTTATTTTGTACTACTGGCTGGGGCTGATGGGAGGCATCTGCAGAGCACAAAGTTGGAGAACACTGATCTTGGTTTTTCGTATCTATAGAGACTGAGGACACTCATATGTCTAGGCTTGTTGCTTTGTTCAGGGCCTTACTATATAGGGAGTCTTTCATCACAAGCACCAGCATTCCATCATGGATCCCAAAGGAATGTACATGGAGTTCCCTGGTAGGCACTGACCAGACCCAGCCCTGCTTAACTTTGGCTTGATGATGGGCTCACGTGTCTTCACTCCATACTATGGGGCTCTCAAGATATCAACACACCCATGGAACATCAAAGGAAAGTATGTATAAAAACAAGTTTGGCTTTGGAGAGAGAACATAGATTCACAGAGCTGGAAGGAACTCCAAGGGTCAACTAGCTGGGGGGGGGCAGGTATCAAGTATATCTCCTCACTGTATATTACATTCAGAAGTGACGAGAGATTAATTAGATAATCATTGCAAGCATACTCTCAAGAGCAGAGTTCCTGCACCTTCAGAACCATTGCTGGCACACACAAAAACCAATCAAGTGTCCTGAATTCTGGCATACGCTGAGATAAGTCCCCACTGACTTCACTGCTTGCACTAAGCAGAAAGTTCCGTTGACCAAAGTCTCAAGGGCAACACTAGAGAGGAATCAGGCAGTCCCATAGTCAAATACAAGCTAAGTTCCAATTCAATGAGAAAGGTTCAAAGTCAAACCGTCAGGCCAGGTTCCTGTCTCTGAAGATGATCCAGGGTTAGAATCCTAAGGTTAGTGTTGAAATCACAGTCTGGTGGAGTTCCCAAAACAGTCAAGAGAGGGTACTTCAATGGTCAAAGCTGAGCAGACACAAGTCTCTCCCTTGCTTCTCTTTTTATTCCTCCCAATCTTATTTGATGCACCTTAGCTTGCTCCAGCTGAGTAGCTGTGTCTCTCCCTTAACGAAGCATGTGATCACCTGCTGTGAGCTTAATCAAGCTAGTAAGCCGGGCTGTGTTCTCTTGCCTGCCTCAAGTCCCCTAAAGTGTACTTCCTGCTGTTCACAACTGCTCATTGCTTTTCGTGTTCGTGGAGAAGGGGGCATCTCCAGTGTTGGTGATGTGTCCACTTTCTTTGGCTCCCGCAAACATCCTCTGATGCCCATTGAGTACCTCCTACGTCCCCCGCCTCCTCTTCCCCATCTTTAGCTTGTCATGGTGTGTACCAATTATAGCTGCAGCCCTTGCTGGGATCCTCTTCCTTGGTGTCCTGCTAGTTCATAACATCAAGGCTGTCAGATGGTTGGATTTTTATTTATTTATTTGTAAAGATCTATTGCTTCTGAAGTTACAATATTCTGTTCTGAAAGAAGTTCATAAGGAGCATCATAAGAAACCTGATTCTTTTGATTGTGCTTTCTGAATTTGCTTTGACAAAACACACTTAACTGGAAACTAAATTGACCGGCTCACCAAAAACTTAACAGGAGGAGAGAGTATGGGCCTAGCAGGTTATTGGCTCATTTCCCAATTCCTCTTCTTATACTCCTGTACAGACTTCATAGAATTATTTTCTGCAATGGCCTGCAGCCTAAATGTGAGATTACAATAATCCAATAATAATTAAGAGGGTGGTTGTGAGTGCAACCATGATTTCCACTTCTGGAATTTTGCACGATTCCCTTTTCCAATTATTCCAAATTGGAAGACCGCATCAAAGCAACAGTATGTTAAGCTTATACTTCCCATAATTATAAAATGACCTTCCATGTCTCTTCCCCCTGTCCTTTAAGTAATATGAAACAGCAACATTGATTTCCAAGAGTTGTTGTACATTCTGATACTGGAAGTCAACCTACCTTTACATATGATTGTGGCTGACCAACTTTTTAAGCAGCAAACTTTAAGTCACTTAACAGGGAGAAAACCTAATTTTCTTTAATGGGCCTTCCTTCCAAATAAAAGCTGTGTAGGATTGCACTGTTAAAAGAGAAAGAAGCCTGTGTGTAGCTTGACCCCCTCTCTGCATTGTTCCAACTGATTTTAATCTTGTATTCTTACATTGTTGCAAACCAGCAGCCTTCAGCCTTTAGCTATCATTTAGCTATCATTTCTTAATTGACAACAGCAGCACTGCGACTGTAGAAATACATTTTTTAAAATATATTTATACGGTGGTAGTGCTCCTGCTGTGACCGAAGCTGCAATTAGGCTGTGGCCTGCTTTTAGGTACCAATCCACCAGTTGAAGATCAGTGTTCTGACCCATCTTGGAATGGAAACAAAATCCAATTAAAAAAAATAATTCAGCAGCAATGGCAGCAGCACAGCAAGTCACCCTTACAACGTAAGTCATTTTGACCAGGTTTGTGCTTCTCTTTTACCCATCTAAATTAATAGTCACATGAAAGGTGACATAGTTTAACTCCTCACTTTTACTGGCATCACAAACTGGTTAGTATTTCTATATACAAAATCTCACGGAAGAAACCCTGAAGCTGGTTCACACTAGTTTTTGTTGATATGTCCCCAGCTGTACAAGAGGCAACATGAACAAGTACACACACACTTTCATCTTACTGGACATTTCCCAGGCTATATTTTTAAGCCAGAGGCACAGATAAACATCAGCTAATTTGGCTGAGATGGGTGCAGATTCTCAGATACAACTGTTTTCGAGTCTTCAGCGCAGCACAAGACTGCCCCTAGGTTTGAAGAGGCTCTGGTCAAGGTGCCCTCTTCTATTTTATTTTTTTAATAAATTATTTTTATTGGTTTTACATATAATCACATTTCATAACATCATACCCTCTTATTTTGTCTCTTTGGCTAAACTGAGCCTAACGACTTTGCTCCCTCCCATTTGATGGTTTACAAAATTTAACTTTACATCTTTACATTCTGCTTCGTTTCCTATCCTTGTTGTATCATTACCTAAAATATTCTATTACTCAACCTGAATAGGTAGCAATTTCATCTTACAAATCTTTAGAGAACCCTGCTAATGATGTTAATTGCTTACATTTGTCTTTCAAATATAATATAAATTTGTTCCAGTCCTTTTGGAATGCTTGGTCTCACTGGCTCCAGATTCTTCCTGTCAGTTTCGCCAGTTCTGCAAAGTCCATCAACTTCATCTGCCACTCTTCTTTTGTTGGCAACTCCTGTTGCTTCCATCTTTGGCCTAACAAAATTCTTGCCACAGTTGTTGCATATAAGAACAATCTTGTCTTAGTATCTCTCTACCCACTATAACCAATAAAAAAAGCTTCTCGCTTTTAAGCAAGTGTTTTCTTTTAACTCATTATATATCATTTCTCAGAAAGCTTTTACCTCTTTACATGTCCACCACATATGGTAAAAAGTACCTTCCTTTTCCTTACATTTCCAACATTTTTTGTTCTATACATTTTGGCCAGTTTAACTGGTGTTGAATACCACCTATAGGTGCCCTCCTCTCACTCCACAAAAATATTTACTGGGCCGCAAAGGAGAAAATGGCAGCAGTCTCTGGTGCTGAGCAGGAGTTCAGCCTCCTGTTGCAACCATCTTGATTTTTCTGGAATGCCTCTGGGGAAATGTGGGGAGAGCAGCATTATGAGGTAATGAAGATGGGGATTGACTACGTCACAGTGCTGGGCTCTACAATATGTATTCCTCTGCCCTCAAGAAAGGGAAGCTGGCTACAGCCACAGTAGGCCCTCTGAGGACCACAGACCCTGGTATTTGCCAGGAGCGGACACCAGACTTTATCATGGGCATGGGAACGCTGTCACGCCACCTGCGCCATGGCCAATAAATTGAAGCCAGGAATGGGTTATTCAGATTAAGGTGTGGCTCAGAAGGTACAGGCTTCTCTTGAGCTCTCCTTTTTAGCCTCTCAATCACTCTGTGAGGTAGGTTAGGCTGAGAGTGTGTGACTGGCTTAAGATCACCCAGTGAGCCTCACGGCGCATGGAGATTCAAACAGCACAGGCAGGTCTATTAGGGGTTAGAATATGTGTGCATGCCTTGCTTTGTGTGAGGGTGCGCTACAGGTTACTGGCAGACAAAACTGTCACTTGAAGGCTGGATTATAAAAAATTTGCAGACATGCAATTTCCAATGGCAGGTGCTTTTTTTTTCTTAATTTTTTTTAACAATCCTTCATGTTATTTCCAGGTAAATGGTAGAAACCCAAAAACTCTGTTCCATGTGATTTAAGTGTATAAGCAACAAAAAAATATGCATCTGGCAGAAGTTCAAATTCATAGCACAAGGGGAAGTTTTCTTCAACAGTTTTAAAATCCTTATTTACACTCCAGGAATTAAGCATTAAACTAGTCTGTGATTTAGAAAAAAACAAAAACAGCCCCCTCCCCCTGAATACCAGGAAATAATCCTAGTGAGTTACTTAATAGGTTGAGGAATTTGACTTGATACTTTAATATGTTGTCATGGCTTCTGCTTGTTTTGGAAAGAAGCAAACAGAATTATACATTCATTTAAATAAAGCTGGTATGACAGCTACAGCTCATTAAAGTCTGCTAAAACTGTCTCTGTTTAAACAGAAAGGAATACATCCTCTTACATTAGGCTGAGGTATGTTGCATTAAGGCTACTGGCAAAAGGAACTGGCAATAAAGATGTGTGAATCTTTCATTTAAGGGTAAAGGGCTTAGCTGTACTTTTACCTGTATGTCGTGCAGTGCTTTGCAGCTCCTTTAGAAGGCTGAGCATGCAGGCACTTGTAGCTGAGTTGCTCCCATGATGTGTCCCCACTTTTATATAAGACTATAAATTCCATCTCTGACAAACAGCCAACAAGGAACTGCCTTGCAGGAGACGACCAGTGCACATCTAGTTCCATGTTCCGTTCCCAAGGGTCCAAGAGACGTGCCTGCTCCAGTATGCTGCCACGACTGCTTCGTCACCTCTTCTTGCATGTGTACAAGCGTGCAAGAGAAGGCTGACCAATAGCGAGTGCAGCCCTTGGAATAAAATGGTTAACCAGTCTCACTTTTAAGAATACTGATGTACCTCACAGTCCTGTCTATGAAGCTTCCTGACCACTAACAGAATAATGAACACCAAGTATTCTTGCTACTAGCGAAAGGTATGTTGAGATTTCAAGCGCAGGAATGGAAGGTTGGGATTCACTCCAGCTCTTCTAGATGTCTCACAGCACCGCAAAATAACCTCCAGGTTCGCCCCAGCCCCCTTCTGCTGCCTCCAGTACAATGGCTACCCTTTGCACAGAACAGGGGTGGGGAACCTATGGTCCTCCAGATGTTGGACTACAACTCCCATCATTCCTGCTCACTGGGACTGATGAGATAAGAGTCCAACATCTGGAGGACCACAGGTTCCCCTTCTGTGCCACAGAAGGGGACATCACTGAGATGATGCTCATTGACCCCTAGTGACCCAAGCCATTGAGAACTGAGCAGCATCCCTTCAAACTCTTCTTCTTCTTCTTCTTCTTCTTCTTCTTCTTCTTCTTCTTCTTCTGTGTTGCTTTTCATTCTAGGAACTCAATTTTACATATACAGATTAACAGCTAGGCTGTTAACAATCTAGCATACCACCCTCATTCCAAACTCTGTGCAAGGGAGGAATACAAACAATACAGGGGATACAAAAATAACCACTAAGCCCTACACAATCTAGCTATGTTTTACCTTCTTGAGAACGGTAAAAACATGTTCAGGGACTGTTTTTCTCAGTTGAAAAACATGTTCAGGGAGTGTTTTTCTCAGTTGAAATGTGCTTTAGAAACAGTATCCAATCACTTCTAGTAGCAACGCTGGGAAAGAAAATGAGGTTCCACAGATTACATCTTAATCCACATAGCTGCTTCCATAAAATGTCAAGCAAACTACCATAACAATGCATTTTGGATTATCTGCCTCTCAGCTGTGCTCATGCTATGCAAACAAGCCTGCTGGTGAGATAACCAGATGACATTCACTGTAGCAGCACTTTTCTTCTTCTTAAAAGTAAGGGTGGCTGGTTAGTCTAGCAAGTTGAAACAGGAAATTAGAACAAGTGAAGAAGTGTCTACAGCACAGAGTGACTGCTACACCAGAGAGGAAACTAAGCAGCAGCTGATAACTGTGGCTTTGCAACTCTGAGAAAGGCAGTGTGGTGACATCAGAAGTACAATGGTACCTCGGGTTAAGTACTTAATTCATTCCAGAGGTCCGTTCTTAACCTGAAACTGTTCTTAACCTGAAGCACCACTTTAGCTAATGGGGCTTCCCGCTGCTGCTGCGCCTCTGCCACGCGATTTCTGTTCTCATCCTGAAGCAAAGTTCTTAACCCGAGGTATTATTCCTGGGTTAGCAGAGTCTGTAACCTGAAGCATATGTAACCTGAGGTACCACTGTATAAGGGGCCAACAACAATTCAACAAGATGCCTTGTTCTAGTTGTGTAAGACAAGAAAAAGAATCCCTTGATAGAATGGGAGCCCTAGTCTGAATGAACTTCTCTAGCCTACAGATGACTGTATAAAAGTTGAGGTACAAATTCTTAGCTGCACAAATCTGCCAATACCTATTTGAATAAGAATGCATACCACTCTATCTTTTACTTGGTTTTCAGCTAATGAGTATCAGAAGACAAACAAATGGGGGAGAATTCATCACAGCACACATAATTGATGCTCAAACTGGAATACAAGACTTCAGTTTTAGACAGCATTCCCAAATTCAAGTTAAATTGCACTGTTTTGGCTTTTAAGCACCACAACAGAACCTCAACCATTGTCCATCCATGTTCCACTGTTGCTTTCTAAGTTACAACCAACATAACATCATTTGTCGAAACACACACAAAACTACACAAGGAGAAAATGTGGGAGCAGAATTAGATGTTAAGCAGCCCGCGATAGACACAAGTTATTACTTTTAAGGAATAAATGCATTTTCTATTTGTTATATGGATAATCAAAAGCAATAATGGTGACTAACATGGACAATTTCTAGCCAGGTGAAATGTCACCTTTGACTACCCACCCAGGATGTGGAACACATTTCAAGTTGTACTCCAAGATAAAGGAGAACCCCTTTTGACTGTGGCTTGTACCTGTGCCAAAATACCACTTAATCAAGGTTGAACAGTGAGGGGAGAATTTCATGGAATTGGTTAGAGTTGCACTTCTATGGCTCATTTGCCAATTCTGGTTCACAAGGAACCAGGCTTCCACCTGGCTCTATGGCTGCTCAAGAGAACCAACCAAAACAGAATGTTAACAACACATAGAGAGCTGGTTCACGTGACGTGGTAAGCCAAACCTTGATTTGGGGAGACCACATAAATTTGCAGGCTCCTGGAGAGGTGCTTTCAGCTGCTTTCCTCTTCCCTAGTCCTTTCCCCTGTTAAGCTGTGGGAAGCTAAGCCGAGGTTTCGTGCAGCGGGTCATCCAAACTGGGATCTGTGGTCAAGCTCCCTCCTCACCACAAGCTGCAGCCAAGAGTTTTTCAACACCACCGTGGTTATTTTTGGATTCATATTTTGTGCCGTCAAAATGGCCTGATCTGTGGTTTGATGGTGGCTTAAGGGGAATTCCATGTAAGAGCTGTGCAAATTCAGGCTTGTTTTTTTTATTGTTGCTTTTTAAAAAATTAATCCCCATTATGTAAAAGCTGTTGAGCAGGAGCACCAAGAAAAAAGCACCTGCGTAAGTAGATAGGTGCCCTATCGAGGGGGAAAAAGTGACACTTTGTTACACTGCAAAGTGAAACCAAACAATTTATTTGTGCTAAATGAATGGAAAGAATGTATTTCAGAATACATTTCTTTATACATTGTACCGGCTTATGCTGCTAAATATGCATTTGCTATTGTCATCTAACTTTTCTCTGCAATCTGTTCCTTTTCTACCAAGCAATACAACATTTTCGGCTGTTACACCAATATGCTGCTATAATGTGCACCTTCAATCATATTTTCCTCTGATTTTTCTTTGAATGCTTAAAATATTGGTTCAAACATTCAGGAGGGGGGTGTCACACAATATATTTTAAACAAGGGGAGGGGGGAATCAGCCTTTTTAATACAAATTGCTTTTCTAAAGCAGAAATTGGAGAGCACACTTTAATCAGCCACAAGGATCTTGTTGGCAGAACCACACTTACAGAAGATCATTGTGATGAAAACAACAGTACGGACAGTTTTACAGGTCAACATGAATGAGAAATGAAACAATCAACTTTTAAGGTCCATGGATCAATACATTCTATATACTCTGACAAGTCAGGCTTCCCACATTGTACTTCAGACTGTACCACACACTGGAGAAAAGGTATGGATTTGTCAATGTATGTTTGCTGCTGTATCAGAAAATTAAGGGATAAAATTTAAAAAAAAAGTGAGCTTGGGCATTAAGGTGTCAGACTTTCACTTTTGCACTAAAAGCTGTATCTTTTTATTACTGAACTGTAGTGCTGATTTACTTTATATGCTTGAAACACACTATAATATTTAGGAGTTCGTAACATACAGCTCGTGCCTGTAATTTTATATGCAAGTTGTCATGAAAAAATATAAAAAGCTGTCCCTTTTATTTTACAAACCTAGAAGCCTGGGGGGAAAGAAAAAAAATATATATTTAAGCTTTGGGAGCTCAGCAAAGCAATGCCATAATACCAAACAAAGTAGCAAATGTTCCAGCCAGAGGATGGACAGACATGTAAGTTCAAGTAAAACACTGATGGAATTTTTATTTTATTTTAAATTTAGTGTCGCAGATCCACAATACTGTCTGCATTTTACGGCAACTTCAAATATAGCACACTTCCTACGTGGAAAGCACATCCATGTTAAAAAAAAAACCCCACCATGAAAACCACCACATGTATTCATGTGATTATCTACATGCAGGTTTCATGTTCCCCCACCCCCTTGCACAGAAGGGATTTCCATGTAGGAGATGTGCTAACATTTGAACCTCGGACAAACTTGTACAACACAATTAAACAGTGAAGCCTCAAAAACTTCAGTGCAAATAAGTCAAATCCAAATATACCATTGTAAGCCTTTGGCTTGTAGTAAACTGCTCTGTGTTATGAGTCCAACTCGGAATACAGATTTGCTGAGCACATGCACTAAGGCTGAGAAGAAGGATGCATTGAATGTTGAAAAGTGGCTGGCGACTGGACTGCAGGCTGCACAGGGGGTGGCGGAGGTGGAGGGGCAGGCTGCAGTGGGGTCTGTGTATTAGGAGAAGGAGGAGGAGTGGGACGCTTGAATTTGTCAGGGCTGTTGCTTCTTCGGGGCGATGGTCTCTGTGAAAGAAAACAACAGAGCTAGAGTTTTGACTAGCATAGACTCATGTTACAAGACAGGGGCACTCTTGCCTTTTGACACACTTAAACTCAAAATCATTCCTGGTGGGGAAATTCAAACAGGGGAAAAGCTAACTTATGGGTCTCAAGATGGCCTTTTGTACATAGCCCTCTGTCCTCTTAGCAGGATACTGCGATGCTGCTGTCCTATGACGTGTCCCATGCAGGGCAAAATGAGAAGAACAAATGCTACTGACACAGTGGAAATACAAGATGGTAGCAGAAAGCTTGAAAGCAGCTGAAAGTAATGGCTCCTTTCTAGAAGAACTGAATTTGAATTACGCCTGGATAACAACACACAGTGTTTCAACTCTAATGATGTAGTAACTAAACACTAAATCAATTGTTTCAAACCATGGTTTAGAGACAATTCCTTCTTGGCACTAACCACAACTTTCCTCACTTTGGACTGTGGCAGGAGTAAATTAAAAAAGGAAGGAAGGAAGTTACGAGTGAGGGGAGGAAACTCTTTAAGTGTATCAATTATATGTTACCTGTATTGTTGTTTTAATGTTTAAGAGAAACTGTTACAAAAATAAGCAATCGGAAGTCAAGGACTCCAAAGGCTTCCCATCATAGCTCCTGACCTCACTCCATCCAATACTTGGACCACTTTTTCTCCAGATGATACTCAGGGAAAGGGCTGATTCAAAACCTGCCCCTCAAGACTGATCAGCAACAGAGGCTCTATCAAGGATTCTCCCCTTATACCAGTCACTGCTCTCAACTCTCGCAAAGCCTTTATTACTGTTTGCGTTCGGTGAAAGAGGCCTATGGAGCCCTTTACCAGAGTTTTGTGCGGGAGTGAGTCAATAGGTACAGTCACTGTTGCTACCCTTCTCCCCTTGTGGCTGAGCAGTGAATCATCATTATCATCACAGCTCCACAACTGCATTGTGGAGGGCTGGGCTAGATGACCCCTGGGGTCCCTCCCAACTCTATAATACTATGAGTCTATGAAATGTTTCCTAGGAAAACTGAGGAAACAGAATGGACCTAAGAATGGAATCAAAAGCTTGAAAACTATTGTCCAAAATTGAAAGAACTGCAAGGGATGGACGATTTGCTTGTCCAGGAACCCAATACAAAGTGGGGTTCCCAGGTTTTTATTAGAAGAAAGACTGGGCACTGGTGGGTCTTGTAGGCTCCGAGCCAATAAGTAAGTATGTTGGGCCAGCTCTGAGGCTTCCTGGCTTTTCAGACCAGAATACACTCAGACAGCTGGCGGTCTTAACAAAGAGCTCTAATCTTTCTAGTCTATTTGGCAGAAAATGGGTGAAAGTACACAATGGCTGAATGACAGTATATGTAGGATATCTACAAGAACACCTAATCCTGAAAAAATATGGGACGATTCATCTGTCAAGGTGGTGAAAGAGATGAAAAGCAGCATTTCTCTCTTGGGGAGCATGAATGACTTTCATCGTATCACTGCTCTGATCTTCAATGTAGCCAAGCTTCTTTCTTCCACCACTTTAATTTCTAACACTTGCTGCTCCTGGTACTAGTTCTCCTCTTCTTTTTAAAAAACTTTTTATTTAAGTAGAAAGCAGTTAATAAGCTGAATGCTATAGGAAACCATAGCAGCTGAACTGGTGCATGAGAGGCACCTGATGGAGGTCGTAGGTGAAACTATCCTGCCCCCAAGTCTGAGCCACGCTATCTTGCAGCAACACAGCCATCTATAGGTCACAGTCATTACTGATTTTGGAGGTGAGGGAGGAAGGCATGCACTATTCTTTATACCGGAGCAAAAATCTAAATGTTTTATCTAGTGCAAAAAGGGAAGCATGGAATGAATGGTGGTCTGGTTGAAGACACTTAAATGGAACCAGCATAGAATCTATATTCCCCCTCCCCCCCTAAAATGCATAAGAGATATGATGTTCAGTTCTTAAATACTCACTGTAATACCATGGGATGGTCCCATATGCTGCACATGAAGGCCTGGGTTGTTATAATAAGACACGCCGGCTCTGGTGTGTGGAGTTGGGGGAGTAAAGCCAACTGTGTGACTTGCATACGAGAGACCTAAAATAAGGAAAGCAAGACGGTGTAGGTTTACAAAAGCTAATGTGCCAAAACACCCAGCACCTTATAAAAAAAGAAAGCAACAGGCATTATCTCCTAACCTGTGCAAACTGCATTTGAACACCTGTTTGCACAATTATTATGCTTAGTGGAATTGACAAAGCAAGATATGATCGAATTATTTTAATTTCTAGCCTGCCCCATTCCAAGCACTTAGCACCATATTTGTCACAGTTGGGTCCTGCACATCTGCTTCTCACCACCAACAGCTGGGCTTCCTAACCTACACTGAAGGGTTATTTAAAAAGAAGAAGAAAAGGACAAAACTTACAAATTTAGTAAAAAAGTATGCATTTCAATACGTCCATGCATTAAAAATGCTTCAATCCTATTTACTGGCTAATTACACACAAAAGCTCTGACAGAATTCAGGACACATCACAAGTTTCCGCTGAATGCTTTTGTAAAAAGAAAGATTAGATAAATATAAATATTATCGCAATACATTTAAAAATAAAGAAGAAAGCGGTGCATATATTTACCAGGTGATATAGGTCTGCTAGAACTTGGTGAAGGTGTATATGGAATTGGACTGGACACAGTGCGTGGTCTTAATCCTTGTGCAGACATCTCATTAAAATATCTATTTTAAGAGATAAACACGGATGAGTTTCCTCTTTCCAAGAACTATTGCTTAAGTTTTATTTTTAGGTTCCCCTCCAGCATATGTCCTGTGTACCATGAGACAAATACTGGAAGATACTAGAGCAGCACCAGTAGTTAGCAAGGCTGCAATGTTTAGTTAAATCATTGGTGAACTAACGTGATCTGAACGCAGGCGTACACTCCCTTCCTATGGTTTCCAGCAACTGGAAAGTTTTATTACCTCTGACCATGGAGGTGGAGCATAGCCATCGGGGCTAGTAGCCATGGATAGCCTTATCCTAAATGAGTTTCTCTAATCCTCTTCTAAATAAAGCCATCTAGTTTGGTGAACAACTAGTTTTAAAAGGTTTTTAAAGTAGGAATTTATTTTACAAAAGTACTGATGCAAGAACGGATTGTGGCAAGCACCATTCCCAGAAAGGCAAGGCCTCCCTTCAATGACAAAGCAAGGAAAGCTCTACCGCAGTGTGCTTATGTGTGTTTGCTTTCTTTCCGAGGAATTGTTCATAAGCAAATTTATGCGTATCAATTGAAGCCAGTGCAGTGACCAAATGCAGAAGGGACTCGCTGACTGGGTGCCAGCCATAAGAGATCTAGTGTGTGCTCCTTCCTCTCGGCAGTCCTCAACACAGACTAGCTTAATTCAGAGATGACCTGGTTGCTGGGAGGTGCACCATGAAGTCACTACTCAAAAGGAACTGAGAAGAGTGGTCAGTTTTTGGAAGCTCAAATCTTGTTAATGCTCTGGCCTGAATGGCTCAACTGTTACTTTGATTTTATATATATCATTTGCTAAGTTATCCCTACACTGGACAGCTGCCCAAAACATCAGGCTTGTGTCACAACGCTCCCCCCCAACAGCTAATCACTACTTACCTTGTCTCCCAGTGTCATTATGCTGTGTCTCTTCCCTCCCCAGCTCCACCAGTTCAGCTGACGTGGAGGGAAATGTACAGCGTAATAATATGGGACATAAGGGACAGTGTCCAATACATGATAGAGGGGGGAAACTTGACAAGGGAAGTCATTTTTATGGCAGTACCATTTTTAGAAACCTGGTTTTTAGAGTGCTTTTGATTTCTTGCTGCAGCACCTAAATATACAGGCAACACAAACCTCTCATCATCCATTTCCAAACTCGATTCACTTTCTGACAGCTGTCTGCACAAGGCTTCTCTTCGCTCCATCTCTCTCTGTAATTTTCTTTGGAGCCTTAAGTTCTCTTCTCTCATGTGGCGTTCTTCCTCCAAATACTGTGCCATCTTCTCTGAATCTGAAGAATCAAAAATTTGATCAGCCTCTTTAATACTAAACTCACGTTTTGTTCTGCAGGCATAGTCAAATACAGGTAGATGTTTAGAGCTCAGATCTTGCCTTTGCCAAGTGATGAGAATGTGGATTGATGTGATCCAATCTGACCCCCATTTGACAAGTTCATACGTAGCAGAGATGAAGAGTTTATTGTAAAGGGAAAATGGAAGTTTTTGGTCTTTTTGGTCATGCAAGCTTATTTGCAAGCATTAAATGATGGGTTAGGTCAATGATAGGAACCTGTGGCCCTCCAGATGTTATGGACTACAACTCCCACCATCGCTGACCACGGGCCATACTAGCTAGGTCTAATGGGAGCTGGAATCCAACATCTGGAGGGCCACAGGCTTCCCATTCTGGGTTAAAATGGTAGTCTGAACTAGATCTGTTGCTCCATTTTCAAGCAGCAGTACAGAAAGACTCTCTACTTTGAAGAAGTGATGAAATTAGAACCAGGCATTCAGCCAGAAGCTTTAATTTTGGAGAGACTGCTGCCTGCTGGACAGCAGTGGTTTGCCATTACTACATTAATGAGAAAAACTGTTTGGATCGAGACGTCATTTAAAATGTATTACCCTTTTAAAAGGATAATTTAAAACGTTGAAACCCTTTCACACTTACAGAAATCCCCAAGCGCACAAGGCATGATTTATCTATTTGCATTTGTTGACTCCCTCTCCCATCTCCCTGGGATTTCACCCAATTTATTTTCACAAAAAGAGTAGACTGTTAGTAACTAACTAGTTGATGGTTTGACCCCTCCTCCCTATACCAGAAATTTGGTTCATTGCTAGTAATAGTGCCTAATATTTAAAATCATTAAATTATTAAAAAATAACTAGCAAGATGTTGTGGTGTGTTATAGAGACATGAAAGGGGGAAATCATCATTATCCTCACCAGCATATAAGCATCCCCCCAACCCTTAATTCTGGTTCACTGCTAACAATATTAGTGACGCTGCTGTGTCTTATGGGGAGGTAAGAGGGACCATCAGCATCCTGCATAGGCTGGGCTGTATCCAAAGTTGGTTGCCCTCAAAGTATACTCACTGAAAGTGAGGGGGGTTATTGGTTTTGTCTGTTTTTGTTCTATTATGTATTTTGTATTCTCATTTTTATTTTTTCTGTTGTGAACTGCCTTGGGATGTTCGGATGAAGGGCGGTATACAAATTTAATAAATAATAATAACTGTGCTATAGGTTAGCTTCAAATACACTGAATGGCCCAAGGCCCACCCAGCAAGTTTCACGACTGAGTATCATGATGCGGAAACAAGATCAGAAGACCTGTGCCACATTGAGAGGAGGTATGGGGCAACAATGTTGTGGGGAGGCACCCCAGAGAAAAGGCTTCTGAGCCAGGAAGGAAATGCAAGAAGGCATTCAAGTAGAATTAAAAGTCCCAGCTGAAATTTGATGACAGAGATAAGAAGAGCCCTATTGGTCAGGCCCATGACAGTTTGTTCTTATAAATCCATTTTATTAAGAATTTTCAACATATGATAAATAAAAACACTAGTCAAAATAACAACATAAAAAGAAAAATAAAGGAGGGTGAGGAAAGGGAAAAGAAGAAAGAGAAATAAAATAATATAATAAAGCACAAAGTTGTGCATATATAGCCCTCCATAAAATCTTTAATTTTCAATCCACATATAGAGAAGTGAATTCTCACAGCTCTCACCTGGGAGAGCTTCCCTCTTCCTCAGTCTCACACCTTGAGAAAAGCCACTCAAGGCAAATGGTAGTTTGTTCTCATGGTGGCCCATCAACTGCCCACAAGCAGGTCAAGGGTACAACAGAACTCTGTCCTACGTCATTTGGACCATTCTGAAATTATAGCAGCTTCCAAAGACCTCCTGTACTTTTTGCAGCTCTTCTGTTAGTTAGGATCTTTTTATGATTGCTTTTGGTGGCACATGCAATGATAAATCAACCACATCCACGCATGCAGAGCTTCACTTGTTCATCAGGTCACTCAAGGACAAGAACGGAATGTTCAGAAGATGAAGAGCAAAACCAAAATCCACCCTCGTGGCAATAAATCAGGCCAGCATTTACTTTTAAGCACAGTAAAGTAAAGGCAATGCATAGAAGAGACCGACAAGTACAGAGAGATTAATGTTATCTCCTTTAAGGGATGAAGAATATTAATTTTCTGAACTTGCATACAAGGTTTCAGTATGAAACATACTTTCTCCTCCAAATAGTAAGAATATATTATTCAAAACATTATTCCCCAGAAAGCAAAGCTGAAAAAAATCCACTGCTATTCCAAAGTGCTTTATTAGATTTTAAATTAAAAATATGAGAGTAAGAATTAAAGGACAAAACAGGGGTATCACATTCATCAAGATGACTACACAGGCATCCAAGAGTAGTGAGAAGTGCCAACTGTTTGCACAGTTCTTCCCCACTCCACCCAAAGGAAATAAGAACATTAAACTATTGTTCATATTAAATCTGAGATAAGGTCCTGGGCAGATGTTAGCCTCCGCCCCAATCCCATCTCTAAACACAACAAAACTGATATAAGCCTTCATTCTTGCACACTTAGTCTCTGTTCCCCTCACAAAATGCAGATGAGAAACCAAAATTGCGAGTAATAATAATAAAAACATTCTTCTGAGTATCAGATTCAGTGGGTGATATCCAACAAAGTCATACTTAGAGTTTATACTTTAAGTCCACTGATTTCAGTATGTCTATTCCAACTATGACCAACAATGGATATCACCCTTAAAAAAACAACCCCAAACCCATAAACACACACAGTTAAATCTCACTTTAAAGAACAGCTATTTGTTTAAATTCAGATATCGCAAGGATGAGGCCAATACAAAATAAAATTCAAGGCTCTGTCGAAAGCAATGAACTGCCTGTTGTTTTTTGGGGGGGAATAGCAATTCTACACAATAGGTCACTTATTTATTGTTATTTATGGACTATTAGTCACCACGTGTGCACATTAAATGCACAAGACAGTGTTTCTCCATAAGATGACCACACTTGTTCCTTGAAGGCTATGATGATGTAGCGCAAAAGGCATGTGGGTTGCATGACCAGAGATCTTAGATTACGCTCCTAGGCAGTTGCAGGACCCAGGGATGGCCCCAAACTGCTTGCTGGCTGAAGGACAAAACTGGGCACACCCCATTCCACCTAATGACTCTGAACAGACTGGCAGCTGAAATTGTTTTAACTTTTTACACATGGAAATGTTTTTGATTGTTTGTATATATAAAATCTGGAAGGACAGATCCTGAAGCTGAGGCTCTAATACTTTGGCCACCTCATGAGAAGAGAAGCTTCCCTGGAAAAGACCCTGATGTGTTGGAAAGATGGAGGGCACAAGGAGAAGGGGACGACAGAGGACGAGATGGTTGGATAGTGTTCTCGAAGCTACCAGCGTGAGTTTGACCAAACTGCGGGAGGCAGTGGAAGACAGAAGTGCCTGGTGTGCTCTGGTCCATGGGGTCACGAAGAGTCAGACATGACTAAACGACTAAACAACAATATATAAAATAGTTTTAAACTGTCTTCATCACCCCCCCCCCTTTTCATTATGAAATCCTTTTGAGCTATTTGATGGGAAGTGATTGATAAATGAAATCAAATAAATAAATAACTCAAGAGAAAGCTGCTTTCTACCCTTCCCCCCAGCACTGAGGGTGCCTCACGCTGCAAAATGGTAGGGCCGATTCTGGAAGAACCTAAGGGTGGTGTTCAACTAAAGTGCTTCTGCCAGCACAAGAATTTCTGCTTGAACAATGGAATTTCTCCTCGTCACCAGAGGGCTGGGGAACCCCCAGAACAGATTTAGGGTGCAAATGGGGTCTATATTTCACTGGATACTGTCCAATATGTTTTCACTATAGCAATCAAACTAGCGTACTACTGTATATTTACTGAAGGCAAAGCAAAGCAGTATGATTGCATTTTAGCAAAGATATTCAAATGTATAAGATCACATGTAACTTTGTAACAAAATTGTTTCAGTTCTGCCCAAAGGATTTGTCCAACTAAAATTTGTTCAGCTACCCAAGTGGAACAAAAGAAAATGGTTTAGCATACTACAGACAAATTACTGTATTTTTGACTTGGTCCTTGAGTTATTAATTTCAACTTGAAAAGAAGACGGTTCATGAAAAGCACATCTCAGCATTATGAGTAAGACCACACAGCCAAGGCAAACAGGACTTACGCTGTAACTGTGCAGCTCTGAGTTGTTTCTTTAACCTCTCTACTTCATTCTTTAGAAACCTGATATGCCGCATCATATTCTCTGGAGAGTCTATCTCCATTGATATGTCCCTTGGAGATGGAGGAGCAGAAACAGGCTGGTCTAATTTCTCCTGCAGAATTCTGAAATTAAGATAAATGAGATTTTATCTTCTGACATCAAACTTGCCAACCGGTACATTCTGCTTCAATTCTTTGTAATATCACACCAACAGATAAACAGCAAGGTGGCTTGAAATTATCAGCATTCTTTCTGGTAAACTCGTTTCCTGAAAAATTAACATGGTGTGTTGTTCACTGCATGGGCCACAGTGAACCATTCAGCTTCAACCAGGGATCATGGGAGTTGTCTAAAGCATTGAGGGAATGGGGAATTAATGACAAACCATGGTTTGCCAGCCCATACTTTTACCATTGAGGGAATGTAGAGATGTCTAAAGCATTGAGGGAATGGGATCTTAATGACAAACCATGGTTTGCCAGCCCATACTTTTACCTAATGTGGAGTCTTTGCTTTGCCAATTCAACAAACTGCAAATACAGTATTAAAACTTCCTTACAGAAATGTAAGGAAACGAGCCATCACTTTTTGTATTCTTCCATTAACAGACAATAGAGAAGGCCACAGACAAATTCTACAGAATCTCTAATAGGTTTAAAGACTTCAGTATAGGTTACTTTTAACAATGGTTTAAAAACCTGACTGAACTTTTATTCCCCTCTTTCTGGCTCTGTGCAAAAAGTAAAAATACCACTCAGCATTGATCCTATAAATGCAACATAGCTGATGGGTAAAGAGTGAAGTTTTAATGATATATTTAAGATGTCAGGGTCCACATCGCTGCTACAACTGATGTAGTAGTCATCACTACCAATTTTTTTTCTAGTGTTTCAGAACGTTCAAGGTGCTTCTGATACTTAATCTAATTATTATCACCATCATATTGCAGAATGGAGGTCTGTAGCTGAAAGACAAGGACGGCAAATGCCCAAGGCCGCCTAGTTAGTACATGGCAGACACTAAATCTGAATAACGTATTTCCTGATACATGATGGATGGTAAATATATTGCAATTACCAGCCATACCTTCAGTCTTGTAGTCAATACTTGCTGAGGTGGTATCTTATGCCAAGTTATAAGCTTTATTTGTTTTATTTTATTTTTTAACAACGCTTTCATACCTGATCAGAAATCTGTGGTAGGATTTAGGGGATTAGTTGAATTTCCCCCAATACTTGTGACGGTAATTCAAATAATCAGATTACAACGTGGCTAGATGAATACTTTATTTAAGTTACCACTTTGAAAACTATTGTTTTCATTCACCTAGTGTCTTCACATGCTCTTAATGGACAAGTCAACATTAATGTATTCAAAAAGTTGTTTTAAAGTCCCTTTTACATATCACTCATATAAAAAGCAATTTCTTGCTCATTTTGTATTTTAAGAAAAAATCCATCCAATAAATCAGATGGCCACAATTTGACTACACAGCTAGCACTGAGAACTCCATGTTTAAAAAACATTTGAAGCAAACTAGAGCAAAAGAACACATGACATGCTACATCACATAGCCAAGCCATAAAAAAGCATTTTCAGCCCAATGTGATCTGAAAGATCAAATAAACTGTCACGAGGCCAAGAGAGATCACACTCTAACCTCTTCATTAACTAGATTAACAACAGCACCATCACAAATATTCATAGCCTCAAAGACTTGACTAGTTCTGTGAAATCCACCGAATGCTGTAAAATGTCAGTTCCTATGAAGATCCAGACTAGTCAGGATTGTTACATGAATATTAATGTTTTTGTTTTCAAGTGAGTTTCGTAACATTAAGCCGAAGCTCGTCACAGGACACAGAGGATGACTACCGGTGAATAAGCACCAACAAGCACCCCACTCTGCTCCTTACTGCATGACTCAGCAACCTTCTCTATAGTCCTTCTCAAGCATTTGCCTGAACATGGGAACATTAAAAGTATGTTGACTGCGCAAGCAAGCCTCACTCCCAAGGTCCACAAGTATGGGGGCTGCAGAGGCTTCGAAGAGCACTCACTTCAAAGACACTTAGCGCTAAGGGCAGAGAGGAGGCCACACATCATTGGGAGCGGGCTTGTGTGCATAGTTCTACCCCTTACATAATTTTAATTAACCCTGGTATGTTCAGACAGATGCCCAAAGAGGGTTCTTATCTTCAATAAAACACTATTTCCATCAATGCATGCAAAAAATGTAGCTTTCCTATTTAGTACTTAAATAGCTTTCTTTTCTCTAAAAGGTATCGTGAAATATTCGAGTTTTACCACACAATTGGGGGGGGGGGGGGAGGAAGCTGCAGAAAGAAAGCCATGAAATACCGTTTTTCTGCCTCAAGTTTATCCATTCTCTTCCAGAGACGATTCACTAGTGCTTCTTGTTCTTGTTCTAGGGTGTTTTCAAGATCTATCTTCTCACGTCTTAGCTAGGAAAAAGAAATTGTGGATAAAAAGAGAGAGCTTGGAACTGCTGTTTCAGATGAGCATTTCACTGCAGAAGCATAATGGGGGGGGGGATAATTTCAATCATCAACGACTAAATAATTGTAATCAAAGTAATGGATGATAAAGAAAACATATTTAGATGGCCTTTACTTACCCTTGTCATAAACCACATCTATTAAAAAATAATAACCCACCCACCTTAAAAAGGAAGCAGTCCTACACAATAGAAGAGTAACAGCCTAAATGTGAATGTAATTCCATTAAAACTACCATCTGAATGATTTTGTATTCTGATTTCCTAATGATTAACTGCTCTGGTACCATTCACTGCAGAAAATGAAATTACAGAAATCTGAGGAAGAATATTCCATCATAAAATAGCATCATTTCCAAGGAGCATTCTTGGCGGGAAAAGCGTGTCCCCATTGACCACAATGTACCTTTGTTCCCAGTGGTCAGTCTGTCACAAATTTCAAAGGGATTCTACAGAGCTCCTGAGGGCAGCAAGCTGCCATTTGAAGTGGTGACAAAGCTTTTCCTTTATGTTAAAAAATAGGAAAAAGCAGCCCCATGTCTCCACAACTTTAAAAGTAAGCCCACACCATCTGATTTCACCCACCCTTGAAAGCCGCAAACACTCTCCCCTCCCTTTGCAAGGCTGAATGGTCCCATACGAACTGAGAGATATAGTCCATTGGGCTTGAGACTATAATGCCAAATACTTGCTGAATCTTACTCCTAAAATGAAACAAAAACAAATAGTAGTCTTGCTCTATTTTATCTATTTCATTTAGATTCCATCAAGGCTTTGTACACTGGGATCCCAGGAAATCTGCCATTCAACTAACCAGCTCTAGACAGGCTTAGTTTTAGCAAGGTTGCTGTATCCCAGTAGTATTGAATGTTTTCAGATCTAGGACTTACATGTAACCCAAATTTGAACTTGGGGACAATTTCTTAATTTTTTACCATATACAGTATTGTGATCCATCATAGATCAAGCCATGACCCAGTAGTGCGTCCCAACGCACCAGCTGAAGACCAATGCTGTATCACATGACTTCCAATCACATCATGGGACTGTAGCTTTCACAGATTACTGGCATTTTTTAAAAAAACATATATGGAAACTTGTATCTCAGCTACACTGAATATTCATGATAGAACCAGAACATAAACCAGCTCCATATTTTTACTACCGAGCACAAATCTTCCTCTAGCGTGAAAAGAATTTACTCCAAAGCCCACTAGCCCAACAGCCTCTTGAATATCACTGGCAGGTAGGGCTCAAACCTCTGCTAGATGTTACGATTGTTGCCAGACACCTCAAATAAGAACCAGTTTTTCACTCAAAGTGACTACTGAAAAGCCTGCATCTGCTTGTCAAGTAGATGTCTAGATTTGCCAAATGTGCTGAGGAAAACAAAAACGTGGTCATGAAACTGATGGCACACAGAAGGAGGGAAGGAAGGGACTGTAGTGATTGCCAGTGAACTATAAAGACACATCAAGCAACAGTATATGCTGTATTTTTCGCACCATAGGGCGCACCGGACCATAGGGCGCACCCAGTTTTTAGGGGGGGAAATAAAGAAAAAAAATCTTTTTTTCTCTCTCCTTGCCGGGAGACGCTGTGCAGGGCTAAAGAAGCCATAGCCCCATGCAGCGTCTCCTTGCCGGAGGGGTTGAGCGCAACTATGGAAGAAGCCAAGGCAGCGAGCGGGATGGATCCCGCTCGCTGTTTTGGCTTCCCCTTTAGCCCCGTGCCTTTAGCCCCTAAAGAATCCATAGCCCCGTGCAGCCTCTCCTTGCCGGGAGACGCTGTGCAGGGTTTTCTTGGCTTTCCTGGGAGGTGGGGGGATTCCCTCACCTCTCCCAAAAGCCTGCAGAAGCCGCACAACCCCTTTAAAGAGATCACAGCTTCTCCTGGCTTTTCTGGGAGGTGGGGGAAGGGACTGATGCGGCCAGTCAGTCCCTTCTCCCTCCTGTGGAAAAGCCCGCAAGAGCGCATGGAGCTTGTGTGCGGCTCTTGGGGGCTTTTCCCGCCTGCCTCCCCCCTGCATTTGCTCCATAGGACGCACACACATTTTCCCTTGCTTTTTAGGAGGGAAAAAGTGCGTCCTATGGTGCGAAAAATACGGTAGGTGCTCCCAGCTCTCCTTGCCAGGTGATTCCTAGGAAAAGGAAACACCCCAAAAGCAGGGTGCTTCAGCTTCTTGGGCCACAGTGCTGCCAAGGTGCAGATGCTGGGTCAACCTCTGACCCCTTCCTACTCCGTCCACACTAACAGCAGAAACCTTGGCTGGACACTTGCATGTGGGGATGGATCAGTATTGGTATCATGACAAGTGGTGTTCACCTTTCCCCCCTACACTGTGATCTACATAATCTACAACTGGGCAGGCGGTACGGAGACTCCAGCAGTCCTCTTCCATAATTCTGATCCAGACAGCCCTTCACAACTACACTTTTTTGAAGCCGCAACTGCAAGCCACGTGCTTTAATGAATTGCACAGCTTGGTTTAGAAGCTGGGGGAACTAAGGTTGCGGGCTTGGAGAAGGACCACAGGCTATTGTCCACAGAGAGGAGCTATTTTAGATACCTGGCTCGAGTTCTGCACATCCATTGGGCATATCACGCACACTGATGGCTCTACAGCCAGGCTGAATGGTAGGAATGTAAATGCATAGCACACATTGTTCCCTTGTGCTACTGCAAAGGGATGCAGATTCCATTAGGGAGCATGCCACAGAGCACTCTTATAAAGCCTTTGGATTAATTCCAGAAATTAAATGGCAATGTTAAAACCTGCAGTATGTGGCTAATAGGCTTAATCAATTTTTTTCCACATCTAAAGACAAATACTAACATACCTGACATTTGTTCAACTATGGCTGTCAGCGTTATAAATCTGTAGAGAATATTTTTGGAATGATCATGGTTCTCACTTCTATCAAAGGTTTCTATTTTCATGCGTGCTAATCCGGTTGTTGTTCATTTCCTACACCACGGGGGACCAGTCAAACTGCAGCAGCAGACTAGTCAATAAAAACAAAATATACCTGCACACTCCCTTTGTGCATAGAATTGCTACTTCAGCATGCCATGCTGGAAAAAAATTGGAAGGCAATGCATTTACAATTTCCACATAAGCAGCTTGTGTGTTGCAGTTTTCTAGATCAATGGAAGCTGTTCAGCACCTCAAAGTTATTTGAAGATGAACTCGCAGAATGTGGAACTGCAAGTCACATGATGTTCACTTGCACTGAATCTGACTTGTTGCATATGAACCAGAGATTGTGGTTTAGAACTCTTGACAAATCCACTTCCTAACCTCTGGTTTGAATTTGATTTGCTTTGAAACTAACCAGAAGTTGTTATAAGTCATGGTCTCTGGCTCCTGTAAGTCAGGATTCTGTGAAAGTGAGAGTAAAGAATGTCACAGTCCTCCTCTTAAGTCAGCATGGGAAGAGGAGATGGAAGGGAGTGTAGTGCATGAGTCTGAGTTGTGTGGGGGGTTTGTTCCAGCTCTTGCATATAAGGATAACCATGGTTTAGCATTGCATGCTAACTGGGCCAATATGTATCATTTACCAGGAATGATTCTAGAATGTGAACCATTGGAACAAACCTCTCATTGTTGCAATTCCCAGCTACTAAAGTTCACATAAAAGTAGTTCTCAGTGGAGAGTTGCTTTTGATTTAAAAACATAACACAACCTAAAACAAGTCAGCAAAAAATATGCTAAATGCACCACACACAATGACCTTACTTTAAGGTTAAATGACAGAACCATTTTAAATTTAAAACAGAATGTGGTTGTCATCACATAAAAAGTTTTAGACTCTCGGTATGATTTCTTATACAGAAGTCTGTGTGTATTGCTATTATTCTACAGAAATCGTTTGCAATAGTGTTTGTTTTTGCTACATTTTAACCTGTTTTTTGGGTGAAACGCATACAAACTGGCTTAAAATGCAAACAAACAACCACACACTTGTATTAACGCCTCCTTCCCAATTTAAATTGCAATTAAAATAAAGGGGAAAAAACACAAAGACCATCACACATGACCAACTCCAGTAACGCTATATCTGTAATGGCTATTGAAGACAATAAAAGGCAGGGTAGACAGGAAGATCTTAACTCGTCCTAAAAACCTGCAGTAAACCAGCAAATCATTGGAAGATAAACAATTGCACTTGAATTAGGCAACAACTGCCACCTAGAGGCCATTTCTTTTACTTCAATGAACCTTGATGCAATAAGATGTATGAGATATTCTTCTTACTGTCCCTGTTTATTACTATTTGATGGGATGCAACACAAAAGTGTTTAATCCCCAACATTTTTACCAGAGCTCAGTCAGCCTCAAAGAATTCACTGGCACAAGTGCAATACAATATGGGTAGGGTTGCTATATTTCAAAAAGTAAAATTCCTGACACCCACAAAGTTGCTGAGCTTTTTTGGGGAACAAACCCATATTGTTGAGCTCCTCCCAAAATAGTGATTTTAAGCTTTTGGAGCTGTTTCTGCTGCTTTTTACATCATGTTGCCATACATCCGGGTTTTCCCTGACATTTTGCTGTTTCGACAAAATCCCCCTGGTGCCATTTTTGCACCCAGGACATCTCAGGAATTTTCCTGACATATGGCAAACCTAAATATAGGTAATATAGTGTTTACCTGCTCCAGAGTTAGCTGCTTTGAAATGGTATCATTTTCCAGTTTTTTAATTTTCTTCATCAATTTGTTCACTTGGAATTCCTGCTCCTGTTCTAAATGCTGCTCGAGTTCAGCCTTTTCATGCTGTAGCTGTGATTGGAAGAGATAGTGAAACCCAAGACATAAGCAATTGAAGAGCTACAAAGCACTTATAAGCATCATTTAATTTATACGGCTTAAAAACAACAAGACTCTGAAATTGAATAAGAGACTGTTCCTAAAATGTGAAACATTAAGGATCTGTAAATTATGGTTAAGAAATAAAAGCAAATTAACATTGCATTGCATTTTGAAAGGATAGCTTCATCATTATAATTAATAGGAAATTTCTGTTGGGGCTCCTAAGAACTGGGGTAAGTGACAAGGCACTAAATATAGCAATGTATTTGTTGAAGGGATTGCTGAAGGGATAGCATAATGTTAGGAAAGCAACAATTAAAGCTGGTGTGCGACAGGAAGAAGGAGAGGGTAATGGAAGTGCGCTTAGCACCAGAATCTATTCCCCAGCACTCAATAGTTTATGAAGCCTCAAACGATCAGCTGAACTGGAACAGCTTCTACATAATGTTAAGGACACAAAAGAGCTAGCTAACTTTTTGCAGTCTGGGAAGAATGGGACAGACTTCAGCTCTCTTGTAACTCAACGACTTTTAAGAGCACAGAGAAACACCTAGCCAATCCACTCTGACCCACTGAGTACCTAACCAAACAGGCAGGGGTCTATTAAAGTTTTGCTCTACATCATCAGTCTCTCTCTAAAAGCTTTTCTTCTGACAAGTACAGTCTATTCCAAGATGTCTGCTAATAGGGTATTTCCCCCCTCACTGTGCTTCTGCAGCACATTATCTATGGAACCAATTACTGTGCTACATAAACCTAATTAAACAAAGTGCCTTTACACGGCCAATAAATAAGTACACAGTATTACTAAAAGCAACATCCAGGCATTTTACAGCCCAGGCTAGCATAGTGTGTCATGACATGCTACTGTAAAAAATATGTTCTCACTGGAGGTGGGTCTAAGTAAATGTTCCTCTTGCATGTGAAAGTATACTTTACTTTTAAATTAAGCTGTCAGGTTTAAAGAGTATTTAAAATCAATACCTTCCTACACTAAAACTGAAAAGCTGATACATCAGTGTGTTTCTTACAACAAAGCAAATCATGCTGATGTGGGGAATTCTTGCCAAGCTGCTAACAGGAGATCTATAGCTCTCACACTGGCTGTTAGCTTTTGTATTTACAGTGTGCTGAAAAAATCCTTCTGGAAGCTTTTTTCCAGATGCCTCTTTGAATACACAAGTCTAAGTCCCTACACAGTGAAAGGCAAAAGTTTAACAATGCATGTGTGCAAGCGTTATGAGACAGCTGCTTTGTTAACTGTTTTTGCAATGGAATGATGTACAGTGGTACCTCAGGTTACATACGCTTCAGGTTACATACGCTTCAGGTTACAGACTCTGCTAACCCAGAAATAGTGCTTCAGGTTAAGAACTTTGCTTCAGGATGAGAACACAAATCGTGCTCCGGCGGCGTGGCAGCAGCAGGAGGCCCCATTAGCTAAAGTGGTGCTTCAGGTTAAGAACACTTTCAGGTTAAGTATGGACCTCCGGAATGAATTAAGTACTTAACCTGAGGTACCACTGTAGTAGCAATCAGGGACATTGGAAATCTGCTTGAGTGATCATGCCATGAAGAGCAGGACACAAAGAGACCACTACCTTGAGAAAGATTTCGAAAATCTTTTGAGATGCTGTAAATTAAGCAAATTAATGCGAAAATGACACAATTTGCAGAACTTCAAAATGAGGGTTCTGTGTTTACAGGTTCAGGAATCCTGTAGCTTAGAATTCCAGAATTCCTCACAGCAATTTTCATAGTGGCAAAAGGGAGGAGGCTATCGGTCTCCTGTCCCCAGGCAACTGATTTGCCATCTTGAGAACAAAATGCCTTGGGGCTGTTCTTATGCCTGGGAGGAAAGGAGTTTAATCTTTAATGCTTTAAAGCAAAAACATTGAAGGAAATGGTACAAGAACACAACGTTCAGAACATGCAACATCCCTAGCTCACATGTATTCTCTTTCATGATAGAATCAACAATGGAACATGTGGGTCAGTTCAGATATAACAATTCCAGCTTAAGCCATGGTTGATTTAGCTGAGAACAAGATTGTGCCCACGTGTTCATTTCACCTTTGCCGTCACATGCTGGCTTTAGAGACTGGTTTATGGTGATTTTAAACCACGACTGGGAAACTTCAGGCTTGTGGGGGTTGGTGTATGTGGTTTTTGTGCCTCTATGTAGTCCTTGTCACCCCCTAAGCCATGTCCCTACCCAGGCCATATCCCTCACTGACCCTATTATTCCATACCCTCCTCAAGTTGCAAAGTTAAGTTGCTATCCCATGCACATTTATTCTCTAGTAAGCATTACTGAACTTGGTGAGACTTACTTCTGGCTAAACATGCACAACTAAGCTCATTTATTAGTTTATAGCCCAATCCTATGCATGCTTACCTAAGAGGTCTTTCTCAGTTACATATCATTTCCCATTTAAAGATTTCAAACTACAGTACTGGGTTTTAAAGATTTCAAACTACAGGGTTTTATTCAATGTCCTCCAGCTCCATCATTACAAGGATTTCTCCTTGTGCAATGGAACAGTCTGCACCCTTCTCCCCCCACATGCCCCCTAAATATGTTCTGGATGTTCCTTCAACTCTCAGGAGCAGATCTGGCGATGGTGCAGGACATACACAGAGGGAGGGGGAGATGTCCTGTTGTGCCAATGTCAGTCCTTACACAAGTTCAATTATTTAGTTGAATACCACCCACAATTTTTGAAGCTATGACTTTCGTAATAGTGCCTCGGCTGAATCATCTGGTGGGTTTTTTGGGTCTGAAAAGTCACGCTGGAACATTACATACCTGCATCAGCTTCCTTGAAAGCTCATTAGTGAGAAATTCTTCCTCTTTTTCATAGTTCACTGCAAGTGTCTCCTTCTCCTTCTGCAAAGCTTGAATCTTCTTAAACAGAGTATTACTGATAAATTCCTCTTCTTGCTCTGCCCTTGCTTGCTGTAAGAGAAACATGTCTGTTGTTGGTTTTTTTAAAATAAAATAAAACCAGAAACCACAAGATGAAATGATCCAGTCACCAGCAATGAACTGGATTGTACCCTAAATGTTTCTCTGCTCAGTCCTTCCTTTTGCCACTTAGCCTAGAAAGGCACTGGGCACCAAGAGAAAAATGCAGTTGCTCTGCCCCCACTTTCATCAGATTCAAAGAGATGTGAAACAGCAGCGCTACCCATAAAACCCACATTACCCAAGTTCTTATCCAGAGAGCCACAGAAAAGCAAAAAGTAATGCACACATTGCTGCACCAATGGACAAACAGTGCCTAACTCTGTGTGGACCGATGGTGATTGGGCTATATAAACTAACCCAAGCGAGTTATGCATACATTTAATAGATTCCTGGGTGTGGTCAGCTTTGTTTGTTTTCTTAAGTTCCCAAATAGACAGTGGGCTTTCCTATAAAAAGCAAAGCAGATCTGTACGTACAAGTCTTAGCCAATGCTGTGCAATGACCAAACCAGAGTGCGAATATTTTTAGCCATCACAAAATGCAAGCCCTTAGGAGAGTAAAGGTGATTTTAATAGACAATAAAGCCATGTATATAAAAGGACGGGGGGATGTGATGAAGTGACAGCAGGTCTCTTGACTACTTGAAGAGTCAGAGATCCTTCATCACTTTTTATACAGGACACACACCACATACGAGACAGGTGCCAGGATTTTAAAACATCAATTCTTTGGTCTACATTTATCAGCAGCTGGCTCAAAAAAAGCAAGGAGAAACAAGAAGTGAAACATATTAATAGGAATACTTGTTTTCTATGTATAGTCAACTTCTACAGTACATAATGAAGTTTCAGAAATTACATTAGAAATAAAGGCCCCAGTGTGCATGTTTTATTTTTATTTTTTTTATAAATTTTTTTATTGCGTTTCTTTCCATAGTTTGTACATTCCACACAACACAGAAAGAGTAACACAAGAAACAATTTTTTTTTTTAACAAAAAGAAAAAAAAAAAGGTTATAGATATTTAACTATTCAACTTTCAATAAATCCCTGTTTGGACTTCCCCACACCTTCCGGATCTGCGTTCTTTAAATTAACAGTATCAGCAAGTTGTTACCTTGTTTCATACCTTATTGTAACTTTCAATTGTTATGTGTTCAAATTCAATGTGTTGTATCTCAATTTTAATGCCTTTAAAATAAACATAACATGTTTGATTCAAATTAAGCCAGTGTGCATGTTTTAAACACAATTGCAAATTTTCACAGCCCTAAACAGTAACACTTGCATTAGGATTCAGAGAGCTCAGAAAGAGTGAGGGGAAGGTTTGCTTGCTGTTTACAGAACTGGATTGGGCCTCTAGAGACTTCAGCTTTCATTTGTGCTTCCAGTCTACTGCAGGATTTATGTGTGCTCTTGGGGAAGATTCACCATCTGATTCATACCGATTCCCTATCTGAGAAACTGACACAACAATGCACAAAGGTATCTGGAGAGAGAAAAAATACTGAAGTTCAAAATGTAATGTGAATGCTACTGCAAATAAGACAAGACAAAAACCTTTAGTAATCCAGTAGAACACCTAAACACTTGGTCTCACTTAGCAATACTTAACAGTTATTCACACATTTTCTCAGAGCAGGAAATTCAACAAAGGATATATAAAAAGAAACAGGGCAATTAGTAATTCACTATTCAACAACAGCAGCAAGCACAAGAGTGGGGTGACACTGGGGTTGTTGCAAAATGTGCAGCGACCCCAGGCCAGCAAAAAGACGAAGTATAAGATTATGGCTGCAATTCTATGCACATTCACCTAACAGAGTAGGGCTTATTTCCAAGTATACGTAATTGGATAGGACTGTGCCACCAATCTACATGTGTTCACAGCCCCCATGGTTTATTGATATTCTAGCAAAATATTTTGAATCATTTCTATTTATGATTCTATCATTTCTATTTACCAGGATCAGAAGAGGGAAGTTCAAAGGATAACCCTTAGCAGTCTAAGATGAAAATTATCAGCCACAAAATGTTTAATATGTGTTTTTTTTTGGGGGGGGGGCAGCGAGACAACAAAGGGAAGAAACATAATTTGGTGGTAGAAAAAAAGGAAATAACGCCATATTTCCCTGAAATAACTGTTTGCCTCATTGCCCTTAACACTCTTCCTCCACTTGCTCAGCACAAGGAACTCCAGGTTATTAATTCCTCAGTATTTATCAATTCCAAAAGTGATATTTGCTGAGATTTGGCTGCACATTTTTCAAATCTCATATTGAAAACACCTCTTTTCTGCTTTTCAATTTTTCACAAAGTAAAAACAATGGATAGGATTCAGAACTGTCATGTTGTTGTTGTTGCTGCTGCTGCTAATTTACTACTTATACCCTGCCCATCTGACTGGGTTGCGTCAGGCACTCTGAGTGGCTCCTCTCCATTGCATGGAAAGCTACACCGGAGTGTTTGTGGACCCTTGTCTGGGATGGGGGCCTGGGTGCTGCAGGGTGAAAATCAGGCGGGAAGCTCAAGAGGGTTGCAACAAGGAGGGAAAACCAATCCAATTCAGTAATAAATGAAAGAACACAACATCCACAACTAAAAATAATGCAAAATGACTTATCACCGAGTGAGACACAGCACTGAGGCATAAATGGGAATTGACCTGGTATCCTTCTGAGTCTTGCTACACCCTGCGCTTTCAGTAGTTTATACAGCACTATAAATATATACAAATAATACCACTTTAAACAGTGGTATATTATTTCAAAGTAAAGAAGTTAATTGAAGCAATCATCAGCTACCTGCGTGTCTGAGAGGCTGTAGGATGCTTTGCCCTCTCAGTAGGCAAAAGCATCCCCATTGCAATGGGAAGCTCTGCAACCATTGCTCTATTAATACCAGCACTCTGGAGACAAGTTAGTAGCATAAGAAACATGATGTTGATCAGAAGATGCTTTGGATCTGTTGGATCCAAAGGCCCCTTGTTTTCCTGACACTCTCCTCTAAAGAGCTAAAAATTACATCAGCCCTGGCGATAGTGTACTTGTAATCCCTCCTAGTAGTATCAATGGGAGGGGGGGGGAATTAAAGTCTGGTGTATGTGTGTGTGTGTAGGGAAAGGTGTGAGAACACCCACAATGATTAGGAAATGTCAGTTTTTCCACCATGAGATCTCTGCTCCCACTCTTAAAAGTTGCTTATGATGGCTGAGGCATACAATGACAGCACCTTGTTTTTACTATGTGCCTTAATTACAGGAGACCGCCCATGTCCTATAATTAACCAAGCATGGTCAAAAGATTATTGCTCAGAATGTAGCAACTTTTCACTTTAAGCAGTGAATGATCATACTCACACCAACACCTACAGTAAAGGTAAAGGACCCCTGACAGTTAAGTCCAGTCGAGAACGACTCAGGTTGCGGCGCTCATCTCGCTTTATTGGCCGAGGGAGCCGGCGTACAGCTTCTGGGTCATGTGGCCAGCATGACTAGGCCGCTTCTGGCGAACCCGAGCAGCACATGGAAACACCGTTTACCTTCCTGCCGGAGTGGTACCTATTTATCTACTTGCACTTTGACATCCTTTCGAACTGCTAGGTTGGCAGGAGCTGGGACCGAGCAACGGGGCCTCACCACATCGCGGGGATTCGAACTGCCAACCTTCCGATTGGCAAGCCCTAGGCACAGTGGTTTAGACCACAGCGCTACCCGCGCCCCTCTCCAACACCTACAGTAGTGAACAGAAAAGTGAGTTCTATTTTTAGAGGGTAGGAGAATTGAAATAAAAATCCATTAGGTGACTGGCTAGTTGTGAAATCCAAACTTAGCTTCTTCTATTTCTTTCACAACAAGTAAATTTCTCATTTTCTAAAAACATTTAAATTGGCAAACAGAGGAAAGCAAAACCTTGAATTCAAATTTCTGAGGTTGAATATGAGAACTAATAGAATAATAATAAGAACTAATAGAATATGAGAACAAGCAAATGAGAACAAGTAACTACAGCTTTTTCCTGTCACATTAGAATAACATTATTTTTCTAAACCTCCCCCCTGCAAACTGTGAAGGTGGTGGTGGGGGGACATTTCTGCTTTACACTGCAGAAAGAAAAAATCCTTGCCTAAAAATATAGAAGTAGCATTTTTTGTTTTGTTTTCAAGGCTATTTGACATTGCTAAGATATGTACTAAACAAATGAAGGACAGTGAGTCACCATTCTCCAACACATAAACAGAATTTCGAGCTTGAGATATCTCTTTATTATAATAAATCAAAACGAGGCATGGACACTGGTGACCTAATGGCGCCTACATATGTTCTAAACACGTGATGTAAAAGCCAGAGAAGTTTTTTAATAAAATAATAATAAGGTGGCATTGGCTGCTTATATGTCGTGCTTTTTGAAAACCAAAAAGATTGTGATTTTTAAATGGATAGTGTAATTTGTGAGTTTGGACTCATCATGCCAAAAGTTGGGTGAAGTCACGTCAAAGCAGTGTTTTGTTCTCTCATCTTGATTCAAAGTGGTGCTCAGTGCCCAAATGGCAGAAAAGTCCCCCACCTTCACTTCAGGAAATTTTGTGCCAAGTCTGGCAACAGTATCTCACAGGAGGCAGCTGAACCTAGCCCAGAAAATGGGAACAGCCATGCCAAAGTGTGGTTGCGGACTCCCATCTTGATTCAAAATGCTGTCCGGCATCCAAATGGCAACAAAGACCACTGCCCCCACCTTGGGAACCATTCTGCCAAGTCTGACAGTGATATCTCAAGAGATAGTCAAACCTATAGAGGACAGATGGACAGACAAACCACTTTCCAAAATACACAGCAGATAGAAGCTCAACAACCCATGAGGCTGTGAACATCCCAAAAGACATTATCTTCCTAGTAGACCTAGGACTATAGTCAATCAAACCACAGACTGAGTCTAGATAGCTTGCTAGGGATGTCAAGAAAGGCAGGCTCAGAAGTGGTAGGGCTCACCACAGATGACACCAAGAGGCAGATGCCATCATTGTGGCTGACACAACTGCATGAAATAACAGCAATTATATGCTTCATGTAACCATTTTGTGGGCACTACCCATGTGGTGGTGTGTGTGCATTGACTGCTCAGTCAAGGCTTATGAGATCCATTGTTGTTGCCACTGGTAATTCACAACCCATGATTACTTTGGTGTTATAATTGTGCAACTGTTATCATTATGTTAATGGAACAATCTTGTTTCTTATGCTTAAAAACTGTAGCCAATAGTCAGGGATGACTGGAATTATGGTCCAATAAAATGTGAATGCCTCAGGTTAGCCTCTTTGCCTTACAGCATTCAACGTATAAACTGAACTTATTACTTTTACACCCTTACCCACATAGTTATGGCAAGCACCCACTCATGGATATTTTGCTATTGATCCAGAAACCATCCTCCCAACTCATGTTTTTCTCCCTTGCTGGCTTTTGTTATTTTGTAAAAAACAAATTTTTAAAAACCTAATAAAATATATTAATAAAAAACGTCTCTACCTACAGTTTCATACAAGCTTCAATTGGACTGGTTTACTAAACCGCCAAACATAATTTGCAATGCTACTTGGCCTGAGGCAGTAGAAAAGCAATGAAGCTTTGCCTGCCACTGGCACCATGTTGCTATTTTTTTTTTTTTTTAAAAAAAGAGAAGACTTGTTTACTGACACATATGACACATTACCATTTCGAAATGAAAACGATAAAATGGTTTTGGATATCAGTTCTCTCCCCAATCTCAATATGCAAAATGGGAACCACTGAGGAGACAAAAGCAGAAAATGCCCTCCAAATCCACATTTATTGTACCATGCAAGATACAGCTAAAAAAGGATTTAAAACAAAATCAAATAATCACCCATATCATAGAAATTATTTTATAGAGACTATAAAACTAGCTTTTCAGCTGGCTCTTTTTGGAGGGGGTGTTAAGATTTCAGCTGCAGATGTATGTAGGTTTACAATATTTTAATCTTGTTTTAAATCAGACCTCAGGCTTTGGAATGGAGCAATTTTTTAAATCCCAATTAATGTCACACACAAATCTACCAGACTATGGTGCTTGGCACAGATGCCAAGGGGGAGAACGGAAGGAGCCGCTTCCATATTCACCTAACTGCAGTTTTTCGTTTTCAGATTATAGCCTGTGTGTGTCTTGTGGCAGTGGGAATATAAAATGCGGTTTCAAAAATTATTACTGGGTTGTAAAGTTTGCTGGCCTACTATGACATCCACCCTGTGCTTGGTGAGCTTTGAACATGGCATTAATGGATCATTAGGTTGTTCCAGGCATTGATGTGACTCATACTGCTCTGGTGAGAACTCAATCCAGTTTTAGTTTGGCACAATTGTTTTCTTCTTTTCACAAAGTTTGCAGAACAGAAGCAGCCTAGAGCTGGCTGGCTGGATGATTGCGATAATTCTAGAGAGGCAAAGGGGGCAGCAACTGTGACTCTAACTGAGTATGTTTGTGTGTTTTATCCATTTGTATGTGCACATTTGTAAATAAGCAGATCAGTACCATGAGCTTTCAACACTTTCCTCTTATAAGGAGCTGGTCCTATAAATATTGACTATACTAAGCTTCTTAAGGAAGTACAAAACACGCACAACTGGAAAAACAAGATGAAGAAAGTTGTGCTTTTTGGAGAAAATTATGCCTTTGTAATGCAGAACAGTGACACAAATGGAAAACGGAGAGAGGAGTTGTAGTGTGCTTAGAAAAGAGAAAGAGGACCTGTGTGGCTGGCTGTGTGATATAGTTAGGCAACCAACAGAGGTTACCTCTCCCTCACTGTACTGCTCAGAGCTCCTTGCTTCAGTAGGGTACAGGAAAAACTACGCTGGTGGATGGAACCGTAGATGACCCAAGTGTGCTCTAGAATAGTGCACACTCATGCTTGAAACAGCAGGTTTGGCAGAATAGCTGGCATCCACTGGCTGAAACTGGAGCTAATTTGTATTAAAAAATACAGAAAAATAGGGTGTGCAAACAAGTTGGAGAAACTTGCAACTTGATTCTAGCATATTGGTCGTGCTATCCATCGGAATAAACTTTGAACACTCTGCTTAGAAAAAATTGTTTGTGAAGTCGCACGTTTCCTTTTCACAATGCTTCATTTTGGGTGTCTGATGTCTAAATCCAAATCATGTGATGTATTTATTACCTTGTATTTTTCCAATGGAAGAAATTCATACTGATTTGAAGCCTTCAATGAAGCTCAATCTGTTGGAGTAACACTGGTTTTCCGTACTAGCTTTGTAGACGCATTTGCCTTGCTTTGCAATGCTGCCTGCCTGCATTTAATTTTTACAAACTGTGAATTACATAAGGTTGCCTTTTGGCACAGCACTAAATCATAGTTCTGTATGAATGAGCCTTGTGCTTGTGCACTCCCTTCTCATTCTTTAGCATGGTGGCGAGAAAAACATGGGAAGCATCTGGTTCCATTTTAAAGAGGTTAAAGTCTGATTAGCTTTTGCTATGGTTTGTCCAAACAAGCCAAGATCATACCACCATTTCTGATCCTGGCTTGTTTGGATAAACCATAATTAGCCATAGCTCCTGGTTTGGAAAGAAAAAAATCACTTTCACAGGTTTAGTAACCCTGTGTGCCCAGCGTGGTTTCACAAGTGCACCCCAGCTCCCTTGCAGGCAAGTTTTGAAAACAGTTTGTGATATGACATGGAAGATTTATTTCTATGTTTTAAACATTGTACACTGCTCAATTACTCATCCAATAATTCTCTGGGTGGCGAACACGAAAATTTAAAAGCCATACAAAAATTAATACAAGGCAAAACATATAATCACAATAAAAATTATAGCCACAATCTGCAACTATATAAAAACAGCATTAAAAAGCACCAGAAGATTCTAAATATTTAAAAAGCATGGCAAAACAACCATGATGTGGGTAACAGGCACGCATCTCTGGGAAGGGCATTCCACAACCAGAGCACCACCACCAAAAAATGTCCCTCCTGGGTAGCTACCATTGCCACAGCATCTGATTCTGGTGTGGGCACCAAGAGAAGGGTCTCTGAAGATGATCTTAGGATCCAGAAACTTATGTCTAAGCGGAAACAATCCTTCAGGTAACTTGGCCTAAAGCTGTTCAGGACTTTAAGGTTAATACCAAAGCTTTGATTTGGTCCGAGTAATGGACTGGCAGCCAACGGAGATGGAGAAGCACACAGAAGCCCTGTGGTGCACCTAAATAGACTCTTTGGAGTGTAGCCTTGGAATATTTTCATTTCACTCTCATGTCTCCCCTCCTGCGGTGATCTCTTCATATATATAAATGATTCCATTTTATTAAAGACTCTTTCCCTTTGTGACTTGACTATACTGACACTTTTAACTAACTGGATCATTTGAACTTTGCCACATACCTTTTGCCTTGCCTAACATAGTCCAAGCATGGCTGTTCTTTTCAGTTTCCCAGAGAAAAGAAGCAAGTTTCAATTCAACTTAGAAGGCTATAGAATATGCATAACTACAGGTAAGATATGCACAATCTTCACTCTTAAGTTGCAAGATATTCATCATCTTTAATAATTAACATTTCTATTCTGTGTCTAGCAGCAAGCAGAGAGCAGTTACAGTTCCACTACATGTGGGAAGTATAAATAAGAACACAGTTACAAATTACCATATTTGTTTAACTGTTCTGTTGAGTCACTCCCACCCCTTACACTTTGGCATTCTTCCAGGTTCTCTCTGAAATTCCACTCTGTTTTGCTCTATGGATGGAGTATACAATTATTAAAATAATGCCATGCAGTCAGCAAATAATGTCATGCAGTCAGCAATATAGTATCATGAAACAGAAAGGGAAAGAAGGCTACCTTTGCTTTTTTTGTCTAACAGGACAAATTTGAATGAGCAACAACAACAACAACAAAGAGAGAAGGAGAAGGGAAAAATGTCAATGAAGAGAGGAAAAAAGATTTAACTACATCCCTCAATTTGCCAAAAGTTGCTATTATTTCAGAGCAACTAGAGAAAGTTACTTGGCTCCATAGCTTTTCAGCTTGGGGTCTTCCCAAGGATCCATTCTGTTTTATATGTTATTCAACATCTATATGAAATAGTTGGGTTCCATCATATGTGGAGTTGGGAGCACAGAATCTTTATGCTGCTGGCACTCAGTTTTAGCTCTCGATTTTATCTCAATCTGGAGGTGCTATGCAGGTGTTGAACTTGTGTCTGGAAGCAGTAATGGGCTGGATCGGGGCCAATTAAACAGGCTGAAAGCTGACAAGATGGAGGTTCTGTGGGTGGATGGCTCCCAAGTCCAGGAATTAGGGGAGCAAACTCTTCTGCGAGGGGTTGAAGGAACAGATTCATATTCTGGGAGTACTCCAGGATTCCAACTTGTCACCAGAGTCTCAAATCTCTTCTGCGGCTAGAAATGGTTATGCCCAGCTTTGGCTGTTTCACCGGAACATGCAAAACCAAAAACATTTAACAATTTCATCACAGAGTGTACTTAGGATGAGCTGCCCAAAGAGTTGCCAGTTTCATTAGCTAAGAAAAAGATGGATTGCCTTAACATTCATATCCATCTCTTCAGCCGCACTCTCAAGAGACAACCTTAGGCCTCCTTTCTCAGAAAACAAAAAACCTAGAACGGTAAGCATCTTATTGTAACACTTATTAGGAAGAAGCAACAACTAAACATGTACATACTCATATGCAGGAGGATCAAAACTAACATCCTGCATAAGAATTCTAATTAGGGAGTCTAGATAAAATAATAATAAAGAAAATGAAACTAAACATCAGAACGAAAGAATGCCATATTATTGATTTCCACCAAGAACCTAGTTTAATAACAGCTTTGCTTTAAGGTCCGAGTTGTCATCGTTAACACAAACCAAAAACTAAGCAAATATTCCAACTTCTTGCCAGGACTTGCCATTTTAGATTATTTTCCATTGCTGTACTGCGCACCTCTGACTGCAAAGACATTTTACAACTCTTTGTCCAGTCTGTATCAACAGTACTGACTTAGTTCTGGGTATCTCACCTGCAGGATCCTTCTGTACCTTTATTGACTCATCACCAGAAATGTGCATAAATAGATGTGACAATCCCCCCAAAAGGTAGAAAGGACCTTGTGCAGAATTTTGCTTCCTATTACAAAGGAACACGGTGGAAGTTCTAGATAGTAAGTGAATTTTTGGTCCCTAGGATGTACAGAATAGATTGGCAATTAAATAAAAATAATTAAAGGTGCATCACTGTGTACTCACTTGCCCAGCAAAAGTTGGTATAGTCACTGCTCCCTCTGCAGAGTAAGTTGAAATTGTCTTTGTTTAATACTATATTTATGTGTATAAAGCTATGTCAAAATATCATGGGTAACTTTAACCAGTAACTTTAAGGGAAATCTTATTCCATATCAATATTAAATAATAATAATAAAAAATCACACAAATGGGCTGAAGTCCAAAGAACTACTGCGGCACACCCAAATGCTTGTACTAACTTGGTGGGTTTTCTTTAGATAGTTACCTCACCCGCATTGCCACAGCACAAGCTACTTTTTAAAACTTCCCCTTTAAAACAGGTTTGCCATGTAGAATTGGTGTGAGGGTGGAGGAATGTGTTTGGAGAGGGTGCAATTCAAGAAACAAGCATGGATGAGTGGTTTTTTGCTGTGGCTACGATTTCTATTTCCAGTAAGAAACAGATTAAATTTTAAGGCATCTTTGGACTTTTAAAAACACTAAGTACACTGTTAACACATCATACAAATAAATAATAATTTCTAACTTGGGCTCCAACACTTGATACATGCAGTAAAAGTTCCCACTGTATATTGATGATATCATCCTTGGAATCCAATGCACCATGAGATGCTACTCATCCTGGCAACAACAAGAACGGATTCTGATCTACCTATCCTACAGTATACAAGCACTAGAGGTAATGTGTACCCATCCTAAATTCAAGATTCCCTCCTAAATCCAGCACAGCTACCCCCATAAATTTCTGCTATATGGGCACACCAGTGAGCCGCAAGAGATCAGCTAAGATGCAATCAAACGTAACCTCTCACAAGCAAAAAGGATCCACCTGCAGAGGAGACTGCCACCTGCATGTCAGTAAGATCCACTGTTTGTCCTTAGAGCCTCCCAAGCAGCCTCAGCATTTGATGCAATTTGATCATTAAATCACCCCACAGAGAGAGAGAGATGCAGCAGAACTACCCTCAGAGGAGGCACACTCAGACAGCAACTCAGAAACACAGGGGTAAAGCTCCTCAGAGGGCAGATAGTTCTTACACATCCAAAGAGCTTTGTTTTTAGTTATGTAAACAAGAGAAGAATGCCGTCAGTTTTAATTGCGGGATGGGGGGGACTGCCTCAGCTTTCAGAAGTTTGGGCAACTCTCTTCTACTATCAAATTTCAAATATTATTTTTTAACAAACTATTCTTCTCTACATTACTGGATGCATCTGAATACTTAATGGTGGAAGCAGTCTTTATCACTAAAAGTTAGTGAAATATTAGTTTCTGCTTAACAAACATTAAAAAACAGTTTCAGTTCTTTTTCCATTAACAAATAAATTCCACTGGTTTCATAAATATGTTCAAATCTTACAGCAAAAAGAAATGTGAACTATACACAGCTACGTTTTTAAAACATTACCTGAAATCTTAAAACACCAAAAACAAACAGGAAAAGGCTGTACTGAAAGGGGAAGCATCTCTAAGCCCCAACGGTACTAACAGCAAAAAATGGTATAAAGTGGTTCTTATATTAACATCCTATTTTTTTTTATGCATTCACTCAATCCTTTACTGCTTGCACATTAACACTTCAGTTGTGACGCACAACTGATTTAACAGTACTTTTCATGTTGCCCATTATGTATCTATCTTGATTTTCAGTATCTAAACTGCCCTTGCAATGACAATCAAAAACTATTTAAGTGTTCATTTTACAGATATTTTTGAAAGCTATTAAAAGGCCGACTGCCAACAACTTGCTATAGAAATGCTGTACCCTTCTATATTCTTCAGTAAGCTTTTCAGAACTATCTGTACTTCTGTATTACATATAAAACCATTTATATATAAACCTCTGGTCAATGCAATATTTAGACTCTTAAAGAAAGTATTGCCAATTGTAATTGTTTATTACCAAGATAACCCCTTTGAACTTGCACACATCTAAGGCTTTAGTTTACATAAAGTACACATCTTTAATGTGAAGATTTGCATCTGAGGCCATTCACTGAAATCAGCATCAATAAGCTCCTCTAGTCACATTGCAAATAATTTTGGCATTTCCCCCAGAGGTTTCTGCCTCCTAACATAGTATGTACCAATACTGAACTTTAAATTATCCCAAGTATATCCACAACTTATAAAGAGGCTTGTTTCATCATGATAAAAACAAGTGAAGAAATGAATCTTCTTATTACACTTTTTCCCCATGTGAATCCAGATCAGGTGACCCAATCAAGCCTCATTAAACATACTATTTGAATGAACACACCAGTTAATATCAAACTTGAGAAGTCATAGATTGGAAGACTTTCTCTGTTAGTAAAAAAGGAGATTTAATTCGGCATCCTGTTAATGCGTTTCATCATCAAGATACTTATCAAGACACTTATCAAGCTGTTAACATTTATTTTGAAAGGGCTATCCAGACAAATAAGCTTTCATTAAATCCATTAAATGTGGTCACTTTCACAGCACTTTGTAAACAAAATTTCACCCAGACTTTGGGGGAGCCTACCAGATAAGCAGAGAGCAGCTACACAGGTTCCCTATGGCAGGAGATTACCGAATTTTTTGCACCATAACACTCACTTTTTTCCTCCTAAAAAGTAAGGGGAAATGTCTGTGCGTGTTATGGAGGGAATGCCTACGGGTGGCATGCCTACGGATTTTCCTCCTCTAAAAACTACGTACGTGTTATGGTCGGGTGCGTGTTATAGAGCGAAAAATACGGTACATCCTGATATAGGGAGCTTGCTGGGGAGAGGTATCCCTGTCAGACTCATTCTTATTAGAATTACACTACTAGGGAGCAGAAAATCATTTGTTCATTTTACTGGCATCAAAGAAGAATCTTCATTTGTTCAAAGAGTATCGTGTCTAGTTCTAGGATGCACCAGGGACTCCTTCCTAACGGTTTGGTCACTATTCTCCAAGAAATACACAGGAAGCCAAACTTCTATAGATTCCACAAGTTTGCCTCTTGATTTATAGGATAAGCTGGATGCCAAAAAGACAAACTCACCAAGTTTTCAAAATTTCAGAGCCATGGAGAATGCTATTACTATGCTTTAGAGTAAACCCTTAAGTCAAAGGTTTTCGAGTATCAGAATAGATTCAAAATGAGTGAAATGTTCCAGTATGATAGTCAGTTCTCAAATAAGTATTCAAATTTAAGAACTGAATAAAGCAAACTAATCAGCAACTTCAACTAAAGAGATAGTATTTTACCTAGCTGATGAAAGTCAGTGATTGCCTAGGAATGTCCATTCCACAATGAACTAAACCAGTTCTGCTACATAACTGGTTCCCTATGTAGTCTGGTCCCTTAGAACATACCACTATTGTCAATGTCACACAATATGTTTGTGAACAGCTTGTGTCTACAATAGACAACAAATATTGTGTTCATTATATATTTGGCTTGACTTATAGATGCTCACAAAACTAAGCTAGTGTATTTTGCCACAGTACCTAATATTCATTATTGAAGCCCTGCATATTAAAACCCCAGCCTTGCACCAGTACTTGTGTTGTGTCAGCTCCCATGCGTCTTCATCAGGACTGTGCTTAGTAATGTAAAATAAACATCATAGCAGCCTATTTGTCAAACTATTTTGGACAACAAAAATCCCGTTAGATGTCACCTGGAGGCACTCAAGTACAGTTTTCACCTTGGCACACCGTACAAACTACATACAAAGTCAAATTTCAAAAGAAAGGCTATGGCTAATTTTCATGATCTCTGAAGCAACTCTGCTTACAGAGGCTGTAATCCTGAATCTACCGTAAACCATGGAATTTTGCTAAGACTGATTAATTTCTTTCCAAGAACCAAAGCCATTTTAGACAGGCAATCCTACTTCAAATCTCTGAAAGTGCCCATTCTGATTTAGACATTATATATTTGGTCCCACACAAATAGGTTTGATTCTCTTTAATTAGAGAAAGGAAAACCATATCTAGCATTGCCCCAATGTAATGTCATTGTTGGATCCAATGAACCATTTGCGCAGCAATAACAGGACTGATGTGACTCAATGGAAGCATTCAAATGTTAGGTTTGAACAGGGCTTTGGCAACACAGTAACTAGACTTTTGACTGCAACCTCACACAAAACCAATGAAGGTGGTTCCAGCAATTCTGCCACAGAATGTAAGTACATAGCAGACCTATGCAGTACCATATGACACCTTTTTTTGCCATGGCTTTCCTCTCAGTGCAGCATTTTATTTTCCCCCATATTACAAGTCAATGGCAACCATTCAGTGATCCCAGAGAGAATAAAGAATAAAACTTGATCCCACTGGTATGTTTTGTGACTGCTCTATGCCCTGTTTTTCTGAGTCACCCTAGATCTGGCTTTGCTATATAAAATGAGCCACTGTGGATGAGTGGTTAGAATGTCAGACTGGGACCCAGAAGACCAGGGTTCAAATCCCCACTGTGGCCATGAAGCTCACCGGGTGGCATTGGGCTACTCACTCACTGCTTCTCACTCTAATCTACCTCACAGGGTTGTTGTGGGGATTGGGGTGAGAGAACCATTTACAGGTGGCGACCATTTTGCACATGTCCAACTGATGGCCAACATACATGCAGCTTTCAGGCCTGGAGGGGGGCAGAATGGGTTTATGTGTGACCACTGACATGCCAATGACCTAGAACACAATGCCTGTGCAAATGGGAGTTACTTGTATACCACTTAGAGCTCCTTGGGAAAAAAGTGGGGTACAGAATAGAGTAATAGAATGGACATCTAGCCCAATGGTTATCTAGTCCAAAGCACAGAAAAGCGATTTATAAAAACTATAGAAAGATTATGTATAAAGGTGTGCAGTATCTGAAGTCCATCATTCATCTAGCTCCATACTTCTATTCCTCGCTGCACCCACACACAATGCCTTGCTTGCTTTTCATTGCTCTCACCAACTTGCCAGCATTCGAAATTCGTCAGGTGCAGTTTGATGTCTCCATCATCTGGAGCTGCATGCCTGGGAATCCTTGCATCTTGACTCTTTTCACACACGAGTTCTACCCGTTATATTTTATCTGCACAATCAGAATGAATTTCAGCAACCAAAAAGCCATATTGAGAAATTTGGTTTTAGGACTACCTGGCCCCCAAACGGCAACTAGGGCTATCCATTTTGGTGATGGCAACCCTGGTTTAAGGAGCCTCTTGGCACTTAGCTTATGTATCTGAGATTCTAACGCTGCAACTTATATGGGCACCCTGTTCATTCCGAACCACGCTTCAGGCAGCCACCATCTCCAATGCCATCCTTCCGCTCAGGTGCGAATACAAAAAATCACAACCCAGCCATTCCAACAGAAGGCGGCGACGACGACACAAACAACTGTGTGCAATAGACGTGCATGGCGGCAGCAGGCGGAGCAGAGAAGAAGGGAGCCCATTCCCTCTCCAAAACATGTGGCGAGCAAAACGAAAATAAAGTCGGCTGCCACCAGAGGCCCATTGGCGTGGTTGCTGCCCAGGACCCAATACCGAGAAGGCCCGGCTCAGATTCGGAGATGCAATCCTGCGCGCACTCAACTCGGCAGGACCTACTTTGGAGTAGGCGCAGGATCGAGCTGTCTGCCAGGGCGAAAAGCAGCAGCTCGCGCGTGGGGAAAAGCGCGCAGGCGAGAAAAGGGGACGGAGGCGCGGGAAAGCCCTCCCAGCTGGGCCTCCACCTTCTCCCGCCGCCTCGCCAGCGCTACCACCCGGAGCCCTCCCAAGGCGAGGCCCTCCCAAGCCCCACCTGAGGCGGGCCCGGCCGGCGCCTCCCCTCCACCAACTCCCAGGTGAAGAGGCGAGCGGCGGGCCTCGCTGAGGACGGAGCGAGGGTGCCTCGCGTGGGGGGAAGGCCAAGGGGGTCGAGCCCCGCTTGCTCCCGTAACGCCCTGCCCGGCCCTCCCGCACTCACGATGGTGACGCTGGCCTTGCGTAGGTCGCGGTTCTCCTCCTGCAGCGCTTTGCACTTGAGCTTGTAGGTCTCCAGCTCGATCTTGAGCACCTTGTTCTCCTGCTGCAGCGACGCCAGGCGGTTCGTCAGCTCCTCCAGCCGGAACGGCGAGATCACGATGCCGCCCGCTTTGCTGCCCCCCGAGGAGCCAGGCCCCGCTGGGCAGCCGGGCAGAGACACCCCCGGACCGCCGCCGCTGCCCCCCGCGCCGTCCGTGTCGCTCTCGCTGGCGCTGTCGGCCATGCCCGGCCCTGGGGAGGCGGCGGCTCCTGCTGCTGTTGCACACACCTCAGCGCGCCTTCCTGCTCGTCTGCCCGCCTCTCCGGCAGCTGCGGCTGTGCTGCTGCTGCTGCTGCGAGGCACGGAGGCGGGGTCGGCGGCCGAAGCTCACCGCCTGGGCCGAGCAAGCGACGAGAGGCTGGCGCACGCTCCGTCCGCGCCGAATATGCCGCTCTCGCTCGGCTCCAAGAAGGGAGCTGCCCGCTTCCCCCGGCGGGCCCACAGCGACGCCGGCCGCGGCCTAGGGATACTGCAACGGATACAGCCAATTTCCATGACTGCCTGGGCGGAGACAGCGCCGCCGCCGCCGCCTCCTCCCTGGGCGGAACCTCAATCTGCACGCCAAAAAAAGAAAGGCGTCGCCAATAGTCTCTAGGTAAAGCAGCGCCGCCGCCGTTGCCTCAGGTGAGCTTCGGGCGGCACGGCCTTCAGGCCCACCAGAACTTGCAGCCCGAGTTATATATATGAGAAAGTAAGTCGCCCACCACCACCCACCCCCGGTTGGACTGGCTTCTGAGGGGAAGGTGCGCGGCGTTGCCTTGCTAGGCGCTCTAAGGCCTTGTGTACAAGCAGGTACTTCGGGGTAACTGCCCTGCCACGGGTTGCGTGACTTATGGGTTGTAAAGTTACCTCACGACTAAAGCAAAAGCCCATGGCAACATACCCAAGTTTTATTTCAGATGGCACTTTTGACACATAAGAGCCTGCTTTGTCAAGAGTAAGCAGTGGAAATGGGTGGGGTCCCATGTGAGGGAGAATACTTGCAGGCCGCTATGGCAAAATGAATGCACTACTACTACTACTACTTTATAAGCCGCCTTTCTGACTGGGTTACCCCAGCCATTCTGGGTGGCTTCCAACGAATTAAAACACAGTAAGACATCAAACATTAAAAACTTTCCTACTATACAAGGCTGCCCACAGAGGGCAGTTATTTGTTTCATTGATATCGGATGGGATACACTCTTCAGCAAAACTTGCTTTCAGCCCTGCCTTCTCTACAACACAGTCCCCGCTCATGTTTACAGTGGAGGCATGTTTCAATGAGTTCTCTGGTTTTTCCCACATAAATGCACACATGGCCTCATTGAACACAGTGAATCTTCTGAGTAAACTTTGCATAAGAGCCCACTGCTAGTCTACTGCTGTGCTTGAGTTTTACGACAGGATTCGGTTATGAAAGAAACATCTAAAAAGGGGTCTCATAGTAGCCTGAAAGTCATGCCTTCTTTTCTTCAAGATCCCAGTCCCAGATTAGACTCCCCCATTTTTGATTTTGAAAAAACAAATCAGCGTAGAATGCAAGCCTTTGCAGAATTAGGCATGCCTACATTTGCTCATTTGAAAGGCTTATTCTTCTTTGGTGATCACTCATAGCTGAGTAAGATTGTCTCCCATTAACACAGTTTTAACAATGAGTCCGTAAATGAATGTGGAGTCCTGCCTTCTTACTTGTAACCAGACCTAAATTTAGATTCACCAAATCTAAGCAGCATTGTGGACTTGTTTTTTCTTAAGTTCAGTTTGTTTTGTAATGCTATGACTTGATAACATCTCAATCCTTTCTAGATGTAAGGGAGAACGAGGTTGTTATCTTGGCCAAGGTTCTGCAGAGTAGGTGTGGCAGTGGGTAATATGAAAGAGCCAGTGTGGAAACTCAGATCTTGCAGCATTCCTTCCACTTAGTTCAGTGCTAAGCTCCTTGAGCACTGGCTTTTGTTTTTCATACCGCTATTTATTTATCTTTTGGTTGCTGCACACAGGGTTCTGCTATGGTGCAAATAACTTTATTTTCCCCTGGTGGTACTCTTAAATTACAGCTACATTGTCCCCAGTCTTCTTATATCTGGGGCAGGGGGTGGTAACATGGTGCCCATAGGCATAGTGGCATCTTTGAGGTCTTCTCCTGGTGCCCTTGAAACCTCTGAGCCGACCCCAAGTCCCCACTCACTGCTCCCTCAGTTGTAAGATGGCGAGGGTGCTGTTTTTATCCCTTGAAATGTACAGAGCTGAAGGAGGAAGTTGGAAGAGAGACACCCTTTCCCACTTCCTCTTTCAGCTCTATGTGCTTTTCAAGGCTCAGTTTAATTCTTTTGGATCTCAGTTTAACCATGAACCTAGAAAGCTTGGCCCCTGATCTAAGGGGATGCTGTATGTGTGATATGGCATAATAGTGATGCAAGGTTCTCTAAACCTGCAGATGGCAGCCAGTGAAGTGGAGCAGGAGGGGTAAAGAAACTCAACCGTCTGATGAATTATTGTTGAATGTTGAGAGATCTTAGTGTTACTTGAGAAAGATGAGCAAGAGGCATGAGGCTGCTGTTTTCTGTAGCAGCCCTATGTGTCTGCTGCAGCATCATGTTGGCTTCGTTTCAGTTACCGTATTTTTTGGGGGGGAAATAAAGAAAAAAATTTTTATTTCCCCCCCAGGTGCAGGGCTGGAAGAACCAGGTCGGGGAACAGCAGCAAGGCGCGCTCTGCCTCCCCGCTGTCCTCCGAGCTTGTGGGGCTGGCTATGGGGAGAAGTGCGCTGATCCCGGGACTGCAGGCAGCTCTGCGCGGCCATCCAGAGCGGGGCGGGACCTCGCGCCCCGCTCCCGGTGGCCGCGCAGAGCTGCGCTGATCCCGGGACTGCAGGCAGCTCTGCGCAGCCATCCGGAGCAGGGAGTTGTGTCGCCGCCGCCGCCTTCTGTTGGAATGGCTGGGTTGTGAAGTCCCGCCCCGCTCCGGATGGCCACGCAGAGCTGCCTGCAGTCCCGGGATCAGCACAGCTCTGCGCGCCACCAGGAGCGGGGCGCGAAGTCCCGCCCCCCTCCCGATGGTCGCGCAGCTGCCTGCAGTCCCGGGATCAGCGCAGCTCTGCGCGGCCACCGGGAGCAGGGCGCGAAGTCCCGCCCCCCTCCCGATGGCCGCGCAGAGCTCCCTGCAGTCCCGGGATCAGCGCAGCTCTGCGCGGCCACCAGGAGCGGGGCGCGAAGTCCCGTCCCCCTCCCGATGGCCGCGCAGAGCTGCGCTGATCCCGGGACTGCAGGCAGCTCTGCACAACCCTCGGAGCCGGTCTCCTGAGGGTTGCGCAGAGCTTCCTGAAGCCTGGAGAGCGAGAGGGGTCAGTGCGCACCGACCCCTCTCGCTCTCCAGGCTTCAGCGAAAGCCTGCATTCGCCCCATAGGACGCACACACATTTCCCCTTCATTTTTGGAGGGGAAAAAGTGCGTCCTATAGGGCGAAAAATACGGTACTATATTATTAAGGGGCTAACTATGTGTTCCACTAAATGGCATTATTAGTGAACATGTGGGTTTTTAAAAGTTAAATTTCAGCTGTGGAGATGGCAATTTGCAGTAGAAAAAATGTTACAATTGGCACCAATGTCTAATGCTAATTGTTACATACAGTGAATGGGACAATTTTTATAGAAATCATGAATAGGGAAGAATATCATAGAATTGTAGAGTTGGAAGCTCCTACGAGGATTATCTAGTCCAACCTCCTGCAATGCAGGAATCTTTAACCCAATGTGGGGCTTGAACCCGCGACCCTGAGATTAGACCCTTTGTGCTCTACTGACTGAGCTTTTATAAATCTCTCTTCCCCACTTACTGTGGTACTTATGAAAATTCCACCCCAACACTTGGGCTGCTATTTAACTTAAACACATGCACACAATTGTGATTGCTGATCATGCCATTAATGTAACATTTTAGTTGTGAAATTTGTATCCTGCCCTTTCAAAGAAGCCTGGGGAAACATTATGCGAGCCAGTTGGGTGTTCTCTCCTGGGAGTAGGGTGCTGACTGTTGAAGAGACTCCTTTCTGCTCCTTCTTAAGGACATGAATAGTTAATAAGAAATAGGAGAAGTCAGGTGCTGGAATAGCATACACAAGCAGCCCACTGTACATTTCACATATATGAGCAGTCTTGGGAAGTGTCTAAACAATCCCCCCCCCCCATATTCAAATGGAAGGTATGGTTGTTGTGCTCTGTGACCTTTGCTGTTATTTCAAAGGGAGGAAGAGGATCCAACTTTCTGTTCAAATGAACTTTGTTTTTTTTATCATCACATACCACTTGAGATGGTTGCCTGAGCAAAAGATCCATGGAAGGAAAGAAAGGTGTGTCCTCTCACCATGTTGATAAATTAACTTGTGATGCAGTTGGTGCTCCATGCAGATGCCCTTATGTAAGAACGGCCATACATATGGGTGAAATATTTCGTGCTTTGGTGCATACAAGTATCTCTGTACGCCCTATTAGTGGGATAAAATCTATTATTAGGCATGTGCAGGAGTCAATGCTTTAGTTTTTATTTTCCATTCTTCTCCATGGGAATTCTCAAGCTGGCTTTTGATGTTTCCTTATCCCCACATGGTGATGGCTAACAAGAGTTGTCTCCCATTTAAAAAAGAAATAACAGGTGGGCTTCAGATGGACATAGCACAGACACACACAGCTGAAATTATAGGATAGTCATCCCACATCCTAAGAAGTTTTGGTATATGGTCATGCTTGCCTGCCTGATTAGAGGTATCACTTGAATTTGAGGGAAGGGCAAAATAAGACAGAAAGAAACACTTGTTAAGGGTACAAAACACACATTACTCATGAAAGTGGTGACAATTGTGATAGGGCATGTTGGCCAGTTTTTCTCTTCTTTAGGTGGTCAGCATTAGCATGAGGTCACAATCAGTGTGATGGTATAGTGTGATAGTTTTTGTAAGATGTTGCTGTTGTTTGCTTGTCATATTGTAACACTGTGAGGCATCTTAGGGAAGTGTTAAACAGCTGCATAATGTTGAAACTGAAAAGGTACAGATAACTAATCTTATGTTCTCTGGCATATTGTGGGAGGGAGCAATGTGACAAAAAACTGTTGTGTGAAGGAGCACTTGGCTGACTTTACTTTGTGTCAGCCTTAAAATGGCAATGTCGCTTCTAGGCTCCCTAAAATGTCCCACAACGCCTGCTTTCTCAAAATGAAAATTTGGCCTCTGCAAGCTGGTTCATTGTACTCCCCAAGTCACCTGTTCACAAAGCCCACGTAATTGGTAGTTATTCAATTATTTATGCAGCTGCTCTGGCTTGTAGCAAAAGTAGTAATTCTTGTAATGGCGGTGTATGTGGGATTTAATTATCTCTTACCATAATAGTTATTTGTTTGTCCTGCTCCACAAAGGTCTTCTCATTTAATCCTCATTTAATAGTTCTCTAATGGCATATTCTGTCATGTAGTTGCCCTGCTTCATCCTTCTAAGGATAAGAAATTAGACTCCTGTGCACACTTATGCCCAAGTAAACCTCATTGAGGGACGTGGGTGGCGCTGTGGTCTAAACCACAGAGCCTAGGGCTTGCTGATCAGTAGGTCGCTGGTTCGAATCCCCACAATGGGGTGAGCTCCCATTGTTTGGTCCCAGCTCCTGCCCACCTAGCAGTTTGAAAGCACGTCAAAGTGCAAATAGATAAATAGGTACCGCTCCGGCGGGAAGGTAAACAGTGTTTCTGTGTGCTGCTCTGGTTCGCCAGAAGCGGCTTAGCCATGCTGGCCACATGACCCGGAAGCTGTCTGCGGACAAACGTCAGCTCCCTCGGCCTATAGAGCGAGATGAGCGTGCAATCCCAGAGTTGTCTGCAACTGGACCTAATGGTCAGGGGTACCTTTACCTTTAAGACTCATTGAACATAGCAGGACTAGCTTCTAAGTAACCAAGCATAGGATCAGCCCCCCCCCTTTAACTTTGGCATTTTGATTCATAAGCAGACAAACCTTGTAATATTTTTGGGGCAGTGGCAAGGAGACCTGCTTGAGCTGGTGTTGTATACTGACTGAGGCTGCAGTCTTACTCACCCTTACTTGGGAGCGAGGCCCGTTGCATTCAGCGGTACTTGTTTCTGAGTAGACACAGGATTGCACTGTGAGGCACTGAATACTATACTGGTATGTGTTTAATGCAGTGATGGCCAAATTTGGCCCTCCAGCTGTTTTGGGACATCATCCCTGACCACTGGTCCTGTTAGGTAGGGATGATGGGAGTTGTAGTCCCAAAACAGCTGGAGGGCCAAGTTTGGCCATCACTGGTTTAATGATTGTGAAGAATCTTGGCTGCTGACACCCCATGCATTTCAAGCACATACCCCTGCCCAAAATAATCCTGGGAACTGTAGTTTACTTCTCATAGAGCTACAGTCCTCAGCACTCTAAACAACCTGCAGTTCCCATGATTCTTTGTGGTGGTGGGGAACATGTTTTAAATGTATTGAGTGTTCTCAGTCAACTTCCAGAAACTTCATTCAGCATGACCAATTGTGAGGAATGATGGTAGTTCAACATCTGGAGGGCAGTAGGTTACATCTGGAGGGCACTCTAACTTACGAGGAGTTCCACACATGCATCTATAATCAGCTTAGAGCCTCTGTCCTTGCCACATGTGAATTTTGATACTGCAGGAGATAATAAAGAAGAGAACTTGGAATGTATATTGCAGCTACAGTAGGTTTTACATTTGCATTATAGACTCATTTAAGAAGCTTTTTAAATGCCTTTTTATCCTTAAGAGTCTGCTCCAATCACTGAAAGACCCCCCCTTTCTCTCTGACTTGCAATTAAATAGCTGTAAAGAGTACACTACAGATGGCATTATGGTTTTGGGAAAGCAGACAGCAGGCCCCATTTTCCTTGTAAATGCTAGCATTTTCAATTTTCAGTATTCAAATGACTCAGGAAAAATACATACTGCATCAATAAGCTTGCTCCTCAATGAATGAATTTTAAAAAGGCAGAAAAATAGGAACTAAAATGTCAGCATTTGAAAGCTATCCTCTTAAGTGGTTTGGAAGAAATTGTGGCCTGTTACCTGAGATATGGAAACCATAGCCTGCATTTTGCCATGCAGTGGAACTTGAGAGGAAGATGTGGGCTGCAATGCTATACCTGCTGTCCTAGGAGTCAGCCCCGCTGAACTCAATAGGACTTACTTCTGAGCAGTGTTTTTTTCCCCCCTAAGAAAATGTTTAGCGGTGCTCTCATTTTCCTACTCATATTGAAATACTGCCCCTCAATGAGACCAAACTTAGATTCACAAAATGTTTAGGAGTATTCATCCCCCCAGAAAAAAAGCACTGCTTCTGAGTAAATATGCTTAGGATTGTGCTGTTGAGTGCCTTACAAGAAGATACTTGCACTATGCTAGGTAAAAGCTAGTATTTAAATAATGCATTTAAAAAGGGAATATGTTTTGGGGAGAGGAGAGGAAGTAACAGCTTGAAACCTGAAATTTAGTATTTCCTGCAGTTATTTTTTCTTCTTTATTTATTTACTGGCCAAGGAGTGGAAGGGGGAATAGGTGCAGCCATAGAACTTCATTTGATATAGAACATTACAGCTGGGCAAGGGTAATTACTCGGTTTCGTAAAACAGGACAAGAGTCTTTTGAAGAGTGGAGTTCTACTTCTAGGCCACTAGCTATATAATTGATTAAAGCATCTTGCTTTCTGAGCAATTGATTTTTCACCTTTTAAAAATATTTTCTCTTAAAAGAGTAAATATGGGGGAGGGCTGGCCAACATATCAACAGTTACTAATAAAAGAGCATGGTGAGGTAAAAATAAGACCTTATGAAAAGGTTAAGAACTATTGCAACAGCTGGCTACAATATCACCAGGTATTGCATATCTTCAACCAAGATAAAAAAATAGGATTTGAACAGAAAACATCAAAATTGCAAAGTGAACTTCTGCAACCAAATAGGAAAATAATATTGAAAATATACAGCTTGCTCCTTGAATGGGAACTGAAAGATGAGGTAATAAAAGAACCAATGATAAAATTGTCACAAGAGCTGGGCCAGACAATTCACTTAGACAGATGGGAAAGACTATGGAAAACCGATATAAATTTTACAGCGTGCTATTTGATTAAGGAAAACATAATGAAGATGTTTTACCATTGGTACCTCACCCTAGTAAAACTATCAAAGATGTACAAAAAACAATCAAATCTCTGTTGGAGATGCAAAACAGAGGTGGGGACGATGTACCAAAAGTGGTGTGGGTGCAAAGTGGTGAAACAATTCTGGATTATGATACAGTAAGAGCTTAAAAAGATATTTAGGAGTTCAATCTCTAAAAAACCAGAGGCATTTTTGCTGGGTTTAGTATTGAGTGACATCCCCAACGATAAAAAGAATATATTCGCAACCGCAGCAGCCAGAATCGTAGTGGCGAAAAATTGGAAAACTGATAAAATACCAGCATTATTAGAATGGAGAGCCAAACTTCTTGAATTCGCGGAGATGGCAAAATTAAGAGCACCAATCAGAGGCTGCTCTAATCAAAAAATTAATAAAGTGTGGGGATGTGTTAAGGAATACATGAAAAAAGTTGGTGCTGGAGCTTAAAAATTAATATGCAAAATTTTAAAAGGTGCAAGGAGATAGGATAATATACTAAGGATGGAATATCAAATAAAGTGAGTAACGCAACAATAACAAAAATAATAGTAGGCAAAGATCGCACACAGGTGGAGGGAAGTACTGGGTTGTGGGGGAGGGAGGTGAAGGCATTGAAATTGTTAAAGATTGGCATAGGATTTAAGAGACTTAAAATAAGGAATTAAAATAAGGAAAGCAGAAAGCAGCAAGAAATATCAAGTAAAGGTATTGGAGAGGAGATCAGTGTAAATGAAAACATAAGACTTATGGTTTTGCTATATATGATTTTATTTTGGAGTTGTCTGTTGTAAAGAATGTACATTATGTGAATAAAACAATAAAATCAAAAAAATAGAAAAAAGTATTTTCTTTTTATTATGAAGTCCCTTTTTCTTTCTTGCAAGGTGCCTGTATTTTCAACTGTTACACAATAGGTGGAAATCCAGCAGGGTATTCTTCTCAACATAAAGTTGCAGACATGAAAAACCATTCACCTGCTGAATTTCTGCCTGCCATGTAGCTGTTTAAAGCACAATAACCCTCTCCCCAAAAGGTGGGAACCCCCCCCCAAAAAAAGAGGAGTGATAGAAACTTGCTTTTAAAAAAGAAATACATGAAGGTTCTGATAGACATGATAGATTTCTTTTTCACTAGGAGCAAAATTCTGCCACTCATTGTACTGTCATAGTCATATTGATTCCTGTATCTTTTACAGAGAAACTGAAGCAACACCAACAATCAGCAAGACTTCTGCCTTCTCCCCTTGTTGTGTCACATAAGAGCAAGGTATGTAACTTCATTGCTGGAGGGGTAAGCTTAGATGTTGCTGCTCTGGCGGATTGTAATACCTGTGAGGATCCTAGCACTGCCGTTGAAATGACTGGGATGTGCTGTAGGCCTTGAATAACCTCCATTGCTGTTGCTTGTTCTTTATCTGGCTAGGCATGCTGGTTGATTGTAGCATAAAAGGCACGTAGGCAGGTCCGCTGAAGCCTGAACCTTCTCTAGCATTCTTGACTGTGTTCCAGGAGTGGGATGCAAGGACTGTAGGAGGCATTTCCCCCAGTAATATTTTAGTTTGTTATAATGAATGCTGATGTACATTGGCACAGTATCAGGAAAGTTTATAATCCTGAGCAGAGAGTTTGTGGAATGGTTTGAATCGTTTGATTCTAGTGTTTGTATTGTATACAGTGGTACCTCGGGTTAAGTACTTAATTCATTCCGGAGGCCCGTTCTTAACCTGAAACTGTTCTTAACCTGAAGCACCACTTTAGCTAATGGGGCCTCCTGCTGCTGCTGCGCAGCCGCTGCACGATTTCTGTTCTCATCCTGAAACAAAGTTACTACCCAAGGTAGTACTTCTGGGTTAGCAGAGTCTGTAACCTGAAGCGTATGTAACCTGAAGCGTATGTAACCCGAGGTACCACTGTACCTGGATGAGTCTGGCAATATGTAACATGTTATTTCACTTGTTAAAAGGGAAAGTCGCAAACCATGTGTACTGGCCACATTTAAAGCAGGTTTGGAGAAAGCTAGAAAGTGGGCATTTCTTGCATTTGAAGTGTAAGCTGGGCTGAGGTGCTTTTTGATTCTAAGATACAGTTGCAACATATAGAACATAATAATTTCCATGCCCCCCCAGCAAAAATAAATAAATCCTGGTGGAGACATATATTATTTTTAGTGTTAGAGATTGCCTTTATAAAAGTATTTCTACATAAATGCTCAGAACTCTCAGTGCTCACAGCACTTGTTAGGAAAGCATCTTCAGTCAGTCTTTACAGATGTACAGTGTAGATTTGGAGATTGCTGGAGTAATTTTAAGTCACTGCAATTTACCTTTCAATTGTAGCACCAAGATGCTTGGGGATAATTTTCTTACAGTTTTCCAAGTGTTTTTGTTGCCAGCGGCCAACACTTTCTATTCATGATTGCTCTTTCTTTGACTTTTGTACAAAATACACACCTTGCAAAAGAACTCCAGACATGGGGAAACGTTGAATAAAGTATGACCAATTAGCATTATTATACAGCTTAAAAAAACAACCACCGCCAACCTGTGATTCATTGCATCTATATTACCCTCTTTGCTATAGGGACCAGGACTGGAAATAGTCATGTCTGGAGATGTCTAGCTGCCACCAAAAATAGCATCCTGACATTTTCTTGTCCTCTGTGCCCTGGTAATGTCTGCTACTGCGAAACCCATGTCACAATTTCTGGGTGCTGTGGTGATCTCCACCACATTCCACTTGGACTGCCCTTTATGATGACTTGTAGTGCACTGATGTTACAGTGTATGCTCTGTTGTATTATGCTGTGTACACCCTCTTTGTTTACTCTGCATCCAGTCAGTGCTTTTTTCTGGGAGTTCTCAAGGGTACGTAGTACCAGCACCCTTTTTTCTAGAAGAAAAGCACTGCATCCAATGACCTCCCATTGCTAGTTTGGGAAGGTGTACACACAACATTAGCTACAATCTATATCTATCCTGTCATTTCCTATGAAATACTGTGTTTTGATGCATTTTCCCACAAACTATATTTGATCTAAATTGATAAAAAGAAAGGCCTAGCTGCATCTTAAGCTGGTAATGTGTACACAGCCATAAACTCTCTGGGGAGACAGGATTTTGCTACATGCCTGCTGTCTTGACTAGTTCCAGACTAGTGCACTATTGCCACCCAAGTTACCTACAAAAATAAATGGACAATTTTTAATATGTGGGGAGATGAAACAAATGCTTTATATTGTATAAATAACTAAAGTGATATTTAGTGTAGTTCAGCTCAGAAATAATACTTTTCAACAGAGATAGTTCACACGTGCAGTTATTTAAGTCCTCATGTACTAATTAAATCTAGAGAACAAGTGATGAATATTCGTGAGTAGAATTAATCCATGAATAGAATTAATACTTTTAAAGAGAGATAACAGTATGCTACTATGTTAACAGAATTTAAGTATTTATGATTGCAATCCGGTGGTGGTACTACACACTTACGTGCTGGGGAAATAGTCCTTTTGTCACTGAAAAGTTGCAAATGGCTCAGTCGTACTAAATGAGCATTGATCATTTGCCTTCTATTCTATTTTCGGACTCTTATCTGTGTTGATTGCAAGCTACGAGTTGCTGGTTGGAAGCCCAAAGTTGTGCAGCATTTTATTTTTTTAATTCTTCTGGAGTTTTAAGTTCCAAATCAATATAATATGAGGATATTTATCATCATAATGACTGTTCTGGAGTACCCCAAGGATGAGCTAAGAATCTGAACACTGATTAAAAGACATAAGGGATCAACACTCCCCTCAGAAGTAGGAGGACAATGATGGACAGAGTGGAGGAAGCTGAAGCTGTGAGCCAAGCACTTAGAGAAGCCCTGTGAGGATGTTTTATTTGCACATTTGTTTATTTGCCTATCGAACATATGGCTGGTGCATAACTTGGAGTAATGGTTCTAATTAGAAATGGTACAAGAAACACCACTTGTATCTGAAAGTGTTCCACATGTGAGTGAAAGGCAAAATACCTATTCTTCCAGTGCATCTAGTGAAATGCACTCCACAAAGAATTGATGGCTGGTGTTCTCCATGCATCATTTTCAATCTGCTACTATAATCTTCCTCTTTTCTGCAAGGGAGTTTGCCCATGTCTTCTCTTCATTGCTTTGCTACTGAAGGCAGGAGACAGGTTCCATCATAAGGCGAGCCACTATGACATCAGCAGCCCAACCTGACATCAGTAGCCAGTAGCATCCACTGCACAGGAATGAAAGATGGGAAGCAGGGGTGAGACCCTGAGTTAAAGGGATGACATGGAAGCAAGCAGTGTATGGAGGGAAGGTGATGAAGTCAAAGAAGAATTCAAGCAGTAAGTCTGGGAAAGAAGGTGTGGAAGAAGAAGAGCTTAAGGAGACAGAAGCTGGATCAGGAGAAGCTTGGAGGCTTACAAAATGAGAAGAAGCCAATATCAGAGAAAGAGAAGAGGTGGTAGGAGTTTGAGGGAAGATGTGAAATAATGCAGCAGGCAGAGGAGGCATGAAGGCAAAGAGAAGGGAGGGACCCAGAGAAGAGAAGGTAGGGCAATGCCGCTTGGGAGCAGGAAAACTTGGGCATACAGTCTCTCTTTGTAACCACATTTTCAACATGCGCCACTCCCACCATTTCCACAGGAGTATGAATAAATACCACAATATACATATAAGTGAAGAGTTTTAACACAATTTATTTTATGCTTAAATAATCAACTAGATCATCCAGTGTTTGTGTTTTCTTCATACATATTTAATTAGAGCTATTATCAATGAAACCTGTTTTCATATGAAGATAATTAACAAATTAAAGTATTTCACCAAAAACCCAAATAAAAATGCCCTTTAAAACACAGCAGCCTTAGCAACCTAATATTACACTGCTAGAATGATTACAGATGATTGGCTTACTTAAAGATTCTACATCTTAGAGCCAGTACACAATACAGTAATATTTTTACAGCGTGCTGCCAGTCTGTTAGCTAAGAATTTCTCTTCATTTCTTTTTTTTTTATTTAAATATCCCAAACTTGTGCTGACAAGAGCACCAACCCACTTCTAAAAGCTGCAAGCATATTCCCCCTGGTATAAAGCAAGAACAGATAGCACCCCCCTCCCTATAATGCAACTACTGTATATGTTATGGTTTCTTTAAATTTCAGGTCGTTTCCATTGAAAAAATTGGCAACAGCAACAAATATTAGATGAAGGGCTTTGTGTTTACAGGTAAAGGGCACCTTCCGCCAAGCACTGCTGCTGTGTAACCAGCCTTCGTTTTCAGTGGCGGTTGTGCTGGAGCCCACTGCAAGCCCCATTTAAATGCTCGGGGGGTGGGAGGGGCCTTAGCAGCTGTGCTTGGTTGATTGCACCCCCCAGAGTTTTATTTGTCACATTGCGGCCTAGTGTTTGCAAAACTGGAAAAGATTTCATCAAAATAAGGTGAATCGCATGCATCAAAATATTAGTACTCTGAAGAAAAAAAATGTTTTTTTCACAGAACTACAGAATTCCTCATTTTAGGAATCATTAAATTTGCAGCAGATTTTAAAGATTTTTTTAAAATCAAGCTAGCGTTTTGCATATACAAACATTATAATTGCTAAATATACAAGAATCTGTGAAGATACACCCAGAATACCCCTGCAGGTGTAGCCGTTTGAGACACTGATTTCTGTTCAACATGAATGCAATATTCCGTTTGTGAGCTAAGAATTATCAACATTTATTCTACTTCTCCTTAGAATTTATACAGTGTTATTTATTTACAGTGAAACTATTGATGTTAGTTATTTTTTTCCTTAAAAAAAGAGAAAAAAACGAAAGAGTATTTTATTACCCTGACAGTTTGGGTCCAAGAAAAATAAGGCGAGCTGTTGTGGATTTTAGTAAATTTTAGTGTCTTTCTGTGGTTTAAACCATTTTTTCAGTGTCGTTACATCCCCTCATCCTACAGGAATTCCTTTTTTCAGATGACATCAAATTGCTTCAACGAAGCTGTTCCAGTGTGGGAATCTTGTATATACACTGCATCGTTCTCCATTGCACACTCTCCAATGCTGTGAATGAAAGTGAATTTCCATGCTCTTGTAGAACTGGCTCATGCTAAATTAAATTTGTTTTGTTCGTCGCATAAAATCCATGCGGTTAATGTGTGGAAGCAGCAAACACACACACACACACGCTTTATCAGTGACTTGAAAATTCCTGTTGATTTTTTCCCCCATTTCCTTGAGTTTCTCTCTAGAATACTGGCAGTAAAAGCGTATACAGTCTTGAGACAGAAGGGAGAGGGGTGAGGGAAGAAGAAGAAAAAAAACAGTACCAATATCAGAAATCTACCTTTCAAAAGCACCTAATATTTCAGTCCTAAAGATTCCTTTGGCATAAGCAGTAATGACATAATCTTTGCAATAGCGGCTTAAGTGTATGTTTTTGTGGTGTTGGCCTGCACAGGCCACCCTAAGCATGTCTTTGTTTAGAAAGGGGCGTGCTGGTGCAACATTTGATAACTTGGCATAATCACATTAAAGTTATGGTACCTGAAAGATCATCGCACTCCTTTTATTCATAAATTATCACTATGCTCTGCAAGAGAGGGCCTCCTTCAGGTACCATCTGATCAAAAGTTCTGTTCCATACAATACAGGAATCAGACCATTACTGTGGTGGCACCTACCCTTTTGGTACTCCCACAATTTAAAAGATAGGCACCATTTCTAGTGTATTTCCGTTGGCTAGCAAATACTTTCCTTTTTCAGCAAGCCTTTTAAGTAGAGATTTTTGTCCCAGTCTGTGCCTGTATTGAGTCTGAAACTCTCTTAACATATGCCATTGTTGCTGGCGTGCCTCTTTATTGCTTCCTAAGACTCCATTTTTGCTCAGAGTATTAAGGGTAGAATGTCTGTGTAGCAAACTGACCATTTGCTGTTTGTATGTTATGAATACGTCGTCTTCTCCACATGCCGGACTTCCTTCTTCGTCTTCATCTTATAACCTTCTCCCTGCTTTAATGGAAAGGTACACATTCAGAAATCAGATGCCGAGGTTTCTATCAAACTGATTTCTAGCACATCCCATGCAGCTGGAATGGGACATGTAAGAAGCTATTAAATCTGAGCACTTCAGAGACACACAAACCACAGTTCTGTAGCCAGTCTACTAAGCTGCAAAAACACAAGCTTTCAGTACCATCAGGAAACATAGAAAACATAGCCTTACAATGTTATGAATTGTATGCTAGACTGGGATACTGCCGCAGTTCAGTGATTATCAGGAAATATCACAGGTCTACTTCCGTTAATGCAATTTTGAATTTTGAATGTTTCACCCCTCTTGAAAACCCAGATTCCCAGATTTCCCTTTCTGGGCATCCCAAGTTGGCAGATCCTTTGGAAACAAAGCTCACTGCTCTTAAGAGAGTTCATAACAGCTCAGCTTCAACTGAAGTAGATTAGTAATGCAGAAAATGTCATGAAAGGGGGAAAGAGGAAAGCCAGTAAAAGTATTTGCTAAAGCGGAACGCATCTGCAACAAAATCTAAAAGCTGACACACAGTGCAGATCTCCTGTCTTTTGCCACTGAAAGACAATAACCAATGATGCAGAGTACTGTTGAAGGAATGAAAGCTCATTGGTATTAATGAAAAAATGTGGTCTCTAAAAAGCATAGGTCTGATACAGAAGAACCAGAATTTTCACAAGTTGCTTTTTCTGAAAATTGTGAGATGCAAGTGATGGTCTCAGCCTACTCTCCCTTCTAAGTATATAATGGTGTTCCATGATGCTGAACCTGGTACTCAGTTGGACAAGGAAAACCATGGTTAGACAATCCCATTTCCTCCTCATTAATGCCTGTCATTCTCCCTGCCCTGTTTTTTTTTTTTTTAAATTAATTCATTGAGAGTATTCCATTCTCCTGATATAGAAATACATTTTTCTTACATTTTTTCCTTTTAAATTGGCAAACCAACTTTTGCCTGCAGATGGAACATAGCTCTGCTGGCAAAGGATTGGCAGCATCAAAACATTTTGTTAGAAGAAAGTTGTGCTTTTGACAGGGTAACCAAGTAAACCGTTAGGTTAGGTCATTAACTTGTGCTGGCCAGTTTTAATGGGGGGGGCAGTCTGTGAATTAAGGGCACACTTGTTTATTTTTTGATGCTGTTTTGCTTCTGGGGTGTTGCTGTAACTGAGAATGGCTTTAGCCTTTCTTTTTTTAAAAGAAAGCAACCTTCCCTTTTTAGGATAAGCAATACCTTTTGTTTATTAAATAGCATGGTATCTTCTTTCAACTTCTCAAAAAGGACAAGAGCTTAAGTCTGGGTATTGTGCAAACTTACTTTAAATGTAATTCATTAATTGGTTAAAAAAACAGGTGATTAATCAAGACTTTCCGTAGGGCCTTTTTTAAAAAATAGGAATTCAAAGATCATTAGAAAAGCTGACTTCAATTTGGACCTTCATAGGGGAAAATTTAGAAGAAGAATCGCTTGGTGCTAAAAAGTAAAAAAACCAAAACAAAATCCTCCACAAATCTGGCATTGTTTTAGTCTGTAATCCAAATGTCAAGGATAAGAAATCTCCCTGATAGCTTTCGACTCCCATCAGTATCGGGCATTGTGCACAGTGGTCAGGATTGAGGGCAGCTATAGTCCAGAAACATCTAGAGGGCTACAGGCTCCCCATTGCTGGTTCTTGTTTCATGCTTGCACCCTCAGCTACCTGCAGTGCAATCCTAGCATAACGTTTCCTGGGAAGTCAAACCCTACTATGTCCACTGGAGGTGGGGACTACTCCCAGGTAGGTTTCCACGGGATTCCAGCCTGTGCCACAGAAAGCCCTTTTACAACAAAAGACCACAAAGTTAGCCCCCCCCCCCCCCAGTTTGCTGTGTGTCATCCTCTGTCAAGCTAGTAAAAGAAACTGGAGGAGGTGGTAGGAGATGGGAATGGCAAAGTGTGTTCAGGCTCAGACTCCGCCATTTCAAATGGCTGTATTAAAAACCACTCCTAATGCTAACGTTTCCTACTAGAATATCAAAATGAAATACATTTCTCTCAAGAATCTGAAGGCACTGAATGAAAAACTGAAGAACCCTGCCAGCACACAACACACTATTTGTGAGACCTCGCCTTTTCTGAGTTCAAATGCACAGCTTGTCAAAAGCACAGGCACTCTTGCTTTGCATTGCTTTAATGTTAAACTGCAAGCAATCTTTAGCATTTAGAGAACAGCCCTTATTTGCTATTCCTGCACACACACGCTGGTTACCATGTCACCAGGTTTTTTCTCATGTGGGATAACAACACGCCTTAACACTTTCCGGGTAACCTGTAGGGAAGCAATATGGAAAAAAACCAAAAATCGATACTTTTTCCACCCGACTATGAAAGGACAAAGCTAATGTAAAAAGAGTCAACAGAGAGAGGCAGAGGGAGAGGGAGAAAAAAATGAAAATGCAAGGTGGGATTACTTTTCGGGTGACGAGGTTGCCTTCTTCATCAGTAAACTGTTCTTCTGTAACAGATTCACCAGGAATGTTTTTTGCCTCCTCACCCTAAAGAATGTGTTACAATATTAGCCAGTTACCCATATTCCCAAATATTGGCTATTCAACACCACTCCGAGCAATAAAATCATGCCATGTTGGATTTTACTTGTCAGAAACAGCAGCTACTGATGTCCACATGGTAATGTCACATTTTAAAAGTCTTCTTAAACTTAGACAGAAGCCATCTGTGATGGGCTGTCATTGGAAGGAGAGTTTGCCTGTAGTGGAAGTACTCTGTGTACATGCACAGGCCTATCTTGATCCGTGCCATGCTATGAAGGAACCCCCCCCAAAATGGGTGGGATTTATCTAACAAACCCCATCAGTGGAAGCCCTGTGCAAGGGCTTTAGCTTGTGCAACAGGGCTTTCAGTCCTTCCCCCAGCACCCCGCAAAATTTGCTTGTGGGAGTCAGGAGAACCCTCAGAACAATATGTAGGGGTGTTTCATTCTGTTTGGCAAGCTGAAATACTTGCGCTGATAGAATATTTGTAGTAGCATGGTGTTTACTTCTACTCAGAGGATTCCCCTCCCCCCCCCCCCGGAAAATAATGGTTTTCCTTTCTTGCTGACTATTCCAGCAGACAAAAACTAAGGTTCCATCTACCCCCATGATTCTTTTTAACTTCACATTTTGAATAGGCCTTCCCTAACACTATAGGTTTTTTTTTAATAAGTCATACCAGAAATGCTGATTAGTCATTGGTGGCCAGGTAATAAATTACAGAAGCAAACAAATTAGTGTGTTTAAAAAGTCAATTCTGGCATGCAGAAATAGTTCATCTTGACTATATCACTTAATACTGCAGTTGCTGTTATCATGCTTGACTACTCTTTGTGTGTGAATCTTAACTGTTATGAAAATCTGGAACAAAACAATGGGAAAGCAGTTTAGGGTAAAATCATTTTCTCTGATATGCTAACCTTAAACATTCAGAGAGGTTTTTTTTAAACAACAACAACAAAAACCAACCAACCAGCCATGAGATAACTGTCCAACACATGCATTCTGAAGTGGAACAGCCCCTAGGAAGCAGACCACATGTTCAGAAGCTGAATCTCTGCATCCTAGGGAGCTGCTCTTAGAAGAAGAAAGCAAAAGAGCCCTGCAACCCATGTAGGTCTTTCTGACTGACTCTTCTTGTGTCTTCTTCCCTTTTAGATGAAGTAATTTCTCACGGCATGAACTTTCCCAGGTAACTGCCTCCACCGGTAGTGTAGCTAGGTAATCTCAGGCCCTGGGCTTCATGGTCTTACCCTACACTTCCCTCTTTAGGTGGCCATGTGTATTGGCTCAGTTGTGAAGCACACAACTAACATTCCTCACCCTCCCCACAACAGTGCTTATTTATAAATAAGCACAATTTTGCTGTAGAAAATGATAATATATTTTACAGTAAACAGAATAAAGTGAGCATCTTTTTAAGATGCTGGCCCAGCTGCTGACACCAGGCCTGTTAGCCTGACATTTCGGACTCTATAGGGTGGGTGGGTGCTGTGTTGCAGTGCCTTTGATTTTGGCCCTGAGGTCTAGCCCTCTGCATCACTGCCAAGTGCCTGGTAGGAGCAGACAGACACTCTACAGTGTCTGCTTTCGGATAGATATTTAAGTGTTAGTCAAGAATGTGCATGAATTGCATAAATTACTGAGGAGCAAAGAGAAGAGGAGAAAGATGTTGGGGGGCCATGAATATTTTTCTGCCTCCCTCCAAGAACCCATAAATTTTGCCAGTGGTGGCAAAATGGGGGAATAAACCTAAGCTAGACATATTATATAATTAAAGTAGGTATCAGCCCATCAGATGGATAGTAATGCAAAGAACCCCCTAGCTAGTCATCTATTTATTATTCACATTTATAACCTACTCTTCTCTGCAAGGGAGCCCAGGATTGCTCAAAATAATAAAAATTACATAAAAGGTTTTTTTAAAAAACAAAAATATAACTTATTGCAGACAGCAGCTAAAACCAGCCAATTGATCATCAGTTGAGGGAGTAGGGATAACCTTTCCCCCACAGCTGATTGTATGGATCAGCTCATGGAGGGGGGGCTGTGGGTCTTGTACATGTGTGTGGTTTGTGGATGTGCAAGAGTGTGGGGTCACACCTGCCACTAGCATACAGCCCCCAGAGTGTTTCTTGGCCAACGGGGAATGCCATCCTTGGGTTGAAAAAGGCTAACCACCCCTGATTTAGACTGTTCAGAAGAATGCTATTAAAAACAAAAACTGCAAGAACATAGGATCCTGCTAGATCAGGCCAACAGCCCAGCATCTTGTTCTCACAGTAACCAACCAGATCCCTGTAGGAAACCCACAAGTGGGAACAGAGCACAAGAGTGCTCACCCTGTGCTTTCCAGCAAGTGTTATTCATAAGCAGTACTACCTCAGACCGTGGAGGCAGAGAATACCCATCATGACTAGTAGCCATCAATAGCTTTGTCCTCTATGAATTTGTTCAATCCTCTTTTAAAGCCATCCAACTTGGTGGCCACCGCTACCTCCTGGGGGAGGAGTTCCATAGCTGTGTGAAGTACTTTCTTTTATCTGTCCCAAATCTTCCAACATTCAGCTTCAAAATCAGAATTAATATATCTTTCACAGTTGTTACTAGCCAAGCTATAATGGTCATAGTTGCAAAACTGCTGTTGATCCAGGTTATAATTTCACTATACTGAGCGGCATTTGTATATATTTAGTCAAAGTGCACCTATAGAGGCAAAGTCATGCTGCACACAGTGGGATTACCAAAGGAAACCCATCGTGCAATTTGGTTGTTTTCCACCACAAGTCTTAAGATTATACAAGGGGCAGCCATCAGTTATGAAATACATACCACACCAAGAGAAGGAGTATAATGTGAACACTATTAGTACTGCAGTCCAAGACCAACTCCATGCCAGTGGGAACTACAGTCATGCGATACCTTCAGAATCAAACGTCGCCGATAAACCCTTGTAGTGATTCTCTGTTCTTCATCTGAGCTTGAATCACTCTGAATCTCAATGTCACTGTCACTGTCACTCTCACTATACTCCTGATAAATGCAGTTTTTAGTACATTTTACCAGCTCATTTAAAAGACAAACATGAATCTGAGCAGGAATAGAGGGGGAAAATGGTTATACCCAACATTAGTTCATCCTGAAAAACACCATAGGGGGGATGTCTGCAATCTTGCTTTCAGGGTAGGTAATATTTCACAGTTAGGAGCTTTTTGCCATGTCCACAAGTGAGGTAGGCATTCTGCATTCAGAGCTGCCTTAAAAATATTTCAAAATACACCACAGTTTTGTACAGGTATAGCCTGGCATAGCCATAAATGCGTGGCAGGCTACATGCAAACCATAGTTTACTGACAGCGAGGCACACCCTTGGGGACATGTACTCCCTTCCCACTTCCGGTGCACATTTCCCCCCTCTTGTCCCTTGTTGATCTCAAGTGTGGTTTTATATTACATCAGCAAACCATTGATTGTATATCAGGGGTTGGGCACAAGACCAGGGTTTCAAATTCTGGTTAAGTGGAGACTCTTGTTTAGGAATGTTCAGGGCTACAGGGAAGGAGGAAGGGCATGGGAAGGCTCTTGTGGTTGGCTCCTCATTTGCAAACCACGGTTTGCAGAAGCAATACAAAAAGCCAAAAGACTGAAGAATATTAGCAGAAATAATTCTATGATTCTAAGTAGAAGCCCACAAGGAACTTGTGACAGAGGGTAGAGAAGAGAGTAAAGAGCATTTTAATTTTTTTGCCTTCCATCTGCTCCTGTGGCTGTCTCAACTGACTGGCGAGAGGATCCTGGAGAGCTTGGCACCACAACCCTAGTCCTTTATGTAGGCTTCCTCAGAGTCCTCTCTTAGGCTGAGTCTATGGACCTGGGTGGCCAGCAGGACTCATGGGGTGCTGGTTTCATGTCTAGAGGGTTCTCCTGATGGGGCACTAGACCTCTGAGGTCCCTTGACCAGTCTCCAAAATAGGTTTGGGGCTGAGCAAGAGCCTTGACTCCATCACAGTTTCCCTCATTGACCTAACTTTCAGTAGCTGCATGCTGCTCTCCACTGCCAACAGTGAGCAGCATGCACACACATTCCTTGGTTCAGAAAGATTTATTGAGAGTTGGGGTTTTTTAACCCATTTGGGGGCAAATGCCAGATTCTCAGAAGGGACCCTTTGCAGTTTTTTGAGCAGGCTCAAAATCACCCCCATCATTTCTTCCTGCTCCCTCACCACAATCCTGCTTCTCTGCTTTCATTTCAAGGAAAGCTTAAACCTGGGTTTAAGCGAGGCTTTTAAAGTGGCTGATGAGAGGAATGGAGTTTGCGTAAGAGAGGGGAGATCACTAAACTCTGTTGCTCTCTAAACTGAAGTTTCAGCACTGCATGGTTGGCCCTAGCTGGGAAGTTTTTGGGGAGAAATATAAAAGGGAAGCCACGGAGGGAAGTTCATTCTATATTCACAATGCTTTAGCTGAATTAAGAATGAAAACTCCCACACAAAGTAAGGCGGATGGCATTTATACCTTTTGTTCGGACGATGTTGCTCCTTCCTCTTCCTGGGCTTTTGGTCTCAGCTTGCTGTCATCGGAAGTATTCCAGCTTGTCTTTTTCATGCTGACAGGCACAGAGGTTTTAGGTGTATCGACTGCTGGCTTGCTTGCCTCTTGCAAAGATTTCTGATGCGACGTTAATGAGATGGTTTGCTGCTCAGTTCGGAGAGAACTTTGCGTTTTTGGTTTCACAGTTTCCTTGTCGCTCTGTTTTCCTAGGATCTTTGCAGACTCCTGAACGAAAGGCTTAGTCTTTGCTTCTGTTGTAGATTCTGAGTAGCTTCCATTGGTTTCCAACTTTCCTGCTTCTCCTTTGAGATATGAGGTAATAGAATCTCTACACTGGTCAGGGCTACAAGAGACAAAGCAAACATGATCAAGCACTGGAAAATAGATAAGTGTTAATTTATGTGTTGTACTTCTGTCCCACCCTTCCACCTCCAAGGAGTTCAGGGTGACATAGATGGCTAAATATTTTCTTCACAAAAAACCTGTGAGGCCGGTTAGCCTGAGAATGAGAATATGCACCAAAGGCTCAATATCTACCAATGAGCTTCTATGGCTCAGAGAAAATTTGATGATGATCTGAAGGCAAAAAGAAGCTCTGCTTTTTTGGTTTCTCAAACAAAGAGCAGAATAAAGTTTGTGTGTGTGCTTAACACACAATTCAGACTAGAGCTTTCCATTAAGTACAGTGGGAGGGAGTATAACTCTGCAATAAATTTGGCATTCAAAATGTCCCAGGTTTAGTCCCTTACAATTCCTCTTAAAAGGATTTCAGTAAGCAGGTGTAGGAAAAGCATTTGCCCCCAAGACCTTGGTGGTAGCTGCCAACAGTGTGCTCGATTGTTAATAGCATAAGGAAGATTCATATATCCACATGCCAGTATGGCTAATTAGCATTTTACCAGTGCTGGTTTTGATCTTGTAGTCCTAGCTTATTTCAGGAATCATATCCCCTTACATAATTTCCCTCCCTACCCAGAGTATCGAGATCAGCTAACAAGACCCTCCTAAAAGTATAATCACCTTTGGATTTTGCATTAGCATCCAATGCAAATGCAAAAAGGGCAGGGTCAGGATTTTTTGTCACTGCTCTGGGACTTCAGTATACCCATCCTCTCTCCAGGAGGCCTGTGCAACTTTTACTTTACTTTTTTTGATATTGGAAAAGTGGTCAAATATTCTTCTGTTCCTTTGGGATAGGCTTATGTATTTCCTGCTGCCCATTCTGTTCTGAGCCTGATTTTATTGTGCACCCCCCCCAATCGTAACAGTGTTTGGGATTTCACTGTTTTAAATGCCATACTGTAAATTTGCCTTGAGAATATCGGTGCCTTATAATCTGGATTGCTGCTTACTTACATAAGCATTATATAGGTACTTCATCTAGAAATACAATGACCATGGGTTTGGGGGAAAAAGTCATGTGTTTTCAAAATGAGAATACTTGGTTAGTTGAGCACTTTCATACCTGTCATCTAGTCGATCCAGCAAATCACCGCTTATTCTGCGTCCTGGTGTTGGCGGCTCCACATTGACGCTGGAGGCCTCACTCTGCCAACCTGTAATTGAAGACAGTTCCTGTTCTGCCTGCTGCACATACTTAAGAATAGACAAGACTTTTTCTTCTGTCATCTCCTCAGACTCAACTACTTCGTCAAGGTGAATGTCTTCAAACAGAGATTTAAGCTTTTCTTCCGTCATCTCATCAGTACCAGACTTTTCTCTCTCCTGCTGCTCAGTTCTCACTAAAGTTGGACTAGTCTCTTGGCTTAGCTTTTGTTTTGGTACCTCGGCATAACTACCAAGATAGCGTGGGTAATCATTAAGGTCCATTTCATCCAATTGGATCTGGCCTACATCTTTAGATGCTCCTTCTCTAGGCACTGAGAAATCGTGTTTGCCGTCTTCCAGTGAAGTGTCTTCTTCAGTCACCACTGGAGGTTCTGCTGCTGTATCATCTATGTTTCCCTGTGGAGTTACTAACACGTCACTCAGTCTACTGGGAGTTCTAAGGGGTGACTCTATGCTAGAGAAATCGCTAAAGAAATCATCTTGCTGGGAAGGGGTGGGTGGCACGAAGCGCAACCCAGTGGGAGTTTCCAGTTCCACTTGGATGGTGGGATAACCTATGGAAGACAGCACATTTGGACTGATTGCAATGAAGTATGGAGTGACATATAATCAAGCATGCAGAGTGGCCAGTTAATTATGTAAAATGCGGAAAATGTATGAAATGATAACAACACTTTAATTAGGAATGTAATAATGAATGTAACATCCTTAAAGAATGCAACAAAACCAAAGTAGATGAAATGGCTAATACAGCACAGCTTATTACTATTATTGGCCTACAGCACACATGGTTGCAATTTTTCAATTACTGGTTTTCCAGTAATTTAAGTAGTATTATATTTCTCTTCTCAAAAGCAAATGGACTGAATCTGGATGGCTGCTTGCTGTCTTTTTATATCGAGTGGTATTTTGTGGCAAAATAACTTTTCTGCTTGTATTTGGATTTACTCAAAAAGTTTAGATGTAATGAATTATGTTATAAAGCAAGACAGCCAGGATTTCTTAAAAATTGGTGTACATTTTTATAATCCAGTTTCCAAAAGATAAAACTACTTGGCTTTATACCATTACAAATGTGAAATATCATCCGTAGATACTTCAACTTTAATCACTGCATCATGATAACGCAGTTGTTAGAAACAAATGAACCTTAAAGAGGGCAGAAAAGTATAGCATATTCTCAGTGACTGTAGAGTCAAAATCTAAAACAAAAACTACAGGGTAGGGAGGATCTAGATATAAATTTCGGGAACAGTAAAACTACAGAGATGAGAGGATTGTGATGAATAAGGAGATCTTGGTGATCTTGGAGACTGAGGCGATCTTGGTGACATGGGTACAATCAGAAACACTGATTGAATAAAGAGAGAAAAGAAAAACATAAGCAACAAAAAAGAGAGAACAATAATTATCTAGAACAGGGATGGCCCGCTGGAGACCTGTGAGCCTGATCAGCCCTGAAGTACCTCCCCAATTTTAATAAATGTGTCTTTACAAACAATTGCCCAAAGGATATTGCATGTAGAATTTAGTGTATAGCTATATTAAGAGCATCCTGAAAAGGCAAAAGCAAGCTACCAATCAGCCTCATGACAGAATCTTTCTGGAAGGACATTACTTCCTCCACCCAGCAATTAATGATCTTTTGCCACCCGAATGTGAATGCTCCATACCTATAGAGCCCTTACTGCTAGCTTTGCTATGAAGCCTGATCATCCATAATGAGGTCTGCTTGCTTCTGTGAAAAGTGCTCCCAAAGCCCAGAGTAGCAGCTGGTGAATGGAGCAGCCCCCAGGAATACAGAGGTTGACCATCCCTGCTCTGGCAGTTAGACTTGAACATAGACAAATGAAATGACAGTGAACTGTAAACCATATTCTCAGAGGTAAATATTAAGTTGATGAGCTGATGAAAGGCTGGGATGGGGAGAGAGATCAGCATTACATTGTGCTGCCTGGAGAGCAATGTGCACTAATGTCCCCGTGTTCTGCAACTGAATCAACTGAGAGAAAGTTAAAAGGTAGTCTGGTCTTGGTGAGGACAAGAAGCTTGAGGAAGGTTCAGAGGAGAGGAAGGATAGACAGCAACACAGAGAAGCACATTCTCTTTGTAGAAAAGATACTTGTCTCTGATTAAAAGGCACAAGCAACATTTCAAGAGAAAACTTCTTAAAATGTCCACAGAATTTTAATTTCTGCAATGCGGTGATTCAATGACCAAGAATGTTGCTTGGGGATGAATTAAGCTCATAAGCGCTGCACACAGCCAGAAAATCCTTGCAGAAGGCAGCAAAAACAGCATGTGTTTGAATAAAATACAAGAAAAAGGGAGATTCATAGTGTTTAGAAGAACATAGCTTACAAAACGAAACAAAAAAAGGAAGTATTTGGAAAGCAGCTTAATGTATCTTCAAAGTCAGAATTGGTTTTTAGCACATGATCAGTAGTACAGATTCATTTATATATTTATCTGCTCAATAAAAGCCTTTACAGTTGAAGAACAAAAATTGAAGTTAAATCTCAGCATAAATCTGGGCATTGATTAGAGTACCAGAATTTCATTATCCCATTAGGGTAATTTTAGAATGTAAAGAAACAATAAGCAGTTGTAATTTTACCAAAGGGAACGATTTCACAGTAATTTTAGACTGAGTTCAAAGTAAGTTAATGGAGCCAAACAACTCTGAAGTGTTCATTGATACATACCCTGATTTTTTTTATATTTGAGATAAATAAATATATATTTTATTTGAAACAGTATCATCTTGCATAGTTTATGTTATTAGATGAAAAGACTTTTCTGGTGGATAAATATTGGTCAAAATGAAACAAATTCAGTTACCATCAACAGGATCATGGAAAACATTGTTTTCATCTGCAAAGCTTCTGGTGCCTGAAATGTTTCCATAATCAAATATTGGTCCTTCCAACAAAGTTACAATGTCAATCCGATTGATTTTTGTCAATATAGAGGTTAAGGCATCAGCTGTGGAAGGAAGAACAAAATAGATGAAAAGTATTTCATAACTGAAATTTGTAACTGTCTATGAGTATGGCCAGTGGTCGCAACAGTAACATGTATAGCATGGGAATCTTTATGCATGCAGTGGATTCAATCAACCAGTCTTTACTTTCCAGTGCACGTCCTCAAGTGTTTAGAGACATGTGTCTCACCTTCACACTTCATGTATCTACCATAGTGAATACTGGTGTCATAGAGTGCCAATAAAGCACAAATCAGCTCTTCGTCAATACTCTGTGTATAAGTGCATGCTACTGTAAAAATGGAATAATTCTATTGCCATGCAGTACCTCCCATAGCCATGCCTTATCACAATCTCTAAAACAGTGGATAGCATTCTCCTCACTGCATTGTATGTGCATGGAACTACTTTGGGAAAGGGCTATGGCTCAGTAGGGGAACATATGGTTTGCACACAGAAGGTCCCAGATATCTCTGCGCAGGGCTAGAAAGACTTATGGGGAGCTGCTGCCAGTTACAGTTGGCAATGCTGGACTAGAAGGATCAATAGTCTGATTCAATATAAGGCAGTTTCATCTGTTCTCACTGTGAGAACTGTGAAATTGTATTGTTTTAAGCCTATCCAGACAAATCCAGTTCACACACGCATGCAGATTCCTTATTCCTTGACTTCTCAAAACTTGATGACCCACAGCTGAATGCATGAATTGAAATGTATGAATGAATGTATGAATTGAAAATTATATCTATAGTCTTTGATCTGTGGCATTTTATTCTAACATACTGGTTGAGGCTACAGTCATTAAGTGATAGGTCTAGTCTGTGTATGAAGTTCAGCAAAATATGGACTTCTACATACTTAAAACAATAATAGTTATGAAACTTACTTGTAGCATTTTTCCCATCTCTTGTCACCCATTTCTTTAACAACATGAAGCTCTGAGCAATCAAAGAGTTTGGGTTTTCTACCCGGATTTGATTAATTTCATCAACAGAAAAATTCAGCTCTCTTGCCAGTTCTATAACACGGGGGAAATGGAGGGGGGAGAGAGATAACAAAGTTTATTTTGAAAACTCTGTTCAGCAGGTCACACATGGAAAAACCAAGTTTGGTTCAGATTTCTGCCTTTTCAGTGTAACTTGTCATAGAAATCGGAAAGGAGAAAGTCCTCTGAGAGAGCAGGTATCATTTCATCCTGCTGTCTGAAACCTATCAGCCACTGTTTGTGGAGCTTTGGGCTGTATCCTTCCTTCACCAGTTCTACAAACCCCACCCAAGAGAGGTCAAGAGGTTGCACAGTTTCTCTAGTTTCCTGCTGTGTCTAAATGTAGCCTTCTCCAACCTGCTGCTCTCTAGGTTTTTCGGACCACACCTCGGTCGACAACCCTAGCCAGCATGGCCAACTGTCAGGGATGATGGGAGTTGTGTTCTAAAACATCAGCAGCAGGCTGAGGAAGTCTGTTCTAATAGGACTAAATCAGGCTTCCAGTCAGGTAGACAATCACTGATGACCTCACAATTACTATGTGGCATAGCAACACATTGGCTTCAACTCAAAGAACTGAAGCTGGTGTTTTATGCATGCACCAGGGCTTTCTTGTCTTCACCTCCTCATGTTGTAAGTTACCCTGAAGACTCAGATAAATCTCTGGAAAGGTATATGATGTAGCAAGAGAACTGCAGTCAGAGAGAGGGGAAATGGCCAAAGCAGACACACAAAGAGTCTTCAAAGTGCAAACAGGTACCTTCCACTCTCATACAGAATACTTTGAATCCAAACTGTCAAATATTGTATACAAAGCTATAAAATATTTCTGACATGCCTGGGGTATGTAGGAGGAAGCAGGAGAAGGCAGCAATGAGAGCTCCATTCTTTTGTCAACAGTGGACAAGAGGGGCATGTCAGGAGATCTGCCTGCTCCTTGAGCAGGACTGGTCATCTGCCTTACTGCCAAGGCAACATGGCTGCAACCAGTGCCTCTCATGGCCCTGGATGCCCCGTGTGCAGTCAAGATCCTTTCTGGAAGCTACACAATTTTTAGTGCCTATATTACAATACTAGTTGGTGAGAATGAAGAGAAGACTAACTCGCTGGCTTTGCTTTGGAGAGAGGTCTTTATAAAAAGGGCCTTTGTGCTACTTCAAAAGTATTTATTTCTTACATTTCTACAGGACAGATGAGGAAGAATAAACCTTGTTAACCTCTCCCCACCCTACAATATCCGAGGCCTGTGAGGAGACAGGACCAATGCAGTGGATTCTAGAGATAAAATGGGGTAACAAAATTGTGAACAAAAACCCCATGCAACATGTGATGGTCTCAAGACTAAGTTTCCTGCTTGCCCACCTAATGCTATGAAGCTCGCTAGGGGTGTCCTGACCAGGTTACTATCATGTTAACTGATTGCACAGGGTGGTTGTGTGGCTGGCACATCAGACTTAGCTCCCTGAAGAAATGATGGGATACAAATGCCACAAATGCTTTATAAACACCAGTTTTATAATCTTCTTCATCTTCGGCGATCACTCATAGCCAAGTAAGATTGTATTCCATAAACCGTGTTTATGGAAATTTTATAAGGAGTACTACTAGAGCACACTTCATAAAGACTTCTTGCAATCTCGCTTGTCCACTGTATCCCTCTTTTTCTGAAGACAAAAGATGCCCTGAGGACTAAACTGCACTCTAACACACACACATATACACCCTCAGCCTGGGTATCCAAAGGAATTGCTAGTTGCAATATCATCACCACAAAATAAAATCTTACCCGTCCAACTAAGTCCCAGGTGATCGGCCACTATTGCCATCCTTATATCTGTCCGTTCACATGGACTCTGTGGACCTGTGATTTATAATTTATTGATTAAAGAGGTGCTGTGAAAGAATTCTTAGCACTAACAGCATTTTAATACATTGTACTATGTTAACTGGTGCTCAGATCAATTGCTAAAATGACTGAGTGCCCTAAAACCTACAATAAATAAATATATTTTTGTCACAGATTTGAAAAAAAATGCCACCTTTATAAGGCCGAGTGTCAAACTACATGATGTTAATTGTGTAAATGAAACCAAACATGCCAACAATCTATCTACTCAACTGTTCAACAGTGCTTTAACTACTGGTGGGGTGGTGGAAAACAGTCCACCAGTACTTAAAGGGGGAAAAAAGTTTTCTCTGTTTGACAAAATGAGGGGTGGTTTTTTTTTGCTGTCACAAAATGAAGTCTTCTAAGACCTAAACTAGTACATGAATGTATTTAGCATGCTTCACTAGCTGTCTATAGTATAGGCTTCACTTAGAGGAAGAAAGAAGAGTATAAAAGACAGCACATACAGATGACAATGACAGAATGAGAACTACAGTAAGTCACTTCACAGGCAATCACAACAGTTCATGCACTAGGATCAACAAGTTGAAAGTTTTACAAACTAGGCTTGATCTCCACGAGGTGAGCCACGAGAGCTCCAGAAACCTGACTCCCTCCATTCTCACCAGTCCTCTTACTCCTCCTCCTCTCACTGTCGGACTTTTCAATCTTTGATTTTAAAGATGCTGCCTCTGTTCTCATATCTCTAGCGGGCTTCGATGTAATGGAAGGCTGGAAAACTTGAGTGGCTTCGGACAGGGACGTGTTTCTTGATGTACTGTCTTCTTCTTCATCGTCATCGGACACCTCTGACTGCAACTTTTTGTCTTCATCAGACAGGCGGTCCACAAGCTTTAAAGCCTCTCCACTAATTCCCTTAAAATATTCAATAGAATGTTTACATACCTCCCTAAGCTGACTCTGCTTTACTTTAACTGTTGCTGCTGCAGCGGTGGTGGTGGTGGTAGAGGTGCTGGTGGTAGATCTTACCTTTAATGGTAATTTAGAAGGAAGCGGTTTGGCTTTGCTTCTCTCTAGCTGCTCTTGGTTTTGAACTGCTGGTGTCTTTCTAGCTATGGCTAAGTTATGCCTTTGTGTATTTTTTACAGGAATCTTAGACCTTACTTCTACATGTGGGAAAGAGCTGTTTTGTTTCCTTTTGTCAAGTTTACTATCCTGTCTGACTTTACTCACTCTGCAGGCTTGGCTACTGCTATGTGGGATAGCTTCTTTTGCTGAGGTAGCCTTTATGGGAAGTTTTGATCTGGCTCTATTCCCTACTGGCTCTGATGACTTCTGCTGTTCTCCGTGTACTTTTGGTTTACAGTGTCCTTGTGTTGCACCTGTATCATTTCCTGAAGTGTTTTTCAATTGAGTAGCTTTCTGTGTGGGACACTTAGGCTCAAAATGTTCATTTAGCACTACTTTACAGGTAACGCTATCGTTAGGTAAAGCGGATGGGTCCAAATTGTTGTTGTTATTAAAATTATCTTTTTGGAAATCATGCTTTTCTGCTTCCCTACCACTTGACTGGCTTGTAACCTCCTCTATGGCATCATATTCTAACCCCTGAACACCTGGCGTCACAGCCTCTAGCTTATCTGTCACTTCTCCAGAGACATCTTTCTTCAGCGTCATGGCGGAAGCAGAAATTCCCATTTTAATAGGTGTGCGCAATTTGGGATCAACTTTAGAAGCATTAACAGTGGTCGATGATTTCTCCAGGGAGTTACTACCGGGTGTTGCTTCCGTACAATCTCCACTGGCCTGGGTGATGAGCTTACATTCAACTTTTGGTGTTTCTACTTCTCCCTCTACGTTTTTTCCTACAGCTTTGTCCCCTGACTGCAGCTGTGTGATGGCAGTGACTTTATTTTTATCCCCTTCCCCCTTGTCCCCTGACTTCCCTTCAGAAGTATGCTCACCAATCTGAAAAAATTGGAGTCTTTCTTCAACAAAATCCCTCTTGCTCATGTCAATTGCGCCACTGCGAGTCATCTCAAACATCTTCCCTTCGTGAAACGGGAAGGGATTGGGCTCACTAGTTGGTGTACTTTCATCAGTTGGAGTTCTGGCTGGAGTCGTATCTGGGGTTGTCGCTTGAGATCTGTCTTCTACAGCAAGGCCAAAAGGCTTAGCCTCGTCATCCCTCGATTTGGACTCAAACACTTCATCATCACCACGGTTATTGGACCAAGGGTCAAAATCTAGGCTTTTAGTAGCTACTGTCTTAAAAGGGGTTGCAAACTCTTCATCTACTTTGTAACTGAAATATGTATCAGGAAACACAGTCCTGTCAGGGTGCCTGCCTTCCAAAGTGAAAAACTGTGCCCCTGATTTTTGTTCAGTCTTATCGGCACTTTTTTCAGCTGCTGGACATTTTGATAAAAGTTTGTTTTCTTCAGTACCAACTTTTTCTTCCTCCTCAATAACTTCCAGCTTACTTTGGCTAAAACACCGATCAGTCTGTTTCAAAATGCCTTCTGTAGCCCATATGTCTTTTTTGATTTCCACTGCTGGGCCTGCAAGTTTGGAATCACTCTCGGTTAAGCCATCATCTTCATCTTGTAGATCATACCCATCAAGAGAGTCAATTTCAGTTGCATCTGTATCATGGGAAAATTCTGCAGTGGTTGCTATGGAACACTCAGTGACAGACTGGTCATTGTTCCCATTTTGCGCAATATCATTCTGGGGAGAATCAAGGCTAAGATCAAAATCATTAGGTTTCCCATTCTCTCTTTTCGCAGGCAATTTATGCTTGGAGCCTTCCTTCTGGCCATCTTCAAGGTCATTCAATTTAAACATGTATCTTTTAATGGGAACAGGCTGATACAGGGATTCATCATCACTGGAGTCACTAAGATCTTCTCCTGGTGGCCCAGGAGAAGGTGGCTGTACTCTTATGAGTGGTTCAGCCAGCTGATATTTGTCATGTTCATCCCGTAGGTTTACTTCTATCATCTCCATTTCACTCTCAGAGGAGTGGCGCTGCTTTTCTGATTCTGTCTGATCGGCATCTAGCGGAGGAGGAGGAGGGAACTCAATGTACGCAACCCGGTTCCCTTTGGGCCTTTTATTAGAATCTCTGTCTAAGCTACTGGGCAGCACTCTGTCAATTTTTGGTGGCTCAACAATGGCCTGTTTTACAGAGGTTGACTTAGCCTCTGCTTCCTCTTCAGACTCCTCAGAAACCTCAGGGATAGGACTGGGTTTGCCTGGTATATAAGCAATTAGTGAATCAGGCGTTTTAGATGTAAATTCGTAACTCACTTCCTCTGAGCTAGGAGTTTCAGGTGTTAATGGACTTTTCCCAGAACTATCTATAAAGGACACCTGTTCTAATGTGTCGTCTTCTGGACTGCCTTGTGGAGAAGGAAGCTGTTTCTGCTGCCTTGTGGTGTAAAAGCCCCCCCTTGTCTCTTGTACCGTCTTACTTTCCTGGCTTACAATTTTTTTAATATTTCCTTGTTGCACCTCCCTTTCATATTGCCTCCCTACTTGAACAAAACTGACATAAACAGGTAAGGTTTTTATCTCTTTTGTTCCCTCAGCTGTTGCTAAAGGGGCTGATTTTGCCAAGTTATCACTATGAATAGAGTCAAAGTCCCTCGAGGGAGACTCCTTTCCTGGGCTATTTTCTAAAGAATCTGGTGATTTACTAAGGGATAGCTCAGCATCCTCCATAGGAGGACTTAATTTGATGTGCCTACTGCTAAACTGACAAAATTCTGAATACTTATTTTTAACATGCTCTGTATAATCAAAATTCCTCTCAGTTTTTTCCTTTGCCACACTAGCATGGGACACTTTAGCTGACAGTTCATGTGCTGCATGTTTTAGCTGTTCATGAACTCCATCGGGAATGCTAGCTGATAACATTCGTTTTTCTTCTGAAATTCTGACTGGAATATGGGATGCAGTCAATGGTTCTTTTTTCTTTGAGGTTTTATCCATCACTTCACTGGGGGGCTCTCCTTCTCTGACAAAATATTCTCTATAAAGGACCTTTTTGGATGGAGATTTTACAGTCACTTCCTTCACCTCCTTTGAATGGGACCCACTCGTTGACACCTTGTGCTCATGCTCTGTCACAGTGATGAATTCACTGGCTCTGCCCAGGTCTTTAGTCTCGGGGTGGTCAATGTGATTGTCTTTTACTGCATCCTGAACAAGCACATGGGACAGTTTTTCTTTTTGTGTGTTATGGGCAAATGTTCCAGGGCTTTCCCATGTCCTATAGACCTTTTTATCCCAATGCCCCTTGGCTGATGCAGTATCTGAGCTCGTACTGTACGCCAAACCTTTCAGCTTCTGCTCTGCAAAGCCTTCTGGAACATTCTTACTTGGCATTTCATTTCTGTGTCTGAGTACATCTGAAGCAGCAGCATCTTCCATCGCTTTGCCTTTACCCTGGGCACCATCTTTTAATTTGCTAGCAGGAGATTCCCTCTGTAATGTTATACTCCCATCTGCGAGGTCTACCTCTTTTGCATGCTTTTCTCTTGCATAAAACTGATAGACTGGGAGCTTGCTCTCTTGCATTTTTTTCACTGGGATTTTAGATTGAGTGTCCTGCTTCTTATCATCATGATGTAGGTCCTTATTCTTTGAGCCTATGCTCTGTTCAAACTTCAGCCTAATAGAACTGAGTTTGGATTGCTTCAGCTGGAATCCGGTTGGCGAAGCCTCGGGTGTCCTACTCTTCTGAGCTGCTCCTTTCTGCTCCATCAACTGCTTACAGTCCTCGGTCTGTTGTGTAAGAGCCCTTCTCTCGGGACTGCTAGGCAAACTAGCTGCTTTTCTTTCATCAGCTTTTGGGAAGCTCTTCCCACAATGGCCAAAGGGCCCTCCTCTAGTCCAGTCATCCTTTGAACTCTGCACCTCAGAAATCGTCACCTTTTCGGGGCTGCTGCTGGTTGAACTATGGCCAGAGTGTGCTTCTTTCCCATTCCTTTTCTGCTGCTTTTTCTCTGGAGATTGCAGTTCATCATTCAGTTTCTCTGTTTTGTCCCGGAAGAACTGTGATACTTCTGTCAGTTTTTCTTCTGCCTCCTTAACAGTCCTGTCCACCCTGTCTTCATACATCAACTTTTCTCTACCTCTGTCTAATCTGTTCTCAGTAAAGCGCATCCACATTGCGTGCTTTGGGCTACTAACATCTCCGGTATAATGTAACACTGTCACTTTATCATAATGATCATCTTTAGACATTTTACCTACACCATTTTCTGATATATCTTTAGAGATTTTGGTGAGGATTTCTTTGGGGGGGGCTGTGGCTATTTTTTCTCTGCATCGTTTATCATGCCCCTGAAAGTCTGAGCTAAGGGGTAGAACATGGTCAGTAACTGACTCCTCAGTATCAGAGTGAGACACATCTAGCTTTTCTGAGAGCAGCATTTTCTCAGCAAACCTGTAAGACTCCCCTCTTAGTTCTGACAACTCATCGTCATGGTACTCTACTGAGTGCTGACTCAGAAGCTTCAGTGTTTTGTACGAGTCATCAGACATAAGTTGGGCAGAACTAGGGCGACTGTCTTCTTCCTGAGACACGGGAGTATTTACTCTAGAAGACTCCAGATAAGAAGGTAGGGACTCTTCTGCTGTCAGTTCTTCTTCTTCTTGCTGACCTTGTTCATCTGAACAAGGAAGAGCATCATGTTTTTCCAAATCACCTCGAGGTAAGTCTTTCTGATAAACATACATTTCTTTCTCTGGGTGCTTTTTGGTTTCTCTAATAATGACTTCAGTAGGTTCAGCCTCATTACCTTTTTCGATATGGACCTCTATTATACGCTCCAGTTTGGGTTTCATTTTGCTGTCCTTCTCTGTATGTTGTGGTGAAATTTCAGTAGACTTGCTAACATCTGGTGTTACCGAAGACTTATGTTCAAACAGACCTGCCAACTCTTTGGAAGGATCGCGTCCTGACTGAAAAGCTTTCATGATATCATGAACAGACATGGTTTCTTCAATTCTTTCTGAAGAACTCTCAGTGCACGGAGGCTTATGGTAAACCATTCTGGTTGTGGTAGTTATATGAGTTTCTTCTTTTACACGGACACCTTTACCAAGAACACATTTGTGGTCTTCATCTTCATTACTGGCTTTCATTTGAAAGGCTTTCATTTTTTCTTTGATAGACCCTCCGTTTGGCCTCGGTTCCAGTTCCATAAAAGTAGGTGCTGTTTTCATTGATGGCGGCTCTTCTGCTTGAGGTTCAGGAACTTCTTCTGATGAAGGTTCATAGCTACGGATCACGTGAACCACCTCAGTTCTTGTCTCTGTAATGACCGGAGGGATGGGTACATCATGGAAAAGTGGTTTCGGCCCTGTGCTCTCAGCGCTTTGTGGGGCTGAAGGAGTTTTCTCGCTTCTTGTTTCAAAGCCACTGTCAGACAAAGGACTTTTGTCTTGGTCATGTTGGGAAAAGTCATCAGGAGACTCCAAAATAGTATCAGTTCCAAAAAAGGAATCTGCAATTTTACACAACTCTTTTTCTGAAGTAGAAGGCCTCATGGAGGCTGGAGGCATTTTAAGTTTGTGTTCTTGCAATGCAATGGCTGGTTTTAAAACTCTCTTTTGTCTCTCTTCGCCTTCTCTTTTCCCCTCTTCAAACTTGTACTTCAGACTTGCCAGAGAACTACTACCAATGTCATTCGTCAAATAATCGATGACTTTAGTCAAGTTATAATCCTTTTCAGATACAGCCTTCGCTTTAATTTGCACCTTTTCAGGAATAGTTATAGGAGGATATGTCATGCCTTGCCGTCTTGCTTCATCAATCTCATCTGCACTGAACTCTACCCATTCATCCTCAGAAGAGTGTCCTTTATCATTTTTTGATAGCTTGGTTGATGCTTTCTTTTCTAAACACACATCTTTTTTCAGTATCTCACTAACTTTTACTAAGTCCTCTTTTACTTTCTCAACAATTTTAAAAGGTTCTTCATCATCTATTCTACCCTCCTTTGTTAGTTCTGGCTGGAATTCCTTGTCCTCCATTACATCTGTCTGCAATATCGCTGTCATTCTTATTAGGTCCTCTTTCATCTCAGCCACATCTTTTAACATCTCCTGACTAGAAGATAAAGAAGATGGTACGGACAACTTAAGAGCAGAGGGTGCTAAAAACAAGGATGATTTTATAGGAGATGAGGTTCGGTTAAAGTGAGGCTGTGTGCGTGTCTCTGTAGTCAATGTTTTAATAGGCGATAGCAACGCAGCTGCCGATTTTGTAAGGGAAGATGACTCTGGGAGCTTCTTTAGTGCTGGTTCAGACAAAACATTGACTACAGAATATACTGGGACTGTGATAGTTGATGAAGTTACTGACGAGGTAGTTGCTGATATTGACCCAAGAGATGTGTACAATACACCTGCAGGAGTAGTTCTTATTGACTGAAAGGCTGATGGAGTTGAAGACACATGCGACCTGAGTGGAGAAAATGGGGTTGCAGTAGTGGTTGGAAACATTTTCTCAACAGTATCAGTTGCTGCGTTAACAGCACAACTTGCAGAACTGGTTGCTGCAGTGATCTTGTCTTGAAATGTGGCTGTGGCTTTAGCTCCATTGATTAAATTGGCAGGGGACGGATATTTCAAAGGTGACATGGATCCGTTAACCATGGCTACCTCTGTATGCCCGACTGTGTGTTTCACAGGGGAAGTGAGGGATGAAGCCATCGTGACCTTAGATGGTGAAACAGCATCAACTGCTGACTTAGCAGGAGACACCACTGACTTTAAAGGTGAAGATAAAAGCGGTGATGCTGATGTGATGATTGACTTAAATGGCAAACTTGAAGAGTACATGTTAATGTTCGATTTGGGGGATGCTGGAGGCGTCATGGTAATGGATGATCTCTCCAAAAGAGACCCAGCTGTAGTCACTGGAGATGTCCGAGAGGGGAATGCGGATGCCAGCCCTTTCAAACTAGTGGCTTCTGTTACTGTGGGTGCTCTGACGAAAGAACCAGAAGAGACTTGGATATTATATGGAGGCTGTGAGACCACGGTTTTTATTGGAGAGGAGATTGTCCGAAATGATCTAATTGGAGAAGCTACATCGCTAACAGATTTAATTGAAGACGTAGTGGAGGCTCCTAATGTGGATTTGATTGGTGAAGCAGAAGAAACGGACCATATTGATTTTAATGGAGAAGCTGTTGGAGTGTTAGAGGAAGAGCTTGATAGAGAAGTGAAGCCTGATTTGGAATGCCCAGGCACAGTAATTGGTGCTGTTGTCCAAGACTGATACGGTCTTGCTGAAAAGAATGGCTTGTATGAATAGGTAGCAGGTAGGGATCTTGTTGCTCCTGCACTTCGTTCAACTGTTTCTTAAATTGTTAAACCAAAATAATCAAACGTAAAAATCAACAAAAATGATTGAAAAACAGAGAGACCAGAGAAGAAAATTGGTCAGTAAACGTTGTAATATTACAAAAAAAGCAAGTACAACTGTTTGTATGAATTAGAATGAAGTAGGTAAAATCAACAGCTAAACAGGTAGGGAAAAATAGGAATGAGTCACATAATTATGGATGATCCAAAATTAAAAAAAGAAAGAAAGAAACCAACATGAAATGAAAGACAGGAAAGCACAAGGCAACCGAGTCTGCAAACAATAAAAGAACAGAAAACACATAGAAGGAAGTCCATTATGGTCCAAAGTAATAGCCACAACCAAAAATTCTTCTCTTACTTCCTATTGACTTTCTGATGTGCTAAAGTTAAGATATTAAGTATCTCAGCTCCATTTTGCCTGTTATCAGTATGTCTTTGCTTTGTGCAAGTATCAAAATTATCCTCTGGAAAATTTCTATCATTATATCCTTTGCAGTTTCATTAATACATTTTATATTTACTGTATAGCAGTTTCGTTAACACAAAACGGTGTAAACTTGTGCAAATGACATTGAGTAGCTAAAGTCTGCTTTGAAAACCACTCCGAACTATTTCATGCAGAACCCAAAATACCTTTAAGGTGACAGGCAATTGATGTGCAAACTGTGAAGCAACGGGAATATAAGTCAAAACTTTCTCTCTCTCCCATGCACATTTTGTATATGCTTCACTCTCACAAAGCCAATAAGAGCAAGACCTTTTCTGACTCAAGGATTAAAAGAACCAAAAAAAGGGGGGGGGGGAGCTTTTTGCATTTGTTGGCTTTTTCATGCGATATTCCTTTTACTTGGTAAAACTTAAAAGATAAAAAGCTTCACATAAAATGACTTTAAGAAGCATTTGTCATACATAAAAAATGGGAAATACGATTAATGAAAAAACGTGAGCAAGCAAAGCAACCAAACTTTAAATTTTATTCATGCATGGTTTATCATGTCAAAAACAAGCACATGGAATAAAACAGTTTGCATGGTGTACTATGCAAAATATACAAATGTTCAAAAATCTTTCCACAGGAGGCATTTAAAAAGAAGAGTACACTTTTTCTACAAGGTGTAGTGTCTTGGTACCTTTTGAAGACAGTTTTCCTAGCAGTTCAAGGAAAGCAAGCTCAACCTTCCCTATCACAAAATTAACAGGGGGCTTCCAGAGAGAGGGACTTTTCTGTGGTAGCACCATGGTTACCAAACTGCACCCCTGCCAGTCAGGGTCATCTGATGTTGTCTTCACTGTCTTCAGTTGCCAGTTGAATCCATCTTGTCTGCCCATAGAAAGTGTCAATACTAATGGAAATTGTTAGAATATTGGCTGCTGATCTTAATGTGCTGTTTACATTTTTGAAGATATTATTATTATTATTATTATTATTATTATTATTATTATTATTATTATTATTATTAATTTTATAATGTGTTTTTATAACTTGCAAGCTGCCTGGAGACTATTTTCAAAAAAAAAGACGGGATATATATTTAAAAATAGCTAAGTAAATACTTAGCTGGGAATGTCAACTCTAGGAAGCTGTAATTTGAGATTAACATCACCAGTATCTTTTAATATAGTAATGACTTTCAGAACTCCAGTATTTTAAGTTACCAGTGGTGGCCTTCTCAGAGGAATAGCAGAAGGATTTTCCTTCTCTATTTTCAACGCCAGCTGCATGTTAAAGCAGCTCCAGGCAGGGTGTACTGAGGCAACTCTTCCCCAACACACACACACACACACACACACACGTATTTGTTTGCTTTCCCAGCTGTGGGCTTGCTTTGATGGCAGTAGCTGGCTACATCTGAAAAACCAAATGCCATTTAATTTTCCTAGATGCCCTGGAGTGACACTACATTGGACGCTCGAGAGCACTGGGGAATGCACAATGGCAGGTGCCTTCCCAGCCACTGCCAGCAGGCAAGCCACCAGCTGGGGAACTTGGTAGACGCAGGTGAGGCCCAGGAGCTGCTTGAAGATGCTGGGCGCTTCAGTGTGTCTTCAGCTAATGCCTTTACACCAACAGCCAGTTGTGCAGTTTTTCTCCCCTCCCCCTTCCTGTAAGGGACTCCATGCAAATGGGTGTCATTATGGGGAAGCTGGCTCACATAGTCTTTGATGTAAAGAGGGGAGGCAAGGGGAGCGGCACTTGCCTGCTTCTCTGATTTGCAAGGGCCACCACTGGTCATGTTATGACCCATGGCAGAGTTCTTTTGTCACGAATGCTTAAATGGTAAAACACAGAAACACATTAAGGCACAATCTCTTCACTAGGAACTAGCATGGAAACAAAAATACCTTCTCAGCGCAGCTTTGTCTGACATTACTCTGATATTATTTCAAACAAACTTTTGCCAGTTTTTTTAAGGCAAACAATAGTTATGTACAAAATAATCAACTGTAAAGAGTAAGCATTGGTAGACCAGCTTCTCTAAGAGCTGTCCATTGTACAGTGGGAAATTATGTATACATTTTCCCACTGTACAGTGAGTAGTAGTTTGAAAATTTTGTACATTGGTTCTACTTCATTTGTATTTACATTTACAACACACACATACTAACTCTGGATCAACATGACAAGTTAAAAACCTACCTGTTGGGATGGTGGCTGATGGAAAACATGCTGAGTCCCAGTCAGGATCATATTCCCTAATTGCTCCCAAAGTTGCTATTTACTGCAGACAACATCTTTGCAGGTAAACAGCCACCAAGAGACAATTCTGATTCTGGGCCCTGATTCTGACTGAGGTTCCACCCAGCTGTTTTTCCTTTAAAATAAAGATTCAGCACATTTTAAAAAATGCATTTCTAATGTAAAATATTGTTTGGCTCTCTGCTACAGCCGTGTTAGTGCCCATCTACTAACAAGCCAGGTTCAAGGTCCTTGCATTAATTTACGAAGCCCTGAACAACTTAGGTCCAGGGTTCCTCAGGGACCACACAACTTGATCACTCTAATCATCTGCAGAGATGTTGCTGGACATTCCCTAAATGTGTGAGGTTGGTTTGGGGAAAAAATGCAACAAACAAACATATAAAGAACATTTTAAAAACAGCTCATCTGTTTGGCAGTGCAAACTACTACAGTGAACAGTGAACTCTTAAGTGTGTAATTCTCTTCTACATTCTCTTCAGAATTCTCTTCAAAAGTGTTTTTGATCTGTGTTTTGCTGGTCAATATGTTACTAACTCCATAAAACTTACTATGATTTAACCACCTCGTCTTATTAAAGGTAGAATAGCCTGTCTTCTTTTGCTATAGAAGTACCGATTAGGGATTCCACCCTAATGATCCTTTTAGTCCATGGATATTTCAAGAGACAAACTATGGTTTATTAGCCTGAATTTCCCAAGTTATCTGCACTCCAAAGGGTTCTTGGATAAATGGAGACTTTTGCTTGTTAAATCAGGCATTTTCCAATGACACCAAAACATGACATTTATAGAAAAAATGTCTCTTCTTGTGAAAGATCAGTTTACAGCATTAGTAGGTTTGTTAAGAAACTCACTCATTCCAGGCTCAGTCAGATAGCTGTAGCGCTTACGTAAAGCAAGGGACACAAAGTTCTGTCGCCGGTCTGTTTTCTCGGTCTGTAACAAAGCATACTTCCGTTTGGTACCTTTAACATACAGTTGCTGCTGTCTAGACAGGTTTCTTTCTTTTAATTAATGAATTAACATTCCACTTTTCAAAATATTGTCCAAAGTGGCAGACAGAATATACCAATAATTCTTGTTCGTTTTTGTTTAAATGGGAAACTACTACACACACACACACACACACACACACAAACACACACACCCTTACATATTTTTAGATCTTCAGGAGAACTAATTGTGCCTTGGAGAAGAATATTTGCAACTAAAGTGTGCTATGAGCTTATATGGAGAGTGGAGCAGTGACTTGCACTTCTTCAGCATAGCATTTTAGCCTATCACCCTATAAAGCAAATCAGTCTCAAAGACAGGGCAACCAATGCCATGAAAGTGAAAGAGTATATTTTTGTCACACTTCCCCTACACACACTCCCCTTTCTATGAATGCCTCATTCATTCATATATAAACTGCTTTGAGGTTTTTATTTACAATCAAGTGGTATAATTTTAAGAATAAAATAATAAAGTAAGCTAAGTTCAAATTACAGCCCAATCCACTTCTATGATTTTAAAGTTATCCCTGCTCACAGACTCAAATTCCACCCGCCCGCCCCCAAATCCCTTATTTCTACCAAGCTTGCACCTGAAATTACATTTTACCAACATTCAAGTCTTGTAACCATGAGATGTGTGTTGTCTTTGAAGAATAGATTTACAAAGTTCTCATTTCATTGCTAAAGCTTCTTGAGCTTATTTGGAGAGAACAAACATTTTGAGGCCTTATCAGGTGCTATCCAAATCCAGGATTCAACCTCTTGGAGCAGGCTTTGGGCACACCCATTTACTCCCTTCTCACAGGCTGAAGGGCATGAGGGTTCATGTTTTGTATGATCATGGGATCTACCTGACCTTATAAGACAAGTGAGTTCTGCCCCACAGGATCAGAGATCGTTTGTTAGAACAAACATAGGATCTCCCATTCACTAGCTGTTGTCTGTTCACATTGAGGGAAGCTGGGGAAGGCTGTGGGATGCAGCATGAGCCCAAGGCCTGCTCCTAATATCACCCCAGGTAGAATCCTGGAAAGAAAGAAAAACCAGTACTCTAACAGGCCTTGTGTCGTGAAAGAGATCTATGTATTCTTAAAGTGAAAGACACATGGCATTAAGATGAATGTTGGCAAAATGTAACACCAAAAACATTGTTAGTAATTTAGAGAACATATAAAACATGGCCAAATATCACACACCTGTTTCTTTAAGGAACCTTTGTGAGTTGCTAAGCCTTAATTTTTGTATTACAAAGCACCATCATTGTAAATCCCCCATATCATATAGCTAGCATTTTAGTAATTATTTTTGGCACACACAAGGCTACAGTTAGACATGTAGAATATCACTATAGCTGTAACTTAGGCCAGCCAAATAAGTTCTTCAAAAATCAGTTTGTTGCAAAAGCACATATATCACAATGTACACCTACTTTAAAGGAACTACATAAAGGACAAAGATAAATAAATGAAAAGAGGAATGGACTGGGATTTTTATAAATATGCACAAATGCAGGGATGCAGATTAGAAAGCAGGTTACAATCACTAACAGATTACAACTTGCTTCAAAAATCTCTATACAGGTTGTAGATCTGTTTTTAGTAAAGTTTCTAGTTGCTAATAGTGGGGTGTTTTTAAAGATATATATTTAGTTTGGTAAGAAAATAGGACAAGTCAAAAAGTACTTTTGGGTTTTTTTGTTTAGACGACCAATACCCATGTTATAATATCTAAAGATGCTGTCCTGCTAAGCTCAATCACATTTTAAGGCCCTATTGATTTCAGTGGCAGAACAGAACACATGCTTAACTTCCCCCCACTGAGATTAGTGCTTAACTTTGCCTGAATCATGCTTTCATCTTCCTTTACAATGTGTCTCCCAGTGAACAAGAGAGTCATAAATTTTACAGAGACAACAGTCAGAAACCATGAATCCCATGGTGCTGATCCATCTGCTTCCTCCAAGGGAGCAAGTGGCTTGCAGCTTCCAGTCAGGAGCCATTCTTCTAAAGGTAATTATTGCAGGACCACTAGGCCTGGAATACCCGAGCAAAGGATTTGCTGGGTCTCAGTTGCCTATTGGGTATTGAGAGGAGGGATGGACAGGCAAGACAATGTGGTTTGCTATATTAAAGAGGATTAAAAATACTGTCTAGCTGGAACTAAGGAAGTGGAAGGAAAATAGCTTCTCTGCTGGTCCTCACCTAGATGAATAGCAATGGGTATAATCAAGGGATCTCCTTCAAAACCTCATGCATGCATCCAGTGGTCTGTTTCTCTCTGGGTGTACAAGCTACTCCCGCAAAGAGGAGAGGGCAGAAAGCTGGGGTCTCTGTGTGAAGCAAGCATGCAAGAGCTCTCCATGACTGGTAAATGGTCAGGTGCTTTGCTGTGTGCAAAGCAGAAGACATAGTATATCTAAGGCTAGTGAAGAGTGAGGGCAGAGGGACAGAGGCTAGGCTCATATTGTTCAAAGCACATGTTATTGGCTTCATTTATTTGGTTTAGTAAATCTTTTTTGTGATACCATATATCTTTAATGGATAAGAATTCTGATTATAATAAAAGTAAAATAAAAGACAGTGTTTATATTACCTCATCATCTTGATCTGACTCTGTTTCCTTTTGGTCCCAAGATGCATTGCAGAGACAAGGAATATTATAATGGACAGCAGGGAAAAGAATATCAGGATATGAAAAGGACCAAGTAAGGGAGCACAAAAAATGCAAGCTAATTTATAAAAGGCAAAACAAACCCAAAATGTCAACAGAATATAAATTAACAAACAAAACTTTACATCAAATGCAAATCAACACATGACATTACTAAAAGCATAAAGTATATGAACTGTAAGCTGAAGCATGAATTGTAAACGGAGGACCCGGTAATCAAAAATTGCAGAAACGCAGCACCACAGTAACAAGTCTCAAAAAGCTTTCTGCATACATGAAAACATTAAGACATAAAACAGGCTTAATCAGATTGCAAAGCATTCGCATTACTAGTGGTTCATTACAATCAGCAAAAACAAAGAGAAAAAAGAAATTAAACTAGTCTTAGTGATCTTACCTTTTTGTGTGCTGGCAAGGTGATATTCAAATTGCAAACAGCTGTTTGCGGCAGACCCTTTGTAGTCTTTGGTTCTTTCAGAAATGATAAACGACCACAAGGTTCTTGGCTGGTGTCTCTAATCTATATATATATAAAATGTTCACACACTGGTTTGAAATGTTTACAGTCCTTTGGGTTCCGTTAAATTTAGTTTAGCTATTAGCTCTAATTTAAAAACAAAACACGCAAAGAAACCCAAAAAGATAAGTTCCTTGAACCATACAATGGGAAGGCACCTGATGATAATCAGATCAAATGCCTTGTGCTGAAACAGGATCTCCAAACATTAATTCTCATCTGTCCTACACATTAATCCTCCACATTATTTCTACCACAGGGTGTCACAAACACAAAGCTAAAGCAATTACAAGGTGTCTGCATTATTCCAAGGACAGTTTAATAAGACTAGATGAAGTTGGCCAAACTCTGAGATTGCATTTAATTATCTAAAGCATTTATAGCCATCCTGCCTTTCCATCATAATAAGACCGGTGACTTAAATTTTTAAAAAAGAAAACTTCTACAATAAAATCCAATAAAACCACAAAGTCAAACTGAGCCAATTGATAGTAGCAAAAAGGAAATACATTAAATAAAAACATAATTGACAGCCCAGACATGCAATATCTTATTAAATTGCCAACTAATTGCCAAGTGGTAATATGGACCTTTCCCTGGTCACCATCTAATCTTAAGCTTCATGTTAATTATGTGAAAAGGTGGCATATGAACAAAATAAATCCATCCATCCATCAACATGGAAGAAAGTGGTCTTTCTGGCAACCTAGACTTAAGGCCAGAAAGAAAAAAACCTCCCATTTTTGTCTGGAAACAAATTAAAGTGCTTAAACTAAATCAACAAGGCAACAACACAAGCCACTCGGTGGCTGCATTTTCTCCTGTTTGGGAGACAGCATTCTGAAGGTATATTGTGAACACTGGCAACCTGGCTGGATGGATAACGTGGTAACTTTTTTGCATGTGGATATTGTGGTTATATAATTCTTCTTTTAAAGAACTGCCAACCATTTAAGGGGCTTTACAAACACATTTAAAATCCTAACAAAATCACAACTCAGAAGTAAAATTAAAATGCAGCTGAGCAGCAGTCCATAATATATATATATATATTTTAAAGAAGCAGCTTGGTCTTTTAAACTTTGCCTAATAAGTGGTGGGTATTACAAAGCTTTCAAAATACTAGCAAGGAGGTAAACTGAAGCCTATCATCTTGAAGTTCATCCCAGAGCCCTGGAGCTCCTTTCTGCCAGCAACCTAATTTCCTCAGTGTACCTTAAGCAGGCCTCAAACCTGCCATTCCCAATTGGTGGGATGGGGGCTCACATCTCGTGGTAGCAATATGCCGTTGCACAGGTGAAGTGGATGGCGCACCTTTTCCAAACACCACAGACAAACAGAGGCTTTGAAAAACACACACAAACACACAAGGTTTGTCATCACGCAGGAACATTTTTCTCATTGTGACTGCTCCAGTGCAGTGTTACTTTTACCTTGATAGAAAATGGCAGTCTATTTTCTTTGAAAGCATAAAAATTAAATACAAGCTGCTGTCCTCCTTTTGTCAAAGGGGCTAGATTCCCGTAGCAATCCACATAAATAGGCTTTCCTTCCAAAACCTGTTGGGTCAACAATAAATCTGTTAGATCTATTTCCATGCCGAACTACTGCAATAAACAGTAAGCATCCCAACTGTTAAATTACTATTTAAACCCACAGTTAACGTTGCCTTTCAACACGGCTTCACTGCAGTGTTTTCAACAGGAAGAGATGTGTGGTATGTTCTTTGGTGTGTGTGTGGGGGGGGGGGGAAGGTCACAGTCAAGACTACAGATATTTATTTCTAAACTGACCCTTCAACAGCCAGCTGGCAGTTTTAGCTAGGCAAAGCTCAGTTCTTTACTTCTTCTTTCTTTCTCTCCCCCCCCCCTAACTGATAAAAGGACTCATGGACAATGTGAAAGTAAGTTCACACATTCCACTACTTGTTCGTCATGCCTAGGTCTACCAGGAAGAAAGGGGGTAAGCAATGCCCCAGTTCTGGAAGACATCAGCTGAATTACACTAGCATCTTACTCCATTCAAATTAAATAAAATATTTTGAACAGATAGATTCATGTATTGGAAGCATTTGTTTAGCAAGACTGGACATATTATATCCATCCTTAGGCATCTATGCTCAGGCTTATTGGACTCAGGTGTAGGAAAATTAAACTGACGATAGTCATTGTTTTGATATCTCTTGATACTTTACCAACAATGCAATCTTGAATTTGTTTAGAGACGCAGGAAATTTGTAACTGTCTTGACAGCTGTGAACAGACTGGTTTTAAAGTGCCTGAAATATCTGAATTGGCCAAGCTAACTGATAAACACAGTGATGTATACTGTATTGACAGGTTTATAGACACAATTTATTCTTTATTAGAATATCAACTGTAACTTTTAGAAAGCACCCACAAAGCCTGTAGATATACAATAGGCCTTTAATGCAGAATGATGGTATACCTCAATATCTTTACTTCTTGCAACTTCTTCGAAGTTTTCTTGCTGCTCCAAAGTTTTGTCGACTTTATCATCTGTCATGCAGAAGCAGCGCAGATTGGATTCTACCGCATCATTCATTTTGGCAAAAATGACAAACTTGGCCATGTAGGGAACACATATTAATTCCCTATAAAGCTGTGTGGCCAACCCGACAGTTTCGTGAACTTGATGGCAGTCTGCTAGCCAAAATCTGGATGCACATACATAGATGTAAAGACCAATCAGTCCATCTTCATACAATGGTGATTTCCCACCATAACTTTACTGTGGTTTGAACTACCTCGCCAGCTAACAGAACTAAGTCACATTCCTGGGTTTCTAACTTACTTTTTATTATATATACTTATAAATTATTTCTGGCAAAACTTAGAGGTGGCTGATCTGAGAACTGTCAGACAAAAAGCATGTTATAGACAGGTTCAATACAATATTTATTATTTTTTCTGGTCTGCTCATAATGTGCTGTGTTGGTTTTCTGTAATCAAGGAAAAGGGAAATCTCCACTGCTGGTGGCTGTGGTGCACACCTTGGAGGCCAGATCTGCCACCTCCTTGGCAAACAAGCACTTTTGCACATTGGTGACGTGTGTGGAAAAACAGATCTCAGTGAGCAGAAGGAACCGCTCCTCTGTATAATATCTAGATATCAATATTGGAAGAATGGCGGATTACTAAGGCACTGGTGCCACTCTGTTAAAAACAACAAGATGTGAGTAGGGACACCAAAATCTGAGGAGAAATTCAGATGGAAGGATTTTATTTATTTTTTGGTAAATATCCCTAGTTATGAATCTGTTTTTGCTCCTCTCCTCTCCCATCAGTAAAAAAAAGTCCTGCTATTGAGCTAGTTATTCTAGTGTGTATCACTCAAGTTATTCTGATCTTCATAATACAACCAGTAAGCCTTAATAATTATTTGTGTTTCATTTGCTTTTACTGTACCTGGCTGAAACGTTGGTTGTGAAAGAGACACAATCATTTACAAAAGTCAGTGGAGTGGTTCCTGTGATGTCTTCCCACTGAGCTGGTGAAGTACCTCCTAGGAAATAAAAGATGAAGTCACACTTGTTTAAAGGGATCTGAATTTTTCCATAGATCTGAAATAGTGCTTTTGGACTTTGGCCAAAGCCATCTGTCTCCACCCCAGCAGTCCACTGGACAAGAAGGGGGACAGTTAAGGAGAGAGAAAGGGGTGTTGGGGGTGTGTGTGGAGAAAAGGGGGCGTGACAAAAAGAGAGAAAGGTGGTGACCCCACATACTGCTGGCTTCGGCTGATTCCATATGTTATATGGAAGATGCTCCTGGGGGAAATGCGACTCTTGAGAGAGAGGAAGAGGAAAAGTTTGCCCAATTTAGAAAAGATATGTTGAATGAATGGGGATGCCCTTCCTTATGCCTTTGCCTAACCTGTTATGCTACACAGTAGCCGAAGGCTGGGTGTCGTGTCTCCTTTGTATCCATTGGTTATCCCTTCCCCTGATGGGGGTGGCACAGGAATTGTCATGGTGATTGGCTTATGGAATTTTCTTCTTCTTGGTTCCACAGTGACAATGGGGCTGAATGTTGCTTTGTTACCAAGGATTTTCTTGACTGTTTCATCTGGAACTGGTTGAGCCTATTTTCAATATAGGAAAAAGAGATTCTAAAATCATGGGATATAAGATTCTCAAACATGCAATTTATAATTACAGTTAGGTAGCCATGTTGGTCTGCCATAGTCGAAACAAAATAAAAAAAATCCTTCCAGTAGTACCATACTTTACCTAGATGTTATTTTTCTGTAAAATTTCTGTTGCTGGTATACACCATAAATGCTACACAAATCCAGGATTTTAGGGTAAAATTCCATTACAGAAGAGCTGCTCCTTTTATTAACAGGCCAGATTGGACAGTGCACCTCTTAGGAAGTGGTGTACTGTGTAGAGGGGAGCGTGTGGACAGGTCCTCTGCTCACTGTCCCACCTCTGCCATTCGCACATGCTGCCTATGCATGTAGGGTTTAATGCATGCAGGTAAGGAATGTGGTTGATTTCCTCATTATATCAGGAAGTGTGTGTGTGTGTGTGTGTGTGTGTACATATGTTGAACTATAGGCATATATACAGCATTTGCATAATCCATCCTTGTGTCTACATGAAGGAATGGTGGGCAGGCTGAAGCTGCAGGCACTCATTTCCCTCAACTTGTTAGGCCAGATCTAGGGAGGTACATCATCTGATCCAGCCCCACTAAACCTTACTTCTGGTTTTCAAAAATGCAAAGAAAGGTACATCTTATTACCTGCAGGCCCACTCGTATCCGCTTAGTTAATGCTCCTTCAGGGAAGGAAGCCTGGACTCGAGGCACAGTTGTGCTGCTCAGAATGCCACCCTCTGGACCAATCTGGTTGCTTTCTTGCTTAATTCGTGAAACCACAGCAAAGTACTGAGGAAAGTCCTTCGTGACAATTCTGCAGATACGCTTCTTCTCAAGTTCCTCTGCGCTGTCCAATTCTATGCAAGGGAAAATCAGAAATGTTTATAAATATTTATAAATATTACTGATCAGGTATTGTGAGTGGGCTTTTAAAGAGAGTTGCAGCCTTGTCCAAGAAAGTCTTCGAGTTGCTTTGAATACTAATGCACATGCTGTCCTCAATGTAATGTTTTCTGGAAGAACCTCTTCCTGTTCCATTTCAAGGCTGAAAAAAATCTGTAACGGCAAGCTAGACTTAACATCAGTTTTGTTGGATTTGAACACCCAGCCTGAATAGGAATTCGGTGTAACTCAGTAATGCACAGACTGCACTGTGAATACTGATTGGACCACATGAAAGATACTATTTTTTTACTCTTATTTACTCCTTTCTGGTTCAACATGGCTATTTCATTTTGATCTGATAAAGGGCTAAGTAATCACCTTTAAAATCAACCTGATGACAGAAAGGTGTATTAATGAAAGGAACAAAACGTGACTCTGCATCCAAACTTTTTTTGTTTGGAGTTTTGGTTTATTGGGAGACGAGAAGTATCTCATAACTCAGTTGGTTAGATTAGCTCATGGTGGTCTGATCTGAGGAAATACCAGATGAATATAAAAAATATTATTTATGCATTTAATAAATGAATACCTCACCATTCAATGTGCAACATTTCTGGGTTATATGTTCCACTTTTAAAGGCTGGTTCCATTTTTACAGGTCTACAAATTACGTTTTGGTTCTAATATCTAGCTTTGCCAGTAGATGGTGCTGCTTTCATCAAACCCAGTAATTTTTCCCTCATAAAAGGGAAAAGATACACTGAATGGATGGTTTAATTTATCTCACCACTGAGTTAGATAACAAATAAGTCATAGTATACCCAGACCACTCCTATAAGTCAATCAAGATGGCATCACTTAGGTATGCTGCTTCCATACCATACCACATAGGGCTGATTCTTCAAACATTTGTCAGTTTCTCTTCCTTTCCTACACTCACAATTGCATGGAGGAAGCAATGTCTGACTTAGCATGTTCCTGCTTACTGCCACCGGCAGCAATTCAGGTGAACACAAATTTTTCAACTGAATACTTGTGAACATTTTCTAACACTGGCATAAACAGAAATAGCAGCAAGAGGGGAAATAATGGATATTCAAACAAAAACTTGAAGTTAGAGAAATTATGCAGTGGTACCTGCAGTAATAGTTTTTAATAATAATAATAATAATAATAATAATAATAATAATAATAATAATTTTTATTTATACCTCGCCCTCCCCAGCCAAGACCGGGCTCAGGGCGGCTAACAACCAATAATAAAAACAAGTTGATTAAAATACAATTTAAAAGATTAAGATACAACATTAAAACAATTAGGGAGCAATGTCTTCATAGGAGGAGAAAGGAAAAGGAAAGAGGGGGAGGGAATCAAATTGGCTCCAAGCCAAAGGCCAGGTGGAACAACTCTGTCTTACAGGCCCTGCGGAAAGAGATCAGATCCCGCAGGGCCCTGGTCTCAAGAGACAGAGCATTCCACCAGGCTGGGGCCAGTGTTGAGAAGGCTCTGGCTCTGGTTGAGGCTAATCTAACTTCCTTAGGGCCCGGGACCTCTAGGGTGTTGCTATATGTGGACCTTAAGGTCCTCCGTGGGGCATGCCAGGAGAGGCGGTCCCGTAGGTACGAGGGTCCTAGGCCGTGAAGGGCTTTAAAAGTCAAAACCAGCACCTTAAATCTGACCCTGTACTCCACCGGGAGCCAATGCAGCTGGAAAAGCACTGGGTGAATATGCTGCCATGGCAGAGACCCTGTGAGGAGCCTCGCTGCAGCATTCTGCACCCGCTGGAGTTTCTGGGACAGCTTCAGGGGCAGCCCTGCGTAGAGTGAATTGCAGTACTCAAGCCTGGAGGTGACCATCACATGGATCACTGTGGCCAGGTCGGGGCGGGAAAGGTAAGGGACCAACTGTTTGATGCGGCGAAGGTGGAAAAATGTCGCCTTGGCTGTTGTTGTACCCTGCGCCTCCATGGAAAGGGAGGCCTCAAGGATTACACCCAAACTCTTAACAGAAGGCAATGGCACTAATTGGGCCCCCGCAAGAGAAGGGAGTTGGTCCCTCATCCCCATACCATCCCGACCCAGCCAGAGGACCTCTGTCTTTGAAGGATTTAGTTTCAATTGGCTCCCACGAAACCATCCAGCCACAGCTTCCAAACATCTGGTCAGTATGTCAGGGATTGAGTTGGTCTGGCTATCCATCAGCAGATAGAGCTGAGTGTCATCAGTATATTGGTGACAACCCAGCCCAAAGCTCCGGATAATCTGGGCAAGGGGGCGCATAAAGATGTTAAAAAGCATCGGGGAGAGGATTGCGCCCTGTGGTACTCCATATGGGAGTTGGAACTTAAGAGGTTAAGTTGTTCCCATGATGCCTCAGCATTCTGACGTCAGGAATGGAAGCTGGGAGGAGCTTTCCTGTCTGTTCCTCTCTAGTCGTTGAGAGAGAGAGGGAGTTTGCCATGTCTGCGAGAAGTCCTGGAAATATCTGAGAAAATGATGCAATAAAAGAGCTGTAAATGGACATTACTATGCTCTGTGTGTTTGTGGGAAACTGAGTGACAAGTTGCTGCTGTGTTTGACTCTGCTGGGCGTGACGGAGAAGAAGGAGCAGATTCGCGCAGAGGAAGTGTGCCGGACCTGCCGAAGCTGCCATAAAGAGCTAATTGCCGATAGTAAATCAATTAGCACGTCACGGACTAATCAAAATACCTACACTCCACACACCAAGGGGTGGCGCGACGACAACTCCCTCCCTAGTGCCACCCTCTGTCCCCGACCAGAGATAAAAGAGCACAGCCATTTATGGGCTATGCCCTGTATCCCCACATCGGCGAGGCGGTGGTCCAAAAGATCATGATCGATCATGTCAAATGCTGCTGACAAATCTAAGAGAATCAGCAGTCCCGACCCGCCTCGATCCAGTTGTCTGCGGAGATCATCTGTTAGGGCGACCAGAGCCGTCTCAGTTCCAAAACCAGGACGGAACTGGACTGAAATGGATTTAAAGCCAATGTTTCCTCTAGAAACCTACCAAGCTGGTCAGCAGCTGCTCTCTCAATTACCTTACCCAGATATGGGAGATTTGAAACTGGGTGGTAATTGGATAGATCTAAAGGATCTAGTGAAGTTTTCTTTAAGAGCGGACACACCATTGCTTCCTTCAGCTCCCCTGGGAATGTCCCTGTGTTAAGGAACAAATTGATAATTTCAACCAGAGGGGTCCGCGCGATATCTGGGCATGCCCTAATCAGCCAAGATGGGCACGGATCGAGGAGGCAGGTGGTGGGCCTACCAGCTTGGAGCAGTCTATCCACATCTGCAGGGAGTATCTGATTGAAATGTTCTAACACTGGACCCGAAGACAGTCAAGGGGTCTCCAGTTCTGTCACTGTATCTAAATTGGCAGGGAGGTCACGGCGGAGCAACAGGACTTTCTCCGCAAAAAAGCTCGCAAATGCCTCACAGCTGTGGGTTGAATTTGTGCTTAATTTTGGTTGTCCTCCTAAGGACGTTATTGACCTAATTATTCTAAAAAGTTGTGCCGGGTGAGAGCTAGCGGATGCAATGGAAGCTGCAATTTCTTAGCAGCTTTCATAGCCATCTCATAGGCTTTCATAAGCGTCCTATAAGATGTTCTTTGAGCTCCGTCATGAGTCCATCGCCATACTCGCTCTAGCCGTCTGAGATCCCGCTTCATTTTCCGGAGCTCCTCGGTAAACCAAGGGACCCAGTTTCGACGGGGTTGCAGAGGGCGCTTGGGCTCAATCTCATCGATGGCCGCCAAGAGCTGGTTATTCCAGTCCTAGACAAGGTCATCTAATGAGTCGCCAGGAGGAGCAAGGTCCCTCAAGGCAAGACAGAATCTATCAGGATCCATCAGTTTTCGCGGGCGAGCCCAAATAGGCTCGCCACCCAAGCAGGGGAGGAGCGGGAAGTCAATCTTGACTTTCAGAGCGTAGTGATCAGACCATGGCACTTCCACAGGGGGGAGCATTATCACATTTATGCCAGCACCAAAGATCAAATCCAGTGTGTGGCCTGCTTGAGGGGCCGGGCCCATAACAAACTGGGAGAGCCCCAGTGTTGCCATGGAAGTCACTAGGTCCAGAGCCTGTGAGGAGGAGGAGGCATCAGCATGGACGTTGAAGACTCCCAAAACCAATAGGTTTGGGAACTCCAAGGCCCACCCTGCCACCACCTCCAGCAGGTCTGACAAGGTGGCTGCCGGATGCGTTAGGTGGTCGGTACACCAACCAGACAGCCAAGTTCTCCTTGGTGCCCCACAAAACAACAACACATTCAATGCCGGAGATCGCCAGTGGTGGCAGAGCCCTGAAAAAGCAATCCTCCCGGATCAACAACGCTGCTCCCCCCCCCCGACCCACAGTCCCTGATTGATGGAGAACAGAGAAACCTGGAGGTGTTATCTCATGTAGGGAGATTACTTCGCCTTCCCGTACCCAGGTCTCTGTCACGCAAGCCAGGTCAATCCCCTGCGAGACAAAAAAGTCACACATGGTGGCGGTTTTATTGCCTATGGACCTGGCATTGCACAACACCAATGACGGAGGTGGGTGATCCCTGCTCGCCCTACCCTTGTCCCTTGAGACGGGGCGTAGATTGGAAGGGGTTCTAGCATCACTGCATCTCAAAACCCTTCGCCGATAGTGATATTTAGCCCCACCGCCATTCTTCCCTAGCCCTTCAATAGTGGGAATCCCAGACCCCATACTAGCCTCCCCAATAGAGGGGTAAGATCTCACTAACAAGTCATCTCTGGGCCAGGACTCTTGGGTCAGAATGATATGGGGAAGAGGTGAAGGTTTGATAGGGTAATTATCCCTAGAAGATAAAACCCAACCAACCGCACGCTGAGCAAAGATGTTCAGTTCCTCTGCCAATGAGGCATCAGTCTTAGCCATGTTCCTTGTATTGCCCTTGTAGTTGGTTAGGTGCTGCAGTCGTTGCCACACTCGTTTCATGATGTTATTGGCTAAATAATTTTCCACCTTAAGCTTATACTGTTGTTTTGCTGCCTTAATGCCTTTTTTGAGATTTATTCTCGCCTCTCTGTATATGTCTATATTCCCTGTTTTAAAGGCAGAATCCTGCAGTCATCCATGGTTTACAGTTCCCATAGAGTCTAATGCATCTCTGCGATGTTACATTATCGATGCACACTTTAATATAGGAGAGTATAGCATCTGTGTATCTATGCAGATCTTGATGTTCAAACACACGCCAATCAGTGCTCTCAAAACAATCCTGGAGCTGACTAAGAACACCCTCTGGCCAAGTTCTAACTGTTTTTATAACTGACTGAATTCTTCTCCTGAGAGGGATGTACTTCGGACATAGAAAAACTGAAGAATGGTCGGATGAGCCTAAGTGGGGGAAGGGGATTGCCCTGTATGCCCGTTTCAAATTGGAATACGCGAGATCTAGAATATTCTGTCCTCTAGTGGGAAATTTCACAAACTGTTCAAACTTAGGAAAAACCCTCTTTAGGCAGGCTTGATTGAAGTCCCCTGCCACAACAATGGTGTCCTCTGGGTGGATTTGCTGCTGCTCGGAAATGACATCATATAGCTTAGAAAGTGCCGCATTGACATTAGCATCGGATGGAATATAAACAGCTATAATAATTATGACAGTTACTTCTCTAGGCAAATAAAATGGCCGACATGTAACTGCCATCAACTCTAGATCTGGGGAGCAATACGTGTAAGCTACTTTGCTGTTAACGCACCAACCATTGTGTATGTAAATACAGACTCCTCCGCCCCTAGCTTTACCAGAATCACTGTTTCTATCAGAGCGATAAATTATTCGATTTATCAGCTCAACTGCCGCATCCGGTACTGCTGAATGTAGCCAAGTTTCTGTAATATTTACCACACAGCTCTCACAAAGAAGCTTGTTTGCTGCCATCAGTAACTGTAGTTCGTCAATTTTGTGGGTGAGAGATCTGGTGTTGGTCAAGAAGACGCTTGGCAGTGCTGGTCTCGTGGGTCTTTTTCGAAGCCGGGTTAACAGACCAGCTCTGCAACCACATTTTTGCTTTCACTCTTTTCTCTTTCGCTTCTTTCGGCACTTCCCCCTCCTGTTGACAATCCATAGAGATCCTGGAGGTCTTACTATGCAGTTTGATATACAATGGGACCTTTGAAACTCTCTAGTTATCTCTATTTTTCTTGTGAGCCCGATGTTTACCAGTTTTGTGCGTGAGTAGGTGAGGTATTGGGAGCTCAGAGCCGCAGCGTATGAACGCGCTGCCATCATGGAACGCTAAGTTAAATGAGCATCATTAATTCACTTCTGTAACAAATAATTGGGATACTGAAATATATTTCTTAACTGCAAATAGGTTCTTTGGTTGTGTATTTTTCTGCTGGCAAGCATAACAGCATATATGGTATTATATCCATGCCACATGGCACTGTGGTAACGCTATTTGTCTAGTCACCGCCTAATTCACCTTTAATCATTCAAAAACAAACCCAACACATGTTTCTACTTGCTATTTGCCCAGGCCAAAACAGTAACAGTGCATATATACCTTCATTCATGCCGTTCAGTATTTCAGTGAGGTTTTCATGCCTGCTGTCATACTGATGTTCCTTCCACGTTTCACCGTTTTCACTTCGAAGCACAATCAGTTCTCTTTCCTTTCCTCGCATCGATCCAAAATGAGGGATTTCCACTATGACAGGACTACACCAAATAAAAGAAGAAGAAGAAGCAATTCATATTGTACATGCGTTTTTTCAGTTTACTAAGTGCTGCTCCCTTACTCAAGAGTTGTCTGTCACACAGCTACAAGTGCGCTCATGGGGGGAAATGGTTAATAATTGGCAAAGCTGCAAAACCCTTTCCAATTCAAATTGCAAGGTTTTTTGTTTGTTTGTTTTTGTTTTCAATAATCCACTCCAATTACACACTTAGATAAGCACGCACAGGAGTGCTGACATACATCAATTTACACAGACAACAAAAACAAGTTACAAAAATGCATATAAGCAAATAAAAAGAAAGGGTTTCAGCAGGCAAGCTTAGATCCTGCACTTGGCTATGCATACATAATGCTATTTACTCAGGGCTGTGTGTACTCGGCACTTAACACACATAAACATTTGGCTGTGTCAAAGTAACCCGTGTTCCGTGTCTAGAAAAGCTGAATTCTTTCAACCAGCATTAATATGCAACCTAAGCCAGTCTGGACAACTTATTTGACTCTGTACAATTTATTCTGCTTCTGCTAGTCACAGGAAGAAGGAAGAAGCAATGCCAGGGCACTGATGCACAGGACCCTGATTGCTGGAAATCTTCTTTTTCAACACTTTGTTTTGAGACTTCACCTGATGCTCTCCACCCAGTTGCAAACTTACTTTTAAAAATTGTTTCTAAAAAGTGAAACTCAGAGTTTGAATTTTGCTTTTCTTGTGCTTGAAGAACTCTGTGCATATGCAATGCTGTTTACTTAGCGCTGTGTGGGAGCTTTGACTTAAAATAAAGAAAATGGGGGGGGGGGAGAGAAGAGAACTAACAATTTGCACCAAAGCTCATTTCCCCAGCCAATATATATTGTGGAAATTCGCCAGATTTGCAAGTTTTGCTCACTTTGCCTGATTTAAATATATTTAAATACGCTAAATAACTTTAAATATGTTTTAATCTTGGGAGGAGTAAGGAGGTACAGATGTAGAAGGATATAAAAAAGCACTGAAGTTCCATCCTCTTACCACTGGGCAATCTTAATTACCCATGCAATTTCAAGTCCATGTGCATGGTCATAAAGACTAGACATTAAAAAACAACAACCAGGGAGAGCACTGAAAGTCTCAGGAAGTTGAATTTGGCACCCAGTACTATAGACTCTACTTTTCTGCCCTTGCACAGAATCACAGAATACACACAGCCCTTAAACAATTATCAACGGGCGATGCACCAGCATAGGCAAAGACCAACTTGATTCTAAGGTGTAGAAGAGACACAGTCAGATATAAAACAAAAAACAAGCAAACATAAGTTCATTTTGCTGGCATGCCATATTTACATTGACTTTAATGGAAAGTGTACATTTTGATCCAATGAAATCTTTCATACAAAGAATTAATGCAACTGAAAATATATATAGTCTAATTTTATAAAATAACGTGCAGCGCAATCCAATGCACGAGGAGTTCAGTGGGGAATAAGCCTGCAGAAGACTGGGCTATGAGAACCTGTATTGTGACTCCTATTTTCCTCCAGCACCATTTGTGTGAGCATGTGTTTCTTTTCAAACACTACATATACTAAAGCCCCTGGTAAATATTGATCGTATAGGGACAAAACTGTAGCAGTTTTAGTCACTTACGGGAGCATCTGCATGCCAGAATGGCTTGATGTGATCTTCCTCATATGTCAAAGAAAACCTACTGGTATTAGTCTAGGATTGTAGAAAAGATTGGCTCAACAACTTAACCTGGAGGATTTGAGGAAATATTTTGGTCCTTATAACTTACAATCAGTCCAGGGGCTGGGGCTGCCTGTCCACTTCCTTCTCCCTGGCCTAAGTTTCCACTTGTGGAACTTAGCAGGGAGGAGGATGGGTACAAAAGCAGAATTAGTTTGCTCCATCTGTCACTGGCTCTGGCCTATGTTGGTCTCCCTGTCTTCCACACTTTCACAATGGGCACCACTTCAAACAGCTAACTAATGGGTGGTCTAGCTCTTGGCTGCTGAATTCAGCAGCACAGGCCTGCACAACCTCTTAACTTTTAAAACCAAACACACTTATTTGTGGTGAAGGGCCTGCAATCCCTCCTACCCGCCTCCATGTTAACAACAGAAAGAGAGATTTATTCAGCCTCTGATGGTCAGCCATACATATCTGGTGAGCTGTGCTCAGCTTGGTAGGTACAAAGTTGTGTAGGCCTCTGACAGAACCATGATCTTATGTAGCTGTATTTATCTTGGGTAGCTGGTCGGATCCATTTGCACCCCTACTTAAATAATACACCTAGTGTTACCTGACTGTGTGCCTTCAACCAAAGATTACAAGAGCATAATTAAGTGGCCAGTGTAATAAACGAACAGGTTGTTTTCCGTGCCTTTTTTTCTTTTTTTAATAAAATGGAAATCTTTGCTCATGGGCAAGGAAAGCCTTTGAAGTATTCCATCAGAGAAACACGAGCAGTTATGGATTATGCAGCCTTAAGACATTTAAACAGACAGTATCATTAATTTCCCACAGAGGTTGTACTTAGCTTTGCTTATATATATATATAGAGAGAGAGAGAGAACACCTCACCATTCTGCATAAACATCAAAGAGTAGCAGCGCTACTAGCTGAGACTTTCTTCAGCTGTTACATTTTTTTCTTTTACAAGGGAGAATCAGAAACAGTAATAGCAGTATTTTTTAAGGCAATTTAGGGTATGACCCAACTAATCACTTTTACATCTCATTGATTTCAATGGGTGCATTAAGCCATTGTTTAAATCACCCCAATGGGATGAAAAAGTGCTCCGTTTCTGACAGATTGTGGGTTTATTTTTGTGAAGTGCCAAATATTCTAGTGTTGCATTTGGTTATTGGTTCTATCATCTCAACAAGAGATGGATGATAGCAGTTCCACTTGTTTGCCTAATGTTTGTGCAGGCCTTGCAAAACAGAAAATGTTTAAGCCCATTGAAAACTATCCTATGAATACAATCTTTGCAGGCGAATATGTAAGATACTGTCTCTCTGTATAAGACGCACACAGTTTTGTGCATGAACATAAACAATACTCACAGAGAAGGTATTAGACAGGTATTGAACACAGGACTTGGAACAACATGCTACGTTAGAACCTCACAAGCTCTGAAGGCAGGCAGTCAAAATAGTCAAATCTTCCCAAGATTTTAAATATTAATATCACAGTTTTCTAATAATTGTAAATAGATATACACAAAATTCATACTTTGTTTTCAAACCTGAAATATAATTCAGTTTTAGAAGGGTTAACATTTTCACCAATCTTATTCAACCAGATCATTTACTGAATTTTATTGAACAAGACAGAACTTTGGTCACAGGGGTGGCCAAACTGTCACTCCTGGGCATTTCAAGATACATACAGAGAGTTAGTGGCATTCTCAGTGCATAGGCACACTCTGAGTACATCATGAACCAAGCAATCAGTCACCCACCTATACATTTGGGCCATAGACAACTGGCGGGATGGGGAATTAGGAGATCAAATTCTAAGTTCTTAGTGTTTAGGCAGACTTTTCATGCTTCTTAATATTCTAAAGTGAGTCTCACAGGTGATGAGCTACAGTTGTCTGAAAGCAAAGAGCTAAACTAGAAGTGATGTTTATCATGCAACTGGGAGTTTCCTCCCATTGCAAATAGCAGCTGTGCAGGAGTAACAATCCTGTTGAGACCCCAATGGAGGCAAAGAGGTAAAAATATTTTCCCCCACTGTGCTGATGATCTGGATCTACCTCCCGCCCATCAGGGTGCTTAAGTATTTATTTTTATATAAAAACAACAATCACCAGAAACTGCTATTTGCATGATTACGATTGTGTCTAGTTTGGCCCAGAGTTAAAGGTAAAGAATGAGTATCTATTGTGAGGACTCAAGCACATGAAGATTTTGGTATATATTAATTATACTTATATCTTGCAACCCCCTGGAAACTTTCCCCAGCTTCAATAATGCTATGGCCTCAGATGTTCTCAGGCCATTCATAGGGCCCTTGGGAATGTGCTGAACACAGAATTCAGAATAACATTCTACATTAAACATCCATCACAGACTTCAGATGCAGGTGGAATTTCTAGGAATGTGTTTTTTGAACTTTCTTTTGAGTCAGTAGCAGATGCCATTGCAAGGGAGATGGACTTCCCACTCTCAAGAAAACATAACTTTATCTGCTATGGAAGCTCAGGATATATGGGGTGGTTCTATGGCACATTGTGAGAGCCCCTCTTATATGATATAACTGATATGTTAAGACCTTGTTACTGCCTCACATGAGCTGAGTTTACACATTGGAACATTCCCTCTTGGTTGCACAATGTTGGGGAAGGTCAGTAATAGAGGAATTCGTATTTTTAGGAATGCCTGGCCATCATTACTGATCTTATTGTGATAAAATCCCAGGGTCCTGCAGGAGACAGTTTGAACACCACTGTCTTAAGCTTATATTTATCCACCCCTGCTTTACAAATACTTCCTTGTCGGTCCAAATTTGGCAAAGCTATTTATTTGTGCCAGAAGCTGGCTCCAAAACCATGCAAATACCTTCTCTACCAACAGAACTTAAACAGGACCATGTGTGTGGTGTCGCTGTAGTGCTTTTTAAAAGGTGTAGTCAATGCAGCTGAAACAGTCAAAATTGGTTAAAACATAGGAAAAAAGCACAAAGTTATGAAAGCAGAAATGCTTGCAGTGAATTCCACATGCCTAGAAGCACAAGATCAATTACAGGAGCAGTGCTAGAATAAAATCAAGCCACTATGATTTTTTCTTTCAGTGACGGTTAATCAGCTGAAAGCTTTTGTTGTTGTTGTGAACCAAAAAATAAAAAATAAAAAAAATGGGAATGACCAAAACACAAAACCAAAAAAAGCAAGTCAGAACAAAAAGGAATTAAATAAAAAGAAAAAAAAGAACTGTAGACATTTGATATCTTTTCTTAGAAACATCCTACCCAATAAATTTTGTTCCTTGAGGCCCAAGCTGCAGGATTCGGCTAACCATGCTCTCACCCTCATTTAGAGGGGGAGGATTGGTAGGAAGGTGCAGTTTACTGAATAACATCCATGCAGCAGGAAGAAAAACAAGAGGGGAAATTAGGAACAAACTGTCATTCCCGACAGAACTTTCTACTGGGGACCATGTATGGTAATGAACAAAATTTATCATCATATATAAATTTATGTACTCCCATATCATAGTGGATTGTTTCCCCTAATGTTAGCTTTGGGGGGGGAAAGTCTGCTGTTGGCATTTGTGTTAGTATACGGCTCAGAGTAGCTGCTACAAAATTCACATTCAGCTGCACAGTCTTCTCTTGGTAAATGTTTGCAGCTCTTGAGGATGAGCGGATAGTTTGTACAGAGTACTCCTTTAGAAATCAATGGCATTCCATAATCACTGGGTGCTGGGCATATAATTCAGCAGTGCTCCCAACATCCTGCCTTTGTATACATATCTGCATGAATCAAGAATAAGAGAGAAGGTTTTGGGTCCCACCCCCACTCACCCCTTAAACATAACATATTACCATAGGAAAAATTATTCATGATACCATAGAGAATTTGGCCTAGGATAAAATTGCTAGGTGCTTACCTAGCAAAAGGAAAGGAAGCCTACCTCCAATCCTCAAGTTATTTCAATTTTAAAAGACCCAACAACTTAGACCCATATGGTAAAGGAAAGCAAAACTATAGATGCAAAATGGCAGCCAATAATACGATTCACAGAACAACTCACCCTAAAAATTGTGCTCCGGAAGGCCCCATTTCTACCAGTCTACTAGCCAATCCTTCTCCTTCAACCATTGGTGGAGGGCTGGCCAGTTTGTGCCTCTTTACCAAGCGGCAGGTGATGCGAGTGGGCGCTGTGCATTTACGCGGTGGAATAATAATCCTCATGCCATGATGACGGCTGCCCCTCATTGAACCCCCGCGTGCATCAACCATAAAACTAACCAGAAAACTGCAGGAGAAAAAACACAGAAAGAAAGTGTCATCGGGTAGTTTAAAAAAAGAAGTATGAGCACAAATGTTGACTAAAATGAAACCAATGAGAAAGAAGATCATGTAAAATAAAAAAACAACACAACAACATTCCTATACATGTCAACTGATAAATACCCTTGTACCTTGTGCTAAGGAAGTGGACATCAGCAGAATCCCCAGAATGTCTACTCAGAAGTAAGTCACACTTTGTTCAATGGGATTTATTCTCAAGTAAATGTAGTATATCCACTAACCTGGGAGTAAGTCTCACTGAACTTGATGGCTTAATATTGAATAGACACAACATAGGCTTGTGCGAATACTCACCTTCCTAGCAGAAGGTATGACAGTAATTCTTAGAATGACCATATGCATGAAATTCTACTATTTTACTAGCAAGACAAACATTTAGTCAAAACTTCTTTGTAGAATACAGTGTCAAAGTCCAAACTACTAGGGTTAACTGTGTCTTCATCTACTATTGTGAAAATATTAGTGTATTATTCATGCACTAATTGGCTACATGGCACCATTAGACAGCCTGCTGCAAACATCCTGTGTTTCTTTCAAAGAGCAAGTCGGACATGCACAACAGAACTGCTCAGTATTATGATAGCTACTTATTTTGTTTTTGCAAACCCATTGTTCTACTACTGAGATTTTCCAGGTCTTTAAAGCACAGAATTAAACATGAAGGGGCAGATTCACAAAGTGGCTTTGGTAAAAAAAATAAAAATCTAATTTTCTTTAGCAGCTGGGTATCAGCAACAGGATGACACACTCCTTCTTCACCTCTCCCTTTCTCAGTGTTTCCATTCTCTTTTAACAGAACCACAGTTAGATTACATGCAAAATAGGGAACCATGCTTTATTTTCACTTTATTAACCAGAATCTTAAACCATCTTCAAGCAGGTGTTTAAGATCCTGCTTAGTAAATTGGCATTAAAGATGCAATCTTTTACAGACATTGAATTTGATGGGACTTGAATAGATGTGTATAAGATTGCCCTGTAAATCACAGTTCCATGCTTGGGATATAATGGCCTAACAATGGTTCAATTAAATAAGGATGTAAACTATTCATGGTGATTTCATCATAGTGACATGAAAATGCTACTGATGTCACTACACATTTTAGGGAATGAGCTGGATCCAGATTAAGTTAGTTGAACTTAATTCCCATTAAAATCAATGGGGCTTAAGTAGTGATTTCAACAGGAGCTACATTCAACTAATTCAGTCTGATGCCAAGCCACTGTCTTTTTATTGGGCGCGTGCCACAAAATGCTGACATGTCATGAAGATGCACAGTGCATGGATAAGACCATCCTTCCTGTTTTTTTTCAAACAACAGGAGACATGCAAGCCCAACAATGGGGGATGTGAGGTGCTTCTAAACCTAGATTTTTCTGCCGATGTTACCATCATCTGTCCTATATGTGGGAGACATATGAAATGTCAGATATTCCACTGCCCTGTCCTACAGGTCCAAATACAGACAGGCACAACAAATGTAATTAATTTCCAGTGCCCTGTCCGGGGCTAGGTGTGACAGTGGGACATGTGTCCTATTTGTTTCAGTAGACAGCTCTGTAGGAGTCACTGATACAATCCACTCTTTAGACCAGTGTTTTTCAAACTTAATACCTTCTAGGAATTCTTTTTCCATTGATCTGTCTGCTGAGGAAGCCCTCAGTCATCTGCCATGAATTCCAGAGGGTTCTGGGGTATATTCAATTCAGCACACACCTAATTAATCTGTTTTCAGTTCACTGCTAATCTGTTTTTAGTTTATTCCCGATTTCATTTTATTTTTGGATGTTTTAAAAAGTTGTTTTTAACTATTATTTTAACTGATAATTTTATTGCTTTGTTCCCTTTGTAAACCGCTTTGAGGTTGTTGTTTTTACAATCAAACGGGGTGTGTGTGTGTGTGTGTGTGTGTGTGTGTGTGTGTGTGAAATAAATAAATAATATATAATTCGCTCAAGGCATAGGCAAGGCCCATTGGGCATCACCCTCTATGAGCAGTGCATCCTCAAATGAAATTTCCGACAACATCTAGGAACCCAAGGTTGAAGAACACTGCTCTACTCGGACCAACAAAATCCAGGATGGCACTTCTAACATGAGCAGATTTGATTCAACAATATTGCTGCCCAGCCACCTGCAGATTCTACAGTTTGCCCACCCTGTGAATGCAACTAATGTGCCATGGTACTCTCCTGCGGTCCATCAGCGGCAAATTCAACCACTGTTTCTTGTCCTTTAAAAATGCTGCTTCTAGATATTTTGTCCAAACTCACCTGCCGGTAAAACTCTACTCTTCCCCCCACTAGTTTACACATTACTATCCATTATGTTTTTGAGCACATCATGCACAGTCTGTAAGAACACAATTAGTAGTTGATGATCGTCTAAATTATTGCCAGGTAAATGACGTGAGCTACAGGACAACCGCTAAAAACTACACAAACAAACAAACAAACAAACAAACAAAGAAGTGGGATGTCTACAATAAAAGGTAGAAAGGGCTGGGAAATCAGATGCACTAAAAACCATCTAGGCACATTTCAACTGTGGAGAAAATAAATAAATAAACATATATAGAAGCAAAACAAGGAGTCACAGACAGTGTCATCACCTTGAATCATACTGGGGGAGTGGAGAGGAATAGCTGCAAAATAATTTAGAAAGCAAATTGGAAAAAAATTAATGTGAGATAATTAGAAGCCAGCAACAGAAAATGTCGATCATAAGCAAAGGCAAAATAATAACAAAAGCAAAGCTTTTCAGTTTGATCAGAGCGGGGGAAACGTGCGTGTTCTGTAATATAAAATATGCATTTAATTGCACTTTAAATATTTGCTAAAGAGGGCCAACACCACTTAGTATGTATAAAAGCAAGTATTCTAATTAGTAATTGTGCCGGCAAAGGTAATGCACACCGTTTAAGAAATCAGGATGGTGGACGCAGCACCATTAGGATGCACAACTGAGTAACAATATGTAAGCTGCAGTGGGGATAACTCGCCACCACTTGATTGGCTACAGCAAACAGAGTCTGGTGTGACAGTGAGCAGAATCCTTTCATTGAGCAGCCTCATTGCTGGCCAGTGTCACCTTCCCAGCCTGATTAACAGGAACACCTTGACTTGAGTTGCATAACTAGCAGGCCCACCATGGTATGAATGGATAATGTGGCTCCATCAACCAACCTGAAGTGTAGCAGCCATACCAGTCCCTCTTCACAATTTGGGGCTAAGCTCTTCTGGTGACACCTCGACACACCTTAAGGGAATCACACACTGGGACAGCAACATATCCACCTCTGCTAATGCATGCTTGGGTCCGGCTCAATTCCTCATGCAGCTCCAATTGTTAGTTGTGACAAATGTCAAAAGACATTTGCTGGGAGGTTGGCTGGGAGGAAGGCAAAAACCCTGCAATGTAATGCAGAGCCCAACTGGGGTGCCTAGGTAAAATCCCTTCCCAGCTACACAGCAAACGGATGCCCAGATTTGAGGGAGGGCAGGGTGGAAAGTCAGTGCTGGTATTGTTGAAGCCACAAGCCAAGCCTCCAATTTATGCCCTGGGAGCAGACCACAGAGAGAAAGTTCGCTTTCTGGCCCAGTCCCTGGCCCCTCCCCCTGGGAGCAAATTGGTGCTGCTGATTGGCTCCTGCAGCAGAGCACTGCACTCATGCTGCTTCCAACACACTAGCAGTGCTGGTCCATGCCCAACAGAACAGGTCTCTCTCCACCTACCACAAACGGGTTGTAGACAAGCAGGGACCTGGGACTTATGTTAGCAGGCATGGGGGAAAGCCACTGTTGTGCCAGAATACGGCAGCTGGTTTCCAGTTAGTCAATAAAGCTGGTGTTGATCATGTGTCAGAAGCTCAACATCACATTTCCCAAATATTGTGTATATTAGAATGTAATGTAATAAAGGAGCAATTGTGTATTGATAATTTTAGACCTAACCTTTCTAATTCTTCTGTCATTTCTAGAGCAGTTAGGTCTACTTAAAAACAAACAAACCCATAGTAAAAAATAATAATTCCAAGAGTACATATAAGTTTGTATGCCGGAAAGCTGAATGTTTCATGGCATTGGCCTTTTAGTACTAACACTTGTATATTACTACTTTACTTTTCTGTAGGTTGTGAATATCTGGGGCAGAGGTGGAATTAAGCAAAATGGCCCAAGCAGAGTGCCCATGACACATTTTTGTGAACTGGGTAAATTCAACACGCAACAAGAAAATGGAATGGCATCTCCTAGTGGAAAGCTCACATGGGGATCTTGTAACCAACTGCTATCTCCCAGCTTACCCTCTCCTGTATGGATGTTGGGAGGATAGAAGGGTAGGTTTTTTCTTAGCTCCTTAAAGGAAGACCAATATAATAATGTAAATCATAATAATGATGTGAATTGGTAATGATGTAAATTTATTATTTTTATGCTTAGATTACAGCACACAATTGACCAGCAGAGTAAAGATTGGTCATATCAGATCTACATACTCAGAACTCAAGGGGGTCAAACAACCTCTAAATATTTTGCCAAGTATGCAGAGGCAAGGGAAATATTCTTTGTTCCCACCATGAAGGGAGGAGCCAAGTTGCTGCATGCCTGGGTAAAAGATGTAGTCATATATCAGTTGATTCAAGATATGTTCACCTGCACTCTGCATAAATATCCTCATTGAGTAAATCCAATGGGTTGGATTCAAATTCAGTCATGCTGAGAGTAGACTCACTGAAATCAGTGGGACATGTTAGAACAATTAGGGCCCTTCCATTAGGCAGAATGAGGCAAGTGCCTCAAGTGGAGGGTCACAAATTGGTGCCCCCACAGAGGCCGGTCTCACTGCCTCCTGCCCACTTGGGAAGCTCTCCACATCATCCCCTGCTGCCTTGCTCTAGGAAGGACCATGCACAGTGGTACCTTGGTTTTCAAACGCCTTGGTACCCAAACGCCGAAAACCTGGAAGTGTTCCAGTTTTCAAATGTTTTTTGGAAGTCAAACTTCCAATGTGGCTGTTGCCTATTGTTTCCGGTTTCGCCTGCATCAATGAGAAGCTGCACCTTGGTTTTTGAACATTTTAAAAGTCAAACGGACTTTCGGAATGGATTAAGTTTGGTGCTTTTGTTTTTGCTATTTATTTTGCGTTTTTGATTTTGAGGCTTTCTCAGTTAATTTATTTTTGTGACTGTGTGGAACCCAGTTCAGCTACTGATTGACTGCGTGCCTGTGGAAATGGATAAAAGCCCCCATCCTAACAGTGACTATCATCAGTGCAGGTAAGAAAAGAAAAAAAATTCAATTTTGCCTTATTTATCTTATAGTATAGTACATTGATTATTGATTTCATTTTATGGATCAATGGTCTTGTTAGATAGCAAAATTCATGTTAAATTGCTGTTTTAGGGGTTGTTTTTAAAAGCCTGGAACGGATTAATCCATTTTGCATTACTTTCTATGGAAAAGCATGCCTTGGTTTTAGAACACTTTGGTTGTGGAACAGACTTCCGGAACAGATAAAGTTTGAGAACCAAGGTAGCACTGTACGTGTGTGTGTTTCCTGCACTTGGAGCGAGGCATTCTTGGTGGGGTGGTTGTGAAAGGGCCTGCAGTGGCAGCCAAATTTGCTATAGTGGCCTGTGATGTGTTTTGGTAACACAGTAGCTTTGATTTGCAGCAAGGAGATGGGTAATTAAGACCTGTTAACAGTTTATCAAAGTTAGAAATCATGACATTATATATAAAGTCTTCCATTGTGAAGAAACAGCAATACCCCTTTTATGAAATTGCTCATTGCCACATCTCCCCCAATTCCCAATTCCTGTAATTTCCCAGGATCTACATTTTTGAGAATTTGGTGGTGTTTCAATGAAATCTGCGTGTTTCCTAGTTAACCTTTAAAGCTTCAAGTAGAAGGAGTCAACACCTCTTTGAAGCATTTCCCTCACTTGCAAGGGTAACATGAGCTGCAGTCATTCAAATGCAATTGCATGCTATCTATTTTAATAGGCTACAGGGTGTGTCAGCTAAGAATATGAATGTCACCCACAATACTGTGATTGTATTTTGAATGTATTTTCTGTTGGGGACTCTCCCCACCTCCACAAAGTTAAATAAAGCAAAAGTGTGTTGAGGTTTTGTAGACCAATATATTTTATTCTATTGGAATACACTGATTTAAAGTGTGTTATCTGGGCTAAAATGGAATGCTGATAATAAAAACAAAGGAAAGAACACGAAGAAGTATGTACAGTGGTACCTCGGGTTAAGTACTTAATTCATTCCAGAGGTCCATTCTTAACCTGAAACTGTTCTTAACCTGAAGCACCACTTTAGCTAATGGGGCCTCCTGCTGCTGCTGCGCCACCGGAGCACAATTTCTGTTCTCATCCTGAAGCAAAGTTCTTAACCTGAGGTAATATTTCTGGGTTAGAGGAGTCTGTAACCTGAAGCGTATGTAACCCAAGGTACCACTGTTGCTCACTTGTGAGTGATTCCCCCCCCCTCCACCTGTACTATTATAAAACACAAATGATAAAAATTTGTATTTTTATCATTTTTTAAATAAAGGAAATATCCTTTGTGGGCATTTCAAAACTGATCCTTACATTATTTACATCCTACCACTGATGGGCTCCATGAGTTCATACTGTTCGCTTATTCTTATTTGTGCACTGTAGACATGAACTCTAGAGAAAAACAAATGCTTATACAGTACAGAACTTAAGACTTAAACATTGCTGTGTAAGCCTCTAAAACAATGTTTTGTGCCTCTCTGCTCTCTGTTTTTTGGTTTACATTCACTTTTATGTAATGTTTGTTGTTTATTATTATAACAACTACATTCTTCAATGTTTCTGAATGGAAGGGGAAATGAGACACACTGAAATTATACTAACTAAATCTAAACATTTAAAAATAAGCTTTTTAAAAGACAGAGAGTTTATTAACATTTGTTAAATTTATTCATGGTTTTGATGTAATGAACTTTGCAACTCTCTGGACAATTCAAAACAAGTTAATTCTGATTTTAAAAGGCTTGACTGAAATCTAGATAACTCGAACATTAACTGGGCACAGTATTTCTCTGGATTGCACCCACTGTCATTCATTACAAGCATTTATTTGCCCTGGTATTAAATGCCCCTTGCTTTTCATATGTAAATGTGCCATACATATGGTTCGACCAACTAAAAATAGATTAGATGGAATCTGACAAAATAGTAAGGCCTAAGTTCTACTCTGTTTTCTTAAAGAGAACCACTCCACAGCCTCCAAATAAATTAGAAATAATAAGCATACATTGGGTGGGACCCAAAGATGCACTGGGACTTTCCCCAAACCCCTTTCCCACAGCAAGCCCTGCAGAAGAGAACTGCAGTTCAACAAGCCAAATCAGAAATGTTAAAAGAAATGTTTTTATATTTCTGAATGGCAAAGTAAGTAACACTATTTTTCTTATTAATTTATCCATGGTATTATAGAGTTTTTTTGCCCAAGTGCAACCCTGTAACTTTAAAACATAGCATGCATTGGTGTGGTTGGTTGTTGTTCTGATGATGCTTACACCCGAGTCCCTGGCTTTGGGGAAAACAGAAATGGAAGTTTCACCAGGGCTATTTCCCGTCTACCCCCCAACTGTTGCTTCGTTTCATATATAAGGACATGAGAGAAATCCTTCAGGTAACTCACCCAGAATGGATGGGGCTGGAGACAAGATTGACATTGTCCAAGGTGTCTGCGGCCCAGCTATAGTGCCTGAGCGAATCAGAGTCAAATTCTCTTGGAAACGTCAGATGCTTCAAAGAGATGAAAGAGAAGAAATATTAACTCATCAGAGAGGAAAAAATCAAGCATTTCCTGTGGTATATGACAACTGAGAAATAAAATCGACCTTTTATTAGCACTTGTAACACCTGCAATCATTCTCTCTCTCTCTCTCTCTCTCACACACACACACACACCAATCATTTTAATTACTTAACAAACCTTGTTTATGTAGGACATAGCAGCCTAGCTCATGGTAGTGCCCATTTTGTTTATTTATTACAGCTATATCCTGCCTTGGTCTATCACCTTATTTTATTCTAGGTCACCTTCAGGGTTGACTGGAGAGTTGAACCTGCATCTCCCCAGTCCTAGATTGACACTCTTGACCACTATGCAACAAAATGAGCTCAGAGGGAACAGTGATTTGAAAGAACGATGTAAAGAAGTATGTTATCCATGGCATCTCAATGGGGATCCCAGTAACAATCTCTGCACTAAACACAGAATACACATTGACAACTTCAGACAAACTGGGTATATTCAATATTTGTTGTGGCTGTGGATTCAGGCCCCACCTGATAATGTGTGATCTGATCCTCGTCCCTCAAAACCAGGGGTGGAGTGGAGGAGATTGTGTGCACCAGGGCTATATATTTTGCCCATGGAATATTATAACTTTCTATTCCTTAAAGTGGCTTACTTATATCTCATGCAGGGAAGGACTTTGGTAATAGGGCGTCTTGAGCGAGGACAAAATTTGGTGCCCCCAATAATTCATTTTTTATTCATTCTTATTTTGCGCCACCTCGGCTTAGCATCCGGTGCAGGGGAACCTAAACCCAGTGTTGATCTATGATTTCCAAGCAGCCTACTGTCCAGGCAGCGTCACCAGTAAAACTGCATCATGTACCTTGAGACAGTGCTTGGATCACTCCCTCTATGCATGTATTTCCTATTTTACATATGTCAAATGTTGAGGGATGGGCAGACAAGCAACTAGAATTCTACTGCCCTGTACCAGACTTGATCCAGACTGGCGAATGGGCAGGTGGGCCTGCAGAGCGATAACAGAAATGCCTTTGAGCAGTCACCATAAAACAAGCAAGCAAGACAAAAGAGCAATTTTAAAAGGGCAATTTAAATGAGCTGTTTTTTCTTCTTTGTGTCATATTGCATGCCAGCTAGCATCTATGAGTTCCTCTTGTTTACTGAGCATTCATCTAGTCCCCCCCCCCCCACACACAAAATTTGCATTTATTGAGCATTGGTAACAGAGGTTATATCACCTGGCACCACCGTTACCTCACACTTTCCAGCAAGTTTTCCTTTTGTTTTCCCTACCCCAGAAGTTCCATTTTGGAGACGGGATGGGGAAGCTGACTTGTCGTGCCAGAGTGCCAAATCCACTTTAACTGCATACTCTAAAATTGCTGGCAAACAATTAAATGGTACCCAAAGAATAGTGAGAGTCTGGAGACAGTGTAGCTTTCAGAAGGGACCGAGTTACAGGGACAACTACATCTTGTTTCCATATATTCTAATGATAAACCACCTCATGCCTCACGTAACCTCAATGTCTGTTAGTGCTCAAAAGCAGACAAACCAGCTCAGGAATCCTGAGAAACAAAGTAGCCAAAAAATAACAGTAGCCTCTCTGGCAGTAGCATAATACCCCATTCCAAACTACAGCGAAAATTAAAAATAAGTTGTTTTCTGACTATATTTAAAGCATGAATAAAGATAGCCACTGTAGCCTGACTTACATGAAACCTTCTTGCGTCTATTATTAACCAGCCTCCCAGCTCACAGACTGTTTCAAAAATAATTTTCAGGTTCCTATGTCAGGAATAATTTATCAGTTCCATCTCTATGTGCTATGCATGGGGATGAGCAGCCAAGGTGATGAAGCCAGTGGCAGATTAGGAAAGTGCTCTCTCCCTTCCTTTGCAAAGATGAATTTTCGAGATAAAAAACGAATGCGCCAAATATTCCTGTTTCTACGTCTCTCCTGCTTTTTAGCATTTCACTTTTAAATAACTATTCTATTTATCTGAAAAGAATAACAACAACCCACCTTTCCGCCCACACCAAAGGCATCTTCTAATCTTAACAATAAAATGCAATGCAATAAGATAAAATAATCAAAAGTAGTAACAGAAAGCTAAAGCCACTCAAAAGCAGGGGAACTGAAATTCAACCCAGACTAATGGCTTGGCAAAATAAAAATGTTTTTATAGCTCACCAAAAGCCATTAAAAAAGCTGTAATATATTTCCAAGGAAGGTCTTTATGAAAACAGTTTCTTCAGTCATATGCCGAAGATGGACCCAAAACTAATTTTAGTATTGTATTCTTACATTGTTGTAGGAAGAGCCATAGATCAGTGTCAGAGTTTTCACACAGAAAATCCCAGGTTCAGTCCCTGGCATCTTGAGGCAGGACTGGGAAATCCTGTCTGAAATGCTAGTGAGTCACTGCCAGGGTTTCCCAAACATTGGTCTCCAGCTGTTTTTGGACTACACTTCCCATCATCCCCGACTACTGGTCCTAATGGCTAGGGATGATGGGAGTTGTAGTCCAAAAACAGCTGGAGACCAATGTTTGGGAAACACTGGTAGCTAATGCTGAGTTTGATGGACCAATGGTCTGAGTGGAGGGCAGCTTTGTATGTTCCTATCTAGGGCAGTTCATACTCCACATATCTTCCTATAGCACAGGGATTGTAGTTCTATTGAATTCTAGCTTCCCCAAGTGCCCTCAGTGTGTGTGTGTGTGTGTGTGTGTGTGTTTATCTAAAACTAAAACTAAAAAAGCACAGTGGGCGTCTGAGTCCAATTAAAGTGGATTTGAAAAATGAAAAAATGACCTTTCAGTAACTGGGTGAAATCTCTTATTAAATACCTCATTAACAGTTGTGTGTTCATGCAGCAGTTTAGGTAAGAAGTGTTATGTATTCAGTATTTTCTGTTTCAAAAATGAATACTGGAGGTTTTTAGCTGAAGAAAGGAAGCTTTGAGAGATCAACACGGAGGACTATTACAGACCATCCCTATATACCCTTAACCCCTATACTGTAAACTAGAACTTTCCAAACTGTGTGTCACGACATGTTAGTGTGTCAGCTGCAGTGTGCAGTTGTGTCGCGTGAAAGCTCCCCGGGCTCCTCCCGGGGCTGGAAAGGGGTTAGTTTAACCTCCGGTTTGCTCGTAAAACTGAATGGCCATTCCATAAAATGATGCATGTCTTAAAAGTGTGCCACCAACATGAAAAGTCTGGAAAGCTCTGCCGTAAACAATCCTAAATGCATTTTCCTATTTCACATTAAACTGGAACCATTGCCAAACACATCTCTTCTTGTTGTTATTGCTGTTGTTTTAAACTAAGGCTTATTTGTGGTTGACCTGACCCCCATGTCAGCAGATTACAGGTAATATGATACACTTCACAAGAGGGTTAAAATTAAGATTTGCCACTCCTGCCAAAATCAGGGAAGTCAGGAATAGCAATTCAAGCATACTGAAAGCCACTGTGGGCACACAAGCCTGCTAAGCACGACAGGAATACCAAAATATTGCTATCCAGGTCACTGCACAAGAATGCTACATTTAAACTTTTAATGAATGCCACTTCTCTTAAAGCCCTTTCATTAGGGAATTAAGGACTCTTTCATATTCCCTGCAGAAAACAGCAATCTGTAAAGACACACCCTATTTTACAGCATGAGAACTGGATATCCAGCTGCTATATATTCTGACTGTCTGGGTGAAACTTCTTTTAATCAAAAGAAATACACTGGCATATTCACGCAGTTGTCCGTAGAATATGGCCTGAAAAGGAATGAACACTCCAAAAATGTTTCATCTGCAGCCTCTCAAAACTAAGCAGCATGCACAGGTGTTTTGTTTTGAAAACAAAAAGACCAAACTCTGCTAACAATTTAATAGTGGGAGACAATAAGGAAGGAGAGAGAAACCTGGAGGTCGTAAAATTTGCAGCAGAGCAGTAAATGGTAGGTTTATAAAAGGAAGTAAATTGAACTTTGGGTAGGAGGCCAAAATAGTTTCCCCAAACCCTATTGTTAAGAATGTTTGCAATCATTACCATCAGAGGAAGAGGAGCCCCATCCCAGACCTAACATGCAGAGACCAAGAGGACAGGTACAACTCCCAGAGATCACCATCTTAGAAGATGTGCCACCGAGGGAGTCTGCAAACTTGGGTGAGCTATTCTGCCTGTTCAACCTCCCCTCCCATGCTGAACCTCTCCCCAGTCACCCCCCTGAGACACCAGCAGCAAAAACAGTCATGGACTAAAGCACAGACTAGAAAATGCCTACCCAACAGCATGTGGCGTTCTATCACTGCACCCTACTCAGAAGGAGGAACCATGAACTGTTGGTGCTCCAGATCCCAGCCACTGCTGCAGCAACATCCTTCTCAGTTCCTAATTTGGTGTGACTCTTGAGGTGGGCAGCACCCTGCATCTTTGACATACTTCCCCCCATGCACCGACTGGACAGCTCTCTGGTCTTTTCAGTAATGCTTGGCACTAGGGGCTGGACAAAGGCAACTACATAATCCAAGCCAATTGGAGATCATCTGGTGATGTGGTGACATCACAATGCTAGTTAGACAATCAGGTTTTGGCAACATGCAGGTGTCAGTACTACAGACTCATCTCAGACAGAGACAGTTGTTGCCTTCTATCCTAAGCTTTTGTCTCTTGTAACAAGAAAAATGTTCTAAGAAAACCAGTTTAAGAAGAACACATAACCTCAGTGGTATATCTTGAAGAAGATAATTACCTGGATGGCCATTGTAAAGCAATTTAACACAAATAAGAAGCCTTGTCTATTATTGGACATGCCTTTCTCACAAAGAGAAATTGGCTATTCAGTGTAAAATAATCTTATTGTATTGCATGCAAAATCCAGATACTGCCCTACTCTGATATATCAAACACATTTACCAATATGTCAGTCATCCTTGCTTTGTGGTCTTTTGTGATATAAAGCAAAAGCTAACTCCAACATCCTTTAAAAATACTAACTTAGCAGAGAAAGAAAACACTGTTATTTATTGAAATTCTCCCAAGCTGGCAAACAACTGCAATTATATGTAGCTTGAATAACCATTCTCGAATTTATTGCAGCCACACTGATTTTGCCCTGTAGATTTCAGCAGTATAAAAGTAGCGTTCAAACACTGTTTCTCAAGTTAAATTTATCTCTAACCCTACCATAGTCAATTATACCCAATATATGGTTTTCAGGTTTTGAAAAGAAACCATCTTCTTTTGCCAATAAACCACATACTCTGTATTAATTCAGAAAAGCTCTTGTGACATCACATTAATTCTACATTCCTTTCTACTGTTCTGAAACACGGGACAATAGTATCAGTATTGATGGAGAAAGTACCATTACCAGGGCTGTAAATTCCAGTGGATTACTTGGTATGATTGACCGATTGATGCTTGATTCTATGATTAAAATTTCAGCTTTGATTGACTGAAAGAATTGATATATAAAAAACTTTCAGAACCCCACTACTGTAACATAAATAATGTATGTTCTAGCAGGAGAGGCTAAGCTGCATGGTAAAACATTTATTTATTTCTATAAAATGCTCCAAACCACAGAATCAATTAAAAAACCTCACCGGATCTTTTGAGGGCACCAAGAGTTCTTCAATCATCATGCTGTCCCGGGCGAAAGAACTTCTGTTCAAAGTGTAGGACCTATCCGAACTGAAGGAGCGGAGGCTGGTTGTATTTACAATTTACCACAGAGTATGAAGATGACAATGAGATGAACAAAAGAAAAATTAATGCATGCAACTTCCAGGGAACAAGAGAAAGATAATAAAACAGAATATGATTGATGAAACAGAATTTTAAAGTATGCTAGGAATTGTACCACGATTTTTAAGAGGTTTTCCTCTAATGTGTTGGATCCAAAAAGTTCCGCCCACTACTTTTGTCATAATAAAGGAATATTGGTATCCAACCCATTGGCTGCAATTCTGAACACAATTACCTGAAAGTAAGCCCCACTGAACACAGCTGAATTTTCTTATTAGTAGACAGACAAGGGATTGCACTGATTCACTTAAAATCAGGTTAATATATAGTTGGATTCTAGATAAATGTAGTAAAAATATATTCAAGAATTGTGGAGTGCAATCCAAAGTATGTTTACTCAAAGTGTGACTGAGTTCAATGAGACTCCCTAGTAAGTGTGATTAGCATGAACAGAAACTTTCTAAAATGCTGCTGGGATTTATGATGGTATGGCCTAGGACCTCTGACTTTTCTAGCTAGCCCAGTTTCACACAAATGCATATTTATTATTTCCCTGCCCCCTGCTAATTAAGAGACCTCATTATCAAAGGGTATATAAATCCAGTGTACTGATTGCACTAGTGTGCTGCTGCCACTGTTGTCAGCAACTTTTGCTCTCTAAACTTTACATCTGGAGTAGAAGGCTCATCTTATCCCTAAATTGGCCTCCTTTAAAGTGTATTACAGCTTAGAACAAAATCAATCCATCTCAGGAACTGACAACCCCTAGCCTGAAGGGGCTCCTTTGCTTTTGATCACCAGGCACCTGGGATATCTCTGGAACCTGTGATTTCTACCACTACAAGGATGCAGTAATAAGAAAAGCTGGGCTTGTTAAATCTCCCTCCAGCAAGGAGCTATATTACAGGCACAGAAACTTCTTATAGATGCAGAGATCAGTCTTTACTGATTCTCCACAAAAATGACAGCAGTTTCCAATGGTGCACAAATTATAGTGATCTAGAAAAAGGAACTCAACACTCTATATGAATGGTTATTATTTGAGAGGTGGGCATTCTGCACAGTTCATTTTGTGGCTGAGTAGAAAGCTCATCCTAGCCCCACAGTTTGCTTGTGGCTGCCTCTTCTGCCTGACTCACTGTAAGTTAGGTTGGCCATAAAAACAGTACACAAAAAGCGCAGAAGAAATGCACTGGATTTAGCACTGCTTCGTTACAAATGATCTAAATGGCTTTAGTCAAGGCATCATTCTCTCAGCCTTGGGTTTCCCCATCAGCAGTATTGAGATAATCGTAATGGATTAATTTACAAGGCTGTTCTGAGTATTACTAAAATAAAGTATGGGAAGAACTTTAAACACTTGAAATCTGCTAAATGAATACTGATCTAGATCATTTTCTGCCTTCGTTCCTTCTCTGGGAGTTTAGAGGAAAACAATTTGAATACACTGAGACCCAGGAAAATGTTGAGTCTATGTGTCACGCACATTAACCCTGGAAGCTACATGGAGCATATGTTAGAAAACATGCCAGCATTCAGACATGCTTACTATTGCAACTGAAAAGAAAGAAAAATGTCAAAGAAAATAATTGCATCCAGCAAAACAAAAATGCTTTTAAACTAGGTTTTTTTTTTACAACAGTATATACCTTTAACAACTTACGACATGCACTTTGCACTTCTTAATAATTTCCCCCCAAGATTCCACCCCAGTATATATTGCATTTAGAACGTTTATCCTGGTGCTCAGCTCCACCAACTTCAACCTGGGCCCTGGGTCTTTAAAAACATTCATCTTTCCCTCCCGCATCATCTTTTCTCCCCCTTCAAAACATTCAATGAAATCAGGTCATATATTACGTTGGCAGTAACCAAAATAGTATGATCTAACATGGGACACAACAGAAAAAGTCACATCACATCACAATGCTGAGTAAAAATAAATAAATGATGAATGGCAAAAGCTGAGAAATGTCACAAGGGTGCCATGCTTTCTTACCTGACCTTAGGACTATTTTTTAAGAAATGTACAGGGAGGGGAGGGGAAAACAAGGAGAGATAGAAAGCAAAGAATCAGACAGTGGAAAAAGCACAATGCCATGGCTGGATGACTTAAGACATTCAATGTGGTTCGTTCTATTATGTTACACTCAGAAATCTACGCGGGTGTTTGGCTATAGTTAAAGGGTTATAGTAGTGGCTTTCAAACTGTATTCTAGGGGATCCCAGGTCCCCTCCAGTTCTTTTCCTCATTAAGAAGATCAGCAATGGCTGAGACACTTTGATGGAACACGTTCCCCTCCCCAACCCTCCCCCTTAGTATTGGGAGATGCTGTAGGTCAGCATTAGAGCACAAGCTCTGCATGCAAGAAGTCACAAGGTTGAAACTTCAGCATCTTAAGTTAAAAGGCAACAGCTGGCAATAAGAAAGACCTCTTCATGAGATGCTAGCAAGCCACTGCCTGTCAGGGCAGAAAGATGGGCTAGGTGGACAAATTGCACATCCTGGTATGTTCCTTTGCAGTGCACAGTGGCAACAGGGGTGGGTTGGTGGGTTGCTTGTTTTTATTCCAGGGTAGACACTTCTTCATTTGGGGTGGCAGGTATGCAAGGAAGAGTGCATTCTAGAACATGATCTGGAATCATCTGCGATGTACAGAGGTTCTGTGGCAGATTAAGTCGATCTGGAAAGTTCCCTAAAAAGTAGTGAATTTCAGTGCCATTGTTTGATATGGAATGTTTTGGTTTGGTTTTGTTTTTTAAAATATATCCAGTCTTTAACACACTTAAGCACATCTAACCTAGTAAAGTCAATCTGGGGTCTGCAGTGCATAGATGCGTTTGGATATCAGTTCGCTTCATCTGAGTGTAACACACATGTAATATATTGCGGATGTAAACATGAGCTACATAGTGAGAAATAATGGTACTGCTAAATCAGAAGTATGTGACTTTTTAAGGTTTTATCGAGGAGTCAAAGATGAGCAAAGTTCACTCAGGATTTCCGATTTCTAAGAAACAGTTACTATGATGTGCTAACATCCCATTAATATCTGACGGATATGTGGGTCTGCGGAGCTGTCACTGATTCACTAGGTACTACTTAGTAGATTACTACTAAGAGTCTATTTGTTAAAACCACAGAATACAGTTCACAGAATAAGTACACACGTAAGTAGCTTAATCAACTGAATTCTATGTTATTTGGGCAACTAAACACAGATGACTAAAATTCAACATAGTACTGTTTAATGGCTATTCTTCACATATAATTCAAAAAGAAGTTGATTAAATGACCAAAGAGGTTTTATAGGCCAAGCAAGAGAATACAGTGCAAAATTAGGGTGCATGCTTCTGTACTCAATGCAGTCACAACAATCAAGACTGAAAGATGCAAACATCCAAGTTTTACCTTGTGGGAGGTGCCACTCCCTGTTAGACAATGGAAGAACTTTTTACAACAGATCATTAAGCTATAGGAAAAAGTCCTCAGGGCTCAGGCTTGTGAGGTTTAATTATTAGCTTCAAAATAATTCAACTGTCAGTAAACAGGCTGCTAATCCACAACCATGAAAATAATCTCTTGAGTTGCTTATGGTGCCTTGTTTGTTTCAGACGCTAAGCAAGGCCAGATATCTGAACCAGAAATTCCCAATAATATGAATGACTGAATGTCTCGAAGTGCAAAGATAGCAATCACTCATGTAAAAAACTGTGACCTATTTTACTCCCTTGCAAGAAAACTGCTCGTTCCTTTGGTAACAAAACACTGCAAAGGATTTAAGACAGCAATTAGCAATGCAAACAATTGCAAACAGATTTAAACTTTTTTATTATTATTCTCCATCTGCACCTTTTGGGAAAGTGAAGTAATTGGATTAGCCAAACAACCATCTTTCATTTTTTTCTGGCATGAATCTATGTCATTTTCATTCTTGAAAGAAAATTAGTGTCAGTAAGTATTATAATCAAATTATTGAACAAAAGCCTCCCCCCACCCTTCTTGGCTACATGTTCGTTGTGGACTAAATGGTCTGGCTCATAGATAGAGGCTTCCAGCTGTTTCCAAAGGAACACTTCTGACATATCTAGAGCATGAGCAGATACCAGAAGAAGAAGAAAACATGAAGAATTAATCTGCTTTCAACTATTGCCATAACAAAGCCATCACAGAGGGCAGAGAGAAGCATGAAACTAAATAGCAGATGCATGTTTGAATGACAGAGTAATCAGGCAGCCAAATTATGGAACTCTGCTTCATTTCTCCAGTGATAAAATGCACTGCATGGGTGTATATATTATATTGAATATGTGAAGAACATGCTGAATACCTGGCAGATCGGGCTCCTAGGCTGAAGCCCATGTATCCTTCTGCAGGCAGAGAATCATCTCCCAGTTCTTTTAGATCCTGCGGCCCAAGATACTTGTCCGTGTCTCCTGTCATTGCATCTTCACCTGCCAGCAGAAAAGCAGGCTGAAATCAGAAGCTACACACAGCCAAAGAAAATGCCTGCTGCCCTTCAGTATGGTTGCTAGAAAGTGAACTCAGTGCATCCCCTGTATTATAAATGCCAACTATATGTTATCTGCACAACTTTTTTTAAAAAAAAAAGGAGAGAAAGAAAAACCCTTTAAGGTGTTAATATATATAAGCACAAAGAATGACATTTATCCCTGTAAATCCAGTAGTTTAGCAGGTTATATCAGGTGTGATGCTAGTCCAATCACTCTAACAGCCTCAGACAGACAGAAGTAACTTGAATGGAAGACATTCCTTAGCATGTTAACACCCTGTGCTCAAAAAAAACGGATTTCGTGGGAGGACTAAGGTGACAACCCCACCCCTCTGAAATGGCCCGCTGGCTCATCCCATTACTAAAGATTCCACTCCCTCTATATTACTCTTCCACCTTTTTTAAGTTGGCATCTGAGGCAAAACAAACAAGAAGTCCCTCAAAGGGCTGGATTCAGCCTAATGACATCCAGTTGCTGATCCCTAATCTAAAGCCTTTTTGAACGAAACTTCTCATATACCCCTACCCACCTACAAAGACCCACAAAAAGCTGCACATTTCACCCTTTTGGTTCAAAAACATTCATTTGCTACTCACAGTGATACTTTTATTAGCTTTATAGCTGAATTATGTGGGGGTGGGGTGGGGTGGTCTTCATTACTGTAAAGATAAGGGTGCGGCAGATTCTGGCCCAGGTCTGCTGCTACAACTTGACTATTCTGACAATTGGCCATTTATCTGTTGTCAGCAGCTTGCAAAGCCCTGACTAAGACAGAAATATTGCCCGCCCAGTAAACACACAATCTGTATTAGACAGATGGGAATGTAATGGGAAAGAAGCCAAAGACCAAACCTGTGGCTATTCAAATGCTCCCACTTTGCGCTTCCAGTTCCTGAATTTGACCCATCAACTAAATTTCAGGGAATTCCAGTGATGTTTAATTTAATTCAGTATTATTCTTTATTTAAAAAGGTATATGTCTCTTAACACATGCCTGCTGTGCTCCCATTAGCACTATATCATGGGGGTTGTGGTCTCTAGACTGTATAAAGACCACAGCACAGTGCAGCCCATCTTTAACCATGGCTAAGGGAGCAAGGTGTGAGACCACCTGCTTGTTCCTCCTGCCCTCCCCCTTCTCCTCACAAGCTTTAAAGCATATCAGCATTGTCTTTAAGCATAACTAAGGTTAACCAGAGTTCTCCATTAACCAGGGTTCTGAAACCAGATTCAGATCCTGGTTGTGCTGAATACCAACACGGCTAAAGCCTGTGTGTGGAGGAAGAGTTCATGCGCCTTCTCACCAGCCCACTCCTATGTGTAGCCATGTTTAAGAGATTATTGGTACTGCGCCCTAGTCTTACTTGGTGCATGAAAGTCCTTCTTGCAAAAACAGCATGGATGATTTAAAAACATTGGGAGAATCGGCACATGTTTCAGAACAGCCAACAGAATTTTCAGTTCAGGATTAGGAAATATAATATTCAACTTGAATTTAACCTGTGGAGGTACAGGTAAGTCAAGGCTTAAGGGGTTTAAGAAAGACTTCATATTTTAAAATAGTGGGGGAGAGGGATCCATGTATAAATGAAAATATAACAAGCAACAAAAGCATCACATGACTACAAACACATCTCTTATTAAGGATGAATTAAGAGAACGCCTTTCCCAGTAAGATAAATTTCAAATAGTCTCCATGCCACAGAATTTCTGGGAAGGAGATGATCTTGCAACATGCAGAGCCAAAGTCACTTTCCTTCCAGCTGTGGAGGACCAATTTTGCAATCACTGCTTTGCTGTGCTCACCACAGAATGTGGCTGAGAAACCTGTGGCCCATCAATCCTAGCCAGCACAGCCAATGGTCAGGGACGATGGGACCTGTATCCTAACAACAGCTGGAGGGTCATAGTGCCTACAAAGAGATAAGGAATACATGGGCGTTTCCTGCTTCCAAGAAAAGTGGTGGGGCTGCTGTCTATGTGGTGCTGTTACACTCTGTTCTCCGTGCATTCAAACTACATCAGAAGGAATTCTACTCACACACCAATGTATACAAGGTTCCTCCTCACATGTAGGGGCTGTGCATGGTGTTTCAGAAGGCAAGTATAACTCTTTCTAGTGAAATCTGAACGTGCAGACTTTAGGCGATGGAGCAGTGATGTGCACCAGCAGGATTTGCCCAGTCAGACCCACAGCTCCCTCCACAACTTCCTTCAACAGGTGCAGGGGATGTGTGTATGAACTCTACTAGTTCCCTCTTCCAGTGCAATGCCCCCAGTCTATTAAACCTTCATGTAAAGGAGCCAGTGGCATATAGAGAGCAGAGTGTGACATTTCTGAGTGTTTGCCAAAGAGATGGTTGGTGATGGGTTGGGAGGCTTAGAAGGCAATATAAGCTTAGATGTGGGCCTGAGGTTGTTTTTAAAAGTTTGAGGGGAAAACCTATTAGACAGTGTCTGAAAAATATGAAAACATTGTATGTTAATATTCCACAGTTCTTCCTTGTAAACTGAGTCCTCTAGGTTTAGATGTAACCATTTCATATCCCACATGTGTTTTATCATGGGTATAGGGGCATAGTAATCCCTTCAATAGTTTAACTCAAAAAATGAAAATATAAAACCTGTATAATACTTGAATCAATAATAAAACACGTGCTGCGTTAACACAAGCTTAGATAAGAGCTACTTTGACAACTCTGTACTCATATAAGTAAAGCATCAGTAGTATTTAACAGCAACTCCCATTGTTGTTTTAATAAAACTTTTAGCACAATACTGCAGGTAACAAAAGCTGGTCCTTGAATTCAAAAGTAAAGCAGTGCAGCAATGGGAGGGTTAAGGAACAGCAACGCACTCCCACCAACTTCACCTTCACCCCATTATGTCACTGTCAGACCTACATTCCAGTAGTGGGAAATATATTATAAAACTGCCCCTTGAGGTTTTCGGGTTCCCTTTCCAACTCCCTTTTCAAATTACAGTACAACAGCTCAATTCTAAATGCAAAAAATTATCCCTTGTCCTCCCTTTGGATAAATATTTGGATTTCCTAAAAGTTGCACAACTGAAAATAAGCATTTCACAGAGCATTCCTGAAGCAGTATCTGCACCCCCCACCCCAATGATTATGCGGAGTTTAGGTTAACTATTCCCTTGGCCTGGGGGGGGGGGGGCGTCGTAATGTTAAAAAGCAAACCACAAACGAGGCCCCACTTTAAAGCCACAAATCAGATCTAAAAATACTCCCTTCAAGCTCTCCGCTGCCTTGCAATTGACCAAATAACAGATCGACTTTCTCCCTGCAACCTGGCAACAGAGCAATTATTTTAAAAAACAGTTTTGTAAAAGCTTATAAGTCTTGTCAAGATATTTTCACAAGAGTACACAAAATCGGGGTGGGGGTGTGGGGGGAATGAACACCGCAGTAAATACTAAGGTAGAAAAGTCTTACTGTTTTGGAAAGCCATTTTCACCCGCCTGGTCTATAAAACTTTTTTTTCCTGCCTGCCTCTTGATGTTTCCAAGAATTCCTATTAGTCCTATTAGTCCTTAAGCAGCGATTTATAGTTAATCTCCAAACCAGTATAAGAGCCTAATCTCTGTGGGTCATATTCACTTTCCACACACCAGCTGGGCTCTTCTTAACATCTTGATCTCTTCCAGCGCTTGCATTTTACGAAATGTGCGCCTTTGTCCTCTCGAACCTCGCAAAAAAACCCACAAAAAACAAAAACCACCCGAATTTTCTTCCAAATGTGCAACGAAACAAAAGTTTGAAGCCGCAGGAATTGACAGCTGCTGTTGGAGGTAAAGATCTCCTTAAAAAGAAACATACACCACGCAATCTACAGTGTCTTCTGATAGGATTGAAAACTCCTCTGGCAAGCCTAGTCTAACAAGATGACTGAATGGTGACATACAGACAAGCGCTTGAGTTATTTGTATGTAAATAAGCGCACAGCTTGGGTGTCAGGTTCTCTCCCCCCCCCCCCCCCTGTAATTTGATACTAACCGGTCTTGGTTAAACATGCAGGCACTGGGGCAGCCAGAAATCAGGCAAAAGCACATTATGTGGAAGGGGAGGAGGAGGACGGTGCTTTGCTAAAACTGTGTTAGTAAATAACTTTGCTGTTAGACACGGGCAAGAGAGGAAAGCAGCTTAAGGAAGAGGAGGTGGAGGCGGATCAGAGCTTTAGGCTCGGAGGAAACGAACCCAGCAGCATTTCTTTCCAGCTGTCTTCAGGTAGGGAGAAAGGAAAGGGTTGCTTTTGTCTCCTGAAACCAGGAGTCCGGTGACTCTCCACCTTCAGCAACAAAGACGACTATGTGTTTACACCCCGATTGCCAACGGAGGTTGTAAGAGAGGCAACACACCCCACCCACCCCCAGCACTGCGCGCGCACAAGAGTTGCGTTTCTGGCCAGACAGGAGGCCGGTTACTAGGGCTGGTCCTCGTCAATCATTAACACCGGCACCTTTCCCATTTCACGCAGCAATAAAAAGGGAGAGAACACCAATCTGTCAGCGGGACGGAAGCCTCCGGAAGGTGTGGCGTGGTGGCATGGCAGGTTCAGCCAGGGGATTGCATAGGCACCTCGCTAACAAAACGCGATACTTCTTTCCCCATGAAGTGTGCACGACACACCTGGGACGTCTCGAATCTAGTTGGGATACTGAATGAAGTTCATTTGAAAATGCTATTGATTTTGGGCAACTCAGTAGTGGCACCCTTACAACTGGGTTTAAGACACAGGCTTTGTATGTGCTAGTGCTTTTTGAAATGTTGGGATTTAGTTATTTTTAAAAAAATATGGATTACTAGCCCACTTCATTCTACAAGGTAAAGGTAAAGGGACCCCTGACCATTAGGTCCAGTTGCAGGCGACTCTCGGGTTGCGGCGCTCATCTCGCTTTATTGGCCGAGGGAGCCGGCGTGCAGCTTCCGAGTCATGTGGCCAGCATGACTAAGCCGCTTCTGGCGAACTGAAGCGGTACCTATTTATCTACTTGCACTTTGACGTGCTTTCGAACTGCTAGGTTGGCAGGAGCAGGGACCGAGCAACGGGAGCTCACCCCGTCGCGGGGATTCGAACCGCTGACCTTCTGATCGGCAAGTCAGAATGATTCTATGATTCTAAGTCCTAGGCTCTGTGGCTTAACCCACTGTGCCAATTCTGTGCCAATAGCAATTTACACACACACACACACACACACACACACACACTACTTTATCTCAAATGTATAGAAGTATGTAAATTAAAGTTTGACCAATCAGAATTGCTTTTAAACACTTGTGTTGGCAGCGACAAGGGAGGGAGAGAGAGAGATGCAAGCTGAAAGGAAAGTGTAAAGTTTCTAGAGGAAGAGAACTCCATAGTTCTATTTTAGTATACAGGTACAGCTCATCTTATGCTGATTTTACATATGTGATCTCAGCTTTATGTGGATCACAGCAAATTTTAAAAAAAATAATAGGGGCAGGAGAGCAGGTGAAAAAGCCCAGGAAGGGCCATCTGAGATCTTACACAACCTTTCCAGAGCTCGGAAAGCAAGGTGAGGAGGAGTTTAAAAAGCTCTTTCCACAGCAGAAAAACACTGTGAGGAAAGAGCTTTTAAATTCCCCCCCTTGCTTCCCAGACTCTGAGAAGGTCATGGGAGTCTTGCAGAGGCCTCATGTGAACTTTCCAGAGCCTGGTAAGCTAAATGGGGGGCTTAAAAAGCTCTCCGCCTTGTGTGAAGGGCAACACCTGCACAGCACCAGTTTCACTGAGGTAGGGATAGTCACGCAGAGCTGTCCTGGGGGTCGTTCTGGCTTCGCGCAATTTTGCTTATATGTGCAGCAGCAAAGGACATAACACCCACCCACCCTGTGCAAGATGAGACCTACCTGTATCATAAACAATACACTCTGCTAATAAAAATGCACAAATTCGTGTCATTCAAGTGGCCAACAGTGAGAACTGAAGAGATCTGCAAGATTTGAACCTGGATTGCAATACATCTTATTGGCTCTTCAAACCTCATGAAGCTCAGCCAATGAGCTCAAGAGAGATGTGCTGGAACTGGTTGCTATCTCTTAGCTGACCTACTTCACTGGATTGTTGTGAGGAGGGGGGAAAGGGAAGGGTCTAGCTTGCCCTAAATGGTCTCAGCCTTGTATACCTGGAGTGCCTCCAACCCCCTTGTTCAGCCGGGAAGAAATGAGCACAGAAATGAGGTTAAAGAATCTGTAGAAAGCAAAGTCAATATTAGCAATTACATTGGGCTGTTTTCAAAGTATGGGAGCTCAGTCCTCCCTGAACACATCTCCCCATGGGCTCACCATGGGCACAGCCAGGATTTTGGGTTGGGGGAGGGCAGGCCTTTTGTTGGGGAAGGCAGAACCTCAGTTTGTGTGTATTTTTATTGATTTTTATTGAGTTAGGAGGGACAACTGCCCCTCCCTGCCCCCCTTGGTTGTGCCCATGCAGCTCACTGCTCCACACAGAAGAATAATGAGAAATGAACAAGATGCTGCTCTCTGCTTCTGTGCTTCTGTGTGGGTGCAGCAGGAATTATGTGTTCTAATCCCTTTTCTCCTCTTCTGCAAGTACTTGTGGAACAGAACTGGAGGAGCCAAGGAAGGGAAGAAAACACAATTAGGGCAATGCTCATTTGTGTGCCCCCCACCCCACCTGGAAACACAAAATTATGCTGCCCAGAGCAGAGTTAAAAATAAAAAGGGAAGAATTGGGCTGTGATCCCACAGGTCTGCTTCACATGCTCCTCTCTCCACACTTTCAGTGGGTGTGCTGAGGTTTCTCCAATGCAAGGCACAAAAGCTGCATTTTTATGGTGGAGATTTGCACATTTTCTCCCTCTGCATGAGACTCAAAAGTGAGGAAGGACAGAGAAAAAACACAAATCAGCCCCTGCGTGGTATTCAAGTAATTCAGGGGAGATCCAATGAAATTAATGAATATGACCGAGTTAGGTTCATTAATTTCAACAGATCTAGTCTGAAATAATTCAAATACTTTGAATAATGACACCTTGACAAGTTGCAACCTAAAATTAAGTACACACCTGTATACTTGTGCACACCCATTGTGTTTCTTGCTTCAACCTACTGGACAGTTAACAAATGTGGGACATTTTGGGCTATGAAAAGCTTTGCTAAATACTGTTGCAATATTTGGCAAAAAAAAGGAAATAAAAAAGAACCTGTTAAAGATCCAAGGCTTATTTAAAACAAAGGTCTTTTCTTAACATGGTTGGATCTGAATGCAGAAAGGAAGGATGATTGACTGGAATTAAACAAGTAAACAAACCAGTCTGCTTAAGGGATTAATCTGTAAATTGTTTCCTGTTTCCTAAATGTGAAGAAGTTTCACCTCCTGTTTGCAGTTCAGCTGTTAGTTATGAACCTGATGAAGTGTTAATGCTTTGGGAAGGAGATGGGATATCTCCTAATATTTACCACAGGGGCTTTTCTGTTTTGGTAGTGTGTCGAGCATGTTGTTTGTGCATGCACTAGCAGTGGGTTGCATCCAATGAAATAGTCGTATTAGCACAAGTGCTCCTGCTTGCTCCTCCCCTTTTTTATTCCCCAACCCCAAATGTGCTCCAGAGGATTAGGGGAACACCCCTTCCCCAACAGATCTGGGGTGCATGTAGTGGGAAGAGAGGGAAGGGAAATTCCACTGCACAAGCGGAAGTCATTGTGCTAATGGGGAGACTTGGTTGGCTACAACCCAGAATGACTATGTCTTCTGAACGCCAACACACACACTACCAAAACCGAAGGAATTACATGAACTCCTGAGCGTGGATGTCATTTCACATTTCATCTGTGGAAGAAGTGGGGGACAAGGTTCCTGGTGGACATCCACAGCTACTAACAATGAAAGCTATGCCCTGCCTCCACTGCCAGACTCAAAGTAGTATGCCTCTGAATACCAGTTGCTAGGAATCACAGTTGCTAGGAATTGTGTCCTGCTTGTGTGCTTCCCACAGGTGCCTGGCTTGTCGCTGCGATAACATGAGGGACTAGATGGACCATTCAGCAAACTCTTCTTGTGTTCTCAAGATTCTAATAATAATAAACCTTTATTGTTACTACACCACCTGTGTGCAGTGAAATTAAACTACCCCCCCATACACTCAGTCTTGTTCGCGCTCTGTGTGCTTGTCGGAAGTCAATTACACCACTATTTTTTCCCCATTCAACAGCCCAACAGCCCACAGATAAAAACTGTTATTTAACCTGTTGGTGCGGCTGACTATTCTTCTGTATCTCCTGCCCAAAGGTAGGAGACTAAAGAAGTGCTGGCCAGGGTGTGAGTCCGTCCCTAAGAATTTTCCTCGCTCTCCTGAGGCAGCTGTCTCCCGCAATGTCATCTATCTTGGATATATTCAGATCACATTGTCTAGAAGCTGTGTATTTTTGAGTGCATTCGTTGTAGCTGCTTTATTTGTATATCTCATAATCAACACTGGGTGAAACACTCACGCAGCCACACATTTTTTCAAGCAAAGGAATCTGTACCTATGGATGCTATGTGAACTCACTGCATGAGCCTATTTAGTTCTTTATCACAACTATCACTGAGCATGTAGAACTGGAGAATTGGTCTGAGATGCATAGGGAGAAACATATATGATATGACCACCTAATGGTGTCCATTGTCTAGGTGGTTTACAATGTATACGAGTACACAAAGCTTGTTGAAAGGCAGGTATAGTGGTACCTTGGTTTACGAACTTAATCCGTTCTGGAAGTCCGTTTTTATACCAAAGCGTTCTTAAACTAAGGTGTGCTTTCCCATAGCAGCAGGGGACTCAATTTACAAATAGAACACACTCAACAGGAAGTGAAACATGTTCTTATTCCAAGGCAAAGTTCACAAACCAAAACACCTACTTCCAGGTTTGCAGCGTTCTTAATCCAAGTTGTTCATAAACTAAGCTGTTCTTAAACCAAGGTACCACTGTACTGATAAAGGAGTATTGGGATGGGACATGGGACAAGTAAGGGAATGAGGAAGATGCCTCAGGAAAAACTGCAGATCAGGAAACAGCAATGTACACATCCATTCCTTAGCAGGACCTTCACCCCAAACTCCTGATTGTTGACTTCTGATAGAGGACAAGGGTAAAAGATAAGCCATTTTAAGAAGATCATTGCCTCTTGCCTCTGAACACATGTGCTTAAGATTTTAAGTTGGCTTGTGTGGCAATACAATGTAGTGTGCAGTGCAATATATTAGGGCCATTGGTCATGCCACCATGTTCCTCATATGATCTCCTTGATACAAGAAGAGAAACAAGCAAATTGCACAGGACATTTTCTAAGATTGCGGCATTTCATGGATCAATTTACTTATTAAGTAGGAAAGTCACCATAGGACACCTAGTGGATTTCATAACAACCAATAGGGACCACTGACAAATGTATAAGATCTACCTTGGTCTCCAGCACATCTGCAGTGATATGTCTGCAGACACAGGGTTTTGGGTTTCTGCCCCAGTAGGGAAAACTATGGGGACTCCCACAATAACATCCTGTCCCACCACTCAACTCCACCATCAACTGCGGAAATGCTGCAGCAGAAACCAGTGACTGATATTTCTGCAGCAACACAGAACAACTTCAGCAAGCTAGCTGTCAACCATTCTCTCTTCTCTTGACATTATCTATCCTTTCATGGAGTTGTACTGAGGAAAGCAACATATCTAAAACATGCTGGATATTAAAAATGCAACCTGTAAAGAAGGATTGTTATTTTCCTGATTTAGTTGCAGTCCTAGGTCTCTTTGAGGAGATACGTAAGCATTGCTACATTGGGGTGTGTGTGTAGCATTCTTGAAGGGGACCCCGCTGAAGGGGTCCTAATCCTTCTTGCCCACCAGAGAGAGCAGCAGGAAGGCAGCAATGGTTGCTACTGCTCCACAGTTGTTTAGTACATTGAAATTAGGACATTAGTTCCTTAGAATGTGGGCAATGCGTGGGCTTTTAAATTGTGTGCCTCAACACTGCAGCAGCAAACACCATCAGTGTAATAATTACTCAGAGCTCAGGCATTTGATACGTAATGTATTTGAATATATAAACAATGTTAAGCTTCACAAAGCATCACATTCAAGGTACCTAATAAAATGTAATGAAAACACTATTTTGCCTTCCACCTTCCTCATGCGGTTGGAAGCTCAGGCAAGACTTTGCATGATATGCTTCCTTTGGAGAGGAGAACAGCAGAAGCCGAATCTTTAGAACAGTCTTATTTAAAAATCTGCAGACTGAGAAGATATTGTAGGAGTGTGGAAGCAAGAACATGGGCAGGTAATTACTAGTCCCTAAGCAGTATCCATCCATCACTCCAAAACCCCAAATCAACCTGCTTCTTCCACCGTGCAAGTATATGCGACTCAAAGTACATTTCAAGGTGGATGTAAATAAACAGCAGTCAAATTATCAATTTACCAAGCACCTCTGGTCTATTGCGAATTACAAAGCAGGACATAGAGAAGGACATCTTTTTATAAGAGAGAGATATGTTTGTAACAATATACATCAATACACTACTCCACCCCCCCCCCCTTAAAAGCAGCAATGAAAGCTCTTTTGTTTCAGGCCATATATCATCAGCCTTTTAAACCTGTATTTCCAGAACCTGTCGTATTGTTGACAGCAGGCACCAAATCTATATTCCCATATAGCCCCTGCTGACAGACATTTGTATTTTTCCTTCTGCAATACTTTCATATCTACCACACTCATCAGTTTGTTTCACATTATAATATGCAAACTTTTTTTAAAAAAATAAAAAGCAGCAGTAGCAAAAGAGAGTACCCCAAGAAGGTTATTAATGACAATTTGATTTAAAAAGTGAAGAAATAAATCTGGACAAAATCAGAGGGTTATCCTCAGTAATTGCAGTAATCATGAAAAGTATAATGTACATGAAGGAGCCAATTGTTGCTTACAGAATTAATAAGGAAAGTTAGTGAAAGCAAAGTCAGCTGCATATACATGACCATGTACAATCAGGGCTTTTGACTAAGGAAGCCTACAATCACAGTGCATTTGTCTTTTCAGATCCACCCTCTGAAGCAAGTACAGTGTGATCTGTCTGGAGAAAATTGCCACGGCTTATTGGCACAGCATACGTTTGGAATGCAGGAGGTCCCAGATTCAAATGCTGACATCTCTAGGCAGAATCATGAGCAATTACATATTTGGAAAGAACAGGGGCTTTGAGGGCCCCTGTTCAATACTGGATCTACATACAGAATCTGGCAGATGACTGCTCAGGTTCTCTAGTGAAGGAGAACCCACCACCTCCTGAGGCAAGAAAAAGGTTCTTGGGAAGAAGGTCTGGGGGGAAGATTCTGCTTGACACGCTGAATGGCTGTGGCCAAAGACAACCATCACAGATGAAGCAGACCAATATTCTGACATGGTATTAGAAGGTAGCTCCTTGTATCTTTGAAGGCAATTCCTTGCATCCTTACAGTCAATGTGTTCCCAACCATTGTTGTACCAGAAAAGGGACTCTTCCCTCTCCAGAAACTGGCCCCACCCACATGCAGCATGTGACAAAAGTGTTAAATTCAAGCTTAAGATATAATCTCCATACACTCAGATGTGGTTGTGGTTGTACACACCTTTAAATCATGGTTTAGTGTGACATACACAAGCTGCAATGAGCCTTGGGTTCAGGTACTCCTAACTCCTCCTGCTGTGTAGTTGAGAGGAGCATAGAAGCTTTTACTTTTCTCCAGGTTTCCATATCATCTAAGCCAACCACTGTAATTAACACTAACTACAGTTCATTTCAACAAGCCAGCTTCAAAGAGAAAGAAAGAAAGAAAAGATCTGAAATCAGCTTGTTTGAAATTACCCATAGGTAACGTGAACCTAACACTGAACTTAACAGTTTATCTTATTACAGGTAGGTAGCCGTCTTGGTCTGCTGTAGTCAAAACAAAATAAAAAATTCCTTCCAAAGTGTGCATGCGCACGAAAGCTCATACCAATAAAAAACTTAGTTGGTTTCTAAGGTGTTACTGGAAAGAATTTTTTTTTAGTTTATCTTATGGTTTAAGATAAGTTTAACTTTATAGTTTAAGTTTATCTTATGGCTGCTACTTTAAGGTTGTTAATATTGTTTTATAGATTATAAATGCTGTATTGATGCACAACCATTCTTTTATATGATTTATGCTGTATTTGTGATGTTCTATTCAGTGCTATTTTTCTAGAAAAAGAGGTACTGGAACTCACCATGAACGCCTCCCTTGTTCTCTCATAATGGCAATGGCGCCCACCTGAGAGGTGCTAGAACTGGTGAATTCCAGCTGAAAAAGGGCCCTGCTTCTATTATGTTCTGTCATGTTATTGTTATTTATTGTCTGTAAGCCGCTTTGGGATTCATTTGAATGAAAAGCGGCACAGAAATGTAATACGTTGAATCAATCGATCAAACCAAACCACAGTTTGTTGCACCAGATGACACAACAAACCGTAAACTAAAAGCGGGGGCAAAAGCTTTCGAGGAGGAGAAGAGTGGAGGTTGAAGGCCAACTGTTAAATGCTCCTGTTGATCCATGTAGCTTAGCCTGCTGTGCAATCACGGACAGTAAATACAACACAAAGAGAAACAGACTACTGACAGGAAGAGGTCAGTTTATGTTGTTGGGTTTGCACCAGTTATGCAAAAGCTCTGCAAAATGGTAGTGTATATGCAGCTTTGATTTGTCAAGTTAGAATAGAAAATGGAAATGCTGAAGAGCAGAGCCCACTGCAGTACGAAAAATTTAAGAAATACCTTCTTCAACATCTGAAATATATTCGCCATCACTGAGAATTTCAGGGGCATTCGCTTTACGAACTGCACAATTTAAGCGAACAAAACGTTAGGTCAATTATAAACGGCTGGGGTGGGAAACATACCCGATTTCAACAAAACAATTGAATGCTATAATTTTAAGTCCCCTGCCCCTCCCCGCAAAAATGATTGAATAACAACAACGTTTAAACATACATTTGTGCTGAGAAATAAGAAGCAGCTCCATTATACATACCCTCATCATCAGACATGTCCAAAACTTCATTCATTGTTTCCGGTACATTCATTTTATGCTTTTCTGTGACAGTCTGTTAAGGACAAAGAAACATCATTACAGACTAAAACTACCAGTAATCTTCACGAGAAATGACAATTTCAATAATATTTAATATTTTTTAAATGCCCACCCCCAAAAGCTCAGCACTTTACACATATATTGGATGCTTCCAGATGGGATGGGTGCTCAGTTTTTGTTTGCAGTATACATAGAACACCATTGGCATCAAAATAATAGCCCATATTTCCCCCCTTCAATCCTGATTTTCCCTTTGCAAAATAAGTCTGATTTTTAAAAACCCAGTTACCAATGCCCCATCTGCAATAGCTCAACAACCCTCTTGCAATATTCAGCTTCCATCTAGAACTCATTCCACCCAGCACTCACTGTGCTAGCAATTCTTACAACAATGTTGTAAGGTAGACTAGTATCTTTATCCAAGATACTTCAGCTATGCACTGGGGGCAAAACATATGGTTTGCACATCTGAGTTGAAGGATGAAGAGGCATTTTAAATGAGGCTTCGTTGTCTTAATTATTACACTAGTGCTTTGCAGGGGTGGGACAAATAAAACCGCAGAAGCTGTAATAAGGCTTTCGTATTTAAATTATTGGCGTCATGGAGATGTGTAAACAAACTTTCAATATAAAACAGAGAAATCGCTCTCAATGGTTTGAAAATATTACTGTACTTTAGTTTTATATTGTGTTTGGTGATGCACTTTCTATGGTTTTAATTTTACTGTTAACTGCACAGCTTAACTAATATTGGGTGGTATTCGAAACATGTAAATAGAAATAACAAACAATAATAAAAACAGGGGAAATATTGCATTGCGGCCTGCAGTGTGAGTTTTGGCTCAAATGCCTATATTGTAACACAGCACTTTTGCTTTTTGCATGATAAACTGTGGGGGTTAAAAAAGAAAAGCCCCAGCTTCTCCCAGCAGCAGTTTTCCAGTTGCCAAACGCTTACTTTGAACTGGTTAAAAATACTCAACGGCAAACATTAATTTATCTTTCCCTGGGTGGTCTGTGTGATTTTTCACTCCCACAGCTGTTCCCACACTAATTATTACTCAGCTAAAAAATCCACAGGTGTGGCACATAGATACAGTAAAATAAATACAAAACAACCCCCACCCCCCGTGATAAATTTCAGCTTCCATTCATTTACACTACACTACACGTTATCTACCAATCTGAAGTGAGTTTTAACTACAGATTCCTTAACATTTGTGGGCAGGTTAGACTACATTGGCTATTTATTAAGAACTCATCCTGATTTGGCTGAGATTTGTAGCACAACGTTGCATCAAGCAATTTTTACCCCACATGTTCCAGTACATTTCCCCCATCACTTTTCATATGGCAAAATAAATAATAATAATAATAATAATAATAATAATAATAATAATAATAATAATCCTGATTTAGGGGTTTCTTGCACAAGAGCACCCATCAGCTTTAATTGTGCAACCTGAATTTGCCAGTATGTGATAGAATCCCATCCCAACATAGTGATACCTAAATCAGGGATGGGCAACTTGCTCAACAATGGAAACACCCCATTGGAAAGTTTTGCTGTTCCTATTTCAAACATAGTTCAATAAAAGTAAGTCCTTGAAACTTTATCTTCTTAGGGAGATGGCTGGAGGGAGTTTCAGGGCTATGACAGCCACTGCATCAAATAACTCTGAAGACAAGTTGCCCAGCCCTGTTCTAAGTTGAGCAGCTGTATACTCTCTGACTGCACTAAGTCAAATGTATCTCTGTAAAAGAAAAATTAAAAACCTGACATGACATTCACTGTTGAAAAAATAGCCATACTCACAATCGTTGTCATGGTCTCTTCTGTTACCACCTTTAGCGTGTCAACGACCGAAATGTAGCCAAGTCGTTTGGCAATGGCAAGGGCAGTGTTCCCATTCTAAACAAAATGAAATGTTCATCAGAAAGATTCATGTTAACAGGAGCTTAAGGGATAATCAGAAGTGCAGTTTGCTTATGCTCAGCAAACTGTCTAAAGTTGTGAAATCCACTGGAAGAAGAGGCAAACGAAAAACTTGTGCTTCCCACAAAGCAAATGGTCCACTGCTCAGATTTAGCTGGAACTGCAGACAGTTTGGTTCTCAAAGTAAACTCAGTGCTTAATTTGCAACTGTTACATACAAGTAACTCAGTAAGTAGGTGGCAAATTCAAACTGCAGAGCCAAGGGACATTCTGGATGCAATAGAGTACAGGGAAGTTGTTTCTCTCCCCAGCCATGCATTTCACAGCTCTTCCCCCTCCCCCAGCTCTTCACATCAGGGTAGCTTTTAGTGTCCAATTTGTTACTGTTTGTGTATCCACCAAGGGGAGTTGACAGGGGCAGGGATGTATTTACCCTATGCAAAGGTGTTTTTTGGGGGGGGAAGCATGAAACGGCAATATTTAATAACAAAGTACAGGATACATATGCATTTTGGATAATGTTGTGTCAACAATGATTAAAAACCCAGCACTAAAAATGCTGCAAGTGCCCAGTAAACAGGAGTGCAAACACAGCCTTAATGTGACGCAGAAGGCAGTTATGAGCAAAACATTCTTTTCCAGGAGTCTTCTGAGGCTCTATCTACACTATAATGTCACAGCTTCCTACCAAAGAATCCTGGTTGCTTGGTGAGAGGAAAACTCCCAGGCCCCTACACAAAACTACAATGTCCAGAGTTTCCTGGGAAGAATGAATTATTGCTGAATGAGTTTCTGCTTGTAGCATACATATGCCCCGGGTTTCACCAGACACCGCGCTTCCATCACGGAGGTTAGGCAAGGAGCATAATGACTGAGGGCCACTACATGTAGTGACTGTGTTTGCCTTGGCTACCCCAGTAGCTAACTCCTGGGTCCCTGCAGAAAACGCAAAGTGCAAAGAACCAATGCATGCTTGTAATCATGCAATGTGCAACAGGATTCCCTGGCATTTATTTTATGAAGGCCAGAAACTTCATGGGCCTGAAGTTGCAGAGAAAACCTCTTGGTGCTTATGAGCATTATATATGAATTTGCGTGGGGTTGCACAGCTAAGAAGAAGAGGAAGAGTTTGGATTTGATATCTTGCTTTATCACTACCCTTAGGAGTCTCAAAGCGGCTACAATCTCCTTTCCCTCCCCCCCCAACAAACACTCTGTTAGGTGAGTGAGGCTGAGAGACTTCAGAGAAGTGTGACTAGCCCAAGGTCACCCAGCAGCTGCATGTGGAGTAGCGGGGAAGCAAACCCAGTTCACCAGATTATAAGTCCACGTTCTTAACCACTACATCACGCTGGCTCTCAAAAGCTAAAGGTTGCTTTCTCTGAATACAAGGGTGGATCAGGGTCTACCATAGATCCAATGGCCCCAAGATCCTCTCAGCTATGCTAGTGTAGAGCTGGTGGAGCAAAACGTGAAAGAATGTCCCTGCCAGATAATGCTCCAGTAGGGCTTTATCTGTTATTTCACTGCTCCTAGCTGAGATATAGAATTACTGTGCCCCATACCATTCTATTCCCATTTCCCCCCTCACTGCGCTTCTATAAAACCAATATAATTCCTCAAAAAGCAGAGCAGCAGCAGCTGCCAAAGGGAAACGATGAATAGACTAGAGAAGGTGAGTGTGATCTCTTTTACATCTCTCTTACCACAGTGAGTTCATTGGGTGATGCGCCATTCTGGAGCAGGACGTTGATTATATGGGTGTGTCCCTGTTGAGCTGCTTGGTGCAGAGGGGTGTAGCCATTCTAAATAGGAGACAAAGCAGAAAAAAGCCCACAAAGAACGGCGCTGGAGACTCCATCCGCACACACAACCGAGGAATGACACAAAGGGGTGGGAGGGAAGGGTATGAGAGAAGAGTGGAATCTCACCTTTGTTTTGGCATTAACTTTTGCAAACTGCTGCAGGAGAAAATTAACTATCTTTATGTTTCCATAATGGCAGCCAACATGTAACGGGGTATACCCCATCTGGAAGTAAAACACACACAAAAGAAACAGGGAGGCAGAAAGAGGAATTAGTAGGTGTTTTGAAAATGTAGCGTGATGCATTTGTTTGTAATATTTGACTCCCATCCCCAATCCAGCTCTAGAGGCAAGGTGAGAAAGACTATGGAACACAGCTCTTGTGGAGAAACTAACCCAGAGCACTAAGGAGCACAAAGACCGAAGATAATTTTGAAACTATGGTTTGACACTTATTCAAGACACGGGAAAGAACAATGATCTCCCCTCGCCACCAGGTACCCACAGCTCACTCTGGGACAAGACAGAGAATAGAAGACCCTGAACTGCTCTAATCAACACTAAACTGTTGTAAAAACGTGCTTAATGTTTGATTGTATCATTTAAATCATATATGCATGGAATGTTTATTGGGGTGGTATACCGGGATTGCTTCCTCTAAGTATTTTTGAGAAACTGGAAAATACACTTAAACTTTTTTAAAAAAAAACCCAACACAAAACAAAATGTATTTTAAAACATTTTTTGGGCCATTAAAAAGGTATTTTCCCACAAATTGCACCAGAATATAGATGGGCATTTGAATGTAAATACCACTGAAAGCAATGGAATGAGGAAAGACTGATTCCCGTGTGTATTCGCTTGATGCCCACAGTTCCTGATCCAAGTAATACACTTATGGAAGCCTCCTTAACTGGACAGAGAAAATATGAACATCACAGGGTCCTTGATGACATGGACAGAGCCAAGCGGGGGGGGGGGGGCAGGGGAAGCCAAATCAAGTAAATCAATGAAAATACTTAACTGAGGTTCTGCCTCCCCCCCCCCCAACATAAATCCTGGCTACACCAATGTTTGATGGGCTTATGCCTTTAATTTGTTTTCATTTCTTCCTACACAGCTAGACATTTGCCTTTCATAATGAAAAGGAGTGGCACATGAAGAAAAACCAGAGTTTGCCTCATTTTGTTTTTTCATTTTCATTTTGAAGTTTGTTTGTTTTTTAAAGCATTTTGCTTTTGCTTTCACCTTCATACATTGCCAACTGTCCAGCAAGACATGTACAGATAATCATTTTTGAGAGGCCTGCCAATTTAAAAACCGAAACCAAAATTCAATGCAAAATACAAATCAATAAAGCACGGAGGTTAAAATAACATTTCATTCAGACAAGAAAAAACAAAAAAAGCAGCAGGAGTCATAAGAACTCATTAAGACCAATTAATATATCAATTATAATAACCGAGATCTGAAACTGTCAGAACAAATGTTTCCTGAAAGCTAACCATTTTAATGGGACGTAGGAATGAGTGAAGTCAAGACGTTTGGCACATCTCCCAGAGTTGTGCCTTCAATAGGTGAGGAGCCACAACAAAGAAAAGCTTGCTGTGCACTCTCTCAGATTCCACCTCGCTCACTCACAATGTTGTGTATCCGGCAGACTTCAGGACTTCATACAGGGAGGCCCGTGTTCAAAACCCTGAGGTCTTTGGAGGAAGGATGGAACAAATGTGAGAAGCAAGGACAGGGCTTTCATATAATAATGGGTAGGTCTGATGTCAACCACCAAAGTGGGACACTGAAATCTTAGTGTGGGTCTTCTGAACACTATAAAACAGTAGTATCACACTAATTGACTGTAAAAAGCAGACTACTTTTTCTGAACAGTCAATACTACCATTACTGCACACCACAAGGATCTGAATGATCTACTCTGTGATTTGGCTGGGTACAAGGTTACAGTCTTCTGTCCAGGTATTCATGCCATCAATATTTTGCACACAAGTACGTGTAACAAAACCCCAACTGTTTATGCATTTTAAAAAAAATGAAAGGTGATTACTGATCACCTTTAATCAACAACAGGAGTGGGTGGGGGCTGCACTACCAAGGGGTACTGCAGAATCCGTGTACTCCTGTTGCATGGGCCCAGCCCCTCTGCCCTTGTTCTCCTCCACCCCCTGGATATTTCTGGTCAGTGTATTTGGGGCATGTGAACTCCCATTTTGTGCTGAGCACCCAAGAAGGATGGGCAGACCTTATGAGAGATTCATGTTGCTTTTTTAGGCGCAACACAGAAAGTTCCTACACACTCTCTGAAAGATCCATGTGGCGGCTGGCGGTCTGTCATTGCTCCTGTACATACCCAGGCCACTGCGTCATGATGCAGTCATTAAGTGATTCATGTGTGAACCAGTCCTCGGACTGTTGCTGTCATGTGCAAAGCTCAACTCTCTTTCTTCTGACAGTAAGCAGATTCCTGCTTTCCTAGCAGCAGCAGCAGCCAGGGACTGTAAGTCATGGCTGTGTGGGAAGGACTTTGCACAGAACAAAACTGTTGCCAGACGGCAGGGACAGTGCAGTTTGAATGCTGATCTCACTGCAGTGTGGGTGGGTCTATTAAAAGCAACATGCCAGCAAGGCTGTTGGACATGCAGAGGCCTAGAAAGAGGGCTGAACTATATCTGATTAGCCAGTGTGCACATAGAGTTGAAGGCAGAGGAGAAGGAGGCACTGAGGAGTGAGACCAACCTGGCACTGAACCTAGCTAGGACTACAGTACATGAGCCTTTGCTTCCCCTTTGTGGTACTCCCGTTATTACGCAATTAGTTATGCATTGGAAACCAGGGGCAGGAGGGGGATGTTTATGACTGGAGTTTAAGCATCTCTTCCCCACAAACAAACAGGGATAAAATTTGCAATAAAAGATAAGGGGTTTATGCTGTTATTCACCAATGCTATAGTTTCCACCTCTTTGTTCTCTGCTTAAGTTTATCTTGATATAATCAAGATTGTTAACTATTTTGGCAAGGAGTCTGTTTGGATATCCCCAGGAGCTTTAATGGTGACAGGCACCAGCAGATTATCCTTAAAAGCCATTATCTCTTCCTGCCTCATCAGCCTGCATCAAGATAACATTAATCTTTCCTTTCTTAAGAAACTTGCTTACTTAGTGGAGTTGAACTCAGAATGCATGTCTGAGACAGTTCACAAGAAGGTCAGTGTAACTGTTTATTTTCCAAAGCAGGGAGGTGCATCAAATATACAAACCTTCATAATTACATCTTAATTCTGGATCACCAAATGCTATTTATCAAAAATAAATATCAGCGGAATGCTGTAGTTTCAGTCCGTTTCGCTAAAGCTCTGTGCAATTTATTCTCTTGGTTTTCTGCATTGTGCCTGTGGCTCCCTAAATCCCTGCTTTGAAATGGATATTTCAGTGTGCATGTGTGTGTACTTTGGAAAAGGTGAGCAGTGCTTTCTCTTAGGACAGGGGTCTGCAACCCGTGGCTCCGGAGCTGCATGTGGCTCTTTTACACCTTTGCCGCGGCTCCGGGGCGGATACTAGCGAGGGGAGGAGGTGATTTGTGCGCCCCGACACTCCCCACTGTGGTGGGTGCTGTACTGGCTGTGACGGCGCATGGGGGCGGTGCGTGCATCAGTCACGCACCGTCCCGACATCACCTTCCCGCCCGCTGTCAGATCGGAGGGCAGCGGCGCGCATGCAGGTCTACGACTGCGAGGAGGAAGATGACGTCCCTGTTTTGGACCCCCGGTAGGCCAGCCACAGATAAAGGCATGTTATATTTGTTTTAAATGTCGCAATAATTTTGCGGCTCCCAGGTTTTTTTTTCCTTCGGAAGCGGGGCCAAGTGGCTCTTTTTGTCTTAAAGGTTGCAGACCCCTGTCTTAGGACATTATAAAAGTGAACGCTTTGGGGCGTAAGAGTGAAGCACACCTCAATTTTAATTCGAATGTGCTTCAGCAAGCAAAAGTTTGGGAAACACTGGTCTAAAGACTGAAGTATGGTTGTTGTTGTTGTTATCATTTATTAAATTTGTATATCGCCCTTCATCTGTAGATCTCAGGGCAGTTCACAAAATTAAATTACAACATAAAAAACACTCTATTACTCATAATTAAAAGGCAAAGAGGTAGGCTCACTGAAGAACAGAAGGAGGGCAACACAACTTCATCTCTCTTTCAGGGGTTGAGGTTGCCTCCCTGAGAGCAAAACTGGCACCTGCTAACTGAAGAGCAAAGCTATGCAGTCCTGTTCTGAACTCTGACCCTTCTGCTAAAGGCTGAAGCAGCAGAGGGCTACCTTAGAAGATATATTGCAAAGCTGCCTCATGTCCACAACCATGTCATCCTGCATCAGAAGCCATCTGATGAAGAATGGCCATCAGGAAAACATAAGCTAATGAATGCTGACAATATAGTCTATACTCCATGGATGTTCTAGGATGAAGTTAATGCAGAGTAATCAAAAGTCTACCAAACAGACCGGCATCCGCAATTGTTATACTGTGTCAAAACAGTAAGATAAACAGCCAATTCCCAGGCTGCCTGCTCGGTCGGTAGAGAAGTAAAGAAGATAGCCTTTGACTACATGTACTTTGTTGCCAAATTGCTTTACGTTCAAGAGGCACTTCTGTTTAAACTAATTTCTTGATTTCCTTAAAGCAGATGTGCACCCTGTGAAGTTCTTGAGGAAGCTGCCAGCTGGCAGATTTCCCCCGCTTACACAGCCAAAGAAGAGTATGTAGTAGCTTGGGCAATTCTCTCCCCGCACCCCACCCATTATGTTTTGAGTATGCTTAGTCAGTATTCTTTAAAGCAGGGAGAAACAACATAGTGCCCTACAGATGTTGTTGCACTCCAACTCCCATTAGCCCCAGCCAGCATGGGCAATGGGCCAAGATGAGGGGATCTGTAGTCCTGCAACATCTGGAGGACAGTAGGTTTTTTAATTCCAATGCGAATAGCAGGTACCAGACCCCCAGTTTGAATTTGGGCCACCAATTGGTGCAAACCATTAAAGACACTTCAGTCCTGATGTGTATATGGCCCCAATACCTGCTATTTGCTTTTTAAAAGTTATTCAAACCATTTCTACTTTCATGGTCCCATGATCTACCTGCAGCTAAGTTCAAGAGCCATAAATGATATTGGCCTAGACAACAGAACATTGCATGTGCCTATCAACACATCTAGGCTGCAAACACAGGATAGATTTAATTATCACTTGTCCCCAAGCAACTCTGACTATTCTAATTCTCTGGCAGACACTTATCAGCACTTCCAGTTTGTTAAACTGACTGCACTGAGGCTGCACCAGTAAAAGATTCTAAGTCTTCATTGCTTCATTCCACCCCAAACAGTTCCAAAATTCTATGGAAAAACAAACACCAGTGTTGCACAAAAGCATGCAATAAAAATAGCACAAGGTATTTCAGCAGTGTCCTATACTTTGAGAAGGTATTAAAAATCCAAACAACTTGAGATATGATGTTGCGTGCTCTGTAGATTGATCCTCAAGCTGTTTTTGCTGCTGCAGTCAGATACGAAGGCCCAAATATGAGCACTAAACAAGCAAACAGTGTCATCCAAGCCTCTAATTAAGCTACAGAGGCTTCTGGTGTCAGAGACCATAAACCTGAAATAGCTGCCCTTCCTTTATGTGTTTTACTGAACACATAGAGTGCAGAAAAGGAGGGAGGGAGGAGAGGGGAGGGGAGGGGAGCTTTGCCAAGTTCCTGTTTCAGGAAGCCTGATCAGACAAATTCCTTCGCCATTAAGGTTCTGCACAGAACCTACCAGAAAACAGAAATGCCATCAAGGGGCTTCGTTTATTTATTCATGTGGTTCTTGCAGAAACGACACCCAAGGTGGTGTAAAATGATAGAAATCAAAGAATAACACAATCACTAAATTCTAAAATAAAAATAAAAATGCAACAATATAAAAAGAATCTACAAACCAGACTAAAACATTTAATCCACCTTCAGGGGATTTTAAAATGAAGTATGATCAATTAATCTATAAATTTAAAAATTATTTTCATATTACCAATGCCTCAACCTTTTTGAAAAATTGAAGGAAATGCGGGTTAAATGACCACTACAGCAAAAATTGCCGGTGATTCCTAGAAGGAAAGGTGGCCTTTAATATTTTATATTGCTCTCCAAATGCCACTTATGACTCCAGAATGAAAATAACCTTTACAAACCCACAACTGTGACCTTAGTTTGCTGCCTCAAAGCTCGAAATGTATCCCCACCAAATATGGCTTTATGGCTCAATCCTATCTCCCACTTATTCACAAGGCAGGCTTGCTGTTATAAAAGTGAATGTATGATTTCTACCTTAGCCAATTTCCCCACCTATTAAACCAGGCTTCATCCTGAATTACGGGCTTCATCCTACATACATCACAAAAGAGGGGGAGGGTTGACCCAAGATACTTCTCATCCCAAAATGGACCATGACAACTTACTTGTGGCTAAACATGAAGTTAACTGGCATAGCTAAGTTATTTTTGTTCTCTCTCTCTTCCCGCATCCATGAATTTTGCTACTGCAGGCTAATAGCAATGTCATTGAGTTTTATGAGTCAATAATTGGCTTCCTAACCTTTGATAAGAGTACAAGGGCAGGTAATTATTACTGTAGCGTGCATTCCCCCCCCCCCCCCCGCCGTAGTCAAGAGTCTGACAACTCTTTCATTAAAATGTCAGCCTAGCCAGGTCTGGTGCTGCTGTCTGCTAAAATGTCAGGAGACAGGTCCCTGGTCCCTCTCTAAACAGCAGGGCTGTGAGACCACACATGCTGCTCCCCACAGATGGCCAGTCTGTCTAGCCAGCTACCCAGCATCTGGCAAGACACATTTTTTGCTTCTTCAACAGAAAAAGGAAGAGAAAAACCCTTGCAGGATGGTGTGAGAATTAACAAAAGGGAGACGCAAGGTTTATTCCTGGGATGTGTCGTGAGAACTGATCATGATGCTTTGTGGCGCATCTGAAGTTTATCTTCCTGTTTCCCTCTCCTCCTTTCCCCCCTTGCTTCATTTCTGTTTCTGTTTCTTTTACTTCATTATTATTTCATTTGGTGTCCTCTACTCTGGGTCACTGAAGGGATTGTATGCACATGAAGGTGACAGGTGGATAATGAAGGGCCTTGTGTGAGAGTCAGGGAAGATCTCTCAGGGTGAGTGGGTGGCAGAAGAAAGGGAAGCTCCTAGGTGACAGCAGGGAGGGTCCACCCAGGGGCGCTGCATCCTTTGCCGGCACCTGGGGTACGTGAGTACACTCACAGGTGTGGTGTGGGGAGGGTGGACAAAATTTGCAGCACCAACCCAGCCCTCGCTGATGCTGCAGGACGGGCGTGGAGCATGGAGGGCTCACAGGGCCACTGTGCTGCCTGCCCACCTGTGCGGAGGGGAAGCCCAGGCCCTTGGTGGGTGCATTCCCCCCCCCAACACTCACCTGGTGGCCATTTAGTGAGGGGGCCCGTGGGTGCAGTGGCAAGGCAAGACTGGGCCCCAGGGCCCAGAGACCCCTGGCAGCATGCAGGGTGGGACGGAGATCCCTCCATAGGGGTGCCCTCAAAATCATGTGTCCGGGGCTACGGTCCCCACACTGTGCTCCTGTTTCCACCCCTTTGTGTGAGACAAGGATAAAGATCTAACTCTGAGAGAGGTTTTTTTTCTTTCTTTCTCAGTTTTCTTTCTATTAGCTTTAATAAAAAGCTTCAATAAAATTTTATGGGGGTGGGGGAGACTCCAAAATTGGGGGGGGAGAGGAGATGAGAGGTATCTGTTGCAGGCCAATTGTTTTCAATCATTTTCTTCTCCAATAGGAGTATTGAAAGACCTGGCATCTCATACCTTGGTGGGTGCATCCACGACAGCACCTTGGTTAACGAGGACCTCGGCCACGTTGACTCGGTCTTCTTGTGCAGCCAGGTGGAGTGGGGTCAGGCCACTCTGTAAATCAGACACAGCAAATTAGTTTCTTACAGAAGGGACACTTGGCATCACAGAATGATAGGACTGCAGAGTTGGAAGGGACCACAAGGATCATCTAGTCCAACCCCCTGCAATCAAATTCTGATGTGCAACAAGACTTTTGGTCTCTCCCTGAGCTTAGCACAGGCACCCCCAAACTCAGCCCTCCAGATTTTTGGGGACTACAACTCCCATCATCCCTAGCTAACAGGACCAGTGGTCAGGGATGATGAGAATTGTAGTTCCAAAAGATCTGGAGGGCCGAGTTTGGGGATGCCTGGCTTAGCAGAAAATGTCCCTGTGATATGCCAACACTTTACAGTAGATGGAACCTTGGTTTTCAAACGTCTCCGTTGACGAATGTTTCGGAACTCGAACACCGAAAACCCGGAAGTAACTGCTTTGGATTTCAAACACTTTTCGGAAGTTAAACATGCTTTGCGGCTTCCGTTTTGAGTTTCCCTATTGTATTGAGTTTTCGGTTTTTGAACACTTCAGAACTCAAACAGACTTCCGGAATGGATTACATTCAAAAACTGAGGTTCCACTGTATTAAACATGCCCCATTACAGGTTACGGTAACAAATGAGCAGACTCACATCAGTGTACCAGTCACCGTTATTTCATAAAAGGAATGTTATTTTTGCGTACCATTGGAATAAAATGCACTACAACACATTGCTAGTCCATCATTAAAAACCTTGTGGTTTATTTCTTCTCACCATTTAACCTGTTATGTAGGAGGCTAGTTAAGAGCATTGCAATTCATGTCCAGAGTCTTGCAGCTAGCCACAACCTAGCATATAGGAAAGTGCTTTTTGAATGTTCAAAGATTAGATTTGTTCCCTCATCAACTCAGCAGCGTCAATCACTTTTAAGATCTGGTACTTTGTGTCTCTCTGCTACCCCACTGTGGACTTGCTGAGCTTTGCTGAAAGTGTATATGACAGAGCAGAAAGTGACAGATGATTTAAGATGTGGACTTAAGCAGTAAATTTGTTGACAAAGCTCTTTTCTCATAGACCCAAGTCCCTCCTGTTAAACTGAACAGCATCCAGGCAGCTCACACCTTAACATGGTTTTCTGAATTAGACTTGCTGCCAATTCAAGCTGGTTAGAAATTAAAACATCCCAATTTTGTTCAGGCGAAAGCGAGGCCTTCCCTTCCCTTCCCTGAGTTTTGACATGTTGATTTGAAATGTACTCAACCTAAGCTTTTTACGCAAACACAAACATATACAAACATCTATAGAAACATAATATATGCACACAGCCTGATATTTCAAAAGTTGTGTAACAACACCCACCCTTTCCTCTTTGCTTTTAATTAAGTCAGGGCAAACTTTCCAACAAATATGAAATAAACACACAGGCCACCAAAACTTGATGAATATTCATGGCAACGTAATATACTCAGTAGCTTTATCAAATAGCAGGCACTCTCCACAAGGCGGTTTCATTGTGAACTTGCTGCTGGCTGCTCATTTTGCACAGCATCCACATATCACTGTTGGCATTGAAACTGCACAATTCCCCCCCCCCCCAATGTAATTTGGATTTACCTTTTCCGCACACTTTTTTTTTTTAACTCACTGGATTTTTCGTGGAAACCGTAAATCCAGATTAAATAGGAAAATATAATGGGAAAGTTGTTTGTATGAGGATGGATGGAGTGGAAAACTTCAGTGTGTAGTTAGCAATATATGAGCACATGACAAACTTCTGTGTGGAAACGCTCCAAGAATCTGACCAAGAATGCTACCTAGTTGGAATAATAATGTAACAGGGAGCACATTGAGGCTGAAGCATTGCATGAATAGGCAGTGAAGAAAGACAGTGCAGGTCTAGCAAGCTCTGACGCTGTTCCTGTTCATACCTCCTCCCCAAGAAGTACACCTATGGCCTTTTTGGTGCCAGGTGAATGAAACAAAACTTTATTTGCGTCAGCCATAGGCCATAGCAACAAAAGAACACTGCAATATACACAGAACAGAAATAAAAAGTCGATTATATAAAACATATATTATATAAAACACTGTCAAATAGTGGATCTTATTCTGATTGCCCCAGCTAAAAACCCTGCAACCTTTGCTGTCACCTGCTCATCTTGATCTGCCAAGAGAAAGGACACTGTAGCAGTGGTTGGGCGACCCGGAATGGACAATAAAAGAGGGGTGATAATCTCATTCCTCAAGTCTTTATAAAGAGTGCAAGCCAGAGGGGCACGCGCCACCGATTCGGTGCTACCATCTCCACAGGGACATAAGCGTTTTTCGTGTGGAATCTGTTGGAATCGTCCCTCAAGTACAGCCGAGGGCAGTACATTCAACCTTGCAAGAGTAAAAGCATATCTATATTTTGGGATTGCTAGGTTATGCAGATAGGGCGCCAGAGAATCAAAATGGGAAGGTGAATTTATGGCATGCCTTTCTCTGGTGTCATTACAGATAAGGAGTGAGCTGTACATAGCAAACAAGCAAAGGGGAAATGGCTGCTGAGCTGCACCCACCATTGTGAGGCCTGAGGAGGTGATGATGATGATGCCTCTCCAGCTGCTGTTATTGGCTGTGGACATCCTGTGATGTCACAAAAGCACATGGAAGCTCAGTGGATATACAAAAGCAGCCCAAGGGGAAAGCCCAAGGCAAAAGCTTGAAGAGGATATGGTGGACAACAGCTGTGTTATTCAGTACTTGGCGGCAAATGGAAGGAGGCCATCATCCATCAATGAGATGCTGTGGAGCAATGAGAAGGCAAGTATACCTGCTGAGCAGGACCGAAGCTTGAAAGTGGCAGATATCCATGGTTGGAAGCTGGCGATGGACCTGGCAGAAGCTGTGATTAGCATGTGGAAGCCCAGGATGCCGCAGGACTGAAGGAGGCTGAAGTTTGTGCACATAAGCTGGTTGAAATTCACCTTCAGAAGGCCATTGACAAAAGCTGTGTGGATATTTGTGGGTTGATGCTGGGGTAAGTATGAATGGTGAGTGTGGACATAGGTCACCCACCAGACATGGTATGCCTGGGAATTGCATGTTCAGATAGCGGTGTAGGCTGCCCTCCAGGCTCTGGGCGAATGAACCACTAGATATTCATGGGTGGAAGCCAGCAGAGGTTGGCAGGCTGGCCAGTGGAGGTGGCTGGATGATAACTGTTGAATGAGGGCCATTCCCCTCACCGTATCTGTGTTTGCCTTTCATGGATGTCACAAGCTGACGATGCCTTCCCCAAAAGCAGCAATGAAGGGGACAGCAGAGCTTAAGCAAGCCATCTTCTACTTCTAAATCAAGGTATTTCTACATACATCTAAGTAACGTTCATGACATTCCCCTTTCCAGTACCTGGATGGGAGGCTGTGCAGATGCGTCCCTAAGCAGTTGCCGTGGGCTACAAACTTCCTGTGATGTCACAAATGGACAGGGTGGCTGAGGGGGAAGAGGCAGTTACTAGTGGGAGGTGGCTGGAAGAAGGGCTGGAAGAACCCAGTAGAAGGTTCAGGGGAAGTTGGGGTAGGTAGGCAGGGCCAGCTGGCTATGCAGAAGTTGAATATGGGCTGACTCCCTTCTGTCTACTTGCATTGCCAACGTTTTGTTCTCTCATGGCTCCTGTACCTGTCTCTTTTTTTTATAATAATATTTATTAGTTTTCCAACAAATTGAACACAACACTACAAAAAACCAAAAACATACAACAATACAATACAATACAAAACAAAAACAAAAACTGCAAAACACTAACATACAACTAACAAAACAAAACAAAAACCATTTAAAACACAGTCCAATTTCAATATCTTATCTTTCTTCACTAATTTCCACGACCTCCTCGCACCTCCCTTTTTGTATTCCACTTCTATTAATTGTTTCAGCAATTCCTTTCCATCTTCCTCTGTTTTCTATCCTATAATTGTCTTGACACATTCTAACCTTATTTTTCCCTTTAATGCTCTATTAATCTATTTATACTTAATTCCTTATAACATTTCTACTAAAGCCATATAACTTCATTCCAACATTTTTCTAACATTCATGTACCAGTCTCGCCTAGATCGCTTGGCAAGAGCCCCGGCCCTTTAATGGTTCCTGCATTTCTGCAGAGCGCCCAAAACCACGGAAAATAAAATGAAAAACAAGAACCCTGCCAGGCGTCCCTGCGCCCACTGGACTCCGCGCATGCTCCTTTGCAACATCCGAAGCTGACGGTAGCTGGGAAGGTGTGCCAGGTGAATAAATTTTCACTTTCCCAGGCATTCTAAGATAATTTTAAGATTTCTAATGTTTTTAGCCCTCCTGTGCCAATTTAAGTTTTGCTGTTGCTGTACAAAACTGTATTCATTCAGTTTTGTACTGAGATTGACCTTGATCTGTTAAATTTTCAGAGCTCTTGTAGATTGGTTCCCCCCCCCCCCAGCTTTTATTGTTAAGTATCCAGTGGGTATTGTCGACTGGGCAATATACATTATGCTGGCTTTTGAAGTTGCACCTGTTTACACAGGCATTCCTTTGATCAATCAACCTGAGCTTCTTGTTTTAAATGCCGTGCTATTTTATTGCATAATTGAATTGTGGATGGTTTTGTTTAAAAAACTTTTAATTGGATTGTTTTATTGTGCATTTTAATTATGGATGGTTATAGTTCAAGGTTTGTAAAAGTCTGTTTTTGCATTAAGTACTGTATAAATGAATACATAAATATTGCCAATAAATAAATACTTGAGATAGTATCGATGCCAAACACAGTAATATACTTCTTTTTTGGGTGGTACTATACAACATCATCCCTCTCCAATCGCAAACCCTAGCAAAAGGGGTTTCCCCTCTTCAAAAGTTGTCAGAATGCATACTGCCCAATAGACAATGTCTTCTGGATAGACAACAGGAAAATTGAGGTTAGATTCACACCATGTATTTAAAACACCACTGGGAGAAGTGCAGAGAGACGACACACAAATAGGTTTTCAAAGTCATTCAGGGTCTGGCTAAGCATTTTCAAAATGATTTCTCTATTCAGTGCGCTGCCTGGGTGGTTGAACTGAGCACTGTTCTGCAGGTGCACAAACAGAATGCTTTAAAACACACTGCAGCAGAGACAGCACTTGCGCATACTGCTTACAAGCCACCAGGAAGTCGAAGCCAGTGCTTGCATGGACAGGTAAGTAAGCAAGGGAACAAAGTGGGGACAATTTGCAGATAATTCTCTTCTTGTGCAAATGAAATACGCCAACTGCACTTTTGGGCTTCATTTTCTGGACTTGCACCACAATCAGAAACCAAGTTGATCCACAGTAGTGATAGCAGAATAGGGGAAAGCTCTGTGCCAATGTCAGGGAAGACCAGTCCTGACAGCCAAGGGTTCCTGTATTGCTTCCTGATTTCTTTAAAGAGGAGGCACCTATAAAGGTTGTATATAGAGCTGCCTAAGGAGTAGTGAGTTGCCATTTGCCCCACACAATCATATTTAATAGAGGTTTCCTGTCACATACACTCCATATTTGTAAGTCATCCATGTCCTCCTCAGATGTCACCAGATTGGAGCTCTCATCACCCATAATAACCATTGGCTATGCTGGTTGGGACCAATGGGAACTTGGGAGTCTGGCAACATCTCCTGCATTTCCCCCCACCCAGCAGTGTTTCCCCAACCAGCTGCTTTTAGATGACAGTTCCCATCATCCCTGACCACTGGTCCTGCTAGCAAGGGTTGATGGGAATCGTAAGTCCAAAAAGAGCTGGAGACCCAAGTCTGGGAAACTAGAGCACACAAAGAAGAAAGCATACCTTGTTGCTAAGATTCACATTAGCATTTCTGGTGAGAAGCAATGACACCATGTCCACGTGGCCCTCCTGGGAGGCAAGGTGCACAGGAGCAATGCCCTGCCTGGTCACAGCATTCGCATCGGCACCATATTCCAGTAGCGTGGTTGCTATATCCATCTGGTTCTTCTTGGAAGCTATGTGAAGTGGTGTGTAGCCATTCTGCCAGTGCAAAAAAACCAAAATATTTGGGTCGTCGGCTCATTCATAAAATACTAGGAATACTAACTTTCCCTCACGTCTCATGACTGCTTGAATTTTGAATTTTTTATATAAAAAACACCTCTATTTCATATGACCAACCTTTAGGATTTCTTGCATAATATGCTCACAGAGATTAGGATAAAAGCTTTTCTTCTTTTTTACGAAAAAATCCTCTCATGTAAAAGAAACATTAAATAATATTTATTTCATTGATATGGTAAGATATCACTTGCAGAATACCATAAAACAGCTATTTACTGATTTCCTTATTATTCCAGTCAGCTCAGGTAATGAGGAATCCTCAAGGGTACATAACATGAGGTTTGTTCTCATCTCTTTCCTACCAAGCTGCCCTTGCAAAATGAAATCTGAAGGTAGGAACCTGATCCCACAACTACATGGAGGCAGAAGAGTTGGCCTAGTATGATCAACGAGGCCCAAAGATGTGGACTAGAAGGTACAGACTACTGGCAATATTAGGAGAGACTGAAACACAACCCTTGAAAACGTTAGTGGGGAGCTGCTACTCCAAGACCACCTCAGCAACATAATGGCAAGCCCCACTTCCTCATGCGGCTCAACTGGTGCAGTGAGGTGGAGAGTTAGGGTCTCATGCTGTCTAGATTATGTCCCTGAAGGCCGGAGAGTGGAGATGTGAACCCATGTCCAATCTTGAGGGCAGGCTTATGGTTGCTTGTAAGGGAAAGAATGATTTGTGAGGATGGCCTATAGTACAGGCCTTCCAGAATTCCACAGTTTATCCTGAAGAATCTTCACTTTCTGTTTGTTTTTCAAATTGTTTAAAGCAGTTCTACCCTGCAGCTTATTTGACTACATTCACAAGGGCACACACACACACTACAAGAAAACCTTAATTTAATCAACAGGAAAACAATTAATATCAGAAACTATTTCTAGTTTGAAGTTTTGCTTCTGAAACAGGTTGTTGAGGTAAGAAGAGGAAAAACAAGAGAGTGCCAGTAAGGTATATGTATGAGTAATAAGGGACAGTTTGAAAGGAAAGGCATCCAAGGTAAGCTGATGGGCATTTCATAGCAACATGGCATCTTCTAGCACCTTCTAAGTAAACAAATGCATTACAATGTGGTGTAAGCATAAGACTGGTGTGTGTTTTGCGGCTCTCGGGTAGATGAAAAGACCGGCATGCGATTCATGTGGCTATTAGTTTGATGGTTGCCTGAATGGCATTTCGGCAATATTGTTCTAATGGATCAAGCGAGAAGAAATGGTTAAAGAGGAGAAAGAGAGAGGCAAACCAGCGAGAGTGACAAAGAGTGTAAAGCTCTGTTGAGGGAGTCTATTTCAATGACAGCGATTGCACATTTTCTTATCAGACTTAAATGTCTAATAGGAAGTCATCTGCCATCCCCATGTAATTTCTCATCTGACTGCACAACATGCAGCCTCAGGCAGTGGGGGAGCAGGGAGGCAATTATTAATCCCAAAAGTGATGGTGCTCGGTTTGGTTCACTTCTATGGCTCACGTGTCGAAACATGTCTTGTTCCAGGAAGCCTCTTGGCAGGCACCGAAACGCCAAAGTGGCAGCTGCTAACCCATTTGGTAAGAGGCGAGTGACTCCGGTGACCCGATCTATAATTTCTGGTTCTCTTTCAAGCCTGTAATGTTATCATTCTGGGTTTCAGAGAGCCACTGGCACTGGGTGCAAGGGCAGCTCCTGCTCCTAGGGAAGGAGGCACTCTCTTCTTCCTCTGCTTAGCTGCTTTCAGCATCAAACTAGGTCAGCATCCTGTCCCCTATATAAAGAGTGTGCTTATTTCATATCATTGCACCGCAATGCTAAAGATTTGGAAGCCAGCCCAATTTATTTCCCAAGGCACAGCAAAGGCGTATTTCCCATACAACGAGGCCCCGCTGATGCTTCGGGCTTTCTGCATGAATTTGACTTGCCTTGCCTTTCCAATGCATAATAACTGACCCACAGCTTATACTATGATTTCCCTCCATGATCTCTTTCGTCTCTGCTCATGCAAGAGGATCTGACATCTATGCATTTAATCACCCACTGGCAGGCAGTCCAAAGGGGTTTTGGTTTTTTAATGCAATTTTTCGTCGTCTTAAAATACATCTTGGAAAGTGGAGAGCTCTGTTCCAGAGATGGAAGAATTTATATACCCAGCCTATTTCGTTTTAAATCTGATGGGCAAATGAGTACAGTTTGATTACTGTTTTACCCTGCATTCTTAATCACTCATTTTTGCATTACCCTGCAACCCATCACTTTACAAAGCAGCCTTGCTGCCATTTGTCCAGGAGGGTCAAAAAACCCCAAACACATGCATTGTAAATGAATGCATCTCTGTAGAACAAAGTGGGGAACCTTTGACTCTTGTTGGACTCCCAGTTCTCATCATCCCTGGTTATTGGCCAGACTGGCTAACGGCAGTCAGAAATCCAAAGACACATGGGGAGAGGGACACAAGTTTCCCATCCCTGGTGTAGAATGACCCTATGGCCTTGTATGAGCTTCATACTTAGGTGGGGATTTGGATATGGGCCCCAGTTCAACATTCCTAACCACAGCACCATCCAGCCTTTCTGCACTATCAGGTTCTAAGGCTGGCTTGCTAGGTCCACATGTATAGAAATCATGGCTCTGGAGCCTATGAACCTGCAAGACTGCTTGAGTACTGATCACAATTGTCTTTCCCAGGTCCGATGTCAGCACATGGCATCTCCAGGCAAGCGCCAGGGGACTGAGACCCCAGCAAGTCCCATCACCATTGCCCGTGTACTGGACTGGTTGTGCCCTTTTAAAAAACACAAGCAAAGCCCCTTCCCATCCAACACCAAGAGCAGCTGTGGCAAAGGAGCGAGCTGGCATTTTTATTTTTAATCCCTCCCCAATGTCCCTGATGCAGCCTTGCTCTGAAGAGTAATTAGGGAGGGATTAAAGCGAAAGTTCTCTCCCACCCTCCTTCATTGCAGCTGCCCAGTTGACTTCTTGCTGCTGAGCAGCAAGGAAAAATAAAATTCTGCAAGGGGCCCAGCCAGCCAGTTCAGTGCACTTAGGTGAGTGGACCATTTTCATAATTTTTCTCCTTTGCCACCCACTCATTGCTGCAGGGACTGTGAGGCTGCTGCAGTGAGCGGCTGAATGAGCCATCGTCTTAACAATTCCCCAGTGCCCCAGACTGAGCAACACTACACTGGGAATTAAAGCACCAGCTTCCTCCCTTGCAGCTCCCTGTTCTTTGTAGCACTTACCTGATTTTGTGCCTAGTAAGGACATGCGAGGGCACCATGCTAAGGACACTTTGTCCGCACCCCCAGCTTGGAGGCAGCCCTACTCTTCCCCATCAGATTCACCAAAGCTTAACCAGCACCTTTCAGAAAAGCCTTTTGCTACCACCTGGGCATTTTTCAGTCAGACCTGCCTTAGAGAGTCACGAGAATTCTCAAACAAAACATTTCAGTGGGGTTTCTAAAGTATACGGCACATCTTTAATCAAAACGGTGCTGCCTTTTCTTGGGTTGTGATCAGACTAAGACTACAATCCTGCGCCCATTAGGGGGAGTAAGCCCAATCAAACACTTCCAAGTAAACACACATTGGAGAGCATGAGAAAAATATGAAAAATAGAGATGCTGGGAGGCAGTCACGTAGGCGCTTTCCTGACTCCAATTATCACTTTATGTGATCTGATTTTTAAAAAAGCACCGATCTCCCAAACTATACCATGCACAGAAATCCTTAACAGCATTTTGCCAGTTTTGCTCTAAAATGGTATGCATTGTTTGTTTGTTTTCAATTTCTAGGCAGTCCACACACATTTATGATGCCACATAGATGCCGGTGAAAAAGACAACAATCATGCAAGGATCTTACCTCATTTTTCATCAGCATAACTTCCCTTTCCCCCGACAAAAGGATTAAGGATAAACAAAATATATGCAGAAAAGCAGCCTGTTCAGGTGACATTTTGTCCTCAACTAGGAAACTGGGTGGCAGGAAGTAGAAAAGATCGGGAATTGGGGCCTTGGGTATTGTCGCATTCTTTTCATACTTCCCTCATGTTCTCCTCCTTGCAGGAAGGAATGATCCAGGGAAAACCAATGTCTACAATAAAGTAGGACTTCCCTGACATTGTGAGATAAAATAATCTTCAGCTCAGGATCAGGGCTAAGACTCCCTCAAGTACTCTTCCTCTCCATCACCATCAGACTCCTGGGATTCCCAGTTAGGTTAATATATTAATGTCCCTTTAACCCAACAAGGGAAACTTGTAGTCTTCCAAATGTTGGTCTCTAACTCCTGTCAAGTCTGGCCAGCATAGTCAATAATAGGGGTGGATGAGAACTGTTGAAACATCTGGAAAGGTACAGATTCCTCATCTGTGCTTTAACCAGAGAAGAGGAAGGTCTCTTTGCTGAGGTACAATGAAGATATAAAGATGTCCCCTGGGACACCTGATACACCGAGCAATGGCACCCATATTTGTGCGAAGCCATTCTCAGGAAGGCTCATCAGGCCTAATCTCTAGGACATGTTGGGCTGCACGCCACCATATTTTACACAGAACAGACCCATTGAAATTAATGAGCTTGACTAAACTAGGTTGATTAATTGCATTGGATCTACACCGAGTAAAAGTTTGTGAAATACAACCCAGTTATTTCACAAAGCTTTCGTACTGATGTGGATGTGGCAGTCTCATTCTGTACAGCTGCCATGGAAAAAAGATGATTTGAATTTAGTTTGTGTTTGTGACATTACTATTATTGGTTAGAAGTTTATGGGAGGGTTCCCCCCCCTATTTTGAGCTGATGTCTGAACTGAATGGAGGATTACGTGTTTCAAACCCAAGTTAGGGAGATATATAATGGGGATATCTATCCTTCCCTCTCCTTAATGGAGGATTTTAGGCAACACCCATATGATCTTCTCATTATGGCTGTGACCAACAGAGGAGAATGTTTTCAGCAAAGTCCCTTATGCCACTGTCAAATATTTAAATATTTTTCTAACAACTTCTGCATCTGGAAGTGTGTAGACTGTTCCTGATCAGAGTTAGTAAGGTACAAGGCAATTTGTCGAAAGGAAGGAATGTGGAACGGATGCTGTGGAATGGCTGCATAAAAGCTAACTATCTGGTCCTTCATCCCACAGAGCAAGCATGGGTACCTTTGCAGAGGCGTGAGGTGAGGCTCCCTGGTCCAAGAGAAGCAGTGCCACTTTCTGATTATCGTAATGTGCCGCGACATGCAGTGGAGTTAAACCACTCTAAAAATACGTGCAGAACAAACAGGCATTGTTAGAAAACCACTATACATTAAAAAAGAAAACGAAAAAAAGGAATCTGGAGAATTAGGTTAATCTAGGTTTGGTGAGACTACTGTGGAACTAAACTAAGGTTTTGAAATGATAAATGACAACAAAGAAGACAGTACAACACAAACTACTTGATTTGTAGGTGGGTATTCTCCCTCTTTACTGCACTCCTGGCCTCCCAAACATACCAGGCATGAGAAATATATATTCACAGTACACTCCCATGCTTCTTGAGCATCAAAGTACCCATTCCATTATACGTTACAACCCTTCATGGGCTTTATCACTTCAGAAGTGGGGTTGGGGTGTGTGTGTGTAAATGTGAACGCTCTGAAATCTTTAAGACTAGCCCATCAAAGAGAATGCTTCTATAGTTTGGCCTCCTCTTGGACCTGATGGTTTTCTCTGTGTAGGAAGTATTTTTAAGTTGGGAAAGTGTTCAGCCATGCAATTGAACCCACTCCAATGCATGTATTCTGAAGTTGTGCAGTCCATGAAAGCTTGCCTCGAATGGGTTGCAGAATTTTAATTCCATGTAAATGTTTTAAATATTCTGTGCACAATCACTGGTGTAACCCCTAGTAGAAGGTGGACCCAGGCCACCATGGTAGCCTGGGTAGATTTTTTTTTTGAGGGGGAGGGGAAACCATCCAGAAACCACCACTCCGGCTCAGGGAGAATCCAAGACTGATGCTACAATAACCCAGAGATGCATAGGAAAATTGCAAATATCCAAGATATCTCTGCTGCTGCTGTTGCTGCTACTGATAGTCAGTATTGGCTAACCATGGGAAGATCAGGACTGGGTATATTCTGCAGAAGCAGGGAGTGACTCTTGCCTGCCTCACCTTTCCAGCAGCATCTGGAGATGCATTCTTCTGAAGCAAGAGGTTGGCTACTTCAATTTTGCCGTACTTGGCTGCCACATGTAGAGGAGTAAATCCTTTCTGTAAGAGAAGCACTTCCATCAGCAATTCCCTTTTACCTCAGGGCCTTTCCCCTCCCAGACAGGGCATTTGCACACTCGGCTGATCTATGCCAGATACATTTGCAGGGCTGTGGTTCTTTGCCAGGGCAGAAGAGAAGATGGCACCGGGCACGACGTTCAACAATAGCCAATTTTATTACATGGTGACACTTAAAGCTCCCTTACCTTGGTAGTTATGCTTAAGGATGCGCCGTGATCCATAAGGACTGATGCTACATCTTCATGTCCTTCCCGTGCTGAAAGGTGCAACGGTGTATACCCTGAAGTTGTGGGGGCGTTGGGAGACGCTCCTTGCTGTAACAGCTGCTGCACTATGTCAGCTTTTCCCAGTCGCGCAGAGATGTGCAGCGGTGTTTGGTCATCCTAAACACAAAGGGAAAAGGAGCCACATACAGGGAGTTCAACACTTGCACATACGTATTACTAGTAAACAACTTTCATAGTGACCAGTGGCAATATCTGTATGGACAGCTTGTATCCTGTAGAGACCCTACGTGGAATGTGGTATGTACATTATATCAAATGCAACCCAGTTCTTGGACATGTTAGACCAGTCTTTCCCAACTGGCAGCCTTCTAGAGGTTGTTGGGCTACAATGTGCATCATCCCTGACCATAGGCCATGGAATTTAGGACTGGAACAGTCTAAGGCTGGAAAAGGCTGTGTTATGAAACCTGCAAAATATACGTATGCAGGCATGCATTCAATATTGATACACATTATTAACACTCCACCTTCCTGCTTCATTTGAGGCAGTTGAACATATGGAAATGATCCAGTATCTAGAGACACTAATTCTAAGGCAGAAGGCGCCTAAGGCAGAAGGTATACGCAGGTCATACGCAGGACAGCTACATCCCCCAAGTCAGGCCATCCTAAGGCCAGCCAGGAGGAGCAGAATGTGAAGACTGCCAAGATTTCAGAACCTCAGAAGAGCCCACCCACCACTGCTATGATGCCCGCCCTGGAACCTGGAGAGACACCCCGGGGCATTGTGAGGAATGAAAATGGAGGTTCCAAGGTGATCACCGTGCTAGAGAGCCACTGTAGTGGTGTGAGTGTTAGGACTAGGATGTGGGAGACGACGGTTCAAATCCCCACTATGTCATGAATCTCACTTGGGCCAATCGCTGTTGAAATGGGGGAAGGGGAGAACAGCATGCACCACCTTAAGTTCTTTGGCGGACAGATGGGCTATACATACAATAAACATATAAAATAATACATAAAGAGTGCCACTGCCAAGTAAGCCTGCTGGAGCCCACCGGGAGAGGATGAGGCATATCAGAGGGCACGTTGCAGAGGGGCCCTCAAACCTGGAGGCAACCTTCCTGATGTTGTCAGAGCAACATCTGCTTTCCCTGGGAGCTCTCCCAGTCGTTGAAGAGTCCAACTTTGACCTCCTACTGTCAACTTGGCTGCTGGTTCATTCCTGCTCCGGATTTGCCCTCTTCAGGCTTTGCCCAGCGCTCTGCAGGCTGGCACCCCAATCAGAACAGGCCCATGTAGCCCGCACCAAGACCTCACTGTTGTAAATTAGGGTAAACATGTATTGTACTAATTCTACTGAAGCTGACCTTCTGCTCAGTGGTGACACCATGCCTTGCTTTGGAGAATCAAGCACATGCCTCTTGCAGTGCACATCAAGTAGAGAAATAGTCCGCTTACCTTGGCTTTAGCTTCTACCTGAGCTCCATTCTGGACTAAATATCGAACAACTTCCGACTGGCCAGCTCGGGCGGCCATATGGAGTGCTGTCTCTCCCCGCTATGAATGGAAAATTAATGCCAGAGAGTCAAAGGCTAGTAATAATAATAATAATAACCCATCCCATAAGGTAAAAAGCAAACAGAAATATTTTAATCAACAAATAAAAAAAGAGCTTTACATTCTACTCATAAACCATCAGCACATGAATACTTTCAAGGGGTTGACTGGGAGCAGAATGCAAAACCCAATCAATATTTGACCTCCAGCTCTGGCCCCACCAAAGTAATTTATTCCAGCCATTGATTTTCCAGCTGTTAAAGCACACGAGTGCTTTGTTCTGTGTTAAAGGAAATAATGCCCTTTTAAAAATGCAAAGCTACATCGGCAATGTAAACACAACACTGTGTTAAATGACCATTCGCAGTTGGTGAAACTTTCGCAAGTATGCCAAGCTTGATCATGTATGCAGAAGATACAAACATTTTTATTCTTTTGTGTGACTTTCTGCTGTTATATTCCAGTGGCCCCTAGATTTTGCTGTAAGCAGGGAATCACTTTGCTGGGCAGTTGAAAATAAATCAATAATAATAATATAAAGAACTGCAGAGCTTCACGACCTTTCACCAAAAGATGTGTCGCCAGGGAAACAACAAGAACAGCAAAAACTTTGATTTGAAGGAAGGAAGCGCCTTTCTAAACCTTTTGCAATCCACTGACTCTTTTAAAAGCAAGCATTTTTTATAGCACAGATGGTGCTGCATGGGCGTCTATAATTTAAGATCGTTTTATGGAGCAAACTGCCACGGCAATGCTCTACTGCAGCAACGCCTCGCCTCTCATGCATCAGATTTTGCAAAGAACAGACAGTGCCAAACTGTAGTAAAAAAAGAAGAAAAAAGTGTTATTGTGTATGCGTGTGCTTTTTGAAGCCTGCTTCTGTCACTTTGGCACAAATGCATCTAGAACAGCTCCATTTATAAAACATACACACACAAGAAAAACCCCACTCTTCCACAAAGCCTCTGGGTGCAAGGAGGTACTCCAGCACGGTTGTGGCCAAAAACAGGCAATATGTCCTGACAATCTGCTGCAATCTGCTAGCAACCTCAGCAGCGCCTGCCTCAAACTGGGAAAAGGCCCTGGTCTTCTGGGGTTATGGCATTCAAGGAGTCAAGTGCACTTTTCAGAAATCAAATACTGAGCAATAATAAATGAACTCCTGCTCTTTGCAGTGCAAAGAAGGAGATAAAGATGAAAACAAATTTGAGTCAGAACGGGGGGGGGGGGGGGAGACGACTCTTCAACAAGCCTTTAAGCTATCCTCCTAACACAGAGAAGGAGGAATGCAAAACTGTTGTTGTTGTGGTTGTTGTTCACATTCATCAGAGCATTGGCAGTAAATGAGAGATACAATAATTCAATAAAACATCGCCCATGGGATAGGCACATATGAAGTTTGGCTCCACGTGATAGGGCCAAGTTTGCAGGGCATATCCCAAAAAACAAGAATCTCAATGAAAGTTTGGTCACTTTACTTTTTGATATGTCCAGTACAGAAATGCGAGGAGTGAACAGCCCATGTGGCTTGACAGGGATAAACAAATACTGTGGGGCAGGATTTTTTTTCATTCAGAACTCTACAGAACTCAGTTCCAGGACCTCTCAGGTGGGCACCGTTGCCGATATAAGAGAACAAGGGAGGTGTTCATGGTGAGTTCTGGCACCTCTTTTTCTAGAAAAATAGCACTGCTGTGGGGAACAGAAGCAGCAGCTCAAACTCTAGACTAGAAAAAGTCTAGAAAAAGGTATGAGGATGGTGTGAATGCACTACAAGTCAGATATTCTCCTTGGCTGATAACGAAACAAATGAACATTGGTGCTCACCACATTGGTTGTGTTGGGCGATGCTCCATGATGCATCAGCTGTGAAACAATATTTACATGTCCCATGAAGGCAGCAACATGGATCGGAGTCAGACCCGACTAGAAAATGGAAAGAAGAAGAAAAATGACCGAGGTTTGAGGTTAGCAGCATAGAATGAGCTACAACGAAAAAGAGTTGCCTGGACCTTGGCAGTGAAGGTGAATTGTGAGTTGTATATGGCAGCTATAAAAGGATGCCTATTCAGCACAAAGCTTGCTATTCTCAATCTTGGGTTCCCAGGTGTTCTTAGACTACAACTCCCATCATCCACAGCCAGAAGGGGCAGTAATCATGGATGGTGGGAGTGGTAGTCCAACGACATCTGAGAACCCAAGGTTGGGAAAGGCTGCTTTAATTGCTGCACCACACTTGCTCTCACAGCAACGTTTTAGATTGACATTTCTGACAATCACTGAAGCATTGAAGGAACATTGTGCTATCTAAAGCCTGCAATGTAAATCAGGGCGGGAAATCTGTGGCCCTCCAAATGTTGTTGGATACTTCCACCAGTTCCAGTCTGCATAGCCAATGGTCAGGGATGATGGGTCTTCCAATAAGTGGAACCTGGCCAGAATGGAAGAAGTCACCGAGCATGTGTTGTGGCCCTAGCATACCTCTCTCCCATGCAGGAGGCTATTACCACCCCCCAAAAATTTACTGCTCAAGACATATGCCCCTCCCCTCACACCCCTTGATCTAGGCCTGAATCTAGGGACACCTATTAGTTCAGTAGGCCAAAGATCACCACATCTCAACTTAGTTATACACCTAAGAACACAGAATCCCTCTGCAATGTTGTGGGATTCCACAGAGACACACTATGTGGGTTTTTCAGCATATAAGGAAGTGTGGAAAGGATTCCCTTACAGAAGTTTAGAAACAATTAGCATATGGAAACCTCAACTGAAACAGTAGGAAAGGGGTCCCTGCTTTGATTTCGAATCTTCCTCCTGTTCTCAGCTCTTAAGTCAATGGACTTGCTTGTTTACGGAAAACATAACAGCATGTGCAGTCAAAGATACCTTACCTCAGTGACAGCTTGGATAGATGCTCCATGTTTCAGCAAAAGTTCCATCACTTTAATTCTGTTCTTTTTGCAGGCAATGTGGAGAGGTGTGAAACCATTCTGTAAAATTGAGAAAAGGACTTTTCACAGACAGCTAGACAAATGTTATTGACAAAACACTTCTTCTCTGAATTATCTGCACTGAACTATGTTTCCCATCCCCTTGTGATATTCCATGGCTGCTAATTTTTGTTTCATATATATATATATATAGAGAGAGAGAGAGAGAGAGAGACAGACAGACAGAGAGAGAGGATTTTGCTGGATGAAATGCTAATGACTAGTATGCTTTGGGGGGATAAATAGTATTTGCACATACAGTAAAGTGCAAAGCTAAGCTGCCATTTCATTGTGAGTGAAGCAGTGAGAAGAAGCAAGAAAACAAGCTATCCTGAACATCAAAGGTACCGTCCTATTCACAGCATCTGTGGGAATGTCGATGACAACCTGTATACATATCAAAGTGGCATCATAGGATTATTTTAAAAACAGCTGACAGAATTGGGCCTCCAATCTCATCAGCATCAGCTACCTTTCCAACAGGAGTAAAAGATACCATATGCTTTCATAACATATGGTCAGGGCTACTGCCTCTTCTAGTTGAGTCAAAACAGGCAGTTCAGTTCATTGCCATACTTGAGTTGAATTCTTTCACTTCTTTTTTTTATTATTGTTATCATTCAGGGTAAATATCACGAAGAGAAAGAAAACAGAACAGAACCAAGCATTTCCCCTTTTCCTGAAATCTGAGATCTTTCAATGTGAGTTGCTAAGGGGGAAGGGTTGTGTGGAGACCTGTGCTGCTTCCAAAGAATGCTGTGGGGATATGCTTATAGAAAAGACATATATTTTGGGGAAATTGTTTGTCATTTGCGGAAGTCATTATAACCAACGCATCTCCCTCTAATCCATGTGCAGTCTTGTGTTTATTTCCCAGTTTAATACTTGCTTTGGAGACATCAGAAACATTTTGAACCCAAAGCATCCTTTTCCCCCCTTCCCTTCCAGCATTTGAAAGGCCAGTGATCTGAATCTGTTTCCAAAGATATAATCTGAATTTCTCCCACACTGATTGCCGATGGCAGTTAAAGGCTGCATAATTTACCCTTTTCCCTCCAACTGATAGCAAGCCGTAAAAAAATGTGTGCGAGCACACATGCACCCTCATTAAATTTTCAGTAGTATTGATAAAGGAAGACTTTATCCAATTTTCTTTTGCCTAACATAATGCAGACACACGATGTGCATTAATGGCACAAGAAACACATTCATGAGAACTTCATAGTAAAACCCAGTGCTTTTTTTTCTTAAAAAAAATATGTTTAGGGGTACTCTCATTTTGAATCAAGAAAACCACAATTTTATTGTTCAAACTGGGAAAAATAAATACAGTAAATGGACAAAAGTACAAAGATTCACAAAATGTTTAGGGGCTTGTGTACCCCTGCACACCCCAAGAAAAAAGCACTGCTAAAACCTATTTTCTTGAGCCCTGTGAGCAATGGCAGCTGTTCCCCCTGAATTTGAGACTCCCAAATACCAAGCATAAACATGCTGTGATATATATATATATATATATATATATATATATATATATATATATATGCACTAGTGACGAATAGTTAGCCTGCTGTGCGTACTCACCAGTGCTTTGGCATTAGGATTAGCTTTCTTGTCCAACAAAACTTTCGCAACTTTGTAGTGGCCACAGTGGGCGGCGACATGCAGCGCCGTCAGATAGTCGTTAGTGACATCATCCACAGGCACATTGTGCTCAATGAGAAGCTGGACACAGTTGAGGTGGTCCCCTTGCGTCGCCATGTGCAATGGAGACAAGCCATTCTGGGAAAAGAAAAGCAGGCGGAGAAGAGCAGTATAATAAGATGCACAACTTTAAAACAAGGAGGCCACTTCTAACAGAGGAGTGTTGCTCCCAACAAGCTTTCGGGATTTATAGAGGGACTTCTAAGGATAACGTAAATGAGGAAGCAGACAGACATTTCAACTCTGCTGCTACTGCACCTGAACCAAGCAGGAATTCCATGGGAATCTAAAAGTAACCTGAGGGAAGGCCAATAAAAAGGAAGGGGAGAGGGAAAGGAGTGGTAGAACCACTTTAATGCTCCATCCAAGCCCTTTTCACAGCATGAGGACAGAGCAGGCAACACCTCCTCCAATTCACTAACTGTAGTAAGGAAACTAGTACCATGACATTCAAAATTATACCCCCTCAAAGCAAAACCTTCAAGTTGCAGATAAAGGCATCCACGAGGTTATTGTTGGCATCCAGTCTTCTCTTGAGAGACAATGAAGTGCACCTCATCTCTGGGGTGCAAGACTGGCCTACCCAGAGGCCAAGACCCCACCCCCTGGCCTCGCTGATGTGGTCTAAAGGATAACAGAGCAATACGTTTGGCACCAGCTAGGCTGCAGGAGGCATACAAGGTGCCATCCAACTGCCTGAGGGACTCCACTCTGGATTTGTGAGGTGTTTACTCCATAGACTTTTCTTCTCCTGAAGGTATCTCACAAAGCAGCCAGGTGTGGATTTTCCCTCAGGGTTTACTCCTGAAGCCTTTCTCACAAAGGAGCATAGCTGCAAGGCAGCAGAGGTTTAGGACCAGTGTTTTCCTTCTCTTAGATGGGCTCTCCTTCCAGGTTGACAAGCCCCACCTGCCCCTCATCCATGAAGTGAAGGCAGCGAATTGACACATGTTGCTGGTGACCCCCAGAAAAGTGGCATCTTAATTGTGAAAGCTCTAGTGCAGTTAAAGTGAGTAGACAAAATGATGCACAGATAAATTTCTCATTTCCATGAGTTTATTCTGCTGTGCATCATTTATTATAACTCATAAGTGAAACACAACATCTGTTCAAGCCTAGTTGGGTGACCCTTGGGTGAGAGCCACTGTGGTGTGATTATTCAGAGTGTCAGGAGTAGGTCTGGATAGGCTCAGGTTCAAATTCCCATAAAGCCATGGGACTCGGTCGCTGTCTTCCAGTTTAACCTACCTCTCAGGATTTTTGTGAGAATAAAATGGGGAGAACCAGTTATGCAGCCTTGAGCCCCATAGCAGAATGGATGGATATAGTTTTAATCAATCAACTCTCACGAACAGCAGGTGAGGAGGTAAATCTGTGTCTGGGCTATACCACTTCAGACTGCAGGTGGAGGCTTATATCACTCCATACAAAAACATTCCTATGGACAGAAAATGAACATGCAAGGGAGAAAACAAGAACAGAAGCTTCTCCCTTGATATCCAGTTTTTGGTTCACATAGGGGAGTATTCAGTCATGAGAGCCCTCACCTGCCATGTGAAGTGGTATACGCTAAGAACATGTTTGGTTCCTCACCTGGTGCACGTGAGAACTTGAGTTTAGCTATTAGATTTTCAATAATTTCCATATGCCTATTTGAAAATCAAGAAAGAAAGCTGACCTCATTTTGCAAGATTCATCTTTTTTTAAAAAAGATTTTTTTTTTAATTATTAGAAAAACAAATGAACCAGTGCTGGTTGGGACTCTCTGTCTCCCTCTCCCTCTCTCTGTATAAAACACACCAGAGCTCTGTGCCATGGGAAATGGCTCATTAATGCCATTCTCAAGATCTCCTGCCTTCCAGTTTTCCATACAAACCTAGTCAAAATTAACATATCAGAGAGAGAAAATGACAGAGATGAGGGGGGCTTCCGACAGCAGAACTTCATGTTGGTGGTTTGTTTTTTTGGGTTTTTTTACATTTATCTTTAATGTGAAGCTTGAGTTTCCCTCTGTAGGAGAGCAGGTGCATCTGTATTATAGCGGAGGAGTCACTTTGCTGGAGAGTTATATAATCTCTTTTCTAGGCCAGCTTATTTTCACAGCCCTCACACAAAAATGCAACTTCAAATTCAGAAATGCTGGGGCCCCTTCCCCACCCCCCACCCCCAGGTTGGGAAGCTCAACCGGGGATTGAATACTAGGAAAAGCTGTTTTTCAACCTTAAGTGGGCTTTGGAAAAGGTGAAGGGCACAAGGTCTTGCACCTTCGGATTCAAGAAACTGACTTGTCAAGAAAAATTCACAGCAATTCACTCATGCCATAAAGTGAAGATTAAACTCCCCAGAAGGGTACCCAAACTAACAGCATATATGAAGCAATGGGGACAGGTGCTTTCAGAAGTGAGGCTACGGATTCATTTAAGATCAGAAGGTTCCACTACTGAATGTCAGTGCAGTTCGGAAAACAGGGAAGTGCCATTTTAAAAATTCAAATGCATAGTCCAGTCAATGCAGGTGTTCATTTATTATTTACAGGCACAGGAAACGTAAAGCCTCGTTAATAAAAATTACTTATGAAAATGGCCTGCCTGTACCTGTGGGGAAATGCAGACTTGAGAGGGATGAGCAGGAAAGAGAATGGGTGCACCCCGAGGCTGAGATTCAAAGAGCTACCGTAGACATGCCTGGGGACTTGATATTTTCTCTGTCTTTTCACTGTTGGTACCCAATTCCACAGCACAAGCTGCTTTTGAAAGCACCGCTCTTTTCAAAGCCAGTCCAACAAGCCACTTGGATTGGGGAGGTGGGTAGTGGGTCTGTTTACCAGACTCGAACACAAATGTCTCTTCAACAAGTGGAACTAGCTGCACAGTTAGGAAGCTAGGAAACTCCTACCTGCTGAGCCAGACCATCTATCACTCTCCAAATCCCAAGCTCCACATTACCTTCGTTTTCGAAAGGATTGGGGCACCTCGGTCGAGCAGCATCCGCACAACCTGTTCGTGGCCACTTCGTGCCCCACAGTGGAGAGGTGTCAGCCCGTCCTGTTGAATAAGGAAGTCACAACACATGATTTTGGAGGGGCATAAATGAAGGATGCAAGTCTAACACATTTAAACTGTTCTGGGATACCCCCCCCAAAGGGGGTTGGAGGAAATCTTCACCAATTTATGTTACATTTTCAATGTATTTCCTCTGTAATGGAGAAGGACACAGAAAAGCACAGTTGTTTATTTCCATTCCACACACAACTGTACTATTTCCAGAGAAGTAGCCAGGTTAGTCTGTCCCAGACAAGAAACCGAGAGAGTCTTGTGGTACCTTGAAGACTAGCAAACAGTAGCAATTGATCTGATGGGGTAGCACCTCTTGGCAGGGGGCACTGCCACCTTCCAGGGTGGTACACTGGACAGGTGGGTTAATACTGGTGAGGCTGAGGCTGGGCTCCATAGCACCCTGACATCACCACCTTCTTCCCAGCACTGCAATGGCACCCTGCCTACTTGGCCACCCCTGCCAACACAGTAGTGACATTGATATGCAAGGTTTTGTGGACCATAGTCCAATTCATCAGACCATTCTTCCCCCGTCCCTGTCCCCACTGCTGCCACACAGGTAGAGTAAACAGCGAGGGGGAAAAATGCCAAAAAAAGTACATAGGGTGTAAATAGTGCATCATTAGCAGTGGTTATTCACAAACAGTTGAGTTGAAAACAGATGTCCTGGTGAGCCAATTAATAAACATAGTTTGACCAAAAAACAACAACACCATGTTCCAAATCAACACAACAGCGATCGCACTGAAACTCTTGATAAATTGTAATTCTGAGGTTCACAGAATTCACAGAACAGAGCCTTTCTCTCCGTGTCTCTTACGTGCAGGGGCACACATAAATGTGCTGTGCTGTACGCAGCCATTTCGAGTGCCATTAAGGCAGCTACCTATCCATATCAGATTTACCTCACGTTTATTCACATCTTTGCTTCCTTGGCACTTCTCTCATTGTTTCCGTGGGCCGGAGTGTCAGCTAATGTCAATTTAGTTAGGATGACTCAGGCAGATTGTGACCTAGAGTGCTTACGCTGTTTCACTTCATAAATATATAGGCTGAGGCAGATTTTACCTATTTGTCTGGGTTTTGCTCATAAAACTGAATGCTGTGGTTCCCCATTGTATTGTTCATTTTTTGCGCAATACGTTCAGTCAACAAACGAAACTTAAAATCTAGTCTCTTATTGCACCCAGAGATTCAGTGCTCCAGTCTGTATGACCATATCTCAGCTTAATAAGCAAATTTATTCACCTTCACATGCAGCCTCTTTGTTCCTCCCCTGGCAGCATGAGAAAACCAATTAACCATCGCTTCCCATTTCATTAAAACTGGGAAGTTACGGTTACCAGGTTCAGTGGAAGTTAAGATATATGCTTGCTGTGGTTTGCTGTTGGTTAAATACCCTGGCTTGTTCCAAAGCTGGTAACCATAGTTTCCTAAGTTTGGAGAAAATAGGAAACTATGGTTTCTTAAAAACCTCCTCCTTTGGATTGGTCACATTACAAGTGGAGGAGCTAAGGGGATGTGTGTGTGGGAAATGACTCATCTACATCTTGGTCTACTTAGCTGAAATATGATTATTTATTCTTTTATTTCATAAAAATTTATATACCGCCTGATTGTAGGAAAAAACCTCAAAGCAGTTTACAAAATGATCATCCAAACAAAGCCTGTGCGTCAAAGGATTGACGCAAGATTTTAAAACCATTTAAGTACCCACCAGAACAGAATTAAATGCCCACTGCTATAACAATGAGGAGAAAATTATATTCAAGAATGCCAGCAAGCCAGCAGCTATAAACAAGATCTGTGTAACATGTAATTTAGGTGCCACTTTATTCCCCCTTATTTATTTACACAATGTCAATCACCTTCTTTCCAAGCACTTTATGATTGTGCATTCAAAAAGGCGTTGATGCACTCTGAGCACATAGTGTTCTCATATTAAATCTGTCGTGCTACATTGGGGAAAACATCTTTTAGGTTGGAAATTACAGTGTCATTCCTTCCTAATTGTTCATCTTGTTCACTGAGAACAAGACTGCATCCTCTATTAACTTCTTCTTCTTCTTCGGACTGACCTGAAGCCACAATCATGCCCAAAATGCCTCTGTGAAAACTTTAGATCATCGGATTATTTGACAACAAGTTAATTCTAGATCTGAGCTGTCTTTATCAGAAAATATGGTACGGGGCAAATGGGTAAACCAAGACCACATCTTTGGAATTTTCATAATTTAGTTGAAATCTCATTTGTAGACAGCAAACAAAACAAGGTGGACTTTGGTAAACGTTTGTACCACAGTGCTCTGCGCAAGGCCAAAACTTGGTGCCCCCAAATGGATCTTCCCAATTATGGACCTTCTAAATTTTGTGCCTCCTTGGCTCAACTGGGGAACTGCAGGGGAACTGTCCCCACTGCCCCTAATCTGGTGCTGCAAACAAACATAACTCCTTGTGAACTTTGAGTTCTAAGAGGCAGGTCTCCTTAAGCAGAAAGTTGCAAGGAAGGCACAATCCCCCGCCCTCAGCCCCATTTTTGCCTTAGTGGGGACAGAAAGCAGAGCACACTAGTATTTCTTTCTGCTCTCGTAAGGGAGATCGTTTCATCACCTGAGAGCCACCACAGAGAAGAACATCTCGCATACTACTTCCCCTCAAACCACAGGCTGTGGCAGGACTGCCAACAGGACCTCCCCAGCTACAACAAAGGCAGCATTTTTTCATCTCTGCCGAGCTAAGCAGTTGGTCCCTTATCTCTCTTGCCCTGACCTTGCCACTGTGATCCATGCGACGGTCACCTCCAGGCTTGATTACTGTAACTCACTCTACACGGGGCTGCCCTTGAAACTGACCCAGAAACTCCAGCGGGTGCAGAATGCTGTGGCGAGACTCCTCATCGGGTCCTCGCTGCGGGAGCACATTCATCCGGTGCTATACCAGTTGCACTGGCTCCCGGTGGAGTACAAGATCAGGATTAAGGTGCTGGTTTTGACCTTTAAAGCCCTATACGGCCTAGGACCCTCGTACCTACGGGACCGCCTCTCCTGGTATGCCCCATGGAGGAGCTTAAGGCCTGAAAATAATAATACCCTGAAGATCGAAGGCCCCAAGGAGATTGGACTGGCCTTGACCAGAGCCAGGGCCTTTTTGGCCATGGCCCCAGCCTGGTGGAATGCTCTCTCACAGGAGACCAAGGACCTGCGGGATTTGACATCTTTCTGCAGAGCCTGCAAGATGGAGCTGTTCCGCCAAGCCTTTGATCCGAGTTCAGTCTGATTCTTTTCTTTCTGTAAAGTAGCAAGCATTAAAGAGGCCTCCTAACCCCCTCACAGGTCCTTTATAAGATCAGTGATAACAGTTGACCCTGGAGAATATTAACCACTCTCAATTTTACCCATGGACTGCCATCTCTCCAGATTTTAATTTGCTCTGAACTAATTTTAAGATGTATTTTAATTAATTGATTGCCTGTTTTTTATGTTCTTATGTTCTTTGTATTCTTTGTGTTAGTTTTATGATGTTAGCCACCCTGAGCTTGGCTCCGGCCAGGGTACAAATAAATTATTATTATTATTATTATTATTATTATTAAGCACATGGAGACATTCCACAACTGCGGAGAGGTTCCCCCTCCACGCATCATACGTCACTTGCCAGGTGAAGCCTGAGTTTGAGCAGTTTCTGGAAGGAGCATTCTTCCTGAGATGGACTGAAAGATTCACCCATTACCTTCTTGACAGTGAAAGAAGATGCTGAAGTCCTGTTACCCCAAGTAACAGCTGAAAAAGCTCAGAGTGAGGCGCACTTCTCTTGTTTTGCTAATCAAGATAGCAGTGAAATACTTTCCCCTTCCACAGTCGGGCTCCAGCCTTTCTGACATGTGGAGCAGCCAGCAGGTGTTGAGCTACAGGTAGTTTTAAAGTATAGATTGCAGCAAAAAACTACATTTTATTCACAAACAAGAGAGTCCACAGAAAAGCTCTGTTGGCAGAGCCAGGAAATTTTTACTGGGGATGATTCTGCCAGCATCAAACACCATAAAATGCATACGATATTAAATAAGAGCCTTTAAATAACAAGATCCTGACATCCATAAAACTGCATGAAAGACAGGACAGCAACACTTCTTCCTCACTGAACAAGCAATTGTCTGAGTTGGTTAGGGTTTTCCAAAGTAATATGGACATCTGTCAGAGGGAGAAAAGTTGACCTGCAATTCTTCCTCTCTTCCTCTCCCCCCACACCTAGTTACCCAACCACCTCTAAAAGGCAATAAAAGATTTCAGCAAATTTATACTCCTGCTCAGGGATTTTTTCAGTAGGAACTCACAGGAACTCAGTTCCAGCACCTCTCAGGTGGGCGCCATTTCCATTATTACAGAACAAGGGAGGTGTTCACGATGAGCTCCGGCACCTAGGAAAATAGCACTGCTTCTCCTTAACCAACAAATGCGTCCTACCCAAATAACAAAGCAAGAAAACAAAACAAAGCTAACTACAGGATTAAATATGATGTGTGGATCAGCACTTGCTTTAAGTGCCCATGTGTTGGGTGGGGAGACAAAAAAGTTAAAACGAGCTACTGAACATTCATCAGAGCTGCTCTGTATCGGAAACAAGGGGTTTCCAAGAATGTTTATTTTCTGGGCAGACAAACTGTAGGACGACGTGAAGCATAAAATACATTGGACACATTAGGATACATCCATCCTCTGATACAATGCTCCTGGAAAGGCTCTGGGAAAACCTTTACAAACAATTATGACATTTGGCAGATTAAGAACTCCATAAACATGCATCAATAGCAGATTAACTGCATCATCTGTTTTATCTAACCTTCCACAGGGCCTTCTGACATGCAAGGCCAGTAGGAGAAAGAATAGGAATTGTGCTTTAATGTAGCATTTGAGTAACAGCCCTTTGTACACACACCCTGCTGCCGCTTAGGGTTCACATTTCTACACTGGTCCTGAACCTCGAGAGTTGTCCTCAGAGAAATTCACCACAATGAATGTGAGGTAATATAATCTCTCCCCAAAGTTATAATATAGCCAGGGGATTTACTGTGGTACCTATAGCATTTTTAAGGTTAAAATAGTTTCCTATTTGCTCCCACTTCCTCCTAAGGCAATGCTTTATTTAAATGTGAAAAATGTGGGTTTTCACATTTCTAAAAATAGGTACAGAAACAAGTAAATACATTTAAACTTCACTGCAAAAAATGTCCATTTTTCATATGCCAGTAGAGAATTTCTCCAAGAAACATGGAACCCAACCATAGACTACGCGGTGTTAGGTCAGAGGATGACAAAGTTGGAATTTAAAATTGCAATTCAACTCTCCAAATTTGAAAAGATACCAATATTAACATTTAACTGGAGCAAATTTTAATATCATCTCTACATATGCATCATGTAAGTTTACTAGTTGTACTACAAGACGGGAACAACATATCATCGCTCCGCCAATAAAACCTGTGGTCCTGCTAACTCTTCCTCCTTTCTTCCCTGTAATATTAAGTAATGCAAATATAATTGTGTGAAGTATTTGGCTGCTCCACTTCACTGGCTGACAACTGCAGGGTGGGGAAACTCAACAGTGCAATGATATGAGAACATGTGCTTTGCATTGCTAAAACTTACCAGGCGAGAGAGAGAGAGAGTAGGAGGCGAAACAGGGCTGCTCCTTTTGGCTATGGCCATGTGTTGTCTAGACCTGACCTAAATGCCTCAAAGGTGTGGGAGATAAAACTTTCTCATTCATGTGTGTGTGTGGTGGTGGTGGGCATGATCTACTCACGCCCATTCATACAGAGATGATCACAAGCAGCCCTGAATATATGACGCCCATAGGCATGGAAACATAGGAAAGCTGCCTTTATACTGAGTCAAACCATTGACTGGCAACAACTCTCTGGTGTCTGAGACAGGAATCTATTTCCAGCCCTACTGAAGATGCCAAGGGCTGAACCTGAGAACTTTTGCATGCCAAGCATGTGCCCTACCACCAGGCTACGGCATTCTATGGAGCCCTCCCCATCTCACCCCACAGGCTCTCAACCAGGCATGTTTCCACTGTGCCAAGTGATGACCAATATTGGGGATGCTCCTCCACGATGCATGCTCAGCAACCTGCCTCTCTCTAGGTCACCAGCATAGAGGGCAAATTGTGTCCCATGTGACCACAGAAGCTGGGGAAGGAATGTCAAACGAGAATGTGCAATCCTTGGAGCAGGGGACAGTTTAGTTTTATATATTCCATTGTGGTTACTGTAAAAGCACCAGCCAGCCTGAAACTGTACATGCAGCATGTTTTTCCCCCTGCAGATCCAAGAGCTGGCCTTTCAGTTCAGCTGTACCGCAGTAGATTGAAGATTACAAGTGCTTACTGCTAATCCCGGGTAAAATGTGCTTGCTGCCTGTGACAAACACAAATTCACGTCGGCAAGCCTAGTATCAAGGCAGCCAAGCTAACTCCAGCTAATTTAATCAACTTCACTAAGTATATTTTATTTGGTGAAATCCATCCTGGAAGACAGAGAAAGGGGAGACACGATAAGAGAGGCGATGTTCAGAGGGCATGGGTTATATGAAGCAGCAGCAGAGGCAGCCACGTTTTTCACTTGAGAGCGCTCTGAACAAACCAAACAGTGAAATTTGCCATCGACAGACTTCTCCAACAGCTGCCAATGCAGGGAAATTGACACAGCAATGGACTCCATTTACTGGCCATTGCATTTGTTATGCATTTAGCTCTTACATCACTTGCCAGCTGCTGCGTATTGAAACAAAAGGTTCCCTTCTTGTATCATAAAAAAGACCAATCCTCATATGAGATCCAAAATCAGCTTTACAATTTGGGGAGGCAGGCCTAGACAATGCTTGGCTCAGGGATGTGTAAACAGACAGGGAAAGGGAAAGGGTATAGCTATTCAGCCAGTCTCCACATGTTCCGGTATGAGAGCACACCCTGCAGGAAGAGGGAAGGGGTTACCGTGGATCAAGATCTTAACAGGAGACAGAATCTGAGACCATATCTTTCACTGACATTTTTCAGTTTTGTTTCTGGGATGAGTATGGAATGGAGACAGCTTTAACGGCCCTGGTGGAAGATCTATGCCTGAAGATCAACAGGGTGAATGTTTCTCAACTCTGCTTGCTAATTCTACTAGCCTGTCAAATATGAGATGCTTTCAGTACTGTGGATCATATCATTATCTTGTGCTGTCTCCAGCAGCTAGTAGTTTCTCAGTTAGCTCCCCAACAGCTTTTTTCTTTGCTAGCATGCAGCAAAAATATAATATGCATTTTCTGTAATAAACTTTCTGTAATAAGATGCATTTTTTTCTTTGATAGCTTCACTAATATACCAATTTTTCTGCACACTTCCCCCGAACATATATATTTTTCTATGCATTTGTTTGTTACAGAACTGCATCATAAAATTTGGAGAGATGGGTTTCAAAAAAATAGCTGCGCTTCAGTTTGGGAAGCACAAAGCAGGTAGGTTCAAATTAAAATGTGAACCAGGCGAAATTTCACTTGCACCTCTATTGGTTACCATGTGATTCACAGTCCATACTCTTGTGTGCCCCACTGCAGATAATTTCCTGCCCAGCGAGCTCCAGTGGCTCAACTGCTCCTGATCTTCATTGGTTTATTATTATTATAAATCCTTCTTATTAGGGGCTTAGTCTTCTTGAGGGTCTATCATTATAAGGTCTGTTGACTGATCCCTCATTTATTTTGTTCCTTTTAAAAGTTTGCATTGTAGTTTTTATAATAGCTTTACATTGCCATCTGCTATAAGTGCCTAAGAGTTTTGGATTGTGGGATATAAATCTATCAAAGAACTCAAAAGTAACATCCACTTCAGTGAGCCACACCCAATATACGGTAATACGGTAATTTGTAGATGGTCTTACCCTTGTTTTGGCATCAATTTTTGCTCCTCTGTCAAGCAGCAGCTTAACCATATTGGTATTCCCTCTCTTTGATGCTACATGTAATGGAGTGATATCATTCTGTCAAGCGAAACAGAGGAAACCAAGTTAGATTTTAAGAAGCATTTATATTTTCTTTTGACTGACCCTGTTCCACACACTCTGATTCCCAAGATATTTATTTTTATAAATAAAGAGAACTCAGGCACTGCGTTGAAAATCTCTCTCTCGCGCATGCTCGCGCTCTCTCTCTCTCTCTCACACACACACACACAAAATACACAATTTTTCAGGGCTACACGAAAGCAATGTTCATGACATTCCCCTTTCCAGTACCAGGATGGGAGGCTGTGCAGATGCGTCCCTAAGCAGTTGCCGTGGGTTACAAACTTCCTGTGATGTCACAAATGGACAGGGTGGCTGAGGGGGAAGAGGCAGTTACTAGTGGGAGGTGGCTAGATGGGAAATGCTTGGACGCTCTACGGTTGTATGCCACCTTGAGTCCCATGAAGGAAGAAAGACAGGATAGAAATCTAATAAGTAAATACAAAATGGGCCAGCCTCTCTCTGCCTCCCTCTGCAGTTCTCTCTGAGCCACCTTTATGCGCTTGCAGAATCTATCACTTGAGGCAGCTTTCTTCCCTTGCCTCATGGGAGGAACCCCCTGAGAAGAGACTGGAAATGTTTGTGCATAATTAAAAAATATATGAGTTGGATCAAGACATATACTTCCATAAGCAGAAAGTGTCCTTCCATTCACAGAAGGGACTCAGATGGAAGATGTTTGGGTGGGTGGGTGGAGGCAATTTTTGCCAACTCTCCTTCCTAATCTGAAGAAGTGTGCATGCACACGAAAGCTCATACCAAGAACTAACTTAGTTGGTCTTTAAGGTGCTACTGGAAGGAATTTTTTTATTTCTCCTTCCTAATGTAGCTCCCTGCACCAGATCCTACATTGTTCTGAAGGGTTCTCCAAACCTCCAGAGCAGCTTTTTCAGGGGGCTACCAAGGGAAGGAGGAAAACAAATAAACCACCTTTTTTCTCCTTCTGCCCAAGGAAGCACCTCAAGAGTGAAATTCCATTCCTCATTAGTTTGGATCTAACCCTTTATCTTCATCTTTGAGTTTCTGTTTACCAAGACAACCATATGCAAATGTGCTGCACATTCAGGACAATTATGTAACAGGGTCACTCATGCACAAAGATCCAAGACCCAGCTAGATGCTTTTTGCATCCTGCTGAATTTCCTATGCTAAAAGTGCTTCGCGATGCCTGATGCGAGTGCCCAAATGTGCACATAGAACAAATAAACATACTGATTTAGCTTTTCTGAATGGGAAGAACTGGCACAATACTACAGTGAAGATAAGCTTTGAGTTATGCTTTCTACGTGGTGCTATGGGGAAGTGACCAAAAGCCGTCTGGATAAAAATGATACCTTACTGAATGAGCAAAGCCATCTACATGTTAACCATCATTTTATCTGTTGTGTGATTGGTGCACCAGGGATGAACCAGATGCTTACAAATGCCGTCACAGGTGCTGGGGCCACCAGCAATGCCTGCAGCAGTGTGCCATGCTGTGAGTTGCCTCGCTCAGTAATTTATTAGTCTCATTTATATCCTGCCCTTCAGGATACAAATTATTTCCAAGGAGATTCACAACAAAAACAGAAGCAAAAGATAAATGCAGTGAATATCAGGGTGACAACAAAGCTCTGGCATGCCAGAAAGGATAAGCGAATACATACTCCCACAGACACATGATGCTGTAATAAAAGAGACAAGGATGGAAAACCCTATTGCTCCATTTGCTCAGAAATCATAGCCGTTGAGCCAGAAAAGACATATGGGAGGAAAATGCTCCCTCACTACTTTCCCCCATCATTGCCTATGCACCGTCAAAAGTGAAATTTAGACTGTAAGCTTCTTGGGGCAAGGTCTGATCTTCTGCGTGCTGCTTTTATTCCGTACAGTGACATGTACACTGGTGGTGGTATAAATAAATAAATCATCCTCAAATCCATTGCCTTGACCAGCCAGATACAACTCTAAGATGCGAGATCAATAAAAGGTATCAGGTACATTAGCTTTTTGCTAATGGCAAGCTTCTTGTGAGCTGGTAAGGCACTGTTGCAAAGAGCAGTACCTGGATCAAATCCGGCCTCTGCCATGAACTCACTAATTGGCTTCAGAACTGCATCTCTGCAATATGGGAATACTATTAGTCTTCCCTATTTATCATGCTGACCAGCAGGCCTGATCTTCATGTTTCTAAGGACAGTGCTGTGAAACGAGCCACACTTTCACAATCCTTTCGTCTTCCAAGAAGAAGCACCTGAACTTCATTTTTATTTGACAACTCACTTTGATGATCTTGTTACCAGTGTGAAACAATAACCACCACCCCCCAGCGACAAAAGACAAAAAAACCCCAATCCATAGTCCTCAGGCTGTAGCCATGTCAGCAAGACGGAATGATCAAATGGGAACCTAATTGTGTTTCTGCTGGTGAACACTCCTGCTGGCAAAAAAAGGAGAAAATTTGTATTCTCAAGATCACCCAGCCGGTAACAGGGAGACTCTCTTAACTACCTTTCCTTAGGATTGGGAGTGTGGGAGACAAAGAAGTGATCCTTAGAATTAAAAGGCCATAAAAGAAAAAGAAGGATGTGCAAATCTTGCTTGCACAAGTCATCTGAAATCAAACCACAAAAAATTACTTCTGCAGGAAAATACTGTTTCTTTTCAGTGCCATCCATTGTGTTGTTGACGGTTGTTGAGGCTGCCAAGCTGCAAATCTTGAGATCCCTTTTTTATCTTTAAACCTGCAGCTGAATTGGGTGGATGAGGAGTGAGACCATTTCCCACCCCACCTCACTGCCCATCATACATACATCACACCCTCCAAGTGTCCCTATTTTCCAGGGACAGTCCCGGATTTACAGACATAGTCCCAGTTTCTGATTTGATCCTGGAATGTCCCACTTTTCCTTAGGATGTCCTTATTTTCATTGGAGAAATATTGGAGGGTATGGAGTTACCCAACCCCTGAGCAGTCTGAAGACAGCCCTATCTAGGGAAGGTTTTTTTTTAATGTTTAATGCTTTATTATGTTTTTATATATGTAACAGCTGTCCAGAGTGGCTGGGGCCACCCAGTGAGATGGGCAAGGCATAAATAGTAAATTATTATTATTATTATTATTATTATTATTATTATTATTGAATAGGGTGTCCCTATTTTCATTGGGGAAATGTTAGAAGGTATGCATACGTACATAATTTTATTTGTATGCTGCTGTTCCACAGCTCAAAGCATGCTCAAGGTGGCTTACAACAGGAACAAACAGATAACCACGACATAACAAAAGTAGTTGTGAATAAGAAATAAAACATTAAAAACAAGGGAACATTATTTTGTGAGAGTTATGCTGTTTCTGCAGTGCTCTACTATGTTTCATTATGTTATGTTTATTGTTTGCAAGCCACTTCGGAATTCATTTGAACGAAAAGCGGCATAGAAATACTATAAACCAAATCAAATCAAATTTAGGAGTCACGTTTAAGTGAAATTCGTACGGATCAGTACATACCCTTGCAGTAAAATCCACAGCAGCACCGCGATTTAGAAGCAGCGTAGCTACGTTAATATTTCCATAGTGGGCGGCAATATGCAGAGGAGTGAAGCCGCTCTGAAATAAAGAAACAACAACAACAACAAAACACAGCAAGATATAAATATTTTTTCCCCCATAGGTCTTCCACCAGCTCCTAAAATGGATGTCTTGCAGCTCAGGCAGAGTCCAATCAGCAGAATGCAGTCCAGGGACACAGTAGACATTCTATTTTAATGTTCAGTACTACTTTATGGCTTGTTTGAAGACAATGAATAAAAATATACTCAGTAGAAGGGAAAGAAATTACTATGCCTATTCTGGGAGAATAAGAGCAGGATAAAATGTCTAGCTATTGTAAAAAGAATCTATCGAAGTAAGTTAATGAAAATGAAAATATTACCCTTCACTTAATTGGTAAATCAGTTTCTCGTGGGAAATATCTACTTGTTATCAGTATCTTCTTATTCTTGCAACTTTAACATCACAGAGCTTTCTTGCAGAAATTCAGATGAAGTCACTTGATAATAATTGCTGAATAGACTTCATAAATTCAAAGCAGATGCAAATTAAAACAACATCAAAGTCCATTTTAAAAAGAGATTAATGTGACTTAAAAAAGAAAAAGAGGGCTCCTTCTATAAAAAATCAACCCCCCCCACTGTGAGCAATCAAACTGGGTTAATATTATGAGATCCCCAACTCTAATTAGAAAGTGTCTAGCCAACCAGATAGTTTCAGTGACTTGTTTTCATATTTCAGACATTTTTAAATAATAATAATAATAATAAAATTTTCTCTTCTTGAAACAGTGCTAAAACATGCAGCAATTCAACCAGTCCCCGCAATGTGTGGAATCTCAGAAGGAACTTGACGCATTTCTAAAACCATCAGCAAGCCTCTTTAGCCATGCTAGCTGTCACTGCCTCAACTTGAAAAGTGTTTACACATTTCTGAATTGCCCAGAAGAACCAGCACCTTCCTCCTACCCCCCCCCCACCCTTTACGTTGACACTGACAGTAAAGTGTCATGCAAGAGCCTAAAGGAACTAAGTCCTGGATGCAAAAGTGTGTCAGGGATGTCTGCAGCTCTTGACACAGCTGATTAAAAAAACCCACACACATTTTATATGGCATTGGAAACCCAGGCACTTTCCTCTTGTGCAAAATTACCCTTTTCGGCTGTGACAATTAGTTCCAAAGGAAGCTTGCTTGTACGCCTTTATGAACACTCGTTTCAGCTGCAGAAAGCCCTGGTAAATAACTAAAACTACATTCTGCTCTAGCACATGCCACTTTTTGTTGAATCTAAAGCAGGTCTCTACTCCTCTAAGAAGGCAATGCAGAGAAGAGAAGGAAGAAATGACGCAGCAGCAGCAGCAGCTCTACATTGTGGGAAAGTGATGATGCACATATATTTATATATTTATAGATATATAATATATTTTCATATATACCTCAGTTGTTCTATTCACCATCATCTAGGTTAACACATTTGGAAGCAAAGAAGGGGGAGAAAATGAACGGTTAGTTCTCTACCGGTGATAATGGATGCAGAAAGCTTTGTGACCGCTGTGTGGACACGACAATGAAAGCACAAATAAGGCACAGAAGGAAAGCGAGGCTGAATGGCAGGCTATTTCCCCCACACCCCAAACGTGAATGAGGTTTCGTCGTTCTCCCCCATGGTAAAAACAGAGATTCAGAAACCCCGCTTTTTCCATGTCAGCCTTCAAGTCTATGACCTGGTTTGCATGATCAAATCCTGGCTTACTAAGCTCAGATATGCATGAGCTCCATGCATCTGCCCATGCAGCAACTTCACTTCCACTTTGCTCCTCCTTCTGCAGGAGCATGGAAACTAAATGGGAATCTGCAGATTCTATAGATTCCCCTCCACACCTGGAAATTATTTAACAGTATCCAAACAAGATAGGATTTTTAAGCCAATTGTAAACTGTAGCTCCATGTCCTGAAACTTTTGCAGAAGCCATTAACCAGTTTCCCAGTTTGCACAAAACCGGAAGCTATAATTAATTGTGACTTCCTGACTTGTCTTTCCACTTGTGCAACAGGAGAAACGAAGCAGCCGTGAAGAGTCTGTGGGTGGGTGCACAGAGCTAATGCATATCTGAAGGCTTATTAAAGCATGGTTTGATTGTCCGGATGCAGCCTCTGCCGACCTTTAAAGAAGAAAACTAAACACAGTTATTGCTTCTGTACTGCAGCGCATGATATACATCAAAGTCCTTTTCTGAGTTCAGTCTTTCTGCCACACTCTGATCTAAGCTCCAGTGTGATCAAGAAACAGAACCCAGGACATCAGTAACAACCAATTTGCCATTTAATTATTCTATCACAGTTGCAGATACTAGCATTTGGCTCAGATATAGACCAACATGTTTCTTCCTGTTCACAAGAGAAAGTATTGAATAAAAAGTAGGCCTTTGCCCCTTGTGATCCACCAAGCCAAAAAGCCTGTCATTTGATCATAGTGGCCTGCTATAACACTTGATAAATCTCTTGGTTCTGTTGCGTTCCCAGAGCTGATAAAACAGTCATGGCTGCTGGGCTAACATTGCCTTGGTAAATCGCATGTAGTACAGGTCCAACTTGCAACGGTGCTAAATGAAACTGCAGCAGTAAAACCTAGAAAAGACTTAGGCTACTCTCAATTTGTTAACACAGAGAAGCAGAGATTCTATATGCATCACTCAATCTGTTTCTTCTTCTTCTTCTTCTTCTTCTTCTTCTTCTTCTTCTTCTTCTTCTTCTTCTACTACTACTACTACTACTTCTGGAAAAAACAAGAACTGCTACTAACCTTGGACTCCACATCTGCATTGTGGTCATTCTGCAGCAACAATGCAGCTGCCTTGGTGTCATCCTTGCGTGCAGCAATGTGGAGAGCAGGAAGACGGACTTTCCCCTTCGTGTCATTTTCAAGCAACAAGGAAACCACCTGGTCATGGCCCTGTTGAAGAGCTACGGCCAATGGCGTGAATCCATCCTATCGGACAACAACAATAATCAGCAGACATGTCTTTAAGGAACCCAATTCAACGTTGCATTGTTGTTGTTGTTTTGTACTTAATAGGCAAAGCTATGTGTAAACTAACATCAGTGTTTGGCATCAGTGATGGGCTGGTTGAGAGTGATCAAACTGAAATAAAGTTCATACAAGAAAGAGATGCTGATTCTTAGGAGGCCTAACAGTCCAGGGACAAGATGGCAGCCTGTTCTGGACAGGGCTGCATTCCCCTTTAAAAATACATAAATCAATACTTCGGAATACTCCTGGACCCAACCTTGTTCTTAGGTACTCAGGTAGTGACTGTGGCCAGGATTACTTTTGCACACATGCAGAAAGTGTGCCAGCTGGGCCTATTCCTTGAAAGCTCAGACTTGCCCCTGTATTAGTTGCATCTCAGATGGATTACTGTAATGCACTGTGGATCTGCCCTTGAAAATAACTTGGAGACTCCAACTGATTTGAATGAGCTTTAGTTCCTGCTATTGCTAAATTTCATTTGCTGATATGTTAAGCTCTGGTTCTTTGCGTTCTTAAACATCAATGCTGACTTTATACTGGTAATTATGTTTTGATTATGGATTATCTGTGGATGTCTCTGGTACTGCACCAGACAAGAGCTTCCAATGTGGCTAATTTCTCCTGGGGTTTGTGCACACCTCTAATGTTTTCATTTATTTCATATGAAGGAGTGGTGCTATGTTGTACTTCCACATTTCAATATATTTAACGCTTTGGCAAAGACAGTATAAAATGAACATTTACCTCTGTGGCAAGGCTCTGGCTTGCCCCATTATCAAGAAGAAACTTAACCACTTCCAGATGATTTTCTTGGGCCGCCATATATAATGGCGTGAAGCCATTCTGAAAAAGAAAAACATAATAGTATAACTTTTCTTCGGAAACCTAAAGTTTTGATCAAGTGATAATTGTAGTCCTCTTACTTAGAATCATCTAGGCATAGTTAGACATGCAACAGAATGGGATGGCAGAGTCCTGATTTGGCAGAAAAGATTGTACCAGTTCAGGCTGCTGGTGATGGACCACATTTCTGAATGCTCACCAGTGTGAAAAACTTCTTTCCTGTTGTGCTGCCTTTTTTACTTTCAGGGAGTGTTATCTGTGGTAAAGTGGGATTATAAATAAATAGCAGGTCAACAGTTGTCATCCAGACAACATATGGTTAGTCCTAAGTATGGTGAACTGAGACAAGTAAACTTCAAAGCCTGGTTTTAAAAGATAGCTTATTTCCCTAAACTGTAGTTAAGATTAACCACAGTTTTAAGTTAGGACATAGTGATAAACTGTGGTTAATTAAAACAGAAGTAAAAACGTCTAATCTCCTTCTTGAGGCTACTCCAGAGAAGGAGAGGAAAGTGGGGCAGGTGCACAAGCCTAAGGTTTATGTATTTAACACTAAGACACAGTTTATCATAGAGTTGGACAGAGGGCTTTTAGGCCATCTGGTTCAAGCCTCTGCTCCTTGCAGGAGATTCCAAGCTACAGCACCCCAAACAGGTGGCTGTTCATCTATTTAGTGCTACATCCAAACCAGATCTATGTTTAAAAGCATTATTTTGTTTTATGAAGGCTTCCTGTATATTCCTCCATGTCACCAATGCTGACTCAGCAACCTTCGCCCAGCTACTGAGTTCTGGGGGAAAGAGTCAATGCCTTGGAAATGCAAGGTCAGCTTCAGGAAATAACGCTTACGATTCTTCTCATCCCTCTCTGCTGACTTCAGTTAATGGTCCACAGTCTATGCTTCCCAAAGGAGTGTGAAACAACGGGCGTTGCAGTTAGATTAGATTGCTAATCTGTAGATTAGTCCTAGCTATAGGGCTGTTGTACACATTACACAGAGGGAGACCTGGGACTGCCATTGAGAGTACGCCCCAAAGTTGTTCATCACATCTGCAAACTGCATTATTTGAAATGTTTGAAATGGCCCCGTGGAAAAGAGTGTTGTGAGTCATAAGGGCTCATCATCTAAAGGAGAGGAAGCCCCAGTGGAACTTCCTCCTCTGTGGAGGAAGGAGTGTTCCTTTCCTACAAACAGGCTCCTCCTGTTCTCCATAAGGCAATGTACTGCCCAGTTATCAGCTGACATGCTCCAGGATCATTTTGAAAACTCAACATAGGTTTCCAGTTAGCCAGATGGGCAGGAGGTCTTCAGCTGTTCCTAGTCAGCTGGATGACAGCTGGCAAAATTGAACATGGTGTCCAACTGGAAAAAAGAACTGGGCAAATCCAAAGGCACATTTTAAATAGAAATGTCACAGAATTGTGTTCTTTGCCAATGTAACTTCAGCCATTAAAAAAGAAAGAAAGAAAAAATCTCCCACAACCAATGAAAATAATCTCTGCTTGAGTGGGTTATTTAGGTTTCCCTTTAGCTAAAAATAAAATTAAATGTTAGAAACTGGAGATGTTTGGTCAAGACTTTGAAGTCAGAAGACCTGTAGCATTGGTAGGCTTTATCTCTGTGTCAGTATTGATTTTAATACTATCTTGTTAATATTATAATATCTTTTAGGCCGTTGAGATGTTTAAATATTACTATTATTATTAATTGTATTTCTGTACCAGCCTTCATCCAAGGAACACAGGGCAGTTTGCAACATAACAATGGAAGAATGCATAACATAGTAACAAGCAGTATTAATGTGGTTTGGAACATGGAATTATTATCATCATTATTATTTATCACATTTCTATATCACCTTTCATCTGAAGATCACAGGGCAATTTACAATAAAAAGAAAAATACAGACCATAGTAACCAACAAAAACATAACCCCTCCCACAAGCTCAAAGGCCATAGATTGTTTAATTAGCTAAAGGCCTGGGAGAAGAGGAATGTTTTTGCCTGGCGCCTAAAAATATGTAACAAAGGCGCTAGATGATCCTCCCTAGGGAGAGCATTCTACAAGCTGGGAGCCACTGCAGAAAAGGCCCTTTCTTGTGTTGCCACCTTCTAGATCTTTCACATAGAGGGGCCTCAGATGATGAGTGCAGGGTCCGGTTTAGTTCATGGGTTAATGTCTATTTTTATTTTATAAACTACCTTATGGGCTGTTAGAATTCATGCTCCATGATTGCGTCATAGGATTGTTGTCTATCACATGATGGTGTATGTTTTGACTCCACAGAGTGGGAAGTGATGGAGACAGGATGTTTGTGTTACAGCGTTCTGTGAAGTGGGACTATTGTCCTTTGTTCTTTTTCTCTTTGCTGTGTGATGCTAGAGAGAGAGGGAGCCATGTTGCAGTGTTCCATGTGTGTTGATATGTAAATAAAGTAGATTAGCCAAAATGCTGAGTTGCTGAGGTCTGTCACGCGAACTGCGCAGACTCTGTGGATCCCTAAGTGTGCCGGTTGCTGTGATGTTCGGGCTGAAGAAAGCTTTTGAAGCTCCTGAACGAATGACCAAGAGTGAGAGAGCATGCCAGTTGGGCATGTGTCTCTACCAGGGTCCTACTCGAGTGTAGGAAGAGCTCCTGGTTCAGGCCAGAAGGAACAATAGAAATTATTGACACTACAAACCTTGCCCTCTTTTCCCATACTGTCCCATGTTGGACATGTTGAAACGAACCAGACCAGGGGTAGCCAAAGTGGGGCCCTCGAGATGTTCCTGGACTCCAACTCCCATCATCCCCAGCCAGCATGGCCCATGCTCAGGGATGACGGGAGCTGCAGCCCACCAACATCCGGAGGGCACCATGTTGGCTAACCCTTCACCAGGCCATTCACATTGATAGCTCTTCTGTTCCTCAGCTTGATGTATGCAGCAGCCTGCTGCTACCCAGGTCTATGGTAGGAAAGCTACTCATAGCACGAAGAGGAGTACCCAGTTGGGAGGTTAAGAAGTGTTTAAGCCTATGGACCAAATTGGGGGCAGGGATGCTCTTTAGGTGGCAACGTGTATTTAATAACTCCGTGACATGCTACATTTGGTGGCCATCCTCATTCAACTGAGCGAGGCCAAGGACTTCTGTCCTGATAGCACTGTTGAGAGAGGCATGGTGAATGGGGTCCTGGGAAAGAACAGGACACTGTGAGCTATGGCGCTGGAAACCTGGTGCCTCATGGTACACCTAATTACAGCAAAAGCACACAGCGTGCAGGCCAGTGTGGCATGGGAAGTCAGCACTCCCCTGGAACAGGGCTGGCCCAAGATGAACCACAAAATGGCATCCTCCCACCCTCCCTGCCAGGGAAGAAGGGGCGAGTGAAGATCTACATCAGGACCTGCTGACTCTGTGGATTCCACTGCCTCAGGCAGTTCCCTCATCTTGCCTCATGGGTGGAGCCTCTTCACACCCTGCTCTCCACATGTGGAGGAAACAGTCATGGCCAGGCATGAATGACCCATTCTGAGGGAACATGCAATCCCCATCCCAGGAATCACCCCATGCTCCAAATTCTGCAAACAAAAAACAGGTCAAATTGACCTTGGGAAATTCAGAATCTTTTCATCCTATCCGTATAAGGAATATAAAACGGAAGGCGTGTGTGTGTACGTATAAGTTACAGAGTACTACAGCAGCACGGAAGAAACATTATTTCAAAACACATTATTTTAAACCTTCCTTTTCACAAGCCTGCCATCAAAACATTGGGTGGAGATAGGATTCTTATTTCATTATGGCAGGATAAGCACATTTACTATGGCAGACTTTATTTCAAGGGGGGTTTCAGTTTGGCATTTTCACTAAAATTGCAAAGGAACTGTGAACCACAAGCCCTTTCAGAATGCAAGCAGGCCCAGGGATCCTCCCCTGCTCTGCTTTTATCATCAGCCATTCCAGCCATGTAGCAATGCAGTTTGGATGATGCTGGAGGGCAGACCTTAAGCAAGAAGGTGAAATGTATGGCTGTGTTCTGTGTCACTAGACATTTTATACACAGCAACACACGGTGACCAGCATTCATCTCATTGGTTAACTGTACAGAAAGTTGTTGGAAATGCACTTTGAGAAGGGACTTTATTCCTCCTAGGCAACAGAGACTGAATTTTAGAGGAGAAAGACAGCATTAATTGAGCACTGCTTTCTTAAGAGCCTGAAGTAGACCTGAGCCCAACCTTTTCAGCAGCACAAAGAGAAAGAGAGCAGGGGTTCCATTTTCCAATTATTATTTCCCCACAACTTCTCACCGGTGTTTGGACAGTTATGCTAGAAAGCTAGTGTTGCTTTAATAGTTAGAATGTCAGCCTAGGACTGGGTAGACCCAGGTTCAACTCTCCCCACAGCCAAGGAGCTCATTGGGAGATCCTGTCTCTATATGTCAGCCTGGAAGTCAACACAAAGCTGTTCAGATTGTTCCTGGAGAGTGATTGGGAGCAGGCCTGGGCTCAATCTGCCACACCCGTGCCTTCTCCTATTCCTTTTGCCATGAAAATAAGTCAGGGTTTAATCTTTCAAGTTCAGGAGAGATGCTGCATTCTGATAAGAGCAGTTAATTTCTGTGAGGAGATATGGGGAGGTCGTGCACAAGGACATGACCCACTCCTGACTTCTCCTTAGGTACAATATGGATGGAGGCAACGTCTGAAAAGGGCACAAGTTTGATTACAAGGAATGAGTTTGTGCATATCACTCTGCCCAATAATTTACTCCAAATGTTAATTCTTGGAAAGCTATCAGACATAAAAGATTAATGTTATCATGTGGGGGGGGGGGTTCAAAAAAAGGGGGAAAAAGGAAGGAAGGAAGGAAGAAGGAAGGAAAGGAAAGGAGGGAAAAGACAGACTGCATGTAAACCCACATCAGCCTTTGAGCCCTAAGCAAAGCAATTTTACCTGTGACTGTGCATTGACATTGGCCCCGCTCGTAACCAGCACTTTCACCACTTCGGTTTGCCCAGCCAGAGATGCTATGTGCAGAGCTGTGTTTCCTTTCTGAAATGAGATAAGGGGACGGAATGTGAAACATGCCTAATGAACTCCAGTAGCATATGCAGCAGGAAGACATGGCTGAACCTGTCAATCGAGTAACAGGCTCTGTGTTCGATGTCCAGGGATACTACTAGGGTCTTGCAAATTATTTTGGCAGTGTCCCCATTAGAAATTTAGGCTACTGCTGTTCGTAACTCATCATACTACCTAACTGTTTTAGAGTTAAATCATTTTAATACATATCAAGAAAAAATGGCTTAAGATATTATAAATACAATAATTTAAATATTACAAGCTAAATCATTGGTGCTTGGAAAAACCTGTAGAGTTATGAGGGCTACTTGAAATATGCATTGCGAGACTGCAGCTAATCTGCATGGTTTTATTTGGATTTCACTGACATAATTCCCATACTGAGATGCAAAAGTTGAATTATGCGGAAGACAGAATTATAGATCATTGTACACCAAGTCAACCTTTCCAGAATTCCTTCTTCCTTAGTGCAGCTATGAAAAGTAAAAGATATATGTTCACTTTTCCATATGATCAGCGTTATCCAGGAGTGAATAATTTTTTGGACCAAGAACCACATCACCAAAGTGGAAAGATTTTTTTTTTAAAAAAAAAGGTGTAAAAAACACACACACAACTTATGCAAACCTTAAGGATCAGTCAATTAGGACAAGGAGTCCTTCCCCCCCCCTCAGTGGCCAGAGTCAGCACTCACCACTTGAATTTGAGAGAACAATGCCTTTGGCATGCTAAGTGTTTTTTCTACCAAGGATCTATCTCTCCATCCCTAATCACTGACTATATGGAAAGTGGGCCTGTAATTGAAGAAGGACTCATTCCCCAACGGGAATTTTGCCTATATATTTGTCATCCGTATGACAGGAGATTTCACACACAAAAAATTACATCACACCTTCCCCTACAGCTCCTGACCTTTAAGGCCTTATTGTCTGCATTCAATTGGCCAACACTTTGTGAGTGAGGAATCTGTGTAGGAAAACAGCAGGACACTTAGATATCAGCTAACAGACCTTTGTTGCTGCGTCCACATTGGCACCTCTCTGTATCAGTTCTGAAACAACTTCTACGTGGCCTTCTTTGGAGGCGAGATGGAGAGCGTTCAACCCATTCTGATAAAAACAAAAAGGAATGGGAAAGGTTGGTGCAGGGTGCCCAGAACAACACGCAATATGTCAAGAGGCCTAAAAGGTCACATTCCGACACGATGAGAGCTTGCGGAAAGGAAATAAAGAAAGCTATTCTCAAACCCATTTTCTAATTAATTGCTTCTATGAAGCAATACATATTTCAAAGTGGTAAGCTATCTTGTAGTAGGAACACGCTACAAATCGATTCTAACAAGCATCCTTTGGACAATATAATTACAACCATCTCTTTTTTGCACAGTAGGATGTGCTCTGATGCTGCTGTATTAAGCAAGAGCCAGACTTCAGCTAGACTTACCATATTTTTCGCCCTATAGGACGCACCGTCCCATAAGGCGCACCTAGTTTTTTTTGGGGGGGGAAATAAAGGGGAAAAAATTATTTCCCCCCCAGGCGCGGAGTCTGGGTGCGCTGGGCTCAGCGCACCCAGCCTTCGGCATGCAGGCAACTCTCCGCAAGCCGCGGGAGCCCAGCGCCGGGCTCCCACGCCTTGCGGAGAGCCGCGCAAAGTCTGGGCACGCTGAGCTCAGCACTCCCAGCCTTCGGCATGCAGGCAACTCTCTGCAAGCCGTGGGAGCCCGGCGTGGGCTCGCACAGCTTACGGAGATCTGCGCAAAGCCTGGAGAGCGAGAGGGGTCGGTGCGCACCAACCCCTCTCGCTCTCCAGGCTTCAGCGAAAGCCTGCATTCGCCCCATAGGACGCACACACATTTCCCTTTCATTTTTGGAGGGGAAAAAGTGTGTCCTATGGGGCGAAAAATACGGTACTTCCTTGAATGTTAGGGCTTTTTCTTTCATGAAATCAGAACTTGCAAAGCTGTACTCATATGTGCAGTTCCTCAGTTACATGAGAGTTAAGCCCCAGTGGACTTAGTAGGTCTTACTTCTAAAGTAGACATGAACAGAATAGCACCATTGACTTATCTCACTTTGTTTTTTCCTTTCTACTTCCATCCTTTATCCCTTCTGTTCTGCATATATTAGTTCATGAGCCATTTTGGCAGGAACCTATTTACACTTTGTACAGTGCTTATGTAAGTTGAAAGAATAATTATGATGATGTAATGATCCACATAGTTCCATTTGTCTAAACTTTAGGACTATACCAAATGACAGCTGAAGTAGGTGCAAATGTAAACGAGTAAGAATTTAAACCAAAACACTTGTTAATCAAATACTTATACAACCTGATTGCAGATGTTGATGTCCACTCCACTTTTTAAGTAGTCAAGAGCCTTTTCTAAGTTGCCTGCCCGGGCAGCTCGTAGGTAACTTGCATTGGTGTCAGACTGCAAGAGAAGAAAAAGAGGAAATAAGACGTTTAAAATCCTGAACACAAGGCACAAACTAAGTGAAGCTGACATATCAATTGCACTTTGTGCTTTGTAACTGGAAAAATTCACACACTGAACCAAAATAATCTACATTCTGCATGAGGATAATTCACATTCGCCAATTCAATAATATATTTTATTTACAATTTTTTTTTCTTAAGCCAGTATTTTTTAATAATTAAAAAATCCCGCCTTGTCAGAAGGCATCAGTATAGATCCAATCCAGCCCAATTGCTTGCATATATATAACAAGTTTTATTATTATTAACTGCTCAGCTTGCTATCTACGTGAAATACTTTTGTTATATAAAAGTCTGTGATATAGAATTGTGCATACTCTATAAATTGTACACACTCCAGCCTTAGTACTGGCATTCTGATGGACTCCATCTCCCATCAGTCCCAGACAGCATAACCAACATCTAGAGATGATGGAAATTGCAGTCCACCAACATCTGAAAAAGGCACCAGTTTGGCTATTCCTTCTCTAGAGAAGAAATCTACCGAAACAGTCTGTGTGGCTTGAGGTCACAGCATGCCTTAATGTGTGGACATGGAAAGGTTAGGTATGCATATCTGCATTAGTCTGAGAAAATAAAGAGTGAACAAGCGTGATTAAGGTAGCCTGGGTATGAAAAGGGATGGCTAAGGATTCCACTGCAAATGGACGATAATGCAAAATTCCCTCTGTACCCTTGTTAGCTCAGAAATGGAAGCACTTGGAGTGAAAGCAATCAGCATGAGTTCTTAGTGGATTTTTTGAAAGTCCATAAATTATGTACAATTAACTATGCATCTTGGTAAACATGCAGTGCAATATAACTTAAAAAATATATATTCATATTTACTAGTTATCTCCTCTCTGCTCCCTGTAGATTTGTAAAAGGCTCATTCCTTTCCCAATTCAATTTCCCCCAGAACAGCAGCCCTCAAAACACTCACACATTTACACAAAGTAAGATGACACTGTAAAATTAAATACCATTTTTAAAAAATCATTTCTCTTAAGACCTGTTCAGGCATTATGCTTGAACAGGAGATATAAACTCATATAGGAGGCACTGGGCTTTGTATGCCAACCTCACCCCACAACACCCCCATATGTACACTGGTCTCTTCCTGACCATCCGATGATGAGCAGGAAAGGTCTGCAGGGGTGCACTATCCACGTTTGCTTGGCTTCAATTCATGTTTAAGTGAACCCATGCAGATAGCCCCCTACAAACCTTCCATACTCAACACTGGAAGGTTAGGGACTATGAGGGAAGAATAGGCATGCATTTCTCCATGCTCCCTATGCCGGCTATTTTCAGATCAGGCACAACACCTGGATACAGCTCTGTGATTGCTTTTAAGCTATAAATCACCTTTGGTTCCTTGACAGAAAGGAGATGTCTTTCGGTGACTTTTGCCCAGTGCCAGCACAATTACCCAGCAATCACTATTATCGCTACACAAGCCACATATGACTAATAGCTATTTGGGGTTTCAGGGCTGGATTTCATGCAGAGACTTTGACATCACAGGTTCCCCCTGCTGGGAAAGAACTACAAGCAAAAACAATTTGGCTGATTGTGAAGCTGGCCTCTCACTTCTAGACTTCTCAAGTAGCCAACTGCTCCCTCATAAGACTCTATTCTATCAAGTAACCATTACCAGGGGTCTAAAAAGCACGTGAGCTCTAGATTCTGCTGCCGAGGCACCTGCCACATTCTGGCAGCTTCTGTCCACAAGCTATCAGGTTTTGTGCAGTGGTGCCCCCAGCTTCCCCCACTCCCAAAAAAATCCTCCCTGGCTCCTAACCTTTCTCTCCAAGTATTATTCTAGCTCTGACTCTGCCATGCAATATTCCTCCAGATTCTGCCCTGGCTTGAATAATCTGGATGTCCTTTCTTTCCAATGGTGGCTGCTGCCCATTGGCAGGTAGGGAGGTCAGCAGTAGGTGGTGCTAGAGGCAGTGACAGGCAGAGCCAACGAGTTCTAGCTCTGTCCCCATCCTGCTGAATACTAGCAGGGCAACACTGAGACTTAGGAAGAGGAAGCTGGTGGCCAGGAACGCCTCCAGGACTGGCTATATTGAATAAATTTATTACGGTCATAGACCAGAAGAAAAGAAAAAAAACATAAAAGGCAGCAATAATTTACAAGGGAATGATGGTGTCAATTAAAAGTTGTAAAATTATACATAAAAACAATACACATACACACACACACACACACACACACACACACACACACATATACATACTCATATATGCACTACAGTATATGTATGGGCTTAAAAAAAGGGGGGGGCTTATCCAGGGGTCAGATCTTTTACTTTTTTACAGCTAATGCCCTCCGCTTGATCGCGGCCGCAGAAAACTTGGCCACTTTCAGTGTTACTTCTGGGTTTTTATCTCCTAGTAGGATTTTCAGCCGCTGAGATTCAGATCGACCTGGAAATTTCTGAACGATAGGGGAGATAAACAGTAACCTGATATCCCCGTAAAGGTCGCAGTGTAACAGCACATGTGAAGCCGTTTCCACCTCCTTCAGACCACATGGGCAAACTCGTTCAGCATAGGGTGTGCCCTCGTATCTGCCCTTTAGTAAGGCAGATGGCAATACATCAAATCTGGTAAGGGTAAACGCCCGCCTATATTTTGCGATTTGTAGGTCCAGCAAATATGGGGTTAGATTGAACCCTTTTCCATAATCTTGGATAGCTGGATATTTATCTATCTTGCTCATATGGTCCTGAAGCTCTACATCTCCTATTCGCTGGCTCACCATCATTTTAGCCTTTTCAAAGCCTGAGGCTATGAGTTCTTGTGGGGAAAGCCCCAGGCCCCTCAATTTTTCATAAAGCGACAATCTCCATTTAGACTGGAACGGGTCTAGTAGAGTCAATGGAGCCACTCCCACTGGGAAAAATATGAGTTTTAGCCAGAAGTGAATCTTCAGGATCCATATCCTGGCATTAATAGGGAGTTGGCCTACCTCCAGCCTAATGGCAGTGTTAGAGACACAGGTAGGTAACCCTAGTAGGGAACGATAAAATTTAGTTTGTACAGATTCCAGGGACTTGAGTTTTTGACAATTAAATATCTGGGTGCCATACATCAATTGTGGAAGTATTTTTGCAACAAAGACCTGGGAGGCAGCAGGAACATATTGACCTCCTTTTCTGTAAAAGAATCTTATGATAGCTCTGGAAGATCTTTGCGCATTTACAATGGAGTTCTTAATCTGATGGCACCAAGATCCCTTCTCATCAAAAATTATTCCAAGATATCTAAAAGATGTTACTTGCTCAATAGGTTGGTTATTAATTTTCCATTTATGTCGGAGTTTTCTCTTGGAGAACACCATAATTTTTGATTTAGTGTAATTTATTATTAGGTGTTCAGCTTCGCAATACTCTGTAAGAGCTCGTAAAAGTTTTCTTAGACCCACACAAGAGAAGGAAATAAGTGCCGCATCATCTGCGTACAAAAGGACCGGGATTGGTGTATTATTTAGATTTGGGGAATGAGTACTTGCTTCCTCCATCTTTCCGACTAAGGAGTTTATATTGAAGTTAAAAAGAATAGGGGCAAGAACACAGCCTTGCTTGACACCATGGGAACTTTGGATTTCCTTTGATAGGTTCCCATAACGGTCGCATCTAACACGGATCCGAGTATTTTCATGTAGTCTACGGATAAGAAGCAAAAGACGTCTATCGATGTTTGTGACATTTAGTTTTTCCCAAAGTCTGTGCCGGGGTATCGAGTCGAAGGCTGATTTGAAATCTATAAAGGCTACATAGAGAGAGCCTCCTTTCTTTGAGGTGTATTTCTCCACTAGATGTTGCAATACCAATCCTTGGTCTAGAGTTGATCTATGTGCCCTGAAACCAGCCTGGGCTTCCTTTAGGATGTGCTCCTGTTCCAGCCAGTCCGCAAACTTTTCACGTAAGTGAGTTGCATAAAGTTTGCTGATGATGCTTAAGAGACTGATTGGTCTGTAATTGGCTGGATCAAGTTTACAGCCTTTCTTGAATATGGGAACGATGATTGCCAATCCCCAGTCCTCTGGTATTATTGCTGTTTGATCTATGCTGGTGAAAAGGGTGGCAAGGACTGGGGCCCACCAGTCAATATTGGCTTTGAGAAGTTCAGGAGAGATGTTATCTGCTCCCGGGGCTTTTCTGTGTTTGAGTGCCTGAATAAGCCTCCTAATCTCCGCGACCGACACCGGAGGCCACTCATCACCTGCCGCACACTGTATTAGTGGCTGTGTCAAAGGCAGAGCTGAATATGAAGATTGGAAAAATGCCTCCCAAGTCCCTGCAGGTATAGTATACTCCACTTCTGAGGAAGTAGGTCGCACTCCATTTGCTACCAGTCTCCAGAAGGTGGCCGAATCTCTCTCTCTGGATGCATCTATTAGGCATTTCCATTCTCTTTTCTGTGCCAGGAGTTTTTTGTTTTTGATCAAAATTTTATAATTTCGTTTATCTTCAAACCAGCCCGTGGGGAGTTGGGGTAAATTGGCAGATCTATAATTCTTGTATTTTTTCAGTAAATTTAGCTTCATATCCTGACATTCTTGATCAAACCAGGGTTTGGAGTTTTTATATACTGAGGATTGCCAACTTGGCCTGTTCCTTTTTTCCTTCAGGGAATCTTGAAGGAGTAAAATTAACTCCTGAAATAAATTTATCTTTAATTCATGGCTTGAGGAAGTTATAAGGTTTTCTCTCTTAGTGAGGAATTCCTTTGAGCATAGCCTACTTGAAATTTCCTTATGCAGTTCATCTGTCCATCTAATGCGTGAATATCTGAGCTCCAAAGCTGTAGGGCTCGAATGCTCGATTTTTTCAGCGCAGGATAAATCCTTTCCCGCAGCTACGAGTGCACTTAATGGCAGATGGTCACTGTCTAAGCGCTCCTCCACTTTGCATTCCAGAACTTTGTTTTGAAGATCATACGACATGATTATATAATCAATTGTGGAGGCGCCATTGTTAGATATAAATGTGAATTCTCCGACCTTCTCCCCCTCTGTACGGCCATTTAGTATAACCAAGTCCAACTTATTGACCAAGTGTAGTAGGCATAAGCCGGCATAATTGCAGCCTTTATCCTTTGAGATTCTAGCTGGTATTGGGTGGGTTTCCTCTAAAATGGGGACTGTTTCACGGAAATGGGCACACAAAGCCTCATCAGATTGTCCAGTTCTGGCATTTAGGTCGCCTGCCACCACTACAGAGGCATCAGGAAATTGATTTAGTAGTTTGTCAAGATACTGTTCTAACTGAGCCCAAGTATTTCTTATCAATCTTTTCTCTCTTTGTGGGGGTAGGTATACATTAATCAGCAGCCAGCTGTGGGTTCTCCACTGTACTTGCACAGCTGTGGCCAGATGGTCTAGTGGGTCTAGTTTTTTAAATGTGGCCCTTAGCCTTGTTGAGATTAAAGTAACTAACCCACCTTTAACTCGCCCCCCTCTAGTACTTAAAAGACCTGGGAGGGAGAACGCAGAAAAACCATTTAACTCCACTTCACTTGTGCTCCAGGTCTCCTGGAGAAACGCAATGTCATGTCTCTGGATATATTTAGCAAAAGATTGGTCAGAAACCCTCTTTTGCCAACCTGCAATATTCCAAGTTAGCAAGGCAAGGTTGCACGTTGTCTTGCCAAAAATTGATCTTAGTCAATTTGCCTTTGAAAGATTTTTTGGGCCTATCTTTTTATCTGTTGGTTGGATTTCATTCATTTTGGCAATGTCCATAGATGTATTATCGCCCAGGTACTCAATGGAATCAGTTGAAGGGTGCAGCGTGCTAACATTAGTGATCAGTACTCCTTTTTTTGGCGAATCTACCTTGAGGTGTTCTATTTGACTGATACCAAGTTCATCCTCATCCAGGTATCTCATGCTGGTCCAAGAGCGCGTTGTGGTTGTCATAGGGATGGTTTCCTTCTTAGATGGTGGATTGTTGCTGTCCCTTACGCACTGTGTTAGACCTGTTGCTGTCAGGTTTATCTCTGCAGCTGCAGAGGTATTATAAGGGTAGTCTTTCGTGGTTGCCATAGGGATGGTTTCCTTCTTAGATGGTAGATTGTTGCTGTCCCTTACGCACTGTGTTAGATCTGTTGTTAACAGGTTTATCTCCGCAATTGTAGAGGTATTATAAGAGTAATCTTTCATGGGGTCTGTCTTGGCTTTTTCAGAGAGGTTCTCTTTCTTCAATTGGTCCGTTGCCGGTTCTTTCTCTCTTACTTTTTCCTGAGCATTCATCTCTGTTAACTTATTTCTAAGGGTCTCCAATCTTCTCAAGATCTCAGATTGGGCAAAGAAAGGCAACAATCCAAACTGATTTATTAATGCCTTTTCTTCTGGGTAGAAGTTATCCATCCCCTCATTAGGCAATCTCATCTCCTGTCTTAGTTTCAAGGGCCCTTGCTCAGTATGTTCCAGTTTGTCTTTTGAGTGTCCTCTCTCCTCCTTTGGTTTACAAGTAAATCTTATCTCAGCTGTCGTAAACTCATCAGGGAACAATTTCAAACATGTGCTGTTTTCGAAAAATCTTGTTACCGTTATCCTTTTCTTTGACAGCAGATGTCTTGATCTATATATATATTTAGCCAAGTTTTGATCTTTGAAGGAGGCAATCACTCGCAGAGAATATCCATTGTAGAATATGAAATCTACTGAGGTAATGTCATTTAATTTTATTTTCCCTGGCAGCATATCATCTAAAATATTCACAAAATGCACCGAGCGTTCTTCCTGTGTAAGGAAGCCCTTTGGCTTCGGGTAGTTAAGAAAAGCTAACTTCCTATCTGCCAGCATCAGTTTCCATCCTTTATCCTGGGGCAAGTCTTGCCCTGCTACTGGCTCATCTTGAAATCTGCCATAATCAATAGTATGGGGTGAGTCTTCTTTAATATTTATGGATCCTTGGGGTTTCAGCATAGAGCACCCGGGTAGTGATTCCGTTTCCTCACTCGTTTTGTTAGGCAGCAATGATGTTTCTTTCAAAGACTTCAGCTGGATCTTTTTTCCTGGATCCACACTGTTGTTCTCTCTGCTGCCATGTATAGCAGGTTTGTTAGAGTTTGTTTTTGATTTTGTTGGAATCAGCTTATATAGTCTTTTCCAGCATACTTTGCATGCACGTCGGTTTGTAACAGATTTCCTTGCAGTTTTTATGTTCTTACTTTTCTTTTTAGTTTCAGCTTTCTTCTTATGGGATCTCTTACTAATGCCTCGCTTCTTTTGATTTACTTCGATAGGAAATTCAGTTTTAGGGACAGATACATACAGCCCTATGTCCTTTCCTTGGTGTAAATGATTTTCCGCTGCTGATCCTTGTGTGCACTTGCTGGTTGCTGGTTGCTTTGTATATTCTGGCTCTTGAGGGGTGGTTTGTGGATCAACACCAAGAGGTTCTGAGCCTTTAGCTTGGAGGGGATAATTTTCCACTAATGTCAGGAGCAGCCCATTTGTTATTGTTAAGTATTTTTTCATAGCTGCCAGATCCAGATTTATAGAAAGCAGCCAGTCCTGAGGATAGCAGTCATTGTTTTCCGTCTGGGAGCCCATAGATGAAGTCTGGGGTTTCTGGGAGTTTCGGGTTTCTTCCTGTAACTCTGAAGATAATATCTCAGCCAAGACTATTTCATGGGCCAGGCTCATTGTATTTCTATTTTGGTTGTTATTCTCCGTGTCCTGTATTCCTCTAGAGAAAGTTGAGTGATCTTGAGCAGCAGAGGGAAAAAGAAGAGCCTCATCCTGCTTCAACTCAACCATCTCAGCCATCTTTTGCTCATTTCCATTTCCATTCTCGTTGTCCCTTGTGTGTAAAAAGTATTGCGTGATTTTACTCTGTTTCTCATAACACTCCTGGAACAATGGACTTGTCACTATCCCCAGGTCCCTACGTTTCTTTCTAGTAAGTACCATTTGTAAATCTTTGTCCACCCAGCTATGGGCTAAAGTCCAAAATGAGGCAAGATTTGGGATAGCTGTTTGTAATTTGTAATTTGATAGCTTATAGTTCAGAGCGTAACACGGAGTTGGCAATAAATCAGCTGTCACCCGTTTTCCTTATTGTCGGTCAGACTTGAGGGGGCGGCATCGCGGGGAGCAAAACCCTCCGGACATCAAGATAACAAGGTAACAAGGTAGCAAAGGAGCTCTTTTTTTTTTAGAAGCAACAAGCTAAAAGGCCTATTAAACTACTTAAAAAACTCTGGAGGAGTTAAAATATATTATAAAGGGAGTTTCAAAGGTTGGCTCGGTGTCGAGCCTGTTTAAAAAGCAGATTTAGAACTTGCCTCAGATAACCTCCAGAACTCTGCTGCTAGTTCGGCGGCCATCTTCTTCAGGGCCGGCTATATGTAAGGAGGGAGGCAAGTAGGGGCTGGCTGATGGGGCAATGACTCATTTACCCAAATTAACCAGCATCCTTCACTCAACCACATGCTGTCCCCACCCAAAGTGGCCCTTATTTCTGAAATTGCAAAATGAGCAACCTGAATCACTCCCAACACTTGCTAACTGCTGTGAACAATGCATGTTATCACAGGAGGCAGGTAATGCTGAAGCTCTTTCAAACAAGCAGGCACATGGGCATGTATATAAAAAGCTAGCATTTTATCAGGATTATCAAGGATCTCAGGGACCTTTTTCTGTCGCAGTGTTAACAAGTTGCCGGTTTGGCATAGTCAGCAGGTGGGTAAAAAAAAAAAATCTCCATCAGCAGTTTTCAGCAGTTTCTGGCCAAAGAGGGGAGGGATGGTTCAGGGAGAGGAATGCTGTTGATAAAACCCACTCCTCAGAGATAGTGGGATCAAAACTAAATATAAAACAGAGACTTAACAGGGGCAGCCTTTCAAAGTCATTGCATTTTTACCCCTCCACTGCTTGTGGAGTTTTTGGCAAGTCCAACTTTTCAAACAACCCTGATGTGAGAAGCCATCACAATTACCTCAGCCATGTAACTAATAAGGGCACAACATCCCTAACAAGTTGGCTCCCCCTAGTTAAAGTCTGAATTTATTTGCCCTGTTTTTTAAAAGGTCGCCTTGCCCTTGTGTAATGGTTACCAGCTTCCCACTTGTGTGTTGCTTTTACTTTGAATAAAAGACACACACATACACACACCCTGCCACCGCCACCACTGCCGCCATGACATTTTCAAGTGCAGGAGTTTTAAAATTAAAGGTTGTGGCACGGAGTGTGGGAAGTTCGATGGGGATTCTTGGCTTTTTCACTGAGTGCATTGCTAACATTTCTTTCTCATTAGGAACAAATGATTAAAATAGAAACAAAAACAAAAAGAGGGAGTCTTGGCTTTTGATTTTGTAAGGTTGCATACATACTTTCTAAGAAAGGGGTGGGCATCATGGGCCTTCCAGACATTTTGGACTACAACTCTCATCAGCCCCAGAAAGCATGGTCGGTGGACAGGGATTATTGGAATTGTAGTCCACAACACCTGGAAGGTCCTATTTCGGCTAAGCCCTGTTCTGTGAAGTAAGTCTCACGGAAGTTAGTGGACTTACCTCTGAGTAAGCATGCATAGGATTATGCTGCACACAAGTTTTGTCATGGTTATCAAGTTATCACTTGCAGAAACCTCATTGAAACATGAAATCAAACTATTGTACTCTTGGATAATTCATTTCTGCACATTTCAGTAGGTCTCCTGAACAACAAGTTCATGCTGGACTGTGGCCAACGCCTTTCAATCTTCTGATGTTTGGAAACCCTTAAGGCTGAACACCCAAGGCAAAACGTGTTTGTTCCATGTTGTCCCACAGGGCTACCATATTTATTCATTCGTTCATTCATTCATACATACATACACACATACCTCTGAATTATAAATTCAAGATTATGCAGCAACTTGTGGTTCAAGCTCTCAGGCCCTGGCAGCATTAAAACATTTATTTACTGATAAGAGTCTCATATCTTCCAACCTTTCTCCAATGAAAATAGATGTGTCCCATTCAATAACAACAACAATAACTATTATAGTCACTGTTATTATATTTATACTTCAGCTACTCTGTGTGGCTTCCAACATATATAAAAACATAATAAAACTTCCCTATACAGGGCTGCCTTCAGATGACTCCATACCCTCCAACATTTCTCTGATGAAAATAGGGACGTCCTAAGGAAAAGCAGGACATTCTGGGGTCAAATCAGGAACCGGGACAGCTTCTGTAAATCTGGGACTGTCCCTGGAAAAAGAGACACTTGGAGGATCTGGAGTCTTCCATCATTAACTGGTATGCTTTCGACAGCAGGGGGAACACAGTACCCAAGGATGCTCATCTATCATGCCCTGTTGCCCCAGGACCAGGATGCACATGAGATGCACATGACCATCAAGAGACAAAAACTGCCCTTACTAACAGCCTAATGGTAAAGCACATGTGGGAAGGGGGCAAAAACGGCTGTCCAGTGCCAGTTACCTGGCTGCTGGACTATTTCCTTGCTTGCTTCCCATGCCTGCTGGTGCAGCTTGTTCTTGTCCTGCTCTGTTTTGATGTAGCCCACCTCCTGCTCTCAGACTTCTACCTCCATCTTGGATCTTTTGCCCGCAATATGAATTTCACAACAGCCTGCTTCCTCTGCCATTACTAACCAAGAGCTGCTGCCATTTCTTGGAGCCATATTCCACAAAGGTCCAGAAACCAAGCACTTGATCCTTTGTGATTAGTTATCAATGCTTTGATTTTTACAGCTCTTCCCAGGTGGCTCATAAGACTTCTTATAAACTGGAGATTGCATTATTTGAGTTGGGGGTTGGGGAATAACATACATTGAAAGTAAAGTTCACCTAGAAAATGAAGGTGGAAGTCAGCAGTGTAAAATCCCAAAGAGAGAGATTCTCTCTCTCAAGTGGATAATTATTCTTGGCATGCTGTTATAGCCTTTTTGCACGTTCTGTGATTTTCAAATTGTTTGAATGGTTGCTCCCATACAGACAGAACACCTTAGGTTGCTATTAGAGCAGTTTTTCAGAGGAAATAAAACACAACACCCTTTCTTTTCAAGTGTCAACATTTCTAAGTGGTCAATTGTGTTCTTTTAATTGCCACTGTACAAAGAAAAGGAAAATGGGTGTCTTCTGACCAGTCAAATATCAAGCAAATAATGGGGCTGGGACACTGATCAAAACTGGCTGCACTGTAGATGTTCAACGTTGCCTTTCCCTGAAACTGCAGCTTTCAATGTGCTTAGCCTTGCTTAACCATGCATTGAATATGATCTCATATTCCCTTTTTACATTAATTATGGAGTTCCTGTAGCTGCAGTGCAGATAATGGCAAATTGGAAATGGTCAGAGAAGAAGCCACAGTCTGTATGGTATGCGCACACATAAGGTAACTTCTGGTTTATCACTGCACCTTTTTCACATCTAATAATGATTGGTATAAGCTCAAGATTTTCTTTACTTAATTCAGATACAGCATAAACATTCCAGCTGTGGTTTTTTTTTATATATAGTGTGTTTTCAGGGGACAGCCCAAGACATTTTGCTGCCTGAGGCAGAAGATAAGTTGGCACTTCTCCTTTCCATCACCTGAAAGCCAGCCAGACTGGCAACTGAATCTTGGTTCAGTGTTGGACAGAATCCTATGGTGCACCTGAGGTGAGCAGGAGAGCTTACAAAGTGCATAGAGGATGCAGCTCCAACAGTTTATTGTTACTGTGCACGTCTCAGCATTTGCCACCCGAGGTAGCTGCTTCAATCTGCCTAATGGTGGGGTCTGGCTATGTGTAAACATGCAAAGTAAAACGCCAATAGTTCAACTCTGATTAAGCACATGGAGAAATTGGCTTCTGTACATAGAAGGGAGGGCAACCTATGTTGCCCCCTGCCTCTGGTAGCAAAATTTCTTGGACTAACCCACCCACCCACCCACCCACACGGGTATGTGTGTGGTTATCTTGTGTTTAGTGTGACATACATGGGGACACTGTTATCCTGTGAGAGGTTAGATAGCTAATTGGATTTTTTAAAAAATAGTTGTATTTTATGCTATTGTAATAAAGCTTGATTCATTTTTATATAACAATATTTATATGCTGCTGAATAATGTCCAAGGTGACCCAGTGAACTGACAAGGGATTTGAGCTCAACTCTCCCTGTCTAAAGCAAATATCCTTCATCTCATACACCACATAGCTTTCAAACTTCCTCAGAGAATCCTCTCCACAGCTGTTTGCCTGTTTGGGAACCTTCTGAGAATCACCTCCCCCCACATTTGGGGGTGTGAGAGGTGCACCTGAAGGTTGACTCTAGGGCTCAGTATTCACCATACCTTTAAAGATCATCCAAAGTACATTCATTCTCTCAAAGTGCTGTGGTTTGTTAAGGGTTGCCGGGAACCGTTACGTATGTGAGGGGTAAACTGCAGCATCCAGAATTCTCTGAGAGAAAGAATGTGCTTCGTCTGTAGGGCCTCTGTTGCCTTATGCAAACTGAATGTGACGTACACACAAAATGCCACCGAAGCAGAGGAGAATTGGAAAGTGGCATTTAAAGAGTATTTGGGGGAAACGTATCTGAGATTATGGATCTTCTCACTGAGATCCACATGCCAAGCTCTGCAGGACACCCAGAGTTTATTTATTTTTTAAAAAATTATATACCCTTTGATTCTTTTTTTTAAAAAAACCAAACACCTTCAAAGGGTTCCTGGGAATACAGTAGGAAAACTATGGTCCTACACCACTACAAAAACAGTATTTATACCATTTTCATGTTATTTTGAATGTTTTTGTAGTATTTAACATTACTGTCATAGCATGGGTTTATTAAAAGAGCATTAGGTTGTTGTTTGGCTTCCCTACGCCACCATAAACATTTGTTGTGCAGAGAAACCTCTACTGGGTTCTCATTGTTCTTGAACAGAACACATTCTGGCTTGTCTCCCAACAGAAGGATACGAACATTTTTCATGGAATGAGGGTAGCAACCCTCTTTTGAAGTGATGAACTTCTGTTTGAAGTCTATCCTGGTCTTGCTATGTACAGCATGGAAGAAATCTTTGTACACAAAAGCTGTAGATTATGTACATTCTCAACAGAGAAGAAACTAACCCAAATGTAGCACAGCCAAAACCAGAAAGGGTCTGCTAAACGCACAGCAGAATGAGCTGATAGAAGGGACTGTACCACTTTCTCCACTTGTAGAGTCTGATACCACTTGAAAACAAACGAAATACAAACAAAACAGCTCTCTATAAACAAGCGCATGGACTAACACTTTCCTTGTTGTGCTTGTTTTCTGTTTAGTTGAGAGTTTTAATGTAGAGAAGCATTCAAAAATGTGATCCTTCTCTCACAGATTGAAGTGGTGCAGTCCAGGTTGCGGGTTTGAGCCCCACGATGCATTGCAGGGGGTTGGACTGGATGACCCTTGTGGTCCATTCCAACTCTACACTTCTTTGATCCTATGACCACCTTGGGTGGCAGGATCCACAGGGGCAGCAGATAGTAGGCGCTGCTAGTCTCTTTTCAGCTTTGTTCCCAACGTAGATCTTTATATCCCTCCCTTGTTCCTGATGCAGATCTTCACTCACCCCTAGCAGGGCGGAGGCACTGTTTTGTGGTTTACCTCAGGTGCCAAAATGTCTTGGGTCAGCCCTACTTGGAAGAGCACATTGCCTCTGTCTCCTTCAGCAGATTTATGCCCCCAACTTTAGGCTCTCTCTTTTTTTTGTCTCAGATCTTGCCACATTTGTCACTCAGCGAAAATAAAAATGTAAATTATCTTCTTTAGTGAGCTATTTTGACAAAGGGCAATCAAGCTCGACACAGGATTCCCATCTACCAATTGATCCAAGATTATACGTCTTGACAAACTTTCTTGGTAGCAAATGGATTTGGCTTTCCAAATGCTGAAGAGAACTGGCTAGGCTGGCCTCCTACCCCATCTGGTATATAATGGAGTGTTCTAGAACAGACTTGAATGGGATGTACTACTGGACAGAAGCAAAACAATCCACACCCCTTTAGCTCCTCCTGGGAACAAAACCCAAGGCGACAACTTGAAAACAAGAAAAGTAGAAACCTATCAAGATGCTGGGGGAATGTGTAGAACAGAATTAAACATAATATTTGATCCCTGCTAGAGGCAAGCAAATTGGGGTGGAGGCAGGCAGAGCAGTTGCCCAGAATTAATTTACTTTCTTTTGGGGGCAAAGCCTTGAAACTCCTCCAGATGTTTTGGACAACAGTTCCCATGAAACCCACTCAGTGGGCACACAGGGGCTGATGGGAATTGCAGTTCCAAACATCTGGAAGGCACCATGCTGCTTTTTCTGGACAAATTTTGTAACCCAGAGTGTTGTCTTTTCTATCCTGAAATGAACTAAAAAAGAAAAATGACATCAATAACATCAAAATGTTGGAAACCTAAAACTGAGAGCAGGTGTTTGCATGTGTGTGTGTGTGTGTGTGTGTGTGTGTGTGTGTGTGTGTTATAGATTAACATTTTGAGGTAGTTGGATCATTGCAGTCCTATATTTGGGAGGCAGTAAGTGGAATCCTTATTTTCCTGAATTTGTTGAAACTCTTATACTGTGTTGATTATTTTATTTAAAAGATTTATAAACTGCAACTCACCTCCTAAGGTAGCTTGCATACAATATTAAAATGTAAAGCTAATTACAAAAGCCATCATACCGTGCTAAAAAATATAAAAAGTCATAAAACCAGCCATAACACAGAGGCTAATAAAACCAGCTTAATAAAACAAATTCAAAACCATTCTCACCATCTGCTGACTCATTCACTGGGAGGTACAAAAGAAAAAACCGAAAACTGAAATAAGAGGCAGAGGATTTTATTACTAACATTTTACCTCCATAGTCTGTTATTCAACCTGGCCATTGCTATATGATTTCATTTCTACAGCAGAGACCCTGATAATTCTTTTTGCACGGAACAGTTAACTATAAAACGACATTAAAATACTGTTTTCTGATGACACAATTACTGTTACTTTTGGGAGGTCCTTAAATTTCTTGCCAGTTTGTATATACCCTGTGCTGTTTGAACAGATTTTTGTTTCCCCTTTAAAAAAACAAACAAACTGAAAACCAACCTTGTTGGGCAGGGACACGTTAATATAAAATAGACGTGACTTTAATCCTTTTCTTTCCAAATAAAATTTCAAAAAAAAATGTGCCAAAATTACTTAAAATCTAATCCATACACTGCCTTGGTGCTGCTTCTCAGGTCTCATGCCACATCAACAACATTTTAACTCAGAAACCACACCTAGCAGGTACATGCCATTGCTTTCCATGTCGCACCGGCAATCTTTGAATCAAAGAACCATCTCGTTTTGGGAACTGTGTGCGCTGCTTTTGTTTCTCTAACTATTAGAGTTTTAGTTGAGATGATGCTCAGCACACCTTCCTCCACTTATTATTATTATTATTATTATTATTATTATTATTATTATTATTATTATTTGCAGAGAAGATAAATTAACACAACATATCCAAGTTGGTAGCTGTGTGTAGGTAGCAGTACAATCTAATATTTGAGGAACTTAAATATGATCAACTGTTGCCTCCCCACCCTTGCCCATCTTCAGCTGGGAAACAAATATGGAATGATAAAAGGAGGTTGACCTTTTATTTGGTCTTGTCGCTTTGTGAAACCACGAGTCAATATGTGTTTCTTCTTAGGCTGAGTCAGATTAACAGTGGGAAGGGGCTAAACTGTCGTGTAATCACCAAATCAAGCTACAGTGGTACCTCGGGTTACATACGCTTCAGGTTACATACGCTTCAGGTTACAGACTCCGCTAACCAAGAAATAGTGCTTCAGGTTAAGAATTTTGCTTCAGGATGAGAACAGAAATTGTGCTCCGGCGGTGCGGCAGCAGCAGGAGGCCCCATTAGTTAAAGTGGTGCTTCAGGTTAAGAACAGTTTCAGGTTAAGTACAGACCTCCGGAATGAATTAAGTACTTAACCCGAGGTACCACTGTATAGTTTTGATTCATATCCATTTTTGAAGTTAATATGCTTTAAGAACAGCTTTGTAAGAGGAAAAGGTGGCCACCCTGTGCAATATTTACTAGACTTCTGGGGGCTGCCAGAGAAGGGGCGGAGAGTTCTGCCTCTTCTGCCACAGCCTACTGAACTTCCATAATGGTGCAAGAGGACACAAAAAGCGCTCAATCAGTGGCGGAGCTTCATGCTCTGGCACCGGGGGGAGGGCGGAGAGCAGGCGGGGGCAGGGCTGGCGCGTGTCCCGGGGGTGTGGCACACCGCCCACAGGGGCGCGGCAGGCACCCTGGGGTGTGGCATGCCACCTGCGCGGGCATGGTGCCCATCGCAGGCAAAAACTCTCCCTCTTTAGGTTCTATAGACCTTTAAAACAAACTAACAAAAAAAACCACTAACGCTTATAGGTTTTGCTCATAAATGAGTCATATCAACAGAAACCAATCATCAAAATAACAAATGAAGACTTTTGCCATAACTTTTAACGATTGTGCACAGGCCGGAACCGACATAGTGACATATTCAAAAGTCACAACTTCAAAATGTGACACAATGATTTTCAGCTGAATCAATTAATAGACTTTTAAATGGAATGTCACTCTGTTCTCTGCAAATTGCTGTAAGTCAGAATGATAAAACTCATTTCAATGCCATTGTTCCCTCTATAAGATAACCAGTTAAAAGAGTTACTCATTGGAATTAGGAAGGCTGAACAATGCCCTCAGATGTACTCAAAGTAAAGAAGGCGGTGACATTTTTCGTAAAACGTTGAAAGAAGTAGCAATAAGGAACTTAAGTTCTGGTAATCAAATGTGCTTTATGTTTGAGAGTATTAAACAAATAATAATAATGTTTTTTCAAGGAATGCCTTCCCCTCTTTCTGCCTACCCATGCCATTGGTCAGTGGATGGGGAGGTCTGCCTCATCCCACCACTGGGGTAAGTGCATGATATACGGCCTTCTCTGTGGTGGCACTGTGACTCTGAAACAGCTTACCCTGGCACTGTTATTGGTATTCCAGTGCCAGACTATGACCCACCTGTTCACTTGGGCATTATTGAGCAGTTAGTCACTGCTGGACTAACCTGCTGGACTAATCTGCTCTGACCACCTGAAGTTGCTCTGTCCATCAATATATCTGATAGTCTGCTTCAAAGCCTTTTAAGCAAACTCAGCCCCAAAACTCTTTACATATAAAAGTCTAATCTCCGCACTATGGATGAAACAAACTGCTTTCAAGAGTGATTCCTCATTTCTTCAAAGGCTGTCCTAAGAGAAACCAGAAATGGTTTCAAGCCAACGTTTACCATCATTTTATAAGCCACTGTTTGCATTGCTGTTATTGCCAGTTCAGTTCTGCATAGATCAACAGGGACATTTCTGAATAATGTGTAGATTTAAACATCTCCACCTCATGTCCTACTTGACTAAATCACAGGTTGCTCAGGGCATAGAGGGGTGTGAGCAGGAAGTGTAATACAGTCTAGTCAAGCAAACATCTGAACCACATCAAACCTCTTGCTCCCTCCAATAAGCATTGAATATTTAAAGCTGCAACAAGCGAATATTCAGGCAACATCCTGAAAACGTATTTCCAATCAGAGTTCCTACTTCTTATCTATTTTATGCTCTTTAACCCTGGATCCATTTTTGGATTAACCTCAACATTTTTACAGTTGTGCCCCGCTAGACGAATGCCTCGCGAGACGGAAAACTCGCTAGATGAAAGAGTTTTCTGTTTTGGAGGTGCTTCGCAAAACGAATTTCCTATGGGCTTGCTTTGCAAGACGACAATGTCTTGCGAGTTCCTGCTGGTTTTTTTTCCTTTCCCCCCCTTTTTCTAAGCCGCTAAGCCGCTTATCAGCTGATCCGATCAGCAGATAAGCCGCTAAAAGCCGCTAATAGCGCTAATCTGCTAATCCTTCAATGGGCTTGCTTCGCAAGACGAAAAAACCGCTAGACGAAGAGACTCACAGAACAGATTCTTTTCGTCTTGCGAGGCACCACTGTAGTTGTTGCTAGTCACACAGATCTGAACTCAACAAATTCTAGAAGACAGGATTCTTCCCTGGAAATAATTATTTACTACTACAGCCCAGTCTTAAAAAGCAGTGGTCTGTTTCTATGTTAAGCAATGCTCATAGTTTTGATCCATTTTCCTGACAGTTCCAGCATATGCCAGGGTGCAGTATTGAAGTTCACAGTCCCTGTCTTCATTCCATCAAGTGAGGACACTCACTAACATTTCACAGATAGAAAAGGGGTCTGGCTTGTAATGGAGATCGCTGCCTGATCATGACCCCATTACACACTCGAGTGGGGAGGGGTATTATTCTTCCTTTATTCTTATTCTGTTATTCCACAGTACCTTGTCCTTTACCAGTTCAAAAGCTGAGATAGGATGTGTTCTTTCGGTAAAATATATATTGAGGTGAGAGGAGGAACGTGACACAAATGGGACTGGCAAAGAAAGAAAGAAAGAAAGAAAGAAAGAAAGAAAGAAAGAAAGATTGCAATGTGGAATGTTTCTGCCCTCCGCTAGGATATTGTTTCATTGTCTCTTCCACCCATCCTTCCACACACACCATGCAACAAACAGAATTCTGCAGGCACTGAGCATGCTCAGTTCTCATGTTTCAGGGGTCCCCCCTTATTTTCACCCCTCCTGAATTTTTTGTACTTCCGCAAACCTTGGGGTTCCACCATGCTTGCTGATACTTTACCTCTAGTTCATGGGTGATGTTGTTTGGGCTGTATAAGGACCCACACTTGAAGAATCAAGTTAGGGCTCCTCCAGATGACCAATTTATTGAGCATTCATCTTATCTGTGCAAACAAAGCTCACACAGTGTTTAGGCGCTGCCTTGCCTTTACTGAACGTTTGTTCTGATTTGTTTGCGGGGCAGTTATAATGGAATGAGCATTCATCCTGATTTGCTTGCAGAGTGTTTATATGTGCCTGATTAATCATTTGTTCACTCCTCACTTTTCAAGTTTAAGTTTATTTCAAGTTTAAGTTTATTTGTTGCACTAGGGCAACAGACCACTTCAATCCACTTTAATTGAGCAAACCTGAAGCTCCAGCATGCACTTGAATTATTATTATTATTAAATTTATATACCACCCTTCATCTGTAGATCTCAGGACAGTTCACAACATAAAATCACAATATAAGAAACACAAATACATAATAAAAAGAAGAACAAAACCAAACCAATAACACCCCCCATACACATTCAAAAGGGCATCATACGTCAATCAGCCAGAGGCCTGGTGGAAGAGGAACATTTCCCCTCCCACAAAATGCTGTCAGTTTGGAGGGACCCTTAATTGCACTTATATTCTATCTTTCCTCCTAAGGATCCAAGGGAATGTATGTGGGAGCTGTTTCAGTTTATCCTGACAACTATCTTCATGAGGAAAGTCAAACTGAATGATGGTGACATGCCCAAGGTCACCGAGACAGCTTCACGGGTGTTTGAAGCAAATCTTCCTGCTTCAAATCCGATGCACTTATCAAGTCCAAAATTCCACAGCTCAGTGGTACAGAACAAGACTTGGGTGCACACAGTCCTAGTGCAATCAACGCCTAGTGTCTTCAAAGGGTATCGGGAGGGCTGGTGTGTAGGGGACCTGCTTAAAACCTTGGAGACCTGATGCCAGACAGAGTAGATATTACCAGGCTGGATTAAACAATGATCTGACTCAGTGTAAGGCAGAGTTCCACATTCTGTGTAACCAACTACTACTCCCACACTCACTCTCAAGATGCCTAAATCTTCCCCGGAGGACGAATATGCCTAAGAATTGAACCCAGGACATGTCACAATCAAGGTAAAAGTCATGTTGCCAACTCTGCGAGCTTATTTCTAACTGTTGTGAAACTTACCCAATGTATAAAGTGCTTTGCAATTTTTAGATGGGAGAAATCTCTTTTTCATTCCAGTAAATTTTGACTGGGGTCAAAGTACCCCCCCCCCCAAATTGATCAAGCAATACAGTATACCATGTTCTTCACATTTTAAAACACAACACCTAAATAAAAACAATTAATTCCAAACTCAATTATTTAAGAAATAGTCTCTCTCCTATAACTGAGCTGCCCCAAACCTACCCATATAGTAAGCCATTTCCTAACAAATCCCCTTAAAGGTAAAGGTAAAGGTACCCCTGCCCGAACGGGCCAGTCTTGACAGACTCTGGGACAGACAAATCCCCTTACAAATACACAAAGACCAGCCTACATCATGTTAACGCTTTTGAACAATGCTATCTGAATGACCCACAAAGCAGTTCAGCAAAGTCTGTGGATTAGATGCTGTTTCTGTTCCACACCTTCTGAAAGTTTTAGCTTTATAACAAATCAAGAAACGGTTCGTCTAATGAGCAACATCAGTATTAGAGAAGCAAGCAATTACTATACCCTTTCGGAATTGCTCCCAGCCATAGTGTAATTCACATCGCATATTTGCGTCCTCTGTTCAAGCCATCTCTACACGCACTGACAGCCCATCGAGCTCCTGCTCAGCCTCTAACAAAACACCACAATTGCATTAATGCCTATGAACAGTGTGCAGTGGGTCAGCACACTTCCAAAGCCTCTGCTTTAGGGCAGAACAATTTCAGCTTCAACCTAGTTCATCTGTACACATTCCACCAAGTGTAGTTTGGCTGCACAAACAATCTACAACACAGGCTTTAAAAGAGAGATATGCCGGCAACTGAGGCTTTCTGAGTATGCAACATGATCTGTCCCATGAAAGCTGGCATAAAAGCTTTTCTTTGGGGGTCAAAATATGCACACAAACCCTTTTCACATTTCTTGTGCATGGCTCAGTGTTCTGCACAGCTACTGAGAAACCTGGGTTAATGCCTTAAGAAAAGTATACTTTTATGAAGTACACTGGGTTAATGTATTAAGAAAAGTATACTTTTATATTTTCAAGTATACTTTTAAGAAGTATGCTTGAAAACCAACAGCCTAAACTTAAATATAGCGAAAATAAGTAATGCTGAAACAGTACCACTCTGTATTTTAGTCCTATGTTTTTAAGTTCAAAATATGTTCTTTGCTTCAGCCGTTAAAACAAATTCCCTCTGCCTTCTTGACAGTGCATGGATTAAAGAAATTATTTCTCTCCTTGCTGGATCAGCCAAGCTTTGTGTTTCCAACAAAAGTCTGCCAAGTGCCTCTGCAAGTTCACTAGAAGGGCATAAAGGTTAAGGTCACCTCCTGCTGATTATTCTCAGCATCCAAACCAAGAACCATACTGCCTCTTAAGAATGGAGATGCCACTTGGCTCTCCTGGCTAATAGCCAGTATCAACAGACCTAAACTGCATGGGTCCGTGTACTCTTTTTAAAAGCTACACACGCTAGTGAATGCAACGATTTTGCCACAATGCATTCCAAGCAACGGGGACCCAATGAACAATATATTCAAGAACGCAGGTGGCACCAGCCACAACTGGCTAGAAAAGACTTGGGATGTTGCAACTGTAGCTCTGAACTTCAGCTAAGCCTGATTGTTGCAAACTGGGTTTCGATCATGGACAACAGTCCTCCTTTCAGTGTTCTGGCTTGCCCTCCAGGAGCCCTGCACCAATAGTTACACACACAGTGGTACCTCAGGTTAAGAACTTAATTCGTTCTGGAGGTCCATTCTTAACCTGAAACTGTTCTTAACCTGAGACACCACTTTAGCTAATAGGGCCTCCCGCTGCTACTGTGCGATTTCTGTTCTCATCCTGAAGCAAAGTTCTGAACCCGAGATACTATTTCTGGGTTAGTGGAGTCTGTAACCTGAAGCGTCTGCAACCTGAAGCATCTGTAACCCGAGGTACCACTGTATTCCAATTGTCTCTAGGAACAGTTCCAGTTTCTGTCTCTTCCTGGTGTCTCATGGCCCCTATTTTGCCTTCTGGGATAACACTCAAAGGGTTGTATTAGAAAGTGCATGTGCGAAAGATGTACCCTCTTCCTCAGGTCTTCCTGAAAGTTAAAAATCTGCCTGGGGGGGTGCATCTTGACTCCGTGGATGTACATGGAAGGGCACACACGTCTCCACACTGCTTCCATTCTGTCCTCCTCCCCCCCCCAAAAAAAACACATCTTCTTTCTAGCTGGTGTATGTTGCTGAGTGGGTTTGGATTAAAGCTGTTCTATTAAAAGTACAACCTGACCTATTGTAAGGTTGAACGCTTGGTTACACATTCTTAGGAAACGGTTGCAGCCCTCAGCACACCCTGCTGCAAGTCGGGCTATTGCACCCAGGAAATGAGCACAATCAATGTCTAGCAGGCAGAGAAAAACCTTAGCATGGGAACTAACAGGCATTACTAATGCGTACACATCCTTATTTTCTTCGGTCAGGTTTTGGAGGGTATGTTGCTATAATACAACCTGAAACACAGTCTCCTGAAGTTGAAGGATCAGGACAGGGGAGGAAACAGTTTGTGAAAACTCCACCCCCAGGGAGGTGCCCCTGTCTGTTTGTGCAACTGATGCAGGGAACTCTGTATTGACTTTCACAAGCTCTGCTGCCCCTTGTGTTATTGTCGCCAGCTGTTCTGCACCGTAAATTAATCTGTGGGTAATCCAGCAACTAAAGCTGCTTTTGAAAATATGCTTACAAAAATTATTTCAGATACAATAAGATCACATATCATGATTTATCTGAGCTGATACTGTCCCTCCACCCCAGCTTAAATGCAGTGTGTGTATATCTGTGTATTGATGCGTGTGTGTGTGTGTGTGTGTGTGTGTGTGCATATTATATACATACAGAGATATATACATGCACAAAAAACCACCTAACCACACACACTCACCCACACATATGTATGCATGAGTACCCATCCAAGTTCATTGGCATTTAAACAAGGCTGTGCAAGACAATATGGTTGCATTATTCCTTCCGAATTATTTTCATCGCCACAATTCATCATGGAAATACTGCTGACCTTCAGGAGGAATTTATTCTCCTTTTACCAGCAATACCTGAGGAATAACAACCTTCACTAGAGCGATTGATTTTTGCAACTATTGCTGTTCTACAGGAAAATCCATTATATCCCTCCACGATCCCTCCCCAATTAATTGCTCAAATACTGCATAATGTGGTTTACAGGATTGTGACCTAATCTTGCGAACTAATGTTCCGACGAGAAATCCTGTCCACCTAAGCACCACCTCTGAGGTCATAGGATAAATTGCACCGCATGTTTTCAGGATTTTTTATTTGATTTCGTATCTGCAGCATCAGCACTTTTAGTTCCCTTTCCAATAACATATGTTTCAATTCAGCCAGGTATGGCCGTTTGATATATTAAGACCTTGCTAGAATTTACCCGGTAAAATGTCACAAAATGAAAAGTATTATAAAATAATATTCACCCAAGCTATTCTAGGCCTCTTGACACAAAACAGCCCATTTTTTAATTCTTCCAGAATCCCTTTATGCAGCATCCTGAACACACCATTTCGATCACAGTGGAAAGCGATCTTGCATCATTCAGCTTACAGATGAAACTGAACACAGTCAACAAAATTAAGCCACTAGAGACATGTGAACATTTATCTGCAAATAGATAACTGCCCTGAATGTTAAAAGTTCTACTCCTGCTAACTAAAACAAAGCAAAACACACATTATTAGCTTACGAGTACGTATAAATCAAAAGTCACTCCTGTTACAGCATCCGCAAAGGCTTACTTGGTCCAGGAAGCATTCTCCCTCTTCCACTGCCATTTTCTGTGGCCAAATATGAAATATGATGACTCAATTAGTTAACACTTTGGACACTGCATTACAGCTAAAAATAGCCACCAAGCAGGAAGTGCCGATTTTTTTTTACAAAGCAACTAAGCTTGGTCACTTGTTAGACTTCCTTAACTATTTTTAAACTGCAGAAAGACAAGCAAGAGGATTGGAAGGCTAGCAAAGGAGAGTTATCCTGGGATTCCTGGCTGCTGTGCCACAGTTGTAATCTCCAGCCATTCCCTGAATGTGTAACCGTGATATGTAGAATACCAAAAATAGCCACCAAATCAGCTGGTTAGAAGAACACTGTTGGTAGGTTGGAATCCTTCCTGAAACAAGCATTTGTGATTCTGCTTATCAGCTGCTTCCTTCTGAAAAGGAGACTGGTTTGGCCTGTTTTTCAGGGGCAACAAAATCAGGGATTTTCCACTCACCCTTTTCAAGCACCAGAGAATACTGCTCTTTTTCTTATGTGAATGCTTAAACAAACAACCAAACAACCCGCTAACCAGCTGCTTATTTATTTATTCTTATTTAACATATTTTGCATGTTATTTAATTGTAAATAAAACCTCTAAGCAATTTACAAACAAACACACACAAAGATAATAAAGGTCAAGGTTAAGCAATTTCATATATATGTTCATCTCTTATTATATGTGTGCTAAAAATATGCATTGCAAAGTAAAATTGCAGATTAAATTGCATGCCAACTTTACATTCTGGGTAGCTTTGCTTCAACAACAACAAAAAATTAACAGGTGCCAAAAAGAGAACAGCAAAGATGTGTGCCTGTCTAAAGTCAATGAGAAGGAGTTCCAGAGCAGGAGCTGCCAAACTAAAGGATTCAGTGTCTATCAAAACCAAAGCATACACAAAATGCCAACAAGCCTAAAGCAGTCAGTCGCATTTCTGCTTTGGAGAGCCATGCAAAGAAAACCCACAGCTGTTACCAACTGCTGGGTTAACACCTAAGTTTCTCCTTTGGGGAAGGACCCTACCTGCGCACCCAGTATGCAGACGGCCCCAGCCTCAGTCCCCAGCATCTTCAGGTAGAACTGGGAATTTGCCCCACCTGAAACCCTGGAGAGCTGCTGCCAGTCAGTATAGACAGCAGTGGTCTAACTCAGTAGAAAGCAATGCCCTATGTCCCCAAATTTCATGGACCAGGGCCTCTTGCAGAAATTCTTCAGGTGCCTTTTGCCTTCCTCTGTCATTGTATAAGAGATGTAATTAGAAATTATAGTAGGAGGCAGCTGCTAACAGGGAAGCCCTCTTCCTCTGTCATGGCCAAGTCATTTAAAAACAGCTTTGTCCTCCCTGTCAGTTGCTCCAAAGTTTACGCATGGTCTCTGGCAGCTGTTGAGGTGGCATTACAATAATAATTCCCAGGAGCGTTTTCATTCTAGCAGGGGGAGAAGCTGCGCAGAAAAGCCTGCACTACTACTTTTCCATCCTTATTTACTATTGTACTTCTTCTTCCTTATTTACTATACCTGACTCGTTCCACCCACTGTTATGTTGAACCTCGCATTAATTGGGACAATTTATGATTTCTTTAGGTCGGGATGGAATGAAACGTGACAGCGTACATACATAAATTAGAGCACAGAGAGAATCAGACAATAAAAGGGGGGTGGGGAAAGAAATGTTCTCTTTATTATGCTGCTGGTGGTTTCCAGAGATGCCATTTGAAGAGGGAATAGAGAGTGTGGAGAAGCCACCTTCCCCTCATTTTTAAGGAGCATCTATACTTCTAGGAGTCTACTGTAAGTGATGAAATGGGGCGATGCGCCGCTCACTGCGATATGCATTCAAGGCACAAATGCTCTTAGTTTTTTTTTTTTTTTTAATGATACTTCACCTCCGTTGATGACATTCGCATGGTTATTATGACTGATTTAAGATGACCATGGCAAACGTTCTTAGAATACACTGGTCAAGGGGTTAGGGACCTGTTTTTCAGGCTGTGGGCTTCATTCCTTGCTGGGCAACTTCATGCCAGTGGTGGAAAGGGCCAGAAAAACATGCAGGCAGAGCAATGGATGCAAACTTTTACCTACGTGCAGTATGCTAATTCCCCATATAGATCCTCCTTCATCCCTAAGCTGTGACCATGGTTTCAGAAGGTCTCTACGATACAGTTGACTCATCATTTCTGTTGCTGTTTTAAAGCAGAGTTGCAGGGACACAACATGAACAGTGGCTGCTCACTATGTTTGGAAAACAAGGCAGGCAACAGCAGCTGGAAACATTGCGATGCATTTTTGGAAAATAGATATTATGAAGTCAAAGGCATGTCAAGTTGTCATTAGGCGGCACTGTTACCGGTAACTGTAAGTGGTCTTGTGCTATATCACCATATTGATACAGGGAAAATTGTATCCAATTTGATGTGACAGACTTTTGGAATTTCGGTAAAATGCATTGACTGAAACTTCTTTTATATCAAAACCTACAATTTCAATCTAAAATACAGACCCAGTGAAATCTTAGTACTTTGGGAATTCCTGAGAAGCTGTGAGGCTTGACAGTTCTTCTTCCTGACAAATTTGGGGAAGGTTTTACCTGCTGCTATCACAAAAGGCCCACCATGTCTATGCATTATTTTTTGATAATATCAAGGTTTCCTTCAGTGCATATTGGGGACGGAGAGTGGTGGCGGCCTCAGTGTTATGATAGTCAAATTCTACCTCAAAACTGGGCTCCCTTGAATTGCTCTCCTAGTAGGAAGGAAAGTGGAAACCAACTAATTTGGAAGTACTCATAAACCAACTCACAAATAGTGGTTGGACATGATAGTGAAGCAGCTGCCACATGTGGGTTTAAAAAATAAATAAATATCCTAGATGTGATCACGTGGGTTTGCAATTCCATTGCTTTGGCGCTGTCACCAACTCTCCCTCAATCCTTAATTATGACTTTGCCTCCAAGTTGTATTCTTGGATTCTTTTGATCTCTGCAGAAGCAGAGCTATAAGGTCATGAGATAATTAGAAACCTCACAATCAGCTCTACATCTCAAACGATGCTCAATTTTGTCATAACAACGGGGAATCATTACTCAAATGGCAACCATTACTCAAACAGTCTAGCTCATTTGTGCCTGTGACTGCATTTCTTCAAACCCTTGAGGAGGGAATTAAAGAGTGCTCCAAGGCTTATGAACTAGGTAATCAGGAAAGCTGCATACATTATCCATTATGGAAGGGAAATAAACACCGAGAAGACTTACTTGAGAGGCTTGCAGCAACATGGGCAGAAAGCGTTCATACTGGATTTACCCGAATATAAAATCAAGGGGTACCTCGGGGGATTCATTGCTTGCTAATTTTCTATACCATCTTTTACCAACAATTTGTATATCATATTTCAAAAGGCATGAGAAGATACCAGTGCAGTTTACAGTAAAACACAGTCCAAGTCAAAGCCTTAAAATGAGCAACTGAACAGCCTCTGTCTAGCAACTCACTGTGAAATAGGGGAGTTCTCAATGCATGTGGAGCTCACACACCTGACATCTGGAAGGGGGCCAAGTTGCAACATAACTCATTAGGATGCCCAAAGCCACCATACGGCCAGGTGACCAGAGGAACATATTTCCCCCAGTGCACGGCTGCTTCCATGCTAGCCAAGTTTTTCTGGTATTGGCACCATTTGCTTGCTCATTCATGCCTGAGAATCCAGGCAAGCTTCCTCCTGAACCACTTCAATCCTACGCTTTCCCCCAAGGGCTAGTTCGTAGTGATTTTTAGAGCTTAGTAAGAAGCAGCGGGACATGGGTGGCGCTGTGGGCTAAACCACTGAGCCTAGGGTTTGCCAATCGGAAGGTCGGTGGTTCAAATCCCTGCGATGGGGTGAGCTCCCATCGCTCAGTCCCTGCTCCTGCCAACCTAGCAGTTTGAAAGCACACCAAAAAGTGCAAGTAGATAAATAGGTACTGCTCCAGCGGGAAAGTAAACAGCGTTTCCGTGCGCTGCTCTGGTTCACCAGAAGTGGCTTAGTCATGCTGGCCACATGACTCGGAAGCTGTACGCCGGCTCCTTCGGCCAATAAAGCGAGATGAGCGCCGCAACCCCAGAGTCGGCCACGACTGGACCTAACGGTCAGGGGTCCCTTTACCTTTAAGAAGCAGCAGTGCAAGCTTTCAGCATTGATTTCACACCTAGTTTTAGTGGTACAGTTAAGTAGTTGAAGACTCAAGATCTCATGTTCTTATAGGTGGGGCTGGAACTGTATGGTAATCTGTATTTTATATATATATATAGCTTATTTCAACATGTGGTATGTGAACCCTGATGCATTTGGGGCCCTGGACTTCTGCCCCAAAGTCCAGCACAACTGCCTGGTTTGGAAATGCATTTGGTGATGGTGAGTAACCCTGATCCCTCCAACAGTGGCAGGCCTCTGCTCCCATCCATGACTTGCCTGCTCACCCCTCTATCATAATCCTCAATTCAACACCCAACCACCTCATTTCTGATATAAAGCAAAAGTACCTAAGTTGTGGGAATTTGGGCTCTGAACCACTCCTATCAGGTTCACAGATGTTTTCTTTCATTGTTTGGGAGTCGGGTGAATCAATCAGCACTTTCTGCTACTACTTCCCTTTCCACATGCATTACTTCCTCAATGCTTTCAATCCTTTCCTCTCAATGCATGTAACTATTTCCTGTGCACTCCTGTGCTATATATAGATGATGATAGATAAATAGATGGATAGATAGATATCATGCAAACCAGTTACTGCACAGCAATCTGAAAAGAGTGAGCTGACAGTTTGAAACTAACCGACTTTGTGTTTTTCCACACTTCCTGGGCAGGGGAGAGGAAAAGAACCCACCCCAAGGGGCAAACACAGCTATCTTATTCAGCATAACAGAATAATGTGGGAACAAACACAAAAGAGAACACCTACTGGTATGAATGAGAAAAACCAAAAGTGCCCTTCATATGCATATTTAAATATATGTGGGAGAATGGGCTACTCCAGTCTATTCTGAATGGTGAAAAGTGGATTAACAGTTGAATAATGCTTATAGGTGGAGAAGCTCAAAGTTCCTTCAGATCAGCAGGCAACCTAGAATGCAGGAGATACCAAAATAATAAGAAACAACAAACTTGTGTGGCACGTAAGAAACTTATTAGGGCATAAGTTATTGTAGGGATCAGAGTCCACTTTGTTAGCTGCATGAAATGCCATTCTGAATTGATAGGCACATATATACACACAAGGCTGGTGGGAGGGAGGATAGAGAGAAGAGAGGTCAGAAGGAAACAGATTTTCAGCTTACTGAAGGCCTCTACTCTTTGAAGATGTCGGGAGATGTTGTGGTAAGAAAACTGCAAGCTGAGAAAATCTCTTGCATAACCAGGATCACTGGCTGAGATTCACAGGATCAGCATCTTGGAAAAGTGATCTGATACCATAATTCCTGAAAAAGCCAATTAGGAGGGAGGAATGCTGAAGCCAAATGAATTAGACAGACTATTGTCAGATAAATACTGTATTTCCTGTAGGGTTAAGGAGATGAGGGAGGAAAGGAAGGGAGGGCAGTTTAGGGCAGCACCAAGCATGTTCTTGCTCATGTTAAAAGAAAGAGAGAAAGACAGACAGACAAAAGAGTAAGGATATTCATTAATCCCTCTGAGTACCTGAGACCTTTAGCCAGAAGATACAGAATTAACAATAATTACCGTCTACCTCAAAGTATCCCCACAGAAGCAACAGTATACAAAAAAAGCCCTAAATTTATCCTGCCTCCACAGGAATATCCTTGACATTCTGGAGGCTCCACAATAAAGGCCACCGCCTGTGTGCCTGTCTGATGCAGTTCAAGGAAGCAACTGGATATTATGAAAACTATAATGTCACATAATGCTAACTCCCAGCGATAAAAATTAAAATCATTGCTAGTGCCCATGCATTATCAACTTCATCATTTTTCATTGCAGCACTACTCTGACTGAGAACCCTGAAAATCACTCAACTATGGTGGAATCTGTCTGCCACAGAAATCTTCAGCCACTCTGCGTTCCCCCTATGCTCACTATTTTCGTTAAGGTCTCGTGGACAACTTGGAGGAGCCTAAGAGCATACCCTCCAACATTTCTCTGATGAAAATAGGGACGGCCTATTCCATAATAATAATAATACCACAAGCATCTGACTGGCTTGCCTATACAGGCTGCCTTCAGATGTCTTCTAAAGGTTGTATAGTTACTTATTTCCTTGGCTTGGGGGTCACATGACTCCTTACCAGCCAACAATTCTCCGATGAAAATTGGGACATCCTAAGGAAAAGCGGGACATTCCAGGACCAAATCAGAAACCAGGGACTACGTCTGTAAATCCAGGACAGACCCTGGAAAATAGAGACACTTGGAGGATCTATTAGAAGTTTGCGAATCGCAGTTGGGGGCATCCCAGGATTTCAACACAGTTTCCAAAGGATTGCAATCTAGCTCCAGAATATCCTGGGGTCCTAAGGAAACCCTTTATTTATTATATTTATATACCCTTATTTAAGGCTACCTTCTCCCAAGCAAACCAAGCAACCACCATGTGGCTCTTTAACTTCAGTGGGTGGAGCAACTGGGACTCTGCCAGAGTAGCAGCTAGAAGTTCCTAAGAGGAGTGTGGGAATCAGTTGCCAAGAGGAGATCCTGCCACAGGGCTGCAGGGGGAAGCCCTGCACCAACAGTCCTTCTCAGCTCCACCCCCACCTCTATAACCAAAGCATTCCCCCCCCCCCTCCCAGAAAGGCTGCTGGATGAACAGAACAATAGGTGTGCTATAGCAAAGACCAAGCACTGTCTGGGGGCCATCTAGTGGTTTCTTGAACCAGCATAAAAGCAGGCAGCGATCCCTCCACACATCAATGGCTAGCGTTTCTGACATCCTGCCAGGAGCAGAGGACAGCTGGGTGACTTGCATTCCAGCCAAGGCCCACGTTTTGCCAGCAGCACACAAGTAAAACAGCCTCCTCCTCCTCCTCGGCCCCTACTGCAATGGCTGATGGCTCAGTACAAACAAAGGCACACCCTGAAGAGCTATTACTCGCTGCAGCGTTCCCTTCTGTGTACCACACAAGCTTCTGCAGCATCACCCACACATCTGGGAAAGCAAACCTCCCTCAAGCTAAATGAGCAGCTAAGAAAGGGAGAGAGAAATTAGGGGAAGGAACAGAGCTCATTGCACCCCCTTCTCCTACCTTCTCGGGGCTGAGTGGGAGCAAAGAGAGGGAGAAAAAGATAGAGAGCTACTGCCAGAGGCAGGGAGCAAGGTCGGAACTTTTGCCTGCATTCCTGCAGCAGGCTGTGACAAATTATGCTGCAGGATGCCTAGCCTTGTATGAAGTAGCTCCAAGTTCCAGAGAGCACAAAAGGCAGGGGTTTCAGAGTGCGGGGGTGGGGGTGGGGTATTTGTACAAGCTTAAATAAAGTAAAAGTGATCTTGGACTGCTTGCCAGGAAAAAGCTCATAGGCCACCGAGTGACCTTACTCGTGTGATTTCATGTCCTTCCCACAACAGCTGAAATGTATGATTCATCATTAGGAAGGTGAGGAGCTGCAGAGGAGGGGAGGGTTCCTATCCCTTTACCAGGGGTGGAGGAAGGGGGGTGCGGATCACCCCGGGTGTCACCACTGAGGGGGGTGACAAAATGCCGGGCGGCACTCACGGCGGGACCTGCAGCACGCCCGAGCCACACGCCTCTCCTGGGAGAGAAACAGTGGCTTGGGCGGGCGCAAGCTCCACACTGCCCAAACTGTCTGCCTGCTGCATCCCCCCTCAGCTGTAGGGCGGCTGAGTGGGAGGAGGCAGGCAGATTCCGGAGGCCCCACGGTGTGCCCCGCCCCTCGCCCCGCTGCTTGGCACGCCGCCCCAGGCATCCAAGTGGCTTCCTCCACTGCTGCCCTTTACAATTGTACAGGAGAGGGAATTCTGGCAGGTGTCAATTGACATGCTGGGCAGGAAAACCTTTTCAGGAGCCCTGTCCTTCTCTGCTTCCCATCAGCTTATGTTATTTATTTTTATTTTCTACATGCATATCCTGTCTTTCTTCCAAGGAGGCTCAAGACGGCGCACCTGGGTCTCTCTCTTCTGCCCCTGCAGCTCCATTTTATTTGCATGATTGGCATAATTGTGGATGCAATTGCCATTAAAAAACAACAACCTGTCCCTTGGATGCAAAGGTACATTTAATGTCATATGTACTTTGGACTAGGGTCACAACAGTTGCACCAAAAAAAGGGGGGGATAATGAAAGTGATGCTTATAGCTGTTGAATGTTTATCCTGCTCAGATGGTGCAAATCTGAGTTGGCAAACCTTGTCATTCTAGGTCTCCTGGGAAAGCATGCCAAACAAACAGCAAGACAAAACAACCATAATGTTAAATTAAAAACAAAATGGTAAATGAAAACAATATTTACTGAAATACAAATCCTAGTTTCTATATCTGTCAACGCACCATGGTTTACCATTCTTAATAGGAACAGAGTGTGGTAAAAATAATGGTAAAACATGTGAGAGATTCAATACAGAGAATCTTAAAAAGAAATTGCTGTACTAAGTCTCAGGTACCAAGAAGATCATTCCACATGCCCCAAAGGGCTTTGCGTTTGCATTTCCCAAATTGCAATGCCAAATGGCAAACCACTTTTGAAACTGAAGGGTAGTTCAAAAGCAGTTTGAACAGGGGGTTTGCTGTTCAAAGAAGAAGAAAAATCCCAGTGGACATGCCCAAACTCTAAAGTGGCTTCTTTGAATATAGTTAAATACAGTTGCATGTGCAAATGTACAAAGGGTTACTGCTAATATCTGCCATTTTCTGTTACATATAGATATGTGTGTGTGTGTGTGTGTGTCTGTGTGTATGCTCACAAGCGAGTGGCATGATCACGCATGAGTGTATTCAATGCCATCCCATACAGAAATGAGGGCTATGAGTGGCAGTAACATATGGAAGGGATGGCAGGGAAGCATCTTGTCACACAAGCTTCCGCACAAATAAGCAATTTCATGTACAATGCACATCCGTGGCCTGAAACTGCATTTATTAGGTCTATGTGTTTGAGATGGTACAAATGGCCAGCATGCACATCTGAAAGAGGAACAAGAAAAATAGGCTTGCCTTTATAATTTTTAACAGGGGCTGGTGCACAGCTAAGCATGTGCTGGGCAATATGACCAGAGATATTCAAGGACTGCAACAGTCCTGTTAAGGGTGAAAGTTGCATGTCTATATTGTTGATTAAGCATTCTTAACTTTCAGTGCAAGTGCACAGCAAGACACACACACCTGAAGCCCCCAACTTGTTTTGAAATGATATTTTTTGTTATTATGTGGCCCGCTTAAAACAACAACAACAACAACAAAACAGGCTAGGTTTGCAATTTACCAACATTTTAAATCAGGGGTAGGTAACTAGTGTCTCACCTGTTGTTAAAGGGCTCCAAATTCCATCAACCTTGGATGAGCACAGCCACCACATGGGGGTGATGGGAGCTGTAGTCCAATAATATCTGGAGGGCCACAGGTTTCCCTTCACAGTCTTAAATAATGATTTTCATTTCACAGGCACAGTCCATCATGAAAACGACGGCCCATTTTTGTTCTGTATTATTATACACTTTATCTTATTCCGTAAGTTCATTATGCAGTTTGCCCTGTTGAATATGTACTGCTGACTATGTATTATATTAATGCAATATTAAAATGTAACCTTCAAAAGATAAATAAATTCAAAAACGAAAAGTAAAAAGAAAAATGATGAGGTACGCCTCCAGGTTTCGCAAAGGTACAATGCAACAAAAGGTGTGAGCAAGCCCTGGGACCATCCGCTTTCTGGTACCTGCCTCAATAAGCTTTTAAAATGTTAGCAACAAGAAGCCAAATGAAGAGCAGGTGCACAAATGCCTCTGGGAGGGATGTATTATGCATGAGGAATCAGCCACTTCGTCACATTTTAGTTTTCACCTGCTCTTGTGGTGTGCAGCTGTGCCATGTTGGCAACGTCTGTGTGAGCACTGGGAGGACCTGGAGATTTAATGCTTCTCATCTAGTTCTTGATGTGTGCCAGTTGCAATTATTCACCAGACTTTCCCCCTTTTCATTTTGGCCAACTTTCGTGGGCCTTGGAGCTGGCTTATGCCAAAAAGCACCCAAAGAGTATGCATTTTACCCATGGAGTCTACAGCCAGGCTGCAACATCCAGACCTGTCATATATTGAAGACTGGCCCCTACATAGAAGCTGAGCACTTCCCCGATATTTTCCATTGCCTTGTAACTCCTTGTCCAGGGGTCTGCAACCTTTAAGACAAAAAGAGCCACTTGGACCCGTTTCCAAAAAAAAAAAAAAAAAACCACAACAACAACTGGGAGCCGCAAAACTCGTCATTATAAAAATAACTTTTTTGTCACTTTTTTATTATTTCTTTGTTTGACCCCTCAGAATTACTCTTCCTCATAGAAATAAATGTTAAATTAACAAGTTACCTTTTTGTGTGTGTGCGTTCACTCCCCTTCAAAACAGTGACCAGCGTACATGCCCCCTTTCAATGCAGTGACCAGCGTACATGCCCCTTGCATGGGCCCCCATGCAACGTCACAACCAGTACAGCGCCCGCCACAGTGGGGAGTGTCAGGGCGCACAATGCGCCTCCTCCCCTCGCTAGTATCCGCCCCGGAGCCGCGGCAAAGGTGTAAAAGAGCCACATGCAGCTCCGGAGCCGCGGGTTGCAGACCCCTGTCCTTGTCCATTCTTGGCTGTGAGTCCTAGAAGACCTGCTCCCTTCCCCAGAGGCCTTTTCTCGCCTGGCCTGGGAGGGATCGGACTGACACCAGCTACAAAAGCAGAGGCTGCTGAACAGAATCTTTAGGTGGTATTGTTTATGCAATTTATAGGTGGGGAGGGGGGTTTGTTGCAAAAAGGGTGTGTGTGAAAAAGAAGAAGTGAGAAGAAGGGATGGAAATGGGGATGAAGATAAAAGTGGGGGTACAAAAGGGGCTGCAGAACAGGAGGGGCTGGTGACTCCATAACTGGGCAGACGAAGAAAAGGATGCTTAGCAGTTGAAATGTGTGGGAGGGGGAAGATGAAGGAGGTTACCCACAGGGCTGTCTGTTTGCAAGGGGCTTACACAAAAGGAGGAGGAGGGGAAACATCAGCATGGGAGCAAATGCAAAAACAAGGATGCAAAGTGTAGCTGCAGAACAGAAGTGAAGTGGATTCAAAAATAGGTTTGGGAAGGTGAGAAGTGGGGTTAGTGATGGTAAGGGGTGTATGTTAAAGTGGGGAGGGGGGTTGGTGAGTGGAGTGATCAGCACTGTAGAAAACCACTAGTGTATGTACAAGCACAGATAAAACACAAAGATTAAAACAAGCCATTGATAGCTCTGCTGAACAACAACCAAACAGCTACAGTGATAGATGCTGCTAACCTGAGATTCTACTGAAATCCCGATTCTTGTGATAAGCTATTTAAATCACCGTCTATTTATAATTACTAACAAAATACCCACTGTTATGTTATTCGGTGTATGTTCAGGGAATGATGGTAAACTGCAAAGAGCCCTAGCAGGGCCAACCCAAGTCATTCCCCGCCCCCTGCCTAAATGTAAGGGCAAGATGGTGCTCCCCTCTCATTCCATGTCTAGAAGTTTATGAGACTGGTAGTTGAACTGACTTCAGGACTGGTGGTGGGTTTGTAATCTGCTCTTGGGAGCAGCAGACTAGAACTGGAACACGGAGCTATGTCCTCCAACAGCTTTCTGCCACTTCCTCTTCTGCTGCCACCCCCAGAATCTGCTGCCTGAAGCAGTGGCTTCACTTTGCCCAATGATAGGGTTGGCTTTGAGTCCTAGTGAGCTACAGTGATAACCAAAAGCCTATTTATTTACAACATCCAAATATTAAAAGCATGTTAGCAGGTGAGATTTTGATTAATCATGATTATCTTCTGTCCCCTCCCTCCCTCCTATTTGCATTTGCATTTTGAACCAGTAGTCCTTGCCAACAACACCCCCAAAAGTCGAAAAGGAGAGTGCACTTTTCAGTCTTTCAGGCTCATGGTACCCGTTGGATTGTGCCCAGAGTAAAGGAGGTTTTTGAAAAGAAAGAAAAGTCTAGAAATAAAGCATTTAAAAATAAAGTGGATTAAAAAACACACACCATTGTTTTGGTGCTCTGATCTCACTAGCCTCATAACATTGCAGAATAACATTAACTAATAACCATATAAATGTGCTGTTGTTTTGCATTTTTTGTTAACAATGATATTGTGGGGGGAATCTGCTTCTTTTGTGGTTGTGTTTTATTTAGCCCATCATGTGGCTCTATGCTTCAAAAAAGCATCAGCAGCAATTGTATATATAAAAAAGTCACTGAACTGCGAAAGAATGGATAAAGCACAGAAAAAGGACGAGTCTACTAGGATAATGGATGTGAGCAAGCCTAAGTCCTTTCCAGTTTTCATTTATTAGAATATATTGGTCACCCAATGCTAAATAACATGAAGTCCTTGTTCATAACTTTTGTGATATGATTAAAACAAGTTCTGATTCGGCCTTCTTCTGACGCAGGGCCTTTTCAGGTAACACAAATACAGGGGTTGTTGTTTTTTTAAATGAAGCTGTCCTATACAGATCAGACCACTGGTCCATCTAAGTTCAGTTTTCTCCTAGTAGTTGTGCCGCCTGGAGCTGAATGGAGTTATAGTCTAAAACATCTGGAGTCACCAGGTTGGGGAAGATGGTCTAGTCCAGTGGCATATGCTCTAACAGTAGCCCTTTGATGTAAGAATTAGAGACCCAGGGTATAGTTTTTTAATTATAAAAAGTTTCAATATTAATTGCATTTAACCTTTGGCTAGAATGCATCCATGAATGATTCACGAGCGCCTACATTTTGCGACTTCTATGCCTCCCTCCTATGATGCACTCCATCTCTCCTATCTGACCCTGAAAATGGCACAAATGGCAGGATGTTTTCTTACGTCTGTTGTGAGTTAGCACCGGCATCTCCTTGAGAGGTTCCAGGGACAGATATGGGAAAGGAATGTCAGCAGCCCACAGCTGTCCAGTGAGTTGTAAGCCGAGACTGCATGTTTTAGAACACGCCAAGGAAGTTGATACCAATGTGGGGTCATGTCTCTTCATATCCCTTGACCTACTGTAACCTTTACTGATGTATGTAGAAGAATGTTTGATGTTTTATGACTCTTTGTTGTTACTATATAAGCTTCATTCTGATCTATGGGGGTGGGATGGATGTTTGGGTGGGCGGGGGAATTTGTTAGATTTTGATGAATTTGTAATTTTTGTAGTTTTTGTTTGTATTGTTTTATTGTTTTCTGGGTTGTTTTTGTTTTTTGTTTTTATTGTTTTAAGGTTTTATTGTTCTAGGCTGCGAAAGAATAATATTAATTGCCATCAATGGAGGCCACTATGAGGCCTGGGATTGCTACCGTGGAGGGGCGAGGGAGGTATGGCGGTGGGGGCAGATGTTACAGGCGAAGGGGATCGAGATATGGATACGCTCGTACCCTTTCCAATCTGCGCCCCATCCCGAGGGACGAGGGTAGGGTGAGCAAGGATTACTCACCTCCGTCACTGGTGCTGTGCAATGCCAGGTCTATAGGCAATAAAACCGCCACCCTGCGAGATTTCTTTATCTCGCAGGGGGTCGACCTGGCTTGTGTGACGGAGACCTGGGTGCGCGAAGGGGCAACAGTTACCTTACGAGAGATGGCGCCCCCGGGTTTCTCTGTCCTCCACCAGTCGCGGACTGTGGGCCGGGGGGGAGGGGTGGCATTATTAATCCGGGAAGATTGTCCTTTCAGGGCTCTACCATCGCCATCGATCCCCGGCATCGAATGTGTTGGCCTAGTGTGGGGCTCCGAGGAGAGCTTGGCTGTCTGGCTGGTGTACCGGCCACCTAGCGCACCAGCAGCCACCCTGTCAGGCCTATTGGAGGCGGTGGCCGGCTGGGCCTTGGAGTTCCCTAACCTATTGGTATTGGGGGACTTCAACATCCATGCTGATGCCACTCCCTCCTCACAGGCTCTGGACCTGGTGTCTTCCATGGCGACACTAGGGCTCTCCCAGTTTGTTTCGGGCCCCACACATCAAGCAGGCCACACGCTGGATTTGATCTTTGGCGTCGGTATAGATGTGATCATGTCTCCTTCGACGAAGGTGCCATGGTCTGATCACTATGCTCTGAAAGCCAGGATTGACTTTCCACCCCCACCCTGCTTAGGTGGCGAGCCAATTTGGGCTCGTCCGCAGAGGCTGATGGACCCTGAGAGATTCCGCCAAGCCTTGCGGGACCTTGCTCCCCCTGGCGACTCATTGACTGAGCTTGTTGAGGGCTGGAATGCCCAGCTCCTGGCAGCCATCAATGAGATCGCACCTAAGCGCCCTCTGCGACCCCGCAGAAACCGGGCTCCCTGGTTTACCGAGGAGCTCCGGAAAATGAAGCGGGACCTCAGACGGCTAGAGCGAGTATGGCGGGGTGCCCGTGACGGAGCCTCAAGAACATCTTATAGGGCTTTTATGAAAACCTACGAGATGGCGGTGAAGGCTGCTAAGAAGTCATACTTCTCGGCCTCCATTGCATCCGCTAGCTCTCGCCCAGCGCAATTATTTAGTATAATCAGGTCTTTAACGTCCCTTGAGGGACAGCCAAATTTAAATAACAAATTGACACACGGCTGTGAGGCATTTGCGAGCTTTTTTGCGGAGAAGGTCTTGTCGCTCCGCCATGACCTCCCTGCCAATTTGGATACAATAAAGGAACTGGAGGCCCCTCGACTGTCCTCGGGTCCAGTATTGGACCACTTCGACCAGATATCCCCAGCCGATGTGGACAGACTCCTCCGAGCTGGAAAGCCCACCACCTGTCCTCTCGACCCGTGCCCGTCTTGGCTGATTAGAGCGTGTCCAGACGAGGTACGGGCCCTCCTGGGGGATATCATCAATTTGTCCCTTGGCACGGGGACATTCCCAGGGGAACTGAAGGAGGCAGTGGTGCGCCCGCTCTTAAAGAAAACATCATTAGATCCTTTAGATCTATCCAATTACCGCCCGGTTTCGAATCTTCCATTCCTGGGTAAGGTGATTGAGAGAGCGGTTGCTGAACAGCTTGGTGGGTTTCTGGATGAAACATCGGCTCTGGATCCATTCCAGTCCGGCTTCCGTGCTGGTCATGGGACCGAGACGGCTCTGGTCGCCCTAACAGATGACCTTCGTAGACAGCTGGATCGAGGTGGGTCGGGGCTGCTGATTCTTCTAGATCTATCAGCAGCTTTCGACATGGTCGATCACGAACTTCTGGACCACCGCCTTGCCGACGTGGGGATCCAGGGCACAGTCCTTCAATGGCTGCGCTCGTTTCTCTCTGGTCGGGGACAGAGGGTGGCGCTTGGGGGGGAATTGTCATCGCGCCACTCCTTGGTGTGTGGAGTACCCCAGGGTGCGATACTCTCCCCGATGCTTTTCAACATCTTTATGCGCCCCCTCGCCCAGCTTGTTCGGAGTTTTGGGCTGGGTTGTCATCAGTATGCCGATGACACCCAACTCTATCTGTTGATGGATGGCCATCCTGACTCGGCCCCAGACACACTGACCAGATGTTTGGAAGCTGTGGCTGGATGGTTACGTGGGAGCCGGTTGAAGCTAAATCCTTCGAAGACAGAGGTCCTGTGGCTGGGACGGGGCGATATGGGATTGGGGGGGCAACTCCCATCTCTTGCGGGGGTGCAATTAGTGCCAGCACCGTCCGTTAAGAGTTTGGGTGTAATCTTCGACACCTCCCTTTCCATGGAGGCGCAGATTGCAGCTATAACAAAGGCGGCATTTTTCCATCTCCGCCAAGCTAAGCAGTTGGCTCCTTACCTCTCTCGCCCTGACCTAGCCACTGTGATCCACGCGACGGTCACCTCCAGACTGGATTATTGTAACTCACTCTACGTGGGGCTGCCCTTGAGACTGACCCAGAAACTCCAGCGGGTGCAGAATGCTGCAGCGAGACTCCTTACGGGGTCTTCGCTGCGAGATCACATTCACCCGGTGCTATACCAGCTGCACTGGCTCCCGGTGGAGTACAGGATCAGGTTTAAGGTGCTGGTTTTAACCTTTAAAGCCCTATATGGCCTAGGACCCTCGTACCTACGGGACCGCCTCTCCTGGTATGCCCCCCAGAGAAACCTACGGTCTTCAAATAAAAACACCCTAAAGATCCCAGGCCTCAGAGAGGTTAGGCTGGCCTCAACTAGAGCCAGGGCTTTTTCGGCTGTGGCTCCGATCTGGTGGAACACTCTGTCACAAGAGACCAGGGCCCTGCGGGACTTGACATCCTTCCGCAGGGCCTGCAAGACAGAGCTGTTCCACCAGGCCTTTGGCTAGGGCACAGCCTGACTCCCTCCCTCGGCAATCTTCGCAGAGCTCTGGCCCAATGGTTGCTAGTGGCTTGAATTAATTAATTTTTACAATGAATGATTTTAGAATGTTGTTTATGTTGTACTTTTGTACTGTTTCATTGTTGTTAGCCGCCCTGAGCCTGGCTTCGGCTGGGGAGGGCGGGATACAAATAAAATTTATTATTATTATTATTATTATCTGTCTCTGGGCAGCCTGGAGCTGCTGAGCAACTGGTTGGCAAGGATGTCCTATTGCAACAGTTAATAATCCAGGTCCCTAACTGGATTTGCTGGTGCTTGCTGTAATTCTACTGGATCCATGTTTTATTTGAAAGGTGTTTCCTCACCTGGGTAACAGGTGAGAACAGGTGGTGTAGAAGCCAAATTCTTACACTTTCTAAAGTCTCTTCCACTAATGCCACCTCACATGCTTTTAACTGGAGGTGCTGGTGTTAAACCTGGGATTTTAATGTGTGCAAACTCTGAAACAGAACTATGGCCAGAAAACTAAAGACATCACATCATTTGAAGCTTCTACATCCTCCACACACAATGAGGAAACCATTGCCAGTTGCATATTTTTATTTGTGGCGAGTGGGAGTGCTTAGACAAGATGCTGTCAGTGGAGGCCCCCTTCACGCTGCCATTATTGCTGTTCCCATTCATTTGCCTCTCTGTGTGTGTGTCCAACTGGTACCACCTCTCTTGGAAAGAGAGAGGACAAGGCATGAAGCATTTATTGCTCCCCTGGAGAGGGCGAGTTAACAGGAAGCAGTGGTCGAGAGGCCCTAGAGATTGGCAGTGGGCCCCCTGTTGGATTGTGGGTCTTGGCAATCTCTGATGCCAGTCCAGTCCTGGAGGAAACCCCTATAGATTAATCAGCTTCAAATCTTCTTCTTCTTTGGCGATCACTCATAGCTGAGATTGTCTTCCATAAACATGGTTTTAACAGTGAGTCCGTAAGTGACGGTGGAGGCCAATTCTGGATCCACACGTCCTTCCACAATGGGGACATTGGTTTCCGGGTGGGAGTTGATCACGGTGTGGATTTGCCAAGTGTGCCTTCCTCTTAGCATGTTTCTCCCTTGCATCCTGAGTTTGAGTGTCTTCAAAGCCCATGACACCTTTGGTAAAAGTTGTTCTCCAATTGGAGCGCTTGCAGGCAAGTGTTTCCCAACACTACATTTTTTTAAATTTGCCTTGAGACAGTCTTTAAACCTCTTTTGTTGACCACCAATGCTTCAAATACTCCTGTTTACAGAGTAAAAAGCTGCATTGTCCTTAGTAAATCTGTTCCTAATTTTGACCTCTGATTTCATATGCTTCCTAGAAATTATATCATCAAAAGGAGAGTAGCTGCATCTTGCATGCATAGGAACAGTGATGCATTTAGGTCACTTTAAACGCAACACTTAACAGTCTTTCCCCACCCCCAGCCTTTAGATGTATTACTGTACTTCAAAAGGCAGTAAGCCAGCTCTGCTGCATTTGGGGGCCCTATTCCTCATTCTGCTGAATGGAGCCCTGGACATCTACCCATAAGTCCCACCCTGATGGCACTGCTGTGCATGAACACTATGGAGTGCATCTTTAATCAAAAGGTCAGTCACCACCTTGGCTATTAAATCAACAGGCTGTTGCATGTGAATGAACGGAGCATATAGACACATGGAGAATATAGACATATAGTTAAGAGCATTCAAGAGCACTGGGGTTAGGGCTCAGGAACTGATGGTTGCCATGAGGATTGTAAGCACGGCCTGGAATGTTGGTGGGGATGGGACAGATACCCCATTAGAATGGAGAGAGCCTGCTGGGCAGACTTCAGAACATACCAGGTCTATCTAGCTCTGTGCAATTTACACGGAACAATAGCTCTCCATCTTTTCAAATAGGGTCTTTCCCAGTCCTACCTGGAGATGCCAAGGATTGAACCCAGTACGTCTGTGTGGAAAGCATTGGCTCTATGGCCGCTCCTCTAAATTCAGGAGCACAGCATGCAAAAATCTTAGGGTCAAAATAGATTTTCAGTCTAATGCTCTCTCAACTGCTTTAGCTTTGTTATTTTGCTGCTGAAATGGATAATGTATTTTTCAACTGAGACATGGAAATTCATCACCATAACAACGACAGCACACACACACACACACACACACACACACACACACACACACACAGTGAAACCAATGGGGAAGACAGCCAGTGTGTTTCATAGTTATATATTTATCTCTCTTGTATGTTTCCATTCAGATTGCTAGACACCTAAACCATTGTCTACTGAGTCTAGATCTCAATACACTATCAACTTTGTGGAATTCAGAGATCTCATTCTGAAGGATCTGATTATGTCACTGCTATATAGTGGTATATAGATAGATAGAATTCTCTGGCATGGACCTGTCATTCTGGAACTATGTCTCTAACATTCTGCAAAGCCATTTGTGACAGAAACGTATTGAAGGAAATTCAGCAAACCTCTCCAGGTTATAGCTCAAAACATTCCCTTCTTGTAGCTCATGGGATCATCCCAATAACTTTTAAAGTGCAGTCTTCTATCGGTAAACTGTCAATTGGCTAACTTAGGAAGACAAACTCTGCAAAGAACCAGAGGGCCTTGAATTGGGGACTCTGGAAGCAGAACCCACTATATTAAGCAAGACGCTGTTCTAACTTTCATGGTGGCAAACAGACATGACACCAGAAGTGACAGAATTCAGGCTTATCAGTTCCACATGGTTTAGCAGAACCCCAAGATCTATGAACCAGAGCCAAATACACACAGTAAGATTTAAAGACTGGGGTGACTCTGAACACATTCTGAGTCTAGGAGTTTGTTTTGGGAACCAGAAATGAATGGAAGTCCATTCCGGGTTACTCCGTGAGATATCTTTGCTTCAGCAGGTATGGGGGAAAGATGCCTGCTTTTTGTGTTGTTGACTAGTTCAACAACTTGGATTTTAAAAACCACACCCGTTGTTGTAAATCACCCAGAAACATACCAGCAGACCCTAGTTTACCTTCCACCAACCCCTGGACTGTGTGACCTCAAAATATTAAAACCAGAAGTAAACTGAATCACAACATCCTTTTCAACTGTTATCATTTCGAAGACTCAAATAACAAGAGCTGACAGGTTTGAGGGGTATCACGGCAGAAGAGAAACACTTTGGAATAAGTGGTATCTCAAGAAAAGTTGCAATATGGTTCCCAAGCTTGCCATCTCTTTCAAACAAGTTTTCCTCTCTTGCACTAGCAGTGACCCCAATACAGATGTAAATTATGTTCAACAATACGCCTGCAGCCCTTTACAGCTCTTTGAGATGGTTATAGATTTTCAGGACCAATTCCTTTTTTACTGCCTTAACAGCGCCAGATGCAGTGTTTGACTTTAAAACGCTTAATCCAAGCCCATGCAGGGGCTTAGCTGCTTCTTTATTATTATCACCAGCAGCAGCCTATGAAGATAGGCAACATTGGTTTCAAAATCTGAAAAACAGGTGTACTTTTCAAGAAGACACATAATCAAGCAGTTTAGGCAGCTGAAAGCATGCCATAACATCCTTATGAAGTAAAAGTGCTTCGTTGCAGAAAAGAAGCAGTAAGATCCTGCAAGAAAATATCAAAATAAAGGAATATTTAAATAAATACCTTTCTGCACTTTGTGGAGATGATGGAACTATCACACGTACTTCAAATATCTCCTCTGTCCAGGCCATTTTATAAAGTCCAAGTTGACCCTGCGGACCACATGGCTTCCACATCACCACTCCAAGTTGGAGCACTCCAGCAAAGCCCCTTAAACAGCCTTCAGGTGCAGCAGGCAGAAAGGAGAGCTACTAGTTCCACCCCTTTTAAAACCCAAACCATCCTACTTCTGGTAACAGGATCTGCCTCTAGGGCCCAAGGCCAGTTAAAGCTTTGCATGGAGTCTGAATAGCTGCACCTTCCCTAGATAAAAAACCTAAGTCACATTTAAATTTCGAATCCTAGGTGTGAAAAGTAGGCCAGACAGACAGAACACCCACATTTACACTGTGTGGCAGTCAAGGTCCAGCCACATAGCCATTAGGAATCCACTTCTGACTCACAAATGGCCGTACTCATGTCAAGCCAAACAGGATCATCACAGGAATGGGCATTTCCATCTGCATCGCAGTGGGCATGAAAATGTGCACTCTATATATCACAACATGTGGTGCAATTAAGACACATGTCTACATGGACAGCTGCGTCCAGACTACATGTGTATTTCCCAAATCATCAAGCTCATCTGTGTGCAGGAGCTGCTTCCATCTGCATATGTCCCTTGCTTAATGAGGGTGGTTGCCTTTATTTTTTTGTTATTTGTTATTATTCCATGGTGACAGCATTGGTTTACATGCTCTCCCATAATTTGGTCCCTATTGCTTCTTTCAAGTACGCCACACAATGAACTACATATAGCAGAAGAACTTGCTACCTTGCCCTCTACCCCAGGCATAGGCAAACTCCGGCCCTCCAGATGTTTGGGACTACAATTCCCATCATCCCTAGCTAACAGGACCAGTGGTGAGGGATGATGCGAACTGTAGTTCCAAACATCTGGAGGGCTGGAGTTTGCCTATGCCTGCTCTACTCCTTGTCACCTCAAAGCACTCATAGTCCTTCTATGTCATCAGATGTCATTGGAACACAGTAAAACAAGTATTGTCAGCTATGTCAATGGGAATGCTGTTTGGAGGATACACTGTTGTGTTCTAGTTGGGCACAGGCCAAAGCTACCTTACAAATCTCACCAGCAGGGTTGATCTTGGCGAGAATTCTTTCCTGCTCAGTTTCTCAGATCTCTTGCTTCAATCTTCTGTGCAACTGTGCCAAAAGCAAAGTCCAAAGTTATCAGCCAGCACCACCTTAGTGCACATAATAGTACACTCACATCACTCCATGCCTTGGGTTGAGGTTCCACCTCTGGTCTACTGAGCTGGAGAGCAGACATGAGTGTAGCGTGCAACAGGTACGTGAGAGAGTGGGCCTTACCACTGGCCAGGCAACCAGGACTGTCAAATTCCTGGCCAAGAGCACCATAAACCTTGCTGCCTGTGCCACCTACAGCACTGATATCATCTATGTCTTCTTTGGCCTTCATCTTTCATTGATGAGAAGCCTGAAAGTTCAGCTGAGAACTGTGGCCCCTTCCATGCTTTTGTACAATGGAACTACTGTGTGCAATGAAAAATGGCATTGTCCACAGTACCCATTGTGCCCACCATTTTGCATTCTGCTGCCCATGCACCGGGCGAATGCTGTGAGTGAATGACAGCAATCACAATGGCAGCTGCCACTGTCGTGACAGATGTCTCGTCAAGACAACTAGGTGGCCAGGAAGAGCCTGGGTGGATTCAGCCTAGTCTTGGCAAGCGGTGAGCTCAGGCTTTGGCTCCAGTGTCCGAAGGCTCTCTAGTCTACGGGCCTGAAAGGCAACGGTGACACACACTTCCTACAATTCACCCCATGTTTGTTGTAACAATATTCTACTTCATTAACAAAATATTACACATCCACTCGGGAGGCACAAAGACAGAATTTGTACCATAGTTATCGCTGGCACAGATGGCAAAAGAATTAATTGGCTCATAAGCCAAATGCTTACGTTTTACATAGTATCAACACAACATGCAACGGAGGATAAGAGGGGACCAATTAGTACCACTGCCTTAAGCACAGAATGGAAAGTTCAGGTTTGGGAACTTCATCGTCTTTAAAAAGTACTGATTCTGTGCATCATCTTGGAGGGGGAAAGAATATCCCATACATGATGTGTGGAAAGAGGAGGAAGCCACCAGCATGGCAGGGGATACTCGCCAATCACCAGAAAAGCTGATAAAGCTCTGCCCCGCACTCTGCCCCACTAAAAACACAGAGTAAGCCATACTTCTAATACTGACATGGTGCTACAGATGGGAAGTGGTGTAGCACTGGCAGGATGTTATTGATTTGAAGGCTTTTACTCAGCTCTTCAGCCCAAAGAAAAGCTCCTAGAGCAGCTTAGAAAGATCAATAATAAGACAGGCCTTGCCCCTCTGGCTAACTGTCTAAAAGACAAGACAGACAAGGAAAATGAATGGTGAGGGAGGAAGAAGAAGAAAAAAAGAAAGCTCAGGTACTGGTTCTTAACTACAGGTTGGCATGCAAACAGTTCAAGGATAAGAGGAGCCAGATGTTGCTGGTCTCTCAGCAGAGCCAGTGGAGAGGCCCTGCTTCCCATCTTTTCGTCTCTCTGCTATAGTCACATGAAATGGCTTCTGCTAGGGTACAGGAGGAGCCTAACGGAGTTGGCTTCTCAGCGGAACTGATGATAGCCTTTCTTTCCTTCACTCTCTCTGCCAGGGTCCCAGATATAAAGATGCATTGTGGAGTTGGAGGTATGTGTTGAATGCACTCCTGAAGCAAGGTTTCAAAGGAAGGACCACTGGACAGGGTGCCCAGAAATTCCCATGACCCCCACAGAAAGCAACTAGCCCGACCCTGGAATTACTCCAAGGGCAGCTAGTTTCAATAGCTGCACTTTTTCCTTCTCATGGCCAAAAGAGAATGACCAATGACCCCAAGCAAGACTTTTAGGGGGTATTCCCCTCCCACACACAGAGCACATCCAGGAGCCACTTGACAGTTCTCTCCCTGGGAATGAAAGGCCAATTGCACACATTATACAGGGACAAACCCAGGTTTTCAGCTGAGCATACATTGAACTGGGAGCTGCAGCCTACCTTAACTATCTCATGAGGATCTTAATACAACGCTTGCATTTGGAAATGCATGTTTGCTGCATTCGCAGTTTAAAACGTGGTTCACCAAAAACTGCAATGTGTAAAATGGTCTGCGTGAGATGAATTCAGGACAAGAGGTTCAAAATCAACACTTCTCTTTTTATAGGAGATAAATCCCACCCGCTATGGACACCAACCCACATATAACTCAGCAGAACCCTAATTACTATTTCTTCTTTTTAAAATCCATACAGTGTGGGTGTAAGAAAGATTGGAATTAAGTTGTTTTTAAAAATAGCATGTTTAAATATCCAAGCAAGCAAGCATGGACCATCAAGAAGCTGGTTTCAAATTATTTTCACACGATGAGGAACAAAATCTAAAGCCAGAATTATATTGATGTATAGAATCTCCCACTGTCATTAATGGCAGGGAAGTCCCAGAGGCTAAAAATGCAGGTCAACACTTTAAGAAAGATGTACAAAATAAGGGACAGCAAGGATGTATTTTCTCCTTTGCTCCACCAAATCTGGCAATAACTAGTAAATAAGTCCCCAGATGCACTGCTGGCAGTCGGCCAGGAAGGGCATCTGCTGTGTTTATGAGATTTGCAGTTGACATATCTCTCAGCCAAATATAGAATTATTCACTTCAGTGATATCACAGGCTGTTCCGCAGAAAAAGAAGGAACATCCCACTAGTTCATTGTGTCTCATACATTATGTCATACTTGGTGTGCCTGTCCAAAGAAAAGATATGCAAGAACAGTATAAGTTTGTGCCTAAAATATGAAATATTGGAGCAAATGTGCAAAATGTATATAAAATACTGCTTTCTCCTCAAAACCTGTATTTCCTGCAATGGCTCCGGCTCAACTTGTTAGACCTCATATCATCCCCAGCTAAAGGGAAGCCCAAGTACAGTCATACAGGTTAGGCAAATTCGGGTTGCGCTCCGCGGCGACTCAGAAGTAACGGAGTGCATGCACAGACCGTCAAAATGACATCACGCTCATGCGCAGGAATGCCGAAACATGACCCACACACCCGCAGACACGGGTTACGTTCGATTCGAGATGCGAAAGGGGCTCCAGAATGGATCCCGTTCGCATCCCGAGGTACCACTGTATATGAGATTGCCTTTGTTCACATCCATATCTCGTCACTTCACCTTCCTCTCCCAATTGTCAAAACTTAGATAGGGTCAAAACATTACTTTTTTCTGTCTATCTGCCATTCACAAACTCATAGCCATATGATGTATTGCCATAATGTCATTCTTGTATATGTACGCACAGAGAGGAAGAGGGAGTGCCATCAATGTATGGTGCTTGCAAAGTAAAAGAGTTCAGGTCCCTGCCGCAAGGACCCTGCATTCTGTAATTTGCCATAAATTTGGAGAAAAGGGATGGTGAGAGATGCGAGGAAAGGGAACAAAATGTACAAGGGAATAACAAACCTATAGAATATCAGCCAAATAGCAGGGATACCTCCAAATATCACTGCTCAAAAACCTTAAGCAGAAAAGAAGAAGCAAACACCATTCCACATGAGAACTTAATATAATGCAAAATAATATTTTCTGTTTCAAACAAACCTTTATGTACAAAGACTAATAAGAATTTACATTCAGTGCAGGACCCTGATATAACACCATTTTAGAATATATATTATGATTTTATTATATTGTTATTTTGAGTTATTTTACTTTAAATGTATTTTATCATTTTGTGCCATGTTACTGGGCAGCCTCATACAAATATAGTATAAGTAACGTAATACTCTGCACAAAGCCTTTGCTTCAGTTTTGCAAATTGATGGGATTCCCTGACCCAGATTCTAGCCTTCTCCACCAAGTCCTTTAAATTAAACAGAAAAACTGGCTACAAATTAATTCTACTGTGCTATTTTCTTAACGCATAACATTATATGCATGTTTAAAAATTGTTTGGCACCAATGGTTCATTTTACTTCAATGTATGCAACGAATGGCTCTCTGGAGGCCCTGTGAGGTGTGCTGACAGTTCTTTGCCCATGTGGCAATGTCAACGGTCTGTCTCATTTTACTCCTGAGAAGTCAATGGACATGGAACTCAGAACTCTCCCTTCTGCATTCTGAAGACAGTGATTGGGTACTATCAAACAAGCTGCAGAATAGGTGAAGTTCAATGCACTTATTCAAATTTAAACATTCATTCAGCATGGCACAGTGGACAGGATACTAAGCTTGACTGGGGGAAACCTGGGTTCAAATTCCATGCATTTATTAAATTCTCCTTATGGTCTTTGGCAATTCACTAACTCTCAGCATGAGCAAGCCCATGGAAGGTTGTTGTGGATCTTCCTTTGATATAATGTAAAATTTGGAAATGAATGAAAAAGAAGGAAGACTTTTAAGGGCAGTTTTCATGCATGGTCTCGGTGGCTGCATTCCCAAATCCCACCACGTCAAACCATGGCTTAGTGCGAATTGGCTGGCTTCTGAGAAGGAGGCTGCAGTCAGCTTGCTCCACACTGGGTTTCTTAGATCAGTATGACATGGCAGCCAAGCCAAAGTTCAGCTTAACATGTCTTCTGAACCTGGGATTGCCCTTAGAGTCTCTCCTCCTTAACCGCAATCTGAAGCCAGGATATGTCCACTTGCCTTGAGACAGTGGTTTAGAATGTGGTTAATAATGAATTGATTAGTAGTAGTAGTAGTAGTAGTAGTAGTAGTAGTAGTAGTAGTATAAAAACCATTAAAAGCAATGCAGATAATACAGTATTGCAATAATGTACTATGGACATTATACGCCACTATTAATTGCTATAAAATGTTGTATGCTATGACATAAACTCCAAGCACATACCTAGTGAAAGGCTCAAATCATACTCATACAGAACAGTTGCCTGAAGATTCAGCACGATGGAAAAACTGGGGGTTTATACCTCTCCCTATTTCCATATCCATTTCAATGAAAAAATGATAGCCTTTGCTTAAGAAACCATTACAGCTTACACACACAACGCCAATGAACTTCAGTGTGAATAGCACAGGTGCGCAGAACAGAACTGGGCCCTTTTTGTGTACTACCAAGTGCTAGAGCCTCTACTTGATGACAATCTCTCCAGTCACACTACCTCATCATCAGCTGGAAACTAATACTGAATCTATTGTGTATTGTTTAATGATTGGAGAAATCCCTACCCACAGCCCAAAACACACAGACCATGATTTATGGGTGAAACCCTGAAACAATAAAGTAATCACACTGAGACGATAAAAGACAAAACACAAATATGTATTCCACCCCCCACCCCCCAAGGTGTTGAATTTCTGAAAGAAGAGACAAGGCATGGGAGGTGAAATCTTGGGCACATCACAGCTACTTCCCATGCATTTAAATTTCCACTTGTAGAGCATCTATAATTAAGGTTGACATTTACCTGAAACTGAAAGAATGATTTGCTGTGCTTTCTACTTTGAAGAACACATATGGCTTCCACTGGCCCTCTGCCCATGCTAAAGCTGCAAATGCAATTTGTAGTTGCCCAGTAAAGCCATGACCACCTTGCTTAGATTTAAAACCTGTTCAGCCTCCTGTCAAATCATGTGCACCAAAGCACTGCTTCTTTGGCACCAGGGCAAGCCAAATATCACAGAACAGTAGAGGGCTATATTTTGTAGAAAATAAATAAAATATATATATATATATTGTACGTATGTGTGAGTTTCTGTTGTGGGATAACACAGCGGTTATCCCCATTTTACAGTTAAGGAAAGGGGAGAAAAATATTTCCCACTTAAACAATACACTCCTGGCCTTTGGATTGATTGTCTAGAAAATGGGGTGCCCTTTGAGAATATAGATGTTGGTGACTCCTGAAATTCCCATGCATATAAGAAAACTGGCTTCCAGGTGGAAAAATCAAAACTAGAGACAGAACTGTTAGAACCCAAAACTAAGAATTTGTCAAGAATGTATAACTTGTTGTTGAAATGGAATACTCAGGATGAAACGGTGAAATCTGCCATGATCAAATGGGCACAAGATGTTGGACATAATATTATGTTTGCTGACTGGGAACAGTTATGGACCACAGGTATGAAGTTTATGGCATGCAATGCCCTAAGAGAGAATATTATGAAAATGATATACAGGTGGTACATGACCCCAGTCAAGCTTGCAAAAATCTATCATCTGCCCGATAACAAATGTTGGAAATGTAAAGAAACTGAAGGTACATTCTTTCACCTTTGGTGGACGTGCTCAAGGATTAAGGCTTTCTGGGAAATGATATATAATGAACTGAAAAAGGTATTTAAATATACCTTCTTGAAGAAACCAGAGGCCTTTCTTCTGGGCATTGTCGGCCAATTGGTGCCAAAGAAGGATAGAACTTTTTTTATGTATGCTACAACAGCAGCAAGAATACTCATTGCAAAGTATTGGAAGACACAAGATTTACCCACTTTGGAAGAATGGCAGATGAAGCTGATGGACTATATGCAACTAGCAGAAATGACTGGCAGAATCCGAGACCAGGGAGAAGGGTCGGTGGAAGAAGATTGGAAGAAATTTAAAGATTACTTAAAGAAATATTGTAAAATTAATGAATGTTAGAATGATGTTGGATAGAAATTAAGTGGTTTCCAGCTGTAATGCTTTAAGGGAATAAGAAAAAAGGGTTATAAATAGGTAAAAATTTAATGCTATTATTTTTAAGATTAAGATTAGGATAATTAAAGAGGGTAAGGATTTGCTGAATCAACAGATGGAAGTGGAATACAAAAAAGGGAGGTATGAGGAGGTTCGGGAAACAAGCTAAAGGAAAACAAGTAATGGAAAATCTGTGTGTTCTTTTAACTATTTTTATTTTGTATTTTTGTTATTTTTTATATCTTTTTTGTTGTTATACTTTAAAAAATCTTAATAAACATCTTATTAAAAAAAATGAAATTCCCATGCATATGGCTGAACTCCTTAGAGGTAGAGTCACATATGATGTTAGTAATTAAACAAACAAATCCCTTTTTTTAAAAGTACATCCATTAAAAAGGTAGCTTGAATTTTAACTTGAAACTTCTAATTTCAACTCAAGACTCAGATAATTTGGGCAGTTTTCCAAAAGGGAGAATCAATCCACTATCCAGTATGTGTTTTACCAATCAATAAAGCGGTTGTACCCAACAAATTTGTATCATAACCACAAGGAATTCCGTTTGTGCAGTGGAACTCTCCCCCCCCCTTATCTCCCCATGCACCCCACAATCCGTTCAGGGTTTTCCCTAAACCCTCTAGAGCAGATTGGGGAAGTGTAGGCGGCACGTGGGGTGGGGAAAGGAAGTTCCATTGGGCAAGTGGGACACCTTATGAGACACCTTATCCCAACATTAAAATCTGATTTGATTCTCTTTCAAACGCAACATATTACAGTTGGTGAATTTCTCCAAACTGATGTACTTGTTATTCTTCAAGGCTAAGTATTTATCAACTAGAGGGAGGTCTCTCCATCTTTTAAGCTTAAAGGCCTACTTGCAAGGCTTGGCTCCATCCTAGCTATCAATCTGCCACTTTGGATTCTGGGATGTTAAAGTGACCATAAATCATCCTTATAGGTCATGTTGCACAGATGGCTAGAGGTTGAATAGCAACTGAACCCAAAACATATGTTGAGTGCAGTCAGCAAGCACAAATACAGGAATCTGCTGGCTTCTTTGAGAAGAAAGCAACTGTCAAAGTGATAAAACAGACGATGCCTGTTTCTTCCATCCCTCTTCCTGCTCTGATTCACACTGGTTCTTTCGCTTAGCATTGCCTAAACCGTTGTAGATATGCCTGCATCTTGCTTTTAAAGCAGAGGGGTGTGGGGCTCTAAGCACTGTGGGTGCTGCAGTCCTTTCTGGAACATGAAATCATACTAACAACCTTTTAACCATGGTTAAGAGATACACTGGCTGCAGTGTTAACCATCTCTTACTTAACCAGGACTCAAAACCAGGGTTTCAGGCTGTTTTCAAATCTCATTTAGGAAAATAGGGAGCTGCCCTATGCTGAATCAAATGTAAGTAGCTTCGAGTAAAACCAAATAACACATCAACTGAAAATAATCCAAGTAACCAAGTCAAGAGGATTCAGGAACAGTCAACATAATGCTTAATTAGCTAATGATAGGAATTCCCTCTCCAGAAATGAGAGTGTTGGGTAAAGGAGTACACAATCCCATAACCACTCTAATTTGCTCAAGCAACGGGGAGTGTTAAATCTGCACACACCCAAGGAAATTTATTAACTATTTGTCGTCATCGTTTTCACAATCTGTTTGGGTTAGTATGAATTGACTGGACACGAGTGATGATGTACATTCACACAAAGAAATGTGGGCAGCACCAGCGGTAAATATTACATATAGATTGGTTAATGTAGCTCAGGAATGGGGAGCTAAGAGCCTGCAGCCTAGGCTCATGGGGGTCTTTTGCTTCAGTCAGTCGGCCAGCTCCCACTAACTCCAGTCCCCCCTAATGTGATAGTTTCTTCTCTCTTGTTGCCATAGCCCTTGAGATAAAAAAGGTCCATCATCTGATATAAATAATCGCCAACTGATGTCCAACAATGCAATCTGATAGCAGATGTTTTGCATGTTGCCCTTATAAAGAACCATATCCCCCCAACTTTGTTTTGCACGCTGCCCAAGAAATGGACATAGGTCTCAACAGGAGAATGCATGCATTGGCTGACTCCTTTGCTTACCACCCAACTGTCTTGTCTCAATCTGCACATTCTCCACCTGGAGACTAAGCACGTTGACTGGGCAATTTACAAAATTCCCTACTCACACTGTCCACATTCTCCAAGTCTTTGTGCAGCTGGGTGCAATAATTAATAATGTTTATGCACATTCTCACTCAGAATAACTACCATATCCACAAATCAAGAGCTGCTCCTAATGCAACCACCTATATTACACAGGTTGAAACCTTCTTTGTATGACAACAAAGAAAATGATAAAACTGTCTCATTTTACAAAACTTGGCCATTTGATGCACTTAAGTTGAATTTGTTTTTTTAAAAAAACAATGGTTAAAAAGTAGCAATCAGCAGCATAACCATCACGATGGTGAGAAAGGCACGGCATTATAAATTAACCATTGCCTTTTAAAGGAAAATGAAAGGGTGGTTGATCACAAAATGACAGAACTCCTAATCCACTGTAGATAAAGAATGAGTCATAATACTAGCAGTGTCAAAGCCACTGCAAAGATGAATATGCAACATGCTTTTAAAAAACACAGGCAGCTTTTAAAATGTGATAATCATGATGACCAAACAGATGTGATACAGTATCTTCTGTATCTGGGTCATAAACATGTCATTGGGGACCAGTTCACACAACCAGGTGGTGATTTTTGGCAGCTGCAGTATCACAAAGCCACCATGCTCCATTCCTTCCCTAGGCAGGAACCTTCAAGAAAACACTAGGATGTAAACCAGTGTTTCCCCAAACTTGGGTCTCCAGCTGTTTTTGGAGCACTGACCTGCTAGCTAGGGATGATGTGGGTTGTAGTCCAAAAACTGCTGGAGACCCAGGTTTGGGGAAACCCTGATATAAGCAGTCAAGGGCTGAAAATACAGTTCCTAGCAGGAATGTAACCAGAGATTGGAATTGAATAATGGTGCATATCCCACAGAGGGAAGTAGGCAGAACTTGAGACAAGAGCATACTGATGGAGCACAAGAGTGTCAGTCTGGAGCCAGAGTCTATCACAAGTGCTCATTAGTAGGAGTCAGTAACAAGGATACAGGAGAAAGCTAGCAGAAGAATAAGCTGGAAGACATGGGTGGGAGGTCACTAGATAAGAGGGCTGGCTGGCAAGGAGAGACTACACTAGGTGTTCATCATTGCCCAGGCAAAAAACAAACACACCTGTTGTGAACTGGACACATTTAGAACCAGGCTGCACAATTTGATTTTGCAGCCAGGTGAACCAACAGACTACTACCATTTGACATGGGGTGGTCAAGCCATGCTAGGATCTGGGAGTACAATACTGACCCTTCTCTTCTGGAGTCTTTATTATTATTATTATTATTATTATTTTTTAAAAAAATATTTTTATTGGTTTTTTCCAGATACAAGTTATAGAAAAAGACTTCCCTTCTTGAGTCTTGAGTGGCTCACTGCAAGGTAGCTCCTTGCAGTTGATGAGGAAGTTTCAGGTTTGAGGGTTGGCAGATCCCCAAACCTCAAAATATTCGCTCTCATAATATGCCACAAACAGAGAGAAAGGGGGGAGGTGGAACAAGGCACACCATGCCACCATGCTTGCAGGGATTCTCAGGAGCACATTTCCTGTATTTGGTGTTATTGATATCGAATGTAACTTTAATCATTATATGGCCTTTCTAGATTCAATGCACCTGTCAAACAGCATAAGAACCTGCAAGACAAGTGCTAGTAATAAGTGCACCACAGCCCCATATATAACCTCAACAGCAATAAATCTCAAATTCCTAGTGTGCTGCTATTATTAATAAATAATAAAATAGCCACTTGCAGAGGAGGCTGCTGTCTGTGGTGACCCTATTCTCCTTCTTCCAATCAGCCTCCATTGGTGCAGATGAGGACACCATGCCTTGGATAGATAATTCCACTGGTTGGCAGAGACAGATCTAGAACAGTAACTCAAGCAATAACGAAGAGTCTGTTTGGATAGTGTGTTGTCCCAGTGCAGGCTCATGGTTTGCAATCCACAAAGAACAAGCTATAAGCCAATAGCACAGAGAACTTAGTTACAGCTCAGGGTTGCCTGTAGTGATACAAACCATGAGCCTTAGTTCTGGCAACATGGTGAGCCAAACCATGGCTAAGTGTGCCAGCAGCAAAAGAACTGGAGGAGAAGTAAAGCAGCCACTACCTCCTCTTTGTTCACCTTTGGCCATGGTATAGCTTAGTGACCCATTTGCATGTAATACTAAGCTATACCATGCAGTTTCCTCTGAGGATGGGTATTCAAAAAGGAAAGCTTTTGGGTGCAAGCATGAAGCATGCCCCCAGCTCTAATTAACTGGTGTGTCCTAGGCATCAGATGATTAGAAAACCGTGTTCTAAATAATTCAGAGAATTGTGCCCCTTTTTGATACAGTGGTACTTCAGGTTACATACACTTCAGGTTACAGACTCCGCTAAACCAGAAATAGTGCTTCAGGTTAAGAACTTTGCTTCAGGATGAGAACAGAAATTGTGCTCCGGTGGCGCGGCAACAGCAGGAGGCCCCATTAGCTAAAGTGGTGCTTCAGGTTAAGAACAGTTTCAGGTTAAGAACGGACCTCCAGAACGAATTAAGTACTTAACCTGAGGTACCACAGTAATTTTCAAGTAGCATTCCTGGCTGCTTCTCCTTATTAGTTTGAAGTCAATGAGTTCTCTTGCTAGGTTCACTCAATTAACCCCACTATCAATGCCTTGCCTACTCCCAATGCATATTCGGTTAACAAAAAGGAGGCTGCCAACATTCCAAGTCCGTCCGTCGGTTCATTCCGGCAACTAAGTGGGACAATTCCAAAAGTCAATACATCCGTTCTGCCTTTCAGCAGAAAGCATTAGACTAATGCCTTTAGAATTCTGCGCCTCTCCTTTGAAACTAAAGCCTTAATTTAGAAAAGATTGGCTTTAAATTTAGCTGTCTGTCTTTACACAGACTAGTTGCCTTACAAGACGCTGCAAGGCCTGTGGCCATAGATACGGCTGGCTATTTCCAATCAATATGTGAACTTCAGTCTTCCTCAGCTCAGGCGGTGCAATGATGTAACGTTAGACTCTGGACTTAAAGGTCTTACAAGGCCAAGGGAGGGGGGCAACCTTTTTTAGATGGCAATGTGTACTATGCCATTTACCTCAAGGTGATTTAAGGCAGCTTGGCTGTATTTGAGGGCTTCTCCTGCTCCTTCTGCTAAGTTAGCTGCTGAATTTCTGCCCCAAAGCCCCACCACCGCAGCACCACTGCAGACATGGAGAATAAACACCTCTTCTCTTTGCCCGCTCTCCCCTCCCAGTCCTCCTCCATTCTCAGTCTCTTTCCCCTCTAGCTTTCCGTCTTCAACACATTCCACGGGATTACCCCCTTCTCCTAAATTCCTATCCTAGCTCCCACCCCGTCTTCTCATGTCCTTTCTTCCCTCTACTATTATTTGATTCATTTTTATTTCAAAATCCTGTACTCCAAAAATGGACTTTCAAGACAGCCAGCTATTATGAAATATACCGCTCATCCCCACAAAGTATCAACTGGGTTTAAGCAGCCCAGGTGTGCCTGGGTTTGCAGCCCAATTGTTTATATCAATGCTGTGTCTTAAACAGTGTTAGAAACTGAGACATGAAAGCTAGGAGCTAAATGGAACCTTAAACCTAGGCTATGGGTGCAGCAATTGAATGTCCAGACGCGCTTTTTTTTTTAATAACAAGAATACAAAGCTGAAAATGAATGAACTGAAGCTAAAATCATATACTGTACAGCATTCATTTTTCACAGGTTCTAGTCCTCATCTGAAGACTGCAAAAAACAAAGCCATGCTTCACCTGCCTGCCCCCCTAATATTCTTATGAGTGTCTCTTCTCCAGTCTTAAGATAGTGGCTGAAAGTGGGGAGATAGAAAAAGGTCCTCCTTTCCTTCCACTCTGCAGTTTTAATCTGAAATCTTAGGCGCAGTACTGCGCCCTGAGCTGAGAGACTGCTTACGCTAATGAAATTCCCTGTTGCAAAATGCACCTAGAACAATGGGAGTTTCGAACGCTGGTCTTAAATAAAGATTATCTGACTTTTAAAATGCTCTGCACCTCACAACCCACACAAAACAAAGGAATTTGTGTGTATTAGACTTAAAACCAGGGCGGGGAAGGGGAAGGGGAGACCCAGAAACTGTTTCAAAATGGAAGCTCTTTGTGTATATTGCTATTGCACTGCAATTTCCTATAGCTTCACATCTTTTCCACTGCAGAATGCCAAGCAATGTGATAAAAATGCTAAGAAGCTTCTGCCACAATGCTCCTGGTTAGCTACATGCATGGAAACATTTCTTTTGTTTCACTTTTCAGCATGATCAAGGTGCTGAGGAGGATGGTGGGTGAAGGAAATGGCTGTGGATAATGCAAAATTTCTACCACTGGCTGCTGCTGCTACTGCTGCACTGCAGCTTCTTAGACCCCTCCTTGTGTGTTCCCAATGACATTAAGATAGGTCAGGCGATGCTCCCTTTAAATAAAAGCAAAGAATTTTCTGCCCCACAAACAAAAACCACAAAAAAACACCACCCTTGCTTTCATTTCCAAAACTACATTCAATGTGCACTTTAAAAAGAACTCATGACTTAAACTTAACATATATTAACAGAAAGAGACTGAAAATGTGGTAAACTGGGAACCCACTGAGAATCCAGATGGGATTGCTATGGTTCACTTTATGCTTGTCTGGTTTAATAAAGCAGTAAATTACAGAACGCAGTAATTTTACTTTGTGCTGCATAGCGTACGCTGTAACAAAGGCTCCTCTCCCCTCTCCAACTCCCTCCCCCTCAAATCAAGCAACCATTGCATGTGAATATTCTCCCGAATCTGTTTCTTTTAGATACTCTAATTTATACATCAATTGGCAAAACAGGAGATACAAAGGCTTTAAAATTAATAAGATGGTCGAGAGGGACGAAAAACAATAATTTCCGGTTTGGCATTGATAGCTATGCCTGTGCTCACGTGGGCATCCATGTAACTGGTAATAGGACAGAACGGTTCTTTGTCTGGTTGCTATGAAAACTAAATGATATAAGCCTTACCTCTGAGGAAATGACTGTATGGTTATAGGCCGAAAAAGTAATTAGGACTGTGCTGAAGCCAAACGGCAGTGCAAATGAGAATTAAGAGAGATATTTTGTAAATGCAGGCATGGGTGTTGATTCTAATCAGGGCTGCTTATAACATATGATCATAGTTAATTGTTCATTAATTCCACCATGTCATTTGTTCATAGATTACACCCTGCGCATAATGATTGTGTTGGGTTTCTCTCTTCAGTGGTGGGGATGGGGAGAGGAAAAGAAAGGAGATTCAAGGAGGGGGTGGGTGGGATAACCATGGTTTTAAATGGTATTTCAGCTACCTTAGTCTCCTAACATATCTCACTTTAAGAATCTCATGAAAAGATTAAAGCCACGGCGCATTCAACATTAGAGAAAGAAAATGTTAGTGCCATGAGACTTTGGGCATTTCTGGTGCTGAAGCACAATCACATTTTATCATCCATGACTGGTGTGTTGCACATTAATTACTTCACAGTGCCTAGGCACTGAAGTGCTGTATAAATAATAAATATGATTATTACTGCAACAGACTATTGCTGTATTCATTTCTAAGTTTGGAGGAGGGGGCGGGAATGGTGGCACCAGGAAATAATTATATCCTCCATCCCATCCCCATCCCCCCAGCTATAAGAATTATTTTGAAACCTAAATAGGCCGTGCTGCCTTTTTCACTCATGGATTTCCTCTCTTACACACTTGAATACGGGTTCGGCACACAGAGACTCAGGAAGCATGATCATGCCACACACACAAGTGAATTCTAAATTGAATGAAGGCAGGGATGAAGAATGAATTATTTATGCTGCTGCTGCTCCACATGGAAAAGGTATTTAAACACAAGGGATTGTAGTTCTGCACAAGAATTTATTTAAGGAAACAGGGTTATAGTAGTAGTATACAAGGCAAACTAGAACAGGGACATAGAAATGGGTGCATGTTTGAGTCGCCAAATGCATTATGAACTAAGACCTGCAACATTTATTTATCGGAATTAGTTGTCACAGGGAGTTAGTTTCCAGGCAAAATGGTGGAGTAAAATTATATATATCAAATAACATATTAAAACCAGTATTTTGAGTAACAGAACGCAGGCAGCTGTATGTCTTCCATTTGCAGAGTTAACAGTAGCTCCAGGGGAGATTATTATGCTATGGGTAGCTTTGCTGGTTAGAGCGGGGTGCTGATAACACCAAGGTTGCAGGTTTGATCCCCATATGGGATAGCTGCACATTCCTGCATTGCAGGGGGTTGGACTACAGGATCCTCAGGGTCCCTTCCAACTTAATTGTATGATTCTATGGGCGTAGAAACATACACATAACAGCACTGCTGCTCTTAAGCACTCTTTGCTCCCCAAAGCAACTGTCAAGGTAAAAAATGTAAATGACAGGAGTCCCAATTGCAAACCTCACGCGTTAGCTCTGATAAGTTGTATCATAGTCCAAAATATCTGGTGGTTACTGCACTGGCTACCCTTGCCCTAAAATATACTGTGCCACTGTAGCACCTTGAATTGAGTGTGAGTGCAAGCAAGCAACTAGAATTAGATTGATATGAATCCTATGGCTTGGTTCTGTTAATTTGGGTACCCAGAAGGAAGTTAGGCTGCTTCAAAGACTATTATTTATATGCGTCCATAGCAAGGCAGAAAATGTGTGGTTTAAAACTGAAGCTGAATCTAACTCTTTTAAAGGGAACATGCTTGTTTTCTCCTGCTTTGGAGGGTAGGACTCGAATCGATGGCTTCAAGTTTCAAGAGAGGAGATTCCAACTAAACATTTGGAAAAACTTTCCGACAATGAGAGCTGTTTGGCAGTGGAACAGAGACTCCCACAAGAGGTGGTGGACTCTCTTTCCATGGAGGCTTTTAAGCAAAAGTTGGATGGCCATCTGTCATGGCTGCTTTAGCTGAGATTCCTGCTTTGTGGGGGGTTGGACTAGATGACCCTTGGGTCTCTTCCAGCTCTAAGATTCTATGATTCTTTGAATATATATTTGGTTACTCTAAGTGTGTGTGTGGGGGGGGGGAGAGAAACAAATTTGTAATTTTTTGACTAGAGTAGTCATGTTAGCATTGAGCCTGGGCAACTTTTAATTCCTTTCCATCAACCAGCAGGTTATCCATTAAGGCTACATTCTGCCAGTGCAAAATAATCTCCCATAGCCACGCAATCGAAAGGCAATTGAGCAAGATAAATGCAATGTTTACTGTGCTAACATCAACAACAGGTTGTTCATTAGGAACAACAGAAGGTCAAGAGAGCCCATGACTGAATAGTTCTATAATCTGCTGCTTGATACTGTAAGGAGCAGTAAACACTGCTGCATTTCTATAATAAGAAAAACAGGGGCCTCATTTTAGCTAGGAGTCATACCTACTTTCTGGCCCAGAGACTATCCTTGATGCCAGAGCCATGGGTCCTCACTGTGGCTTCTTGCACATGCTTATTTATAACCCCAGGTAGCCCATCACAGGTGTCAAATTAAAATAGAAAGAGAGAGAAAGCCCCACAAGAGGATAAGACAGACAGAAATGAGGCACAGGACCAGCAGTGCAACACGAGACTAGTACTTGCACCATAGATTAAATTCTTGTGTCTCCCGCCTCTTGGGTTTTTACTTCCCAAAGTCCCTAATAATGCAGCAGCCCAGTTCAGCCAAAGAGAGCAAAGGTGTCACAGCTGGACTTTTGGGAAGTCAGGTTCTTAGCTCAGATGCTCCTCTGTGGAAACTGGGGCACAAGCCCAGAGCCACAGATCTGCATATGCTAAATCAGGCATAGGCAAAGTCGGCTTTCCAGATGTTTTGGGACTACAACTCCCATCATCCCTGACCACTGGTCCTGTTAGCAAGGGATGATGGGAACTGTAGTCGCAAAAGATCTGGAGGGCTGACTTTGCCTATGCCTGTGCTAAATTATGTGTACTAGATGCAATTTTAGGATGTCACAGAATGCCATTCAACTAACTTCCCATCCAAAGAACCCTTCAGTTACTCCAACCAATTTCTAGATAAAGTATTTTTTAACTTGTCTGATTCTCAAAACTAATGTACAACTCATTAATCTAGAACAATCCCCCAATTCAACTTCCTCAGATTCATAACCCACCCAGAAACACCTGGGATAATTAGATACCTCATGGAGCCACACCTAGAAACCCCCCTGCCACCATAATTGCAACCTAAACCTATTGTGGGAGTCATAATCTCAGAAGAAAAATGCAAGAAGGGAAACGACCCGTTGAACAAATGCTTGAAGTTCATTTAGAATGCAGAAGAATGGTGCAACTAAACAACCACCCAAGGTTTCTTACACTAGGTGGAATGTTTGTGGAGGGAGTGTCTATATCATGTGGGCTTTCGTGCCAATGTCTTTGTGTTTTGGCTACAGATACATATTGGACTCTGACAGGGACACTGTCAGAGGAGGCCAGACCAGAGAGTTAGGAAGACGGACAGATTCTGCTCCCTCCACAAAACACTTCTGAAAAGCATAGTTAAGAACAGCTGTTCACTTATAGGGAAGAGGGAGGGGCAGAGTTCCACTCTCACCATGCTAGCTGAGTCCCAGCCTATTTACATCAATCCTCGGACCCCAATCGAAAGCAAGCGAGCCCATATCTGTTGTTTTGGTCAGAATATGCTAGGATGTGATGGAATGCCAGGAGTGTGAGAGATGAAACAGAAGGCCCTGGCTTTTCTATATATAGATACAGATCTCAGATGTCTTTGAAGTCTTCAATGTGGATGATGTCAGACATTACCAGAACTGCTGACAGGTATGTGGGTGGGTGAGTGGGTCTCATAGTTCTGGGGTTTTTTGTGCTCTCCTCATGGGAAATGCATAGAGAACCTAAACCTGCTTTGCCTCCCCCATTACAGCAGTTGCATATCAAAATGGAAGAGCAAAAAGCGGTAGCACTGGGTACTTGCTGGTACTTCTTGAGACATCTGAAATTGGTTTATTTCTCATTGGAAGCTGGCTTATGTCAGTGGAGGCTGAATAGGGCTATTCTCCACTAATGCATCTCTGTTGCGCAATCTCACTTTTCTTTATAGCACACTGTTACTAGGGAATTACAAAGATTGGGCACGGAATCAGATGTTTCCCTTTTAAAAGCAAGACATGGATATTGTACTTGCCAAGTAACTAGCCATTATTAAATCAGTCTAAATATAACACAAATGTAAATGTGCAGTAGAACTCGCTGCAAACTGAATTAGGTTTTTAATAATAATAATAAAATGCCAGAAAGCTTCCCAATCAGAAAAACACCACCTAGCAAGCTGTAGCCTAACCGGGGGGGGGGGGATGTCAAGGAAAAGTTGTTGGGTGCTACATTTGAAGCTGGATGGGTTCCATATAAATTATTCCAATAGTTCAGAAATAATTCTCACTTATTCACAAATGGCTCTGTGCCCATCCTTCTTATATATTTTCTAAAAGGTCAGATTTAACCAAGGGAGTGGGGTGGGAAATAGATTAAAAATGGACAATTTCTCTCTCTCTGTCAGCTCTGTCATTGACAACAACAACAACAACAACAACAACAACAATAATATATTATTTATACCCCGCCTATCTGGCTGGGTGCCTCCAACAAAAGACTAAAATACAATAGCAATCAGTACATCTCTGTATAACTATACATCTAAGTTGATATAAGCCCTCCAGATTCCCCAATATGTATCCATATTAGCTTGGCATTTATAACAAAATATGTTCAATGCCAGTCAAGTCCTCAGAGCATTGCGTAATGGACAAGTAGGTATTTATTCTTCCAGGCTCCTAGAGCAAGTTTCTTGGCAGGTGCAATGGTTCGCAACACCCACATTTGTTGTCCTGCCACTAATCTCCACACTATAGTAATGCAGTTTAAAAGTACCTGAAAATCTGCAAATATCGAAGATTTTGCTAGTACAAAATTTACACGGATGAGAACTTCAGACCAAAATGAATATACCACTGGACATGCCCACCTGTACAGCACATCCTCATTCCCCATTCCACTGCTCATTAAGCTCCTGAACATCTATTTTACAAAGGTGCAATAGCCATTTATAAAGTTTGTGTATTCCTTATATCATCTGGCATCAGCACTTTACAAAGTTTAATGACATTCTTAATTTTAATACTTTTACAAGAATTTCCTTTTGCTGCAGGAGAACCTAATGCAAACAAACAAACAAAAAGAGCTGCAGCCCATGTATTTTGGAGTAACCTGGAAGTGTGGTGTAATGGTTAAAGTGTTGGACTATGACCTGGGAAAGCAGGGTTTGAATCCTCACTCAGCCATGAAGGTCACTGAGTGACCTTGGGCCAGTCACTATCTCTTAGCTTAACCTACTCACAGGGTTGTTGTGAGGATGAGAAGGTGTGTGTGTGGGGAGATCCTTCAAAGATAGAGGTAGTATATACATGTAATATATATATTTTAAAATATTTCTGAAACTGCACCAAAGGCCTTACATGATTCCTGTCCAATACCCCATTAAGAAGTTACACCCTATTTTTTTTTCAGAATATTCCGTAAGTCCAGCCCTCATGTATCTTTCAGAATTTTAATCATTCAAAAGTGAAGTACAGTGGTACCTCTAGATGTGAACGGGATCCGTTCCGGAGCCCCGTTCGCATCTAGAAGCAAACATAACGAGCGACGGCAGGTCTGCACACGTTCGGGTTGCTTTTTGCCGCTTCTGCACATGCGCGTGATGTCATTTTGAGCGTCTGCGCATGCGGCGAAACTCGGAAGTAACACGCTCCGTTAGTTCCGGGTTGCCGCGGTGCGCAACTCGAATGCGTTCATCCCGAAGCACATTCAACCCAAGGTATGACTGTACAGTATTTAAATACGATGAACCAGAGATTTTAGCCCCATCCGTTAACTGTGTAGCCAAAGATACCGTAGCATGATCTGAAATGGCAAGTGCATCAATGTAAGATGCTGTTACAGACTGAAGTTGGGATAATGAAACTCATGCAGTGACACCAGCATCCAGACATTCAGGCAGGAACACATATGCATTTCGTGCTGGGGTAAGGTGGCTGGAAAGCTTTGTCTTATAAGGTACCATACGCACCAGCTCCTAGGGGCCGAGGCAGTTTCGGAGCCCCCATTTGTGGGGTTTTTTTTAGGAGGCCAGCCCCCCTCAATGTTCAGAGGCCATTCAACTCTGCCCCTTGGCTCCTCGTGACATTGCATGACATCACGTGTGTGATGTCAGTATGTTGTGTTGGGTCCCCTCAGTCAGCTTGAGATGATGGCGCATTTAGAAGGTACAGTTATAATAATAATAATTTATTATTTATACCCCGCCCATCTGGCTGGGCTTCCCCAGCCACTCTGGGTGGCTCCGAAAAAATGTTAAAATACTGTAATACATCAAACATTTAAAGCTTCCCTAAACAGGCTGCCTTCAGATGTCTTCTAAAAGTCTGGTAGTTGTTGTTCTCTTTGACATCTGGTGGGAGGGCATTCCACAGGGAGGGCGCCACTACCGAGAAGGCCCTCTGCTTGGTTCCCTGTAACTTGGCTTCTTGCAGTGAGGGAACCACCAGAAGGCCCTCGGTGCTGGACCTCAGTGTCCAGGTAGAACGATGGGGGTGGAGACGCTCCTTCAGATATACTGGACCGAGGCCATTTAGGGCTTTAAAGGTCAGCACCAACACTTTGAATTGTGCTCGGAAACGTACTGGGAGCCAACGTAGGTCTTTCAAGACCTGTGTTATATGGTCTCGGTGGCCGCTCCCAGTCACCAGTCTAGCTGCCGCATTCTGGATTAGTTGTAGTTTCTGGGTCACCTTCAAAGGTAGCCCCACGTAGAGTGCATTGCAGTAGTCCAAGCGGGAGATAACCAGAGCATGCACCACTCTGGCGAGACAGTCTGCAGGCAGATAGGGTCTCAGCCTACGTACCAGATGGAGCTGGTAAACAGCTGCCCTGGACACAGATTTGACCTGTGCCTCCATGGACAACTGTGAGTCCAAAATCACTCCCAGGCTGCGCACCTGGTCCTTCAGGGGCACAGTTACCCCATTCAGGACCAAGGAATCCTCCACACCTGTCGGCCTTCTGTCCCCCAAAAACAGTACTTCTGTCTTGTCAGGATTCAACTCTCCACTCTCCTTAGTATTTAACTCTCCACTCTCCTTAGTATTTTCACCTACCTCCACAGCTTATGAATGCGTGCTTTTGATGTTTTTGTTTGCACACAAATAAATTTTGTTAACTGCCTTGTGCCACCATTATTGCCCTCGGTACAGGTACACTCTTCTTTGTTTAATTCAACTTAAAATCAGGAATAGATTTATGAATCTTGTGATTCTGCATAAATTCTGGCCAAGCAATAAGTAATGTTCATATCATATGAATTTGTGCAACGAGGTAAACAAAACGAAAACCTGAAATAGTAACTCTGTGTCTAGCCCTAAATTTGGCATGGTTGTTTATTTTGATGTAAAACCCTAAATTAACTTCTGAAACTCATCGACCAAAACTTGTGTT